>NC_086107.1:4766274-7166274 GCF_963921235.1 Mobula hypostoma
CTCCGACACCAATGGGTAAACCTGCTGTACTTCAAGGTCTTAATGTCCAGCAGTTCTTAGTGGTGGATGCCAATTCCTTGTGTTAGTGCTCCAAGTAGACGTGCTCAACGGAGGGCCGGGCTTTACCATGAAAGTCAATCACACCTTGAGAATGCTCTGAACTGGATTTGATCAGGGACCTCGAGGTAAAGGAGCCATTAGGAGGTAGTGACCATAATATGATAAGTTTCAATCTACAACTTGAGAGGGAGAAAGGAAACTCGGAAGTGTCAGTATTACAGTTGAACAAAGGGAACTATGGTGCTATGAGGGAGGAGCTGGCCAAAGTTCAATGGGACGATACCCTAGCAGGGATGACAGTGGAACAGCAATGACAAGTGTTTCTGGGAATAATGCGGAAAGTGCAGGACCAGTTCGTTCTAAGGAGGAAGAAAGATCCTAAGGGGAGTAAGGGGAGGCCGTGGCTGACAAGGGAAGTAATGGACAGCATAAAAATATAAGAGAAGAAGTATAACATAGCAAAGACGAGTGGGAAGCCGGAGGATTGGGAAACTTTTAAAGAGCAACAGAAGGTAACTAAAAGGGCAATACGCGGAGAAAAAAGTGAAGTACGAAGATAAACTAGCCAAGAATATAAAGGAGGATAGTAATAGCTTCTTTAGGTATGCGAAAAGGAAAAAAAATAGTTAAGACCAAAATTGGGCCCTTGAAGACAGAAGTGGGTGAATTTATTATGGGGAACAAGGAAATGGCAGACAAGTTGAACAGGTACTTTGGATCTGTCTTCACTAGGGAAGACACAAACAATCTCCCAGATGTAATAGTGGCCAAAAGACCTAGGGTAATGGATGAATTGAAGGAAATTTATATTAGGCAGGAAATGGTGTTGGATAGGCTGTTGGGTGTGAAGGCTGATAAGTCTCCTGAACCTGATGGTCTGCATCCCAGGGTACTTAAGGAGGTGGCTTTAGAAATCGTGGACGCATTGGTAATCATTTTCCAATGTTCTATAGATTCAGGATCAGTTCCTGTGGATTGGAGGGTGGCTAATGTTGTCCCTCTCTTCAAGAAGGGAGGAAGAGAGAAAACAGGGAATTATAGACCGGTTAGCCTGACGTCAGTGGTGGGAAAGATGCTGGAGTCAATTATAAAAGATGAAATTACGACACATCTGGATAGCAGAAACAGGATCGGTCCGAGTTAGCATGGATTTACGAAGGGGAAATTGTGCTTGACTAATCTTCTGGAACTTTTTGAGGATGTAACTATGAAAATGGACAAGGGAGAGCCAGCCAGTAGATGTAGTGTACCTGGACTTTCAGAAAGCCTTTGATAAAGTCCCACATAGGAGATTAGTGGGCAAAATTAGGGCACATGGTATTAGGGGCAGAGTACTGACATGGATTGAAAATTGGCTGGCTGACAGAAAACAAAGAGTAGCGATTAACGGGTCCCTTTCGGAATGGCAGGCAGTGACCAGTGGGGTACCGCAGGGTTCAGTGCTGGGACCGCAGCTGTTTACAATATATATTAATGATTTAGATGAGGGAATTAAAAGTAACATTAGCAAATTTGCTGATGACACAAAGCTGGGAGGCAGTGAGAAAAGTGAGGAGGATGTTATGAGAATGCAGGGTGACTTGGACAGGCTGGGTGAGTGGGCAGATGCATGGCAGATGCAGTTTAACGTGGATAAGTGTGAGGTTATCCACTTTGGTGGTAAGAACGGGAAGGCAGATTATTATCTAAATGGAGTCAAGTTAGGAAAAGGGGAAGCACAACGAGATCTAGGTGTTCCTGTACATCAGTCACTGAAAGCAAGCATGCAAGTACAGCAGGCGGTGAAGAAAGCTAATGGCATGCTGGCCTTCATAACAAGGGGAATTGAGTATAAGAGCAAAGAGATCCTTCTGCAGCTGTACAGGGCCCTGGTGAGACCACACCTGGAGTACTGTGTGCAGTTTTGGTCTCCAAATTTGAGAAGGACATTCTTGCTATTGAGGGAGTGCAGCGTAGGTTCACGAGGTTAAGTCCTGGGATGGCGGGACTGTCATATGTCGAAATATTGGAGCAACTGGGCTTGTATACTCTGGAATTTAGAAGGCTGAGAGGGGATCTTATTGAAACATATAAGATTATTAAGGGATTGGACACGCTGCAGGCAGGAAGCATGTTCCCGCTGATGGGTGAGTCCAGAACCAGAGGCCACAGTTTAAGAATAAGGGGTAGGCCATTTAGAACGGACTTGAGGAAAAACTTTTTCACCCAGAGAGTGGTGGATATATGGAATGCTCTGCCCCAGAAGGCTGTGGAGGTCAAGTCTCTGGATGCTTTCAAAAAAGCGATGGATAGAGCTCTTAAAGATAGTGGAATCAAAGGTTATGGGGATAAGGCAGGAACTGGATACTGATTGTGGATGATCAGCCATGATCACAGTGAATGGCGGTGCTGGCTCGAAGGGCCGAATGGCCTACTCCTGCACCTATTGTCTATTGTCTCTGAACCTAATGATCAGTAAATTAAGCTTCTTGAGTGTTTTAACTGTGATGAGGTGTGTTTAGAAGGAAATTCCTTTGCTGATCAATTTATCAATAAAACATCTTGTGTTACAAAGTGCTTTAGACATGGATAATGAGATTGTGAAGAATTGAGCGATGTCTCATTTACAGATGGATGTTGCCTTCTTTAGGCACTGTGGAGTGCCTTGATAGTGGAGCGAGTTATGCCTGTGATGGAGCTGGCTGTCTACAATCCTCTGCATCTTCTTTTGATCCAGTGCATTGGTGATGCAACCAGTCAGAATGCTCTCCATCATACATGTGTAGAAATCCCCAAGAGTCTTTGGTGACATATCAAATCTCCTCAAACTCCAAATGAAGTACAGTACAATTTTCAGACAATTTTTTTGTTTGTATTTGATGCAAAAAGTATATTTCACTGTCTGTTTAGATTTTTCGATGTACGTGTGACAAATGGGACTAAACTTTCTCATTCATCTTTACAGCCGCTAGCATGCCTACTTCATGATTATATCAAAATGTTGGACCTGGGATAGATCCTCTGAGATATTGATGCCCAGGAACTTGAAGCTGCTCATCCTATCCACCACTGACACCCTAAGTACAGCTGCTAACATGTATGAAGAAGAAATGTCTCTCGCCTCATTGGGGACATCCCTCTTTGTGTTACTCCCACTGGGAGGAGGTGCAGAAATCTGAAGATCTACACTGTGCTTTAAGAACAGCTTCTTCCTTTCTGCTATCAGATACCTGAACTGTCCATAAACCCAAAAAAGTTCTAAAAAGTTCAAAAGTGAATTTATTATCAAGGTACGTATATGTCATCATATACGATCCTGAGATCCATTTTCTTGTGGCCATTCACAGTAAATACAAAGAAACACAAGAGTCACTGAAAAACGCACACAACAAGACAGATAAGCAATCAGAGCGCAGAACACAACAAACTGTGCAAATCCAAAAAGAGAAAATAGTAATAATAAATCAATAAACAATAAATATGGAAAACATAAAATGAAAATTCCTTGAAAGTGACCCATAGGTTGTGGGAACAGTTCAATGGTGGATGAGTGAAGCTGAGTGAAGTTATCCCCTCTTGCTCATAGTCATAGTCATAGTCATACTTTATTGATCCCGGGGGAAATTGGTTTTCATTGCAGTTGCACCTTAAATAATAAATAGTAATAGAACCATAAATAGTTAAATAGTAATATGTAAATTATGAAATAAGTCCAGGACCAGCCTATTGGCTCAGGGTGTCTGACCCTCCAAGGGAGGAGTTGTAAAGTTTGGTGGCCACAGGCAGGAATGACTTCCTATGACGCTCAGTGTTGCATCTCGGTGGAATGAGTCTCTGGCTGAATGTACTCCTATGCCCACCCAGTACATTACGTAGTGGATGGGAGACATTATCCAAGATGGCATGCAACTTGGACAGCATCCTCTTTTCAGATACCACCGTGAGAGAGTCCAGTTCCATCCCCACAACATCACTGGCCTTACGAATGAGTTTGTTGATTCTGTTAGTGTCTGCTACCCTCAGCCTGCTGCCCCAGCACACAACATCAAACATGGAGAACATAAAAAGAAAATTCCTTGAAAGTGACCCATAGGTTGTGGGAACAGTTCAATGGTGGATGAGTGAAGTTGAGTGAAGTTATCCCCTCTTGCTCATAGAGCCTGATGGTTGAGGTGTAATAACTTTTCCTAAACCTGGTGGTGTGGGTCTTAAGTGTCACAAAACAACAAGTTTCATCAGTGATAATAACCTGATTCTAACTCTGATTCTTCTTATAACTATCAAAATACAAGCCATTATCTCAAGAAGCTTTTCACAAATCCTGAGAAGCAATGTAAAGCTTGGCGGTTTCCTTCAGTGGGGAAATTATCTGTATTAAGGCTGTTTGCATAAAATGTAGCAAATGTACTGTGGAGACCGCTGTTATCTGGTACATTAATATTTACTTTGACAGTTTGGCGCCGTTTGTGTGAGAGACCTTGCCGTGATATTCACACATCGATGGTTTGTTTCTTATTAGATACCGTCCAGCAATGTGAGGGAATCGTTCCTTCATCCAGCAAAAAGAGAAGCACATCTTTATTCCTTAAAGATAAAGCGAACGCATTTCAGCTTCTCAAAAATCTCCAGACAGCTCCAGCAGCACTTGCACAGCGGTCTCACAAGACATTGTCGGAGGAGCATTTGGAATGAGGGAGGCCATTCGTGACATTGGATGTTTTTCCACAGTTAGCCTAGCACATCACGGAAATTAGTCTCCCCTCCACGTTCTCTGTCTGCACTTCTCACGTAAAGCAGCCCAAGTAATCAAACACCCCACCCACCCAGGGCGTTTTCTCTTCTTCACCCTCCCATTGCGCAGAAGGTACAAAAGCTGGCTCAAGAATAGCTTCTACCCTGCTGTTATAAGGCTATGAAATGGTCCCCTGGACCTGGAGTATATGAGGTGACCAGGGAGGGTTAGCACCTCCGGTGAAGGGGCTTTTCATGTCCATTCTGGGGCAGCTCACTCACTTGTGTCCCCAGTGGACTCTCAGCTCTCATCTGTGGTTCCAAGTAGCCTTTTGCATGCGACAGCAGCCATACACCAGTACACCACTTTGACAGGTGGCCTGATCCAGGTGAGGGTAGCCAGTGGCCTCATACCCAGGCAGACAGGGACATGCCTGTCCTAGCACGTGATGTAAGCTCCGGTGGACTGGCTGGATGAGACCTGCAGTGAGATCCAAGGCCAGGATGGTGGATCTGTAACACTTCATGGAGAGTGAAGGACATGACAAGGCACAGCAGATGTCATAGTCGTTCACTGCAACCAAGAAAGACCTCAGCTTGTCACGACAACTGATACCACCAGACCTGGATTTCTGAGCTCTGGAGACTGGGATTGCCCCAGCTTTTCCATTTCAAAAACATTAGAAGCACAGGTCTCCTGTCATGGTTGATTACATAGAAACATAGGAAACATACAGCACAATACAGGCCCTTCAGCCCACAAAGTTGTGCCGAACATGTCTTTACCTTAGAAATGAGTAGGCTTACCTATAGCCCTCTATTTTTCTAAGCTCCATGCACCTATCCAAAAGTCTCTCAAAAGACCCTATTGTATCCACCTCCACCACCGTTGCCGGCAGCCCATTCCACACACTCACCACTCTCTGCGTAAAAAAACTTACCCCTGACATCTCTGTACTTACTCCCAAGCACGTTAAACCTGTATCCTCTTGTGGCAACCATTTCAGCCCTGGGAAAAAGCCTCTGACAATCAACATGATCAATGCCTTTCATCATCTTATACACCGCTATCAGGTCACCTCTCATCCTCCGTCGCTCCAAGGAGAAAAGGCCGAGTTCACTCAACCTATTCTCATAAGACGTGCTCCCCAATCTAGGCAACATCCTTGTAAATCTCCTCTGCACCCTTTCTATGGCTTCCACATCTTTCCTATAGTCAGGCGACCAGAACTGAGCACAGTACTCCAAGTGGGGTCTGACCAGGGTCCTATATAGCTGCAACATTACCTCTCAGCTCCTAAATTCAATGTCACGATTAATGAAGGCCAATACACCGTTTGCCTTCTTAACCACAGAGTCAACCTGCGCAGCTGCTTTGAGCATCCTATGGACTCGGACCCCAAGATCCCACTGATCCTCCACACTGCCAAGAGTCTTACCATTAATACTATATTCTGCCATCATATTTGACCTACCAAAATGAACCACCTCACACTTATCTGGGTTGAACTCCCATCTGCCACTTCTCAGCCCAGTTTTGCATCCTATCAATGACCCGCTGTAAGCTCTGACAGCCCTCCACACTATCCACAACACCCCCAACCTTTGTGTCATCAGCAAACTTACTAACCCATCCCTCCACTTCCTCATCCAGGTCATTTATAAAAATCACAAAGAGTAGGGGTCCCAGAACAGATCCCTGAACCACACCACTGGTCACCAAACTCCATGCAGAAGATGACCCATCTACAACCACTCTTTGCCTTCTGTGGGCAAGCCAGTTCTGGATCCACAAAGCAATGTCCCCTTAGATCACATGCCTCCTTACTTTCTCAATAAGCCTTCGATGGGGTACCTTATCAAATTCCGTGCTGAAATCCATGTATACTACGTCTACTGCTCTTCCTTCATCAATGTGTTCAGTCACATCCTCAAAAAATTCAATCAGGTTCGTAAGGCAAGACCTGCCGTTGACAAAGCTATGCTGACTATTCCTAATCATATTATACCTTTCCAAAATTTCATAAATCCTGCCTCTCAGGATCTTCTCCATCAACTCACCAACCACTGAAGTAAGACTCACTGGTCTATAATTTCCTGGGCTATCTCTACTCCCTTCCTTGAATAAAGGAACAACATCCGCAACCCTCCAATCCTCCGGAACCTCTCTCGTCCCCATTGATGATGCAAAGATCATCACCAGAGGCTCAGCAATCTCCTCCCTTGCCTCCCACAGTAGCCTGGAGTACATTTCATTTGGTCCCGGTGACTTATCCAACTTGATGCTTTCCAAAAGCTCCAGCACATCCTCTTTCTTAATATCTACATGCTCAAGCTTTTCAGTCTGCTGCAAGTCATCACTACAATCACCAAGATCCTTTTCCATAGTGAATACTGAAGTAAAGTATTTATTAAGTACCTCTGCTATTTTCTCCGGTTCCATACACACTTTCCCACTGTCTCACTTGATAGGTCCTATTCTTTCACGTCTTATCCTCTTGCTCTTCACATACTTGTAGAATGCCTTGGGGTTTTCCTTAATCCTGTCTGTGAAAGTCTTCTCATGGCCCCTTCTGGCTCTCCTAATTTCCTTTTTAAGCTCCTTCCTGTTAGCCTTATAATCTTCTAGATCTCCAACATTACTTAGCTCCCTGAACCTTTTGTAAGCTTTTCTTTTCTTCTTGACTAGATTTATTACAGCCTTTGTACACCATGGTTCCTGTACCCTACCATAACTTCCCTGTCTTATTGGAATGTACCTATGCAGAACTCTACACAAATATCCCCTGAACATTTGCTATTTTACAACAGACAACAAACCAAATGGTCCCCTAGAAGGACCAGATGGATTCTTGATCTTCCAGCCTATCTCGTCGTGTCCCTTGCACCCCGTCAATTGCCTGCTCTGCGCTGTCTGTAACTGTGACCCTTTTAGGCCATTAGGTCATGCTCTCCTCTTGCTGCTGCCATCAGGAGGTTGGTACAGGTGCCTCAGGACCCACATCACCAGGTTCAGGAACAGTTATTATCCCTCAACCACCAGGTTGTTAGAGGGATTAACTTCACTTGCCCCAACACTGGACTTACTTTCAAAGATTCTTCATCTCACATTCTTGATATTTATAGCTTATTTATTCATTATTATTATTTCTTTTTTCTCCTTCTGTATTTGCACAATTTGTTGAATTTTGCACATCAGTTGTTTGTCCGTCCTGTTGGATGCGGTCTCTCATTGATTCCCGGATTTATTGAGCTTGCCCACAAGAAAACAAATCTCAGTGTTGTAGAAAGTAACATATATCTACTTTGATAATAAATTTACTTTGAACTTAGATGAAATCTGTATGATGACATGCAAATTTACCTCAGTCCACGTGACAATAAGAGATTAATTTAGGTATGAGTATGATCTCAATCATTAATCAGTTCGTTGGGAGATATGAATGGAATATCATAAATATTTGTAGAATTTCACAGAGTTCAAGTGCAAATTTATTTTCATCTGACTCTACATACAGTATATACAACCAAATGAAACAACTTTCCACCAGACCATGATGCACCCACAAAACATGTATCACACACAGCACATAAAACAAAATATTACCACAAATAAGTTAATAAATATCATTTGAAAATGCAGATAGTGTGTAGCACAGGTAAACAATAAACAGTACAATAATCAGCTTGCTGTCTTAGTGTCAATTTTTATAATAGGCATCCATCAGTCAGTCTCAGTCTCAAGGTTTCCAGGGCGCAGGCCTGGGCAAGGTTGTATGGAAGACCAGCAGTTGCCCATGCTGCATGTCTCCCTTCTCCACGCTGATGTTGTCCAAGGGAAGGGCATTAGGACCCATACAGCTTGGCACCGGTGTTGTCACAGAGCAATGTGTGGTTAAGTGCCTTGCTCAAGGACACAACACGCTGCCTCAGCTGAGGCTCAAACTCACAACCCTCAGGTCACTAGGCCGACGCTTTAACCACTTGGCCACGCGCCAACACAAGAAATCAATGATTTCAGAGTATTCATTAGTCTCACAGCCTGAGGGAAGAAGCTGTTACCCAGTCCTAGTCCTGATGCTCCTGTACCCCCTTCCTGACTGTAGTGGGTCAAAGAGATTGTGGGATAGGTGGTAGGGAGCCTCAACAATGCTTTGCTCCCAGTAAATGTCATGAATAGTGGGGAGGGAGACCTCAGTGATCCTCTGTAAAGTTTTGCGGTCCGGTGTTATTCAGCTCTCATACCACACAATGATGCAACCAGACAGGACACCTCGATGGTGCTCCTGTAGAAAGTTGTTAGAATGGGGTTGGGGAGAGATCATACCACCTTCCCCTTCGTGGACTCTGTCTACACTTCCCGCTGCTTCAATAAACCAGCCAAAATAATCAAAGGCTCCTCCCATCCCTGTTTTCCCCTCTCCCAGCAGGCAGAAGATACAAAAGTCTGAAAGCACATAGTACCAGGTTCCAGGGCAGCTTCTACCCCACTGTTATAAAACTGTTGAATGCTTCCCTAGTATGATAAGAGGACCAGAAGATTTAACTGAACGCAATCCTTGCACCTTATTGTTTGCCTGTACTGTACTTTCCCTGTAAGAGCAATACTTTATTCTGCTTTCTGTTATTGTTTTTCCCTTGTACCACCAGATTGGATTGATGTGCTGAAATGATTTATAGGAAATCACAGGAGTAGTACCAAATGATTAGAGCAGGGGTTGGCAACCTTTTTGTCTCTGTGGGCCGGATCGCATATTAATGAGCGAACGGTGAGACAGATAAATGCCATAAAAACTTGGAATATGGGAATTATCCATTTAAATACATCTAGTCATGTTTTGACTCACATTAAAGAATAATGCATGCTAGAAAATCATTTGTGCTTAACCAAGGATGTCAATTAGTAATCAAAGAACTCAGTTTAGTTGCAATTTATTTCAATCATGGCATCTTTTGAATCTATTAAAAGGACACAAAGAATCTTTAAGCATAAAACATATGAACATGATGCATTGAATGGTGGTAAATTAAGTATAATAAAAAAGAAAATTTTAATGCAATCAGTTGATAAATCAACATGAAACTTGATGCTGTTTGTTGCTTGAAAGCTTCTCAATATTGGGTGTCAGAATTGTTGATGCCAAGAGCAAGAAATTATCCAGATGGACATCAGTCAATCTTGTTCTCAAATGGTTCTTGGTGTGCTTCATTTTGGAAAATAATTGCTCACACAGGTAAGTGCTGCCAAACAATGATGCCATCTATTTTGCATGGTCCACTAGGTTAGGATACTTCCCATTTGGATGAATATATTTTCTATAGAAGTCAAGCACTGACACATCTTCAGAATGAAATTTCGATCTCAATATGTCATCACACTGCATCTCAATCAATTCCTTTTGAAAAATTTCTGATGCAGTGTCCACTTCCACATCAAATGGAGTAGCAAACAGCTTGAACTCATTTGCATGCAAGCGAAAATCAGCAAAATGAGATGAAAACTCTTTCCTTAATTCTTGGACCATATTCACAAAAATTCCTGGATCTTGTGCTTTACTTTTTTTAAAAAGTGGGAAAATGTGCACAATTTCCTTTTTGAAGCTGGTACTCCCACAATTGCAGCTTTCTTTCCACTATGGCGGGTCTTGTAATGTCGCCTGATATTTGCCACCTTCTTCACAGCAACATTTTCTAGGAAAATGAGACAAACTGGTTTTCCAGCTTGCTCGATGAAGAAGTAATCTAGTGTCCAGGTGTCTTGGAAATTTCGGTACTCAGCGTCTACCTTCCTGCATTTTGCATTCATTGCCATTGGAATTTTTCTCTTCAATTTTATTTCGCAACGCGAGTTATTCAACAAGTATCGTAGCACATGTAAGTATCTGGATATTTAGCGTGGATTTCCTGTTGAAACACAGTGACACTGTTTCTGTTTACAAATTTGAATGATCCCATTCGAAAACCTGCGCGTGCACAGAGAGTATCTAATACATATTAATAAGGTGGTCTGCCTTCCCGTCATTCGTACATACCAGTGTTTAGTTTGGAACAAAACGGAACCTGGGGCCAGTGTAACAAGACGCCATGCATGTCCATCAGTGTGGTCGCGTGAAACACTCAGAATAAGGAAAAACCGGTTGTGGGCTGGATAAGCATAGTATCTCAATATTTGCTCGTGGGCTGGATCTGGCCCGCGGGCCATAGGTTCCCTACCCATGGATTAGAGGGTGGCAAATATTGTTCCTTTCTTCAGGAAAGGTAATACAGAAAACCGTGGGAATTTTAGATCAGTGAGTCTCAGTGGTGGGCAAAATATTGGAGAAGATTCTCAGAGACATGATCTACAAGCATTTGGAAAAGCATAGCCTGATTAGGGATAGTCAGCATGGCTTTGTCAGGGGCAGATTATGCTTCACAAGCCCAAATGAATTTTTTAAGAATATGATAAAACAAATTTATGAAGGTAGAATGCATTTGATAGGTTCCCCATGGGAGACTGATTCAGAAAGTCAGGAGGCATGGGATCCAGAGAAATTTGGCTGTGTGGATATAGAATTGACTTACCGATAGAAGGCAGAAAGTGTTTGTAAATGTTTGTATACTCTGCCCAGAGCTCGATGACCAATGGTGTTCTGCAGGGATCTGTTCTAGGACTCCTGCTCTTTGTGATTTTTATATTGATTTGGATGACGAAGTGGAAGGCTGGGTTAGTAGGATTACAGATGACACAAAGTTTGATGGTGTAGAGGAGTTTACATTGACAGGATGCAGAGCTGGGCTGACAAGTGGCAGATGGAGTTCAACCCAGAGAAGAGTGAAGTGATTCACTTTGCAAAGTCAACTTTGAAGACAGAAAACAGAGTTTAAGGCAGTATTCTTAGCAGTATGGAGGAACAGAGGGATCCTGGGGGCAAGTTGACAGGGTTATTAAGAAAGTGTATGGTGTGATGAGTTTTATTAGTCAAGAGCTGCGAGGTAATTGGTACAGTTCTCTAAAACTGTTGTTAGACAACACTTGGAAGATTGTGTTCCATTCTGGTTGCCTCATTATAGGAAGGATATGGATGCTTTAAAGAGTTCTAAGCCTTACTACAGTGGGATAGAAGCTGTTCTCGAGTTTGGTGGCACCATGTTTGTGTATTTTATGCCCAATCAGAGGGGGAGAAGAGAGGCCACAGCAGTTCTCTCATGATGGTGCAGGAGCTGTCTGATGGAGTAGGGAGCTTGTGATGTGGCCTCCTGCTTCTGCCACTCATTTGGATCTTTTGGTTCTCCCAGCGCACAGACTTGAGTTCTCAATATGACTTGGCCACAAGGAGTAGGGAGATTCCCAGGAGTCTGTGGGAAAGTCTCCATGCAGACTTTGAGTGCATCCTTGAATCATTTACTCTGTTCCATTAGACCAGAAGATTTAGGAGCATAATTTGGCCTTCTGGCCCATCTGGTCTGCTCCATTGCTCAATCAACTATTCAATTTTTTTTTCAATTCTACTCTTGCACTTTCTCCTCTTAAGTCTTCAGCTCAGAAAACGTAAGAGCTGTACCAGGCCATTTGGCTCATTGAGTCTGTTCATCATGGCTGATTTATTAACACTCTTAACCCCATTCTCCTGCTTTCTCCTCATAACCTCTTCCACCTTTAATGGTCATCCTTCTCTTTAAATATACCCAATGACTCAAGCTCCACAGCCGTCTGCGGCAATGAATTCCACAGATTCACCACCCTCTGGCTGGAGAAATTCTTTGTCATTTTATTTCTAAAGGGATGTACTTTGACGCCATGCTCTCTGGTCCTAGACTCTCCTATTGTATTCCTAGTCATCTAATCTCATGAGAGAGTAGGACTGATGTAAGAAGCTGGCAGGTGATAGGTAAATCCAGGTGATGAGATGAAAGGCAGATACGAGAGGGAGGAGTGGGATTGATGCAAGAAACTGGCAGGTGAGGGGTGAAAATGACAGAGGGCTGAAGGTGATCGAATCTGATAGGAGCCACAGTGAAGGTAAATTTATTATCAAGGTACGTATACATCACCATGTACAACCCTGAGATTCTTTTTCTTGCAGGCATTTATAGGAAAAAGTACAATAGAACTATGAAAACTATACATAAAAAAGACTGACAAACAACAAATGTACAAAAGAAGACAAACTGGGGGAAAAATAATACCGAGAACATAAGTTGTAGGATCCTTAGAAGTGAGTCTGTAGGTTGTAGAGTCTGTTCAGAGTTTACTGCTTTATCACCTTATATACAGACATTTCTGCACTTGGTGGCACTTTATGTACATACAATCAGTGGATGCTTCATTAGTTACCTCCTGTACTTAATACAGAGGCCACTGAGTGTATGTTGGTGGTCTTCTGCTGCTGTAGCCTATCCGTTTCATAGTTCAACATGCTGTGTGTTTCCTGTGGTAGGGGAGTCTAGGACAAGAAGGCACGACTTCAAGATTGAAGGACGTCCATTTAGAGCTGAGATGCAGAGAAATTACTTTAGTCAGAGCGTGAATAAATCTGTGAAATTTGTTGCCTTGAGCGGCTGTGGAGGTCAAGTCATTGGGTGCATTTAAGGCAGAGATAGATAGGATCTTGATTAGCCAGGGCATCGGAGGATATGGGGAGAAGGCAGGGGAGTGGGGATGACTGGAAGAATTGGATCAAACATGATTGAATGGCAGAGCAGACTCGATGGCTGAATGGCCTACTTCTGCTCCTATATCTTATGGTCTTATGTACAGATGAATGACAATAAAAATCTTGACTCTTGAATTTATTTATTTATTGATTTAGAGATACAGTGTGGAGCAGACCCTATCTGCCTATTGCACCGCATCACCCAACAGCCCAGCTATTTAATCCCGGCTAATCACAGGACAACTTACTAATGTAAAAATCTTTACATTACATCTCCGTCTAAACGTGTAATGTGCAAATTATAGTAATTATGTACAGTAAGATATACAACAGAACAGTCAATATAGCTTAGAAATACAATTCTGTCAGCATGAATTAATCAATGTGGTGGGCTGGTGGAGGAAGCTGTCCCGGAGCCTGTTGGTCCTGGCTTTTATGCTGCGGTACCACTTTCCGGATGGAAGCAGCTGGAACAGTTTGTGGTTGGGGTGACTCGGGTCCCCAATGACCCTTCGGGCCCTTTTTTATGCACCTATTGACTTCAGACAAGCGACTGACACTGCACAGCGAGGTAGCCCACTCCACAATCCTGAGCTGGTTTGTAGCACAGCAGCTAGCACGACGCTATTACAGCTTGGGGTGTCGGAGTTCAGAGTTCATTTCTGGTACCATCTGTAAGGAGTCTGTGTGTCCTCTGTATGGAATGTGCCGGTTTCCTCCGGGTGCTCCAGTTTCTTCCTACATTCAAAAGATGCATCAGTTAGTAGGTTAATTGGTCATAGTAAATTGCGTGAATAGGCGAGGGTTAAATTGGAGGTTGCTGGGTGGTGCGGCTGGGAAGGGCTGGGAGGGCTGGGAAGGGCTGGGAAGGGCTGGGAAGGGCTGGAGGGGTTGGAAGGGCCTGTTCTGTGCAGTATCTCTAAATAATAAAATAATGCTCTCTACAACTCTCTCACAGAACCAGGTACAGAAAATGCCGGTGCGATGCAAGATCCTTGTTAACTGCTTAGCATTTCTCTCCAGTGGATCTATCCATCACAAAGTGGTGCCCTGAATGTGAGAACAGGCTGATTACATGGCACAGCTCAGATCTGAGATCCCACCGGCTTTCTCAGCCTCCGAATGTTAGGTCTCAGAGGGAAACATTTAGTTTAAAGATAATGACAGAAGAGAAGGTTTGGCCATGTGACCCAGCTCTTTGTCAATTGTAGTGAGATACATCATTTCAGGGGAATAGTATTCTTTAGCATGGACTCATTGTGCAAAGCTATTAATGTAATATCTCAGTTTTATGAGCAATATTTTGACAATATTAGAACTTTGGCAGGTTTAGAAATAACTTTTCATCCACCATCACTGCATTGGAGTGACAAAGCACAACATATGACCATAAGACACAGGAGCTGAATTAGGCCATTTGGTCCATCGAGTCTGCTCTGCTATTCAATCATGACTGATTTACTTTTCCTCTCAACGCCATTCTCCTGCCTTCTCCCCGTAACTTTTGACTCCCTTACTAATCAAGAATCTATCAATCAAGTCATCCAGTGACTTGGTCTCCACAGCCATCTGTGGCAATGAATTCCACAGATTCACCACCCTCTGGCTAAAGAAATTCTTCCTCCTCTCTGTTCTGAAGGGATGTCCCTCTGCTCTGAGGCTATGTCCTTTGGTCCTAGACTGCCCCATGACAGGAAACATCCTCTACACATCCACTCTATCTAGAACAGTCATTGTTGAACTGGACAAGTCAGGAACATGCCTCTTCACCCCACTACATCTATGCCAAACGAATTAAAACTGATGACACTTAATCCCTTCATGAACATATCCCTCCAGAAACACAAGAGATTTTGCAGATGCTGGAAATCCAGAGCAAAATACACAGAAAATGTTGGAGAAAATCAGCAGGCCAGGCAACATCTATGGAAATGGTGAACAGCTGATGTTTTGGGCTGAGACTGGAAAGGAAGGTAGGAGACTCCAGAATAAAAAGGTGAGGGGGGAAAGGAGGATAGCTAGAGGGTGATAGGTGAAGCCAGGTGAGTGGGAAAGGTAAAGGGCTGGAGAGGAAGGAATCGGATAGGAGAGGAGAGTGGACCAGAGGAGAAAGGGAAAGAGGAGACTCAGGGAGAGGTGATAGGCAGGTGAGAAGAGGTAAGAGACCAGACTGGGGAATCAAGAAGAGGGGAGAGGGAGGGAAGAATATTTTTTTTTACTAGAAATGGAAATTAATATGTATGCCAGCAGGTTGGAGGCTGTCCAGACGGAATATAAGGTGTTGATCCACCACCCTGAGGGTGGCACAAGAGGATGCCATGGGCCAACATGTGGGAACGGGAATGGGAATCAGAATTAAAATGCTTAGCTCCTGGGAAGTTCCACTTTTGGCGAATGGAGCAGAGGTGCATGCTGAAACAGTCTCACCAGCATAGAGGAGGCAGCATCAGGAGCAGGAGCCTCTTAAACACCAGATTATATCTGTCTCTACACAACCCCTGGCAGCCATTCCAGGGACTCACCACTCTCTGTGTAAAAAAAAACTTACCCTTGCACATCTCCTTTGAACTTACCCGTCACCTTAAGCAAACAAATAAAATGATGGAGGAATTAGTCATAGTCATACTTTATTGATCCCGGGGGAAATTGGTTTTCGTTACAGTTGCACCATAAATAATAAATAGTAATAGAACCATAAATAGTTAAATAGTAATATGTAAATTATGCCAGTAAATTATGAAATAAGTCCAGGACCAGCCTATTGGCTCAGGATGTCTGACCCTCCAAGGGAGGGGCAGTAAAGTTTGATGGCCACAGGCAGGAATGACTTCCTATGACGCTCTGTGCTGCATCTCGGTGGAATGAGTCTCTGGCTGAATGTACTCCTGTGCCCAACCAGTACATTGTGTAGTGGATGGGAGACATTGTCCAAGATGGCATGCAACTTAGACAGCATCCTCTTTTCAGACACCACCGTCAGAGAGTCCAGTTCCATCCCCACAACATCACTGGCCTTACGAATGAGTTTGTTGATTCTGTTGGTGTCTGCTACCCTCAGCCTGCTGCCCCAGCACACAACAGCAAACATGATAGCACTGGCCACCACAGACTTGTAGAACATCCTCAGCATCGTCCGGCAGATGTTGAAGGACCTCAGTCTCCTCAGGAAATAGAGACGGCTCTGACCCTTCTTGTAGACAGCCTCAGTGTTCTTTGACCAGTCCAGTTTATTGTCAATTCGTATCCCCAAGTATTTGTAATCCTGCACCATGTCCACACTGACCCCCTGGATGGAAACAGGGGTCACCGGTACCTTAGCTCTCCTCAGGTCTACCACCAGCTCCTTAGTCCTTTTCACATTAAGCTGCAGATAATTCTGCTCACACCATGTGACAAAGTTTCCTACTGTAGCCCTGTACTCAGCCTCATCTCCCTTGCTGATGCATCCAACTATGGCAGAGTCATCCGAAAACTTCTGAAGATGACAAGACTCTGTGCAGTAGTTGAAGTCTGAGGTGTAAATGGTGAAGAGAAAGGGAGACAAGACAGTCCCCTGTGGAGCCCCAGTGCTGCTGATCACTCTGTCGGACACACAGTGTTGCAAGCACACGTACACACGTTCCCATATCCCTCTCACCTTGAATGCATTCCCTCTAGCATTCTCTTACTAGCTCTTCTTTCAGTTAGTCCTGACGAAGGGTCTCGGCCTGAAACGTCAACTGTACCTCTCCCTAGAGATGCTGCCTGGCCCGCTGCGTTCACCAGCAACTTTGATGTGTGTTCCCTCTAGTATTAGACATTTTGACTCTGGCAGAAGGATACCCACTGTCGAATCTATCATAATCTTATAAACCTCTATCAGATCTACTCTCAGCCTCCATGGCTCCAGGGAAAATGACCCAGGCTTGTCCAACCTCTCGTTATAGCCCATGCCCCCTAATCCAGGCAGCATCCTGGTAAACCACTTCTGCACCCTCTCCAAGGCCTCGACATCCTCCCTGTAACTGGGCAATCCAGAAGCGGCTGAACCAGGGTTCTATACAACTGCAGCGTAACTTCCTGACTCCTGACCTCAGTGCCTCCACTAATAACGGCAAGCATGCCCCAACAACTAGAAGGTTAGTTGTGAGGCAGCAAAAGTTTGATGAAAAGTTAAAATTCTGTTTGTGCCAAGGGTTAATTAAACAAAGGATAATGATGGTAGAGTTGGACTAGACTGGGCAGATTTTAGGCAAGGAGGCATTACACTGAGTAGGGGTATTTCAGAGTGTGAGAGGAGAGGGTAGGGGATTAGACTGGGCAGGGATATTAAAGAGTGTGGAAGTGAGGGTATGGGTATTTGACTGGCTGGGGCATTAAAGAGTGTGGGAGAGAGGGGAGAATTAGACTGGGAAAGGGTATTAAAGTGTGTGGGGAATGAGTGAGGACTATTAAACTGGGAAGGGTGTGTTAGACTGGGAAAGGGTATTAAAAAGAGCGGGGAGACAGGGTTGGCGTGTAGTGAAGAGTGTGGGGGACAGGGTTGGCATGTAGTAAAGAGTGTGGGGGATAGGGTGGGGTAATTAGACTGGGCAGAGCTATTAAAGCATGTGAGAGTGAAGGAGGGGAATTAGATCTAGGGGTATTAAAGTATTTATTTTTCTCAATATTAGCCGCAGTACTCTGGAGATTTCCGATACAGTATCAGGAATTTTACTACGTGACAGTTTCAGGGTTCTGTACAGAGAACAGGTTAATGAAGGTTAATGGCTTTTCTGTCTGATGTGGGAGCCTCAGGCGTGTGAACTAATAATGATCTGCAATATTGCCACCACTTTGTTCTCCTATAACAGCCATTGAATGCTCGATTGTGCCTTTACTTCTCTTGGCAAAATATGCTCTGTTACCCTGTTGGGGTGCTAGGGGAAGCAACAGGGGCACCAGCTGTTTGCTGACACCTGCCACTCCCATCTCCTCTGCAGCAATAAACTCAAATGCATTTTCTGTGATGATATATTGTTCTCTAGAGTGCAGAGGCTGAGGGCAGACCTGATGGAAGTTTATAACTTTACTAGAGGCATAAACAGAGGAGTCAGCCAGTATCTTTTCTCCCTGGGTCAAAATATCTAATACTAGAGGATATATGATCAGGGTGGGGGTGGGGACATACGGGCCAAGTTCCCTAAACAGAGAGTG
This sequence comes from Mobula hypostoma, assembly GCF_963921235.1. Taxonomy (NCBI): domain Eukaryota; kingdom Metazoa; phylum Chordata; class Chondrichthyes; order Myliobatiformes; family Myliobatidae; genus Mobula; species Mobula hypostoma. Next base: position 4,784,856 of record NC_086107.1, read on the forward strand.
GAAAGTGCATGGAATGTGTTGCCAGAGGAGGTGGGGAAGGCAAATAGATACCATAGAGGTAGTTAGGACCCCAAGACCATAGAACATAAGATATAGGAACAAAATCTGGCCATTTGGCCCATCAAGTCTGCTCTGTCATATCATCATGCCAGACCCAATTTTCCTCTCAGCCCTGATCTCCTGCGTTGTCTTGGTTACCCTTCGTGTCCTGACCAATCAAATGCTGTAAATATACATAAAGACTTGGCCTCCACAGCTGCCTGTGGCAAAGAATTTCACAGATTCACCACACACTGGCTAAAAATCTTCTTCCTTATCTCCATTCTAAAAGGATGCCCCTCTTTTCTGAGGATGAGTCCTCTGGTCTTAGACTCTCCCACCATACGAAACCTTCTCTCCACATTCACCCTATCAAGGCCTTTCACAATCAATAGGTTTCAATGAGGTCACCCCTCATTCTTCTGAATTCCAGTGAATACAGACCCAGAGGCATCACATCCTCTTCATATGACAAAACATTCAATTCTGGAATCATTTTTGTGAACCTCCTTTGAACCCTCTCCAGTTTCAGCACAGACTTTCTAAGATAAAGGGCCCAAAATTGCTCACACTACTCCAAGTGAGGCCTCATCAGCGCTTTATAAAGTTTCAACATTACATCCTCACTTTTATATTCTAGTCCTCTAGAGGCTGGTTGTGGACTACCGGAGGAATGGATACAGGCTCGTCCCTATTGACATCAATGGATCTCGGGTTGGGAGGGTGAACAGCTTTAAGTTCCTTGGCATAAACATCACTGAGGATCTCATGTGATCTGTACATACTGGCTATGTGGTGAAAAAAGCACAACAGCTCCTCTTTCACCTCGGATGGTTGAAGAAGTTTAGTGTGGGGCCCCAAAATCCCAAGAACTTTCTATAACAGCACAATTGAGAGCATCCTGACTGGCTGCATCACTGCCTGGTATGGGAACTGTACTTCCCTCAATCGCAGGACTCTGCAGAGAGTGGTGCCGACAGCCCAGCGCATCTGTAGTTGTGAACTTCCCACTATTCAGGACACTCACAAAGACAGGTGTGTATAAAGGGCCCAGAGGATCATTGGGGAGCCGAGTTAAACCACAATCTATTCCAGCTGCTACCATCCGGGAAACGGTACCGCAGCATGAAAGCCAGGACCAACAAGCTCCGGGACAGCTTCTTCCACCAGGCCATCAGACTGATTAACTCACGCTGACACAACTGTATTTCTATGCTATATTGACTATGCTGTTGTACATGCTATTTATTATAATTACTATAAATTGCACATTGCACATTTAGACAGATTTTTACTCCTCATGTATATGAAGGATGGCTACGGGGATCAGGGGGTATGGACGGAAGGCTGGTGCAGGGTTCTGAGTTGGACGATCAGCCATGATCATAATAAATGGCATTGCAGGCTCGAAGGGCCGAATGGCCTACTCCTGCACCTATTTTCTATGTTTCTATGTAATAAAGTCAATTCAATTCAAGGAATGCAAACATTGCATCTGCCTTCCTCACCACAGACTCAACTTACAAATCTCAGTATTTTGCACTTTCTCTCCATTTAGAAAATAGTCAATCCTTTCATTTCTTCTATCAAAGTGCACGACCATACACTTCCCGACATTATATTCCATCTGCCATTTCTTTGCCCATTTTCCTAATCTCGCTATTCCTCAAAACAATCTGCCCCTCCACCAGTCTTCATATCATCTGCAAACTTTGCAACAAAGCCATCAATTCCATCATCCAAATCACATAAAACATAAAAAGAGTCGGCCCCAATACAGACCCCTGTCATAGCCAGCCAAAAAAGGCTCTTTTTATTCCCACTCTTTGCCTCCTGCTAATCATCCACTGTTTTATCCGTGTTAGAACCTTTACTGTAATACCATGGGCTCGTAGCTTGTTAAGCAGCCTCATCTGTGGAAGCTTGTCAAAGGCCTTTTGAAAATCCAAGTAATCGACATCAACTGATTCTCCTTTGTTTATCCTGCTTACTACTTCTTCAAAGAATTTGTAAGGCAAAATTTTCCCTTGCGGACTACGGCCTAATTTATCATGTGCCTCCAAGTACCCTGAGACCTCACCCTTAATAATCAACTCTAACATCTTCCCAGCCACTGGGATCAGACTAACTGGCCTGTAGTTTCCTTTTTTCTGCCTCTCTTCCTTCCTGAAGAGTGGAGTGACATTTGCAATTTTCCAGTCTTCCAGAACCTGCCCAGAATGTAGTGATTTTCAGTTTCCCATCTTGGGAAATGGTAATGGTAACTTCACAAACATCATGCCCCCTGATTCCTGGAACTTACACAATATGTCTAGTGTCTTCCACATGAAGACTGAGCAAAATATTTATTACTATTATTATTAATTAGTCTGCTATTTCATTGTCTCCCATTACTACCTCTCCAGCATAATTTTCCAGTGGTCCAATATCCATTCTGGCTTCTCTTTTACACTTTATGTATCTGAATAAATTTTTGGTATACTCTTTAATATTATTGTCTCGCTTACTTTCATCTTCTATCTTTATCTTCTCAATGACTTTTTTAATTGCTTTCTGTTGGTTTTTAAGTGTCCCAATCCTCTAATTTCCCAATAATCTTTGATCTATTATATTCCCTCTCTTTGGATTTTATGTTGGCTTTGACTTCTCTTGTTAGCCATGGTTGTGTCATCTTTCCTTTCGAATATTTTTTCCTCTTTGGGATGTATATATCCTGTGCCTTCCGAATTGCTTCCAGAAATTCCAGCCATTGCTGCTCTGCTGTCATCCCTGCCGGTGTTCTTTTCCAATCAATTCTGGCCAACTCCTCTCTCATGCCTCTGTAATTCCCTATACTCCACTGTAATACCAATACATCTGACTTTAGCTTCTCCTTCTCAAATTACAGGGTGAATTCTATCATAATATGATCACTTCCCCTAAGGGTTCTTCTACCTTAAGCTCTCTAATCAATTCTGGTTCATTGCACAACACACAGTCCAGAATAGCTGATCCGCCAGTGAGCTCAGCTACGAGCTGATCTAAAAAGCCATCTTGTATGCACTCTAGAAATTCCCCCTTCTGTATCCAGCACCAACTTGATTCTCCCGAACTATCTGCATATTGAAGTCCCCTATGACTATTATAGCATTGCCTTTTTAGCATACATTTTCTATCTCCTGTTATAATTTGTAGACCACATCCTTACTACTGTTTGGGGGTCTGTATACAACACTCAACAGTTCCTTAGCTCCATCCACAATGATTCAATACCTTACACTCCTTCTAATGATTTGATTTCATTTTTACCAGCAAAGCAACACTGAGCCCTCTGCCTTCCTGCCAATCCTTTCGATACAATGTGTATCTTTGGACAGTAACCCACCCCAGCTATAATCTTTCAGCCATGATTCAGTGATGCCTACAACATCATATCTGCCAATCTGCAACTGTGTTGCAAGTTCATCTACCTTATTCCGTATACTGCGCACATTCAGATACAACACCCTCAATGCTTTTCGATTTTGTCACACCACATTAACTTTTTGATCGCTAACGTTGTCTGAGGCCTTACCAATATTTGCCTCCACAACCTCTCCACTAACTGCCCTGGCACCCATCCTCCTGCAACTCTAGTTTAAACCCCACCGTGCAGCATTAACAAACCTTTCCACTGGGATACTAGTCCCTTCCAGTTCAGGTGCAAACCCTCCCTTCTGCATTGGGACAACGTTCCCTGGAAGAGATCCCAATGATCCAAAAAATTCATGCATTCCCTCCTATGCCAACTCCTTAGCTACGTATTAAACTGCATAATCTTCCTAGTTCTAGCCTCACTAGCACGTGGCACAGGAAGCAGTTGTGAGATCACAACCCTGGAGGTCCTGCCCTTTAACTTAGAACCTAACTCCCTGAACTCTCTATGCAGAACCTCATCACTCGTCCAACCCATGTCATTGGTCCCTACATGCACCATGACTTGTGGCTGTTCACCCTCCCACTTAAGAATACTGAGGAGTTGACCTGAGATATCCCGGACCCTGGCACCAGAATTGATTAGAGAGCTTAAGGTAGAAGAACCCGGGAATCTCGTTCTTGCCCACAGAACCTCCCGTCTGTTCCCCGACTGAATCCTATATCACCACAGCGTGCCTCATATTCCCCCTTCCTCTCTTGAGTCCCAGAGGTAGACAGTGCCAGAGACCCGACCATTTTTCTCTGTTAGGTCACCCCCGCACCCCACAACAGTATCCAAAGTGATATACCTGTTGTTGATGGGGGACGGCCACAGGGGTACTCTGCACTGGCTCCTTAACCTCTTTCCCCTTCCTGACTGTCACCCAGTTTCCTTTGTCCTGCACCTTGTGTGTAACTATCTCTCTATATCTCCTATCTATCAGCCCTCAGCCTCCTGAATGTTCCAGAGTTCATCCGGTTCCAGCTCCAACTCCTTAACGTGGTTTTTTAGAAGCTGCAGCTGGGTTCACTTCTCGCAGTTGTAGTGCTCTGGGACACTGGAGGTCTCCCTGCCTTCCCACATCCTGCAAGAGGAGCATTGCACTATCCTGACGAAGGGTCTCGGCCTGAAACGTTGACTGCACCTCTTCCTAGAGATGCTGCCTGGCCTGCTGCGTTCACCAGCAACTTTGATGTGTGTTGCTTGAATTTCCAGCATCTGCAGAATTCCTGTTGTTTGCACTATTCTGCCTGTCGTCTCTACCCAACTGAGCAGATATAAAGAAGAGGAGGAAAAAACACTTGAGCTTTGCTTTCTCTGAGTGAAACCTCTCTTCGATGAAGCCTCAAAGAGCTAAAGCCTTAAGATCGCCACTCTGACTCTGTCCACTCAGACGATGGCTGCTTGCCCCTGCCTTCCTTTAGTGTGCTGTTACTAATTAATCCCACATAGAAACATAGAAACATAGAAAATAGGTGCAGGAGTAGGCCATTCGGCCCTTCGAGCCTGCACCGCCATTTATTATGATCATGGCTGATCCTCTAACTCAGAACCCCGCCCCAGCCTTCCCTCCATACCCCCTGATCCCCGTAGCCACAAGGGCCATATCTAACTCCCTCTTAAATATAGCCAATGAACTGGCCTCAACAGTTTCCTGATTCACCACTCTCTGTGTGAAGAAGTTTTTCCTAATCTCGGTCCTAAAAGGCTTCCCCTTTATCCTCAAACTGTGGCCCCTCGTTCTGGACTTCCCCAACATCGGGAACAATCTTCCTGCATCTAGCCTGTCCAATCCCTTTAGGATCTTATACGTTTCAATCAGATCACCCCTCAATCTTCTAAATTCCAACGAGTACAAGCCCAGTTCATCCAGTCTTTCTTCATATGAAAGTCCTGCCATCCCAGGAATCAATCTGGTGAACCTTCTTTGTACTCCCTCTATGGCAAGGATGTCTTTCCTCAGATTAGGGGACCAAAACTGCACACAATACTCCAGGTGTAGTCTCACCAAGGCCTTGTACAACTGCAGTAGTACCTCCCTGCTCCTGTACTCGAATCCTCTCGCTATAAGTGCCAGCATACCATTCGCCTTTTTCACCGCCTGCTGTACCTGCATGCCCACTTTCAATGACTGGTGTATAATGACACCCAGGTCTCGTTGCACCTCCCCTTTTCCTAATCGGCCACCATTCAGATAATAATCTGTTTTCGTATTTTTGCCACCAAAGTGGATAACTTCACATTTATCCACACTAAATTGCATCTGCCATGAATTCGCCCACTCATCCAACCTATCCAAGTCACCCTGCATCCTCTTAGCATCCTCCTCACAGCTAACACTGCCACCCAGCTTCGTGTCATCCGCAAACTTGGAGATGCTGCATTTAATTCCCTCATCCAAGTCATTAATATATATTGTAAACAATTGGGGTCCCAGCACTGAGCCTTGTGGTACCCCACTAGTCACTGCCTGCCATTCTGAAAAGGTCCCGTTTATTCCCACTCTTTGCTTCCTGTCTGCTAACCAATTCTCCACCCACACCAATACCTTACCCCCAATACCGTGTGCTTTAAGTTTGCACACTAATCTCCTGTGTGGGACCTTGTCAAAAGCCTTCTGAAAATCCAAATATACCACATCCACTGGTTCTCCCCTATCCACTCTACTAGTTACATCCTCAAAAAATTCTATGAGATTCGTCAGACATGATTTTCCTTTCACAAATCCATGCTGACTTTGTCCGATGATTTCACCGCTTTCCAAATGTGCTGTTATCACACCTTGATAACTGACTCCAGCAGTTTCCCCACCACCGACGTTAGGCTAACCGGTCTATAATTCCCCGGTTTCTCTCTCCCTCCTTTTTTAAAAAGTGGAGTTACATTAGCCACCCTCCAATCCTCAGGAACTAGTCCAGAATCTAACGAGTTTTGAAAAATTATCACTAATGCATCCACTATTTCTTGGGCTACTTCCTTAAGCACTCTAGGATGCAGACCATCTGGCCCTGGGGATTTATCTGCCTTCAATCCCTTCAATTTACCTAACACCACTTCCCTACTAACATGTATTTCGCTCAGTTCCTCCATCCCACTGGACCCTCTGTCCCCTACTATTTCTGGAAGATTATTTACGTCCTCCTTAGTGAAGACAGAACTGAAGTAATTATTCAATTGGTCTTCCATGTCCTTGCTCCCCATAATCAATTCACCTGTTTCTGTCTGTAGGGGACCTACATTTGTCTTTACCAGTCTTTTCCTTTTTACATATCTATAAAAGCTTTTACAGTCCGCTTTTATGTTCCCTGCCAGTTTTCTCTCATAATCTTTTTTCCCCTTCCTAATTAAGCCCTTTGTCCTCCTCTGCTGAACTCTGAATTTCTCCCAGTCCTCAGGTGAGCCACTTTCTCTGGCTAATTTGTATGCTTCTTCTTTGGAATTGATACTATCCCTAATTTCTCTTGTCAGCCACGGGTGCACTACCTTCCTTGATTTATTCTTTTGCCAAACTGGGATGAACAATTGTTGTAGTTCATCCATGCAACCTTTAAATGCTTGCCATTGCATATCCACCGTCAATCCTTTAAGTGTCATTTGCCAGTCTATCTTAGCTAATTCACGTCTCATACCTTCAAAGTTACCCCTTTTTAAGTTCAGAACCTTTGTTTCTGAATTAACTATGTCACTCTCCATCTTAATGAAGAATTCCACCATATTATGGTCACTCTTACCCAAGGGGCCTCTCACGACAAGATCGCTAATTAACCCTTCCTCATTGCTCAAAACCCAGTTCAGAATAGCCTGCTCTCTAGTTGGTTCCTCGACATGTTGGTTCAAAAAACCATCCCGCATACATTCCAAGAAATCCTCTTCCTCAGCACCTTTACCAATTTGGTTCACCCAATCTACATGTAGATTGAAGTCACCCATTATAACTGTTGTTCCTTTATTGCACACATTTCCAATTTCCTGTTTAATACCTTCTCCGACCTCACTACTGCTGTTAGGTGGCCTGTACACAACTCCCACCAGTGTCTTCTGCCCCTTAGTGTTACGCAGCTCTACCCATATCGATTCCACATCTTCCCGGCTTATGTCCTTCCTTTCTATTGCGTTAATCTCTCCTTTAACTGGCAACGCCACCCCACCTCCCCTTCCTTCATGTCTATCCCTCCTGAATATTGAACATGCTGATTGGTCACTGGTCAAAGCTCTATTCCTCTGAACTGCTGCTGCCTTTTATCCTCGGGCAGTGGACCTGATTGAAGTCTCCTCCTCTCCAAACTTCTGATGTCTGGATTGGCTACTGGTCAAAGCTCTATTATTTGGTTAAGAAGCTTCGTCAGAGATTGTCTGCTCGGCGTCAGTGGTCACAGTGGTCAGGATTTGTGATTATGCACCAGCTGCTCATACGACCATCCACCACTTGCCCCCATAGCTTCACGTGACCCTGATCGGTGGAGGGTGGGGGGGCGGGGGTGCTAAACAGGTTTTACTTTTGCTCAAGGGTGACCTGCAGGCTCGCGGAGGGAAGGAGTGCCTTACACCTCCTTCGGTAGAGACGTAACTCCCCCCTCCACCGCCACCCACGCCTTGCACTACCTATTGTATTTAAATATACATGAGTGAAGTTATCCATGCTGCTTCAAGAGCCTGATGGTTGAAGGGTAATAACTGTTCCTGAACCTGGTGGTGTGGGATCTAAGGCTCCTGTACCCCCTCTAGCAAAAAGGAAGCATGGCCCGGATGACGGATGCTGTTTTCTTGTGGCAGTGCCCATGTAAATGTGCTGCGTACACCACTTTTTGTAAGCTTTTCCACCTCCTGCAAAAGTGGTCCTATTCAATCCTTGCATAAATTTATTGATTTGTTTTATTTATTCAGATAGACAGACATCCCATCCTGCAAAAACTTATTTCAGGGAGGTAGCACCACCAATTTGCGGGAGACTCCCGGAACTTCCGGGAGAGGTGGGATGTCTGCAATAGAGCAGCTGGCCGGCTAGTTTAAATAACGTTAGCTATGCTAATGAACGAATGACACCTGTTAAACTCACCTCAACATGTCTTTTACAGTCTTAACCCACCATGGGCAATAGAAAAGTCACAGTTGCAAACAGGGCAGCGAGCAACACTGTCATTATTTTTGACCCCTATTAGGCAGGGGTACACTTTAGTGTAGTCTGGGGTGAAGTACGTTTCATATTTTCTTTTTTTGAAACACTCTGTCATGGCGTGCTCTCTCTCTCTCTCTCTCGCTCTCTTTATTCCTCTCGCGCACTCTCTTGCTCTCTCTCTCTTGCTCTCAAAAAAATTGATTTCCGAGATAGTGTACATAATTTGCGGGCATCAGGGAGCCAATATTAATATGCGGCAGACTCCCGAAACTTCCGGGAGAGGTGGGATGTCTGGATAGATTGCAAAATAGACCCTTCTGGCCCTTCAAGCCGTGCTGTTCAGCAATCCCCCAGTTTAATCGGAGCCTAATCAAGGGACGATTTACAACGACCAATTAACCAACTCATTGGTACGTCTGGAATGTGGGAGGAAATGCACACCGTCATGGGGAGAACGCACAGGCTCCTTACAGGTGGTGGTGGGAACTGAAGGTGGGTCACTGGCACTGTAAAGTGCTGTGAGAACACAAACGCAGGTGGAGAGCCACCACTCCTTCCATACTTTGCCGTGAGCAGTTGTCAGTTTTTGTGCTATGTTTCTGGAGCAGAATGTGTCGCCACAGCCCAGTGCATCAGCCTTCTAGTGTTTAAAGTAAATTTGTAAACAAAATTTGTATATGACACTCAACTTCACTTACCCGTCACTGAACTGAACTGTACCCACAACCTATGACTCACTTTCAAGGACACTTCATCTCACGTTCTTGATACTTATTGTTTATTTATTTATTATTTTTACTTCTTTTTTTCCTTTTGCATTTGCACACCGGTTGTTTGTCTGCCTTGTTTCATTAAGTCTCTCATTGGATTTACTGATTATGCCCGCAAGAAAACGAATTTCAGGGTTTTATATGGTGACATATATGGACTTCGATAACAAATCTACTTTGAACTTTTAACTTTGAGTATACTACCCTGAAGTTCTTTTTCTTGTGGGCATTCACAGTAGAAGAGATTTCGGAAGACAAGTAACCAAAAGCTTAACTTGCAGGTTGAGTCATTGGTACAAAAGGCAAGTACAATGTAGCATTCATTTCAAGAGGACTAGAATACAAAAGAAAGAATGTAATACTGAGGCTTTAAAATACATTGGTCAGACTGCATTTAGAGTACTGTGAACAGTTTTGGGCCCCTCATCTAAGGAAGGATGTGCTGGCGTGAAGAGGTTCACAGAATGATCTGGGAATGAAAGGGTTAACCTATGTCATGCATTTACACGGCAGGGAAACCAACTTATTTTAATTAATTTACTTTAATTTTTTTTATCTGTGCTGACCAAGGTCGCTTACACATCTTATCTCATTTGCCTGTGTTTAGTCTATATCTCCCCAACCCAGGGGTTTCCAACCTGGGGTCCATGGACTTCTTGCTTAATAGCATTGCTCCATGGCATAAAAAAAGTTGGGAACCCCTGATCTAGTCATAGTCATACTTTATTGATCCCGGGAGAAATGGGTTAATATTTCTATCCATTTACCTCTCTAAATGTTTCTTAATGGTCATAATTGTACCTACTGGGCCTTTACTCCCTGGGATTTAGAAGAATGAGGGGGAGTAGCATTAACATCTATTAAATACTGAAAGGCCTAGATAGGGTGGATGTGGAGAGGATGTTTCCGATAGCGGAGGAGTCTAGGACCCAAGGGCACAGCCTCAGAATAGAGGGATGTCCCTTTAGAACAGAGATGAAGAGGAATTTCTTTAACTGAAGGATGGTGAATCTGTGGAATTCATTAATACCGACAGCTGTGGAAGCCAAGTCATTGGATAAATTTAAAGTGGAGGTTGATAAGTTCTTGATTAGTCAGGGTGTCAAAGGTTACGGGGAGAAGGCAGGAGAATGGGCTTGAGAGGGAAAATAAATCAGACATGGTGGAATGGCCGAGCAAACTTGATGGGCTGAATGGCCTAATTCTGCTCATATGTCTTACAATCTTGCAGTCTTATAGGCTACAGCTCCCCCCCAGTAGATTGTCCCCCTCAACAGTATCCAAAATGGTATACCTTTTATTGAGGGGATTGACCACAGGGGTACATTTTTCTGACCGAATGTTGCTCTTCTTTCTCCTGACAGTCATCCAGTTACCTGCCTCCTGCAACCCAGGGGTAACTACCTCCCTGTAGCTCCTATCTATCACTTCCTCAGTCTCCTGTATGTCAATTTGTTGGCCAGTTCCAATTATAGTTAAATGTTATGGGGAGGAGGCAGTAGAATGGGGTTGAGAGTAATAAGGTGTCGTAAGAGGACACGACCCACCCAGCCAACACTCTTTTCGTCCCTCTTCCCTCCGGGAGAAGGCTCAGGAGCTTGAAGACTCGTATGGCCAGATTTGGGAACAGCTTCTTTCCAACTGTGATTAGACTGCTGAATGGATCCTGACCCGGATCTGGGCTGTACCCTCCAAATATCCAGACCTGCCTCTCGGTTTTTATGCACTACCTTACTTTCCATTTTCTATTTTCTATTTATGATTTATAATTTAATTTTTTAATATTTACTATCGATTTTTACTCCAGGGAGTGGGAAGCGCAGAATCAAATATCGCTGTGATGATTGTATGTTCTAGTATCAATTGTTTGGCGACAATAGAGTATAATAAATCAGCTAGGATGGAATGGCAGAACAGATTTGATGGGCTGAATGGCCTAATTCTGCTCCTACGTCTTATGGATCAACCTGCAGTCAGGGCCCACATTTGTAGAACTACAAGCCCCACCTCCCACTCCTCCTCCTCCTATTACTGTGGAGTATGAAACTAATTTAATGGCAATGACATTAACACAGCATCAGTCTGTACAGATCCATGTACTGTTAACGGGGATATTTAAAAATAAATCACGAGTCACACCAGTGGATACGTGGTGTGACTGATTAAATTAAGCATTGGAATGGTTTAGCAACACTTCACACTCACTGAACATGTCTTATGCAGGTTCTGTTTGTCTTTGGAACAGACATTCTCAGTGATGTGCTTCCCTCACACTGTGCCTCTGCTGGGGTTCCCTTACAACGACAGTCCAGCTCCTGGCCTTCACGTGTGGCCCGGCGGAACCATTTCTACTGACAGGTGAAGGGGGCAAAGGTGGGTTACAGGCCCCTGAAAACAATTCACTTTGGGCAGATGGAGCTTGTCAGCTGTGGTTGGCAGCTCACTTAGGAGAAGGAAAACTCTGATCCCAAACCTCCTCTGCCTTGCAGTTACACCTACTCATGGAGAAATCTTCAGGAGTAAACTCCGAGGAAGATCTCGGAGCTGGAGTCCGTAAGGTAGTTCAACACAGACTAGAGGCCCCTGCGATGTGGCTGGTGTCAAACTGTACTGGTCTCTGCCATTCCTTTGGGTTCATCAGATGCATGGGGAGGGCTGCTACACGGGCAACAGCTCGCTCTCCATATCGTACTGCCTTGGCTTGAGTATCATGTAGAGAGCTAGGACTCAACATCCATGGTCAACACCAACCAATGGAGGGCCTCAATGTCCGTGATTATTCCTGGAGGAATTCTACATGTTACTTACTAACTTAAGCCCATCACTCCTACTGGGGCATAAGCTGCTGACAACAGCTCACCAGAGCTCCTAGTCCTGGGCCAGTCTTTCAACTTGTCTCCAGGTCTAGCCCATTGTCAAAGATCCTTCCTCTCCCAGGGATGACCTTCTGTTCAAAGTTCAAAGTAAATTTATTATCAAAGAACATATATGTCACCCTATATAACCCTGAGGTGCATTTTCTTGTGGGCATTCTCAATAAATTCATGGAATAATAACCATAACAGAATCAATGAAAGTCCGCATCTACTTGGGCGTTTACCCAGTGTGCAAAAGACAACAAATAGTGCAAATACAAAAAGAATAATAATCAATAAATAAACAATTAATATCGAGAACATGAGTTGAACAGTTCTTGAAAATGAGTCCTCAGGTTGTGGTAACAGTTCAGTGATGGGGAAGTGAAGTTGAGTAAAATTATCCCCACTGGTTCAGGAGCCTCATGGCTGAGGGGTAATGACTGTTCCTGAATGTGGTGGTGAGAGTCCTGAGGCTCCTGTACCTTCTTTCTAATGGCAGCAGTGAGAAGAGAGCATGGCCTGGGTGGTTGGGGTCCCTGATAATGGATGCTGCTTTTCTCCAATGATGGACTGGGCTATATCTATTACTTTTTGTAGGATTTTCCATTCAAAGGCATTGGTATTTCCATATTAGGCTGTGATGCAACCAGTCACGATACTCTCCACCACTCACCTATAGAAGTTTGTCAGAGATTTATATGTCACGCCAACTCTTTGCAAACCCCTAAGGAAGTAGAGGTGATGCCACGCTTTCTTCATAATGGCACTTACGAGCTTGGCCCAGGCAGGTCCTCCGAAATAATAACACCGAGGAACTTAAAGTCCCTATCCCTCTCCACCTCCGATCCTCCGATGAGGACTGGCTCACGCTTCTCAGGTTTCCTTCTACTGGATAACCAGAATCTACTGTCTAATTAAAGCGGAGGCTAATGGGCTCTCGATTGGCCAGGACGCCAAAGGCTGCAGTGAGAAGGCAGGAGAATGGGGTTGAGAAGGTTTATAAGTCAGCCATGATGGAACGACAGAGCAGACTTGATGGGCTGAATGGCTTAATGCTCCTCCTATGTCTAATAGTCTTACATCTTATGGACAGTACAGGGGATGGTGGGGGGAGGTGATTTCAGAAGTATGTCCTTTACCCAGAGAGTTGTGTGGAATGCATTGCCTAGTGTGGTGGTTAGAGGCTGAAACAGTAGAGACCTTTAAGAGTTTCTTAGATAGGCCCATGGATGATAGAAAAATAGAAAAATAGAGGGTTATATGGGAGGGAAGGGTTAGATTGAGTTTAGAGTAGGTTAAAAGGCCAGCACATCATTGTGGGCTGAAGGGCCTCTCCTGTGATGTAATGTTCTTTGTTTTATGATTGCAGCTTCTTTTACAGGACCAAAAGGCATTATTGTCCTTCTGAAATGTATTTTATATGATCGCAAGATGCTGCTGGATGTTAAGAACTTAAAGTACTTGCAGGTCTGCCCCGTCAGCGAGTTGTTTGTAGCTGGAGAACTGAAACAGCTGGACTTGGTGCTGATCGTGCTGCTGCCTGCGTCAGAGAGACGTCGGAGGAGCTGGTGCGCAGTTTAACAGTTAATCGCTTTTCTTGTAATTGCAAGCCCCTGTTGGACATTGTTAATGTGGAGTGCTGCAAGTCTGCTTCACTGAGTTATTGTCAAATGATGGGGAGGCTGCGTGGCCTCGGTCATGGTGAGATCTAGGGTTCAAGTTGAGGTGTTGCCTGTTTACAACTGCCCATGAGAGAGGCATTGGAGTTGGTGCTGCTCTCCAGTGTTCGCTGAGCAAAAGACAAGCTGCATTGCGTTAGTCTGCAGATTTCTGCAACATTCATGGCCTCATGGTCTTGGGCTATCTATTTTGTGTGACTGTATTTTACTGCTGTCATATATGTGCTATGTGTGGGCACGTGGCCAAGTGGTTAAGGCATTGGACTAGCGACCTGAAGGTCGTGAGTTCGAGCCCCAGCCGAGGGAACATGTTGTGTCCTTGAGCAAGGCATTTAATCACACATTGCTCTGCGACGACACTGGTGCCAAGCTGTATGGGTCCTAATGCCCTTCCCTTGGACAACACTGGTGTTGTGGAGAGGGGAGACTTGCAGCACGGGCAACTGCTGGTCTTTGATACAACCTTGCCCAGGCCTGCGCCCTGGAGAGTGAAGACTTTCCAGGCAAGATCCATGGTCTCACAAGACTAATGGATGCCTTTAACTTAATATGTGCTATATGCACCTTGTGCTGTGTGTGACTGTTGGTACTGTCTTTTGCACCTTGGCCTTGGAGGAATGCTCTTTCGTTCTGCTGTATTCATGGGTAATCATGTATGTTTGAATGACAATTAAACTCAAACTTGAACTTCTACATTTAGTGTCCACTTTTTTTTAGGTATACCTTTACACCTGCTCATTAATGCAAATATCTAATCATGTGGCAGCAACTCAATGCATAAAAGCATGCAGACATGGTCAAGAGGTTCAGTTGTTTTCAGACCAAGCATCAGAATGGGGAAGAAATGTGATCTAAGTGACTTTGACCATGGAATGATTGTTGCCGGGCAGGGTGGTTGAGTATTTCAGAATACTGCTGATGATCTGGGATTTAATTTTTTTTTATTGAGATACAGTGTGGAATAGGCCCTTCCAGTCCTTTGAGCCGTGCCGCCCAGCACTCCCCTAATTTAATCCTAGCCTAATCATGGGACAATTTAAAATGACCAATTAACCTTCCAATTGGTATGTCTTTGGACTGCGGGAGGAAACTGGAGTACCCGGAGGAAACCCACGCGGTCGCGGGGAGAACGTATAAACTCCTTACAGGCAGCAGTGGGATTTGAAGCTGGGTCACCTGTACTGCGAAGTGCTGTGCTACGCTGCTGCCCACACTCACCAGTCTCTAGAGTTTACGGAGAACGGTGCAAAAAATGAAAAACAAGTGTCCGCAGTTCTGTGGGCGAAAAAGCCTTGTTAATGAGAGAGGTCGGAAGAGAATGGCCAGACTGGTTCAAGCTGACAGGAAGGCGACAGTAAATGAAATAACCATGTGTTACAACATTGACCTGCAGAAGAGCATCTTTGAACACTCAACACGTCAAACCTTGAAGGGGATGGGTTACAACAGCAGAAGGCCACACCAAGTTCCACTTCAGTACCTAATTAAGTGGCCACTGAGTGTACAGTATGCTTTTTGCAATTCAAATTCCTTCTCTCTGTGCTAATTCAAAACAGGCTTCACAGGGTTAACAGCTGCATGGTGGATGGGGTAGATGCTGGGGGCTCTGGACCAGAGGAGCAGTAATAGTTAGCTCTCGCCTGCCAAGCAGCCAGAGCTGGGAAGGTGATAGTTAACTTGCCAACGAGAGCAGTGTGTGATTAAGAAGGACAATATTGTTGTAATCACGCTGGGACCACTACAAGAGTCTCCACAAAGACATGTTATCACTGACGTTATACTTTATTCTACAAATCACAGCAACACTGGAATTGTGCCCAACAGGATTACAGCATTAAAACCACGTTTTATATTACAGCTTCAGACCCTGCAGTGGTCTTAATGGAAGACTTCCTTGCTTGTAAAAATCTTGCCAAATTAGCCTCTTTTGAGTTCTTGTTTTGAAAGTCATTATGGTGCCAATTTAAACCAAAGATTATTTTTCAAAAGCAGTTTACAAGAAAAGTACTGCATTTATACAGTGCCTTGCATATCCTCATGACGTGCTACTCACTTTCGTGGACTCAAGTTCTCGATAATTATTGCTTATTTATTCATTACTATTATTATCAGGAGGGGAGGAGAAGATGGCAGTGTGATGCAGTGTGCGTGGCCGCTCCGAAATGATATCATATTTGTTAAGTAGGTACTGTGCACAATCCTGATTTGATGGAGACGGACGTGAGAAGCACGGAGGAACATCTGGAGAAACTTCTGAAATGCCCGCTTCGCTGCCGCTGCAACTATGCGATCGAGAATCTCCGGAGGGGAAGGCCCCAAATCCTCGGCTTTGCCTGTTGCCTGTTGCCGGGGCCAGGGTCGAAGCGCTCGGCAGAGATGGTGCTCGGTGTCGGAGGGCTGGTCGGAGGCTCGAAGTTTTCGGACGGACTCAAGAGTCGGCTGTGGTCGGGTGCTTCCAGGGTGCTGCGTCAGCAAGTTTGTAGCACTGGAAGCTCATGGCAGGAAGAGAGTTTCTCTTCCTTCTACTGTCTGTGGGAGATGATGGGACTTTCGAGAGACTTTGAGACTTTTTTTTTACCGTGCCCATGGTCTGTTCTTTATCAAATTACGGTATTGCTTTGCACTGTTGTAACTATATGTTATAATTACGTGGTTTTGTCAGTTTTTTTAGTCTTGGTTTGTCTTGTGTTTCTGTGATATCATTCATGGAGGAACATTGTATCATTTCTTAATGCATGCATTACTAAATGACAATAAAAGAGGACTGCGGTCCTCATAATCTAATCTAATTATCATTTTTCTATTTGTATTTGCACAGTTCATTGTCTTTGACATAGGTTGTTTGTCTTGTGTACAGTTTTGCATTGATTCTATTGTTTTACTTTGTACTTACTGTAAATGCCTGCAAGAAAATGAATCTCGGGGTTGTATATGTTGACATGCGTACTTTGATAATAAATGTACTTTGAATTTTGACCTTTGAACATCTCTAACCATTCTACACCCACTGACGTACATATTTCTGATTCTGGGAAAGGCAAAGTCAAAGCCAGGTTTATCATCATATACACAAGTCCACGTGGGCACAGGTACAATGAAAAACCTACTTGCAGCAGTGTCACAGACACAGAGCATTAGATACACAAAACATTCACTAGAAAATCAAATTATGTACATTTTTACAAGAAAACATGCAATGAGAACTAAAAAAGGAATCCATTGTTGTGTAAACTGTACTGAGGTAGTGATTGGGTTGTGCCAGTTGGTTCAAGACCCGAATGGTTGAAGGGAAGTTGTTGTTCTTGAATTTGGTGGTGTGGGACTTCAGGCTTTTGTATCTCCTTCCTAATGGGAACTTGGAGAAGGTGGCTTGACGCAGATGGTAGGGATCTTTGACAATAGATGCTGCCTATCTGAGGCAGCACCTCCTGTATATGCTAATGCGGGTGTGGAGGGACGTGTCTATGGTGTACGTGTTGGGGAGAGTCCACACGCTCTGCAGCTTCTTACATTCCTGTGCATTCGATTTGCAATACCAGATTGTGATGCAACCTATTAGGATTGCCACTGCAACGGCTATCATGACTACACAATGCTGGAGGAACTCAGCAGGTCAGGCCCCATCTATGGAAATGAATAAACAGTCGACGTCATGGCTGTTGGTTAGTTAACTTCAGACAGTGCTTGATATATAAGCCTATCCGATATAGGAGCAGAATTAGGCCAGTTGGCCCATCAGGTCTGCTCTGCCATTCCATAATGGCTGATTTGTTATCACTCTCAACCCCATTCTCCTGCCTTATGCTCATAACCTTTGACACCCTGACTATTCAAGAACTTGTCAACCTCCACTTTAAATATACCCAGTGACTTGGCCTCCCAAGCCATCTGTGGCAATGAATTCCACAGATTCACCACCCTCTGGCTAAAGAAATTCCTTCTCATCTCTGTTCTAAATGGACATCCCTCTATTCTGAGGCTGTGCTCTCTGGTCGTGGAGTCCTCCACTGTAGGAAACATCCTCTCCACGTCCACTCGATCTCCGCCTTTCAACGTTTGATAGATTTCAATGAGACCCTCTCATTCTTCTAAACTCCAGCGAGTACAGACCCAGAGCCATCAATCGAAACAAATCCACAAAGGATTGTAAACGTTGCAGTGAGCTTAATTAGAAGCACATTCATGTTTTTCCTCGCATTCGTGTGGCATGGTAGAATAGTGGTTAGCGTAATGTGATTGCAGTTCCAGGTTCAGTTCTGCTGTTGCCTGTAGGAAGTTGTACATTCTCCCCAGGAACATGTGTGTGTTTCCTCTGGGTACCCTGGCCTCTTCCCACTTTCCAAAAATGTACAGCTTAGTAAGTCAAAATACACAAAATGCAGGTCAGCAGGTCAGGCAGTATCTATGGAGAGGGATAAAGTGCTGGCGTTTTGGACTGAGACCCTTCATCTGACTTGAAGAGACCGAAATGTCGGCTCTTTATTCCTCTCCATTGACATTGCCTGACCTGCTGAGTTCCTCCAGCATTTTGTGTGTGTTATTCTGGATTTCTAGCATCTGCAGAATGTTTTGTGTTTAGGCTTAGTAGCTCAATTGGTGTCATGGTTATAATGAGACAGCAGGGGTTTGTTGGGCTGAAAGGGCCTGTTACTCTGTTGTCATCAACATCATCATCATGAGCCATGTTGTATGACATGGGCAATCATGGTCTCATGACCATGATTGTTCTTGGCACATCTTTCTACAGAAGTGGTTTGTCATTGCCCTTTCCTGGGCAATACTTTTTTCAAAATAGGTGACCCCAGCCTTCATCAATACTCTTGATGCTGCAGTGTTTGCTGAACTTGGCAATTAGCTTGCAGATGTTTCATCACCAAGTGAGGTGACATCGTCATTGCGCAGTTGTTGATGCTTCTCTCTGCTTGCCTTGGTCCTGATTGGCTACCCCTTCAGTTGACCTTTGAATTCTAACCACCTCAGCCCGAGCAACCAATATTCACCATTATCAACACTCTTCAGAGATTGTCCGCCTGGTGTCAGTAGATGCATAACCATGAATTGTGATATGCACCAGCTGCCCATATGGCCACCAACACCTGTTCCCATGGCTACACCTTGCCCAAGGGTCACTTGCAGGCTAGTAGAGGGAAGGAGCACCTTACACCTCCTTTGGTAGAGACGTATCTCCACCCCGCCACCTACTGTGCTGTATCTCTAAATAAAAATATAAATAAATAAACTCTAATTTGAGTGGGCTGTGTGGAATATGAGAGGTCGTGGGTTAAGGGTGAAAAGTGAAAATTTTAAGGGGAGCGTAGGAGGGAACTTCTCCTCCCTGAGTGTGGTAACAGCGTGGAATGAGCTGCCAGTGCAAGCGGTGGAAATGATTTTGATTTCAACGATTAAGAGAAATTTGGATACATATATGGATGTGAGGGGTATGGAGGACTATGGTCCAGGGGAATGATGGGACTAGGTAGTCAAAATGGTTTGGCAAGGAATAGGTAAACCAAAGGACCTGTTTCTATGCTATGGTTTTCTATGAGTCCATGTCGATGGCCTGTCTTTTTGTTGCTGGGCTGTGTTCCAAGGAGCTGTACATTGTCTTTGTTCTTCGATCCAACCGTCTTTTATACAGGTTATCTACAGCGACTAGCCAGGTGCTGGCAAGGGTTCAGCGGGGGGTGGGGGGTGGTGAGGAACAGCTAATGATAGAATAAATTTCCATCAACCACAGCTTTGCCCTCATACCCGAACTCTCTGAATATCAAGCAGTTTCATTCCTCTCTGCCAAGTTCCAAGTTTATTGTCATCTGAATGTACATATATACAACCAAACAAAACAACGTTCCTCCGGACCACGGTGCACCCACAGCACATAAACCAAAACATTACCACAAGTAAGTTGATAAGATATGATTCAGAATGCATGTACTCAGCAGCATGGGTAAACAGTAAGCAGCTCAGTAAAGAGCTCACTCTCCTAGTGACAAGACCTTGGAGGTGCCGGGGTATTCATTAGTCTCACAGTCTGAGGGAAGAAGCTGTGACCCAGACTGGCATTCCTCATTCTGTTGCTCCTGTACCTCCTTCCTGATGGTAGTGGGTCAAAGAGATTGTGGGATGGGTGGCAGGGATCTTCAACAATGACTCAGGTCCTTCATCTGCAACATTCCTGGTAAATGTCACAAATAACACTCACAACACGCTGGAGGAACTCAGCAGGTCGGGCAGCATCCGTGGAAACGAACAGTCAACATTTCGGGCCGGAACCCTTCGTCAGGACTGTAGGGGGAAGGGGCAGAGGCCCTATAAAGAAGGTGGGGAGAGGGTGGGAAGGAGAAGGCTGGTAGGTTCCGGGTGAAAAACCAGTAAGGGGAAAGATAAAGGGGTGGGGGACGGGAGGCAGGGAGGTGATAGCAGGAAAGGTGAAGAAGGAATAGGGGAAAACACAATGGGTAGTGGAAGGAGGCGGAACCATGAGGGAGGTGATAGGCAGCTGGGGGAGGGGCAGAGTGAAATAGGGATAGAGGAAGGGAGAGGGAGGGAATTACCAGAAGTTGGAGAATTCAATGTTCATACCAAGGGGCTGGAGACTACCTAGACGGTATATGAGGTGCTGCTCCTCCAACCTGAGTTTAGCCTCATCATGGCAGTAGAGGAGGCCATGTATGGACATATCCGAATGGGAATGGGAAGCAGAGTTGAAGTGGGTGGCAACTGGGAGATCCTGGCTGTTGTGGCGGACGGAGCGGAGTGGAGGAGTGGACAGAATGTCACAAATGGGTGTGGGAGGGAGATCACGGTGATCCTCTCAGCAGTTGTTACCATCCAGTGTAGGGTCTCGCAGTCTGATGCCTCACAGCTTCTGTACCTTCAGGAAGATTTTGTTAAATCGTTTGTTTCAACAGAGGGAACTGTGTGACTTTGAAATTTTTGGATCTCAGGACCAGATCACAGTTCCCAGGTTACCCAAGTGCCTGGCCTGGATCCATGTTCTACAGTTCACTCTGAAAGTGTACATTTAATTTGGTAAATTGGTTTATTACTGTCACATTACCGCAGTACAGTGAAAAATATTGTTTTGCTTGCCAACCACACAGGTTTCATCACATTAGTACTGCGAATAGTGCGATCACTGCAGTCAATTTGATGTTCTCCCAAGGGGTTATTCCCTTAATGGAGAGTGCCTGTATGTGACTTTGTTTAAATGTGGGGAGGCTGATGCACGGGGCAGCCACCATTCAGTCCTTAACAGATCAGGGTCAGGGTCCAGTGCCATGGAATGCAAGATGACTGGGGACCCTTCACTGCTACGGCCTTCCTCTGTCTTCACTGGCGTTCTGATGTGTCATCACCTTCCACCAGCTCCACCACTGAAGTCTTGGTTAGATCGCTCTTTGTCCAGATTCTCCCCCTTGACCTTTCCGACATGGGTGAGCCTACCAAGAGCTAAGTGCTGGAAGACTACGTTCCAGACATCATCAGGGTCCGGATCTCAGGAACTCAGAAACCCCTCCACCATGACAAGGTGATAATCCTTGGAGAGGAGTCACATTAGTGCATTGAGGTTCAAGGGCAAAGCAGTAACAGAATTCCGAATAGAGTGTTGCAGCTACAGAGACAGTGAAGAAGACAATAGGTGCAAGGTCATAACAAGGTAGATTGTGAGCTCAAAAATCCATCTTAGCTGAAGAGTAGAGTTGGGTAGAAGTTGCCTTGAGCCTGGTGGTGGTACATGATTTCAGGCTTTTGTACATTGTGCCCAATGGGAGGGGGCAGAAGCAGGAATGTCTGGGGTGTGTGGGGTCTTACATTATGTCATCTGTTTTACTGAGGTAGTGAGAAGGGTAGGCAGAATCCACGGAGAGAAGGCTGGTTTCTTTGATGTGCTGAGCTGTGTCCACAACTCTCTGCAGTTTTTTGTGCAAGTGTGCACAACAGTTGCCGTACCAATCCCTAATGCATCCAGACCGAATGGTGCATTGATAAAATTTGGTAAGAATCGATGACAACATGGGAAATTTCATTAGCCTCCTGAGGAAGTTCAAACTTCAAAGTAAATTTATTATCAAAGTACATATATGTAAATACAACCTTGAGATTCATTATCTTGCGGGCATACACAGTAAATCTAAGAAATACAATACAATCAATGAAAGACACCACCCAACAGCACAGCCTGCCAACCAATGTGCAAAGGATGTCGAACTGTGCAAATACAAAAAGAAAGAAAGAATATCAATGTGTAAGATAGCAATAAATATAGAGAACGTGAGATGAAGAGTGCTTGAAAGTGAGTCCGTAGGTTGTGGGAACATTTCAGTGATGGGACAAGTGAAATTGAGTGAAGTTATCCCCTTTGGTTCAAGAGCATGATGGTTGAGGGGCAATAACTGTCCCTGAACCTGGTGGTGTGACTCCTGTACCTTCTTCCCGATGGCAGCAGTGAGAAGAGAGCATGTTTTAGGTGGTGGGGGTCCCTGGTGATGGATGCTGCTTTCCTGCAACACTGTTTTATGTAGATGTGCTCAAAGGTGGGGAGGGCTTTACCCGTGATGGGCTGGGGCGTATTCACTACTTTTTGTAGGGTTTTCCATTCCAGGGCATTGGTGTTTTTGTACCAGGCTGCGAATTAGCCAGTCAATATACTCTCCACTACACAGCTATAGAAATTTGTCACAGTTTTAGATGTCATGTTGAATCTCCACTAACTTCTGAGGAAGTAAAAGAGCTGACATGCTTTCTTCATAAATGCACTTCCATGCTGGGTCAGGACAGGTCCTCTGAAATAATAACACCAAGGAATTTAAAGTTGCTGACCCTGTCCACCTCTGACCCTCTGATGAGGACTGGCTCATGGACCACTGGTTTCCCCCTCCTGAAGTTAGTAATCAATAATAATAAGAGGTTATTGTCATGGCACGACTCAACCAGATTTGCAATGTGGGCATCGGTGAGTTTTCTTGGCTTTGACATCATGGTGGCTGGACCGGAACAAGCCGTTGGTTATGCTCGCACCTCGGAACTTGAAGCTCTCAAGGTCCACACTGTTGATGTACTGATGAACACATGCACCGTCCCCCTTCCTGGCAGCAGTGACCATTGAGGGAAAGGTGGTTGACATGACACTGTATCACTAAGCTCTCTATCTCAAGTTCAACTTTATTGTCATCTGTCTGTACATATATACAAACAAGCCTGACAACATTCCACTGGACCACAGTGCACCCACAAAACACATATCACACACGCCATGAAAAACAAAATGTTACTACGCATAATCTCCTTCCTGTACTCCATTTAATTGCTAATTGAGATAAAGGTGTAATGGGTAATGGTGTTCCAGTGCTGGGGAAACCTCCAACCCACAACACAGATGAGTATCCCAGCTGCAATGTATTAGTGAGAGTCTGCATACCTACTCAGGATGATGCAGAAAGTCCCACTAACTCAAGCAGAAGGCATGGTTCTCCAGAGATGTAGCATCTCTTCAAGCAATGTCATGAGCTGTCGACCATGTGGAGAGCTTGTGGAATTGTGCTGTGCTGCAACGGCTCCTTTGCTTGGCTGCGGAATTTGATTACAGTGGGGAAACCAGGACTAGAAGGCCCAGCCACAGAGATGAGGAAAAATATCTTTAGCCAGCTGATGGTGAATCTGTGGATTCATTGCCCTCGACGACTGTGGAGGCCAAGTCATTTGGTATGTTTAAAATGAAGGTTGATAGGTTCTTAATTAGTAAGGCTGCCAAAGCTTACAAGAAGAAGGCAGGAGAATGGAGTTGGGAGTCATGATGGAATGGTGGAGCAGATTCGATGGGCCAAATGGCCTAATTATGCTCCTATGCCTTATAGTTTTATGGTCTTAAATGGCAAGTGGCTTCTCAGGAGATCAGTTTTTTAAAGATACAGCACGATGAGCCCATGCCATCTAATTACACCCATATGAGCAGTTAACCAATGAATCTGTATGGCTTTGGAACGTGAAAGGAAACCAGAACACTCAGAGGAAACCCACACAGTCCTGGAGAGAACATACAGACTTCTTACAGGTAGCAGCAGGAAGTGAGTAGTGGTTATGCCACCAGTAAGATACCAAGCCACACCGAAAAAAAACAAGTTCGAGATGACCCAGTGGCATAGTGGTTAGCATAATGCTTTACAGTGTCAGTGATCAGGGTTCAGTTGCCACCACTGTCTGCTTGGAGTTTGTAGGTCCTCCTCGGGATCAGCCGGCTTTCCTCCAGGAGGTCCAGCTTCCTCCCATTGTCAAACTGTTCGCATATAGGCCAAGTGCAGAGAGAGAAACATCGAGGTGGTCAACAGTTCACTGACTTTAATGAGACCTATTGCAGAATTTTAAAGGAAATGAAAAGCAATAAACACTAGGCTAATAGGGCCATTAACTAAAACTCTCAAACTGAAAGTTATTGCCAATGCTGTGGCTGGAAGCAATTACTAACACTAAATGAATACCGCCTGTTGACAGAGACAGTTGAAAGGTAGACTTCTTTCCTGGACAAGGACGAGGGTAAGCAGGGAACATAAATGTTGCTGTGCTTTTGGTCAAGTCTCAGCAAGACTAGAACAAACAGAAGGGAGTTAAATATTACCACAATGAAACCGTAATTAGCTGAGTAATACACCCAAAGTGCCGGAGGAACACAGCAGGACAGGCAGCATCTATGAAAAAGAGTACAGTCGACGTTTCAGGCCGAGACCCTTCTTTGGGACTGGAAGGAGATCTTTCCAGTCCTGAAGAAGGGTCTCGGCCCGAACTGTTGAGTATTTACTCTTTTCCATAGATGCTGCTTTTCCGTAGAGTTCCTCCTGCATTTTGTGTGTGTAACTTTGATTTCCAGTGTCTGTAAATTTTTTCTAGTAATTAGCTGCACATCAGGCAATTGCCAAACCTGTTGCGCAGCCCGCCTGCATGGGTGCATAGACCCCGTGGTTGTGACACCCACAATCCAAAGATGTGTGGATCAGTAGGTTCATTGGTCACATGGTATCATTGGGCAACGCGGGCTCATTGGGCCAGAAGGGTCTGTTACCGTGCAGTATCTCTAATAAAAAATAATAATATCCATAGATATTAAAATACAAATGCAAACATTTTCTGTTTGGAATCACAGTTCCATTACCTGTTTTCTATTCTCTTCTAACAGCACCTAGCAACGTATCAGCTTCTGTTCTGCAGTAGAAGGTGTCACTTACACACACACTTGTGTTCTAGCTGACTGGGGCTGACCTTGACAAGTTGAAAGGATCCAGCGGTAAGATTTGCTCAAGTCTAGTTTCCCTCATCTGCACTCCGATCATTAAAGGGAGACAGTCAGTGAAGTTATTTCCAACCGAATCTTTCTCAACAAGAGTTGAGTAATTAAACATTTTCAGTTGACGCACTACACTGAAAAGGATGGAGAGACTGCAAGAGCTAACTTACAAAGAGCAACAGTTACTTGCAATTGATGTCCATTATTTAGTTGACAGGACAGAGCACAACACATCCAAGTTTGTATTTTGTATTCACAAACAACAGGAATTCTGCAGATGCTGGAAATTCAAGCAACATACATCAAAGTTGCTGGTGAACGCAGCAGGCCAAGCAGCATCTATAGGAAGAGGCGCAGTCGACGTTTCAGGCCGAGACCCTTTGTCAGGACTAACTGAAGGAAGAGTAAATCCCTTACTCACTCTTCCTTCAGTTAGTCCTGACGAAGGGTCTTGGCCTGAAACGTCGACTGCGCCTCTTCCTATAGATGCTGCCTGGCCTGCTGCGTTCACCAGCAACTTTGATGTATGTTGCTTGTATTTTGTATTTATTTTATTTTGGCATTTCCAGCCCAATGAGTTTATCAGCTGAATCAGAATCAGGTTTAATATCACTGTCGTAAAATGTCATGTTCTTGTTTTTGTGTCATAAAATATGTTGTGTTGCAGCAGCAGTACAGAGCAATACGTAATAATAAAAACTATAAATTACAATGAGAAGTACTCTATACACACACACACACACACACACACACACCATGGTAATGTAGCAGTTAGTGCAATACCATTACACTTTGGAGTTCACTTCTGACATCATCTGCAAGGAACTTGTAAGCTCCCCATGACAATGTGGGGTTTCTCCAGGTGCTCTGGTTCCCTCCCAGAATCCAAAGACATACCGGTTAGTAGGTTAATTGGTCATGGCAAATTGTTTTATGATTAGGTTAGGGTCAAATCAGGAGTTGCTGGACCGCACAGCTCAAAGGGGTCCTATTTCACCAGCAGCTCTAACTAAATAAATGAAATTAAATAAGTAATGCAAAATGAGAGGGAAGATATAGTGAGGTGGTGTTCATGGATTCAATGTCCATTCAGGACACTGGCAGAGGGGAAGAAGCCGTTCCTGAAACATTGAGTCTTCAGTGCTGGGGAGGCTACTGCCCTGATGGAGCTGGCTGAGTTTACAACTTCCTGCAGCTTTTTCTGACCCTGTGCCGCGGCCCCTCCATATCAGACGGTGATGTAGCCAGTTAGAATGCTCTCCACAGTACATCTGTGGAAATTTGCGAGAGTCTTTGGTGACATACCCGTTCTCCTCAAACTCCTAAAAATATAGCCGCTGTTGTGCCTTCTTAGGAACCGTATCATTATGTGGGGCCCACATGACCAATTACATAAAACATAGAACATTGAACTGAGAATATAAAATGTAGAATGTTACAACACAGTACTGGCTCTTCAGCTCATAATGTCCCGCTGATGATTTAACATGCTCTAAGGCCAAGCTAACCCTTCCCTCCCACATAGCCCTCCACTTTTCTATTATCCCTGTGCCTATCTAAGAGTTTCTTAAATATATCTCCCTCTGGTACCCTGGCAGCCACAGCTCACCCACCACTCTCTGCATAAGGATATCTCTGATATTCCTCCTATACTTTCCTCCAATCACCTTAAAATTATGCCCCTGCTACTAGTCATTTCCTCACTGGGAAGTGTCTGGCTCTTCACTCTAACTAGTTGGGAAGATTCAGGACATAGAACATAGAACACTACAACACAGTACAGGCCCTTTGGCCCACAATGTTGCGCTGACCTTTTAAACTACTCTAAGATCAATCTAACTCTTCTCTCCTACATAACCCTCCATTTTCTATCAACTATTTAAAAGTCTCTTAAATGTCCTTAATGTGTCTGCCTCTACCAACACCCCAGCAATATGTTCTATATACCCACCACTCTTTATGTAAAAACTATCCCTGACACCCCCCCCCATAATTTCCTCCAGTCACTGTAAAGTTATACCCCCTCGTACTAGTAATTTTCACCCTGAGAGAAAGTTTTTAGCCAGCCACTCGATCTGGTACGTCACTTTTCATTCTCCTCTGCAAAGAGAAAAATCCTTACTAACCTGCATATCTTTGGAACATTGTCTGGTTATTCCTCTCCATAGATGCTGCCTGACCTGCTGAGTTTGTGTGTGTTGTTGTGAATTTCCAGCAACTGCAGAATCTCTTGTGTTTGAGAGAAAACATAATATTTATGATTTATTTATTTTTATTTTATTTAATAATACAACACAGTAACAGACCCTTCTAGTCCAATGTGCCTACACTGCCTAATTACACCGATGTGACTAATTAACATAGAAACATAGAAACATAGAAAATAGATGCAGGAGTAGGCCATTCAGCCCTTCGAGCCTGCACCGCCATTCAGTATGATCATGGCTGATCATCCAACTCAGAACCCTGTACCTGCCTTCTCTCCATACCCCCGATCCCTTTAGCCACAAGGGCCATATCTAACTCCCTCTTAAATATAGCCAATGAACTGGCCTCAACTGTTTCCTGTGGCAGAGAATTCCACAGATTCACCACTCTCTGTGTGAAGAAGTTTTTCCTAATCTCGGTCCTAAAAGGTTTCCCCTTTATCCTCAAACTGTGACCCCTCATTCTGGACTTCCCCAACATCGGGAACTATCTTCCTGCATCTAGCCTGCCCAATCCCTTTAGAATTTTATACATTTCAATAAGATCCCCCCTCAATCTTCTAAATTCCAACGAGTATAAGCCTAGTTGATCCAGTCTTTCATCATTTGAAAGTCCTGCCATCCCAGGAATCAATCTGGTGAACCTTCTTTGTACTCCCTCTATGGCAAGAATGTCTTTCCTCAGATTAGGGGACCAAAACTGCACACAATACTCCAGGTGTGGTCTCACCAAGGCCTTGTACAACTGCAGTAGTACCTCCCTGCTCCTGTACTCGAATCCTCTTGCTATGAATGCCAGCAAACCATTTGCCTTTTTCACCGCCTGCTGTACCTGCATGCCCACTTTCAATGACTGGTGTATAATGACACCCAGGTCTCGTTGCACCTCCCCTTTTCCTAATTGGCCACCATTCAGATAATAATCTGTTTTCCTGTTTTTGCCACCAAAGTGGATAACCTCACATTTATCCACATTAAATTGCATCTGCCATGAATTTGCCCACTCACCTAACCTATCCAAGTCACCCTGCATCCTCCTCACAGCTAACACTGCCACCCAGCTTCGTGTCATCCGCAAACTTGGAGATGCTGCATTTAATTCCCTCATCTAAGTCATTAATATATATTGTAAACAACTGGGGTCCCAGCACTGAGCCTTGCGGTACCCCACTAGTCACTGCCTGCCATTCTGAAAAGGTCCCGTTTATTCCCACTCTTTGCTTCCTGTCTGCCAACCAATTCTCTATCCACATCAATACCTTACCCCCAATACCGTGTGCTTTAAGTTTACACACTAATCTCCTGTGTGGAACCTTGTCAAAAGCCTTTTGAAAATTCAAATATACCACATCCACTGGTTCTCCTACTGGTTAACCTACTAACCTGTATGTCTTTGGAATTTGGGAGAAGACTGGTGCACCTATAGGAAGTCCACATGGTCATGGGGAGAATGTACAAACTCCTTACAGGTCAGTGGTGGGAACTGAACCCGGGTGTGTCATAGTGTTACATTAAATACTACACTACAGACTCTGGTGGATTGAACAGACGAGACCAATGGAAGCTCCAACAGTCAAGAAGGCAGTCTCTGCAAGTGTCGTGGAACATGTAGAGCAGGACAAGACACAGAAGATGTCCTGGTCATCCACTGTGCCTAGTCCCATCTCCAGCCGTCTAGACTCTGTCTTGCCACTGGATCCAGATGGGAATTGGGAAGAGAGAGTGAGGCTGACGCTGCGCAACTCTCCCTCACTTAAATCCAAATCATGCGCTAGTCTCGACACCATCATAATGGTGTCGAGGTCCTCATCGATGTTGGCGATGGATGAACACACACACTACTGTAACACCTCAATTTGCTGGAGTGCAGAGTAGCTGAGAAGGTACTCTTGCAGTTTTTGTGATTACACCAATTGTGTTGTGGCAGTGGACAAATCACGATGTAGATTCTTTCAAAAGTTCAATCGAATTATAGATTGAGTTATGTGCAGGGGCTGAAACCATCTTTCACTGGAAATGACAATGTAGAAGGAAAAGAAATCCAGTTTGCTTTTAGCCCTCAAAGCTAAAATGAAGCACATTGGCTCGAGATTAACTGGCATCCAGGACAGGAATGGAACAAGAATAAAGGATTCAATCCTGACCTTCACAACGTTCAGCAGAAGTATCAGGACTTGGAATTTTTATCAGGGCTTTTTATGAAAATTAACTATTTCCTATAGTGGGGGAGTCCAGCCTAAGAATAGAGCCTTAGTCTAGGAGGACATCATTTAGAACAGAGATAAGGAGGAGGAGGAATTTCTTTAGCCAGAGGATGGTGAATCTGTGGAACTCATTGCAACAGAGAGCTGTGATGACCAAGTCATTGGGTTTATTTAAAGTGGACGTTGATTAGTGAGGATGTCAAAGGTTATGGGCAGAAGGCAGTAGATTGGGTTTGAAAGGGATAAGAAATTAACCATAACCAAGAGCAGACTTGATCGGCCAACTGGCCTAATTCTGCTCCTATGCCTTATGGTCTTATGGTGCAATTTGGAGGAAACTCAGGAGTATGTGGGAGGATTAGAAAAATGAGGATGAATCAGAATGAGAATCAGATTTGATAACACTGGCATTTGATTCTGATTTTGAAATATTACGTAATTTGGAAATGTTTTATTGGTTAGAAATCTCCTGTGAGTATTAAGTCATGTCAAGAATTATTTGTGCAAATTAAACATACATCACTAAAAATAAAATAAACTGTGTTCGCTGGAAGTATCTCCTCCTGGGTAGGAAGGGCTAACACACCACTCAAATGGTGATCATTGACAGCTAGACCTCATTGTGGAGACTAAACAGTGAAGTGAATTTGTTCCTGAAGAGTAGGTTGATACAGTATGATCTCCTTATAATGAGGATTCTCGTAGATACTTATATCAGGTAGAGCTTAAAATCTACAATGAAGGTTAGAGCTCGTGGACGGTGGACTCAATATCATTGCTTAGTTAAGTCTCCACGTCAGAGAGTCATCCAAATACATGGCAGTAACTCCTCAGAGTCCTGCCATAGACCTCTACAACGAGGAAACAGGCCCTCCATCCTGCTTAGTCCATGACGACCAAGCTACCTAATCACGCTTGTCTCATTGGCCTGAGTTTTCCCATATTCCTCTGAACCAGGGGTTCCCAACTTGGGGTCCGTGGACCCCTTGTTTAATGGTTTTGGTCCATGGTACAAAAAAAGGTTAGGAACTCCTTCTCTAAACCTTCACTGTCCATGTATCTAAACAGGAAATATCTGGATGCACCACAGCTTGGTATGGAAGCTGCCCTGCCTGTGACCACAAAAGGTTATGGTCAGAGCATAGAAACCAGCCTCCCCTCCCTGGGATCTGTTTACACTTCTCACTGCTTCAGTAAAGCAGCCAGCCTAAATAGAGACCCCACCCACCCCGGACATTCTCTCTTCTTCCACCGCACCCCCCCCCCCATGAGGGAGAAGGTACAAAAGCCTGAAAGCATGTACCACCAGGCTCAAGGACAGCTTCCACCTTTCTGTTATCAGACTCTTGAATGGACCTCTTGACAATAAGTGTACTCTTGGCCTCACAGTCTACCTCATTATGACCTTGTACTTACCATTTCTTCCCTCTCTTTGCATGGAAAACACAAAAGCCTGAAAGCCTGTTCAAGGACAGCTTCTATCCTGTGTTTTCAGACTCTCGAATGGACCTTTTGTATAAGGCCTCTTGGCCTTACAATCTACCTCATTATGATCTTGTATTTATCATTTCTTTCCTCTCTCATCAGAAGCAAAACACAAAAGCCTGAAAGCCTGTTCAACGACAGCTTCTATCCAGCTTTATTAGTCTCTTGAATGATTGTAATAAGGCCACAAAACCATGAGACACAGGAGCAGAATTAGGTTACATGTATTTGGCCCATCGAGACTGCACCACCATTTCATCATGGCTGATCCATTTTTCCTCTCAGCCCCAATCTCCTGCTGTCTCCCTGTATTCCTTCACGTCCTGACTAATCAAGAATCTATCAACCTCTGTCTTAAATATACCCAATGACTTGGCCTTTGCAGCCATCTATGGCAATGAATTCCATAGATTCACCACTCTCTGGCTAAAGAAATTCCTCCTCATCTCCATTCTAAAAGGACGCCCCTCTATTCTGAGGCTGTGTTGTCTGGTCTTAGACTCTCCCACCATAGAAAGCATCCTCTCCACATCCTCTCTATCGAGGCCTTTCAACATTTGATAGGTTTCAATGAGGTCACCCCTCACTTTTCTGAATTCCAGCGAACACAGGCCCAGAGCCATCAAACTCTCCCCATATGACAAACTGTTCACTTCCAGAATCATTTTTGTTAACCTCCTTTGAATCCCCTCCAGTGTATGCATTTACTCTCTTAGATAAAGGGCCCAAAACTGCTCACAATACTCCATGAGGGTTATGAGTGCTTTATAAATCCTCAGTATTACATTCCTGCTTTTATATTCTAGTCCTCTCAAAATGGATGCTAACATTACATTTACCTTTCCACCAGCGACTAACCTACAAATTAACCCTTAAGGAATACTATTTGAGGATTCCCTAGTCCCTTTGTACCTTAGACTCTTGAAGTTTCTCTGGTATGATGAGATGTACTCTGGAATTTGCTCTCGTTATGACCTTGCACCTTCTTGTCTACCTGCTCTGCGCTTTCCCTGTAGCTGTAAAACTTCACCCTGCATTCTGTTATTGTTGATATTTATACTTACTTATCACATGTACAGTGGATGTGCCATTTTCATTAACAGTGAACACAACCAAAGGATGTGCTGTGGTAGCCCGCAAATGTGGCCACATACTCCAGTGCCACCACAGCAAACCCACAATGAATAACTATAGTTTTACTTTATTCCGTCTTAATATACTGCACAATGAACTGATGGAGGTCTCAGCCCAAAGAGTCAGCTGTTATTCCCCTCCATAGACACTGCCTGAGCTGCGATCCCCCAGTATTTTGTGTGCGTTGCTCTGGATTTCCAACATCTGCAGAATCTTTTGTGTTGTGATGAACTGATCTGTATGAAGACAAACTTTTCACTGTCTCTGAGTACATGCAACAATAATAAACCAATTCCAATTCCAATTCACTGTTCAAATGCCTTTTAAATGTCGTATTTGTACCCACAGCTGAGACCAACCAGTGTAGTGTCTAGACCTCTTGCCCCTGAGTCACTGAATCGCTGTGCACCCACAGCTGAGACCAACCAGTCCTGAAAGCAGCTGGACTATTTGGTCAGACATTTAATAAATTTATTCCTAGATATGAATGGATAATATCACCAGTGGTAGAAGTATTTCCATATTTTCAATCCATTCCCTTTTGAGATCCATAAATAAATAACGATTTCTTCCTATGAATCAATAACTCCTGGTTATTTTTAGTGCGTGTTACTTGTCGGGTGGAATGCGTGTTCTAGCACGTGTGTTTTACCGTGTATTACTGTCAGGTGGAATGTGTGTTGTGATACAGGTTACTGTCGGGTGGAACAAGTGTTGTAGCATGTGTTTTACCACGCGTTACAGCCAGGGTGGAAAATTCTTTGGAGAATCAGTTTATAAAATGTCTGGCCAGATTTTTTATTTAGGCAGTGACAGTGCCCCTTTCAGACAGATCTTTCAACTATTCAATTATTCTTGTATTCTCTTCCCCCACCCCTCCACATCAGAATTAGCAAGACATTGTGTTAATAAGTTGTACCTGGATTGTAATAATGTTGCGAGGGTTTTATGAGGCCAGTACGATGGTGTAGTAGTTGCTGTCCTTTATATTTATTTTTCACATGTACAGTACTGTTCAAAAGTCTGAGACCCATAGATATAGCTAGGGTGCCTAAGACTTTTGCTCTCTACTGTAGTAATTTTACGTATTGCACTGTACTGCTCAGAATCAGGTTTAATATAAGCGCAATATTACATGAAATTTGTTGTTGGTGTTCGCAATCCTCCTTTTCCCTACACCACCCACAGCCCCTAGTATCTACAACTCTTGAACAACATTGGTGGGCCAAAGGACCTGACCTTAAGCAGTTCTTTCTTATCAACAACTGAGAGGACGTATGACCTGCCTTAAGTACAGCTTCTATCCCACTGTTATCAAACTGGTGAATGGTTCCCTAGTACAATAAGATGGAATGCTGACCTCATAATTCTACCTCATAGTGTCACAGCACCATAATGTCTGCACTTTCTCTGTAACCGTTGCACTTTATTCTGCATTCTGTAATTGTTTTACCCTATTCTACCTCAATATACTGTGTAATGATCCGATCTGTATGGACAGTATGTGAGACAAGTTTTCCACCGTACCTCAGTATTTTTAACAATAATAAACCACTTTAACCACAGAGTGATGAGAATGTTGAATGGACAGGCCATGGAGTAGTTCGTGACAAAGCAAAGCGATAGAGGCAGATATGATAGTAAATGTAATAATAATGACCCGTTTGCCCATTGCTGAATTCAACCCCTCTAGACTTTGGCTCTCTCAACCACAATGGCATTGACCCTTA
This sequence comes from Mobula hypostoma, assembly GCF_963921235.1. Taxonomy (NCBI): domain Eukaryota; kingdom Metazoa; phylum Chordata; class Chondrichthyes; order Myliobatiformes; family Myliobatidae; genus Mobula; species Mobula hypostoma. The sequence continues at coordinate 4,818,792 of NC_086107.1, forward strand.
ACTGTCTTTGAGTTTATGGACAACTTGAAGAGAAGGTCTCTTTTGTGGACCTTAGTTCTGAAAGCTGTTTGCCTGCTTTTATAGTTTGCACAATTTGCTTTTTTTCTCTCTGCATATTGGATATTTGATGGTCTTCTTATTTTTAATGGGTCTTTTGTTTTGGGTCTGCCTGTAAGGAGACGAATCTCATGGTTGGATAATGTATACTACATACATTGATAATGTACTTTGAACTTTGAACAATAAATATTGGTCCCAATTAACTAAAATGCTTCAAAGTTATTAAAAATAACAATGCATTAAATCTTACTAATAATTTATAACTCAGAAATAGTTCTATGGCCTCACTTTAAATTGCTTTGCGTCATTTCACTTCTAGTGAATGCAATCTTTAAGACAGGTCTACCAGAGATCAAGTTCTGATCCATTAGCCAAATGGAGTCTGTAACATGTTGCGTGATCAATTAAGGAATAACTTCAACCGGCTTGTGGTAAATGGCCTATAGTTCCCAGGAAGAACATAAAACGTAGCATAGCCCTTTGGCCTATGATGTGCTGACCTTTTAACCTACTCCAAGATCAAACTTGGTCAAGGCAGGAGAATGGGGTTGAGAGGGATGATCAATCAGGCATGATGGAATGGTGGGGCAGGCTCGATGGGCCGAATGGTCTAGGTCTGCTCCCATGTTTTATATTCTCCGACAATGGACCATGGAAGAAAGTGAAGGATGAATGTAACCAGAGGGAGGTGATGAGCAGGTGAGAAGGGAAAGCATGAGAGGGTAACCAGAATGGGGAGTGGAGAAAGAGAAGAGGCAGCAAGAAGTGGACCAGGTACATTTGATAGCAAGGTGGAAGCTGAAGGCAAAGTTGATGAAATTGACAAGTTCAGCTTGGATGCAGGACGCAGCACCAATGTAGCCGTTAATGGAGGATGGAGGGATATGGACCATGTGCAAGCAGAGTGGATTAGTGTAATTAAGCATCAGTGGCTTAATTAGTTTACTGTGGGCTGAAGGGCCTTTTTGTGTGACAAATGACCATGTGACGGTAATACTCCGATCTGCTGCCCACAATATTTGCTGAACTAATTAACCTAATTATGCCTAATTAAACTAATCTCTCCTGCGGGCACATGGTTCCTGTTCTTCTATCCTCTGTACATTCATGTACTTACTTATTTTTATTTACAGAAACATCACGGCAACCAGCCCGTCTGGCCCCACAGGCCGGTGATGCCCAATTACACCCATGTGAACAACTAACCCATGGGAGGGAACTCCTGTGGTTGAGGGGAGAACGTACAGGCAGCGGTGGGAATTGAAGAAGAATTTCAGAGTCGATAATAAATGAACGTTTGAATCTCTGAGCCCGTGTCATCTGTGTTCTAATAGCAGTATGCTATCGGTATGCCTCGCTATCTATCTACAAACCTCAACCGTATCTGCCTCCTCTACCGTCCCTGGCAGTACATTCTACGAACCCACCACTCCGTGTAAAGAAAAAACATTTGCACTGCACGTCACATCTCCTTTGAACTCCTTTCACCCCACTTCCCCCCACCCCACCACCCACTTAAATAAATGCTCTCTGGTATTAGGTACTTACTTATTGAGATACATCACAGAATATGTCTTTCTGGCCTTCTAGCCATGCCAGCCAGCAACCCCCTGATTTAATCCTGGCTTAATCATGGGAAAATTTACAATGACCAGCTGGTACTTTGGACTTCTCCGTGGATTGTCACCTTGTCGTGGTGGAGAAGCTTGTGTGGTCCTGTGATCCCGAGAGCGATGCCGTCTGGAGCTATGCTCCTGGTAGGGTCACCCATGGCGGTAAGGTCGAGGGTGAGGTCCCTGACAAAGAACAATCCAACCAAGACCTCAACGGTGGAACAGGGAGAAGAGGTTACTTTGAACTCAACGGCTGTGAAGGCGGATGAAGGCTGCAACAAATCCATCAGCTCCCATCATCGTGGTTTCCATGCCATTGGAATCAGTTGGTTGATTTGTGAAGTATCGTGTGCTTCTTGGAGTGCAACATCAAGTACACGTTAAACAAATACACGCACAGGCATCTTCACTCTGTGGGCCACTTCTTCAGAACGAAGACCATCATCCTCGACCTCGAGGGATAGCCATGATGACGACGACTTCTTTGGAGTGTGGGAGGAAACCAGAGCATCCAGAGGAAACCCATGCAGTCGTGGGGAGAACGTACAAACTCCTCACAGAAAGCAGCGCGCATTGAACACGGATTGCCTGTATTGTAAAGCGTGGTGTTCACCCCATGTCTATGATGCTCATCATCTTGAAATTCTACCAGAATGGTCTTTACAATGCTGGGTGGCGGGTGGAGATACATCCCTACAAAAGGAGGTGTAAGGCACTCCTTTGCTGCGCTAGCCTGCAAATCACCCTTGGGCGAGGTGTAGCACCTGCTTAGCCCCCTGATCAAGGTCACATGGTCCATGGGAGCAGGTGGCAGGTGGTGCATACCACAAGTTCTGGTTATGTGACCACTGATGCCAGGCAGACAACCTCTGAAGAGTATTGATAATGGATCAGGTCACCTGTCTTGTAAAGACACTGCCCAGAAGAAGTCAATGGCAAACCACTTCTGCAGAAAAATTTTTCCAAGAACAATCCATAAATAGATAGGTTGCTATACAGTGTGGCTCAGCGGACCGGAAGGGCCTGTATTCTAAACAAATAGACAAACACGTAAGTAACATTTACGGATCTGAACTCAGGATAATTAGTTTAAGAACTGAGTTTTGGATCTCCACCTGGTAATGGAATGCAATACATTCCTACATCAGTCAAACTCCTGTTGAAGCCATCCAAGTCCCTGTACCCTCCAGACAATTCTGGCCTATTGTATTCCTGGCCACACGTTCTTCTCTCTGAAAACACTGGACAGATCTCCCTCTCACACTTTTTTCCCTCTGAAACTCTGGCCTGATCCCCCTCTCACATGTTCTTCCCTCTGAAACTCTGGTCTGATCTCCCTCTCACACGTTCTTCCCTCTGAAAACACTGGACAGATCTCCCTCTCACACATTCTTCCCTCTGGAACTCTGGCCTGATCTCCCTCTCACACGTTCTTCCCTCTGAAAACACTGCTTGTGTTCTGTTCACTGGCCAACAGTGCTTGACTACGTACATTGTCCCTGAGTTCTGCCCACAGAAGGTGGAGGGTGGTTGTAGGTGGAGTGTATTCTGCCTGGACATTGGTAACCAGTGACCAGTGGTTTTCCACAGGGATCTGTTCTGAGATCCCTGCTCTTCATGATGTTTATAAATGACTTGGAATGGAAAGTGGAAAGGTGGGTTTGGAGATGACACAAAGGTCGATGGTCTTGTGGATAATGTAGGTTGCCATGGGTTGCAACGGGATATTGATAGGATGTAGAGCTGGGCTGAGGGTGGCAGATGGTGTTCGATCTGCAAAAGTGTGAAATAATACTGGTTGGAAGGTCAAACAGGAGGCAGAGTATAAGGTTAAGGGCTGGATTCTTTGCAGTGTGGAGGAACAGAGGAATCATGGGGTCCACGTCCAAGTTGATAGGGTGGTTAAGAAGGTAAATGGTGTGTTGGTCTTTATTAGTCGGAGGATTGAGTTCAAAAGCCACGAGGTAAAGTTGTATCTCTATAAAATTGTGCTTAGACCACACTTGGAAAACTGTGTTCAATTCTGGTTCCATTCAATTCAATTCAGGCTTAATTGCCATTCAATCATACATGAATACCCATGAATACAGCCAAACCAAACAGTGTTACTCCAGGGCCAAGTGCAAAACACAGCACCAACAGTCATACACAGCTCAAGGCACAAATAGCACATATAAAATACCAGTAAAATACAGTCACACAAAAAAACTACAGTCCAAGATCCCTGAGTCCATGAATATTGCAGTAATCTGCAATCTGACACAATATGCTGACTGAATACTGGGGGGCAGCACCGACTCCAGTTTGGACGCCACACCACACCGTCCATGGTATTCCAGTGCAGTGCACCAACTTCAACACCTCTCCCCCAGGGTGACTACAAACAGGTGACGCTACAGCTTGAGGCCCAGTCCTTACCCATGACTGAGGCCACGCAGCGCCTCCGCCATCCGCCAGTGTATCAGTGAATCGGACTTGCAGCATTCCACATCAGCAATGCCCAACAGGGTCTTGTGATCAATAGAAAGGTGACCAAGACGATCAGCTACTGTTAGACCGCACACCTCCTTCGCTCACTGACTCCTCTGACGCAGGCAGCAGTATGATCCGCATCAAGCCCCGCTCTTCTGCCAATGAACAGAAGACGATAGGGTAGATCTGCAGCACTCCAAGTTCTCGATGTCCAACATGGTCTTACGATTGTGAAAAAAATACATCTACAAAAGACAATAACACCTCTGGTTGGCCCCGTAGAAGCTGTTGCACCTGAGCACACCACCATCATCGCTTGTTACCTGGTTGCCTCATTATAGGAAACACCTGGAAGCTTTAGAGAAGGTGCAAAGGAGATTTACCGGGATGTTGCCTGTATTATAAAGGTCATGGGGAGAAGGCCCGGAACTGGGATTGAGGAGGAGACAGAGAAAAGGATCAGCCATGATTGAATGGCAGAGCAGACTCGATGGGCCAGATGGCCTAATTCTGCTCCTATGTCTTATGGTCTTATTATCTTCTGAGGAAAAGTTGAGTGAGCTAGGGCTTTTTCCTTTAGAGCGAAGGAGGATGAGAGGTAACTTGAGAGAGGTGTATATCTAGAGTGGACAGCAGCGCCTTTTTTTTCAGGACGGCAAATACATTAGAGACTTTTAAGGAATGTTTAGATAGGTACATGGATATAAGTAATATGAAGCGATATGGACATGGTGTTAAAATGTCACCACACCATCGTGGGCCAAAGGTCCATAGTGTACTATTCTATATTCTATGATGTTTCAATGTTAAAATTCCCATGCTTATTTTTTTAAACTTTTCATGGTCTCTATACTCCCTTTCTGTTCAACACCCCTACAACACTGAGCTTCTTCAACCGTTGAACTACAGTAAATTACCCTTGAATTCGGAAACATGAGTGCCTGCAAATGTTAGAATCCAGAACAAAAATCCTTGGATTTAGCTTTCAACTCCAGAAACTCCTTTCTTCTGCTGTCAAGGACTTACACCTCGGAGGCTCCTTTCTAAACTTCTCCAGCTTCAAGGCACAAGATTCTGCAGATGCTGGAAATCTTGAGAAACACACACAAAATGCCAGTGGGACTCAGCAGTTCAGACAGCATCTATGGAGGGGAGTAAACATCGATGTTCCAGACTCGTCAATGGAACTGGAAAAGAAGGGGGCAGAAGCTGAAATAAGAAAGTGGGGGGAGGGAGGTGCGAGGAGAGCAAGCTAGCAGGTGATAGGTAACCAAAACCAGGTTAGGGGAAAAGTGGGTGATGGGGGGATGAAGGAAGAAGCTGGAAGGGGATAGGTGGAATAGGTAAAGTGCTGAAGAAGAAAGAATCCGATAGCCTGTGGAGAAATGGAAGCAAGAGGGAACTATAGCAAGGTAATGGCCAGGTGAGGACAGGAGAAGGGGTAAGAGGGGAATAAGAATAGAGAATGTTAAAAAAGTGAGAAGGGGAGAGAAGGGGGATAAATTACCAAAAATGAGAGAAATTGATGTTCATGCCATCAAGTTGGCGGCTACTCAGAAAGAACATGAAATGTTGCTCCTCCAGCCTAGGTGGGCCTCATTGTGGCAGTAGAGGAAGCCATGGACTGACATCTCGGAATGGGAATGGGAAGCTGAATTGAGATGGGTAACGACCAGGACATCTCGCCTTTTGTGGTGGACAGAGTGAAGGCTCCAAACAGCGACTCTTCATTACTTTCCATAGATGCTGCCTGATCTGCTGAATTCCTCTACCATTTTGTGACTGTTCTACTTTAAGATGTTGTTTTCTTCACCAGCCTTCGAACATCTGGCACAATGTTTTCTTGGCTGCCTCGGCCACAGTTATATCCTGTTTATCAGCACTCATGTGAATTACCTCGGGAGGCCTCTGTTACCCGAAGGTCACCGTATACACTCAACTTTGGTAAAATTTATTAGTGAATTATGAAGTAAATGTCATGGTAAGCATTAACACAAACAAGTTCTTGTCAAAATTGTATCTTTTATTAGGAACTGAGTTTTTTTTTACATAACGTATGTTTATAAAGAATAAATCACAGCACATTTAAATTGCAATTTTTTTATATAATAAGAAAAAGGAATTTATTTTGCCTTAAAAATGAATCTCACCAAAAACTGGATGAATATAAGTGCTGACATTTTGTCTCCAGAGTAGAAATAACAGCTCTTCTTGCTATAAATTAAGGCCGTAAGACCATAAGACATAGGAGCAGAATTAGGCTATTTGGCCCATCGAGTCTGCTCCACCATTCCACCATGATTGATTTATTATACCTCTCAACCCCCTTCTCCCCATAACTATTGACACCCTTACGAATCAAGAACCTATCAACCTCTGCTATAAAAACACCCAATGACTTGGCCTCCACAGCCGTCTGTGGTGATGAATTCCACAGATTCAACACCTTCTGGCGAAATAAATTGTTCCTCATCTCCATTCTAAAGGGATATTCCTCTGTGCCCTATGGTCTTAGACTTCCCCACTACTGGAAACATCCTCTCCACATCCATTCTGTCTAGGCTTTTCAATACTTGGTAGATTTCAATAAGATCCCCCTTCATTCTTCAAAACTCCAGTGAAAGCTCCAGGCTCAGAGCTGTCAGAAGCTCCTCGTCTAGTAAACCTTTCATTACTGGGATCATTCTTGTAATCCTCCTCTGGACTCTTTCAGTAATGGAGATATCCTTTCTATGTCCACTTTATCCAGGCTATTGAGTATCCAGTAGATTTCAATGAGACCCCCTTCAGCCTTGTGAACTCCAGTGGGTATAGGCCCAGAGCCATCAAACACTCCTCATGTGTTGATACTTTCATTGCTGGGATCATTGTCATAAAGCTCTTGTGGATCTCCCACTATTGGAAATATCCTCTCCATAACACTCTATCCCAGCCTTCCAGTATCTAGTAGGTTTCAATGAGATTTCCTCTCATCATTGTGAACTCAAGCAGGTACAGGCCCAGAGCCATCAAACACTCCTCATATGCTGCATTAAAGTAGTTTGGTTTCATTTTAATGGCAGATGTGGTCATAATTAATAGAGACCAAATAATACAGTCACATATTGGGACGACTAACAAAAAAAAACCCACTGCCATCATCAGGAAGGATATTATCAAAATCTTTCCTCACAATGGTTCACAGGTCACCAAACAGTGACATAGTAAGTGGTTACCCAGATATGATTAACTAGCATGCAACTGAATACAATGTCTTCATGCACGGGAAATTAAAAACAGGAAGATAGAGGGGAAAAAATAACATTTTCTGATTTGGGCCATTGTCAGAGAATTCCCAGTGCTCCGGCCTTTCCTGATTACAAGCCTTCAGGAATGTTTGTGATAAGGATCCTTGTGAAGTTCCTTGACGAGTTCCTGGGAGCTCCTCGCCCCTCTCTCAAGGAGATGGCGCAGTCTTCAGGGAATTATAGGACCCCTGGTTGCCGACAGAAGATGGCCCCAGCCACTGTGTTACAAAGACGTGAACAAAAAAAGATAGCATTAGATTCATCCTTATGTAGGCTGAGGAAGTAAAATCATAGCTCCAGCATTGTCTCTCTCTCCATTCACTTTTCCGTTGGCATTGGAATTGGTTTATTATTGTCACGTGTACTGAGACACGGTGCAAAGCTTGTCTTGTATACTGTTTATACAGATCAAACTACTACATAGAGTACTGAACTAGAACAAGGTTAAAAATAACCAAGTACAGAATAAAGTGTAACAGCTACAGAGGAAGCGCAGTGTAAAATTCAAAGTAGAAAGTAAATTTATCATGAAAGTTTGCAGAAGAAGAATCTCAGAGGTGTAAACTACATACATACTTTGATAATAAATGCACCTTGAACGTTAAATATGTCACCATATACTATCTTGAGATTCATTCTCTTGCAGTCATTCACAGTAGAACAAAGAAATACAATAAAATCAGTGAAAAACTACACACAAAGGCTGACAAAAGAAGACAAACTGAAAACTAAAAAAAATAATAATACTGACAAGATGAGTTGAAGAGTCCTTGGGAATGAGTCTATGGGTTGTGGAATCAGTTCATTGTTGGGGTGAGTGAAGTTGTAGGCTCAGGTTCAGGAGGGTAATAACTGTTCCTGAACCTGCTACTTGCCCAGGTTTGACCCATACCTTTCCTGTACAGACACTTGGCCAAGTACCTTCTAAATGTTGTTAATGTACCTTCCACAACCACGTTCTCTGGCAGCTTGTTCCATGTACTGCCATTCTCTGGGTGAGAGAAGTTGCTCCTCAGGTTTCTATTAAATTTCTCCCCTCTCCCCTCTCCCCTCTCACCTTAAACCTTCTGCCCACTGGTTGAGCATCCAAGCTGGTGCAGCCTTTCATTGAGTCTGCTATGGCTATTATTATATAAATTTATTGAGTGTGCTGCAAGAAAATGGATCTCAGGGTTGTATATGGTAACATATATATGCATGTACTTGGCTAATAAATTTACTTTGAAATTTGAAAGAGACTTGACGAAGTCCCTTGGCCTGAAACATCAACCATCCATTTCCCACTGCCTGATCCACTGAGTTCCTCCAGAATTGTGTGTGTGTGTGTGTGTGTGTGTGTCTGTGTGTGGTGTGTGTGTGAATATCTGTGGGTGTGTGTGTGTGTGTGTGTGTTTATCCAGATTTCCCACATCTGCAGTCTCCCTTGTGTTACAGAAAGAGGTCTTGCCAAATACAATTCTGACAGTGGATACAGAGACGGTGAATTCTGTTTCACTCCAGTTGATTCCATTGGCCTCGTTCCCACTGCAATTTCAACAGAAATCACTATTTGACCTCCAAAATAAGAAAACTGTAATATAACCCTGTTCCCAAGGAGATTTCTGTGACAGGAATACATCCAGGCAGTGTGAGTTGACTCAATGATTTCCTTGTCTTCAGTCTATCATGGGGGGATATATCTGGCAGGGTCCCAGAGAATCACTCCTCCCTTCCACCCCAAGCTGGACATTTGCTGAATGAAATGCTGGCAGTGAAATAAAGATGTTGTCGTGCCAATGCAAACTTCCTGCCAGGCCTGATGGAATCTTATGGAAGGCAAGATGTAACTAGCGGCTCAGAGAAGGATGTATTATACTTGGGCTAAGGGCAGAATGGGTTCAGGGACAACGAGGAGAAGCAGAGGGTGAGAAGAGAGACAACACAGGCACAGGAGGTACAAACTTCCTCCGGATTCAAAAAACAATGACTTAGGGCAGCACAAGGTCATCAGACCATCAGACCATAGACATGGGAGCAGAATTAAGCCATTAAGCACACTGAGTCTGCCCCACCGTCCCATCATGGCTGATTAATTTTTCACTCCCAGCCCCATTGTCCTGCCTTCTCCCTGTAACCATTGACATTCTAATGAGAGAACCTACCTACCTCCACATTAAATTCACACAAGGACTTGCCTCCACAGCTGTCTGTGACAATGAATTCCATAGATACACCACTCTCTGGCTGAAGAAATTCCTCCTCATCCCTGTTCTAAAGGACATCATTCTATTCTGAGGCTGTGCCCTCTGGAACTAGATTCCCTCACTGTAGGAAATGTCCTCTCCATATCCAGATCTTCCAAAATTGTTAGGTTTCAATTCATTATTCTAAACTCCAGTGAGTACAGGCCCAGGGCCATTAAATTTTCTTTCATTCATAGGATCATTCTCATAAACCTCTCCTGGACCCTCTCTAATGCCAGCACATCCTTTCTTGAGATAAGGAGCCCAAAACTGCTCACAGTACACCAAGTTTAAAGCCTCATCATCACATCCTTGCCTCAGCATTATATCCTGTTTTTACTTCCCCACAATGAATGACAGCATGGAGGCACATCTCTGCTAAAGGTGTAGGGCACTTCTTCCCTCCGCTAGCCTGCAGGTCACCCTCAGGCAAGGTGTAGCACCTGCTTAGCCCTCGATCAAGCTCACGTGAAGCCATGGAAACAGGTGGTGGGTGGTCGTATGAGCAGCCGGTGCAGATCACAAGTCCTGGTTATGCGACCACTGACACCAGGCAGACAATCTCTGAAGAGTATTGATAATGGGTGGGGTCACCTGTCTTGTAAAGACACTGCCCAGAAGGCAATGGCAAACCACTTCTGTAGAAAAATTTGCCAAGAACAATCATGATCATGAGACCATGATCCCCCACGTCATACGACACAACACATAATGAATGAATAGGTACTGAGTTCTGACTCACATCCACCCTCCTTTGAGTCTATAGCCCATTAGTTTGGATTTGCGTTCTCTGCTCACTTCCAGGAACTATATTGCCTGTCTCCGTCAGCTCAGGATGCTAGAAAGGTTGCTGCACACTTTACAACTTCGAAGTTCAAAGTGTATTTATTATTAAAGTACATGTTTTGTATGTCACCATGTACTACTCTGAGATTCATTTTCTGGTAGGCATTTACAGAAAAATAAAGGAATACATTAGAATCTCTAAAGAAAAAACCATACGTAACTAAGACTGACAAGTGACAAATGTGCAAAAGAGGACAAATTGTGTAAATAATAAATATATTAAATAAATAAATAATTCAGAGAACATGTAAAGTCCCTGAAAGATCACAAGACCATAGGATTAAGGAGCAGAATTAGGCCATTTGGTGTATCGAGTCTGCTCCATTGTTTCATCATGGCTGATTCATTTTCCTGTCAGCCCCAATCTCCTGCCTTCTGCCCGTATTCCTTCATGGTCTGACTAACCAACAATCTATCAGCCTCTGCCTTAAATATACCCAGTGGTTTGGCCTTTGCAGCTGCCTGCGACAACGAGTTCCACAGATTCACTACCCTCTGGCTAAAGAAATTCCTCCTCATCTCCATTCTAAGTGTACATGCCTCTATGTTGAGGCTGTGTCCTCTGGTCATAGACTCTTCCACCATAGGAAATGTCCTTGCCACATCCACTCTATCCAGGCTTTTCAATAGCTTTCAATGAGGTCACCCTTTATTCTTCTCAATTCCAGTGAATAGAGGCCCAGAGCCATCAAACGATCCTCATATGACAAAAAAGTAGGACTGCAGTTTGTGGAGTCAGTTCAGAGTTGCAGTGCAGGAGTAAGTTGGGAAAAAGAACTGTTCCTGAGCTTGCTGGTGTGGGACCTAAGGCTTCTGTATCTCCTGCCTGATGGTAGTGGTGAGAGGAGAGCATGGTCTGGATGGTGGGGGTCCTCAATGATGGATGCTGCTTTCTTGTGGTAGTACTCCTCGCAGGTGGCGGGGAGGTCTTTGCCTGTGACGGAAAGGGCTGGATTCATCATTTTCTGTAAATGTCTCTATTCCTGAGTTTAAAAGGTTAAAGACTGAGTAAAGCCCCAGCTGCTCACTGTTCCTCTCCACGCGAGAACACCAGAAGGGTGTGAAATGCAAGCCGGAATCTTCTCTCACATAATTCCCTACTGGCTGACACGTTCCTAGGGTGAGGAGTTGAGGAGGAGAGAAGAGTTACTCATCTGCTGCAGAGTGTAGAATGGAGGCGGGGATGATACAGCGCCTTCTGCCAAGATATGGGCAATTCAGTCCTTTTCTATGTGTCTCCTGCCACCCCATCCTCCATTTCCATTCACCCTGGTGTGTTTAACCAAGGTATCCTTACCCTGTTCACTGTCTAAACACTCTCTGTGAGAGTAGTTTCCACACAGACTGGAGTCAGGACCTTCGACAGGGAAACTGGCTCTTTGGCTCTACTCCTCCATGCTATGTTACCGAGTGAGCTGGTCCGATCTGCCCATGTTTGGCCCATAGCATTCTAAACCTCTTCTATCTAAATGGACATATTGAGGTGGCTTTTAAATGTTGCTAATGTGCCCTCCTCAACCACTATTTCCAGCACCTCCCTCAGGTGAAGAAGCTTGTCCTTAATTCCTATTCCAAATCTCTGGCGAGGAGCTGGCCTTCAAGTGCGGCCTAGCTACCACGCCCAGCGGAACCATTTCTACCGACAGGAGAAAGGGCAAAGTCAGGTTACTGTCCCCTTGAAACTAGTCGCTTCAGGCAGATGGGGCCCATCAGGAGAAGGAGAATCTGATCTGAAGCCTCTGCTGCCTTGCAGTTATACCAACTCACGGGAAAGGCTTCGGGAAAAATCTGGAGCTGGAGTCCTGAAGGCAGTCCTATGTTGAGTTCATTGCTGACTGGCAACTCCTCTAACACTGCTGGTGCCAAACTGCATCGGTCTCTGCCATTCCTTTGAATTCATCATCTGCGTGGTGAGGGTGAGCCTGCTGCTTGGGCAACAGCTTGCTCTCCATATCGTACTGCCCTGGCCTGCGTATCGAACGTAGACAGCTGGGAGGTAACATCCATCGTCAATCTCGACCAAAGGAGTGCTTCAAAACCTCAAATCTCTCACCTCCGATCTTAAACCTATGCTCGCTTCTTCTTCATATTGGTAAAGTAGTAAATTGTTTCATTATTGTCACAGGTACCGAGGAACAATGGAAAAACTTGTCTGACAAACCTCCATACAGATCAATTAATTACACGGTGCATTGAGATAGAACAACGTAAAACAATAACAGACTGCAGAATAAAGTGTAATGGCTACAAAGGAAGTGCAGTGCAGGCAGACAACAATGAGAGAGCTTGTAAGGTCAAGGGTCCAGTACAGCATGCCCACACTGGGTATAACTCTCTTGAGCTGATATCTCTTTATCACAGGAGTGTATTATATTCTAGGTTGAGCAAGCGAGGGTTTTTCTCTTTGGAGCGAAGGAAGATGCAAGGTGACTTGATGGAGGTGTACCAGATGAAAAGGGACATCGATCAAGTGGAGAGCCAGAGACTTCCAGAGCCTTTTTCCTAAGGTGAAAATGGCTAATACGAGGGGGCATAATTTAAGCTGATTGGAGAAAAGTACAAGGGGGATGTCAGATGTAGGATTTTTACACAGAGGATGGTGGGTGGATGGAAAACCCTGGCAGGGTTGGTGGTAGAGACAGACATATTAGGGACATTTAAGAGACTCGTAAATTGGCACATGGTAGATGATAGAACAATAGAGGACTGTGTAGCAGGGAAGGGCTAGACTGATCTTAGAGTAGGTTAAAATTTCAGCATAACATGGTGGGCCGAAGAGCCTGTATGACATCCTGTGTTCTATGTTCTGAACCATACTCATCAGAAAGCGCCAGTGATTTTCAAAGTTCAAAGTAAATTTATTACCAAAGTGCATTTATGTCACTATATACAACCCTGAGATTTGTTTTTTTGCAGGCATTCACGGTAAATACATGAAACATAATAAAGTCAATGAAAGACCTTACCCAAAAGGACAAATAACGAAAGACAACGAACTGTGCAAATACAAAAGAAAAAAAAAGAAATAATAATAATATAAATAAGCAATCAATACCGAGAACATGAGACGAAGAGTCCTTGAAAATAAGTCCATAGGTTGTAGGAACAGTTCAGTGAAGGGGCAAGTGATGTTATCACCACTGGTTCAAGAGCCTGATGGGTGAGGGAGGAGGGAGGAGGGAGGAGGAGTGACAGGACACGAGCTATGGGACACTGGAAGAAAGGTTGCAAGGTATGGTAGTCAACACAGATGGTGTGACACAGCTGAAGGTACAGGGCAGGTTATCAGACATATGAAAGCGAAGAGTTAAAAAGCAGAAGACAGACACAGACTGTTCTTTTCCTCTAACTAATTTTATCCACCCCACATTACTATCAGCTGGCCCTCATAAACCCATCCCTCATTAACTCACTTTGGACAACTAAACCCCCAACCCACCCGCTTTTGGCATCACCTGCCAACTTTTATATTGTGACCCCTGCATCTAGCTTCTTCCTCACCGCCATCAGATTTCTGAACAGTCCATGAAGCCGTGAACACTATTTATTTTTAATGTATTTCTATTCGTAACTTATCATCTCTTATGTATTGCACTGTTCTGCTATATGTAGAACAATGAAGTTCATGACATATGTCAGTGCATCAATGGTTCTGATCAGTGACCCCCACCGAAAATCAGAACGTTCCCAGTTCTGATGAAAGGTCATCAAGATGAAATGATTATTCTGTTTTCATCTCCACATTGGCTGCCTGACCTGTTCAGTAATTCCAGCATTTTCTTTAGGAGTTTGAGGAGAGCTGGTATATCAGCAAAGACAACAGCAATTTTCTACAGAAGTACTGTGCAGAACATTTCTGGTTGCATCACTGTCTAGTATGGAGCGGCCACTGCACAGGATTGGAAAAAAGCTGCAGACAGTTGAAATTTCAGCCGGCTCTATCATGGGCACTAGCCTTCTCAGCATTGAGGACATCTTCAAAAGGTGCTGCCCCAAAGAGATGGTGTCCATCATTAAGGCCACCCACCATGCAGACTATAAGACCATAAGGTATAGGATAGGGGCAGAATTAGGCCATTTGGACCATCGAATCTGATCCACCATTTCATCATGGCTGATCCAATTTTCTTCTCAGCGCATATCTCCTGCCTTTTCCTCATATCCTTCATGCCTGACCAGTCAAGAATCTATCAATCTCCGCCTTAAACATATATAAAACCTTGGCCTCCACCGCTGCCTGTGGCAAAGAATTCCACAGATTCACAACTCTCTGGCTAAAGAAATTCCTCCTCATCTCCATTCTAAAAGTACTCTGTCCTCTGTTCCTAGACTCCCCACCATAGGAAACATCCTGTCCACATCCACTCTATCAAGACCTTTCACCATTTGATAAGTTTCGATGAGGTCACCCCTCATTCTTCAGAATTCTGGTGAACACAGGCCCAGAGTCATCAAATGTTCTTCATATGACAAGCCATTCAATCCTGGAATCATTGTCATGAACCTCCTTTAAACCCTCTCCAGTTTCAGCACATCCTTTCTAAGATAAAGGGCCCAAAACTGCTCACAATACTCCAAGTGAGGCCTCACCAGTGCTTTATAAAATCTCAACATTACAATGTGGCTTTTATATTCTAGTCCTCTTGAAATGAATGCTAACATTGGATTTGCCCGCCTCACCATGGACTCAACCTGCAAAGTAACCTTTAGGGAATCCTGCACAAGGAATCCCAATTCCTTTTGCACCTCAGTTTTTTGTACTTTCTCTCCGTTTAGAAAATAGTCAACCCTTGCATTTCTTCCACCAAAGTGCCTGACCATACATTTTCTGACATTGTATTCCATTTGCCATTTCTTTGCCCATTCTCCTAATCTGTCTAAATCCTTCTGTAGCCTCTCTACTTCCTCAAGACTACCTGCCCCTTCCTAATGTTGATAGTCAGTGTGATAGATGTAAAATTGAGACAGTTACATTGACGCATATGTTTTGGCTGTGTTCTGTATTGAAATATTTTTTGGAAATCTATTTTCTCTACAATTTCTAAAGCTTTAAAAATTAATTGACAACCTAATAAATTGACAGTTTTGTTCGGTATAATCCCTCAATATATTAATGGTATTTCTATATCAGACCAACATGCGATTGCATTTGTTACATTATTGGCCAGAAGGGCTATATAATTGAAATGGAGAGATGCCTCTGCTTCCACTTTGATACAATGGTTCTCTCAGGTCTTAGTTTGGAGAAAGTCAGAAGTCGAACTTTTGATCCTCGATTTGACTTTGAGAAAAGGTGGGGTTCATTGGTCCGCTACTATAATCTGATTTGAGTTAATTAAGATGGATTCCTTCTGACTCTTGTTTAAATGGATTTGAGTTGGCGGATTGATGTTTTTCTTTTATGGAAGCTTGTATGGTGTACAGCTCCGGGGTTGTGCTCCCAATGGGTTTTTTTTCCCTCGTTTTTTTTTGTTAGTAGGGGTTGTTTTTGTTTTAGTTAGTAGGGGTTCTTTTTTTCCTTTCTTTTTCTTCCTTAAAAATATTCTTAACACTTTATTTTTTCTTCTTATTATTGATATATTGTTTAGCTTTTTTAATCAGTTATTTGGTAATTTAATTCTTCATTGTACAGATTGACACGTTGACTTGATAACCTTAATGTATTTTTTGTTGATCTTTAATAATAATTAATAAAAAGATTTTAAAAAACTACCTGCCCCTCCACCTAGCTTCATATTGTCTGCAAACTTTACAACAAAGCCATTATCCAAATCATCGAAAAAAATCATCAAACAAAACCATCATCCAACATCATTCAAATCATTGATATATAACTTAAAAAAGAATCAGTCCCAACACTGACCCCTGTGGAACACCACTAGTCATCAGCAACCAGCCAAAAAAAGGCTCCTTTTATTCCCGTTCTTTGCCTCCTGCCCTTCGGCTAATGCTTTATCCATGCTGGAATCTTTCCTGTAATAGCATGTGCTCTTGGCTTGTTAAGCAGCCTCATGTGTAGCACCTTGTCAAAGGCCTTTTGAAAATCCAGGTAGACAATATCAACCGATTCTTCTTTGTTTATCCTGCTTATTATTTCTTCAAAGAATTATAACAGATTTGTCGGTCACGATTTTCCCTTGAGGAAACCATGCTCACTATGGCCTATTTTATCATGTGTGTCCAAGTACCCTGAGAACTCATCCTTAATAATTGACTCCAACATCTCCCAAGCATTGAGGTCAGACTAACTGGCCTATAAACAACAGGAATTCTGCAGATGCTGGAAATTCAATCAACACACATAAAAGTTGCTGGTGAATGCAGCAGGCCAGGCAGCACCTCTTCCTAGAGATGCTGCCTGGCCTGCTGCATTCACCAGCAACTTTTATGTGTGTAACTGGCCTATAGTTTCCTTTATTCTGCCTCTCTCCCATCTTGAAGAGTGGAATGACATTTGCAATTTTTCACTCCTCTAGACCCATTCCAGAAACTAGTGATTCTTGAAAGATCATTACTGAAGTCTCCATGATCTTTTCAGTCACCTCTTTCAGAACCCTGGGGTGTACACCTTCTGGTCCAGGTGACTTATCTACCTTCGGACCTTTCGGTTTCCCAAGAACCTTCTCCCTAGTAATGGTGAATTCGCATACTTCATGACCCCTTACACCTAGAACTTCCACCATATATTGCTAGTGACGTCCACAGTGAAGAGTGATACAAGACAAACCATGAACTCTTCTCATTGCTATTATCACGGAGGAGGTACGGGAGACTGAAGACACACACTCAATGTTTCAGGAACAGCATCTTCCCCCTGCCACCAGATTTCTGAATGGACAATGAAACCATGAACACTAAATCACTACTTTTCCCCTCATTTAGTCACAATTTATTTAACATATTTTTTGTTTATACTTATTGTAATTTATAACTTTTATTATTTTATAGTGCACTGTACTGTTGCCCTAAAACAACAAATTTCATGACATATGGCGGTGATATTGAACCCGATTCTGAGTAATACAGCACAGAAACAGGCCCTTCAGCCCAACTGGCCCATACTAACCAAAATACTCCATCCAATCCAGTCCCATTTGTCAGTGTTTTGCTCATAACCATCTAAACCTTTCTAATCCGTGTACTTTTGCAACTGTGTTTTAAATGTTGTTCTTGTACCTGCTTCAAACACTTCCTCTGGCAGCTCATTCCACATAGATATTGCCCTTTTGTGTAAAAAAAAACATTGTGTAAAAAAAAATTTCCTCTTAAATTGCTTCCCTCTCAGTTAAAATGTTTCATTGCAACTTGGATATTTTTTATACATTGCACTACACAACTGCCACAAAACAAGAAATTTCATGAGATATGTCAGTGACATTAAACCTGACACTAATTCTGATTCTTGATTACCTAAGCATGGGAAACAGACTGTCTCCATTCACCCACTCCATTCCCCTCATGTTTTTATACATCTCTATAAAATCAGTGGGTGGTGAGTTGGAGATGCATTTCTACGAAAGGATGTGCAAGGCGCTATTCCCACCACTAACCTGCAGGTCACCCTTGGGTGAGGTGTAGCACCTGCTTGGCCCCCCGATCAGGGTCACGTGAAGCCATGGGAGCAGGTGGTGGATGGTTGTATGAGCAGCTGGTGCATATCACAAGTCCTGGTTATGCAACCTCTGATTCCAGGCAGACAGTCAATTGAAGACTATTGATAATGTCTGGGGTCACCTGTCTTGTAAAGACACTGCCCAGAAGAAAGCATTGGTAAACCATTTCTGCAGAAAAATTTACCAAGGATAAGCATGATCATGAGACCATGATTGCCCACGTCATACAGCATGACACACAATGATGATGATAAGATCACCTATTGTGAAATAACTTTAATTTCTGCATCAAAACTTTCAGGGAGAGAATGAGTTAAATTGTATAAAACTGAACCCCGAGTCTATGAGTCACCAACAACTTTTGATGTGCAGCAACATTTTAAAAAAATCTCTCGTCACAATCAAAGGCTTGTTCGCAATTGTGAGTCAGAGGGTTAAGTGCAATTTATGCAGAGACACCAGTGAGGTGCTGAGGAGTATTGCACTGCAGGAGATGGCATCATTTGATCTGTTGGGCACATTTACGAGGAACACAGCCACAAGAAAGCGGAATTCATCATCAAGGACCCCCCCCATCCCAGTCATGCTCCCATCTTGCTGCTGCCATGCAGAAGGAGGTACAGGAGCCTCGGACCCACACCACCGGGTTCAGGAGCATTTATTACCCCTCAACCATCAGGCTCTTGAACCAGAGGGGATAACTTCACTCACCTCAACACTGACTAATTCCACAACCTACAGACTCACTTTCAAGGACTCTACAACTCACACTCTCAGTACTAATTATTTTTTATATTTGCACAGTTTGTCTTCTTTTGCACAATGGTTCATCTTTGTTATTTATAGGTTTTCATAAATTCTATTGTATTCATTTAATTTCGTGTGAATGCCTGCAAGAAAATGAATCTGAAGGTGACATATGCGCTTTGATAATAAATTTACATTAAACTTTTGAACTTTGGGTGCTCCAGTGCACTCACAGCTTTATACATGGGCACTGTCAGAAGTATCCTGACTAGTTGCAACACAGCAATCTGAACGCACAGGTACGCAGGAGAATTACAATCAGATTTATTATCACTAATTAACAGGGTAAGTAGTTTTGCAGTTTGTAGTTTGTAGTTTTGCATCACAGGCATAAAATGACTATTGCTCATTTGGTTAGCCCTGATGAAGGGTCTCGGCCCAAAACGTTGACTGTACCTCTTCCTGGAGATGATGCCTGGCCTGCTGCGTTCACCAGCAACCTTGATGTGTATTGCTCATTTGTTATGTGCCAAGTCGTATGATATGGGCAATCATGATCTTTTCATGACAGTGATTGCTCTTGGTAGTTTTTTCTACTGAGGTGGTTTGCCAGTGCCTTCTTCTGGGCAGTGTCTTTACAAGACGGGTGACCCCAGCCATTATCAATACTCTTCAGCAATTGTCTGCCTGGTGTCAGTGTTCGCATAACCAGGACTTGTGATATGCACCAGCTGCTCGTACGACCATCCACCACCTGCTCCCGTGGCTTCACGTGACCCTGATTTTGGGGGGGGGGGGGTAAACCGACCTTGCCCATGGGTAACCTGCAGGTTAGTAGAGAGAAGGAGCATCTTACATCTCCTTTCATAGAGGTGCATCTCCATCCCACCACCCACAAAATTACTACAAAAAATAACAATAAATAAATAAAGCTAGAGAAAAGAAATAATGAAATGGTGTTCATAGGCTCAGAATCTCAAAGCAGAGGAAAAGAAACTATGGACCAAGGTGCCTGTCTAATCCAGTTCCATTTGCCCAAATATGGGACATATCACTCTTACTTTTCCTATCCATATGCATGTCCAAATGTCTTTTAAATTTTGTTAATATTCTTGCCTCAACTTCCTCTGGCAGTTCCTTTCATATACAGACAACCTTCTGGCTGAAGAATGTAAACAGGAGGAAATCTGTAGATGCTGGAAATTCAGGCAACACACACAAAAAACTGGTGGAACTCAGCAGGCCAGGCAGCACCTATACCTCTTCCTATAGATACTGCCAGGCCTGCTGCGTTCCACCAGCATTTTGTGTGTGTTGTCTCTGGCTGAAGAAGTTGTCCTTCATGTCCCACTTAAATCCTTCCCTTCTCACCTGAAACCTTTACCATCTAGCTTTAATTTTGGTCGGCATAGCTCAGTGGAATGTCCTTCACTCCAATAGATCAGTATGAAGCACTCCCACAGTTTGAATCAGAGGTCTTTAGTACACCTTGAAACAGTGTTGTCGTCTAGCTGACAAATTGTCTAATTCGTGCACATTCTGTTGTCACCTACTAGATGCTAAGCAGGGAATGATCTTTGTGAACTCACTGCACTTAGATCCTGAAAGCCAACAATATATTCATGCCACCTGTGTTGGACTTTGAGGGCTTTGTTAATTCTCAGGGAAGTCTAGAAAACCCGCTGATAAACATTTTGGTCACAATCCTTATAAATTGAGAAGTTCACAGGATCGGCAAGAGCTGTAGAGGGCTGTAGACTCAGCCAGCTGCATCATGAGCTCGACCCTCCCCAGCATCCAGGACATCTTCAAAAAGCAATGCGGCATCCATCATTAAGGACCCTCGTCACCCAGGGCATATCCTTTACACTTTACCACGATCAGGGCGGAGATACAGGAAGTACACACACTCACCGTTAGGAACATAGACCATAGAACAGGAGAGCACAGGAACACAGCCTTCAATGTTGTGCTAAGCCAATTAAATTAGTCATTAAATGGCCAAATAAACTAATCTCTTCTGCCTACACAATGTCCATATCCTACCATTTCC
Source organism: Mobula hypostoma (assembly GCF_963921235.1). Classification (NCBI taxonomy): domain Eukaryota; kingdom Metazoa; phylum Chordata; class Chondrichthyes; order Myliobatiformes; family Myliobatidae; genus Mobula; species Mobula hypostoma. The sequence continues at coordinate 4,839,705 of NC_086107.1, forward strand.
CTTACAATCATGTATCTATCTAAATGTCTCTTAAAAGTCACCAATTTATCTACATGTACCATCACCCCAGGCAGCACATTCCAGGAACCCACCACTTGCTATGTAAAAAAAAAACATGCCTCTCACATCTGCTTTGAAATTAACCCCCCCCCCCCGCCACCTTAAGTCCATGCCCTATGGTATTAGTCATCTCAAACCTGGGAAAAAAGATAATGTCTGTCTGCTCCGTCTATGCCTCTTTCAATCTTATAAACCTCTCCTCAGCCCCTGCCGCTCAAGAGAAATCAACCCAAGTTTGTCCAACCTCTCGTTATAGCACCATGTCTTCTAATCTAGGCAGCATCCTGGTAATCCTCTTCTGCACACTCTCCAAAACTTTGACATCTTTCCTATAATGGGGAGACCAGAACTGTATGTATGTAATACTCCCGATGCAGCTGAACTATAGTTTTGTAAAGTTGCAACATGACTTCCTGACTTTTAAAATCAATGCCTTGATGAATAAAGCAAGTGTGCCAGATGCCTTCTCAACCACTCTCTCAACCTGTGTAGCCTCTTTCAGGGAAGAGTTGTTTCAGGAACAACTTCTTTCCCTCTGCCATCAGATTTTTGAATGAACAATGAACTCATAAATACTACTTCACTGTTTTGCTGTCTTTTTTGTACTAATTATTGAATTTTTCATATATATATATATTTCTTATTTTAATTTATAGTACATTTTATGTAGTGCACTGTACCACTGTCACAAAACAACAAGGTTTACAACATACTGTATGCCAGTGATAATGAATCTGATTCTGATTAAAAAGAAATTGTTATTGGATTATCTTCAAGGTTTACATTTCAACTTTGCTTTAACAGGAGGTTCAGTAGCCTGTGTGCAGAGAGTTAGTGAAATGTATCATACAAATCCAGAAGAACACATACAAAATGCTAGAGGAACTCAGCAGGTCAGGAACACCTATGGAGAGGAATAAACATTCAACATTTCTGGTGAGCCCCTTCTTCAGGACTGAAAACGAAGGGAGAAGATGCCATCATAAAAATGTGGAAGGAGGGGAAAGAGGATAGCTGGAGTGTTATCTTGTAAAGTTTAAAGTCCATGTTTTGGGAATTACTTCAAAGTTTACAAAACATCTAGAACTATGTATTATTAACACACAGATTCTACAGATGCTGGAAATCCAGAGCAACACACATAAAACTCTGTGGGAACTCAGCAGGTCAGGCAACATCAATGAAAAGGAATGAACAGCCACTATTTCAGGCTGAGATGTTCAATCAGGACCCTTTATGAGCCCTAATGAAGGGTCTCAGCCAGAAATATTGGTTCATTATTCATTTCCATAGAGGATGCCTGACCTGCTGAGTTCCTCAGAATTTTGTGTGTGTTGCTCTGGATTTCCAGCATCTGCAGAATCACTTGTGTTTGCAAAAATGGAGGGGAGTTGAGGAGAATTTTTATTCAATTTCACCAAGAGGACAGGGTAGATTCAATAGTAAGACGCTGGGTAAGTGTTTGAAAAGGTAAATGTTTCAGAGACAAGGGAGGAAAGAATATCAGAGCAAAACCAATTTTCTTGCTCTATTTCTGTGAGGTAAACATTGCTGTCAAGACCAGTCTTTATTACACACCAGCTCTGTCACAACAGTGAATTCCTCCATTAAAATACCCTCACTCTCCCCATATAATCTTTAATCCAGTTAAAGATCTCCAATAACCTTGCCTCAATTCTTAACTAACATCATTTTTATGATATGGTGCATAGCTATTTTTATCGATGCACCACAGAAAGCATCCCATCTGGATGCATCACAGCTTGGTACGGCAACTGCTCTGCCTGTGACCATTAGAAACTGCAGAGAGTTACGTGAACACAGCTCAGCTGTGAACAAGCCACCTCCCATGTCTACACTTCTCACTAACTTAGTAAGGCAACCAGTAAAATCAAAGGTCCCACCCAGCCCAGACATTCTCTCTTCGCACCTCTCCCATCAGGCAGAAGATACAAAAACCTAAAAGCACGCACCTCTAGTCTCAAAGGCTGCTTCTATCCCACTGTTAGTGGAGATCTTGTACAATAAGATGATTTTTTTACCTTACCATCTACCCCGTTATGACCTTACACCTTATTATCTGCCTGCACTGCACTTCCATAGAGTATTGAACAGTTCAGAATGTTGTGATGACCTTCTAACCTACTCCAAGAATAATCTAACCCTTCCTTCCCACATAGCCCTCCATTTTTCTATCCTCCATGTGCCTATCTAAGAGTTTTTTAAATGTCCTTAATGTATCTGCCTCTACCATCCCCTCTGGCAGTGTGTTTCACATACTCACCCTTCTCTGTCTAAAAACACTGCTGACATATCCTGTATACTCCTTGGGAAATAGTTGCTGGCTGTCTACTCTATCTATGCCTCTTATGATCTTGCATACCTCTGTCAAGTCAACTCTCATCCTCCTTCACTCCAAAGGGAAAAGTCCCAGCTCACTCAACTGCTCCTCATAAAACCTGCTCTCTAATCTGGGCAGCATCCTGGGAACACACACACAATGCTGGAGGGAATCAGCCAGTCAGGAGCAACTATGGAAGTTAATAAATGGTCGATGTTTTGGGCTGAGACACTTCATCTGGACTGCAAAGGAACAGGAAAGATGCCAAAGTAAAAAGGTGGGTCGAGGGGAAGGAGGACAAGGTAGAAGGTGATAGATGAAGCCGGGGGGTGGGGGGTGGGTAGGAAAGATAAGGGGCTGGAGAGGACGGCATCTGATAAGAGAGGAGAGTGAACTATAGGAGAAGGGGAAGAAGGAGTAGGTGATAGGCAGATGAAAAGAGGTAAGAGGCCGGATTGAGCAATTGAAGAAAAGGGGAGGTGGTAGGATTTTTTTTTTACCTGAAGGAGAAATTGACATTCATGCCAATAAGTTGGAGGCTAGCCAGATGGAATATAAGGTGTTGCTCCTCCATTCAGAGGGTGGGCTCATTGGGGCACAAGAGGAGGCCATGGACCAACATGTTGGATTGGGAATGGGAATTGGAATTAAAATGTTTGACTACCCAGTAAATTTTCTGAGCACCCTCTCTAAAGCTTCTACATCCTTCCTATAATGAAGTGGCCAGAACTGAAATCAATACTCCAAGTTTGATATAACTAGAGTTTTATGGAACTGCAACATTACTTTGTGGCTCTTCAATGCAATCCCCTGTAATGAGGTGACCAGAACTGAACACTAAGTAGTTGAGAGATAAGCCATAATTACGCAAAATAAAATTAGCAAGTGCCATAAAAGCATAAGACATTGGAGCAGAATTAGTCCAATCAGCCCATCGAGTCTGCTCCACTATTCCATCATGGCTGATTTAATATCCCTCTCAACTCCATTCTCCTGCCTTCTCCGTTGTCCTGATCACTAACCTGTCAACCTCCGCCTTAAATATTCCCATCCTTCTGTGGCAATGAATTCAATAGATTTACCACTCCTTGGCTAAAGAAATTCCTCCTCATCTCTGTTCTAAATAGATGTCCCTCCAGGAATTCTGCTCTGCAGAGATGTGGTCGTCATACTTCCAGATACCAAGGGGCTGAGCTCTAGAATTCCTTCGATAAAATCCATTAGTCGTTTTCCCTTGCTGAGATGCTCCTTCTCAGATCAACGTCCACGTCAGTTTTTGTGATTCAGTCACCTTGTGTAACTGATAGTGTCCAATAAACTGTTGAAGATACTACATTCAGTGGCTAATTTATTAGGTATCTCCTGTACTTAATAAAGTGGCCACTGAATGTATATTCATAATCTTCTGCTGCTGTAGCCCATCCATTTCAAGGTTCAATGTGTTGTATGTTCAGAGATCAGCTGCACACCACTGTCGTAAGGTGTGATTATTTGAGTTACTGTTGCCCTTCTGTCAGCTTGAACCAGTCTGGCCATTTTCCTCTGATCTCTTTCATTAACGAGGTATTTTCACAAACAGAACAGGCACTCACTGAATGTTTTTTAGTCTTTCACACTTTTCTCTGTAAACTCTAGAGACCATTGTTTGCGAAAATTCCAGATCAGCAGTTTCTGAGATACTCTAACCACCCCATCTGGCACAGTCAAAGTCACTGGGATCACACTTCTTCCCCGTTTTGATGTTTGGGCTGAACAACAACTGAACCTCTTGACCACATCTGCATACTTTTATGCATTAGGTTGCTGCCTTGTGATTGGCAGATTAGATATTTGCATTAACAAGCAGGTGTACAGGTGTACCTAATAAAGTGGCCAAGGTGTGTATAAAATAGACTATAAACTACAATAAGAAATATTTATTTCCCTGTTTAGCAACAAGCAGTCTGCTGGAGGAACGCTGTTGGGTGGATCAGAATCTGAAGGGAGAGAGAAGCAACTGGTGTTTCAGGTCAGAACCCTACCTCAGAGTGGAGGGGGGAGATGGCTGATATAAAGAGGATAAGGGGAATGGTGACAAAGGATTTGGAGGTGATTGATGGTCTAGGGAGGAGTGTATGAAGACAGGTAAGTACAGCCAGGTGGGGGATGTGAGAGATCGCATGTAGTAGATGGTAGCTGCCAAATGATTAAGGTCGACTTTCAAGTTGAATCTGGTTCAGTTTGTTCATTATGTGCCAGATCACATGAAGTGGACAATTATGGTCTGTCCATGATCACAATTGTTCTTGGCAAATTTTTCTATAGAAGTGGTTTGTCATTGCCTTCTTCTGGGCCATGGCTTTACAAGAGAGGTGACCCCAGCCATTATCAATATTCTTCAGAGATTGCATTCGATATTTTGGGCTGGGACCCTCCTTCATGCTGTGTGTGTGTTTTTTTGGATCTTCAGTATCTGTTGATTTTCTGATGCTTACAACTCTTCAGAGATTGTCTACTGGCGTCAGTGGTTGCGTAACCAGGATGTGATATGAGCAGGCTGCTCATACGAGCATCCACCACCTACTCCCAGGGCTTCACTTGACCCTGATCAAGGGGCTAAGCAGGTGTTACAACCTTGCCCAAGGGTGACGCGCAGGCTAATGGAGGGAAGGAGCACCTTACACCTCCTTTAGTAGAGTCGTATCTCCACCGCCACCTGCAAGGAAAATGGAGTAAGGATGGCAAATGCAACATTAGCACTCACTTTGAGATGATGAGAATACAGATTTAAGAATATAATGCTGAGGCTTTATAAGACATTGGTCAGCCTGCACTTGTGACCAGTCTTGGAAAAGATGTGCTGGCATTGGAGAGGGTCCAGAGGAAGTTCATGAGTATTATTCTGGGAATGAAAGGTTTAACACATGAAGAGTGTTCCACAGATCTGGGCCTGAACATGCTGGAGTTAAGAAGAATGAGGTAGCAAATTGGACTAGACTTCGGCTTCTCTGGAGAAGCTAAACGTGATAGTAGAGGGTTGTCTCTCTGACTGGAGACCTGTGACAAGTGGAGTGCCACAGGTATCAGTGCTGGGTCTGTTGTTGTTTGTCATCTACAGCACATCGATGATCTGGATGGTAGTATAGAAAAACGGGATCAGCAAATTTGTGGCTGATGCCAAGGTAGGGGGTGCAGTGAATGTTGAGGAAGACTGTCAAATTGTCCAGTGGGATCTGGACCAGCTGGAAAAATGGGCCGAAAAATTGTAGATGGAATTTAATGCAGACAATTGTGAGCTGATGCACTTTGAGAGGACAAATTAAGGTAGAATTTCCATGGAAAGACATTGAGGAGTGCATTAGAACAGTGGGATCTGAGAATACAGGTCTATAATTCATTGAAAGGGGCATCACAGGTACAGTCGATAGGGTTGTAAAGAGAGTTTTTGGTACATTGACATTCATAAATCAAAGTATTAGATATCGGGGGAAGGGTTAAGGGGAAGGGGGAGAGTAGATATTTTCATTCCATGTAATCACTTCAAAAACTCAATGAAAATCATATTAAAAAAAGTATTAGATACAGGAACTGACAGGTTAAGTTGAAGTTATAGAAGATGTTGACGAGGTTAAATTTGGAGTATCATGCACAGTTTTGGTCACCTACCTAGAGGAAAAATATTAATAAGATTGAAAGAGTGTAGAGAAATTTGACAAGGATGTTGCCAGGACGTGAGGACCTGGTTATTGGGGAAGGTTGAATAAGTTATGACTTCATTCCCTGGAGCAAAGGAGATCGAGGGAGAGATTTATTAGAGATATACAATGGCATGAGAGGGGAACTGGCTAAAGTTGACTAGAAAGGGACACTATAAAGGGAGGCAGCAGAAGGGCAACTATAGACCTGTTAGCCTGACATCAGTGATTGGTAAGTTGTTGGAATCAATTGTTAGGGATGAGATTATGGAGTATCTGGAGGCACATGACAAGATAGGCCAAAGTCAGCATGGTTTCCTGAAAGGAAAATTCTGCCTGACTAACCTACTGCAAATTGTTAAGGAAATTACAAGCAGGGTAGACAAAAGAGATGTAGTAGATGCGGTGTACTTGGATTTTCAGAAGGCCTTTGACAAGGTGCCACACATGAGGCTGCTTAGCAAGATAAGAGCCCATGGAATCACAGGGAAGTTACTATCATGGGAGGAGCATTGGCTGATTGACAGAAAACAGAGAGTGGGAATAAAGGGATCCTATTCTGGCTGGCTGATGGTTACCAGTGGAGTTCCACAGGGGTCGGTGTTGGGACCGCTGCTTTTTACGATGTATGTCAATGATGTGGACTATGGGATTAATGGATTTGTGGCTAAATTTGCTGATGATACAAAGATAGGTGGAAGAGCGGGTAGCGTTGAGGAAACAGAAAGCCTACAGAGAGACTTAGATAGTTTAGGGGAATGGACAAAGAAGAGGCAAATGAAATACAATGTTGGAAAGTGTATGGTCATGCACTTTGGTGGAAAAATTAAATGGGCAGACTATTATTTAGATGGGGAGAGAATTCAAAATACAGAGATGCAAAGGGACTTGGGAGTCCTTGTGCAGGATACTCTAAAGGTTAACCTCCAGGTTGAATCGGTGGTGAAGAAGGCAAATGCAATGTTGGCATTCATTCTAGAGGTACAGAATGTAAGAGCAGGGGTGTGATGTTGAGACTCTATAAGAAACTTGTGAGACCATACTTGGAGTACTGTGTGCAGTTTTGGGTTCCTTATTTTAGAAAGAAAATACTGACATTGGACAGGGTTCAGAGAAGATTCACAAGAATGATTCCAGGAATGAAAGGGTTACTGTATGAGGAACCTCTGGCTGCTCTTGGGCTGTATTCCCTGGAGTTCAGGAAAATGAGAGGGGATCTCGTAGAAACATTACGAATGTTAAAAGGTCTGAACAGATTAGGTATGGCAAAGTTATTTCCCATGATAAGGGAGTCTAGGACAGGAGGGCATAACTTCAGGATTGAAGGACGTCACTTAGAACAGAGATGTGGAGAAATTACTTTAGTCAGAGGGTGGTAAATCTGTGGAATTTGTTGCCATGAGTGGCTGTTGAGGTCAAGTCATTGGGTGCATTTAAGACAGAGATAGATAGGTTCTTGATTAGCTAGGGCATCAAAGGGTAGGGGGTGAAGGCAGGGGAGTGGGGATGACTGAAAGAATTGGATCAGCCATGATTGAATGGCGGAGCAGACTCGATGGGCTGAATGGGCTACTTCTGCTCCTATATCTTATGGTCTAATGGTCTTATACAAAATTATAAGTGATACAAACAGAGTGCACTGCCCCAAAGAAGGAAATGGAAAACCACTTCTTTAGAAACATTTGCCAGGAATAATCATGGTCATGGATAGAGAAAAGAATAAGAACAACAGCATGAAGGGGGTCTTGCCCACAGGCATCGATCAGATTAAGGACAGATGGACAGCCGCGATCACCCATGTCATACAACATGGCACTTAATGATGATCATGATGAAATGCAAGCCACTGAGGTTGGGTGAGAGTAGAACTAGAGGCCATGGGTTAAGGGTGAAAGGTGAAATATTTAAGGGGACCAGGAGAGGGATTTTCTTCACTCAGAGGGTGGTTGAGAGTGTGGTACAAGCTGCTAGTGGAAGTGTTGATGTGGGTTTGATTTCAAAATTGAAGAGAGATTTGAATAGGTATATGGATGTGAGAAGTATGAAGGTATATGGTTCAGGAGCAGGTCGTTGGGACTAGGCCAGCATTGACTAGATGGACTGAAGGACCTGTTACTCTTCTGTAGTACTCTTAGACTCTGTAGTTTGATTTCATAAGGGTCTTGTGTTTTATTCAATTATTTTATTTGTTTAATTAAATGAATCAAAACAATGTCTCTTTGAATGGAAATAATGGAATTATTCACTCCACTTGAACGTCAAGTACATTTGAAACAATATAGAGATTATGTCAGACATCATCTCATAAAGTATTAATTAAAATAATGAGAGAAATTAGTTTTATCTGAGAAGATTAAATCCCATACATTATTTAAGTGTGTTGTACTCTATCGTAGGTGCAATAACATGATGAGGGACATAAATGGGTTGAAGCTCAGAATGAATATTCATAAGCCAACTGTTTAAATGCTAGTACCTCCCTGATGGATTTTGCTTAGCCTTACATCTCCTCTGTAAGCCGTTCTGATTTGCTCCAAATTTCATTCTACCCTTCAGAGATGAGAACAAGTTCAAAGATGGACTGTTGGTTTTCAAAACTCAACTTTTACAGAATTTAATTTGCTATAAATAGCCCAATGATACACGCTGTCCCACTCTCCATATTCAGTCCATGAGCCATAGGGGCAGAACTGAACCATTGTGCGGTGCCTCCTGCAGAGAAGAGAGTGCACTGGGGTGAATTTTAAGGCAGATTAAAGTGTGGAGGCCCTAGAGTGGAAAACGTACCAGTGTTCAGCCACACTAAGTGCCAGCCAAGATTCCCTACTTGAGCCCATCCCGACTGCCTGCATTTGACCCATCTCCCCCTCTTCATGCTACGACCATCGGGAGTAGGGGTTCCCAACCTTTCGTATGCCATGAACCCCTACCATTAACCGAAGGGTCTGTGGACCCCAAGTTGGAACACTTGATCGGGAGGAAGGTGCAGGAGTCGTGGTCACTATGCTACCAGGTTTAGGAACAATCTCTGCCTATCAGGCATTGGATTCCTAGACCGGTGTGGATTTTTCACTCGCCTCAGAGCTGAACTAACTACACAATCTGTAAACAATTTCAGAGAATCTGCTTTGGTTGTACATGGTTTTTTTATGGATTCTATTGTACTTCTTTATTTTTCTGTGGGGTGGGAATTTCCTTTTAAAATCCTCTGAGTTTCCTTGCTCTTCGATTGCAGGCCTTACCAAATATGAAAGGCCATCACTGGGGACACACCCACGTGCCTCCTTCTAAACCCGCAAAACCATCCAGGTTCTTACCTCTGCCAATTGGTGCCAGTGTGCCACTGGTTTCCGGGGATAGCTGAGCATTTCACTCCAGTGATCTCGTCCCAGTCTCTCGGCGTCATTCCCCACGCGACACACACCGATGACCTCATTGTGACCTACGCTGTGAAAAGTTGGCCATAATGATTTTCCTTAAAAAGCCAAAACAGTAATCATCTCTCGAACAAACAGCTGAGGAAGACGTATAAAATAATGAGAGGCAAACATAGGCTAGGTTTCTCTGCATCACAGCCTGGTATGGAAACACCAACACCCTTAAATGGAAAATCCTATAAAAACTAGTGCATATGCCCCAGTCCATCACGAGTAAAGCCCTCCCTACCATTGAGCATGTGTACACAGAGTGCTGTCACAGGAAAGCAGCAATCATCATCAGGGACCCCCACTGCCCAGGTCATGCTCTCTTCTTGCTGCTGCCATCAGGAAGAAGGTACAGGAGACTCAGGACTCACACCACCAGTTTCAGGAACAATTATCACTCCTTAGCCATCAGGTTCCTGAAGCTGAGGGGACAACTTCCCTCAACATCACTCACTCCAACACTGAACTGTTCCCACAACATATGGACTCACTTTCAAGGACTATTCATCTCACGTTCTCGATATTTATTGCTTATTTATTTATTTGTTGTTATCATTTTGTCTTTTTTCTTTTCATTTACCGTGAATGCTCACAAGAAAATGAATCTTAGGTTTGTATATTGACATATTGTGATAATATATTTACCTAGAACTTTAAACTTTGAGATAGGCAGAGTCTCTTCTCAGGGTGCAAACGTCAAATAGGTAGCGGACATAGCTTTAAGGTGATTGGAGGAAAGTTACATGCTAGTTTGATGACTCAGAGGTAGTGGGTGCATAGGTTTAAGGTGGGCGAGAGCAAGTTTAAAGGAGATGTGCAAGGCAAGTCTTTTGTACCAAGAGTGTTAGGCACCTGTAATCCACTGCCAGGATGAGTGATGGAAGTGGATACAGTAACAATATTTCTGAAACATTTTAACAGGTGAATGGAAAGTCAGGGATACACACATAGAAGAACGTCAAGCAGTGGATGTGGTGTATATGGATTTCAGTAAGGCAGTTGATAAGGTTCCCCATGGTAGGCTCATCTAGAAAGTCAGAAGGCATGGGATCCAGGGTAACTTGACTGTGTGGGTTCAGAATTGGTTTGTCCACAGAAGGCAGAGGGTAGTGTATTCCCTTTAGGGTAGAGGGAGTATATTCTGCCTGGAGGTTGGTGACCAGGGGTGTTCCATGGGAATCTTTTCTGGGATCCCTGCTCTTTGTGATTATTATTAAGACTTGGATGGAGGAGTGGAAGGGTGGGTTAATACGCTTGCAGATGACATGGAGGTTGGTGGAATTGTGGATAGTTTAGAAGGCTGTCATAGGTTACAATGAGAAATTGATAGGATGCAAAGCTGGGCTGGGAAGTGGCAGATGGAGTTCAACCCGGGCAAAGGTGAAATGATTCAGTTTGAAAGGTCAAATTTGAAGGCAGAAATACAGAAAAAAATGGCAGGATCTTTCGCAGTATGGAGGAACAGAGGGATCTTGGGGTATACGTGCATAGATCCCTCAAGATTGCTGTGCAAGTTATTCGGGTGATTAAAAAAGGCATTTGATGCGTTGGCCTGAATTAGTCAGGGGACTAAGTTCAAGAGCCATGAGGTGATGTTACAGCTCTATAAAACTATGGTTAAACTGAACTTGGGCTGCATTCAGTTCTGGTCACTTCATTATAGGAAGGATGTGGAAGCTTTAGTGAGGGTGTAGAGGTGATTTACCAGGATGTTGCCTGGATTGGAGAGCATGTCTTATGAGTTTAAGCAAACTAGGGCTTTTCACTTTAGTGTGAAGGAAGATAAGAGGTGACTTGATATAGGTATATGTTGATAAGAAGCATAGACTGAGTTGATAGCCAGAGACTTCTTCCAGAGTGGATATGACTAATACTGGGGGGCATAATTTCAAGATGATTGGAGAAAGTACAGGGGGATGTCAGAGATAAGTTTGTTATGCAGAGAGTGGTGTGTGCATGGAATGCCCTGCCAGGGGTGGTGGTAGAGGTAGAATCATTAGGGACATAGGCACATGGATGAGAGAGAAAGTGGATGGTTATGTGGGGGGGGGGGGCAGGGTTAGACTGATCTTAGAGTAAGGAAGTAGATCGACACAGCATCCTGAGCTGAAGGGCCTATATTGTGCTGTGATGTTCCACGTTCTATGTTCTAAACTAATCTTTATCTGCACACTATGAGCAAGGACAAGATAAGAGTCTATCATTTAAAACTATTTGTAAACTGGTATCTCACCGGTCATAATCCATTACGGCTATTAACAAGTTCACTTGGTCAATATTTTCGGGAGGGACGTCAAACACGATGGCCTCGTTGTACACAGGGTTCAATGTGTTTCTCTTTGTCGACGTTTTCCTTTTCTTCAGCCTCCTCCCATTGCACATGAGGGAGATCTTCACGTATGGATCTGTGTGAACATAGAACAATACAGCTCAGCACAGGCCCTGCAGCCTACAATATTGTGCCCTCCATTTTTCTTTCACCCATCTACCCCAGAGATTCTTAAATGTCCCTAATGTATCTGCTTCTATCACTACTCCAACAATGCGTTCCATGCACCCCCTCCTCTCTGTGTAAAAACACTTAACTCTGACATCCACCTCTATTGACTCCAATCATTTTAAAATTATGCCCCCTTGTTTTAGCTATTTTCAACCTGTGATAATGTCTCTGTCTATCCATACCTCTTATCATCTTGTACACCTCTGTCAAGTCGTATCTCATCCTCCTTCACTCCAAACAGGGAAGTCCTAGCTCACTCAGACTGCTCTCCAATGCAGGCAACATCCTAGTAAATCTCCTTTGCACCCTCTATGAACCTTCCACATATTTCCTACGACGAGGCAACCAGAAATGAACACAATACTCCAAATGAATGTCATAGAGTTGAAACATTACCTTGCGGTTCTTAAGCTCAAACCTCTAACTAATGAAGGTCACCACACTATACGTCTTCTTAACCACCCCATCAACTTGTGCAGCAAGTGTGAGGGATCTATGATTGTGGATCCAAAGACCCCTCTGTTCCTCCACACTAGTTCCGACCATTAATCCTGTGCTCTGCCTTCAGTTTTGACCTTCCAAAATGAGTCACTTCCCACTTTTCTGGATTGAGCTCTGTCTGCTCATTCTCAGCCCAGCTTTGCATCGGTTGTAACCTACAACATTACTCACAAAAACACCACCTTTCGTGTTGTTCAAATCCCGTCTGATGTTGACCTGAGCTGGCTGATTGAAAGGCAGAATGGTCTAATTCTGCTCCTATATCCTGTGGTCTTATAAGACCATAATACCACATAGGAACAAAATTAGGCATTTAGCCCATCGAGCCTGGTCTGCTATTCAATCAGATCTGATTTATTTTCCCTCTCAATCCCATTCTCCTGATTTCTCCCTGTAACTGTTCATGCCCTGAATAATCAAGAATCTGTGAACCTCCACTTTAAATATTTCAATGACTTGGCCTCCACAGCTGTCTGTGGCAATGAATCCCATAGGCTCACTACCCTCTAGCTAAAGAAATTCCTCCTCATCTCTGTTCTCAAAGGACCTTCGTATTCTGAGGCTGTATCCTCTGGTCTTAAACTCCCGCTCTGTATGAAACCTCCTCTTTCAAGGTCTATCAATATTCAATAGGTTTCAATGAGATCCCGCCTTATTCTAGACTCCAGTGAGTACAGGCCCAGAGCAATCAAACACTCCTGATACATTAACCCTTTCATTACCAGGACCATTCCCACGAACCTTCTCTATTCAAGTTCAAGTTTAATCATCATTCAACCGCATGTGAATACTGCCGGATGAAACAGCGTTCCTGTTGCTCTGGACCCTCTCCAGTGCCAGCACACCGTTCTTAGATAAGGGGCCAAAACTGCTCACAGTACTCCAAGTGCATTCTGACCAATGCTTCATAAACCCTCAGCTTTACGGTTTACCTCTGCTTCTTTCTTGACCAGACTTCTGAGTTCTGCTTGCTTTTCTTGTTCATTCCTTATATCCGTTGCTTCAGTAGTGACAGGCATTTCATCAGCTACTGGGCCCCAAGCTCTGGAAATCACCCCTCCCCCCCAACACCACTAAACCTTTCCACCTCTTCTTTCCAACATTGTAAAGTTCTTTTAAACAGAATTGTTATTCCAAGCCTTCTTGGTAACCTTTCTTGGTGCCTAACTTTTACTTACTAGTCCCTCTCATCAAGATCCTCTGGCCACTGAGTCCTGTTGAAGCCCTTGTATTGGCTACAGAGGATGTTGCTGCTAATAGCTTATCTTAAAATGTTTTTTTTTATTTCAAGATACAGCACAGTAACAAACACTTCCAGTGCAACAAGACTGTGCTGTCCAATTACACCTCTGAGACGAATGCATCTACTGACCTGTATGCCTTTGGAAAGTGGGAAGGACCCAGAGGAAACCCACGCAGTCACAGGTATAAATTCCTTACAGGGAGTGACGGGAATTGAACCCAGATCACTGGCGCTGTAATAGCGTTATATTAACCACTACACTACTGTGCCAGCATCGGATGGTAGGAGTGCTTACCGGATGCCCCCGTTATGTCCATGGCCTTGAGGTTGCGTGCCTTGATGACGGTGATGGTGAGTCTGCCAGCAGTGGGGAGATAGCACAGGGAGAACATAAGGTCCCCCAGATCCACATTTTCCTAAAGTACAAGAAGCAAAGTTCAGCAGTGCTCTCCTCAGTACAGCACACGCTACAAAATGGATAAACACCAAGGATTCTGCAAATACCAGAAATCCAAAGCAACATGTACAAAAATGCTGGAGGAACTCAGCAGGTCAGGCAGCATCTGTGGAAATGAATAAAATATTAATGTTCTGGGCCGAGACCCTTCTTCAGGACTGGAAAGGATGGGGGAAGACGCCAGAATAAGAAGGTAGGAGGAGTGGAAAGAGGATAGCTGGAAGGTGATTGGTGGAGCCATGTGGGTGGGGAAAGGTCAGGGATGGAGAGTAAGGAATCTGATAAAAGAAGCGATTGGACCTTAGGAGAAAGGGAAGGAGGAGGGCATTCAAGTGGAGGTGATAGGCAGGTGAGAAGAGGTAAGAAGTAAGAGACCAGAGTGGGGAATAGAAGGTGGGGGGGGGGGAGTTGGGAGGGAATTTTTTTCTACTGGAAGGAGAAATCGATGTTTATGCTATCAGGTTGGAGGCTAACCAGATAGAATATAAGGTGTTGCTCCTCCAGCCTGAGGGCGGTCTCATCTTGGCACAAGAGGAAGTCATGGACTGATATGTTGGAATGGGAATAGGAATCAGCATTAAAGTGTTTGCTCCTGCAGATCTGGGGAGGGGAATAAAGAGTCAACATTTCAGGCTGAGCCCCTTCATCAGGACTGGAAAGGAAGAGCAGCATCGGTGGGGAAAATGACTGGTTAACGTTTTGGTTCCTGTGTTCCCCAGTGCAATAAGTTGGACTCTTGACTTCAGAATCTAACTTACAATGACGACCTAGCACCATATTGTCTGCCTACACTGCCCTCTCTCTGTAACACTCACAGAATTTGGAGTACTGTGTGCAGTTCTGGTTACCTATCTACAGGAAAGATCAAAAAGTTTGAAAGAGCACTGAGAAAAGTTATAAGGATGTTGCTGGAACTTGCAGACTTATAGGGAAAGGTTGAATAGGTAGAGGCTTTATTCCTTGGCGTGTAGAAGAATGAGTGTAGATTTGATAGAAGTATACAACATTATGAGGGGTTTCGAAAGAGTAAATGCAAGCAATCTTTTCCCGCTGAGGATGGGTGAGACTAGAACTAGAGGTCATGGGTTAAGGGTGAAAGGTAAACTGATTCAGGGAAACTTGAGAGGAAACTTCTTCACTGAGAGGATGGTGAGGGTGTGAAATGGGCTGCCTGTGGAAATGGCGGATGCAGGTTTGATTTCAACATTTAAAAGGAGCTTGGGTAGGTACATGGATGGGAGGGGTACGGAGGGGTATGGAGGCCTATGGTCCGGGTGCAGGCCGATGGGACTAGGCAGATTAATAGTTCGGCACTGACTAGATGGGCCGAAGGGCCAGTTTCTGTGCTGTAGTGCTCTATAACTCTTACTGTTTTCCCTTGTTCCAGTCTGTGGAACTGTATGCAAGGTAAGATTTGTACTGTACCTCTTTATATTTGACAATAAAAAAGCAAATTCAATTCAAGAAGCTGCATCGGGACTGAACTTCCCTTGAAACATTACCACAGATGCTGCCTGACCTGCTGAGAAGTTCCAGCATTTCCTGTTTTATCCAGTATCTGTTCGTTTTTTTCGTATTTTCATGACCTGCATTTGTCACGTGTACATCGAAACATCAAAACAGTGAAATGCGTTGTTTGCATCAATGACCAACACAGTCCAAGGATTGTGCTTGCGAAAGCCCTCACCGTGCCCCTCTACTGAACGTAGCTTGCCTACAACTTACTGACCCTAACCCACAACTTATTAACCCTAACCCGTAACTTACTAACCCTAGCCCGTAACTTACTAACCCTAGCCCGTATGCCCTTGGAAGGTGGGAGGAAACTGGAGCATCCAAGGGAAACCCATGTGGTCATAGGGAGAATGCACAGACACCTTCCAGACTGCTGCAGGAATTGAACCCCAATCGCTGGCGCTGTAAAGTGTTTCATGAACCACTACACTGCCGTGCCACCCCTGTTGATTGTTTTTACTGGGGTGCAGTGAATGCTTGTCTTTCATACTGCTCATACAGATCAGGAGCCAGTCTTCATCGAAGGATCAGAGGTGGAGACGGTTAGGAACTTTATATTCCTTGGCGTTACTATTTCAGAGGATCTGTCCCGCACCCAGCACATAATTGCAATTGCAAAGATAGCACGGCAGCACCTCTTCTTCCTTAGAAGTTTGTGGAGAGTTGGCATGACAAATTTCTATAGATATGTAGTGGAGGGTATACAGAATGGTTGCATCATGGGCCTGGTATGGAAGCACCAATGCCTTTGAATGGAAAATCCTACAAAAGATAGTCGTCGTCGTGGCTATCCCTCGAGGTCGAGGATGATGGTCTTCGTTCTGTTGATCTACTTATGGGCTCTCAAGTGGCTTATGAGTCCAATCTTGGCTTTGAAAGTTCTTCTGCATTCAGGACAGGTAGTTCCAGATGGCAGATCGGGCTTTGGTTGTTGCTGCCTCTCTTTCCATTTTCTTCTCTTTTCTTCTAATTCTGCACATCTGTTGGCTTCGAAAGTTGCTGTTCCTGCTTGGGTGATGGCTTGCCAGAGTTTCCTGTCCTTGGCATTGGTTTCCCAATTGTTGATGTCGATGTTACGTTTCTTCATGTTGGCTTTTAGGACGTCTTTGAATCTCTTCTGTTGTCCGCCTCTTTTACGTTTGCCTTCTTTAAGCCGGGAGTAGATTCAGCCCAGTATACCATGGGTAAAGCTCTCCCATCTGTTGAGCACATCTACATGAAACCCTAGCAGAGGAGAGCAACGTTCATCGTCAGAGATCCCACCACCCAGGCCATGCTCTTTTCCCACTACTGCCATCAGGAAGGTGGTACAGGAGCCTCAGGACTCACCGCACCAGGTTCAGGAACAGTTACTACCCCACAACCATCAGGCTCTTGAACAAGGAGGAGAATTACACTCATTTGCCCATCAATTGAGATATCCCCACAATGAATGATCTCACTTTAAGGTCCTTATCTCATTATCTCATGTTCTCATTATTTAATGATAGTGTTTTGATAGTGTTTGACATTGATAGTGTTTTCCTTTCGATAGAAGCTGCCCAAACTGCTGATTTCCTCCAGCACTTTGTGTATGTTGTTCAAGAGAGTGCTAACTTCTTCTAGTGTCCTGTCCTGATCTCTGTGACGAGTGCCAATAGAGTCTGCTTTATCCTGGAATTGGCATCGAGTTGTGTTGGCTGTTGACACAAGTAACACATTTCACTGTATATTTCGATGTACATGTGACAAATAAAGTTAGTCTTTAGTTACAGTAAAATGCTTTTGTGTGGGTGCCGATTGTTTGATCATGTCATACACAAATGCTAAAATCCTGCTGAACCTCTCTCTCCCTCTAGTTCCCGTTCCCTCTCCCTCTTCATCTCTCACCCTCTAGCCCTCCCCCTCTTCCCTTTCCTTTTCCCTCCCCATCCCCATCCATCTCCCCCTCCCTTTTCTCCTTTCCCTCTCGCTTCCCCTTCCCCTCTCTGTCTTTGAACACCTCCTTAAAACATGCATCTTTGACCAGGTTTTGGCTGTGCTCCAGAGCTTCACGATGAATGGCTTGGTATCAGGTTTTGATGTAATTGCTCCGTGAAATGCTTTGGGACATTACACTGCACTAGAACTGCTTAGAACAGCAAGCTCAGACAGGAGACTCAGAAGCTACCGACTGACGTCCGAATATAATTATTACGAGAACAGAGTCTGGGAACATTGCAACGTAGAAACAGGGTGTTCATATCAGACTGTACGGTTGTTAATGAGGCTGCACTGGGAGTACTGTCACCCTGCTATCATCATCATCATCATCATCATTATGTGCTGTGTTGTATGATGTGGGTAATCATCATCTTTCCATGATGATGATTGTTCTTGGCAAATTTTTCTTCAGAGTAGTTTGCCATTGCCTTCTTTTGGACAGTGACTTTACGAGACGGGTGACCCCAGTCATTATCAATACTCTTCAGAGATTGTCTGCCTGGCGTCAGTGGTCGCATAACCAGGACTTGTGATTTGCACCGGCTGCTCGTACGACCATCCACCACCTGCTCCCATGGCTTCACGTGACCCTGATCGGGGGAGCTAAGCAGGGTCTACACCTTGCCCGAGGGTGACCCGCAGTCTAGCAGAGGGAAGGACCACCCTACTTCTCCTTTGGTAGAGACGTATCTATAGGAAATATATTACAGTCCAAAGTTGGCAGAAGGGAATAGCTGGGCTGAAGCATCTTGATCGGCATGGAGCAGATGGGCTGAAGGGCCTGGTTTTGAGTGCTATAACTCTATGACTCCATGAATGAACACAAGACAACAAAAAAATGGAGGAGATGGAGTAGGCCACTTGTCTCATCAAGCCTGCCCTACCATTGAATATCATCCTGGTCAATCTGACCCACCAGCTCTCATCCCCTCCTCTGTGCTCCTCCCCATAGCTCTCACTTCTCTGATCATTGTCTCAGAATTCGAATCCGAATCAGGGTCAGGCTTAACATCACTTGTATGTGTTGTGAAATGTGTTGTTTTGCAGCATCAGTACATTGCAATACCTAATCATTTAAAAAAACTATAAATTACAATAAAAATTATATATATATATATAAATTATATAAGTAATTCCTGAAATGTTGAGTGTGAGTCTTCCCGTCCCTCTTCCTCTTTAAGTACCTGCAACAAACAGCTCCTGTAACTCTTCAGGGTAGACAGATCTAGAGGTTCACTAAATTCTGCAAGCAGTTCCTAGGCACCTCAGCTTTAAATGACCTTGGCCTAATCTCGTAAGTGTGTCCACTCATTCAAGACTCCCACACTAGTAGGGACATCTCAACATCTACCCTGTCCTGCAAACTCGGGATAAAGAGCTAGAAATGTGCACTTTATTTGTCATATGTGAGGCCCTCCATTGGTTGAGGTGGACCATAATGTTGCTTCCTAGCTCTCTACCTGACACACAAGCCATTAAACAAACCAGGAAGTACAATAAGAAGAGCGAACAGTTGCCCATGCAGCAAGCTCCCCTTCTCCAGATGGCTGATGAATCCAAAGAAATGACAGAGACCAATACAGTTTGGCACCAGCAGCATCGCAGGTGGACTGAAAATTGGACTGCCTTAGGGACTTCAGCTTCGGATTTTTCCCACAGCCTTCCCCAAGAGTGGGTATAGCTGCAAGGCATCAGAGATTCGAGATCAGAGTTTTCCTTCTCCTGACCTAGATGAGCTGCCAACCACAGCTGACAAGTCCCATCTGCCCAGAGCGTCTGGTTTTAGGGCACCAGTAACCCACCTTTGCCTCTTCTCCTGTCAGTAGAAATTGTTCTGCTGGGCTTAGTAGCTAAGCCCCATGTGAAGGCCAGGAGTTGGACGAGGTTATTTGAAATGCATGCCATTGGGAGCATTTAATAGGTAGTGGGAGCTTACCCCCACACCCCACCCACCCGGCTATGACAATCTTAAGGAACATACACATGTCACATGTCACAGGTACATGTCTTTTTGCGTCCACAACCAATATAGTTCAAGATTGTGCCTGGGACAGTACACAAGCTCATTTTACTTAAATTAAGTAAACAAAAAGACAGCAAAAAATAGAGAGGTAGAGTTCATCGGTTCGTTGTTCATTTAGAAATCTGATGGTGGAAGGGAAGGTGCTGTTTCTGAATCATTGAGCGTGTGTCTTCAGGCTCTTGTACCTCCTTCTTGATGGTAGCAATAAGAAGTGGGCATGTATGAGTTATTGGGAGCTCCTTAATGATAGATGCCATCTTCTTGAGGCATTGCCTTTTGAAGGCTGTCTTGCACAAAATCAGATTTGAGAAGTGCATCAGTATGCTCTCCTCCACAGACTGGAGAAACGCTAGCGGATGCAACTGGGACAGACAGACAAGGCACATATAAAGAAGCAGAATACTGAGAGGAGAACTGAGCAGAATGCAGAAGGTATAGGAACTGAATAGTATGGTGGTCGGAAGGATGTAGGAATTAGTATGGATGAATAAAACATAGAAACAGGAGAGTAGACCATTCAGTCTTTTAATCCTAGTCTGGCATCCATATTTAATCCTTGGCTCCAACTTTTCTTTTATCCTTTGATTCATTCAGTACTTTGAAGAATACATAACTCTTTCAATATATGAGAATGATCCGGGGAATAAAAGGGTTAACATATAAGGAACTTGATGTCTCTGGGCCAGGAGTTTAGAAGAATGAGTTGGGGGGGGGGAATGGTGAGAGGGACTCTCATTGAAACCTATCAAAGGCCTTAATAGAGTGGACATGGAGAGGATGTTTCCTACCGTGGGGGAGTCTAGGACAGAGGACAGAGCCTCAGAATACAAGGACGATTCTCTCTATATATTTCTTTCTGTAATTTATAGTTTTCTTTATGTATTGCATGGCACTGCTGCTGCAAAACAACCAATTTCCTGACATATGTCAGTGATATTAAACCTGAATCTAATTCTGATTCTGATATTCATGTGCCTGTCTCATTGCCTTTTAAATGCTGCCAATATTTTTGACTTTATCTGTCTTCTGCAGAAGAAAGTACCACAGGTTCATGATCCCTTTTAGAGGAAATTTCTCAGTCTAACATGCTTTGCATCTCATTCTGAGACTGTGACCCATGGTCCTAGAATCCATCAGCGTTAGATACATCTTGCTTGTATCTGTTCAGCACAGTAGGAATTTTACAGGTTTCTTTGAGAATTCTCTCAGTCAGTGAGACATGGTGTCTGAATGACTCTGAATTGATGACTAGTAGTTATTGTGTCTCATAGCTTTGTCAATGTTAACTCTTGTGAAAAACTAGGGAGTGAGTAGGGAAAAATCAACTTCATCACATTTGGAGGATTGCGTGCAATTCTGGCCACCCCATCACAGGGAGGATGAGCAGACGGTGCAGCAGAATTTAATCAGGATGTTCTCTGGTTTAGGTTAGGACATTGTTCCCTGGAGTGTAGGAGAATGGGGGGCAGATCTGATAAAGGTATACAAAATTATGAGGGGTGTAGAAGGGTAAATGCAAACAGCATTTTGCACTGAGGTTGGATGAGACTACAACTACAGGTCATGGTGAAATGTTTAAGGGGAACCTGAGCGGGAACTTCTTCACTCAGAGGTGGTGAGAGTGTGGAACGAGCTGCCAGCGGAGGTGAGGGATGCGGGCTCGATTTCAACATTGAGGAGAAATTTGGATAATGCAGAATATGGATGGGCGGGCTGTGTGCAGGTCAATGGGATTAGGTAGAATAACAGTTTAGCATGGACTAGATGGGCCAAAAGACTTGTTTCTGTGCTGTCGTGTTCTGTGACCTGCTGTAATATGCAACTTTCTCTAAATCCCGTGAAAAACGTTAGCTCATCATGACACAGAACTGAAAATTACTATCAGATTTACTGAATCCAGTAGTAGTACAGTGGATATCCAGGGAGCTAGCGAACTCTGGATGGTCACAAGTTCAAATCCCATCACAATGGTAATCTCAGGATTGCTACCTGTGCTAGGTGCCAGTGAGGGTAGGAATAGGATGCTCTGGAGGAGGAACAAGTGGCTGAGGAATTGGTGTAGGGGGCAGGGTTTCAGATTTCAGGATCATTGGGACCTCTTCTGGGGCAGGTGGGACCTGTACAAGAGAGGCAGGTTACACTTGAACCACAGGGGGACCAATATCCTTTCAGGGAGGTTTGTTAGTGCTATTGGGGAGGCTTTAAACTAGATTTGCAGGGGGATGGGAACCAGAGTGCCAGAGCTGACAGTGTGGCTGGGGTGAAAATAAATGATATTGAAAGTTTAAGCAAATCCGCTGATAGAAAGGTTGTGAGTGGTGGTAAAAATCTTCTGAGGTGTTTATATTTCAATGCTAGGAGTATTGCGGGGAAGGCGGATGAGTTGAGGGCGTGGATTGACACGTGGAATTATGATGTTGTAGCAAATAATGAAACTTGGCTACAGGAGGGGCAGGACTGGCAGCTTAATATTCCAGAGTTCCGATGTTTCAGATGTGATCGAGGCACAGGAATGAAAGGTGAGGGAGTAGCATTGCTAGTTAGGGAAAATATTACAGCAGTGCTCAGGCAGGACAGATTAGAGGGCTTGTCTACTGAGTCCTTATGGGTGGAGCTGAGAAACAGGAAAGGTATGGCCACATTAGTGGGATTGTATTACAGACCACCCAATAGTCAACGAGACTTGGAAGAGCAAATCTGCAGAGAGATAGCAGGCAACTGCAGGAAACATAAAGTTGTGGTGGTAGGGGATTTTAATTTTCCATACATTGATTGGGACTCCCATACTGTTAGAGGTCTAGATGGTTCAGAGTTTGTAAAATGTGTTCAGGAAAGTTTTCTAAATCAATATATAGAGGGACCAACTAGAGGGGATGCAATATTGGATCTCCTGTTAGGTAATGAATTAGGGCAAGTGACGGAAGTCTGTGTAGGGGAGCACTTTGGTTCCAGTGATCATAACACCATTAGTTTCAATTTGATCATGGACAAGGATATATCTGGTCCTAGGGTTGAGGTTCTGAACTGGAAGAAGGCCAAATTTGAAGAAATGAGAAAGGATCTAAAAAGCGTGGATTGGGACAAGTTGTTCTCTGGCAAAGATGTGATTGGTAGGTGGGAAGCCTTCAAAGGGGAAATTTTGAGAGTGCAGAGTTTGTATGTTCCTGTCAAGATTAAAGGCAAATTGAATAGGAATAAGGAACCTTGGTTCTCAAGGGATATTGCAACTCTGATAAAGAAGAAGAGGGAGTTGTATGAAATGTATAGGAAACAGGGGGTAAATCAGGTGCTTGAGGAGTATAAGAAGTGCAAGAAAATACTTAAGAAAGAAATCAGGAGGGCTAAAAGAAGACATGAGGTTGCCTTGGCAGTCAAAGTGAAGGATAATCCAAAGAGATTTTACAAGTATAT
This sequence comes from Mobula hypostoma, assembly GCF_963921235.1. NCBI lineage: Eukaryota > Metazoa > Chordata > Chondrichthyes > Myliobatiformes > Myliobatidae > Mobula > Mobula hypostoma. Next base: position 4,862,817 of record NC_086107.1, read on the forward strand.
TAAGAGCAAAAGGATTGTAAGGGATAAAATTGGTCCTCTTGAAGATCAGAGTGGTTGGCCTTGTGCGGAACCAAAGGAAATGGGGGAGATCTTAAATAGGTTTTTTGCGTCTGTATTTACTACGGAAGCTGGCATGAAATCTATGAAATTGAGGGAATCAAGTAGTGAGACCATGGAAACTGTACAGATTGAAAAGGAGGAGGTGCTTGCTGTCTTGAGGAAAATTAAAGTGGATAAATCCCTGGGACCTGACAGAGTGTTCCCTCGGACCTTGAAGGAGACTAGTGTTGAAATTGCGGGGGCCCTGGCAGAAATATTTAAAATGTCGCTGTCTACGGGTGAAGTGCCGGAGGATTGGAGAGTGGCTCATGTTGTTCCGTTGTTTAAAAAAAGATTGAAAAGTAATCCGGGAAATTCTAGGCCGGTGAGTTTAACGTCAGTAGTAGGTAAGTTATTGGAGGGAGTACTAAGAGACAGAATCTACAAGCAATTGGATAGACAGAGGCTTATTAGGGAGAGTCAACATGGCTTTGTGCGTGGTAGGTCATGTTTGACCAATCTGTTGGAGTTTTTCGAGGAGGTTACCAGGAAAGTGGATGAAGGGAAGGCAGTGGATATTGTCTACATGGACTTCAGTAAGGCCTTTGACAAGGTCCCGCATGGGAGGTTAGTTAGGAAAATTCAGTCGCTAGGTATACATGGAGAGGTGGTAAATTGGATTAGACATTGGCTCGATGGAAGAAGCCAGAGAGTAGTGGTAGAGAATTGCTTCTCTGAGTGGAGGCCTGTGACTAGTGGTGTGCCACAGGGATCAGTGCTGGGTCCATTGTTATTTGTCATCTATATCAATGATCTGGATGATAATGTGGTAAATTGGATCAGCAAGTTTGCTGACGATACAAAGATTGGAGGTGTAGTAGACAGTGAGGAAAGTTTTCAGAGCCTGCAGAGGGACTTGGACCAGCTGGGAAAATGGGCTGAAAAATGGCAGATGAAGTTTAATACTGACAAGTGTGAGGTATTGCACGTTGGAAGGACAAACCAAGGTAGAACATACAGGGTTAATGGTACGGCACTGAGGAGTGCAGTGGAACAGAGGGATCTGGGAATACAGATACAAAATTCCCTAAAAGTGTCGTCACAGGTAGATAGGGTCGTAAAGAGAGCTTTTGGTACATTGGCCTTTATTAATCAAAGTATTGAGTATAAGAGCTGGAATGTTATGATGAGGTTGTATAAGGCATTGGTGAGGCTGAATCTGGAGTATTGTGTTCAGTTTTCGTCACCAAATTACAGGAAGGATATAAATAAGGTTGAAAGAGTGCAGAGAAGGTTTACAAGGATGTTGCCGGGACTTGAGAAACTCAGTTACAGAGAAATGTTGAATAGGTTCGGACTTTATTCCCTGGAGCGTAGAAGAATGAGGGGAGATATATAAAATTATGATGGGTATAGAGAGAGTGAATGCAAGCAAGCTTCTTCCACTGAGGCAAGGGGAGAAAAAACCAGAGGACATGGGTTAAGGGTGAGGGGGGAAAAGTTTAAAGGGAACATTACGGGGGGCTTCTTCACACAGAGAGTGGTGGGAGTATGGAATGAGCTGCCAGATGAGGTAAATGCGGGTTCTTTTGTAACATTTAAGAATAAATTGGACAGATACATGGATGGGAGGTGTATGGAGGGATATGGTCTGTGTGCAGGTCAGTGGGACTAGGCAGAAAATGGTTCGGCACAGCCAAGAAGGGCCAAAAGGCCTGTTTCTGTGCTGTAGTTTCTATGGTTTCTATGGTAACAGTTGGGGAATTAAAAAGAAGAAACAATCTACAGATGCTGGAAATCCAAGTCAACACACACAAAATGCTGGATGAACTCAGCAGACCAGGCAGCATCTATAGCAAAGAGTACCTGGAAGGTCGACTGTGCTCCTTTCCATAAATGCTGCCTGGCCGGTTGAGTTCCTCCAGCATTTCGTGTGTGTTGCTTGGGGAATTAAGTTTTGTTAATTAAGTAAGTTTAATGAAAAATCTAGTAATATCAACAGTGACAATGAAACCTCTGATAAATGCATGTCCTTCATCAGCATTCCTAAGGGAATCTGGTCTGATCTATACGTGACTCCACATCCTTAATACTGAGGTTTGCTATTGATTACCCTCTCAGAATAAGATAAGATTAAAATTAGTTTTATTTGTCACATGTACATGGAAATGTACAGTGGCAGTCACATATCAAAAGTAAAGAAGTTTCCCTCTCTTCTATGCCAATATACATAGATAGGGTAGACAGTATCTAAGACCAGAAGGCATACGAAGGCACAGGAAGGGGCAAGAGCTTTACAGGGGTCATACAGCACAGAAATAGGTCATTAGGCCAATCTAGTCATGGCAAACAATTATTCTGCCAAGTCTCATCGACCTGCTCCTGGACCACAACCCTTCAAATCCCTTCCATCCATGTACGTATACAAACTTCTCTTAACTGGAGTGGACATGGAGAGGAGGTTTCCTGTACTGGAGGAGTCTAGGATCAGAGCACTGTACTTCACAATAGAGGGACATCCATTTAGAACAGAGAAGACGATGAATTTCTTTAGCTAGAGGGTGGTGAACCTGTGGAATTCATTACCACAGGCAGCAGTGGAGGGCAAGGCATTGGGTATATTTAAAGCGGAGGTTGACAATTTCTTTATTAGTAAAGACATCAAAGATTATGGGGAGAAGAGCAAGCGAATGGGTTTGAGAGGAATAATAAGTCAGCCATGATGGAATGGTGGAGCAGACTCGATAGGCCAAATGGCTTAATTAATTCTGCTCCTATGTCTTATAGTCTTAAATGTAGAAATCAAAATCTCTGTCCACCACCTCTGCTGGCAGTTCATTCCACACTCTCACCACCCTCAGAGTGAAGAAGTTCCCCTTCATGTTCACCAATAATCTAAGGAAGATTTCTTTTTCATCCAGAGGACAGTGGGAGCCTGTAATTCATTGCCTAAGGAGCTGGCAGAAGCAGAGACTCCAAAAGAGGTCTTGTGCAGCTGTCACAAGGGACGTCAAGTTACAAGATGTGACGGCCACAGACAAGGCCAGCAATTCTTACCTGGATTTGAGTGACATGCTGGGTTATATTTAGACAGTAATCAATAGTAAATAACTGAGGTACTGGAATCGCAACTAGGCCAGGTGCAGTAAGAACATTACAGCACAATATAGACTCTTTGGCCATCGATGTTGTGCCAAATTTATAGCCTACTTTAAAATCAATCTAACTCTTCCCGCCTACATAACCCTCTTTCATCCATGTACCTGTCTAAGAGGCATTTAAATGTCCCTAATTTGTCTACCTCTACTACCACCCCTGAGAGCTCTTTCTACACATATGCCATTCTCTGTCTAAAAAATCCTACCTCTGACATCCCCCTTATAATTTCCTCCAATCACCTTAAAACTACGTCACTTATATTCGTCACTTCCACCCTGGGAAAATGTTTCTGGCTGTCCACTTCATTTATGCCTCTTATCATCTTGAACATCTCTGTCAAGGCCCCTCTCATCCTCTTTTGCTCCAAAGAAAATATCCCTAGCTCTCTCAGCCTGTCCTCTTAAGACCTGCTCTCTAATCCAGGCAACACCCTGGTAAATCTCCTCTGCACCCCTCTAAAGCTTTCACATCCTTCCTACAATGAGGCGAACAGAGCTGGATGTGGTGGACTTCATTTCTTTAGGAATACTGATGAACCACAGGGGGATTTTAATTGTGTTATGTTTTGTAACTCCAAAGCATTAAACTAATTGAGAGGAAAAGATGGAAGGCAGAAATGTGAAGTTAACTTTGTTTTCACTTTAAGCGAGGTGCGTACGTTAGGTATGGTAGCTCGATGACTTATGCAATTCACTTATTTATCTTTCTATCTATTTATGTATTTATTTATTTATTGAGATACAGAATGGAGTAGGACCTTCCGGCTCTTTGAGCCTCACTGTCCAGCAACCCCCGCTTTAATCCAAGCCTAACCACGGGACAATTTGCAATGACCAATTATCCTACTGACTGGTACGTCATTGAATTGTGGGAGGAAACCAGAGCACTCAGAGGACACCCACCCGGTCACCGGGAGAAGGTACAAACTCCTTACAGACAGTGGTGGGAATTGAACCCGGGTCGCCTGTACTGTAAAGTGTTACGCTGACCACTACGCTACCGTGCGGCCCAATATTATTCTTACATATAACCCAATAATGAGATGATTAAACGAACAAAAATGTTTAATCAAATAATATATTGACATTATTACTCAAAGCTACTGAAATATTAAATACACAACACTCCTGCTCCTGTTAACTATAGTATAACCTCCAACACAATATAGAATGCATCTCAACTATATACACAGTACACTATATAATACAACTACTACAGAGACATTCACAACATAGTATTTTATTTCATTGTCCCATTCAGGTCTAAAGATTTAATTGCTGTGGAGGATTTCTTACTCTTGTGGGATAACTCTTTCCAACAAGCAGAGGTCGCTCTGCACGGCAGGTGAGATGTGGCTGTGAAACTGTCTCAGTTTCTGGGTCCTCCTCCATGCTGGTTGTAGGAGTTGACTCTGGGACTGTGGGAAATGGTTCTGACAGCTCTGGCCAGCTGTTTCCTCTAGCAATCGACTCTGCTCACCTCGGCTGATCGATGTGTCATCTCCAGAAGATATCAGACACAATCTCCATTGTTTAGGACAGTAATCCAGTTCTCATAGTCATACTTTATTGATCCCGGGGGAAATTGGTTTTCGTTCAATAAAGTATGGCTATGACTATGACTAGGACATTAATCCAGTTCTGTCCTTAATCTACCCGAGTACACACTTTTCATCACCTCTGTAGTCCCTTACGAGGACTGCTTGTGCCTCCTTGTTTGAGGAGCCCTCAATTTGTCTCAGCTGTTTGTCCTGCACACTCCTTCCGACATCGGGGTTGAAGAGATCCAAGTGTAAACACAAAGGACGATTCAGGAACAGCATAGCCGGTGAGTTGTTGGCTGTGGAGTGTGCTGCATTGCGATACACAAAGAGGAAATTGGAGAGCTTCTGATTCAGTGTCAGAATAGTGTGTTCTGCTGATGTTGCTCACAGCGTGTTCTTTAGACTCTGAATAAACCTTACCGTTAAGCCATTTGTAACGGGGTGGTACAGTGGAATGATTTCAGGAGTGCCTGAAACTGTTCCACAACAACTGTGGCCCATTGTCACTGACTAAGTTCTGGAACACCAGTCCTTGAGAAGAGGCTTCTCAACACGTCAGCAGTGTGAGAGGCTGTAGAGGACGCTATTGGGAACACATCAGCAGTGTGCGAGACTGTGGTGGAGGCTATTGGGAACATATTAGCAGTGTGAGGGGCTGTGGTGGAAGCTATTGGGAACACATCAGCAGTGTGCGAGACTGTGGTGGAGGCTATTGGGAACACATCAGCCTCTTTGTAGCAGCATCCACTACTATCAAGAAACTTAGGCCCATGAATGATCCAGCAAAATCCACATTCATACTCTGCCAGGACAATACCAATTATTCCCAGGGATGGAGAGGGCCTGCTCTTGGCATCTTCTGGATGTGTTGGCATCCTGCACAGTTCATGGCAAGCTACTCAATCTGCTGATCTATTCCAGGCCACCAGACACCACTTCAAGCCAATGCTTTCATTTTAACCACCACTAGGTGACTGGCACGTAGCTCCTCCAACATTGTAGCTCTCAGCTTGAATGGCACAACAACTGTCAATCCCCGCATAAGGAACTCCCATCAAGGGCAGGCTCACCTTGCTGCTGGTGAAACTGGGGGCACTGGCGTTTCTGCTGCACAAATCAGCCATTTTGGTGGCTATTTATCCCTGAGACAGTGTTTTTCTTCTCTGGTTTCCCTTTGGATCATCTCTGCCATAATACTTTCGATCTACGTTAGGGAGAATATGTCAAGTGGAGTGTCCTCTTTTTAAAAACTTTCAGGTATTTCCATTCCAAAGGTAAATGGGGCAATCCATCAGTATTTCCATGATTAGTTGTCCCCTTGAATTCAATCTTGTAACTGCATCCTCCATGAAACACAGCTCATATGGGCATTCGTGCTTCCACTATTAGTGGAACACCCTTCCGTGGATTGAAAATGGGCTCTAGTGGTTGTTGATCAGTAATGAGGGTAAACTCTCTCCCATAAAAATACTGGTTAAAAAGTTTTACACCCCAAACCAGATCAAGGCCTCTCTGTCAACCTGTGCGTAATTTTGCCTGCAGCAGTATGGGAGTCTGATGCAAACGCTATGGGGCGTTCACTTCCATCACTCATAATAGGTGACATGACTGCACCTGTACTATAAGGCAAAGTATCACAGGCAAGTTTCACGAGGTGATGTGGATCATAATGTGCGAGTACTGTGTCTCACATCACCATTTCCTTTACCTTTTTAAAACCCACCTCACACTGGTTTGTCCATTGCCATTTTTTTTCCCAATCTGTAGTAATGATTTCAAGAGGTAGAGCACAGTAGTAAGGCTTGGCAGGAACCTGTTATAGTAACTGACAAATCCTAAAAAGAGCCACAGTTGTGGCACGTTCTCTGGTTTGGGGCATCCACCATTGCTCGACTGTTCTCAGCACACTTGGGTAATCCTTGTGCATGGATGGTGTTGCTTGGTTTAAAGAATTCACACTTGTTGTGTCACGCTCTGAGCTCATAGCCTTCTAATGCCTTTAAAACTGTCTTGAGATTTTGGAGAGGTTCCTTGCTATCCTCATGGGTAACAGTGTTGTCATCCGGGTAATACTGAGTGCCTGGAGAGCCTAGCAGCTCCTGGTCCATAGCTTTCTGTCAGGATGCAAGTGCAGATGTACTCCAAAAATAAGCCCATTATCTTTGTGAGTGTTTACGATAGGCAACATTTTTGCCTCTGCTTCCAACTCCATTTGTGGTTAGGCCTTAGCTAAGCCCACTTTGGTGAAGTTTTTCTCTCCAGAAAGGTTTGCAAAGATATCCTCTACCCTGAGGAAAGAGTATTGGTCTATTTTCAGGACTGGATTGATGGCAACCTTAGTCACCACCGATCCTGACAAATTGGCTGTTGGGACCACTGATATTGCCCAGGGCTCCACTCAACTTTATCACGGATGGCACAAGGAACCGGATAGGTTTTGTAAAACCTGGGTGAGGCATCTTCATTTAACACTATTTTACCCTTGATATGTTTGAGTTTTCTAATGCCACCCTTGAACACTGCTGTGGCATCATCTGCTACCTTTCTTAATTCGGGTTCAGTTGACTCTGATTCAGGAGATGTGGCATGCAAATAGTAGATGGATCTCCAATCAAGTTGTGGTGTGTCAACCAATCTCAGCCCCGCAATGCTGGCCCTCCTGTTTTTTACCACATACAAGCCTACTATGGCTTGTTGATTGCTGTATTTCACTGTTACAGACGTCATTTCCACAGGAGTTATCTTTTCTCCGGTATCTTAGTTGGATATCTGCAGACTTCAGTTCAGTATTTTTGAAATTCCATTCAAACTCATTTTGAGGAATTACTGAAGCAGCCGATCCGGTGTCTATTTCCAGTTTAATTAATTTGCTGTCCACTTCTGGTATAAGTCATATTGCTTCTCTCCTGTTAGTTTTCACGTGTAAATCTCAAGGCTACACAGCCCTGTGTCACTCTCATCATGATCCGACTTTTCATCAACAGCATGCAGATTAGTGCTCTTTTTGACACTGGAACTTTACTTTTTAGCCTTTTCTCTTCCCTGTCAGTCCATTTATTTTTGTCTGCCTGACATGCTCTTTGTGTGTGTCTACTTTGTTGTATTTTCTGCAAGTCTCACCTTTAAACTTGCATTGGTCTGGTGTTTGTGAGCCCTTGCCCCAATGGTAACACAGTTTGTTCAGCCAGACAGTTTTCTGCTTTTTGTTGCTATTTTGTTCATGTTCACATTCATTCCTGACTGCAACTCAATTGCATCTAGGTTTGCTGTTTCCATTGATATGGCTACTTCAACTGCTCTCTTAAATGTAAGTTGTGTTTCAGTGTTTTTTAGATGTTTTCTTGTAAGATTCCACAAGCTAAATGAATTCTCAATGCATCATTAAGCTGATCACTGAACTATCCATGCTCAGACAATCTCTTTAACTTAGCCACATACATTAAAATGGAGTCCCCTTCTTTTCTATTCTGCTTATGAAACCTTAAGTATTCTGTAATCAACAATGGTTGCAGTTCTAATTGTTCCTACATTACTCTCACGACATCAGCAAAGCCAATTTTGGCTGGTTTGGTTGGAACAGTCAAACTCCTAAGCAATCTATATGCTTTTCCACCTAATGCACTCAGCAAAACTCGTAGTTCCTTCTCACTGGTTATTTCATTTGCTTCAAAATACTGCTCAGTTAGCTCAGTATTCGTGAGCCAGTTGAGGAATCAAGTGTGTGTATCTTTCCAATATGGCCAACCATTTCTGCTTTTTTGTAATGATTATTATCATCTGATGAATTTTTCCATTGTCTTGCGTTTTTTTTACCTCGACAGTCTCTGTCGATTTGCAAAGGAAGACGTGTTGTGCCGCTTTTTAATTTCTTACTGTGCTTTTCTTAACTCAAAAGTCTCGTTGCAGGTAGGTTGTCATCTTGGATTCATTAAAAAATTTGTTATTGCCACTATTATGTTTTGTAACTTCAAAACATTAAACTAATTGAAGAGAAGGGATGGGAGTTTGATATGTGAGTTTTATTTTGTTTTTACCTTGTGTGAAGGAGACTGATTGGTGACCCTGTAGAACAGGGGTTCCTAACCTGGGGTTCAGAGACCCCTTGCCTAATGATATTGGTCCATGGCATAAAAAAGGTTGGGAACCCCTGATGAAGAGGTTTATAAAATCATAAGGCCATGGGGGTGGGGGTGGGGGTGGGTGTGGTGATCAAACTCTTTGACCATGATTGTTCTTGGCAAATTTTACAGAAATTTTACAAATCTACAGAAGTGGTATGCCATTGCCTTCTTCCATGCAGTGTCCTTACAAGATGACTAACCCCAGCCATTGTCAATACTCTTCAGCGATTGTCTGCCTGGCATCAGTGGTCACCTAACCAGGATGTGATATGCATCAGCTGCTCATACGAGCATCCACCATCTGCTCCCTTGGCTTCACATGACCCTGACTGCGGGGGCTAAGCAGGTGCTACATCTTGCCCAAGGTTTACCTGTAGGCTATTAGCGGGAAGGAGCACCTTACACCTTCTTTAGTAGAGATGTATCTCAGCCCCACTTCCCACTAGGGTAGAGGAGTCTAAAACTAGAGGACACAGGTTTAAATTGAGAGGGGATAAATTTACAGAGGACCTGATAGACGACTTTCATTAGGTACATATATTAAAAGCGGATTGGTAAGGGCATCAAAGATTATGGGGAGGAAGCAGGAGAATGGGGTTGAGAGGGATAATAAGTCAGCCATTACTGAATTTTCAGAGTAGACTCACTGGGCTGAATGGCCTAATTCTGTTGCTATGTCTTATGGTCTTATGGTCAAAAGTTAATGGAAGAAGGATGGAGAATGGGTCTAAGATGGATAAGGAATCAGCTGTGATTGAATAACAGAGCAGACTCAATGAGCCGAATGGCCTATTTCTGCTCCTATACCTTACAACCTTATGGTCTAATGGTCAAGGTTATGGGGTGAAGACAGGAGAATGGGGTTGACGAGGATAATAAATCAGCCATGACTGAATGGCAGAGCTGACTCAAATGGTCAAATGGTCTAATTCTGCTCCTGTCACAATGGGGTGTTGGGAACGGACCCAAATGCTGTTGCACGGGGCGAATGAGGAGAACCCAACTGCAGGACACCGGCACGTCGACTGAGTTGGGGATGCTGTTCTACACTCACGTCTACACCAGCATCCCCAACTCAGTCGACGTGCCGGTGTCCTGCTCTTGGGTTCTCCTCAGTCACCCGTGCAACAGATCCAATGTCTGACAGTCTTAAGGTCCAAATTTTTCACACAGAAGATGGTGAGTTTATGCTTATGGAATGCGCTACCTGAGGAAGTGGCAGATGTGGGTATAGTTACAATGTTTAAAAGACATTTGGACAGGTGCGTGGATCGGGAAGGTAGAGAGTGCTACGGGCTAAAAGCAGTTAAATAGGACTAGCTCAATTGGGCAACTTGGTCAGCATGGATGTGTTGGGCCGAAGGGTCTCTTACTGTGTTGCTTGACTCTATGACCCCCACAATACTTCACGGGTACCTGGACAAGCACCTCAATCACCAAGGTTATGCACCAAGTGCTAGTAAATAGGGGGAGTACAACATGGATATAGTGGGCCAAGGGGGCTGTCTCCAGGCGGCATCTGTGGAGGGAAATGGACAGTCAACATTTGAGGTCAAGACTCTTCATCAGGACTGGAAAGAAAGATGGTCAGTGTAAAGAAGTGAAGGGAAGGGGTGGAGCAAGAGCTGGCAGGTGATGGGGTGGATCCAGGTGAGGAGGGGTGGCTGGCAGATGGTGGAGGGGAAAGTGGGAATAGTGGCACTGTAAGGTTACCCCTCTGCTACTTTCCAATTGAAAATGAGCCAACTTGCTGAACCTCTCTCCATAACACAGTGCTTCGAGACTCAGAAAACATTCTACATAGGAAGTGATAGATACAGCTCCCCACATCACAGACAAAGCCTCCCCACTACTGAGTACATTTACAAGGGTGCTGACACAGAAAGCACATCCATAATCTAAGAGCCCCATGTCCAGGCCATGCTCTCTTTACACTTCCACCATCGGGACAGAGGCACAGGAACCTTAGATCTCACACCACTGGGTTCTGCAACAGTTATTACCCTGCAACTGTCAGGCTCCTGAACCGACGTGGGTAAATTCACTCACCACCGCTCTAAACTGATTGTATAATCTACAGACCACTTTCAAAGACTCTTTACAACTCATATGCTCAGTATTTTTAAAATTTATTTGCTCATTGCCTTCCTTTGCACATTGGTTACTTGCTTGCAAGCAAATGAATCTCAGGGTAGTATATGGTAACATATACTGTACATATTTTAATAATAAATTTGCATTGACCTTAAATCTCCTCCGCACTTTTTCCAGCTAAATAATATCTTTTCTATGGCAGCGCGACCTAAACTGAGCACAATATTCCAAGTGCTGCATTAATTGGCTGCAGTAAATAGTCGCTCATGTGAGGGTAAATGGTAGAAACTGGGGGAAGGATAAATGGCTTAGGGTGACATTAATGTAGGTGGGGCCACGATGGCTGGCATGAGTTGCAGGCTCTCTCCCTCTCTTCCTCTCTCTCACAATCTCTCTCCATTTCGATCTTCCTCTCTCTCCCACATACACTCTCTCTGTCTCTCTATTTCTCTCTCACACTCTGCCTGTTTTATTCCCTCTCTTTCTTTCTCTCTCAGTCTCCTTCCCACTCTCTCCCTTTCACTCTATGTCTTTGTCTCTCTGCCCTTGCTTTTGTTTTTCTGTGTCTATGTGTCTCTCTTCTGTGTCTCTGTCCCTATCTCACTCTATCCCCCACTCTCTGTCTCTCTCTCTTCCTGTCTCTTTCTCTCTACCACTCTGTTCCTCTCCTTCCCTCTCTCTGTTTTCCTGTCTCCCCGTCTCTTTCTCCCCCTTTGTCTCTGTCTCTGTCTTTCTCTCTATCTTTCACTCTCTGTCTCTCATGTCTCTCTCTTTCGGTCACCCTGTCTCTGTCACTCTCTCTCTCTCTCTCTCTCTCTCTCTCTCTCTCTCTCTCTCTCTCTGTCTCCCTCTCTCCCTGTCCCTCTCTGTCTCTGTCTCCCTCTCTCTGTTTCTCTCTGTCTCTATTATTTCTCTGTCTCTGTCTCTCTCACACTCTGCCTCTCTCTGTCTTTGGCTCTCTCTCTCTCTCTCTCTCTTCCTGTCTCTCTCTCCCCCTCTCCCTCACTGTTTCTTTCTCTCGGTCTCTGTCTCTGTCTCTCTGCCTCTGCGTGTGTGTGTCTCTCTGTCTCTCTCTCTCTCTGTTTGTCTGTCTGTCTCTCTGTCCCTTTCCTCCTCACTCCCCTTACCCCTCTCTGTCTCCCCTCTCTCTCTTCTTCTCTCTCCCTCTCTCTGATTATCTCCTTCCCCCACACTGTCTCTCTCTTTGTCCCTGTCTCTTCGTCTCTCTGTCTGTCTCTCTCCTCCCCCCTGTCTCGGTGTCAATCTTTTTCATATCTCTGTCTCTCTCTCTCACTCTGTCTCTCTCTCTGTTTCTCTCTCTGTCTCTCTGTTTCTCTCTGTCTCTGTCTCTGTCTCTCTTTCTCTCTTTCACTCTCTCTAATTTATCCCATCAGCATAGCTCATTTTATTTTCAGCGCTGCTCCATGTGAAAAGCTCCTCTGTTACCCAGCTCCCAGCTTCCTGTGGGAACGACTCGCACAGTCACTGAGCGGTACGTGCTGACTGATCTGCTGTGTGTACAGCTGGTGTGCACGAGCTGCAGCTGCCCCTTCAGGCTAGCTGTCCCCATTTTCAGTCGGATCATTAGTCAGACGCAGGTATGAGGCACTCACAACTGGTGCTGCCTCAGCTCTGGGCTCCTGGGGGAAGGGGAACGCTTGCAGAAAGCAGAATCACAGAGTCACGAAGTCAAAGAGGGCTACAGCTCCGAAACAGGCCCCTTAGCCCGACTAGTCCATGTCAAACTTGTTATTCTGGCTAGTCCCAATGATCCGCACCTGAACAAAAGCCCTCCATATCCCTTTCATCTATTATTTATCCAGACATCTCTTACGTGTTGCAAACGAACCACTTCTGCTTGTGGCTCAGTTCACACTTGCACCACCCTCTGTGTTTCACCTCAGGTTCCCCTTAAATATTTCACCTTTCACTCTTAACCTATCATTTCTAACTGTAGTCTCACCCAACCTCAGTGGTAAAAGCCTGCTTGTATTTACCCTATCTACACCCCTCTATCGAATCTCCCCTCATTCTCCTATACTCTAGAGAATTAAGTCCTCATCCATTCAACACTCGGGTCCTCAGGTCCCTGCAAGATCTTTGTAAATTTATTTACAACTTTTCTGGAGGTAGGCCACCAGAACAGCACACAATCCTCCACATTAGGCCCCACCCCAATGACATCACATTATAGAAAGGGGGAAGAAGCCTGAAAATTAAATTGGGGAGAGGGGAAGTACAAGCTGGAAGGTGATAGGTGAGACCAGGTGAGGACGAAGGTGGATGGATGAGGGAGGGGAGGATGTTGAAGTAAGAAGCTTGCTCTAAACTGGAAACTTCTTCACTCCCCGCTCCACACTCACTCTACTTTCCCCTCTCCAGGTCTCATCTATCGCCTACCAGCTTGAGCTCCTTCCCTTCTCTCCACCTTCTTATTCTGGCTTCTGTCCCTTTCCTTTCCAGTCCTGAGGAAAGTCCTGATGAAATATTGACTGTTTATTCCTCCTCATACAGTATCCACCCGTTGTGATTGTTTACACCTCCATAAGGTCACTTCTCATTCTCGTACACTCGAGGCTTGGACCTTTTTCCATTGGAAAGTAGGAAACTGAGGTTAATAACATCCAGAGAGGCATGGATAAGGTGGATGGCTGCAATTTTTTTTCCAGAGCGGGGAGTCCAAAGGTCATAAGTTTAAGGTGAGCTGGAAAATATTTACAGAGGACTTTCGGGGAACCTTTTTCACAAAAGGCGGGGTGGGCCAATGGAATAAATTGCCAGAAGCAATGGTAGAAATGATTATAATTCTTCATCAGTCCGGATGAAGTGTCTTGGCCTAAAACATTGATTCTTTATTCCTTTCCATAGATCAGGAGTTCCCAACCCGGAATCCACAGACCCCTCGGTTAATGGTAAGAGTCCATGGAATTCTTCCAGGACTTTGTGTGTGTTAATCCAGACTTCCAGCATCTGCGGAATCTTTTGGGTTTAGAAGTGCAATTATGATGTTTAAAAGACATTTCAATGGCCATATGGATCGGAAGAGTTAAAGGGGTATGAGCCAAACACAGACAATCTTCAATAGATATCTTGGATATCTATTGGATGGATGAGTTGGGCCAAAAATGCTGCATACTTGTTGACAATAATTATATCCAGTTCTGGGGGATATACTTTAGAAAAGGTATGAGATCAGGTGCTGGATGGTCATATGAGCAGAGGGTGCATATCACAAGTCCTGGTTATGTGACCACTGACACCAGATAGACAATCTCTGAAGAGTATTGATAATGACTTGTGTCATCCGTTTTGTAAAGACACTGCCCAGAAGAAGGCAATGGAAAACCACTTTTCTAGAAAAATTTGCCAAGATCAATCATAGTCATGGAAAGATCACGGTTGCCCATGTCATATGACATGGCACATAATGAAAGTAAACATTTCCCATTGGAATCTCAACATTTGCCCAATCCAATTGGTAACAAGGAAAGTACTTCCGATAAATCAGCACTCTTCTATCCTCTGCAAAAGGCATGTTCTCTTGGTGGCTACCCAATTCAAATCAACTTCCCATTCCCATTCCAACCTGTCTGCTCATGGCCTCTTCTGCTGCCACAATGTGGCCAACCTCAGGTTAAAGGAACAACACCTCATACCCAGTCTGGGTAGCTTCAATCTGATAGCATAAACATCAATTTATCTAACTTCCAGTACTTTCTCCCCGGCTCTCTTTTTTTCTCCTTACTTGCCTATCACCTCCGCTTGGTCCCCCTCCTCCTTCCCTTTCTCTCATAGTCCACTCTCCTCTCCCATCAGATTCCTTCTTCTTCAGCCCATTAACTTATCCACCCATTCCTCCCAGCTTCTCACTTCATCCTTAGCAGTTGCAGACACATCTGTCAGCTGGGGGGCAACTCCGTTCAGTGTTAAAGCTGAAGTCAATAGTTTCTTGATTAGTAAGAGCATCAAAGGTTACAGGGGAGGGTGGTCGAATAGGGTTGAAAAGGATAAAAAATCAGCCATGATGGAATGGTGCAGCAGACTCAATGTAATTGAATGGCCGAATTCTGATCCTACGTATTATGTATGGTCTGACTAGGAGCTGTGTGGTCACTTTCTGAACCTCAGTTGGTTCAGAATCAGAATCAGAACTAGTTTTAATATCACTGGCATAACTTGTTGTTTTGCAGCAGCAGAATATTGCAATACATAATCATAAAAACTGTAAGGTACAGTAAGAGGTATATATATATTTAAAAAGTTACATTAAATAAGTAGTGCAAAAAAAGAAAAAAAAAGGAGGTAGTGTTTATGGGTTCAACGTCCAATCCGAAATCTGATGGCAGTGGATAGGAAGCTATTCTTGAATTGTTAAGTGCGTGCATTCAGGCTCCTGCACCTTCTCCCTGATGGTAGCAATGAGAAGCAGACACGTAAGGGTCAAAAATGTCCACTTAAACTCGTCCTATATTCCCAAGTTTGGCCCATATCCCTTGAAACCCTCCCTATCCCTGTACCTCTCCAAATGTCTCTGAAATATTGCTATTATCATTGTAACCAGCTTATTACTGTCACATGTATGAGATGCATTCAGAAGCTTTCTTTTGCATGCCATCCACACAGGTCATTCCATCACGTAGACCGAGGGGCCTCTCTCCAAATCATAAGAAGAAAAGCAGTGGGAATTAACTAAAGAGAGTCTGCAGATGTTTGAATTCCAGAGTAACTCATACAAAATGCAGGAGGAACTCAGCAGGTCAGGCAGCATCAATGAAGAGGAATAAAGATCTGACATTTCAGGTGAAAACCCTTCATCGAGACTGGAAAAGGAGGGGGAAGACGCCAGATTAAGAAGGCGGGGTGAGGGGAAGGAATACTAGCTAAAAGATGATAGGTGAAGCGAGGTGAGGGAGAAGGTAGATGGGTGGGAGAAGAAGGATGAAGTGAGAATCTCTGAGGGGATAGGTGGAAAAGGTAAAGAGCTGAAGAAGAAGGAGGAATCTGTAGGAGAGGAGAGTGGACTATGGGAGAAAGGGAAGGATGAAGGGCACCAAACAGAGGTGAAAGGCAAGGAAGGAGAAAAGAAAAGATAAAATGGGAGCCAGAATGGGGAATAGAAGACTTTTCATCTCATGTTCTCATTATTTATTCTTATTTATTATGACTATTAATTCTTTTCTTTCTCTTTTTTTTGTATTTGTACAGTTCGTTTTTTTTCACTTTGTTTGTTGTCTGAACAGTTGTGTGTGGTCTTTCATTGATTCGATTATGTTTCTTGTACTTACTGTGATTGCCAGCAAGAAAATGAATCTCAGGGTTGTATATGGTGACGCGTATGTTCTCTGATAATACATTTACTTTGAACTTATGAAGAGTTCATTGTTAAACAAGATACCAGGATAAAAGAGCTGGAGGTGATTATAGGTTTGGCAACTCAAGCTAACTGGCCGATGGCTTTCTGTATGGAATCACAAGGTTGAGACAGTTTACAGTAATTGCAGCAATTTCTTCACACTTCATTGATTTAATAGCCTGCTATTCTTATACAGTGTCTCCAGTGCCTATGCAGCAGCCACACAGCAAATGCTCTGTGGAATTCTCTCTGACAGAGCGGGTAAAGGGCAGAAACTGAGATCCGTATTATCAGAGTAGACTCTGCAAAATAGGTCAGGGCTGGACTGAAGATACTTGTGTGCTAGTTTTGCAGGTTTCACAGCCGACGTTCCTGGGATTTGAACTTCCGATATCTTGCTAAAGAGCTAATACACAAAGTGCTCTTCTTAAGCAGCCTTTGTTTAAAAACAGGTTATTACAACTCTGAAAGAGGGCATTACAAATGCAGGCTTCAGCTGTGCCCATTTTAAAGTAAAATCTGGTGGTTTAGTTAAAGGTCTCTCTGCTAATGGCACATTTAGACTGATACCACTTCACAGCAGTTCAAAGTTCAAGTAAATTTACGATTAAAGTATGCCAATGTCAATATACACTACCTTGAAATTCATTTTCTTGTAGTCATCTACCGGAAAATAAAAAAATACAATACCATTTATGAAAATCTTAAGGATGTAGTGCTGACCCTTTGAAAGGCAGTAGTCACACCACTCTTGGAGTATTGTGAGTAGTTTTGGGCCGATTATCTAGGAAAGGTATGTTTGTATTGGAGAGGCTCCAGAAGATGTTCCAGAAGACATACTTTTAAGATGAATGGAGGAAAGTTCAGAGGTGATGTCAGAGGTGGGTTGTTTACAGAGAGTGTGGTAAGGGCCTGGAACGCACTGCTAGGGAGATTGGTACAATATTGATATTTAAGAGACTCTTAAATAAGCTCATAGATAAAGCAAACATGGAGGTTTTTTGGTCTGTAGAGGAGGGAAGGCCTAGACTGACCATGGGGTAGATTTATATTGTTCTGCACAACATTGTGGACCACAGGGCTCATTCTAGGCTGTAATATTCTCTACGTACAAAATACTGGAGAAACTCAGCAAGTCAGACAGCATCTGACTGTCTGAGGTAGGGTTGCAGATTGAGCAAGGTCAATACGTGCCAGGGCATTGGAGTTTGGAGTTCAATTCCAGCATCCTCTGTGCGGAGTTTGTACGTTCCTTTCCATGTGTGAGTGGGTTTCCTCCGAGTGCTCTGGTTGCCTCCCACAGCCCAAGGACATACCAGTTAGTGGGTTAATTGGTCATTGTAAATTGTCCCATGATTAGACTCCGGTTTAATAGATGGGTTGCTGGGCGGTACGACTCAAAGAGCCGAAAGGGCCTACTCCGCACTGTATTTCTAAATCAATGCTTTGGGTTGCACTTCTTCATTAGGGAAGGGTTTTCTATGGGATCCCCTCCATAGATGCTGCCTGACCTACTGAGCTCCTCCAGCATTTTGTATGTTTTGCACAAGATGTCCAGCATCTACAGAACCTCCTTTGTCGTCTATGTTCTATGTTCCACTGCTGCAGAGTTGGTGTGGCCTTTAGCACTGTTCCCTCAAAGCCGTACTGGTGCGTGACTGTGCAGTAACTGAAATGTTCCTGCGCACTTGGCCTTTGTTGTCACACAGCTGTAATTTTCTTTTATATAATGTTAATATAAATTTGAAATTCCAGTATGCTAATATAATTTTGAAACCTACGTTAATATTATTGTGAAATACCCAATAATTAGTTATGTGTTAATGAATGTATATAATAATAAATGTGCCCCAACATTTATCTTGAAACATTTTAGAGCTTCAATGTATTTACATTGTCAGTGTTTCAAGTTACAACACTGTTACAAATTGTAACAATAAACACAGAATGGAAGTCAGTAACTCAATGTTAATAAACCCCTGGCCCACTGAATGCTGATGCCATCTAGTCAAAACATTCTTTTTGTGCTGTATTTCATTACACACTTCAATTAATAAGATCAAAAGTATGTGATTTTTCAATTTTCATTTGAAATATTAATAGTATGAATATTAGAGAAAAAAATTCAAGTTTTCAGGCTGTGCAAAAAATTCTTGCTCAGAGCAATGCATCATCTGCGCAGCTGTAAAAAAGATTAGAGGGAATATTTGTGTTTAGTCAAGCTGTGGACCACAAGCCATAGGAAAGGAAGTAGTTCAGATGGGCGCCTTCCTTGACGTTGGTCTGGAAAGCTCTCACTTACCGAAGTGACATGCTGAATATCCTTCCATAGCACCGTCTCCCGAGGGAAGTCAGATAGCTCAAGGAAGTTGTCCACAGCCACTTGACCAATCACGTCATGGCGGGAGAACCTGTCAAAGTCGTAGACGCTGAAGTGGAGTTTGCGGTTGGCCAGCTCATTGTAGGGGACGGGGAAGAGGAAGGCTTCGTTGAAGATGGGGTTGAGGGTTTTGCGGTGGACCTTGGTCTGGTGTTTGGTTTTGCGGTCGGGCAGCAGGTATATCTTCACATAAGGGTCAGATGTGCCCGAGAAGTCCTTGGCCGGCAGATTGACTGCCTTGTGGACTTTGACTATCAGCTGTTCCAAGTCGCAGTCGTACTTCAATGTGAAGTTAAGTTTGCCACAGGTCTCGTTGTTCCTTCGCCCGTCATCTGTGTCCACCGACCTCTGTTTGTACAACTCAGGTTTGATTCGCCCAATGTCCATGGGTCTCTCCTGCCTTTGGCACTGTTGGATGTCAAAGTCTGGGTTGGAGAGGTTTAACTGTCTTCTTATCGAGTTGTGCCTGAAACCACAAAACAACATCTTTCAGTTAAAAATGTAGTAGGGGATAGTAAATTCATAGGGAATTGTGAACTCTTGGTTGTGTAGCACAGTAGCGAGTGAGAGATTGGGGGAGGGGAATGAGCATGTAGTGAGTAGTTTTGGGCCCCTTATCTAAGAAAAGGAAACAGAGAGCCTGAAGAGAGACTTAGATAGTTCAGGAGAATGGGCAAAGAAGTGGTAAATGAAATACAATTTTAGAAAGTGTATGGTCATGAACTTTGGTGGGAGAAATAAATGGGCAGTATTATTTAGATGGGGAGAGAATTCAAAATGCAGAGATGCAAAAGGACTTAGGAGTCCTTGTGCAAGATACCGTAAAGTTTAACCTCCAGGCTGAGTTGGTTGTGAAGAAGGCGAATGCAGTGTTGGCATTCATTTCTAGAGGCACAGAATATAAGAGCAGGGATGTGATGTTGAGGCTCTATAAGGCACTTGCAAGACCACACGGAGTATTTTGCGCAGTTTTGGGCTTCTTATTTTAGAAAGGATAAACTGTCATTGGAGAGGTTTCAGAGAATATTCACAGGAATGATTCTAGGAATGAAAGGGCTGCCATATGAGGAATGTCTGATAGCTCTTGGGCTGTATTCCCTGGAGTTCAGGAGAATGAGGGGGGATCTCATAGAAACATTCTGAATGTTAAAAGGCCTGAACAGATTAGATATGGCAAAGTTATTTCCCATGGTGGGGGATTCTAGGACAAGAGGGCACAACTTCAGGATTGAAGGGCGTCCATTTAGAACTGAGATGTGGAGAAATTACTTTAGTCAGAGGGTAGTAAGTCTGTGGAAATTGTTGCCACAACCCACTGCGGAGGCCAAGTCACTGGGTGTATCTAAGGCAGAGATAGATAGGTTCTTGATTTGCCAGGGCATCAAAGGGTATGGGGTGAATATGACTGGAAGAATTGGATCAGCTCATGATTGAATGGTGGAGCAGATTCGATGGGCCGAATGGCCTACTTCTGCTCCTATATCTTATGGTCTTATGGTCTAAAAGAAGTGCTGGCATTAGAGGATGTTCGTGAGAATAATTCCGGGAATGAAAAGGTTAACATATGAGGATAATTTGATGGCTCTGAGCCTATACTTGCTAGAGCTTAGAAGAATGAGGGGGTATTTCATTGAAACCTATTGAATATTAAAAGGTCTAGACCAAGTGGATGTAGAGAGGATGTTTCCTATAGTGAGGGAGTCTAGGAACGGAGGGCACAGCCTCAGAATAGAGGGACATCTGTTTAGAGCAGAACTGGGGAGAAATTTGACCAGAGGATGGTGAATCTGTGGAAGTCATTGCCACAGACAGCTGTGAAGTCTAAATCATTGGATCTATTTAAAGTGGAGGTTGATAGGTTTCTGATTAGTGGGGGCATCAAAGGTTACGTGGGGAAAGAAGGAGAATGAGGTTGAGAGGGATAATAAATCAGCCATGATGGAACGGAAGAGTAGATTTTATAGATTCATAGAAAACTACAACACCAAAACAGGCCCTTCAGCCCATTCAGTCTGTGCCTAACTATTGTTCTGACTTGTCCCATCGACTTGCACCAGGACCATACCCTTCCATAACATCCCACATCCATGTATGTATCCAAATTTCTCTGAAATACTGTAATTGAATCCATATCCACCACTTTTGCTGGCAGCTCGTTTGACGCTCTGAATGAACCCATTGACCTCATAATCTACCTTGTTATGGCCTTGCATCTTATTGTCTGCCTGCTCGGCACTCTCTCTGTAACTGCAACACTTTACTCTGCATTCTGTTACTATTTTACCCTGTACAACCTGAATGCACTGATGAAATGATCTGTTTGGATGGCGTGTAAACAAGACTTCTCTCTGCAATGATCAAAAGTTATCATCAAAGGTCATTAAAGTCTTATCAAAGCTGAAAGGAAAAAGGCAGGAGAATGGGGTTGAGGGATAATAGAGCAGTCATATGGAATGGTGGAATGAACATGATGGGCCGAATGGTTCTTCTAACTTCCAGGAGGAACGGTCCCGTTCATTACTCCCAACCTCAGGACGCAGTCTGGGGAATATCCAGTGTTGTTTCTCCTTCTTTGAGTTTAAAGAGGAGACCTATTCAGCTCTGGCAAGACTTCCTTACTCTTATATTTCAGACCTGTTGGATTAGACGGCATCATTTTTAGTTTCTTTGCAGCCCAACCTTCATGCCTGCTTGTATTTTATTTAACTACCCACATACATGTAAATATTTAGTATGTTTCCTGGTGGTCACAGTATGTATATGCAATTGTACAGTGTGCCCCCTAATGGTTACATTTCTGTATAACTCTGGAAAGTTCTTGGTATTACGTTATTTGAATAGGGGCTGTCTGATTGATTAACTCTTATCTACAAATTTGAATTGAATGCTTCTTATCTGTAGGGCATAGGAAATGTTGGCCCACTGTCTTTTTAGGCTTTTCCTAAGCTACTAGATCTTTGTAACTCTGAGCTTTTGATTCTATTCGTACTGTTAGCACTTAATAAAACAATTGTGAAGCAATAAGTTTCATGCCACCTCCTTGACTTCCAAAAGAACCTTGGCTCCAAAACATCAGAATCCAACAAAGTCCTTCCTAATAAAGTGATAAAACACAAGAGATTCTGCAAATGCTGGGAATCCAGAGCAACACACACAAAATGTTGGAAGATCTCAGCAGCTCAGGCAACGTCTATGGAAAGAAATAAACAGTCGACCTTTCAGACTGAGACTCTTCATCAGGACTGCTGAAAGGTTTCAGCCCAAAACATTGCCTGTTTATTCCGCTCCTAGGTGTTGCCTGACCTGCTGAATCTCCAGAGCATTGTATGTATTGCTCTTTACAATAAAGGCTTACTTTCCAATTCACCTCCCTTCTTTTACCCACTCTATGAAAGCAGCTTCTTCCCTTTAACTTTTACATTGAAGCTCAATGTACTTAGTCTGAGTGGATAGATTTTTGGAGTCGTTAACACAAAACATTTAAGAGAATTTTGGATGAATACATGGATGGGAGGGATATGGTCCTTGGACAGGTCAATAGGACTAAGCAGAATAACAGTTTGGCACAGACTAGATGGGCTGAAGGGAATTTTTCATGCTGTGGTGCTGTTCAATTCTTTCACAATTAGTCATCTGATACTTACTTGGCCAATTAGAGACTTTTCCTTACTTGATTGACAGAATAATTACCGAGCCAACCATCCTTCCCCACTCCAATGCTAATATTTCTTGAGGCCTCCTTTGTTCAGGGTTGACATACCTCCACAACCTCCCCTGGCCATAATAATCTTAAGGTACCAATGCTAGTATTTATTTTAATATGCTTTGCCGATTAAATGCTAATATTTATTGTCTAACAAACAAATAATAATACTTCTGTAAATTGTTTTCTGCCTGGAGGTGGGGTGGCCTGGAAATTACTCTTTAATTTCTGAAAAATCCTGCAACTGTTGTTAGTCCAAATCAGAAGACTGGTTTGTTTCTATGTTGCAAACAGATGTGTTTATTATCAGATTTCTGGATTAAATTGCCGTGTTGAGCAGGTTGTCTTCTGAGGAAAGGATGGACCCACTAGGCTTACAAATATCAGCGATCAGGAGAGTGAGAGAGGATGTAATTGAAAGATATAAAATCCTGAGCGGCCGCAGAGAGGATGTATCCTTGAGAGGGAAGGTAACCAAGGATCACTAATAGAAGTTTGAGTCATCCATCTAAGATAAAAATGACACGTTTTTTTTCATTCAGAGGGTCTTGTGCCTTTGGAATTTTTCTACTTGATTGGCAATGAAAACAGAGTCTTTGATATATTCTCAAGTTAGAAATGGATAAAATAGTCACAGAATCATACAGCATGGCAACAACCTTTGGAACAGTTCATCTATGCTGGCCACTCTGCCCATCTGAACTAGTCCCTATTTCCTATGTTTGGCTCATATCCTTCCTAGGAGTTCTCACCTGGGGGTCCACAGACCCTTTGGTTAATGGTAGGGGTCCATGGCATAAAAAAAGGCTGGTACCCCCCTGCTCTAAACCCTTCCTATCCATGTGCCTGTCCAAGTACCTTTTAAATGTTGATATTGTACCTTCCTCCAACATTTCCTCTGGCAGCTTAGTCCATATACAGGTGAAGAAGTTGCCATTCATGTCTCTATTAAATCTTTCCCTTTTCACATTAAACATATTCTACTTCTTATTAAGCCCATCACCCTGATTGGGGCATAGCCCTTGGACAGCAGATCACCAGAGTAATCTGCCCAGTTTAGTCTTTCAAGGTTTCCCAGGTTTAGTCGAGCCTCTCCTTTTTCTCCCGGGGTTGAGGTCTTTGTAGCTTCTGTAGCACACCTTACACCTATGCTTCTAGTATTTGGTTCCTTTTCCCTGGGAAAAGGACTGTGTGTATTCACTCCATCTATAGCCCTCGTGATTTTATGTACCTCTCTAATTTTGGTCCTCGGTCTTGTATGTTTCAAGGAATAAAGTCCTGGCTGTCCAACCTCTCCCAATAACTCAAACACTCAAATCCCAGCAACACCATCCTAAATCTTCTCTTGCACTCTTTCCAACTGAATGCTATCTTTCCTTACAAGAGGTTGGTTAAAAATGCACACCGTACTCTAAGAGCAGTCTCACTAATGTCTTGTACAACTGCAATGTACGGTTAACATACGAGGTGTTTTTGATGGCTCTGGGCCTGGACTCGCTGGAGTTTAGAGGAATGGGGGTGAGGGGGAGAATCTCATTGAAACCTATTGAATATTGAAAGGCCTAGTTATAGTGGATGAGGAGGGGATGTTTCCAATAGTGGGAGAGTCTAGGATCTGAGATCACAGAAAGACATCCCGAAAGAGTAAAGATAATGAGTAATTTCTTTAGCCAGAGGGATGTAAAATTGTGTAATTCATTGCCACAGATGGCTGTGGAATCCAGGCTATTAAAAGCAGAGATCGATAGATTCTTGATTAGTAAGGGTGTCAAAGGCTATGGGGAGAAGGCGGGAGATTGGGGTTGAGAGGGAAAATAAATTAGCAAATATTAAATGGAAGAACGGAGTCAATGGGTTGAATGGCCATTCTGCTCCTATGTCTTATTGTTTAATGGCCCAGCCTCTATGCTCAGTGCCCTGACTGATGAAAGCCAGAGTGTAAAAAGCCTTCTTTACCACCCCCGGCCACCGTCCACCTATGACATCAATTTTACGGAACTGTGTACAGTACTTGTGCTCCAAGATCCCTCTGTTCCTACAACACACACTCCAACGTGCAAACTTTTGCTGTATAATTACTATGCTGGTCTGACTTCCCACTTGGCATTTATGTTTTATTTTACTTAGAGATACAGCACGGTAACAGGCCCTTTTGACCCAATGAGCCCGTGCCTCCCAATTATAACCATGCGACCAATTAACTTACTAATCCTGTACGTCCTTCAAACGTGGGATGAAACCAAACAACCTGGAGGTAGCCAGTGTGGTCACAGGAAGAATGCACAAAATCCTGACAGGCAGTGGCAGGAATTGAACCCACGTCACAGCCACTGTATTAGAGTTATGCTAACCACTAAGCTACAATGCCACCCAAAAAAAAACCAAATTAGGGGTGGAACAGTAGCATAATGTTTAGAGTAATACTATTACAGCGCTAGTGACGCGGGTTCAATTCCTGACGCCATCTGGGAGGAGTTTGTATGTTCTCCCAGTGACCACGTGGGTTTCCTCCGGGTGCTCTGGTTTCCTCCCACGTTCCAAAGACATATGGGTTAGAAAATCAATTGGTCACTTTGTGTAATTGGGTAGTGTAGGTCTGTTGGGCCACAAGGGCCTGCTTCATGAATTGGTACACTACCATAAATAGTTTATAATCCTTCCCAGGATCCAGGCAGAGGAAAAGAACTTGGGCCTTCCCTTACCTGTCTCAGACCAGTATTATACACACCATAATACAAAGGTACAGGATATGCATCTAGCTCACATGTAGGTGGAGGAGACTCGATGGGCTGTTGACCTAATTTCGCTCCTATGTCTTGTGCTCTAATGGTCCGATCTCTACACTCAGAGCCCTGACTGATGAAGATCAAAGTGCCAAAAGCCTGAAAAGCCATCTCATAGGCATTCTACAAATTCTCTCCCTTGGGATCCAGCACCAAGCTGATTTTCCCAATTCACCGGCATATTGAAATCCCCCATGACTATCGTGACATTGCCCTTATGACACGTGTTTTCGCTCTTCTATTGCAATTTGTATCCCACATCCTGGCTACTGTTTAGAGGCCTGCATATAACTCCCATCAGGGGCTTTTATCCTTGCAGTTTCTTAACTCTACCTACAAGGTTTCTACATCTCCTGATCCAATGTCACATCTTTCTAAGGATTTGATTTCATTTTTATCAACAAAGCAACCGCACCCCCTCTACCTACCTGACTATCCTTTCAATAAAATCTGTATCAACCAACACACATAAAAGTTGCTGGTGAACGCAGCAGGCCAGGCAGAATCCCTAGGAAGAGGTACGGTCGACGTTTCGGGCCGAGACCCTTCGTCAGGTCATGAGTCCTGATGAAGGGTCTCGGCCCGAAACGTTGACTGTACCTCTTCTTAGAGATGCTGCCTGGCCTGCTGCGTTCACCAGCAACTCTTATGTGTGTTGCTTGAAATTCCAGCATCTGCAG
The DNA here is from genome assembly GCF_963921235.1 of Mobula hypostoma. NCBI lineage: Eukaryota > Metazoa > Chordata > Chondrichthyes > Myliobatiformes > Myliobatidae > Mobula > Mobula hypostoma. Next base: position 4,888,672 of record NC_086107.1, read on the forward strand.
ATTTCCTTGTGTTTGCGCGAATAAAATGTGTATCCTTGGATATTAAGCTCCCAACTTGGATCTTCTTTCAGCCAGGACTCAGTGATGCCCACAGCATCATAGCTGCCAATCTTTAAATGTGCTACCTTATTCTGTATGCAATGTGCAGTCAAATATAACACATTCAGTCCTGTATTCATCACCCTTTTCAATTTTGTTCCCCTGTTACATTGCAGCTCATCCCACTAATTGCAATTGTAGCCGATCATCTGCCTATCCTTCCTGACAGTCTCACAATACACTGCTTCTGCTTGTATACCGACTTATATTTATGGTTTCAATCTCATAAGCTTGCCGGCTGGCCTTTCCAAACATGTTTTACCACTGACCTTGTGGAAGACGTGGGTTCTGTGATCTGCCGGTGCATCCGTACATTGTGGGAACAGTTCTCTTTGTTCTGGGCTTCCACAGGGATGTTGGGGGAGGTGTGGCTGATCTTCATGGCTGACTCTGGGTAGGAGGCCGGCTCTGTCGTGAAGTCCTCGCTGCACTCCTGCCCATTGGTCCCGTTGTCCGTGTAGGGCTGCTGATCCTGTTGGCTCCCCTTGTGGTCGGATGACTCACTGCGCTCTCGCCACGGGATCCAGCACAGCTTCCAGGAGACGAAGAGCGAGACACCGAAGAGGGCCAGGCCGCAGGCCGTGACCACCAGCGACAGGAGGCTAATGGAGATGTCTGGAAAATGAGGAAGATCTTTTGCTTAGAACCATCATCCAATTATAGAGTCACAGAATCATAGAGCACATAAACAGACTCTTCAGCCCATCTAGTCCATGACTAGACCCCATCAACCTGAACCTGGACCCTCCCTATCCCTCCAATCCATGTACCTATCCAAACTTCTCTTAAATGTTGAAATCGAACCCACATCCATCATTTTATGCCCACAGGGTTCAGCAGAACAACAGAGAACACACAGATAAAACAAGACAGAGCCCGAGGGACAGAGCAAATACCATGCACAAATACATTCCCCATGAGCTCAGTGAGCAAAGGTCTCCCTCTGTTGTGCATGGATCTATAACTCTTGCCTGTAGTTGATGCTATTTTAGTCATTAACTCAAGCACTGTGGACCACTGTAGCTGTACTTTTAATCACAAATTTAATTGAAAATTTGGCACGTACTGTAGTTAATTGTGAGGCTCGGAGATTTGATCTAGGGAATGCATACTTATTGCGCAAATCCCACTGGTGTCTGCTTTGCTGAGAGCACACCTGTTTCCGTACACAGGCAGACATGATGAGCCAAAACCATTCAAACAATATTGCATCTTTTGACAATGATTAAATTTCAAAGTACATTGAATGAGGCCTCCATCGGCCAGGGTCAGCCATGGAAGTTGTGTCCTACCTGCGTAGATATGCAAGCCTGGGCAGTACAATATGGAGAGCAGCTGTTTCCCATGCACCATGTAGGACTGCCTTAGGGACGCCAGCTCTGGAGTTTTCCTTGAGTTTTACTCCAGAAGCCTTCCCCATGAGGCAGCGGAGGTTTGAGATCAGGGTTTTCCTTCTCCTAATTGAGCTGCCAATCACGGCTGATGAGCCCCAACTGCCCAAAGTGACGAGTCACCCACCTTTGCCCCTTCTCCCGTCGGTAGAAACGGTTCTGCTAGGCTGAGTAGCTAAGCCACACATGAAGGCCAGGAGCTGGACTTGGTTGTCAGAGGCTATTTGAGATGCACACCATTGGGAGCGTTTAATCGATAGTGTGAGCTTGTCTCCAATACCAACCCTGGCTACGACAACTCTAAAGAATCTATCAAAGTACAGTACTGTGCAAGTGTATAAGCTAGGGTGCCTAAGATACTTGCACAATACTGTAGTAATTTTATGTATTGCACTGTACTGCTTCCGCAAAAAAAAAAACAAATTTCAAGACATTTCTCATGTTAAACCTGATTTTGATATGGGTCTCTATTGTTGACTGAGAGTAGGAAGGGGGCAGGGAGAGGGTAGGGAGCGGGAAGCACCAGACAGACATTCTGTAATGATCAATAAACCAATTGTTTTAAATGAAATGACCTTGCCTGGTGTCTCAGGCCTGGGTGTGCCTGCACCCACGCCACTCCCCATCCCTGGCACTCCTTCTCTGCCACCTGTTCCATACCCTTCCCATGGCACTCCACTCAACATCCTTTGCTCCCACCAGATTTGCAAACTCGATCTCCACTCCATGTTGACAAATACAGCACCGTGTATCACTATATACAACCCTGAAGTTAATTTATATGCAGGCATTCACTGTAAGTACAAAGAAACACAATAAAATCGATGAAAAACTGCACATGACAAAGAACAACAAACTGCAAATACATGTAACTCTCGCTTTGGCTTGTGGCTTAATATACGGGCTGATAACCCCCGGCCCTGCAAAACTTAAGAAATCTTGTTTGGGTGGATGCTGCACGATCTGTCCCCTGTTACAAATCAGTACTCCGAAATAACAAACAGTACATAATATGCAATTAAACGATTAAGCTTTATAATTCTTACGTTGACTATATGGTTAATAAAGAAACAAAACAAAAGGGCCCAATCTTATTAAACGGTCTGTTGCGTAAAGTTGGAGCTCACTGATAAGTCGATCATCCACCATTGACCTCTTCCGATCGTCGCTGCCCTTTGGACCCTTGCTCCAAGTCCACCCCCGTCCGGCCGTCTACCAAATCTCTCCATTTGCGTCTTCTCTCCTCATCTTTCCCCGGCAAAAGCCCGGAAAACATCTCCTTCCAGATTCACAAGACAGAGCAACAAAATCCTGATTGGCTAACATCCATAATCATAGTCCTGTTATCTCCAGCCATAACCCAAACATTGCTGCTACAAAGGAACTGTTACCTCAGCAGTGAACATTACAGAGAAGCCATTTCGTTAGCCTTACAGCATGTTACATACAAAATGAAAGTAAATAATAATAATATATAAGTAAGCAATGAATACTGAAAACATGAGCTGCAGAGTTATTAAAAGTGAGTCCATAGCATGTGGAATCAATTCAGTATTGGGGTGAGTGAAGTTATCCACACTAGTTCAGGAGCCTGATAGATGAGGCATAGTAACTGTTCCTGAACCAGGAGGCGTGCGACCCAATGCTCCTCTATGCCTTACCCTGTGGCAACTGTAAAAAGAGAGCATAGCCTGGAATGTGGGGGTCTTGGATGATGGATGTTGTTTTCCTGAGATAAACCTCTATGTAGATGTACAGTGCTCCTTGGAAACATACTGCCTCCATTTTAGGACAAGTTCAGCAGCAAAACTGTTGTATTATTAGAAACCATTAATAAACAGTTGAATTGCTCGGCAAAGATGGTGCTCGGTGCTCAGTGTCGGAGGGCTGGTTGGAGGCTCAAAGTTTTCAGATGGACTCAGAGTCTGACTGTGGTCGGGTGCTTCCAGGGTGCTGCATCAGCAAGTTTGCGGTGCTGGAAGCTCATGGCAGGGAGAGTTTCTTCCTTCTAACGTCTGCATGAGATGATGGGCTATCGGGACTTTGAGACTTTTTTTTACCGTGCCCATGGTCTGCTCTTATCAAATTACAGTATTGCTTTGCACCGTTGTAACTATATGTTATAATTACGTGGTTTTGTCAGTTTTAGACTTGGTCTATCTTGTGTTTCTGTGATATCACACCGGAGGAACATTGTATCATTTTTTAATGCATGCATTTCTAAGTGACAATAAACGAGGACTGAGTGTCCTCATAATCTAATCTAAACTAAACTAAACAGTTGGTTCCTTGTTGTTATAGCCGGGGTGGTATTGGGGTCAAGCTCTCACTACCTATTAATGCTCCCAATAGCATGTGCCTCAAATAGCCTCTGACAACGAAGTCCAGCTCCTAGCCTTCATTTGTGGCTAAGCCCGGTGGAACCGTTTCTACTGACAGGAGAGGGGCAAAGGCGAGGCGCCTTGAAGCCAGTCGCAACGGGCAGATGGGGCTCATCATGTGTGGGTCAATGGGACTAGGCTGAATAACAGTTCACATAGACTAGTGGGCCAGTTTCTGTGCTGTAGCGCTCTGTGACTCTGGTTGGTTAGTCACTATAGATTACACTTTGTGTATACTGTAGGTCAGTATAGAGACGGTTGACAGGAGTGTAGTCTAGGCAAAATGGGAAATGGGAGTCTGATAGTTGGTATAGATGTTGGACTGATACTCCATAATGCTCTGACAAATGGCCACCAGTCACCACAGGAGGAGCACACGACAGCACATCAATGACTGAAGTCAAAGAAAATAATGTAGGAACATCAAAAATAGATGCAACCAGAATTCCATTGCATCTTCTCCCCCATTCAATCACACTATGCCTGATCTTTCACCTCAACACCATTTCCATTGATTTCCTTAATGTTTCAAATAGGGCGGTGAGGTGGAGATATGTCTCTAACAAAGGAGGTGTAAGGCGTTCCTTCCCTCTGCTAGCCTGCAGGTCATCCTTGGGCAAGGTGTAGCATCTGCTTAGCCCCCGATCAGGGCCATGTGAAGTCATGGGAGCAAGTGGTGGATGGTCATATAAGCAGCTGGTGCATATCACAAGTCTTGGTTATGCAACCACTGACGCCAGGCCGAAAATCTCTGAAGAGCATTGATAATGGTTGGGGGTCACCCATCTTGTAAAGACACTGCCTGCAAGAAGGCAATGGTAAACCACTTCTGGAGAAACATTTGCCAGGAACAATCATGGTGAAGACCACGATCGCCCATGTCATAGGATACGAAATATAATGATGATGATTAATGTTTCAAGATCTGTTGATAAGCAACTGTGCTCCCACTGCCCCCTTAGAGTTGTAGTAGGCAGCATGGTAGTGAAGTGGTTATCACTGCTTTGCAGTGATAACCAATTGGGTTCGATTCCCGCAGCTTGGTGTAAGAAGATTATACATTCTCCTTGGAACTGTGTGGGTTTCCTCCGCATGCTCCAATTTCCTCCCACATTCCAATGATGTATTGATGTATTGATTAGAGTTAGTGACTCGTGGGCAGTGCCATGTTGACACCAGAAGCGTGGTGACATTTGCCCAGCACAATCCTCACTGATTTGAATTAACACAAATGATGCATTTCACTGGTATGTTTCAGTATACATGTTATAAATAAAGCTAAAATCCTAATATTTCATCTTTTGAGTCATCACGCACAGAAATAGGACCACCATGTATCTGCCAACCATCAAGCCCTCTCTATTTTAGTCTGTTACACAAGAAGCTGATCTGTAGCCTCCTACACCTTTCAATTCCTCATCCAGGTACTCACTGATTATTATGTGAGTTTCTGCCTCCATCATTCCCTCAGGCCACACATTCCAGATTGCAATCAACTTCTAGGTAGAAAAAAGTGGAACTGGTTTATTATTGTCACATGTACGGAGATACAGTGAAAAGTTTGCCTAGCATCCAGTTCATACAGATCAGATCATTACACAATGCATTAAGGTGGAACATGGTAAAACAATAACAATGCAGAATAATGTGTAACTGCTACAGAGAAAGCACAGTGCAGATAGACGATAAGGTGTAAGATCATATCTGAAGTTCTACCCTGGGCCCTTCATCCCATCATAAAGAAAGTGCACTGGTGGATATACTTTATTAGGAGCTTGAGACTTCTTGTAGGCATTGACAGTAAATAGAAAGAAACACAAGAGAGTCAATGAAAACCTTCACACGAGAGAGCCGGACACAAAACCAATGTGCAAAAAGGCAACAAAATGTGCAAATACAAAAAGAAAAGAAATAATAATAATTATAAATAAGCAATAAAAACTGAGAACATGAATTGTGGAGTCATTAAGTTTGTAGATTCAGTTTAGTGTTGGGGTGAGTGAGGTTATTTACACTGGTTCAGAAGCCTGATGGTTGAGGAGTAATAACTCTTCCTGAACTTGGTGATGTGAGTCCTGAGGCTCCTGTACCTCCTGATGGCAGCAGCAAGAAGAGAGCAAGGCCTGGATGGTGGGGTTCCTTGATGATCGATGCTGCTTTCCTGCGACAATGCTCCTTGTAAGTATATGGTGGGGAGGGATTTACCTGTGATGGACTGAGCTGTATCCAGTACTTTCTGCAGAGTATTCTATTGCACTTTTGAAGATGGAATGGCTTTGGAAAGTCAAGTGATCGGTTACTCACCGCAGGGCATTCAACACTGATCTGCACTGATTTATGTGGCTGGTCCAATTATGTCTCTGTAGTAACACACACAAGTTGGTGGAGGAAGCCAGCAAGTCAGGCATCATCTATGAAAAGGAGTGAAGAGTTGACGCTTTGGGCCGAGACCCTTTATCAAGAATCCAGTTAACTGATTTATTTTATTTAGAAATGCAGCATGGAACAGGCCTGTGACCTGTGACGCCCAGCAACCCACCAATTTTAACCCTAGCCTAATCACAGGACAATTGACAATGATCAGCTAACTAACTAAATGGTAAGTCTTCGCACTATGAGAGAAAACCAGAGCACTCAGAGGAAAACTAAATACACATGGGGAAGGAACGTATAAACTTGCTTACATAGCGCGTGGAATTGAACTCTGAACTCCAACGTCCCGAGCTGCAAAAGCTTTGTGCTAATCACTATGCTACCCTATGCCCTAGGTCTCTTATTTATACTATGGGAATTATAGATGGGAAATTATACTAAATGAAGATGAGTTCATTCTTTTTATGTTTTTTTTAAGCAAATGTCTTAAAAATGACAGTGCTGAAGCTATAATGGATTCTCAAGGCTTGGAATGAGCTCTCGGCTTTCAGTAATAAATCATTTATGAAATACACATTATGATGAGATGTGGGCTGCGATATGAATTTCATAATGGGGCAGATTTGATAACTTGCAATAGAATTAGGTCTGTAGTTTAATTGTGGGCATAAGGTTTTAAATTATATCCCAGTAACACTCTGCCCTCTGATTTTAACCATTCATTAAATATTCATCACCGAAATTGTTTGGAAATGCCAGTATGCATTGATAACTAGAGCGGTACAGCACAAGAACAGGCCCTTTGTCCCACGATGTCTGTGCCAGACATGATGCCACATTAATCTAATCCCTTCAGCCTGCACGAGATCTACACTCAGTGGCTACTGCTGTGCATTTGCAGATGTGCTTCTGCATACCATTGTTGGAATGTGTGGTTATCTGAGTTACTGTCACCATCCTGTCAGCTTGAACCAGTCTGGCCATTCTCCTCTGACCTTTCTCATTAACAAGGTGTTTTCACAACAGAACTTCTGCTCACCGGATGCTGTTCTCACCATTCTCTGTGAACTTTAGAGGCTGTTTTGCATGAAAACCCTAGGAGATCAGCAGTTTCTGAGATACTCAAACCACCCTGTCTGGCACCAACAATCATTCCATGGTCAAAGTCATTTAGATCACATTTCTTTCCCATTCTGATATTTGGTCTGAGCAACAGCTGGACCTCTTGATCATATCGGCATGTGACAGCGGACACCGCTTCAAAGGATGGCCTAAAACAGGCAAGGGTTGCCGGCAGCCGGTGAGATAGAGATATGCCTGTCCAAGAATGTAAAGTCAGCTCCTGCCGACTGAACCGATGAGAGCTACAGTGAGATCCAACGGCTAGGAAGGTGGTTCTACAAATTTGTGGAGAGTGAAGGGCACGACAAGACCCAGAAAACATCAAGGTCACTCACTGCAACCGAAGAATATCCCAGTTTGTGATGGTTGTTCATACCACTGGACTTGGACTTTCAAGGTTGAGAGAGTGGAACTGCCCCAGTGCAATGGATTTTCCACCTTAAAAACTTTCTCGCAAGGGTTTTCTGTCATCGTCAGACATGAGGAACAACCATTTTATATATATATACAAAATTAAACAAGTAGTGCAAAAAGAGCAAAAAGAAAAAAAAATTGAGGTAGTGCACATGGGTTCATTGTCTATTCAAAAATCTGATGGAGGAGGGGAAGAGGCTGGTTTGAAATGTTGAGTGTGTGCTTCAGGCTCCTGGACCTCCTCCTTGATAGCAGCAATGTGAAGAGGGCATGACCTGAGTGATGGGGGTCCTTAACGATGAACGCTGCCTTCTTGAGGCATCGCCTTTTGAACAGTTTACCGATCCATGTCTAGATGGCACCTTTACCAAGGGCAAGAAATGCCTATCGGAATATTTAACACAACCAGATGTGAGACTGATAATTAGACCATATAACCATATAACAATTACAGCACGGGAACAGGCCATCTCGGCCCTTCTAGTCCGTGCCAAATGCTACTCTCACCTAGTCTCACTGACCTGCACTCAGCCCATAACCCTCCATTCCTTTCCTGTCCATATATCTATCCAATTTAACTTTAAACGACAACATTGAACCTGCCTCTACCACTTCTGCTGGAAGCTCGTTCCACACAGCCACCACTCTCTGAGTAAAGAAGTTCCCTCTCATGTTACCCCTAAACTTTTGTCCTTGATCTCTCAACTCATGTCCTCTTGTTTGAATCTCCCCTACTCTCAATGGAAAAAGCCTATCCATGTCAACTCTATCTATCCCCCTCATAATTTTAAATACCTCTATCAAGTCCCCCCTTAACCTTCTACACTCCAAAGAATAAAGACCCAACTTGTTCAACCTTCCTCTGTAACTTAGGAGATGAAACCCAGGCAACATTTTAGTAACCCTCCTCTGTACTCTCTCAATCTTATTGACATCTTTTCTATAATTCAGTGACCAGAACTGTACACAATACTCCAAATTTGGCCTTACCAATGCCTTGTACAATTTCAACATTACATTCAACTCCTATACTCAATGCTCTGATTTATAAAGGCCAGTATACCAAAAGCTTTCTTCACCACCCTATCCACATGAGATTCCACCTTCAGGGAACTATGTACTGTGACGTCTTCTTCAACAGCAAAATTCTTCATTACTTTCTGCTTGACACTGCACTAATGTATCTTCCATGAGGAGATAAAATAGATAAAAACCAAAATAAAAACTGATGAGTTTGCTTGTATTCTCACTGGGTTTGTGACAAATAGAGAGTGACTGGAATTCTGAGCTATCCTGCTCCTCGGCTACATTGAGGTTGAGCTGCCCTTTAATTTCAATCTGTGTAGCATTAATCATTCATTGCCATGCAACTTTCAGTGAAAATACCCCAGAGATCCATCTGGATTCTTCCAGTCAGTCAAATGAATATTGCATTTTGCCTTGAGTGACTAAATAGTCGTGGTGAGGGGAGGGATTGTTGAGGTAATGGGGTAAGGGAAGGGAAGAGAGAGTGAGAGGGAAAGAGGGAGAGAAGGAAAAAAGGGGAGGGGAAGAGAGAGAGGGAGAGAGAAGAGAGAGACGGAGCTGGAGAGAGACAGAGAGAAAGAAGGAGAGAGAGGGAGAGAGAGAAGAGAGAGATGGAGATGGAGAGGGTCAGAGAGAAAGAATGAGAAAGAGGGAGAGAGAGAAAAAGTTAGAGGGAGGAAGAGAGAATGAGGTGGAGAAAGAGAGAGAGAGGAGGGAGAGATGGAGAAAGAGAGAGGGAGGAAGGAGGGAGGGCAAGTACAGGGTTGAGACAACAGTGTGAGAGGGAGGCAGAAGCAGAATGAGGGGGAGAGAATGTGTGGAGGGAAGAGGGATTTGAGAGGAGGTAGGGTAGGGAGTGAAATGGAGGAAAGGGAGAAAATGGGAAAGCCAGAAACAAGAGAAACAATGGTGAGGGGTGGGGGTGCAGGAAAGAAAAAGGGAAGTATAAAGGAAAGAAATGCAGGGGAGAGAGGGAAAGGCCTGTGTGGATTCCACTCGGGTGCTCTGTTCTTCTCCCACATCCCAAAGATGTATGGGCAGTGGGATTACAAGGGGTGATTGATAAGTTTGTGGCCTAAGGTAGAAGGAGTCAATTTTAGAAAACCTAGCCCATTTATTTTTCAACATAGTCCCCTCCTACATTTACACACTTAGTCCAGTGGTCGTGGAGCACACGGATCCCTTCTTTGTAGAAGTCGGTGTCTTGGACCTCCAGAAAGTGGTCCACACCATGGGGTGATTGATAAGTTCATGGCCCAAGGTAGAAGGAGTCAATTTTAGAAAACCCAGCACATTTATTTTTCCTACATTTACACACTTAGTCCAGTGGTCGTGGAGCATACGGATCTCTTCTTTGTAGAAGTCGACGTCTTGGACCTCCAGATGTGATCCACAGCAGGGGTGATTGATAAGTTCGTGGCCTAAGGTACAAGGAGATGAGTTATTGACTTCAAACTTTCTGCATGATCTCTCAAAGAGTTGAACTGCACATGCATGTAATGAGAGTTGTATAACCCATCTCCTTCTACCTTAGGCCACAAACTTATCAATCACCCCTGCTGTGGACCACTTTCTGGAGGTCCAAGACACCAACTTCTACAAAGAAGGGATCCGTATGCTCCGCGACCGCTGGACTAAGTGTGTACATGTAGGAGGGGACTATGTTGAAAAATAAATGTGCTAGGTTTTCTAAAATTGACTCCTTCTACCTTAGGCCATGAACTTATCAATCACCCCTCGTATTTTCCACGATAGTGAGAAGGTGTGTGCTAGAATGTGGCGGGGGGGGGGTAGTTCATGGCAATGTGGGGAAAATATAAAGATTTGAGATGGTTTAATGTCATTTCCATTACTCAAGTGTAAAGGAGAATGAAATAATTTTTGCTCCAGATAGAGTCCAGCACAAAAGAAAACAATAAAAAGGGATTCATGTAGGATTGGGGGCAAAGGGAGGGAGAAGAGAAACAGAGAACAGAGAAAGGTACGTGCACAATGGAAGTCACCTGAATTAGAGGGTATGAGCTACAAAAGAGGTTGGACAAACTTGGATTGTTTTCTCTGGAACATCAGAGGCTGAGGGGAGATGTAATCAATATAAAATCCTGCCCAAGGACTCTAAGTCCCTTTGCACCTCTAACTTTTGAATATTCTCTGTTTATAAAATAGTCTATGCCTTTATTTTTTCTACCAAAGTGCATGACCATACATTTCCCTACACTATATTCCATCTGCCCCACTTTGCCCATTCACCCAATTTATCCAAGTCCTTCTGCAGACACCCTGCTTCCTCAACACTACATACCCCTCACCTATCTTTCTATCATCCACAAAACTGGCCACAAAGCCATCAATTCTGTCATCCAAGTCATTGACATATAATGTGAAAAGTAGCAGACCCAACACCAACCCCTGCAGACCAGCAGCCAACCAGAAAAGCCCCCTTTATTCATGCACTTTGCCTTCTGCCAGTAGGCCAATCTTCTGTCCATGTTAGTATCTCTCCTGTAATACCATGGGCTCTTATCTTGTTTAGCAGCCTCGTGTAGCATCAGACTAATTTTATTGTCCAAATTCCTTTCCAATGTGGGCGAGTCCATTCAGCCCAATATATCTCTGCTATCTCTCAGGACCATCTATCAATCTATTCCCCTACCTACTTCCTTGTAACCTACCCATCCCAGACCCTACTGCTCACCAACATAATAATCAAAGTTCAAAGTTCAAAGTAAATTTGTTACTATATACTACTTGAGATTCAGATTTTTTCAAGCATTTACAGGAAAATAAAGAAATACAATAGAATTTACGAAAACCTATACCTAGACAAACACCAATATACAAAAGAAGACAAACTGTGCAAATAAAACATAATACTGAGAGCATGAGTTTTAACGAGTCATTGAAAGTGAATCTGTAGATCATAGAATCAGTTCTGTGTTGAGGTGAGTAAAGTTATCCACACTGGTTCAACAGCTTGATGGTTGTAGGTTAAAACTGTTCCTGAACCTGGTGGTGTGGGATCCAAGGCTCCTGTACCTCCTTCCTGATGGCAGCAGTGAGAAGAGAGATGTTCTGGTTGGTCAGGTTCTTTGATATTGCTCTATGTAAATGTGTTCATTGGTGGGGAGGACTTTGCCTGTGATGGACTGGGCTGTATCCAGTTTTTGTAGCCTTTTCCATTCCTGAGAATTGCTCTTTCCATTCCAGGCTGTGATGCAGCCTGTTAGGACATTCTCAACTGTGCATCTTTAGAAATTTGTCAAAGCCTTTAGTGACATGCTTAGCCTACACAAACTTTAAGAAAGTCGAGGTGCTGTTGTGCCTTCTTTAGCGGCCAATGAACCTACCTTTGGAAGGTGGGGTGCTGAGGGCAAACCAGAGAACCTGGATGGAAACCCATGTGGTCACAGTGAGAACGTGGTAACCCAACACCAGATGTTGGGATTGTTGGAGCTGTGGGATAGATGTGCTACCCGCAGTTTCATTATTCCTGTAGTCTGAATGCTCCCCTAGCTGTAAATCAATCATTGGCTGTCCTGATGAAGGATCTCAGCCCAAAACATCAACTGTTAAATTCTCTCCTCAGGTGCTGCCTGACCTTCTGAGCTCCTCCAGCACTTTTGCCCAGTGTGCTGTGTCCAACTCAGGAAACTAGTAATTAAACGTCTAACAAAATTAGTCTTTTCTGCCTGTATGTGGTCTTTCTCCCTCATTCTCTGCACTTTCATGAGTCTATCTAAAAGCCCCTGGAATGCCTCCTGTATTTGCAACCACTACTAACTCTGGCAACACATACACACTGAACACTGCCACCAGGAAGCAGCATCCATCATCAAGGACCCCATCATCCAGGCTGTGCTCTCCTCTCGCTTCTACCATGGGCAGGAGGTTCAGGAGACCACCAGGTTCAGGGACAGTTATTACCTACAACCATCAGGCTTCTAAACCAGCGTTGGTAACATCACTCAACTCAACTCTGAAGTGATTCACTTTCAAAGACCTTACTATTCACGTTCTCAGTAATATTTCTTTTGCACATTGTTTCTTTGTACAGTTTTCCATAGATTATATTGTATTTCTTTTTCCCTTGTAAATGCCTACATGAAAATTAATCTCAAGGTAGTATTTGGTGACATACACATACATATTTTGATAATAAATTTAAAGTTCAAAGTTCAAAGTAAAATTTATTATCAGAGTACATACATGTCACCACATACAACCCTGAGATTTTTTTTTCTATGGACATACTTAGCAAATCTATAGAACAGTAAATGTAAACAGGATCTGTAAACTGTAAACAAACTATGCAACTGCAGATAATAAATAAGTAGCAATAAATAATGAGCATGAAATAACAATATAACAGAGTCCTTAAATGAATGTAGCTATCTCCTTTTGGCACGTGGCCAAGTGGTTAAGGCGTTCGTCTAGTGATTTGAAGGTTGCTAGATCGAGCCTTGGCTGAGGCAACGTGTGTGTCCTTGAGCAAGGCACTTAACCACGATGACACCGGTGCCAAGCTGTATGGGTCCTAATGCCCTTCCCTTGGACAACATCGGTGGCGTGGAGAGGGGAGACTTGCAGCATGGGCAACTGCTGGTCTTCCACACAACCTTGCCCAGGCCTGCGCTCTGGAAACCTTCCAAGGCGCAAATCCATGGTCTCGTGAGACTAATGGATGCCTATTAAATCCTCTTTTGTTCAAAAGTCTGATGGTCAAGGGGGAGTAACTGTTCTTGAAGCTGGTGGTGCAAGTCCTGAGGCTCTTGTACCTTCTACCTGATGGCAGCAGTGAGAAAAGAGCAAGGCCTGGGTGGTGAGGATCTTTGATGATGGATGCTGCTTTTCTACGGCAATGTTTCATTACTTAGACTTCAACTATCAGGCTCCTGAACTGTTGTGGATAACTTAACTCACCTCAACTTTTAAATGATTCCACAATCAACAGACGCACTTTCAAGGACTTGTCAGCTCATGTTCTCGGTATTATTTGCATACTTTATTTACACAACCTGTCTTCGATACACATAGGCTAATTGTCAGTCTTCATTTCTCCAGTATTACTGTGTGTGTTGCTCTGTCAATTACAGAGGAAGCTTTTATATTAACTGTAAAATTCTTGATCTTCACTGTCCTACATCTTAATCAAAGTAATTACTCTGCAACAAGAAAGGAAGTGAGTACAGCTCCCACTGGAATTCTGCTGGGAGCAGGCTTTCCATCATAAAGAGGAACATTAACCATTTCCCTTTGCTTCCTGCTACAGAATAAATGTTGGATCCAAATAAAAATCAGAGATGTGCAGATGCTGTAAATAGAATCATGGAAGATCATATGACTGAGCCCAACGTTTACACAGAGGGCTGTCACAGGAAAGCAGCATCCATCATAGAGAACTCCCACCATTCAGGCCATACTCTCTCCCTGCTGCTGCCCTCAAGGAGGTGGTACGGGAGCCTCAGGATTTACACCAGCAGGTTCTGGGGAAGTTATTACCCCTCAACCATCAGGCTCATGAACCAAAGGGGATAACTTCATTCAACTTCATTTGCCCCAACATTGAACTGTTCCCACAACCAATGAACTCACTTCCAAGGACTCTTCATCGCATGTTCTCGATATTTATTGCTTATTTATTTATTATTTTTTCTTTCTTTTTGTATTTGTGTAGTTTGTTGTCTTTTGCAAACTGGTTGTGTGCCCATCTCGTGCTTGCAGCCTTTCATTGATTCTATTGCCTCGTTGTATTTACTGCAAATGCCTGCAAGAAATTGAATCTCAGCGTCGTATACAGTGACATATAATCACTTTGATTAAAAAATTTCTTTGAACTTTGAACTGAGAAACAGGCCTTACGGCCCATCAACTCTCTCAAAATTCTAGCCTTCACCCATATGCTAGCAGCCTGTACGTCTTTTCGATGTGTGAGAAGACAGAGTACATGGGGGAAGCTTACGCGGTTCCAATGGGAACATGCAAACTCCGCGCAGTCAGCGGCAGAGCTCAGGTCACTGGAATTACAAGGCAATGGCTCTACCAGCCCTGACACTGAGTCATAGAGCACTGCAACACAGAAACAGGGCATTTGGCCCATCTAGTTTGTGGAAGACTGTTATTTTGCCTAGTCCCCTCAACCCACACTTGGACCATAACCCTCCATACCCTTCCCATCCATACACTTATCCAAATTTCTCTTCAATGTTGTTGACGAACCCACATCCACCACTTGCGCTGGCTGCTCATTCCACACTCTCACCACCACCACCCTATGAGTGAAGAAGTTCCCCCTCATGTTCCCCTTAAACACTTCACCTTTCACCTTTAACATACTGTATGTCCTCTAGTTCTAGCCACACCCAAACTCAATGGAAAAAGCCTGCTTGCATTTACCCTATCTATACCCCTCATAATTTTGTATATCTGTATCAAATCTCTCTTCGTTGTCCTGCGCTCCAGGGAATAAAGTCCGAACCAATTCAATCTTTCCTTTTAACTCAGGTTCTCAAGTCCCCAACAACTTCCCCAACATCCATCTCGGCCTGAAATGTCGACTGCTTATTCATTTCCATAGATGCTGCTTGGCCTGCTGAGTTCCTCCGGCATTTTGTGTGTGTTGCTCTGGATTTCCAGCATCTGTAGAATCTCTTGTGTTTGTGATGATTTGTTCACTCACAAAGAGATTAAGCCCCTTAATACTTCCTCTTTGATAATGAAATTCCCATGATGTTTCACACACTTCATCCTTAGCTATAGCTTTGGAATTATCGCTTCTTTTGTGAAGACAGCCAGAAAGTATTGATTACTAATTTATTTCAAGGGTCAAGATTAAGAATCAAATTTATTTGCCATACCCTGTATATTTATACAGTATGTATATTAGGAATTTGCTGTTGTGTGTTTGTCAGGGCATGAGATACAACAAAAACAGCAATGTTACACAATTGAAAAGAGTAAAGAATTACATAAAAATAAAGTGTTAAAAGTAAGTAAATAGAACCATAGAACATAGAAATCCTACAGCACAATAGCCCTCTATTTGTCTAAGCTCCATGTACCTGTCCAGGAGCCTCTTAAAAGACCCTATCGTATCCGCCTCCACCACCGTCGCTGGCAGCCCATTCACGCACTCACCTCTCTGCGTAAAAAAACTTATCCCGACATCTCTTCTGTACCTACTTCCAAGCACCTTAAAACTATACCTTCTCGTGCTATCCATTTCAGCCCTGGGAAAAAGTCTCTGACTATCCACACGATCAATGCCTCTCATCATCTTATATATCTCTATCAGGTCACTCTCTAAGGCTGAGTTCACTCAACCTACTCTCATAAGGCATGCTCCCCAATCCAGGCAACACCCTTGTAAATCTCCTCTGCACCCTTTCTATGGTTTCCACATCCTTTCTATAGTGAGGCGACCGGAACTGAGCACAGTTAGTCCACCTTTGGTCCCCACCTGGCATTCAGCTCTCACCTGTGGCTCCCCGTAGCTGTTTGCATGCGACAGCGGCCATACCCCGGGCAACGGCTTCGACAAGCTGGCTAAACCAGGTGAGGGTAGCCGACGGGTCTCAAACCCTCGGTGAGATAGGGAGTTCTCTATCCCAGCACGTGAAGACAGACTCCGGCGGACTGAGCAGATGAGACCAATGGAAGGTCCAACGGTCAAGAAGGCGGTCTCTGCAAGCGTCGTGGAACGTGTAGAGCAGGACAAGGCACAGAAGACGTCCTGGTCATCCACTGCGCCTAGTCCCATCTCCAGCCGTCTAGACTCTGTCTTGCCACTGGATCCAGATGGGAATTGGGAAGAGAGAGTGAGGCTGACGCTGTGCAACTCTCCCTCACTTAAATCCAAATCACGCATCATTATGGTGTCGAGGTCCTCATCGACGTCAACGATGGACGAACAACATAGTGAGGTGACCGGAACTGAGCACAGTACTCCAAGTGGGGTCTGACCAGGGTCCTATACAGCTGCAACATTACATCTTGGCTCCTAAACCCAATCCCATGGTTGATGAAGGCCAATGCACTGTATGCTTTCTTAACCACAGAGTCAACCTGCGCAGCAGCTTTGAGTGTCCTATGGACTTGTATCCCAAGATCCCTCTGATCCTCTACACTACCAAGTGTCTTAACATTGATACTATATTATGATATCATATTTGATCTACCAAAATAAACTACCTCACACTTATCTGGGTTGAACTCCATCTGCCACTCCTCAGCCCAGTTTTGCATTCTATCAATATCCCGCTGTAACCTCTGACAGTCCTCACTATCCACAACACCTCCAACTTTTGTGTCATCAGCAATTTTACGAACCCATCCCTTCACTTCCTCATCCAGGTCATTTATAAAAATTATGAAGAGTAAGGGTCCCAGAACAGATCCCTGAGGCACACCACTGGTCACCAACCTCCATGCAGAATACGACCCGTCTACAACCACTCTTTACCTTCTGTGGGCAAGGCAGTTCTGGATCCAGAAAGCAATGTCCCCTGAGATCACATGCCTCCTTACTTTCTCAGTAAGCCTTCGATGGGGTACCTTATCAAATGCCGTGCTGAAATCCATATACGCTACATCTACTGCTCTTCCTTCATCAATATGTTCAGTCACATCCTCAAAAAATTCAATCAGGCTCATAAGGCAAGACCTGCCCTTGACAAAGCTATGCTGACTATTCCTAATCATATTATACCTCTCCAAATGTTCGTAAATCCTGCCTCTCAGGATCTTCTCCATCAACTTACTAACCACTGAGGTAAGACTCACTGGCCTATAATTTCCTGGGCTATCTCTACTCCTTCTCCTGAATAATGGAACAACATCCGCAACCCTCTAATACTCTGGAACCTCTCCCGTCCCCATTGATGATGCAAAGATCATCGTCAGAGGCTCAGCAATCTCCTCCCTGGCCTTCCACAGTAGTCTGGGGTACATCTCATCTGGTCCCGGTGACTTATCCAACTTGATGCTTTCCAAAAGCTCTTTCTTAATATCTACATGCTTAAGCTTTAGAGTCCACTGTAAGTCATCCCTACAGTCGCCAAGATAGTACTATGGATTTCAACAAGGCGTAAATAGATGTATTTATTTAGAGAAACATCACAGTAACAGGCCCTTCCGCCCATTGAGCCTACACCACCCATGTGACCAATTAATCTGCTAAACCGTACAGGATTGGAAAGTGGGAGGAAAATGAAGCAACCGGAGAAACACACGAGGTCACAGGGAGAACCTACAAGCTCCTTACAGGCAGTGGTGGGAATTGAACCTGGCTGCAGGTGTAGTAGCTGCATTACTCTAACCACTATGTGACTGTGTCACCCATTTATATTGCCTCTTCGTCCGGAATAAGCCCTAAATTTACCTTAGCTGTACGAACACCTTTGGAGAAATGTGTTCAATTGTGGGCAATCCATTACAGGAAGGATGTCTTGTCATCTTCAGAAGTTTTCTGATGACTCTGCCATAGTTGGATGCATCAGCAAGGGAGATGAGGCTGAGTACAGGGCTACGGTAGGAAACCTTGTCACATGGTGTGAGCAGAATTATCTGCAGTTTAATGTGAAAAAGACTAAGGAGCTGGTGGTAGACCTGAGGAGAGCTAAGGTACCGGTGGCCCCTGTTTCCATCCAGGGGTCAGTGTGGACATGGTGGAGGATTACAAATACCTGGGGATACGAGTTGACAATAAACTGGACTGGTCAAAGAACACTGAGGCTGTCTACAAGAAGGGTCAGAGCCGTCTCTATTTCCTGAGAAGACTAAGGTCCTTTAACATCTGCCGGATGATGCTGAGGATGTTCTACGAGTCTGTGGTGGCCAGTGCTATCATGTTTGCTGTTGTGTGCTAGGGCAGCAGGCTGAGGGTAGCAGACATCAACAGAATCAACAAACTCATTCGTAAGGCCAGTGATGTTGTGGGGATGGAACTGGACTCTCTGACGGCAGTGTCTGAGAAGAGGATGCTGTCCAAGTTGCGTGCCATCTTGGGCAATGTCTCCCATCCACTACACAATGTACTGGGTGGACACAGGAGTACATTCAGCCAGAGACTCATTCCACCAAGATGCAACACAGAGCGTCATAGGAAGTCATTCCTGCCTGTGGCCATCAAACTTTACAACTCTCCCCTTGGAGGGTCAGACACCCTGAGCCAATAGGCTGGTCCTGGACTTATTTCCTGGCATAATTTACTTTTTACTATTTAACTATTTATGGTTTATGACTATTTATTATTTATGGTGCAACTGTAACGAAAACCAATTTCCCCCTGGATCAATAAAGTTGACTATGACTATGACTATGTGGAGGCTTTAGCGAGGGTGCAAAAGAGGTTTACCAGGAAGCTGCCTGGATTTGGCAGCGTGGGCTATAGGAGAGGCTGGACAATCTTGGTTTGTTTTCTCTGGAGTACTGCAAGCTGAGGAGAAACCTGATAGAAGTTCATAAAATTATAAGAGACATATAATTATAAGTTCAAAGGAGATATGTGTGGTATGGTTTCTTACACAGAGGATGGTAGGTGCCCGGAAAGTCAAAGTCAAGTCAAAGCAATTTGATTATCAAAGTACGTAAGCTGTATTTCACCAAATACAACCTTCAGTTTAATTTTCAGAAAAATAAAGATATATAACAGAATTTATGAAAAAAAACTATACATAAATAAAGACTAACAAACAAACAATGTGCAAAGGAAGGCAAATTGTGCAAATAATATAAAATGTAATACTGAGAAGATGAATTGGTAGATTCCTTGAAAGTGAGTCTGTAGGTTGTGGAATCAGTTCAGTGTTGAGGTGAGTGACATCATCAATGCTGGTTCAAGAGCCTGATGATTGAAGGATAATAATTGTTTCTGAACCTGGTGGTGTGGGACCCAAGGCTCCTGTACCTCCATCCTGATGGCAGAAGCAAGAGGAGAGCACGGCCAGGATAGTGGGTGTCCTTGATTGGATGCTGCTCTCTTTTGGGAGAGCTCCATGTAAATGTGTTGCCAGAATTGGTAGTGGATGCAAATACAATAGAGGCATTCAAGAGGTTAAACATAGAAACATAGAAAATAGGTGCTGGAGTAGGCCATTCGGCCCTTCGAGCCTGCACCGCCATTTATTATGATCATGGCTGATCATCCAACTCAGAACCCCGCCCCAGCCTTCCCTCTATACCCCCTGACCCCCGTAGCCACAAGGGCCATATCTAACTCCCTCTTAAATATAGCCAATGAACTGGCATCAACTGTTTCCTGTGGCAGAGAATTCCACAGATTCACCACTCTCTGTGTGAAGAAGTTTCTCCTAATCTCGGTCCTAAAAGGCTTCCCCTCTATCCTCAAACTGTGGCCCCTCGTTCTGGACTTCCCCAACATCGGGAACAATCTTCCTGCATCTAGCCTGTCCAATCCTTTTAGGATCTTATACGTTTCAATCAGATCCCCCCTCAATCTTCTAAATTCCAACGAGTACAAGCCCAGTTCATCCAGTCTTTCTTCATATGAAAGTCCTGCCATCCCAGGAATCAATCTGGTGAACCTTCTTTGTACTCCCTCTATGGCAAGGATGTCTTTCCTCAGATTAGGGGACCAAAACTGCACACAATACTCCAGGTGTGGTCTCACCAAGGCCTTGTACAACTGCAGTAGTACCTCCCTGCTCCTGTACTCGAATCCTCTCGCTATAAGTGCCAGCATACCATTCGCCTTTTTCACCGCCTGCTGTACCTGCATGCCCACCTTCAATGACTGGTGTATAATGACACCCAGGTCTCGTTGCACCTCCCCTTTTCCTAATCGGCCACCATTCAGATAATAATCTGTTTTCCTATTTTTGCCACCAAAGTGGATAACTTCACATTTATCCACATTAAATTGCATCTGCCATGAATTTGCCCACTCACCCAACCTATCCAAGTCACCCTGCATCCTCTTAGCATCCTCCTCACAGCTAACACTGCCACCCAGCTTCGTGTCATCCGCAAACTTGGAGATGCTGCATTTAATTCCCTCATCCAAGTCATTAATATATATTGTAAACAACTGGGGTCCCAGCACTGAGCCTTGCGGTACCCCACTAGTCACCGCCTGCCATTCTGAAAAGGTCCCGTTTATTCCAAAGAAGAAGCATACAAATTAGCCAGAGAAAGTGGCTCATCTGAGGACTGGGAGAAATTCAGAGTTCAGCAGAGGAGGACAAAGGGCTTAATTAGGAAGGGGAAAAAAGATTATGAGAGAAAACTGGCAGGGAACATAAAAACGGACTGTAAAAGCTTTTATAGATATGTAAAAAGGAAAAGACTGGTAAAGACAAATGTAGGTCCCCTGCAGACAGAAACAGGTGAATTGATTATGGGGAGCAAGGACATGGCAGACCAATTGAATAATTACTTTGGTTCTGTCTTCACTAAGGAGGACATAAATAATCTTCCAGAAATAGTAAGGGACAGAGGGTCCAGTGAGATGGAGGAACTGAGCGAAATACATGTTAGTACGGAAGTGGTGTTAGGTAAATTGAAGGGATTGAAGGCAGATAAATCCCCAGGGCCAGATGGTCTGCATCCTAGAGTGCTTAAGGAAGTAACCCAAGAAATAGTGGATGCATTAGTGATAATTTTTCAAAACTCGTTAGATTCTGGACTAGTTCCTGAGGATTGGAGGGTGACTAATATAACCCCACTTTTTAAAAAAGGAGGGAGAGAGAAACTGGGGAATTATAGACCGGTTGGCCTAACGTCGGTGGTTGGGAAACTGCTGGAGTCAGTTATCAAAGATGTGATAACAGCACATTTGGAAAGCGGTGAAATCATCGGACAAAGTCAGCATGGATTTGTGAAAGGAAAATCATGTCTGACGAATCTCATAGAATTTTTTGAGGATGTAACTAGGAGAGTGGATAGGGGAGAACCAGTGGATGTGGTATATTTGGATTTTCAAAAGGCTTTTGACAAGGTCCCACACAGGAGATTAGTGTGCAAACTTAAAGCACACGGTATTGGGGGTAAGGTATTGGTGTGGGTGGAGAATTGGTTAGCAGACAGGAAGCAAAGAGTGGGAATAAATGGGACCTTAGGGTTCAGGAATGCACAGAGAATGGGGGGAGATAGACCATGTGCAAGCAGGAGGAATTAGTTTTGATAGGTGTTTAATAACTAGGTTAATGAGTTTGGCACAGTATGGTGGCCCAAAGGGCCTATTTTAGTGCCGCACGTGCTCCATATTCTGTTGTTCTGTGTTCTGCTTCCCCAACAGCGTTATCCCTGCAGGGCCATATAGCAGGAGGCGGCCAGAATTTTGGTACACATTCAGCAGTGTTACATTTGAACTTCTGGCCACTAGGCTAAGAAGCAAGGGTGTTACATACTAGAGTGAAAAATAAGCCCTTCCCCAAGCCCAATCAGAGGACAGCCCAGAAGCTCAGTTCTGTTTGTAGTCATGCCCTTGGGTTCTATGACCATGGGAATACAAAATGTTTCATCTGGTCACCACATTGGTTGGTAAGTCACAACCTTGCACACTGGTTGCATACCTAAGGAATTCTGAGATTTGTCAAGCACCATTTGACGTGACTTCTATATCCTGTTCATTTATATGGGCAACAACTTTATCCTTCAAACACCATTTATGAATTCATTGCTGGTACCACTGCTGTTTGTGGATGGCGACAGGAAGGCACACAAAGGTGAGATAAGTCAGTTGGTTGAGTGGTGCTGCAGCAACAACTGCAGACTTAATAGCAAGACCAAGAAGTTGACTGTGGACTTCAGGAAGGAGAAGTTGAAAGAACACACATCTATCTTCATTGATGGTTCAGCAGCTCAGAGGATCTATCCTCAGCCCAACACATTGATGCAATGTGTCTACTTCACTGGGAGTTTGAGGAGATTTGGAATGTCATCAAAGATGGTTACAAGTTTCTGTAGATACATGGTGGAGAGTATTCTGACAGGTATGGAGACTCCAATGAACAGGATCACAAGAGGCTGCAGAAAGCTGTGGACTTCATCAGCTGTATCATGGGAACAATGCTCACTACCATCAAGAATATCATCCTCAAGTGGAAAGTGAGCAATTTCAAGTTCCTGGTGTCGACATCTCCAAGGATCTATCCTGGGCCCAATATATTGATGCAGTTACAAAGAAAGCACAATAGAAAGCTATATTTCATTAGGACCTTGAAGAAGATTTACTGTCACCAAAGACACTTGCAAATTTCTACAGATATATCGTGGAGAGCATTCTAACTGGCTGCTTCACCGTCTGGTATGGGGGAGAGGAGGCACTGCACAGGAAATATGCTGCAGAATGTTGTAAGCTCAGCTAGCTTCAACATGGGCACCAGCCTGCCCAGCAACCAGGACATCTTCAAGGAGTAATGCCTTACAAAGCAGCTTCCAGGATGAGGACCCTGATCACCCAGGACATGCCCTCTTCCCATTGCTACCTTCGGGGAGGAGGTAGAAGAGCCTGAAGGCACACACTCAAGGGTTCAGGAACAGCTTCTTCCCATAGGCATCAGATTTCTGTATGGACATTGAACCCATGAATACTATTTCATTACTTTTTTTTGCACAACCTATTTAATTTAACTTTTATGTATAAACTTCTTATTGTAATTCGCTGTTCTTATTATTATGTATTGCAATGTACAAGTGTCACATACAACAAATTTCACAACATATGCTGATGGTATTAAACCTGATTCTGATTCTGAGAAGGCAGTATCTATAATCTTTCAGGACATCCCCTCTTTTTGTTACTACTGAAGGAGAGGAGGTAGAGAAGTCTGTAAACCCACATACGTTTCAGGAACAGCTTCTTCTCCTCCACCACCTGATTTCTGAACATTCTGTGAACCCATGAACACTACCTCATTGTTCATCTTTTTCAATATTTAGTTATTTTTGTAACTTACTGTAATTTTTAATCTGTGGAGCCAAGTCATAGAGTATACTTAAAACAGAGGTTGATAACTTCTTGATTAGTCAGGGCATCAAAAGTTAGAGGGAGAAAGCAGGAGAATGGGGTTGAGAGGAATAATAAGTTAGCCATGATGGAATGGCTGAGCAGACTCGATGGGCTGAACAGCCTAATATTGTTCGATAGTCTTCTGCTCTTTAAGTCTTGCACTGTACTGCTGCTGCAAAACAAGTATCACAATATCATCAATATCATCATTATGTGCCATATCATATGACATGAGCAATCATGGTCTTGACCATGATTGTTCTTGCCAAACTTTTCTACAGAAGTAGTTTGCTATTGCCTTCTTCTGGGCAGTGTCTTTATAAGATGGGTACTTTATTCTGTGATGGGAATAAAGAACCAGCAGAAATAGGAAACACTTTGGAGTCCAGTATTGTTATTAACTAATAATATTTATTAGTAACTATGCAATACAGTAATACAAATGTAGATAAATCAAACAGGTTAGCAATGATAATATATATATAAGTAGGTATATCAGTAAGTGTGGAAATATATGTGAAAATCAAGCTTCTTCAAGTCTAAGGATAAAAAGATACATCTTACGATGATGAGTAAAGTTCAGTTCAGTTCAGTTTGTGGTATTGAGTTGAGTAGTGATGGAGAGAGAGAGAGAGGGAGAGATTTGAGTCTTCAGGTGAGCTGACGCCATCGATCTTCTCATTGTCCTCCGAAATCCTTTAAAAGTCACCGACTGTGACCATAACAAAGGGGACTGGTTTCCTGTGGTGGAGCTATCACCCAGGCAAGGGTGGACACATGGACAACTCCCCACCGGTCACTGCCTTTTCTTTTCACTGCAAGAGCCACTGATCGATCTGCCTGATCGATCCTCCAAAAACCCACTTTTTCTGCGGGCACAACCAAGCTCATTCCGTGTCCAAAACATGTGTCTGAGGTCTATATCATCTGACCTCCTATTTTATCTTCCCGTGCTGGATACCAGCTGTCATTCAAATAACTCTTCCTTCCTCTCTCTGTGTAAGAAATGCAAGCAGGCAAATGTCCTTGAAGAAAGTATAAACAACCTTGTGCAGTATTCATCTTTCTCTCTCTTTTAAAACAACCTGTCGGTGTTAAATAACAACTCTCTCTCTCTTTTCCAAAGCACAGTTCATAGGGGTAATTCAGGACCCCGTCAAAAACGACAACCATTATCAATACTCTTCAGGGATTGTCTGCCTGGTGTCAGTGGTCGCATAACCAGGACTTGTGATATGTACTGGCTGCTCATATGACCATCCACCACCTGCTCCCATGGCTTCATGTGACACTGACTGGGGGGCTAAGCAGGTGCTACACCTTGCCCGAGGGTGACCTGCAGGCTAGCGGAGGGAAAGAGCGCCTTACTCCTCCTTTTGTAGAGATATATCTCCACCCCACTACCCAACTCAAGGTGTATGTCAGTGACTATAAAACTGATTTTATTCCTTCGATAACAGTTCCCAAAATGTTCACCAATATTTTGATAACACTCAGTAATTATTTGGATTCGTCCTGTTTCATATTTAACAAATAAAGGCATGATTGTCTGCACATGAGTTCTCTGACACACACCAATTCTTGGAGAGCTTCATTGTACTCCTGAGTCTTCTCCCAGAAGATTCTGACTTATCTCCTCAGTGTCATGCCATTTTACTTTTCTCTAGACTAATTAAAGTATTGAAGTTTATCCATAACTCTCCTTTCTCTCAATCACTTCAGGATTATTTTCCACTATAATATCCTTCCCTGCAGCAAAGACCAGGGAGCAATCCTTTATAATACTATTGTTCAATTATTGAGACCTACCGTCGATCAGGGTCCTCCATGGATATTATGTTCTAGCTATTTAAGCCAGGGCAGTATGACATGGAGAGCAAGTGGTTGCCCATACAGCAGGCTCCCCCTCTCCACGCAGCTGATGAATCTAAAAGCACAGCAGAGACTGATACAGTTTAGCACCAGAATTGAACTTAATGTAGATCTGCCTTAGGGATTCCAGTTCCGAATTTTTCCATGGGCTTTCCTCCTGAAGCCTTCCCCGTGGTGGGTATAGCCACAACTTCAAAGTTCAAAGTATATTTATCATCAAAGTATGTATACATTATGTAAGGGGTTTCTTCTTTTATGTTACTGCGTTGGCTAATTAAAATGGCTTCTTTGTTATGTTATAATTGAAATAGATTCTCTGTTATGTTAACTGCTGAGAAAGTCCTCCCACTAGCAGTTTGTTTGGATTATGTTACTGATAAGAGGATGAACCAATTGGGATAGATGTTATTCTTTCTGTGTTTCTGTAAGCTATTGTGATGCGCGGGTTTTTGGGCAGAACGGGGTCGGACCTCGATCAGGAATCCGAGGTCCAGGGGGCTTGGCGAGGAGAGGAGACAGAGATGGACTCGTGTGGAGCGTCTGGTTGACCACCGTTGTTGGTCCCAGGCGGCAGGTCAAGGTGGTCTGAGGGGATTGCAGGGTGAAGAAGGACGGTCCCAAGCTCCAATTGTTTGTGCATGAAGAGATTGAACTTTGATAAGTGTGGCGCCTTTTATTTTCCTTTTATATTTTATCTCTATTAATTATATAGTTCCAGTAATATCTATAAACTGTAAATCATTTAATCATATCTGGTGTACTGTCTGTTACTTGGGCGGGGTGGGGTACATCACACAGCATCCACACAAACTAGTTACCCAGTTTGGCGGGGCCGAGGGCTGTTTCCCTAGACGACAGCGAGCTGAGCGACCCTGAAGCTTGCCGGGGGGCTACAATTATATAACCTTGAGATTCGTCTTCTAACAGGCAGCCATGAAACCAAGAAACCCAAAAAAGATCATAAAAAAGACCGTCAAACACCCAATGTGCAGAGAGAGAAAACACATCATGCAATCGGTAACCACAAGCAAATAGTGTTCTGAACTGAAGTCTGCAAAGACAGTCCCATAGTTCAGCACAGAGCCAAGTCTTGGAGCAGTGAGCTGAATCAGCTTGCCCCTCGCCTTAGGCCCTGACACCCTGACCTTTTCAATTTGGTCTGGCGCCTAAATTGATGTCATACATTGGGTTCCATCGCCTCGATCTGGGGCCAGGACCCCACTGTCTCAGCTTGGCCTGTGACTAACATTTTTGATCTGGCCCTGGCCTTAAGTCTCTGTCCAAACATCACATTCAGTCGAATCAGTACATTCTGGTGCCCAGACCTCAGCGTCTCAATTTGACCTTCAGCATGGCGCTTAAATCGATTGAAACTTGGGTCATTCTCATTCTCGGTGACGGGCCCACTGCCTCGCCTTGCTGCGATTCTGCCACATTCAGTTGCTTCCAAGTCCAAAGGGAAGTTACAGGCTATTACTTGTGATGATTGTTTGCCAGAAAAAAATGTGAGCTGCCAACCTGAGACAGGTGAGACAAGACCCATCTGCCTGAAGTAACTGGTTTTAAGATGTTAGTAACCCGCATTTTCCTCTTCTCCTGTCAGTAGAAACATTTCTGCTGGGCTTCGTAGCTTAGCCACACATGAAAGCCAGGAGCTGGACTTGGTTGTCAGAGGTTATTTGAGATGCACATAATTGGAAGCGTTTAGTAGGTAGTGGGAGTTTATCTCCATTACCAATCGCCCCCACCCCCCCAGGCAATGACAACCTTAAGTAACCTGCTCACTTAGAGCGCTTGAAAAAGTTGTCTTTTGCAGGGACCAATTTTAGATTTAAAAATATCTATTGTTTTGTTGGTGGTTTATTCTCCTTTGTACTTTGTAGCCAATTTTAATTCTGCCGTTGGACTATTATATTTCTGCAATACTCTTCAGTTTTTCATTACTGATCTTACTGAACATCAATTCTAATCTCATTCAGCCACTTAGTTAAACCACTATGTTCCCATGCTTTTATGTAATCTGCACCCTTGCAATATTGTTTTGAATCACGCTCCTCTTTATTCATCGATCTCATTGAAAGTATAGTTTCTTTTGGCCTACCTTGCACTAAACACTTCCAATGAGATTAAAGGCTTGTTTTATTTCTCACAAAAGACCATAAGACATAGGAGCAGAATTAGGCCATTTGGCCCATCACATCTACTCCACCATTCCATCATGGTTGATTTATTATCCCTCTTAACCTCATTCTCCTCACTTCTCCCTGTAATCTTTGACACCCTGATTAATCAAAATCCTATCAACCTCTGCTTTAAATATACCCAATGATTTGGTCTCCACAGCCATCTGTGGCAATGAATTCCACAGATTCGCCACCCTCTGGCTAAAGAAATTCCCCCTCGTCTCCATTCCAAAAGGGTCTTCCTATTTTGTGCCTTTACCCTCTGGTCCTAGACTCCCTCACTATAAGAAACTTTCTCTTCACATCTACTCTATCTAGGCCTTTGAGTATTTGATAGGTTTCAATGAGGTCCCCTCTCTTTCTTCTAAACTCCATGGAGTATAGGTCCAGAGCCATCAAATACTGATATGTTCAACCTTTCATTCCTGGATTAATTCTTGTAAATCTCCACTAGACCCTCTCCAATACCAGCACAACCCTTCTCAGATAAGGGGTCCAAAACTTCTCTCAATACTCCAGTTGTGGTATGATCAATGCCCCATAAGCCTTAGCATTACATCCTTGCTTTTATGTTCCAGTCCTCTCAATGTTAACATTGCATTTGCCTTCTTTGGTACCTGAAAGTTAACCTTTAGTGAATCATACACGAGGACTCCCAAACCCTTTTGCACCTCTGATGTTTGAATTTTCTGTACATTTAGAAAGCAGTCTACATCTTTATTCCTTCTACCAAAGTGCATGATCATACACTTCCCTGCACTATATCCCATCTAGCACTGTTTTGCCCGTTACCCCAATCTGTCTAAGTCCTTCTGCAGACATCCTGCTTCCTCAATACTACCTGCTCCTCCACCCATCTTCATATTGTTAGCAAACTTGGCCTCAAAGCAATCAATTCTGTCATCTAAAATACATAGAAACATAGAAAATAGGTGCAGGAGTAGGCCATTCGGCCCTTCGAGCCTGCACCGCCATTTATTATGATCATGGCTGATCATCCAACTCAGAACCCCGCCCTAGCCTTCCCTCCATACCCCCTGATCCCTGTAGCCACAAGGGCCATATCTAACTCCCTCTTAAATATAGCCAATGAACTGGCCTCAACTGTTTCATGTGGCAGAGAATTCCACAGATTCACCACTCTTTGTGTGAAGAAGTTTTTCCTGATCTCGGTCCTAAAAGGCTTCCCCTCTATCCTCAAGCAACATACATCAAAGTTGCTGGTGAA
Organism: Mobula hypostoma; assembly: GCF_963921235.1. Taxonomy (NCBI): domain Eukaryota; kingdom Metazoa; phylum Chordata; class Chondrichthyes; order Myliobatiformes; family Myliobatidae; genus Mobula; species Mobula hypostoma. The sequence continues at coordinate 4,917,729 of NC_086107.1, forward strand.
CGCAGCAGGCCAGGCCTGCTGCGTTCACCAGCAACTTTGATGTATGTTGCTTGAATTTCCAGCATCTGCAGAATTCCTGTTGTTTCCCTCTATCCTCAAACTGTGGCCCCTCTTTCTGGACTTCCCCAACATCGGGAACAATCTTCCTGCATCTAGCCTGTCCAATCCCTTTAGGATCTTATACGTTTCAAACAGATCCCCCCTCAATCTTCTAAATTCCAACGAGTACAAGCCCAGTTCATCCAGTCTTTCTTCATATGAAAGTCCTGCCATCCCAGGAATCAATCTGGTGAACCTTCTTTGTACTCCCTCTATGGCAAGGATGTCTTTCCTCAGATTAGGGGACCAAAACTGCACACAATACTCCAGGTGTGGTCTCACCAAGGCCTTGTACAACTGCAGTAGTACCTCCCTGCTCCTGTACTCGAATCCTCTCGCTATAAATGCCAGCATACCATTCGCCTTTTTCACCGCCTGCTGTACCTGCATGCCCACTTTCAATGACTGGTGTATAATGACACCCAGGTCTCGTTGCACCTCCCCTTTTCCTAATCGGCCACCATTCAGATAATAATCTGTTTTCCTATTTTTGCCACCAAAGTGGATAACTTCACATTTATCCACATTAAATTGCATCTGCCATGAATTTGCCCACTCACCCAACCTATCCAAGTCACCCTGCATCCTCTTAGCATCCTCCTCACAGCTAACACTGCCACCCAGCTTCGTGTCATCCGCAAACTTGGAGATGCTGCATTTAATTCCCTCATCCAAGTCATTAATATATATTGTAAACAACTGGGGTCCCAGCACTGAGCCTTGCGGTATCCCACTAGTCACCGCCTGCCATTCTGAAAAGGTCCCGTTTATTCCTACTCTTTGCTTCCTGTCTGCTAACCAATTCTCCACCCACACCAATACCTTACCCCCAATACCGTGTGCTTTAAGTTTGCACACTAATCTCCTGTGTGGGACCTTGTCAAAAGCCTTTTGAAAATCCAAATATACCACATCCACTGGTTCTCCCCTATCCACTCTACTAGTTACATCCTCAAAAAATTCTATGAGATTCGTCAAACATTATTTTCCTTTCACAAATCCATGCTGACTTTGTCCGATCATTTCACCGCTTTCCAAATGCGCTGTTATCACATCCTTGATAACTGACTCCAGCAGTTTCCCCACCACCGACGTTAGGCTAACTGGTCTATAATTCCCCGGTTTCTCTCTCCCTCCTTTTTTAAAAAGTGGAGTTACATTGGCCATCCTCCAGTCCTCAGGAATTAGTCCAGAATCTAACGAGTTTTGAAAAATTATCACTAATGCATCCACTATTTCTTGGGCTACTTCCTTAAGCACTCTAGGATGCAGACCATCTGGCCCTGGGGATTTATCTGCCTTCAATCCCTTCAATTTACCTAACACCACTTCCGTACTAACATGTATTTCGCTCAGTTCCTCCATCTCACTGGACCCTCTGTCCCCTACTATTTCTGGAAGATTATTCATGTCCTCTTTAGTGAAGACAGAACCAAAGTAATTATTCAATTGGTCTGCCATGTCCTTGCTCCCCATAATCAATTCACCTGTTTCTGTCTGCAGGGGACCTACATGTAACCAGAAAAATCAAAAGCTACAGTGAAATGCATTGACATGCCCCAAGATGTGTTGGATGCAGCCTGCCACTATCACCATGCTTCTAGCACCAATACAGCACATAATTTAATAATCCATATATCTTTGGAATGTAGGAGGAGACCGGGGCACCTGCGGGAAACTCACACAGTTAATGGGAGAACGTGCAAACTCCTTACGGACAGTGGCACAATTGAACGTGGGTTGCTGATATTGTAAAGCGTTGTGCTGACTGCTGTGCTACTATGCCACCTCGTAGATCCCTCGTTCCATTACACTGCGCAGTGCTCTACCATTCATAGTGTAATCTGGCAGCATTCAAGAACCATCTTGAGAATGATGTGACTGACCAAGGCACTGAAAGCGACAAATCTAATGTAGGTGAGTCCGATTAGTGTAGGGGACAGCATGGACAGACTGGGCTGAGGTTTGTTTCCAAGCTGCACAATTCTATAATTTCATGGCTACAATCAAACACCAGAACTCACTGTGGTTTTTATTAGAGGGAGGCGAAAGCAAGACTGCGGATACAAGAAATCTGGATCAAAACACACACATTTACACACCTCCCAGAATTCACTAAAACTGACATTGTGAGCCTGTCTGGAGATCAGGTTTTGTGCTCCAAAGGTGGAGGAACGGCAGGTGCCCCTGGCTTGTCCAGAGGTGTGTTGACACACTCATGGTCATGTTGTGATGCCAGGAGCATGGCAGCAGAATATTCAAAATCTTGTTAGGCTGGTTTCAGGTAATCTACCAAAATACATTCAGGTTTATCACTCATCTATGGAAAAAGTCTTTCCTTCCCGTCTAAAACATGGAACGGACCATTGTAAGGGGGCCTGAGGGGATATTGGAGTGCATCAAGGTGGATGAAAACAAATGAGACAGAATGTAGATCAACAAGAGAGCTGTATGCCATGATGGAAGGTAGGAGTAGGTGAAAAGGAACTGAATTTGCTTAGGAGGGTGTTACACTGCTGAGAGGCTGACCGGGTGGTTGAGGCATCAGGAATGAAATTACCTGGCACTTGTAATGGCTGCCCATATACCAACTGTGCCACAGACGGCTGAAGGTCCTCTTTTGGAGCAGTTCTGAGCCCCAGCAGGACCCATGGGAGACGATTATGCCAACAGTCATTGGTCAGGGTAGCCCTCGGAGCAGCCTTTAAGGAACAGTGAAAGCACTTGCTTAGACCAATGGACTGCAGGTGATATGTTGTGATGTGATAGCTTAACACCGAGGTTCTGGGCCATTGCAGCCCAGAGGTTGGAAATGAATTGCGGACCACAGTCAGAGGAAATATCAGATGGGGAGCCAAACTGATCAACCCTGGTGTGGATGAACGCCCGATCCAAGTCTGCGGCCATTGTCAATCCTAGAGGGACAATCTCTGGCCATCTGGTGGTACAGTCTACCATGGAAAGAAGGTCTGTGAAACCACTGGAGGGAGGAAGCGGACTAACAAAGTCCACATTGACATGGTCAAACCGTCACTCAGGGACCTCAAAAGCTGCCAATGGTGCCTGAAAATAAGGTTAATTTTTGCCTTCCAGCACTCCACATAGGCTGCAGTCCAATCGCACAGGTCCTTTCTAGGCCGTGCCACACCAACTTTAGTGCAAACAGTTTCTGTGAGGTCTTCTGGCCTAGATGCGAATGGCCACATATGGAGTTGAAAGCGATCCATCTCCAGTTTACAGGCATGTTGGGTGGCGGCGGGGGGGGTGACCAGTTGAGTCATCATACAAGAGAGAAACCTCAGCTTCCTCAAACTTAATGTCATCCAATCACAGGCCTGTGACTGCTGTTCGGCAAGCCTGGGTCAGTAACTTGGTCGGCTGCCATGCCGGGATAGTCAACCCCAATGTGTACAGGCTCAACGACTGGCCGAGAGAGGCAATTGACCATGGCATTATTTTTCTGCTTGATGTGTTGTATATCCGTTGTGAACTCGGATAGGTAGGCCAGGTGGTGTTGCTGCCGTGCAGATCAAGGGTCTGATATGTTGGCAATCAGATGCACGTGGTGCTTGTGGTCAACAAACACTGTGAAATGGTGACCCCCTAGAAGAAAATGAAAATGGCAGACAGCCAGTCAAAAGCACTGTAATTCCTTTTAGTGGGACAGAGCTGCTAAGTGAAGAATGCGAGTGGCTGTCACATGCCTCTGACTGACTCTTCATGCACAGCACCCACAGCATCGTCTGAAGTGTAGGTAGTAATGGCTATGGGTGTGTTGGAGAGTGGGTGTGCCAGTAGGGTCGTGTTGGAAAGAACTTGTTTGGTACCATCAAATGCCCAGTCATGTCAGCTGACCAGTCAAGCACTTGATTAGGGATATTGCCTTTAAGTGCACGATACGGGGGGAGCTTAAGTTCAGCAGCCCAAACAGCATGCACAGAAACTCAAAAAGGCCGAATGGAGTTATCACCAGCTGTTTTGGGAATGTCATCTGAGCATACTTGCACCTGATGGTAGCCCCTCACTAGATTGACTATGGAAACAATTAACTTTCCGGCTAAACATGCCGAAAAGCGTTGGATGTGTGGGACCAGGTAATGATCATAGGTGATGGCCTTGTTAAGGCGTTGGCAATTACCGCATGAGCAGCAACCATCATCGGACTTAGGGGACATATGGAAGGGATGTTAATAAACTCAGCTTTTGCTGTTGTCAGCTTTTCTCGGTCCAGTCTATGCACTTGGGCATGGACAGGTGGGCCAATTGTGGCGATGTGGAGCTCGACCCCGTGTTTTGTGACTGTAGTGGAGAATGTGGGCTTGGTGAGGTCTGGCAATTGAATAAACTCACATTCTGGGGTACATGTGCTTGATAGAGTCGTCATGGGGAACTTACTGGGAGAGCAGGGTAATGACTCCAAGTCCTTGACATCCACAAGCTGGCAGTTCTTAAGATCGACTAATAGTCCTTGGGCACACAGGAAGTCTGCACTGAGCAAAGATCTAGCCACCTTAGCCAGGATGAAGTCCCATGTGTAATGTTGCCCACTGAAGCAGAGCGTCACCCATCATGTCCTGTAAGTCTGGATCCTGCTGCCCTCCAGCGAGGTTTCATCGCTCTTTGCCTTCTGATCAATAGGTGATGTTGGCGGCGCACTCACTTGAGCACCTGTGTCACAGAGGAAGCTTCGCCCTGTTAGGGTGTCTGTAATGAACAGTAGATGATCCCGGCAGCTGGAACTCACGCTGATCACAGACCTCTGATGTCTTGGTGCCCTGGAACTTGGTCAGGCATTTGCTGCATGAGGAGTTCCTTGAAAATAAGCCAAGCACGGTGATTTCCCAGGAGAGATAGCACGTGGTCCGTTAGGTCTGAAGGCCAGGCAAGGAGAGCAACTGGTTGACGTGCCAAGACTCTGATAGCCCAAAAATCTATGAAAGATGAGCTTTCAGCAATCGGTATTTATTGTGTTCAGGCGGGTGTTCTAGTAGACTCACCACTCTTGCAGCCGTGGAGTCGCTGAGCAAAACTACTACATAGAAATATTTGGTGTTGTCGGCGTTGATTTCTCTCAGGGCAAATTGGTCCTCAGCTTGTACAAACCAAGCGACTTCACTTTGCTCCCAGTACTCCGACTGTTTCAAAGCGACTGTGTTGGCTGACAAGTTCAATAACCCTGGAATCACCCTGGAGCATCGGGGTCAACGACGTAGGTTTTCGCAAATAAAACAAAGTGAGGCATTTTCTGTTTAATGAAACCTGCAACACATTTTATTGAACTTTAAAACCTAAGCACAAAAGTTTGCTAAAACTCCTTATGGAATAACGTCATCATGTCAGACCAGCCTCTTGAATTCAAACCCCAACTCATTGTTGGTGGTGGTGAATGATGTACATTTCTCCCAATTATGTTACCCAACAGCCACATACAACCCTGAGATTTGTTTTCCTGCAGGCATACTCAGTAAATCTATAGAACAGTAACTGTAAACAGGATCAATGAAAGGTCAAGTAAAGCATAGAAGACAACAAACGGGCAAATGCAAATATAAATAAATAGCAATAAATAACTAGAGAACAGATGAGTCCTTAAAGAGAGATCACTGGTTCTGGGAACATCTCAATAGATGAGTATCATTATCCCCTTTTGTTCAAGAGCCCAATGGTTGAGGGGTAGTAACTGTTCTTGAATCTGGTGGTGCAAGTCCTGAGGCTCTTGTACCTTCTACCTGATGGCAGCAGCAAGAAAGAGCATAGCCTGGGTGGTGAGGATCTTTGATGATGGACGTTGCTTTTCTATGGCAATGTTTCATGTAGATGTGCTCAGTGGTTGGGAGGGCTTTACTCATGATGTACTGGGCCAAATCCACTACCTTTAGTAGGATTTTCTGCTGAAAGGCATTGGTGTTTGTATACCAGGCCATAATGCAGCCAGTCAATACACTTCCCAGCACATATCTACAGAAGTTCACCAAGGTTTTTGATGACATACCTAGTCTCTGCAGACTTGTAAGGAAGTAGAGGTACTGTTGTGCTTTCTCCGCAATAATGTTTATATGATGGGTCCAGGACAGCTCCTCTGAGACAGTGACACCCAGGAATTTAAAGTCACTGACCCTCTCCACATCTGATCCTCTGATGATTACTGGCTCATGGACCTCTGGTTTCCTTCTCCTAAAATCTACGATCTGTTCCTTGGTCTTGTTGACTTTGAGTGAGAGGTTGTTGTTATTACACCACTCAGTCAAATTTTCAAACTCTCTCTCCTGTATGCTGATTCATCACCATCTTTGATACAGCCCACAATAGTGGTGTCATCAGCAAATGTGTATATGGTGTTGGAGCTGTACTTAGCCACACAGTCAAAGGTGTATGTACACACATTGAAAGGCTGAAGAAGGAGGAATCTGATAGGAGAAGCGATTGGACTCACCTTTCCCCTCACCTGGTCTCAACCTATCACCTGCCATCTTGAACTCCTCCTACCTATTATTCTGCATTCTACACCCTTCCTTTCCAGTCCCGAAGACGGATCTTGACCCAAAGCGACAACTGTTTATTCATTTCCATAGATGCTGCATGACCTGCTGAGTTCCTCCAGCACCTTGTGTATGTTGCTCAAGATTTGCAGCATCTGCAGATTCTGCGTGTGTTGCTCAAGGTTTCCAGCATCGGCAGAACCTCTTGTGTTTATAATAAGAATTTAATTGTCCTTGTACTCTTGGATCCAGCAATTCATCCATCTGGGTGCTAACATTGATATTTGGCAGACAAACCAGCGGAGAGCTAGTTTATCTAATTTGACACTTTTCCCATACACTTCAGAGAGTTCCAACTGACTGACAGGTGAAGATGCGAGTCTGCTTTTCTCTGGAGGTAGAAATCTGTGTTATTACATCCAAGCTTATGCCAGTGGTCCTACCCAACATAAAGATGATTGGCAGTTCAATAACCTCTTCAAATATCAAAAGACAAGAACTAGTTAAACAATCATCCTTTGTATCTACAGCAAGTAATTTACTTCTTGACACCTCAAAGCCTTTCTTCACACAGTGATATAGCAGTTGGCAAAACACTCCTACAGTGCCAGAAATCAGCAATCAAGGTTCAATTTCCACCACTGTCTGCAGGAGTTTGTATGTTCTCCCCGTGGTTTTCATTCGGTTTATTCCCACATTCCAAATATGTGTTACACCTTCTTATTCTGGCTTCATCCCCCTCCCTCTCCTCTCCTGATGAAGTGTTTTGGCCTGAAATGTCGACTGTCCATTCCCCTTCATAGATGTTGAGTGATTTGCAAAGTTCCTCCAGCATTCTGCGCAGATTCCCCCAGATTTTCAGCATCTGCAGAATCTCTTGTGTTTATGACTTGTTCCTCCAGGTTGTTCGGTTTCAGGGTTAGAGAAAGGGATGTGGAGGAGTTAGTGGTCACTGCATGTTTCAGTGCATATGTGGTAAATAAATCTAAATCTGAAACTAATCTCACTGAATGCAAAAACACTGAAGTTCCACATATCCAGGAGAAAGAAACCCATTTGAATGGCATCCCAGATCTCAACCATTCACCTCATTCACAAATGGCATAGATTGACTGCAAGATGCATCATCCACAAAACATTCTAGACTCATTCACTCATGAGAATTACAGCATGGAAAAAAGGCCTTTTGGCCCAACTGGTCCATGCTGACAAAGCACATGTAAGTTAGTCCAAATTGGTTTATTATTGTCACATGTACGGAGATACAGTGAGAAGCTTGTCTTGCACACTGTTCATACAGATCAGATCATTACACAGTGCATTGCGGTAGAACAAGGTAAAACTATAACAGAATGCAGAAAAAATGCTACAGATACAGAGAAAGTACAATGCAGACAGAGAATAAGGTGCAAGATCATAACATGGAACATTGTGAGACCAAAGTTCCTTCTAGTTGTATTAGGAAATTATTCAATAGCCTTAAAACAACAGGGCAGAAGCTGTCCTTTCAGGCTCTTGTATCTTCTGTCTGATGGGAGAGGGGAGAAAAGAGAATATCCGGAGCAAGTGAGGTAGTTGATTGTGCTTGCTACTTACTGAGGCAGTGAGAAGTGTAGACAGAGTCCACGGAGAGGTCCACAACCCTCTGCGGTTTCTTGTGGTCACGTGCAGAGCAGTTGCCATAGCAAGCCGTGATGCATCCCGGTAGGATGATTTCTACGGTGCACTGATAAAAACTGGTGAGGGTCAATGTTCTTTAGTCTTCTGAGGAAGTACAGGCATTGGTGATCATTCTCAGTCATGGTGTCAATGTGGTCGGACCAGGCCAGGCTGCTGGCAATGTTCACTCCTGCAAACCTTCATTTTATTTTATTTAGAGATATAATGCAGAACAGGCTCTTCCGACCCAGAAACCCACCGATTTAATCCTAAACACGAGGAATTCTGCAGATGCTGGAAATTCAAGCAACACACATCAAAGTTGCTGGTGAATGCAGCAGGCCAGGCAGCATCTCTAGGAAGAGGTACAGTCGACGTTTCAGGCCGAGACCCTTCGTCAGGACTAACTGAAGGAAGAGCTAGTAAGAGATTTGAAAGTGGGAGGGAGAGGGGGAGATCCAAAATGATAGGAGAAGACAGGAGGGTGAGGGATGGAGCCAAGAGCCGGACAGGTGATTGGCAAAAGGGATATGAGAGGATCATGGGACAGGAGGCCCAGGGAGAAGGAAAAGGGGGAGGGGGGGGAAAACCCAGAGGATGGGCAAGGGGTATAGTCAGAGAGACAGAGGGAGAAAAAGCAGAGAGAGAGAGAAAGAGTGTGTGTATATAAATAAGTAACGGATGGGGTATGAGGGGGAGGTGGGGCATTAGCAGAAGTTAGAGAAGTCAATGTTCATGCCATCAGGTTGGAGGCTACCCAGACAGAATATAAGGTGTTGTTCCTCCAACCTGAGTGTGGCTTCATCTTTACAGTAGAGGAGGCCGTGGATAGACATGTCAGAATGGGAATGGGATGTGGAATTAAACATGTGGCCACTGGGAGATCCTGCTTTCTCTGGCAGACAGAGCGTCCGCCTAACCCTAGCCTAATCATGAGACAAATTACAATGACTAATTAACCTACCAACCAGCATGTCTTTGGACTGTGGGAGGAAACCAGAGCACCTGGGAAACCTACATGCACAAGGGAAGGCCAATACAAAATGGAACTCTGAACTCTGGTTCCATGAGTTGTATTCGTGTTGCATTAGCCCCTATGGTGCCCCTTTTGTAGATTACAAAGCCAGTCTCCAACGACCAGTTACCTAGTAACTAGTATGTCTTTGGACTGTGAGAGGAAACCAGAGCACCTGGAGTAAACCTATGAGCTTAGTGGGAGTAGATACAAACTCCTTACAGATGGCGTCAGAACTGAATTCTGACTTCCTACGCCCTGAGCTGTAATAACGCTGTGCTAACAGTTTGCTACCGTAGCACCTTATGGCATTTTGCGTGTGACATCAAAATTATGAAAATGAGTATAAAAAATAAAACAAATTAGATGTTAAATCAGCTTATGGATGCTTCTTCCCAACCGTGTCAGACATCAGCACTGCTGGCTGATCAATCTGGCTGCCCCACATGTCCATGGGTGATCACTTGGCACTTATTCACCTGTCATTTTGATCATAGATGAGCTTTATTTAATTTTATATGGGTTACTGTGTCCTCTAAAGTGTAGAGTAAATACATTCAATTTAGTTTTTCTAATATTACTTAAAATTAAGGGAAGGGGAGGAGAAGATGGCGGCGTGACACAGCGCCCGCGGCCGCTCCGGAATGATATCTGTATTTGTTAAGTAGGTACTGTGCACAATCCTGATTTGATGGAGACAGACATGAGAAGCACGAAGGAACATCTGGAGAAACTTCTGAAATGCCCGCTTTACTGCCACTGCTACTGTGCAATCGAGAATCTCCGGAGGGGAAGGCCCCAAATCCTCGGCTTTGCCTTTTGCTTGGTGGCCTGGGCTGGGGTCAAAACATCGGCAGAGATGGTGCTCGGTGCTCGGTGTCGGGGGGCTGGTCGGAGGCTCGAAGTTTTCCGATGGACTCAAGAGTTGGCTGTGGTCGGGTGCTTCCAGGGTGCTGCATCGGCAAGTTTGCGGCGCTGGAGGTTCATGGCAGGGAGAGTTTTTCTTCCTTCTACCGTCTGCGTGAGATGATGGGACTTTCAAGAGACTTTGAGACTTTTTCTTTTACCTTGCCCATGCTCTGTTCTTTATCAAATTACGGTATTGCTTTGCACTGTTGTAACTATATGTTATAATGATGTGGTTTTTGTCAGTTTTTCAGTCTTGGTCTGTCTTGTGTTTCTGTGATATACTGGAGGAACATTGTATCATTTCTTAATGCCTGCATTACTAAATGACAATAAAAGAGGACTGCGTGTCCTCATAATCTAATCTAACCTAATCTAAATTAATTTATGTAATCCATTACAGGTAAAGCACTCCCAACCATTGAGCACGTCTACATGAAATGCTGTTGCAAGAAAGCAGAGACTCATCAGAGACTCCCACTACCCAGGCCATGCTCTCTTCTCACCGCTGCCGTCAGGAAGGAGGTACAGGAGCCTCAGGGACTCACACTACCAGGTTCAGGAATAGTTATTACCCCTTAACAATCAGACTCTTGAACCAGAGGGGATAACTTCACTAGCCCCATCATTGAACTGTTCCCACAACCTATGGACTCACTTTCAAGGATTCTTCTTCTCATACTCTTGATATCTTTTGCTTATTTATATATTATTATTATTATTTCCTCTTTTTGTATTTGCAGTTGTTGTCTTCTGTGCTCTGGTTGGACCCACTAGTTGAATGGCCTTTCATAGATTCTGTCCTGGTTTCTATTCAATAGATTCATTGAGTAGGCCCTCAAGCCAATGAAACTCAGGGATGTAAATGGTGACATATATGTACTTTGATAATAAATTTACTTTAAACTTAAATTACAAGATGACAGTGCGCACGAATGCAGCGGCCTCTCTGAGTAGAATCAAAAGTGTAATTTTCATCCTTTATGTCTTTTTTATGATCACAAGACACTGCTGCATATTAAAAACATCAGTTACTGCAGGTCTAGCCCATCAGCAAGTTTCTGGATAGCGACAGAGATGGACTTGCTGTGTATTGTTGCTATGCAGAGGTGGTGCGCAGTCTAACAATCAGTGCAAATGATTTTCTTAGACACTTTCATTACGGTTGCAAGACCCTGTTGGACATTGGTAATGTTGAATACTGGTTCTGGTTCACTGGTTCACTGGTTTACTGGTGAGAACAATGGTGGGGAGACTGCGTGTGTCTCGGTTGTAGTGAGGACAAGGCCCTCATACTGTGAAGGCACCTGTTGTAGCCACTCAGGAGAGGAGACACTGAATCTGTGGGAGAGAGAAGAGGCCTCTTTGAGCACACTGGAATCGGTACTGGATGGGGGGCTGGTCCCTCCATTCAGTGCTGCCCTCCAGAGTTCGCTCGGTGGAAGACAAGCTGGACCAGGACAACACCCAATGCACCACTAATCTACAGAAATGCCACTTCAGGACTTGGGCTGTATTATTTATTTTGTGACTGTATGTTTTTCTGGTATCATAACTATATGTGCTATGTGCTGTGTGCTGTTGGAACTGTGTTTTGCACCTTGGCTCTGGAGGTATGCTGTTTCCCTTGGTTGTGTTCATATGTATGGTTGAACGACAATTAAACAAACAAACTCACAGCCAATGGGGGCATTTCAAATAGAATCCTGCTAAGACAGAGAAGGTTAGTTCTAATGAAGCTCCTTGTGTTATAGAGACATAGAGCACTACAGTACAGAAATAGTCCCTTCAGCCCATCTAGTCCATGGCAAATTATTATTCTGCCTAGCCCCATTGACTTGCATTTGGAATATATCCCTCCACACCCCTTCTATCCATGTACTTGTCCAAACTTCTCTTAAATGTTGAAATCAAACCTGTATCCATCACTTTCATTGGCATCTCATTCCACACTCTCAGCACCCTCTGAGTGAACATCTTCTCGTGTTCTGGTTAAACACTTCACCTTTCACCCTTAACCCATGACCTCTAGTATTAATCTCACCCAACCTCAGTGGAAAAAGCCTGCTTGCATTTACCCTATCTATACCCTGCATAATTTTATATACCTGTCTTAAATCTCCCTTCATTCTCCTACAGGCTAGGGAGTAAACTCCTTACCTATTTAACATTTCCTCAAGTCCCAGCAATATACTTGTATATTTCTGATGAAAAAAGGTAAATATAATTTCCAGAATTGCAGGAATCAAAGTTTATTTCCCTCCATAAATGTAGCTGTAGTCTCACCCAAACCTCGGTGGAAAAAGCCTGCTTGCATTTACTATATACTTCTCATAAATTTGTTTACCTCTATTACATAAGACCATAAGACATAGGAGCAGAATTAGGCCATCTGGCCCATAGAGTCTGCTCTACCATTCAATCATGGCTGATCCTTTATTTTTTCACCTCCTCAACCCCAGTTCCCAGCCTGCTCCGTGACCTTTGATTCCATGTCCAATCAAGAACCTATCAATCTCTGCCTTAAATACACCCAACAACCTGGCCTCCACAGCTGCATGTGGCAACAAATTCCACAAATTCACCATCCTTTGACTAAAGAAATTACACCACATCACTGTTTTGAATGGATCCCCTCTATCCTGAGGCTGTGCCCTCTTGTCCTATACACCCCCACTATGGGAAACACCCTTTCCACATCTACTCTGTCTAGGCCTTTCAACATTCGAAAGGTTACAATGAGATCCCCCCTCATCCTTCTGAATTCCAGCGAGTACAGATCCAGAGCCATCAAACTTTCCTTGTATGATAACTCTTTCATTCCTGGAATCATCCTTGTGTACCTCCTCTGAACCATCTCCAATCCCAGCACTCTCCCCTCAATCTTCTACATTCTAGGGAATAAAAACCTAACCTAGTCAACCTTTTGCGATTATTCAGGCCCTCGAGATCCCAGTAACATCCTTGCAACTTTTTTCTGCACTCTTTCAATCTTATTGATAGCTTTCCTGTAGGTAGGTAACCTACCTGCACAATCCTCCAAATACTCACCAATGTCTTATACAACTTCAACATAACATTCTAACTCCTGTACTCAATATTTTCATTTTTGAAGGTCAGTGTGTACGCCGTAACCTGCAAGTCTTTGGAATGTGGGAGGAAACCGGGGCACCCAGAGGAAACCCATGCAGTCAGAGGGAGAATGTACAAAGTCCTCACACATCATGGTGGGAATTGAAACTTGAGTTGCTAGCGTTAGTGTTATGCTAACGACTACACTAACGTGCCCCCTGAGGTGTGCAGGGCAAGTTGTTTTTACACAGAGTGGGGGAGAAAAATGTGATAGAGGCACTTAAGAGGCTATTAGGTAGGTACATGAATGTGTTGAGAATGGTGTTAAACCAGAATTGGATTCTGAACCATCTCATCTTGGAAATTAGATTGGTGGATCTATTTTGGACTGTCTCCAGTTTGGGTGTTTCCATTGTTAAGAGGAACAAAACAATGCACATTGCTGTGAAGTGGCCCTACCTGTATCCTTAGCAAAACACATAACATGTTGGTGGAACTCAGCAGGTCAGGAGCATCTACGGAAATGAATAAACAGTTCATGTTTCTGGCTGAGACCCTCCTTCAGGACTGGAAAGGAAAGGGGAAGATGTCAGAATAAGAAGGCGAGGGGACAGGAAGGAACAAAAGCTAGAAAATAATAGGTGCAGCCAGGTGGGTGGAGGGGTATGAAGGAAGAAGTTGGGAGGTGATAAGGAGAAAAGGCAAAGGGCTGGAGAAGGAGGAATCTGATAGGAGAGGAGAATGGACCATGGGAAAAAGGGAAGGAGGAGGTGATGGGCAAGTGAGGAGAAGGGGTAGGAGGCCAAAGTGGGGAATTAAAGTAGAGGGAAGAGGAAGGAGGAAAAATACCAGAAGTTGGAAAAAGCAATGTTCATGCCATCAGATTGGAGCCTACCTAAACATGGCAGAAGAGGAGGCCTTCGAGAGACATGTCAGAATGGGATTGGGGATAGGAATTGAAATGGTTACCTGTACCCTGGACAGCTATGCCAAAACATCTCCATTATTAAACTCCAACCCACTTGCTAAAAAGACTAATAACCTTCCTAATAGCATTTGTGTGAGAAGTACACAGGAACACCCAGTCCCTCTGTAAATCATCCGTTATAATCTTGCTCTATTTTCATAATGGTCTGACCTTAGATTCCTATTACTGAATAGATGAACTATTACTTTCCTTCAAAGAACATAGACCAGTGCAGCACAGTACAGACCCTTCAGCCCATGATGTTGTGCTGACCTCTTAACCCTTCCCTCCACATAGCCCTCCATTTTTCTATTATCCATGTACCTGTCTAAGAGTCTTTTAAACATCCCTAATGTATCTGCCTGTACAATGACTCCTCTTCTCCATGGATTGTCACCTTGTCGTGGTGGAGAAGCTTGTGTGGTCCTGTGATCCCGAGAGCGATGCCGTCTGGAGCTATGCTCCTGGTAGGGTCACCCATGGCGGTAAGGTCAAGGGTGAAGTCCCTGACAAAGAACAATCCAACCAAGACCTCAACGCTGGAACAGGTAGACGAAGTTACTTCAAACTCAACGGCTGTGAAGACGGATGAAGGCTGCAACAAGTCTATCAGCTCCAATCGTCATGGTTTCCATGCCATTGGAATCAGTTGGTTGATTTGTGAAGTATCGTGTGCTTCTTGGAGTGCAACATCAAGTACACATTAAACAAATACACGCACAGGCGTCTTCACTCTGTGGGCCACTTCTTCAGAACGAAGACCATCATCCTCGACCTCGAGTGATAGCCACGACGACCATGACTTCTGGCAGGGTGTTCCATTGATCCACACTCTCTGTGTAAAGAACTACCTCTGACATCCTTGCTGCACTTTCCTCCAATCACCTTAAAATCATGCCCCCTTGTATTCGCCCTTTCTGCCCTGGAAAAGTCTCTGGATGTCCACTCAGTTATGCCTCTTATCATCTTGAACATCTAAACACCATTTGCTAAGTTTTCACCTGCTTACTCAATCTTTCTATATCCTGCTACAGAATCCAAATACCCTCATTCACCATATCATTATTTTTTTTTCTTAGCCTGAGGTACGGGCATAGTTAAGGACGCTGATTTCTCAATAGCTGGGAACTTTTGGACTATTCTAGTGGCGTAGTACATTTATTATCAAAATATGTATGTAGTATACAACCCTGAGATTCATCTTCCCCACACACAGACATGAAGCAAAGAAAACAATGGAACCCGTTCAAAGAAAATCAGCAACCCCCCCCACGCAAAATAAAAAACAAATCGCACAACCAGCAACAAGCAAAAAAAACTGAGCAGATAAACAGAGAATATAACACACAAAATCAAAAGGTGTCCAGGCATAATTTAGTTCAGCTCAGTGTTCGTTATGTGCAGGCTGCCTCAATTCAAAGTGACCCAAAATAGCAACAAAAAAGGAGTGAGCTGAAACCAGGAACACATCACAATGTGAACTTTATTGTGGCTTTCTGGAGATCTACACAAACATTGCTGTATAAGCCTAATTGTTTAATGCTATTGTGTTCCATAGTCTTTCAATTTCCTCTTTTAATTCAGCATATTTCTGGTGTTTTTCACTTAATTGATTTCTGTATGTTATGTGTGTTTGGAATGCCTATATCGATTAAGTAAGTTGTTCTTGCTCGTTTATCCTGTAATATTATATCCGGACAGTTATTATGGATTGTCCTATATCTAATAATGGATCAGTTGTAATACAATTTGTAGGACTCTGACTGTAAAACTGAATCAGGCTTGTATTTATAGTGAGGGTGTCTTTTATCAGATTGTATTTTAAAGCAAGATTTTAGTGAATGATGTTTGCCATTTGATTGTGCCTGTGTAAGTAATCAGATTGAGTTAAACTGCTGCAGGATCCTGTAATGTGTTGGATCGTTTTGGGTTTCTCTTGGCATTTTCTGCATTCATCATCTTGAATTTGTTAGTTTTTTATAATGTATTTTTGATTTTTTTTGTGTTAACCACCTGATCCTGTATTGCCCAAGGAACCCCTCTGTTTCTGGGAAAAGGTCTCCAAAACTGAGCCAGGCATTCCACACTTTCTTAGAGTCATTGAGCCATTTAAAAGTACAGCACAGAAACAAGCCCTTCAGCCCATCTATTTCATGCTGAACCTTTAAAATTGCCTACTCCTAGTGACTTGCACCCTGCTCCATAACCCTCCACACCCCTACAGTACGTATGTATCTAAACTTCTCTTAAACATTGAAACTGAGCTTGCATGCACTACTTGCACTAGTAGCTCGCTCTACACTTTCACGACCTCTAAGTGAAGGTCTCCCCTCATGCTTCCCCTTCAATTTTTCACTTTTCACTCTTAACCCATGACCTCTGGTTGTAGTCCCTCCGAGTCTCAGTGGAAAAAGCCTGCTTGCAATTACCCCTCATAATTTTGTATACCGTACCTCTATCAAATCTCCTCTCAATCTCCTCTGTTCCAAGGAATAAAGTCCTAACCTTTTCAATCTTTCCTTATAACTCAGGTCCTCCAGTCCTGACAACATTTT
This sequence comes from Mobula hypostoma, assembly GCF_963921235.1. NCBI lineage: Eukaryota > Metazoa > Chordata > Chondrichthyes > Myliobatiformes > Myliobatidae > Mobula > Mobula hypostoma. Next base: position 4,934,481 of record NC_086107.1, read on the forward strand.
TGAACATTTTCTCTGTACTCGATTAACCTTGTTTGTATCTCTCCTGTGGGTAAGTGACCAAAACTGCACACAGTATTCCAAATTGGGCCTCACCAACGTCCTATACAACTTCAACATAACATTCCATTTCCTGCCCTCGATACTTTGATTTATGAAGGCCAATGTGCCAAAAGCTTTCTTCACAATTCTCTGTACCTGTGGCGCCACTTTCAAAAAGTTGTGGTCCTGTATTCCCAGATCCCTTTGTTCTGCAGCACTTCTCCACTACCCTACCATTCGCTGTGTTCCTTGTCGACATCGAGTCTGCTCAGATCATGAGGATGTCTTCCATGGAGGATCATGCTCTTCCATTGGTTAAGCTTATAATCGCTGCTGCTGTAAAGCGTTACGTTTTCTGCAATGCTATCATAGCAGCTATAGACGTAGAGCAGAGAGCAAAGAACAGCACAGCATTGGGGCAGGTACTTCGGCCCATCATGTTATGCTAGACAAACTAAACTATTAATTAATTCTAATTTCTTCTGTCTACACAATGTCCATATCCCTCCATTTTCTGCATATCTGTTTGCCAATCTCAGTCTCTAAAATGCCTCCTATTGTATTTGCCTCCACCACACCTGTCAGCGCATTCCAAGCATGCCCGCTTGTAAAAATCTTGTCCTGCGCTTCTCCTTTGAACTTCCCATTCTCACCAAAAGTACATGCCCTCCCATATTAAAAAAAAGATGCCCACTCTCTTAGGAGAAGGATAACTCTGATCTTAAATCTCCGCTGTCTTACAGCCACTCATGGGGAAGGCTTCAGGAGTAAACCCCGAGAAAGCATACAGAGCTGGAGCTCCTAGGGCAGTCCTATGGTAAATTCAATGCTGACTAGCAACTGCTGCAATGCCACTGGTGCCAGAATGTATCGGTCTCTGCACGGAGAGGGGGAGCCTGCTGTATAGCACAGCTTGCTCGACATATTATATTGCCCCGGCTTTCTTGCAGACTTCTGTATCGATTTCAGCTGCTCGGATGCAACATCAATGGTCGACCCTGACCGCTGGAGGGGCCATGCCGGCTCTATGCTCTATATGTACCTGTTGTAATCTTACAAACTTCTGCAAATTTTCTCCTCTGCTCCACTACATGCTCGACTCTACACTCCATACTTTAATGCTTTAGATTAGATGAGATTCAACTTTATTGTCATTGTGCCAAGTACAGATACAAAGCCAATGAAGTGCAGTTAGCATCTGACCAGAAATGCAAAGAATAATGTTATTTACAAAATAATTGTGAATAAAAAGTAAGTGTTACAGCACACAAATATAAAAGTACTGAGACAGTACAATATGGGTGCAATACTGCTTAGCGCTGTGATGTGAGGTTCAGCAGGGTCACAATCTCAGGGAAGAAGCTCTTAAAATCCTTTAGGTAATTCATATAAATAAATGAGGGCAAAAGTCCAATCCTTGTGACACTCCAATCATTACACCCCTCCAGCCTAATCAAGGCCCATTTACACTCAGTGGCCACTTTATTAGGTACACCTGTACACCTGTTCATTAATACAAATATCTAATCACTTAACCACTTGGCTATGTGCCCAACACAAAGTTAGGGTAATAACTGCTCCTGAACCTGGTTGTTTTGGTCCTGAGGCTCCTGCACCTCCTTCTGGATGGCAGCAATGAGAAGAGAGCATGATCTGGATGGCAGGAGTCCTTGATGATAGATGCTGCTTTCTTGTGGCAGTGTTCCTTGCAGATGAGCTCAATGGTAGGGAGGGCTTTTCCTGTGACAGACTGGGCTGTATCCACCACTTTTTGTAAACTTTTCCATCCTTTGGCATTAGAATAAGAAAGATATAAAATATAAGTAGTGCAAAAAGAGAGCAAAAAGTGAGGTAGTGTTCATGTTTTCATGGACAGTTCAGAAATCTGATAGTGGAAGGGAATAAGCTGTTCCTAAAACACTGAGTGCGAGTCTTCAGGCGCCTGCATCTCCTCTCAAAGTTCTAAGTTCAAAGTAAATATATCATCAAAGTGCACACGGTATTTGTCACTATATGCTGGATATACTGTATATGTCAACCTTGGATTTGTTTTCTTGCAGGCATTCAAGGTAAATACAAGAAAAAACAATCGAGTCAATGAAAGACTGTATTCAACAGGATGGACAAATAACCAATGTGCAAAAGACAACATACAGTGCAAATACAAAAAGAAAGGAAAAGAAAATAATAGTAATAAATAAATAAGCAATAAATACTGAGAACATGAGATGAGGAGCTCTTGAAAGTGGGTCCGTAGGTTGTGGGAACAGTTCAGTGATAGGGCAAGTGAAGTTGAGTATCGTTGAGAAGAGGACATGAAAACAGCTCTAAATAACATTCGCTCATCATTCCTCTAATTCTCAGCCTGGTAACGATTCAATAAATTCTCCTTTGCATCTTTCACATCCTTCCTGTAGTGTAATAAAGTGTCTTCATTCAAACAGTAAGCATGCCAGGCACAGATGTATTAAGATGGAGTACAGCAGATAGATCATAGTAATTATGATTGCTGCATTGCTTATAATGGTTATGGCCAAATTTGAAATTAGCAAAATACATCCCAGGATACTCCAGCTCCTGTTGGCAATAAATCCCTTTGCACAAAGAAGATAAAGGCTTTTTTACCCTTGACAATAGAAGCAAGTCCTGTTATTGTTGAGTTTACAGTCACATGTATAAGTACAGTGAGGGACAGATACAATGAAAAACTTGCTCTAAGCAGCATCACATGTATATATGCTTGCAGACAACACTGGCCAAATAACAAACAATATTGGGGTTGTAGTGGACAGTGAGGAAGACTGTCATGGCTCGCAGCGGGATCTGGACCGGCTGGAACAAATGGGCTGAAACGTGGCTGATAGAATTTATTGCAGAGAAGTATGAGGTGTTAGTCATAGTCATAGTCATAGTCATACTTTATTGATCCCGGGGGAAATTGGTTTTCGTTACAGTTGCACCATAAATAATAAATAGTAATAGAACCATAAATAGTTAAATAGTAATATGTAAATTATGCCAGTAAATTATGAGATAAGTCCAGGACCAGCCTATTGGCTCAGGATGTCTGACCCTCCAAGGGAGGAGTTGTAAAGTTTGATGGCCACAGGCAGGAATGACTTCCTATGACGCTTTGTGCTGCATCTCGGTGGAATGAGTCTCTGGCTGAATGTACTCCTGTGCCTACCCAGTACATTATGTAGTGGATGGGAGACATTGACCAAGATGGCATGCAACTTGGACAGCATCCTCTTTTCAGACACCACCGTCAGAGAGTCCAGTTCCATCCCCACAACATCACTGGCCTTACGAATGAGTTTGTTGATTCTGTTGGTGTCTGCTACCCTCAGCCTGCTGCCCCAGCACACAACAGCAAACATGATAGCACTGGCCACCACAGACTCGCAGAACATCCTCAGCATCGTCCGACAGATGTTAAAGGACCTCAGTCTCCTCAGGAAATAGAGACGGCTCTGACCCTTCTTGTAGACAGCCTCAGTGTTCTTTGACCAGTCCAGTTTATTGTCAATTCGTATCCCCAGATATTTGTAATCCTCCACCATGTCCACACTGATCCCCTGGATGGTTGCACTTCGATAAGACCAATCAGGGTAGGTCTTGCACAGTGAATGGCAGGGCACTGAGGAGTGTGGTAGAAAAAAGTGATCTGGGGATACAGATCCATAATTAATTGAAAGTGGCATCACAGAAAGATGTAAGTAAGCTTGAAAGAGTACAGAGAAAGATTTACAAGGATATTGCAGGGTTTGGAGGACCTGAGTTATATGGAAAGATTAAATAGGCTAGGACTTTAGAAGATTGAGAGGAGATTTGATAGAAATATACAAAATTATGAGGGGTCTAGATAGCAATCAGACTTCTTCCATTGATATTGGGTGGGACTACAACCAGAGATCATCCATTAAGGGTGAAAGATGAAAAGTTAAAGGGGAATATGAGGGGAAACTTCTTCACTCAGAGAGTTGTGCTGCCAGCACAAGTGGTGCAAGTGAGGACAATCTCAACATTTAAGCTAAGTTTGGATAGGTACACTGATGGTAGGGGTGTGGAGGGATAAGGTGCAGCACAGGTCAGTGGGAGTAGCCAGTTTAAATGGCTCAGCACAGACTAGTTGGGCCAAAGGGCCTGTTACTGTGCTATACTTTTCTATGACTTTATGACTTTTAGTAGCAAATCTGCATGTTTAGAGGAGGTTCTGAAATGGTTCAATTAGCGCAGAAACCACATCAAGAAGACAAAAGAAATTATAATTGACTTCAGGAAGGCAAGAGGTCCTGAATAAACCCCACTGTTCAGAAATGGGAAGTTTTTGGGGATGAACATCACCAAGGAGCTCTCTTGGTTCGTCAACACCACATCGATAGTAGGGAAGGCATAACAGTGACGATACTACCTGAGGTGCTTAAGGAAAGCTAACCTGCCCCAAAGATTGTCCGCCAACTTTTATTGATGTGTGACAGAGAACATACAATGGAACATCAATGTGGTACTCTAATTGTGTACAGTTTTGGTCACCAAATTATAGGAAAGATGTCAAAAAAATAGAGAGAGTACAGAGAAGATTTACTAGAATGTTACCTGGGTTTCATCACCTAAGTTACAGAGAAAGGTTGAACAAGTTAGGTCTTTATTCTTTGGAACGTAGAAGGTTGAGGGGGGACTTGATAGAGGTATTTAAAATTGAGGGGGATAGAGAGGTTTTTTCCATTGAGAGTGGGGGAGATTCAAACAAGAGGACATGAGTTGAGAGTTAAAGGGCAAAAGTTTAGGGGTAACATGAGGGGGAACTTCTTTACTCAGAGAGTGGTAGCTGTGTGGAATGAGCTTCCAGCAGAAGTGGTCGAGGCAGGTTCGATGTTGTCGTTTAAAGTTAAATTGGACAGCTATATGGACTGGAGGGTTATGGGCTGAGTGCAGGTCAGTGGGACTAGGTGAGAGTAAGAGTTCGGCACGGACTAGAAGGGCCGAGATGGCCTGTTTCCGTGCTGTAATTGTTATATGGTTATATGGTTAATTGCAGCAAGACAGATCACAAAGCACTCCAATGCATGTTTAGGACGGTTCAGCAGATCATTGAGACTCAACTACCAGACCCAGAGACAACCTACAACTCTCATTGCCTATGGCATGCTTGTAGCATCATTAAAGATACATCCCATCCCAGACACGGTCTGTTCAATCTCCTGCCATCTGATAGGAGATAAAGAAACATCTTAGCCAAGACAGTAAGACTGAAAAGCAGCTTTTTCCCAAGAGCAGTTGTGCATCTGAGTAATGCCACACCCCAGCTTGTCAATGACCTTTGAGTGTTATAGACTATCAGAGTCACTTATTACATGTAAATATGGGAATTTTTTAAAAACATGCCGCATGCATTGGAAATATTTGTTTTGCATGGACTGGAGTAGCTTCGCAATCTCATTGTTTTGAGCAATGACAATAAAGTTCTATTCTATATACAATACTGTGCAAAAAGATTAGGCACCATAGATTTTCATAGAGTTTCAGATGGTATGTTCCCACCGAGCCTGATCTGAACATCATTGAGGCTGTCTGGAATTACCTGGAGAGACAGAAGCAAGTGAGACTGCCAAAGTCTGCAGGAGAACTGTGGCAAGTTCTCCAAGATGGTTAGAACAACCTAGCAGCTAATTTTATTATAAAACTGCACAACAGTGTGCCTAAGAGGATTGATGCAGTTTTAAAGGCAAAGGGTGTTCGCACCAGATATTGATTTGATTTAGTTTTTTACTGTTTACTGCTCTTTACAGCAATTTTCATTTCATTATTTTTGAAAGCATATTGGCTTTACAGAAATCTTTTACATGTGCCTAAAACCCTCGCACAGTACTGTAGGTAAATTCAACACATAGAATATAAACTTCCCTCTGGTGTCCCTCCTCTTTTCCTTTCTCCCATGGTCCATTCTCCTTTCCTATCAGATTCCTTCTTCTTCAGCCCTTTACCTTTTCCACCTATCACAACCCAGCTTCTTATTTCACCTCCTACCCCATTCTCCCACCTCCCCCTTACCTGTTCTTCCTTATCACCAACCAGTTTGTTCTTCTTCCCTTCCCCCCACCTTTTTTCTTTGGAATATATATCCAAATGAAGAATATATACATCCCAAAGAAGAAGAGGTCTTCTAAAGGCAGGATAACACAACAGTAGCTGATAAGAGAAGTCAAAGCTAACATAAAAGCCAAAGGGGGGCATATTTTAGAGCAAAATTTAGTGGGAAGTAGAGGATTTGGAAGCTTTTAAAACCAACAAAAGGCAAGTAACAAAGTCATTCAGAAGGTAAAGGTGGAATAGGAATGTTAGCCAATAATATTAAAGAGGATACCAAACGTTTCTTCAGATACATAAAGTGTAAGAGCGAAGTGGGAGTGGATAGCAGACCACTGGAAAAAGATGATGAAGAGGTATTAACGGGGGACAGTGAAATAGCAGAGGAACCGAATAGGTATTTTGCATCAGTCTTCACTGTGGAAGACAGAAGCTGTATGCCAGATATTTAAGCGTATCAGGGGCCAAACGTGTGTGAAGTTGCCATTACTACGGAGAAGGTGCATGACAAATTGAAAGCTCTGAAGGTAAATAAGTCACCTGGACCAGATGGTAGGCATCCCAGGGTTCTGAAAGACGTGGCTGAAGAGATTGTGGAAGCATTAGTAATGACCTTTCAAGAATCACTATATTCTGGCATGGTTCCGGAGGACTGTAAAATTGTAAATGTCACTGCACGCTTCAAGAAGTGAGACGGGCAGAAGAAAGGAAATTATAGGCCAGTTAGTTTTACCTCAGTGGTGGGAAGATGTTGGAATCAATTATTAAGGATGAAGTCTCGGGTACTTGGAAGCACATGATAAAATAGGCTATAATCAGCATTGTTTCCTCGAGGGAAAATCTTGCCTGATAAATCTGTTGGAATTCTTTGAAGAAATAGCAGAGCAGGATAGGCAAACAAAAATTGGTGGATGTTGTATACTTGGATTTTCAGAAGGCCTTTGATTAGGTACCACACACGAGGCTGCTTAACAAGCTACGAGCCCATGGTATTATAGGAAAGATAGTAGCATGGATAGAGCAGTGGGTGATTAGCAGGAGGCAAAGAATGGGAATAAAGGGAGCCTTGCAAAACACATAAAATGCTAGAGGAACTCAGCAGGCTAAGCAGAATCTTGAGTCCTGCCAACTGGTTTTGACTGTAATTTTTTCCATTGATGCTGCCTGGCCTGCTGAGTTCCTCCTGCATTTTGTGTGTGTTACTCAGATTTCCAGCATCTGCAGATTTTCTCTTGTTTATAAAGGGAGTCTTTTCTGTTTGGCTGCTGGAGACTAGTGGTGTTCCACAGGGGTCCGCGTGTGGATCGATACTTTTTCTATTATATGTCAATGATTCAGATGATGGAATTGATGGCTTTGTTGAAATGTTTGCAGATGATATGAAGATAGGTGGAGGGGCACGTAATTTTGAGGAAGCCGAGAGCGTACAGAAGAACTTCGATCAGGAGAATGGACAAAGAAGTGGCAGATGGAATACAGTGTTGGGAAGTGTTTGGTCATGTACTTTGGTAGAAGAAATAAAAGTACAGACTACATTGTAAATGGAGAGAAAATTTAAAAATCTGAGGCACAAAGGGTCTTGGGAGTTCTTGAGCAGGATTCCCTAAAGGTTAATTTGCAGTTGAGTCGTTGGTGAGGAAGGAAAACTCCAAGGCAGAGTACAAAGTAAATGGCAGGATACTTGGTAGTGTGGAGGAGCAGACGGATCTGGGGTTACATGTCCATAGATCCCTGAAAGTTGCCGCACAGCTAGATTGGGTAGTTAAGAAAGCTTATAGGGTGTTAGCTTTCATAAGTCGAGGGATAGAGTTTAAGAGTCGCGATGTAATGATGCAGCTCTATAAAACACTGGTTAGACCACACTTGGAGTACTGTGTCTGGTTCTGGTCACCTCACTGTAGGAAGGATGTGGAAGCATTGGAAAGGGTACAGAGGAGATTTACCAGGATGCTGCCTGGTTTAGAAAGTATGCATTCTGATCAGAGATTAAGGGAGCTAGGGCTTTACTCTTTGGAGAGAAGAAGGATGAGAGGAGACATGATAGAAATGTACAAGATAATAAGAGGAATAGATAGAGTGGATAGCCAGTGTCTCTTCCCCAGGGCACCACTGCTCAATACAAGAGAACATGGCTTTAAAGTAAGGAGTGGGAAATTCAAGGGGGATATTAGAGGAAGGTTTTTTACTCAGAGAGTGGTTGGTGCATGGAATGCACTGCCTGAGTCAGTGGTGGAGGCAGATACACTAGTGAAATTTAAGAGACTGCTAGACAGGTATGTGGAGGAATTTAAGGTGGGGGGCTATATGGGGAGTTACGGTTTAAGGGTCGGCACAACATTGTGGGCCAAAGGGCCTGTACTGTGCTGTATTATTCTATGTTCTATGTTCAAGTGCAATGTTAGCATTCATTTTGAGAAGACTAGAATATAAGTTCAAGGATGTCAATGTTGAGGCTTTATAAAGCACTGGTGAGGCCTCACTTGGAGTACAATGAACAGTTTTGGGCCCCTTATCTAAGAAAGGATATGCTTGCATTGGAGAGGGTTGAAAGGTGTTCACAAAAATGATTCTGCAATTGGAAGGCTTGTCATACAAGGAATGTTTAATGGCTCTGCACCTCTACTCACTGGAATTCAGAAGAATGAGGGGTGACCTCATTGAAACCCGTCAAATGTTTAAAGATATCAATAGAATGGATTTGGAGAGGATGCTTACATTGAAGGGAGTGCCTAAAACCAGAGGACACAGCCTCAGAATAGAGGGGTGTCCTTTTAGAACAGGGATGAGGAGGAAATTCTTTAGCCAGGTGTTGATGAACCAGCGGAATTCGTTGCCAGAGGCAGCTGTGAAGGCCAAATCATTAGGTATATTTAAGGCAGGGCATTAATGGACATGGGGGGATGGCAGGAGTTTGGGTCTGAGTGGGAAAACAGATCAGGCGTGATGAAATGGTGGAGCAGACTTGCTGGGCCAATGGCCTATTTCTGCTCCTATATCTTATTGTCTTTTTTTCTGGTTTCTGCCCCCTTCCTTTCCTGTCCTGATGAAAGGTTTTGGCCCGAAACATCGACTGTTTATTTCTGTCCATAGACTCTGCCTGACCTGCTGAGTTCCTCCAGCATTTTGTGTGTGTTGTTCTGGATTTCCAGCATCTGCAAGATTTGCAGAAATTATACATAAATCAGTAACTTATGTAGGTTAACTATTATGAACACTTCAACACAAGTCATTTCATGCCACTTGGAACTGGAATTGGTTTATTATTGTCACATGTACTGAGATACAATGAGAATCTTGTCCTGCATACTGTTCCTACAGATCAGATCATTAGACAGAGCATTGAGCTAGAACAAGGTAAAACAATAACAATGCAGAATAAAGTGTAACAGCTTCAGAGAAAATGCAGTGCAGGTAAACAATAAGGTGCAAGATCATAACGAGGCAGATTGTAATTTGTGAGTTCAAGAGCCCATCTTATCATACTAGGGAAGCAATTAATATTCTCATAATGGTGGATGGTGGAGATATGTCTCTACCAAAGGAGGTGTAAGGTTCTCCTTCCCTTCATGAGCCTGCAGGTTAACCTTTGGCAAGGTGTAGCACCAGCTCAGCCCCACCTCCCCCCAACCCCCCCCCCCCAATTAGGGTCATGTTGAAGCCATGGGAGTAGGTGGCGGATGGTCGTATGATCAGCTGGTGCATCTCACAAGTCCTGGTTATGTGACGACTGGCACCAGGCATACAATCTAGGGAGAATACTGATAATGGCTGGGGTCACCCATCTTGTAAAGACACTGCCCAGAAGACTACTTCTGTAGAAAAATTTGTCAAGAACAATCATGGTGATGCAAAGACCATGATCGCCCACATCATACAACATGGTACATAATGAGTGAACAAATAGTGAGGTCAGCTGAAGGGATCATCGGGGTCTCTCTTCCCGCCATTACAGACATTTACACCACACACTACATCTGCAAAGCTAACAGCACTGTGAAGGACTCCACGCACCCCTCATACAAACTCCTCTCCCTCCTGCCATCTGGCAAAAGGCACCGAAGCATTCGGGCTGTTACGACCAGACTGTGTAACAGTTTCTTCCCCCAAGTCATCAGACTCCTCAATTCCCAGAGTCTAGTCTGACACCAACCTACACACACACACACACACACACACATACTCAACCGAACACCACTCCATTCCCTTTGCAATTTTTACTCATTTCTTTCTCAGTTCCTGCTAAAACATTGTTCATATTGTTTACATTTACATCTACATCATTTATTATTATATTGTAATTTGTCCTTCACTGTGCCTATTGTCTTGTTTATTAATTATTGTACGGTCTTGCACTGTTCTGTGCACTTTATGTAGTCCCGTGTAGGTCTGAAGTCTAAAGTAGTTTTGTGTTGTTTCACGTAGTCTAGTGTAGTTTTGTGTTGTTTCATGTAGCACGATAGTACTGGAGGATCGTTGTTTCGTTTTTACTGTGTACTGTACCAGCAGTTATGGTTGAAGTGACAATAAAAGTGACTTGACTTGACTTGGCAGTGACTAGAAGCTGTCCTTGAGCCTAGTGTATTGTGTTTTCAGGCTTTAGTATCTTCTGCCTGATGGGAGAGGGGTGGAGAGAGTACATCCTGTGTGGGTGGGTTGGGTCTTTGATTCTGCTGGCTGCTTTACTGAGGCAGTCAGAAGAGTAGACAGAGTCCAAGGAGGGAAGACTGGTTTCCATGGTGTGTTGAGAGGTTAAAAAAATACTTAAGACCGTTTTGTTTGGTGCACCATGGGCTGAGGAGAGAGCTGAATGAGCTTTATAAAATTTGAAAGGTATAACCAGCCAGAATCTTTATCCCAGTGTAAAAACACCAAATACTAGAGGGCATAGATTTAAAGTGAGAGGGGAAGGGTTTAAAGGAGATATCCAGGGCAAGTTTTTTTTTATACACATAGAGTGGCAGATGCCAGAGGTGGTGGTGGAACCAGTTACGACAGTGATGACTAAGAAGCTTTTAGGCAGACACGTGAATATGCTGGAGGGAGATGGATCGTGTACAGGCAGAGGAGATTGGTCTAACTCAGCATTGTGCTCAGCACAGACACCATGGTGGAAGAGCGTGTTCCTGAGCTGCACCTTTCTTTGTTCTGTGACCTGTCTTTAATAGACATGACAGGATACAACTTTGAGGTGATTGGAGGAAAGTATGAGAGGTATATCAGTGGTAGGGTTCTCACACAGAGTGGTGGGTGTGTGGAACATGCTGCCATAGGTGATGGTAGAGGCAGATACATTGGAGGCATTTAAGAACCCCTTATTTGATGATAGAAAACTGGAGAGCTATGCAGGAGGGAAGAGTTGGATTGATCATGGAGTCGGGTTAAAGGCTTGCACAACATTGTAGGCCCAAAGGCCTGTAGTTTGCTGTAACGTTCCACCTGCGGCTTGTAAGGAGTTTGTATGTTCTCCCCGCGATGATGTGGGTTTCCTTTGGGTGCTCTGGCTTCCTCCCATAATCCAAGGACATACTGGTGGGTAGGTTAATTGGTCAATATAAATTGTTCATGATTAGGCAAGGATTGAATCAGGGATTGCTGGGTGGCGGGGCTCAAAGGGCCAGAAGGGCCTATTATGTGCTGTATCTCAATAAAATAAACTAAAAAATGTAGCACTCTATGTTCAATGACGCAGTCATGAATTGTATGCTAGTTAATAGGGAATGGACATGAAATTAGATATATGATATCTCACCTCATTGTGTTTCCCATCTAAGGAATTAGGTTGTGGTAATTAATTATTCAGTTAGTCAGAGCAGCCATTATTTTACACTGACTAGTGTGAAGTGCGACCATTTAATCAAGCTCATGTTATTGGGTGAGGGTCACATTGAGAGGAGATCTTCTGCTCAGTCATTGCGTTATGTGTCTGAAATGGATGACATGAATCTACTCAGTGTCAGGGAATTTGGTTCCAAGCCCAGTGAGCTGGGCACATAATTCATTCAAGCTCTCCACTGGAGTGCCTAGGGAAAGTCGAACTGTCAGAAACACCACAGATGAGATGCCAGACTGATTCCCAGACAAATATAGAATATTGCAAGGTAAAATGTCAGACAAGATAAAAGGAGTGTTCTTTGTACCCTGGACAAAACCTTTCTCTCACCAACATCTGTCAAAACTCTTCACAATACCAAATGTCAGTTCTTTTGGGGTATTTTCTTTCCTGTACTCACTGGAGTTTAGAAGAATGAGGGGGGATGTCAGTGAAATCTACTGAATATGGAAAGAGCTGGATAGAGTGGATGTGGAGAGGATGTTTCCAACAGTGGGAGAGTGTAGGACCAGACGACACAGCCTTGCTATAGAACGACATCCCTTTACACAGATGAGGAGGCATTCCTTTAGCCAGAGGGTGGTGAAACTGTAAAATTCAACACCACAGACACCTGTGGAGGCCAAGCCTTTTAAAGAAACAAGAGAAAATCTGCAGATGCTGGAAATCCAAGCAACACAAACAAAATGCTGGAGGAACTCAGCAGGCCAGGCAGCATCTATGGAAATAAGTACAGTCAACATTTCGGGCCAAGACCCTTTGACCCGAAGGGTCTTGGCCGAAACTTTGACAATACTCTTTTCTGTAGATGCTGCCTGGCATGCTGAGTTCCTCCAGCATTTTGGGTATATTTAAAGCGGAGGTTGATAGGTTCTTGATTAGTCATGGTGCCAAAGATTATGGGGAGACAGGGTTGAGAGGGATAATAAGTAAGCAAATTTACAAACATCTTTCTCATATCTCATGGTCTAATGACCTTATTATGCTGTTGTACACTGACAGCTATGCTTTCTTCATTAGAGACTTATGGAGGAACACAACTTGAAAACAGGGTCTTCAGCCCGACTGCTCTGTGCTGATCAAGAGCCCCACCTGAGCTAGTTCCATTTGCCTGCATTTGACCCATATCCTCTGAACTTTTCCTAACCATATCCTCTAAATCTTCTCTATGCAATCTTCAAAAGCTTTCCTATCCAAATCTTCTCAATCTTTCCTACTCTTTTACCTGCCAAGAGCCTTTTAAAAGTTGTTAATGTATCTGCCTCAGCCATTTCCTTTGGCAGCTTATTCCATATACTCATCACTGTCTGGATGAAAAAGTTGTCCCCCAGGTCCCTGTTAAACCTTTTCCCTCTCACTTGAAAGCTATGCCCTCTAGTTCTTAAGTCCCTAATCAGAGAAAATAGAATGTGTGTATTCAACTTACCTCTACCCTTCATGATTTATACACCTCCTTAAGGTCACCCTTCAGTGTCTTACAATCCAAGAACAAAGTCCCAGCATGCCCAACCCCTCCCTTTAACCAAGGCCTTCATGTCTCGGGAACTTTCTTATCAATTTTCTTTGCACTCTTTTCAGCTTGTTATTGCCTTTTCTGTATTAAGGTAACACAAACTGTGCATCATACTCCAATCAGAAACAACAGAATATCTGCAGATGCTGGAAATCCAAGCAACATACACAAAATGCTGGAGGAACTCAGCAGGCCAGACGGCATCTAGGAATAGAGCACAGTCGACATTTCGGGCCAAAGCCCACAGGGGTTTTGGCTCGAAATGTCAACTGTACTCTTTTCCTAGATGCTGCCTGGCCTACTGAGTTCCTCCAGGATTTTGTGTGTGTTATATCATACTCCAACTGTGATCTCACCAATGTCTTGTACAACATCTGCATATTGCCCGTTTGTCTGTACTCACTGATGAAGATCAGCATGCCCACTGCCTTCTTCCCCACCCTATCTGTGGTACCACATTCAGGGAAAGATATAGAGAGATATACAAGCAACACACATCAAAGTTGCCGGTGAACGCAGCAGGCCAGGCAGCATCTCTAGGAAGAAGTACAGTCGACATTTCAGGCCGAGACCCTTCGTCAGGACTAGACCTGAAACTGTACTTCTTCCTAGAGATGCTGCCTGGCCTGCTGCGCTCACTAGCAACTTTGATGTGTGTTGCTTGAATTTCCAGCATCTGCAGAATTCCTGTTGTTTGCGTTGTTGTTTGAGAGATATATAGTACTGTATTTGTCAACATGGAGCGGAGAGCAAGTTTGTAAATTTGGTGGGACCAAAGGATGTTGGGAATGGTGAGGGTGGTTGGACAGGTGGCAGAGAAGAAGTGCCAGGGGGTGGGGGTGGTGCAGGTGCAGACACACCCAGCCCTGAGACAATGGGCAAGGTCACTGGACTCCAAACAACTGACTTATTGATCATTATACAATGTCTTTCTGGGGCTTCCCACTCCCTCCCTCTCTCTTCCCCTTTTCCCAACCATGATTCCCCTCTCCCTACCCAATGAGTCCTTACTGCCAATCCAGCACTTATTCACACAAATCCTGTCTAAATCTATTTTATTCTCCTTTCATCCACTGCTTCCCCGCCCCTCTGCACCAATGTCAATTTACAGTGGTGAATTAACCAACTAAACCACATAGTTTTTAGATATAGGAGAAATCTTCTATCCTGCTGTTAAAAGACTATTAAATGGTTCTCTCACTACATAAGATGGATTCTTGTCCTCGTTATGATCTTGCGCTTTATAGTTTACCTGCTCCACACTTCCTCTGTAGCTGTTACACTTTATTTTGCATTGTTATTGTTTTACCTCATACTACCTCAGTGAACTGTGTAATGATCTGATCTGTGCCAACAGTGTGCAAGACAAACTTTTCACTGTATCCCGGTAGACGTGACAATAAACCAATACACCAAACCCATCCTGGACATTCTTTCATCTCCCCCTTCCCACAGGACAGGAGATACAAAAGCCTGAATGCACACACAGCCAGGCTCAAGGACAGGATCCATCCCACAGTCATAAGACCATTAAATGGTTCCCTAGTACACTAAAATGGACTCCTAACCTTACAATCCATCTTGTTATGACCTTGCACTGCACTTTTTCTGTAGCTGTTACATTTTATTCTGCATTTTGTTATCATTTTACCTTATTCTACCTCAGTACGCTGTGTAATGACCTGTTCTGTATGAACAGTATGCAAGACAAGCTTCTCACTGTATCTCCGTGCATGTGACAATAAAAAACGATTTCCAATACCAAACCTGAAGCAGCCAGAGGAAAGCCATGAGGTCACAGGGAGAACATGCAAACTCCACACAGAGAGCACAAGAGGTCAGATTTGAACCTGGGTCACCAGAGCTGTCAGCCAGTAGCTCTACCCACTATGCCAACGGTTCTGTGACTGCAATACTCTTTTGGTGTCTCCTATAGGAGCTTGAGGAGAGGGGTTTCTTTTTGACTAATTTTATACATTGGGGTACCTCACATTTCTTCCAACAGATACCATCTGACAAAGCAACGTAGCATAGTGATTAGCACAACACATTACCGTACAGACGACACAGGTTCAGTTCCCGACTCTGCCTGGGAGGAGTTTATATGTGCTCCCTGTGGCTGTGTGGCTTTTTTCTGGGAGATGCAGTTTCCTCCCACAGTCCAAAGACGTACCAATCGGTAGGTTAATGGGTCATTGTAAATTATCCGGTGATTAGGTTAGGGTTAAATTGGGGGTTGCTGGCTGGCGCGGCTCAAAGGGCCAGAAAGTCCTATTCCGCACTGTATCTCAATAAACAAACAAACAAATAAATGAATAAATCTGACCCCTTTCCTGACACATTCTTTCTTCTCCCCCCTCTCACCGGGCAGAAGCGAGAACCTCGAGAGGATCACCAGGGTCTCCCTCCCCCTTATACGTGACATTTATAGAGGACGTTGCAGATGAAGGATCTGAAGCATTGTTGAGGATCCCTACCACCCACCCCACAATCTCTTTCACCCACTACTGTCAGGAAGGAGGTACAGGAGCATCAGGACTCGGACTGTCAGACTGGGTGACAGCTTCTTCCCTCAAACTGTGAGACTAATGACTACCCTGACACCAACAGGGTCTCATCACCAGGACAGGAAACTGCTTACTGTTTATCTGGGCTGCACACTACATGCACTTTGTATTATAATTGATTAACTTTGTTACAGTAATATTTAGATTTATGTGCTGTGTGATGCTACATATGTTGTGTGGGTGCACTATGGTCTGGAGGAGTGTTATTTCGTTCAGATGACAATAAACTTGCACTTGAACTTGAGGTAAAACCCTGAAAGCACTATCACCAGGCTCGTGGACAGCATCTATGCGACTGTTTAATCAGACAATAATGGACTTATAGCAGTGGGATGGAACTACGGCTATAGCCCATAGGTTAAGGGTAAAAGGTGAAAAGTTTAAAGGGAACCTGAAGTGGAACTTCTTCACTCAGGGGGGGTGAGAGTGTGAAACGAGCCACCAGCAGAAGTGATGGATACAGGTTCCATTTCAACATTTAAGGGAAGTTTCAGTAAGTACATGGATGGGAGGGGTATGGAGCGGAGGGCTTTGGTCCATCTACAGGGTCAGCATGAACAAAGATCCGTTATCTGTGCTGTAGTGCTCTATGGCTCTTGAATGGTTCCATAATATGATCAACCTCACAATTTACCCTGTTATGACTTTACACCCATTGTTTAGCTGCACTGCACTTTCTCTGTAACGGCAACACTTTAATCTGCACTCTACCTCAATGTACTATTGTAATGAGTTAATCCGTATGAACGTTACACAAGACAAGATTTTCACTGTACCTCGATACTTGTCAATAATGAACCGATTTACGAAGCTTGTTATAAGCGCAAGAGATTCTGCAGATGCTGGAAATCCAGAGTAATAATGCTGGAGGAGCTGAGCAAGTCAGGCACCACCTATGGAGAGATATAAACAGTTGATGTTTCAGTCCTGATGAATGGTCTCAGCCCGAAATATCGACTCTTTATTTGTCATCATAGATCTGCTCCCGACCTGCTGAGTTCCTCCAGCATTTTGTGCGTGTTATCCAAGTTTGTATTAGGTCATGAAGATAAGTTAGTTTGCATTATTCAGGGACATGCTTTTGTCTCTCGTTCCTTGGTTACTTAATGCAAGAAGACAAAATTTGAGTGAAACACAACATGTTGGAGGAACTCAGTAGGTCAGACACCATCTATGGAGGAGTGTCCAGTCAGCATTTCAGGCCAAGATCCTTCATCAAGGAACATGAACTCAGGTCAACAATGAACAAAACCACAAAGGTGGGGGATGTGTTTTTTGGGAGGGGGAGGGAGGTAATACAGCCAGATATCTTGTCTTCTCATTACAGGCTATCTAGCTGGTGGCATTTCGCAACATTGATGACATCTCTGTATTAACATCTTACAACAAATGATATTCCCAGAATCCTATGTTTTACTTAAGCTGAAAGGATCAAATTAATTACATTGTGAGGGGCAAGTTTTTTTTTTACACAGGGGGTGGTGGGTTCTTGGAATGTGCTGCCTGGGGTGGTGGTAGAGGGCGAAATATTAGAAAATTTTAAGAGCTGTTTGGATAGGCACTTAGATGTGAGGAAAATGGAAGGATATGGACATTGTGTAGGAGAAGAGATTGGTTTAGTTAGCCATTTGATTACTAATTTAATTGGTTCGGCACAACATTGCTGGCTGGAGTGTCTGTTTCTGTGCTGTACTGTTGTATGTTCTATGTACATCCAGAAAATAAAAGAGGCTACATCTAATTTATTCAGCTATCCAGATCTTCTTTTCAGCTCTCAGCGACATATAACAATGTAAGCAACGTATTCTGAGAGAGTCATTGGCATCTCTTTCCACCCCCCCCAACTAACCATTATTTACGACAGTGCCTTTCTGTCATATATGAACACACAGAAAATGCTGGAGGAACTCAGTCGGCCAGGCAGCTTCTATGAAAAACAGTACAGTTGACATTTTGGGCCGAGACCCTTCAGGAGGACTGGGGAAAAAAAGATGAGGAGTAGAATTAAAAGGTGGGGAGAGGAGAGGTAGAAACACAAGGTGATGGGTGAAACCGGGAGGGGAAGGGGTGAGGTAAAGAGCTGGGAAGTTGATCGGTGAGAGAGATACAGGGCTGGAGAAGGGGGAAATCTATTAGAGAGGACAGAAGGCCACGGAAGAAAGAAACAGGAGCAAGGAGATAAAGTGAGAGAGGGAAAAGGGGCTGGGGAATGAGGAAGTGGAGGGTGTGCAGTTGCATTACTGGAAGTTTGAGAAATGGACATTCATGCCATCAGGTCGGAGGCTACCCAGAAGGAATATAAGGTGCTGTTCCTCCAACCTGAATGTGGCCTCATCATGACAGTAGAGAAGTCCATGGATAGACATATCGGAATAGGAATGGGAAGTGGAATTAAAATGGGTGGCCACTGGGTGATCCCGCTTTTCCTGATGGATGGAGCATAGGTGCTCAGCGAAACGGTCTTCCAATCTACGCCAGGTCTCACCGGTATAGGGAAGGCCACATCAGGAACACTGGACATAGTATATGACCCCAACAGACTCACAGGTGAAGTGTTGCCTCACCAGGAACGTCTGTTTGGGGCCACTTACCTGTTGCGATGAGGCCACACTCAGGTTGGAGGAACAACACCTTATATTCCGTCTGCTTAGCCTCCAACCTGATGGCATGAACATCAATTTCTCGAACTTCGGGTAAACCCCCACCCCTCCTTCACCAGTCCCCTTTCCCTCTCTCACCTTATCTCCTTGCCTGCCCATCACGTCCCTCTGGTGCTCCTCCCCCCTTTTCTTTCTTCCATGGCCTTCTGTCCTCTCCTATTGTATCTCTTTCACCAATCAAACTCCTAGCTCTTTACTTCACTCCTCCCACTCCTGGTTTCACCCATCACCTTGTGTTTCTCCCTCCTTTCCCCCCAAGTTTTAACTCTACTCCTCATCTATTTTTCTCCAGTCCTGTTGAAGGATCTCAGCCTGAAACTTCAACTGTACTCTTTTCCATAGGTGCTGCCTGGCCTGCTGAGTTCCTCCAGCATTTTGTGTGTGTTGCTTGGATTTCCAGCATCTGCAGATTTTCTCTTGTCATATATGAACTTTATATCAACTTGTACGTTTACAGAATATTTCTTTATTAACTGTTAATGTTATTGTGTTCATATTAAATTTTGTGCTGTATGTGATTGTATTTTTCAACTTGGTCTCAGAGGAATGTTGTTTTATTTAGCTATATACATGTGTACGGTTGATATATGTATAGTGTTTTGCACGTTGGTCTGCAGGAATATTGTTTCATTTACCTGTATACATGTGTATGGTTGAATGGCAATAAAATTGAACTTGAAGTTCGTAAGCAGCCTTAAGACTTTTCGTGTTGGGTGTTGATAATCTGCTCTGTGAATGTTTATACTTCTTGTGTTTGCTTTCTGTGAACTGAGGGCAGTGTGAAGTCTATTTAGTGACACAGCACAGAGCAGACTCTCCCAGCCCTTCGAGCTATGCTTTACCAGTCACCCCCACCAACCACGATTAACCCTCACCTAATCACAGGTCAATTTACAATGACCAATTAACCTACCAGGTACATCTTTTGAACTGTGGGAGGAAATCAGAGTACCCGGGGAAAACCAACACATTCCACAAGAATGTATAAGGGTGAGGGAGACCCGGGTGGTCCTCTTGGTCCTTCTTACTGTGCTCTGTAGGGCGAGTGGAAGATTCAGGTGGAAGCGGATGAGAATGTGGGATTAGCGATGGTCAGCATGATTCAATGGGCCGAAGGTCCATGTTGCATGCTACACATTTCTATGACTTTACCGTCAGATTTCCCCATCTCTGTACTTGTGGAGCATGGTCGACACTTTGTTCTATATTTATCAATGGAATCTTTGGGAATTAGAGTTTATACAAGTTGTTATCATATACACCAGAGTTTCTGTGGATGCTGGAAATCTTGAACACAAGGAATCCCAAGTAACAAGCTTATTGAGTATTCCTGCCACTCATTCCACAATCTCTTTGACCCAGAATCAAAGGTTTCAAAGGTACAATTAATGTCAGAGAAATGTATATAATATACATCCTGAAATTCTTTTCCTTCACAAACATCCACGAAAACAGAAATGCCTCAAAGAATGAACAACAGTTAAATGTTAGAACACCTAAGTACCCCTAGCTCCCCCTCCCAAGCATAAGCAGCAGCAAAGCAGCGAGCTCCCCCAGCAAAAAAAGCACTGGCACCCTCCACTAAGCACTCAAGTGTGCAGCAAGCATCAATAAAGGCACAGACTTGCAGTACCCCAAAGATTACTCGTTCACCCAGTAATTTGACATACCACAGGCTCTCTCTCTTTCACTCTGTCACTCTAATAAGGGAAGAAAGAGGTGTACCCATTTCAATATCATCAGGAAGGAGGCACAGGAGTATCTTTTCTAAGATGAGGAGCCCAAAACTGTTTACAGTACTCAGGTTGAGGCCTCACTAGTGCCTTATAAAGCCTTAGCATCACATACCTGCTCTTATTGAAGACCCCTTGGAAAGAATGCTAGCACTGCATTTGTCTTCCTCACCACCAACTCTACCTGCGTTAACCTTTAGGGTGTTCTGCACCAGGACTCCCAACTCCCTTTGCATCTCAGATTTTTGAATTTTCTCCCATTTAGAAAATAGTCTGCACATTTATTTCTTCTACCAAAGTGCATGACCATGCATTTTCCAATATTGTATTTCATTTGTCACTTACTTGCCCATTCTCCCAATCTTTCTAAGTCCTTAAACTGATTAAGTAGCTGGTTGTGGACTACAGAAGGAATGGAGACAGGCTAACCCTGTTGACATCAATGGATCTGGGGTTGAGAGGGTGAACAGCTTTAAGTTCTTCAGCATACACATCACCGAGGATCTCACGTGGTCTGTACATACTGACTATGTGGTGAAAAAAGCATAACAGCGCCTCTTTCACCTCAGACCGTTGAAGAAGTTTGGCATGAGTCCCCAAATCCTAAGGACTTTCTACAAGGGCACAATTGGCTGCATCACTGCCTGATATGGGAACTGTACTTCCCTCAATCGCAGGACTCTGTAGAGAGTGGTGCAGACAGTCCAGTGCATCTGTAGTTGTGAACCTCCCACTATTCAGGATGCCTAAAAAGACAATTGTGTGTAAAAAGGGCCCGAAGGATCATTGGGGATCCGAGTCATCTCAACCACAAATTGTTCCAGCTGCTATCATATGGGAAATGGTAGTGCAGCATTAAAGCCAGGGCTAGTAAGCTCTGGGACAGCTTCTTCCACCAGGTCATCAGACTGATTAATTCACGCTGATGCAATTGTACTTCTATGCTATATTGACTGTCCTGTTGTACATACTATTTATTGCAAATTACTATAAGTTGCACATTGCACACCTAGATGGAGACGTAATGTAAAGATTTTTACTCCTTATGTGTGTAAGAAATAAAGCCAATTCAATTCAATTTAACTCAATTCAGCAGTCATCCTCTTTCCTCAACACTACCTGCCCCACTACCAATCTTCATATCATCTGTAGACTTGGCAACAAAGTCATCTATTCCATCATCTAAATCATTGATATACAGCAGAAAAAGAAGTGGTCCCAACATTGACCCCTGCGGAATACCACTAGTCACTGGCAGCCAACCAGAAAAGGATCCTTTTATTCTCACTCGCTGCCTCCTGCCAATCAGCCCAATGCTCTAACCATGTTAGTAACTTTCCTGTAATACCATGGGCTCATGTGTGGCACCTTGTCAAAGGACTTCTGAAAGTCTAAAGTTTACAACATCCACTACATCCCCTTTATCTATCCTACTTGTAATCTCCACGAAGAATTCCAACAAGTTTGTCAGGCAAGATTTTCTCTTAAGGAAACCATGTTGACTTTGTCCTATCTTGTCCTGGGTCACCAAGTACTCCATAACCACATACTTAACAATTGACTCCAACAACTTCCCAACTACTGAGTTCAGGCCAACTAGTCTATAATTTCCTTTCAGCTGGCTCCCTCCTTTCTTAAAAAGTGGAGTGACATTTGCAATTTTCCAATCCCCTGGAACCATGCCAGAGTTCTTGAAAGATAATTATTAATGCCTCCACAATTTCTACCTCTTTCAGAACCCTGGTCCAGGTGATTTATGTACCTTTAGGTCTTTTAGCTTTTTGAGCACATTCTCCTTTGTAGTAGTAACTACACTCACTTCTCATCCATCACAACCTTCAACATCTGGCACACTGCTAGTGTCTTCTACAGTGAAGACTGATGCAAAATACTCAATTAATTTATTTGCCATCCCCTTGGTCCCTATTACTACCTCTCAGGCCTCATTTTCTAGCAGTCCTATATTCACTATCATCTCTCTTTTATTTTTTATATGCATGAAAAGGCTTTTTTCTAGCCACTTTGATATTGTTTGCCAGCTTGTTTTCATATTTTATCTTTTCCCTCTTAATGATTCTTTTAGTTGCTTTCAGTAAGTTCTTAAAAACTCCCCAATCCTCTAATTTCCTGCTAATTTTTGTACGCCCTCTCTTTTGCTTTTACATTAGCTTTGACTTCCCTTGTCATCCACGGTTGTACTATTTTGCCATTCCAGTATTTCTTTGTTTTTGGAATACATCTATCCTGAACCTTTCTCATTTTTCCCAGAAACTCAATCCATTTCTGCTCTGCTGTTATCCCTTTCCGCAACTCCTTTCAATTTACTTTGGCCAACTTCTCTCTCATACCACTGTGATTTCCTTTACTCCACTGAAATACTGCTATGTCAGACTTTACTTTCTCGCTATCAAATTTCAAGTTGAAGTTAATCATATTGTGATCACTGCTTCCTAAGTGTTTGTGTACATTAAGTTCTCTAATCACCTCCGGTTCATTACGAAACACTCAGTCCAGGACATCTGATCCCCTAGTAGTCTCAAAAACAAACTGCTCTAAAAAGCCATCACATAGGAATTCAACAAATTCATTCATTGAGATCCATTACCCACAATCCTGATTGGTAAGTTACAGAACATGGGACTCAGTACCTCCCTTTGCAATTGGATCCTCAACTTCCTAACCGGAAGACCACAATCTATGATGACATCGCTGACGATCAACACTGGCACCCCTCAGGGGTGGGAGTTTAGCCCACTGCTCTACTCTCTCTATACCAATGACTGTGTGGTTAGGCATAGCTCAATTACCAACTACAAATTTGCTGATGATACAACCATTGTTGAGAATCTCAGGTGGTGATGAGAGGGCATACAGGAGTGAGATATGCCAACTAGTAGAGTGGTGCCATAGCAATAACCTGGCACTCAACATCAGTAAGGCAAAAGAGCTGATTGTGGACTTCAGGAAGGGTAAGATGAAGAAACACATACCAATCTTCATAGAGGGATTAGAAGTGGAGAGAGTGAGCAGTTTCAAGTTCCTGGGTGTCAAGATCTCTGAGGATCTAACCTGGTCCCCACTTATCGATGCAGTTATAAAGAAGGCAAGACAGCGACTCCACTGCATTAGGAGTTTGAAGAGACTGGGCATATCAACAAAAACACTCAAAAACTTCTATAGATGTACCACGGAATGCATTCTGACAGGCTGCATCACTGTCTGGTGTGGGGGGGGGGGGCTACTGCACAGGACCAAAAGAAGCTGTAGAGGGTCATAAATTTTGTCGGCTCCATCTTGGGTACTAGCCTACAAAGTACCCAGGACATCTTCAGGAAGCACTGTCTCAGAAAGGCAGAGTCTATTATTAAGGACCTCCAGCACCCAGGGCATGCCCTTTTCTCACTGTTACCATCAGGTAGGAGGTACAGACTGAAGGCACACACTCAGCGATTCAGGAACAGCTTCTGCCATCCAATTCCTAAATGGACATTGAACCCATGAGCTCTACCTCACTTTTTTAATATATATTATTTCTGTTTTTGCATGATTTTTAATCTATTCAATATTCATATGCTGTAATTAATTAATTCATTTATATTTCTTCTATATTACGTATTGCATTGAACTGCTGCTGCTAGGTTAACAAGTTTCATGACACATGTCAGTGATAATGAACCTGATTCTGACCTGATTTTCCCAATCGACCTGCATGTTGAAATCTCCTATGACTATCATAACATTTGCCTTTTGACACGGCTTTTCTATTTCTCATTATAATCTGTAGTCCACATCTCAGCTACTGTTGGGAGGCCTGTATATAACTGCCATCGTGGTCCTTTTAAACTTGCAGTTTCTTGACTCAATCCACAAAGATTCAACATCTTCCAATCCTATGTCACATCTTTCTAAAGATTTGATGTCATTCTTTAGTAGAAGAGTCACACCAGCCCATCTGCCTATCTTCCTATCCCTCTGATATAATGTGTCACCTTGGATATTTGGTTCCCAACTGCAACCAGCCTTCAACCATGATTCAGTGATGGCCAGAACATCATACTTGACAATTTGTAATAGTGCAGCAAGATCATCCACCTTATTTCTTATACTCCTTGCATTGAGATATAACACTTTGAGTACTGTATATGCTACTCTTTTTGTTTTTGCATCCCTAATGCACTGATATTCACTCTGATGGCTGCAATTTTGTTCTATCTGCCTGCCCTTTCTGACAGTCTAACTGCATGCTATTTGTGCTTTTTTACCATCTGTCCTATCCTGAGTCCCTTCGCTCCATTTCCCACCCCTTCCAAATTAGTTTAAACCCCCTCCCCAACAGCTCCAACAAACCTGACCATGAGAATATTGGTCCTCCTCAGGTTCAGGTGCAACCCTTCAGGTCATAGCTCCCCCAGTAGAGGTCCCAAATGATCAAAGAACCAGAAGCCCTGCCCCCTTCATCAGTTTCACAGCCACACATTATTCTGCCACATCATCCTGTTTCTACACTTACTAGCACATGGCACAGGTAGCAGTCCATAAATTACTACACTGGAGGTCCTGCTTCTCAGCTTTCTACCCAGCTCTCTAAATTCTCTCTTCAGGACCTCTTTGCTTTTGCTTCCTATGTCATTAGTACTAGTTTGTACCAAGACATCTGGCTCCTCTCCCTCCCCCTCCGAAATGCCGTGGACGTGACCTGAGACATCCCTAACCCTAGCACTTGGAACGCAACGGACCGTCCAGGTGTCCCATACATGTCTGTTCCTCTAAGAACTGAGTCCCCTATCACTACCATTCCTCTCTTCTCCCTCTTTCCCTTCCGCACCATGGACCCATGCTCAGTGCCAGTAACCTGGTCTCCATGGTACTCCCCTGCGATATTCTGCCACCACCAAGGTTTCATCACTAGGACAGCAAGCTATTTACTGTTTACTGGCTACTTATGCAGCACAATACATGAATTTTGAATTATATTTTATTAACTTATTTGTGGTAATATTTTGGTTTATGTGCTGTGTGTGATATAGGTTTTGTGGAAGCATCATGTTCTTTCATTTGGTTGTATATATGTACAGTCAGTTGACAGTAAAGTTGAAGTTGAACAATGTGCTGGAGGAACTCAGCTGTTGTTGAGTTACTGGTTACAACAGTAATGAGTTGTTGATTTCAAGACAGTTATGGTCTTGTAAACTAGCTCCAACTGCAATCACAGATGACACAGCCATGTAGCTACTAGGGTTGGTGAGTTCTATGCTGATAAACACGCCATTTAGTTCAACTGATCCAAGCCAACCAAGATTCCCATCTAGCCCAGTCCCAGTTGCCCGCATTTGGCACAGATTCCCCTAGATCTTTTCTATCTGCAGTACTGTGCAAAAGTCTTATGCACAAACACACAGCAAGGGTATCAAAGACTTTTTCACAGTGTGGCAATAATTTTATGTATTACACAGTATTGCTGCTGCGACTGCAAAAGAAAAAAAAACAAATTTAATGACCTAGGTGAGTGATGATAAATCTGACTCTGATATGGGTCTGAGAGTGGGAAATGGGCAGAGAGGGCGGAATCATGGTTGGGAAAAGGGGACGGGAGAGGGGAGGAAGTGGGAAGCACCAGAGAGATATTCTATAATGATCAATAAACCAATTGTAAGGAATCAATTTACCTTGTCTGGTGTCTCAGGGTTGCGTGTGTCTGCCCTTGAGCCACACCTTGACTGCCACCTGTCCCACACCCCTCGTATGGCACTCCACCCTTACCATTCCCAACATCCTTTTTTCTCGCCAGATTTGCAAACTCGATCCCTGCTCCACGTTTGGGAGTATTGTGGAGAGGTCTTAGGCACCCAAATTAGAGAACAGTGCTGGAATTGAACTCTGAACTATGAAACACCTGGTGCTGTAGGAGTGTCTTGCGAACTGCAACACCACCGTGACGTCCATGTTTAAAGTTCAAAGTTCATTTATTATCAAAGTACATTTATGTCACCATATACAACCCTGAGATTCATTTTGTTGTGGGCATACTCAATAAATCCATAAAATAATAACCATAACAGAATCAATGAAAGACTGCCCAACTTGGGCATTCAACCTGAGTTTAGAAGACAACAAAATGTTCAAATACAAAAAAGAACAAAATAGTAATATAAAAGCAATAAATATCGAGAACATGAGATGAGTCCTTGAAAGTGAGTCCATTTATTGTGGGAACAGTTCAAGTCCACAATGTAACTGTAGAACATATGAACAAAAGTAGTTCCCTTCACGTACAACACAGTTCTATAGGTACAGGTATATAATTCTTTAAAGGTGGTGACATCATTAGACAGGGTGACGACGAAGTGCATGACAACCTGGCCTTCATTGGTTGAGGAACAGAGTCCAGCAATTGGAAAGTCATCTTTCAACTATACAGGATATTGGTCAGACTGTACCTGGAGTATTGTGTGTGTTTCTGATCACTGTACTATAGAAAGGAAGTGATTAAAGTTCAAGATTGTTTAATGTCAATTCCTGTACACAAGTGTAAAGGAAAACCAAGTAATTGTTACTCCAGATCTGAGGCAGCACAAGAAAAGTAAGATAAGGAACACAATACTAATAATAAAAACAGTGGGAAGTATAAGTACATAAGATAGCTTATATGCATAGATTGATTTTACAAGGGGTGATTGATAATTTCATGGCCTAAGGTAGAAGGAGTCAATTTTAGAAAACCTAGCACATTTATTTTTCCTACATTTACACACTTAGTCCAGCGGTCGTGGAGCATACGGAGTCCTTCTTTGCAGAAGTGGTCCACAGCAGGGGTGATTGATAAGTTTGTGGCCTAAGGTAGAAGGAGATGAGTTATTAACTTCAAACTTGCTGCATTTTCACTCAAAGAGTTAAACTGCACGTGCATGTAACGAGAGCTGCATTACTCATCTCCTTCTACCTTAAGCCACGAACGTATCAATCACCCCTGCTGTGGACCACTTCTACAAAGAAGGGATCCGTATGCTCCACGACCGCTGGACTAAGTGTGTAAATGTAGGAGGGGACTATGTTGAAAAATAGATGTGCTAGGTTTTCTAATATTGACTCCTTCTACCTTAGGCCACGAACTTATCAATCACCCCTCGTATGTCCATAAAGAGGCACTAGGCACAGGACTATCTCTACATAGGGTGACTAACAGGAAACGATAAAGTAATGGTGTTTGGGGGTGTGGAGGGGTGGGTTAGTGGGTGGAGGTGTTGATCAACCTTACTGCTTGAGAAAGTAACTGTTTTAGAGTCTGGTGTTCCTGGCATGGATGTTACGTAGCGTCCTCTCTGATGGGAATGGGACAAATGGTCCTTGCGTAGGTTGGGTGGGATCCTTCATGATGTTACTGGCCATTTTCCAGACCCTTCTGTACATAAGCCCTCGATGATGGCTAAGCTGGTGCTGGTGATACATTGGGCAGCTTTAACTACCCGTCGTAGAGCCTTCCTGTCTGCCACGGTGCAGTTTCCGTACCATTCAGTGAGACACTTTGTTGGGATGCTCTCTACTGTGCATCCATAGAATGACGCGAGTATAGAAAGAGTGCAGGAAAGATTCACAAGGATTTTACTGGGACTGCAGTACGAGTTATAAAAAGAAACTGTATAGGTTGGACCTGTTTTTCCTGGTTTTTCTTCCTTCTTGTACAAGTTATACTCATTGGCCTCTTTATTAGGTAAACCTGTACACCTGCTAGTGAATACAAATATCTAACAAGTAATGATGTGGCAGCAACTCAATTCATAAAAGCATGCAGACATGGTCAAGAGGTTCAGTTATTGTTCAGCTCAAACATCAGAACAAACGTAATCTAAGTGACTTTGTCCATAGATTGATTGTTAGTTCAAGACGGGGTGATTTGAATATCTCTGAATCTGCTGATCTCCTGGAATTTCATGCACTGTAATCTCTAGAGTTTACAAAGAATTGTGCAAAAAAACTTAAAAATCTAATGAGTGGCAGTTCTGTGAGTGCAAATGCCTTGTGGATGAGAGTGGTCAGAGGAGAATGGTCAGACTGGTTCAAGCTGACAGGAAGGCAACAGTAACTCAAATAACCATGTGTAACAGCAGTGGTGTGCAGAAAAGCATCTCTGAATACACTACACATCAAAGCATGAAATGGATGGGCTACAACAGCAGGAGACCATAAACTACACTCAGTGTACACAAGACGTACTTAATAAAGTGACCACTGTGTGTATGTTTAATTCATGTTTTACTTGTGAATGCTGCTTATCTGATGATATGCACATGTGACGCTGTTGCAAATAGGTTTTTCATCGTGCCTGTGCACACATAGACTTGTCCAGATGACAATAAACTTTGCTATGTCTTTGTTGTACAATTTTAATAAGAGCTGTTTGTACATATTCATTGTGATCTGTTAACTGATCCATAATCCCAGTTAATATGCACAATCAATCCCATGTGTCCCCACTTTGTACATTATCCTTTTATGAGACACTTTATCAAATGCCTTAAGGAAATCTAAATACTTTACATTGTCTAGATCCCCTTGATCCACCCTGCTGGTCGCATCATTAAAGAACTCTCATAGATTTGATAAATTTATTATCAACATATGTATACTATATACAACCTTGAGATTTACAGGTAGTCACAAAACAAAGAATCCCTATAATAAAAAGACTAGCAAGCACCCAAAATGCAGAAAGAAAATCAAAGCATGCAAATAATAAAAGTAAGCAAATAATATTCAGAAATGAAGTTCACGAAAGTGAGTCCACAGCCACGAAGCCAGTCGTCATTGCAGCCGATCCAGGAGCCTGTTTGTGGCAGACCACAGCCTCAGTTCAGCGCGGAGACTAGTAAACCTCGCAGGCAGCAAGCTGAACACTGGCCCATCCCTCTCTACCTGTCCTAACACCCTGACCTTTTCAACCTGGCTTGGCACTTAAATCGGCTAAGGAATGGGTCATTCCTTGCTCTCGAACTTGGTTCTGCTGTTTCAATACATTCTCTGGCCTGGCCCCACTGCCCCGATTCAGCCTGTACCCTGCCTTTCCAGTCAGGTCCAACACTTAAATCAGTCAAACATCAGCTCGTTACTCACTCTTGAGCATGGACTCTGTTGCCTCATCTCTGTCTCACTTCAGTTCTGCCTCATCGAACTGGCTGGGGGTTTCGCCGGCTTGATTCGTCCTGTACACATCATGCCGCAACTGTTCTGCACCTTCAGGACTTCAGTTCACATCGCAAAAGTACCATGTCAACCTGGTGGTTCAAACGTTCAACTCCAAAGGGAAGTTATGGGCTACTGACTGCAAGCATTGTTTACCAGGAAAAGTGTGATCAGTAGAGTAGTTAGTAGGTTTGTTTGCTGTCGGCAAGTCATCACTGTTTCATCAGCATCATCTTCTCTATTGATAAATCCATTCTGACCCTGCCTCATACAAACTGCTGGAGGACCTCAGTAGGTCAGACCTCATCTATGGAGAAGCACCTCCAGAGCAACCGTCAGGCTTCTGAACCAATGGGATAACTTCACTCACCTGAACTCTGAACTGATTCCATTACCCATGTCCTCCCTTTCAAGAATTTGATGATTCATGTTCTCAGCATTATCTATCTATCTACAGTACTGTGCAAAAGTCTTAGGCACATACAATATGCAGTATATAGCTGGGATGCCTAGGACCTTTGCACAGTACTGTGGTAATTTTACTTATTGCACTTTACTGCTGCCGTAAAAAAACCCAAATTTCATGACATATGTGAGTGATGATAATCCTGATTCTGATACGGGTCTCTGTTGTGGACTGAGAGTGGGAAGTGGGCAGTAAGAGGGGAGTCATGGTTCAGAAAAGGGGAAGGGAGAGGGGAGGGAGCAGGAAGCACCAAGGAGACATTCTTGAATGATCAATAAACCAGTTGTTTGAAAGACCTTGCCTGGTGTTGCAGGGCCGGATGTGTCTGCACCCACACCACCCCCTCTTGACCCTGGTACTCCTCTGCCATCTGTCCCACAATCTGCCCTTGGACACCCCACATAAGCAATTCCCCACATCCTTTGCTCCTGCCAGATATACAAATTTGCTTTCTCCTCCACGTTGACAGGTACACTACTGTACAAAAGTCTTAGGCATCCTAGTTATATATATATATGTGTGTGTGTTGTATCGAGATACAGTGCAGAATAGGTCCTTTCTGCCCTTTGAGCCATTCAACCCAGCAATCCCCCTAGTCAATCCTAACCTAATCACGGGACAATTTACAATGACCAATTAACCTACCAAGTGGTAGGTCTTTGGACTGTGCGAGGAAATTGGAGCATCAGGAGGAAATCCACATGGTAATGAGGAGGACAACATACAAACTCCTTACAAGCAGCAGTGTGAACTTGTGAATTGACTCGAGTCGCTGTACTGTGAAGCAAAATGCACTGACTACTACGTTACCCAAAACTTCTGTGCTTAAAGCTTTTTCACTATACTATATCTATCTATCTACTGATTGTTTCATTTGTTTGCATTTGTATTTATGTTTGTCGTTTGTAAATTGGTTGTTTGACAGCTTTTTATTGATTATATTATATATCTCTGTTCTAATGTAAGAAAAATATAATACATGGGTAGTATATGGTGACATATATGTACTTGATAATAAACTTACTTTGAACTTTGATATTGCAAGCAGAACTTAGTTGACAGTAAGATATTTTACAATCACTTACAAAGAGTGGCGAGGTGTGTTTCTAAAAGCAAGCCTTTCATTGATCACTGGACTTTGCCTTCTGAACTGTAGCAGTCTCTCACAATTACAAATACTCCACTTTGCCATGCACTTTAAAGTCCCAAGATAATGAAGTACTCTCTACACCAGTTGTAGTTTTGACATCACAGCCTAGTTATTCTTGATATCTTGCCGGCATTAGTGAGTCTGGTGATTAATTATTATTTCGTCAGCGTCTATCAGCAAGTCTCTGATCCAAATTAATTGCATTTTGGACACCGAGACTGCAAGCTCAGGTCCTGGAGCCTGGGCTGTGAGTTCAGACGAAGCTGAAACTGCGGAAGGAAAAGCTTTCACATCCGATCCCCCTCCATAATGTCAATAGAGTAGGTGATAACTGCAAGAATAACTTGGCTGTGTGCTTTCGGCGCTTAGTGCGAAGCAAACGCGGCATTGTCCTTTTACGAAGAATCGCTGTGGTATTAGAAAGGAAAATGAGTCTAACTCCAGAAAGCAGTTAGTTAAGCTTACTCAGTCCCTCTTCAGCTAAAGCCACCGCATCCCACAACGGGGATACCCGCGGATACATCATATAAGATTACACACCCACTCAGAACCCCATCTAACACACAGTTGTTCGAAGTTACCACGCAACACGTGGATGGCAAAAATAAGACAATTATTAATTTGCTCCGCACACCCACGCCCCACTCCCCGCACAAAGAAACCGCGGTTTTCCCGTGATATGCATTTCAAGGGAATAAAAGACCAAGTACAAAAGGGCGTGGCAAGTGTGACTGCGAACCGCAGCGGAAACCACTGTCGTCTCGCCTTGTACCACGGAGCCTGGTTTATCGCGGAGTAAGGTGACAGACGTTCAATGAATGTTCACCTTTCCACAGATCCAGGCTGGAGCGGCCGGTTATCCCTCGAGAAGCAGTTCCCAGCCGAGCAAGCAACAAATGCACCGAGTGCGGCAGGATTTCATTTTAACAACCGTGCACTATTATACCGGAACCTGGGGAGTGTCTGGGCTTGGATGCCTACCAGGAATCAGCACTAAAACCTAATACCAATCAGCCCAGTTTGTGCACTTTGATGTGTTCCCGCCCTCTTAATCAAGGCCTCTGACCTAAACTTCTGTCTGTCTGTCTGTATCTTGTTTTACGGCGGTTGGCATCCAGCTTAATGGTGCATTACCGCCACCCTCTGCTCCAGAATGTGCACTAGACATACATTCTAAATCCCTTCACCCAAACACACACACACACACACACACGCGCACACACACACACACAAACCTACACTTCACCCTCCCATCTTTGACCATCCTAGTATCCTATTCCTATTTATTCGTCATATTCTATAAAAAAACCCTGTACCCCTTAAAAACGCTAAAAATACCCGGACTTGTGCTCGCTCACCCATGCCCAGCAACCTTTTTAATGTAAATTCCTGCATCCCCAACTCCCTTAATTTATTTCTCATCATCTCTCTCTGTATCCCATACTTCCTGCAACTCAGAACTACATGTTCTACTGACTCCTCTTCCTGACATTCCTCACACAATCCTGTCTGGTGTTTCCCTATCATTTTCAATGTTTTGTTTAATGCACAGTGCCCCAGCCTTAACCTAGTCCACACAATTTCCTCTCTTCTGTTTCCATTACCTACCCTAGTAACTGCAATACTCTTTTGTATTTGATATAAATGCCTCCCTTTCCCCTCCCTGTCCCATCTTTCTTGCCACATTCGGTTGACTTTTTCCCAGATTACACACTTAACCTCTGCTTTACTGATACTAATGTGCATTTCCACATTTTCTTTCTTTAACGCCCTCTTTGCCAACTCATCCACCCTCTCATTCTCCTTCACCCCTACATGTGCTGGAACCCATAGAAATTTTACCTGACGTCCCTGATTTGCAATTCTTGTAACTAACTGAAGGACTTCATAAAGTACATCTTGCCGACTGTTTGTGTGAAAAGACCCTAAACTTGCTAGAACTGAGGATGAATCTGAACATATCAATGCTTTGGATGGTCTGGCTTTCTGCACCCATTGCAATGCAACCAACACTGCCAGCATCTCCACTGTAAACACCCCTAACTTATTAGATGTTCTTCTGCTGATTCCAATTTCTTTTGCTGGTATTACCACCCCAAACCCTGTCACTCCTGTTTCAGGTTCCTTCGCACCATCTGTATAAATGTGAGTATAATCACTATACTTTTCCATCACATGACAGTTAAATGCATTTACCAAATCTGTTTTATATCTTTCTTTCCTTTTTACCTCTAACAAATGCCAGTCTATGTCAGGGCATACAAGCTTCCATGGAGCTACAACCGGATAAACTACTGAAGGACTTATCCTCAGATCAAACACTCCACATTCTTTCGCGATATCATTCCCTACCCGACTAAAGGTATCCCTCTGAAACCTCCCATTTTCCCAGCACTCCTGCAACACTCCTTTAGTAGGGTGAGAATCATTGTGCCCCTGCAAGTTAGCCCAGTAGTTTGCCATCTGACCTAAACTTCATATCGTTAAAACGACCCTTTCCTCCCTCCCAATATAACCCGTGGCTTGGCCAAACTTGAGTTCTCTAGACCAGCGAAGGCTGAGAAGCGATCTGAGATTTATAAGATGACAAGAGGCATAGATAGAGTACACAGACGGTATCTTTTTTCAAGAGTTGGATTGTTCAATAGTATAGGTTATGCATTTAAGGTGAGGGGGGTAATTTCAAAGGCAAGTTTTGGAAATGAGGGGTAATTTTTTAAAAAAAGACACAGAGAGAGTGGTGGGTGTCAGGAATATACTACCTGAGGTGGTGATAGAGGCAGAATCATTAGGGATTTTTATCAGGCATTTGGATAGGCACGTGAATGTGAAGAAAATGGAAGGATATGGACATTGTGTAGGGAGAGGAGATTAGTTAGCAATTTGAATCGGTCGGCACAACATAGTGGGCCGAAGGCCTTGTTCCTGGTGCTGTACTCAATGTTCTACGTTCTATATTCTATTAACCGGAATGGGGTTATTTAAAGCAACGGCCAATTAGATAGATAAAACAATGAATGACCTACATTTAGAACATTTCCACGGTCTATTTTAAGTACTTCTGTGTAATTTCTGGAACCTTTTTTTTCCTAGCAATGCATCGCCAAAACAGTGCCATGGACATTACCAAGCCCGGCGTGCTACAGAAGCTCCAGAGACCTCCTCCCTGGGAGAGCAAGGATCTACACCTGGGAACAATTTGAAAGACTGGTCCAGCATAGATGACTCTGACGAGCCTGTGTCAGAGTCAATGGCCTGTGTCTCTGAAGAAAAACCTATCGCCAAGTCTACTTCATATATTCATGTAATATTTAAACTGATAGAAATAGTTGAAATAATTCCCGAATCGTTTATGATGCGTTTAAACTTTCCAAAGTGCACTTGTTAATAAGAACCCGGTCTTTAACCAGAGACTGCCGCAGGCTGAGGGGTGGGGAAATGTAACCGATGGTTAGAGCGCCGGGGCGGTGGGTGTCAACAGCTGGAAGACTCGGCCTACGCGGCTCAGCTGCAAACCGCCGACGGATGCGAGTGATCGCTTCAAGTCGAGATTTGCTCAGCGTTGCCGTCTAGACTGGCTGATAACTAGTGCCTGCATCACCCCTGGCTACCTGGCTACAGCGGGGACATTCGTTTTCATTTGCTGCCCTGGTTCAGAGGGTCTTTTACATGTGCATCTATATCCCACTGGTATATACACACCCCTATGTGTAGGTGTATTCAGTCTCGGACCTACCTATAAATCCAACACACAGATATCGCTTCGCACGCTTTCATAAATCTACTTTTATATTTATGATCACATATCTGCATATATAACCATAAAAAGTTTTACCTAACTATACACATATCTAACTACCACTTTTACATATCATTTAGGATAAATTAATAGATGAAGGTTTAGTATATTGATTCACGAACAGCGAGTGGAGAATTTGCCCCACAAGTACTTTTAGCACAGCGGGGGGAGAAATAGAGAGAGAGAGGCAGACAGAAAGAGAAAAAAGAGGAGGGAGGGACAGAGAGCGAGAGAGAGAGAACGAACGAGAGAGTGAGCGAGGAGGGGGAGAGAGAGAGAATATCTATACTGTATCTATCCGGATGTTGTACCTGACTCCGTGTGGCGTGGCCTGCCCCGGTCCCGGAGATAGTAGGAAAAATCCAGACAGCTCTCGTGCTCCACCAGCCCTTTAAAGCAGAGTTCGGTCACAATGTTGAGCGCTTTCTGACAAAGCTCGTCCTCTCGGTCTGCAGTCATTTCCCATCAGCATCCTTCTGAATGGGTCTCAGCTACGCAGTAACGGGAAGAGGGGGCGGCACATTCGGTGAGCTTCAGCACCGCGGACAGCACCAACGCGTCCCCTTCAGTAGACTTCCCGGCCTCCACATCCAGCCGCACCCCAAGCAAGCTCCCTTTCTCTCTCTGTAGAAATAGTTCCTGGGTCTGTGTCTCTTAGATCTGCTCCCCACCCATCCACACCCTCCCAAAATAACGCCTCCAGGACCCGATGGGCCAAGTAGTTTTATTTCGACACACTTAATGTGGCAGAAAGGGCTCCAGCCCTTTCTCGTTCTGAATCACGGCTGCTGGCCATTGGCGCCCGTAGCAGAGAGCCGCTCCTATTCAATTGAGATAAATGGCTCCCAGACCAGATTACTTAGCAGATGTGTCCGCCAGGGATTTGCAAAGCCTTAAAAATGCTGGGCTAATTACCTACAGCTCCCTCCTCCGCCGGTGCCAGAGAATTCTGACCTCTTTATAAACCAACTTCACTCAGCAAGGAAAGGCTGACATTTCTGTAACACCCGCCTCATCCCTTTCGGGACGTCCTGAAGTTCTTTTCGACTAGATCGCACACTCCGAAAGATCACGCGACCGTGCACGAAACTAACGCGCGCGTAGCAAAATCCCTCAAACGGAATCGTGAGGAGGCCCGTCTTCGCAAATGGCGAACGAAGTATCATAGCGGGGGGAGTGCGATAGAATGTTGACATGCAGTCGAGGACAGTGTGGCGTGGGGGGGGGGTCTTGTTTGACTGATAGTCGGAAGTCAGGGCCAGCAACAGTTCTGCCTAGTCTTGGTATTGCACAGGGAATAATGCACCACGTCTTGTTGCTCTGAAAGGGTCTTTTCGCTTCAGAGGCTAGAGTTGGTCTCCCATTCGCTCTCACCCTCCCGGTCCCCCTATTCAGCCCACTCCCATTCACTCCCGTCCCCCCACTTAACACACACACACACACACTTATTTTAATACGTTTGTCCACCGGGTAAACTCCTTATCCCACGCATTTGTAACGAAAATAGTCGAGTTACAACATCGCTATTTGATCTTGCTGTTTTAGAGGGACAGCATTGTATGACTTGGGAGGGTTTTTTTAAACCAGATTCAACACCCCCAAATCAGAAACGTGATATTCTGTAAAACAAGGTGTCGACGATGTCTGACACCAGGCGCAAGGCGACACACGAAGAGTTGTGAAATGCAATCTGCGAATTTCCGTCTGGTACGGAAGGGGCCACTGTACAGGATTGGAGAGAGCTGCAGAAAGTTACACACTCAGCCATCTCCATCATGGACATCTATAGGGAAGGGCCTCGGCCCGAAAAGCCGACTGGACTCTTTTCGATAGGTGCTGCCTGGCCTGCTGAGTTCCTCCAGCATTTCGCGTGTGTCGCTTGGGTTTCCAGCATCAGATTTTCTCTTGTTTGTGATGTGCTCTTGCCCCCCTCGAGGACATCTTCAAAAAGGCGGCATCCGCGATTAAGGACCCAGGACATGGCCTCTTTTCATTTATGCCATCAATGAGGAGCCTGAAGACACGCACTCAACGTTTTAGGAACAACTCTTTCCCCACCACTATCAGATTTATGAATGGACAATGAACCCAGACACTACCGCACTATTTTTATTTTTTTTTTGTGCTCTCTTTTGGCTCTATTTGATTATGTATAAATATATATAAACATTGAATTCGAACTACTAAATAAGAAATAACGAGGGCGGATATATGTGAAGCGAAGGAGTTCATACCACCAAGTGTTTGATACAACTTTGTGGGTTTAGAGCAAGTATCATAATGTCTTTCTTTCCGAAGTGTCAAGAGTTTAACTAAAACAAGGGCTGGTGTTATGTGCGACATGGGAAGCCACCAGCCGCCTGCTTTAATTTGCGTCTCGTTTCACTCAGTTCAGCACCAACGACCCGGACTAGTGAATAGGTACCATCTATCATTCACTTGCCACTGTTTCAAAGTACGAAGGTTCAAAATTCAAAGTAAAATAAGTACCTATGTGCACGTATTCATTTTTTGCAGGCGTTTATAATAAAAAGAAATACAACAAGTTATGAAAATAAAGGGATGAAGACAGACTAATGCACGAAAGAAGACAAAATGTGTAAATAAAAATAACACTGTGAACATGAGTTGTATCAAGAGTCCTTGAGAATGTGTCTGTGTCTGAAGGTCATAGAATCAGTTCAGAGTTGCGGTGAGTGAAATTTTCCACGTCTGTTCAAGATCCTGAGGGTTGCAGAGTATTAACTGTTCCAGAACCCGGTGATACGGGACCTAAAGTTTTGTACCCCCTATCCGATGGTAATAGATTGAAGAGGGCATGTCTTGGACGGTGGGGGTCCTTGATGATAGATGCTGTTCTTTTTTGCGGTGATGCTCCTTGTAGATGCACTCAATGATGGGAAAGATTTACCTGTGAGGGACTGGGTTGTAAGCACCGCGTTCCGGTATCTGCAGAATCACTTGTATGTATCCATCACTTTCTGCAGCTCTTTCCATTCCTGAGTATTGGTGTTTCCATACCAGGTCGTGATGCAACCAGTTACGATACTCTCCACTGTGCATCTAAAGAAGTTTGGCAAATGTGTTTGAGACCTCCCCCTCCAGACACTACCTACCTGTCATCTTAAAACCCTCCTCCGTCCACTAATCGCCTCAAAAAACCTTTCTGCTTGCTCTTTTCGCTTTTTTATACCGGTAATATCGCCTCTCCGCTCCTACTCGAGGCACGACTTCAAATTTCAGCAATTTCTAACCCCCCCCAACATTCACACACAGATGTAGCTCGATCCGTCGACTCTTCATCCCATGTTCTCGATATTCATTGCTTATATATATATTTATTTATTTATTACTATTATTTTATTATTATTTCTATTTTTCTTCTTCCTTTTCTATTTTTTCTTTCTTTTTGTATTTGCATAGTTCGTTGTCTTTTGCACATTGGTTATTTGTCCGTCCTATTGAGGGTGATTTTTTTCATTGATTCTATTGTGTTTTTTGTAATTACTTTGAATGCTCGGAAAAAAATAAATCTTAGGGTTGTATGTGGTGACATTTATATATTTTGAACTTTGGAGTTCATCCAGCGCATCATTTATTGTTCTTGATTCAAGCATCTGCAGACTCTTTCTCTGGAGTTCTGAAATACCCCACGTGAGGTGGGGTAATAGATTTGCCCCTGTAGGGTGATTGCGTTTTAAAGTGACGCCTAATGGATTTTTTTCCCCGAGTTATTCCTTTCCCCCCACCAACTCTACCTTAGAGGCACTGAGATCAGCAAGACATATGGAGCAAGCAATAGACACGATCTTGGAGGAACTGAAAGGGTCAGGCAGCCTCCATGGAGGGAGATGGACAGTCAATATTTCAGGTGAAAACCCATCAACTACAGACGTGGAGTGATCTGTTAGCAGTTACAAATAGATACTATTTAATTTTAGAAATTGTTATGTCATGTAGAAAATGCCACATTACACAAGTGGTACATTGGACGTGATGTACACTCAAGGTCTGGGTATCTCTCTAGTCTGGGCTCTTTTATGCAAGGCCATAAAAACCTGGCAACCAGACCAAGTTGACAAAATCCACTGCAGATCAGCACTAATTGGGAGTCCACTTAAATAATCACAATACACGTAAAACCCATGCCAATCAAACTAAACGACAAGATTAAACAGAAAGCCTTAGGGCTTAACGACTCTAGGTAACAATGAACAAACAGAGGTGCACAGGCCCACAGCACTCACGACAGTTCTTGTCATAGTGCTATGGTACCGCCTGCCTGATGTTTGGTGGTCAAAGAGATTGCTGGATGGATGGGAGGGATCATTGACAATGCTAAGGGCCCTGCATATGCAGCACTCCTTATAAATATCTCTGATGGGTGGAAGAGATACCCCAATGATTCTTTCAGCAGTCCTCGCAATTCTATATAGAGACTTGTGGTCAGGTGCCTTGTAATTGCTGTATTAGATGGTGATAAGACCATAAGGAGCAGGGAGGTACTACTGCAGTTGTACAAGGCCTTGGTGAGACCACACCTGGAGTATTGTGTGCAGTCTTAGTCCCCTAATCTGAGGAAAGACATTCTTGCCATAGAGGGAGTACAAAGAAGGTTCACCAGATTGATTCCTGGGATGGCAGGACTTTCATATGATGAAAGACTGGATTGACTAGGCTTGTACTCTCTGGAATTTAGAAGATTGAGGGGGGATCTGATAGAAACATATAAAATCCTAAAGGGATTGGACAGGCTAGATGCAGGAAGATTGTTCCCGATGTTGGGGAAGTCCAGAACGAGGGGTCACAGTTTGAGGATAAAAGGGAAGCCTTTTAGGACCGAGATGAGGAAAAACTTCTTCACACAGAGAGTGGTGAATCTGTGGAATTCTCTGCCACAGGAAACAGTTGAGGCCAGTTCATTGGCTACATTTAAGAGGGAGTTAGATATGGCCCTTGTGGCTAAAGGGATCAGGGGGTTTGGAGGGAAGGCAGGTACAGGGTTCTGAGTTGGATGATCAGCCATGATCATACTGAATGGTGGTGCAGGCTCGAAGGGCCGAATGGCCTACTCCTGCACCTATTTTCTATGTTTCTATGTTTCTACAAGATATAAGAGCAGGATTAGGCCACTTGACTCAGAGTCTGTTCCACCATTTTATCATGGCTGATCCAATTTTACTCTCAGCCCCAATCTCCTGCCTTCTCCCCATATCCTTTCATGCCCTGACCAATCAAGGATCTGTCAACCTCTGCCTTAAATATACATAAAGACTTAGTCTCCACATTTGCCTGTGGCAAAGAATTCCACAGATTCACCACTTTCCGGCTAAAGAAATCTTCCTCATCTCTGTTCTAAAAGGAAGCCCAACAATCGTAAGGCAATGTTCTCTGCTCTTAGACTCTCTGACCACAAGAAACATCCTCTCCACATATACTCTATCAAGTCCTTTCACCATTTGATAGGTTTCAATGAGGTCATCCCTTATTCTTCTGAATTCTAGTGAATACAGGCCCAGAGCCATCAAACACTTTTCATATGACAAGCCATTCAATCCTGGAATCATTTTTGTGAACCTCCTTTGAACCCTCTCCAATTTCAGCTCATCTTTTCTAAGGTAAGAAGCCCACAGCTGCTCACAATACTCCAAGTGAGGGCTTACCAGCGCTTTATAAAGTTTCAACATTACATCCTTGCTTTTATATTCTAGTCCTCTTGAAATGAATGCTAACATTGCATTTGTCTTGCTCACCACAGACTCAACCTGCAAATAAAATTTAGGGAATCCTGCATAAGGACTCCTGAGTCCCTTTGCACCTCAGTTTCTTGTATTTTCTCTCCATTTAAAAAGAAGTCAACTCTTTCATTTCTTTTACCAAAGTGCATGACCATACACTTCCCAACACTGATGCAGCTGGTCAGGACACTCTCAATAGTGCTTCAATCTGAGCTGGACTTTATTTGTGCTTCCACTCAAACAACCTTTTAAAGCTTTAATTGTGCATTCATTATTGATTGTCCTTAACCGAACCCAATAAAATATTCCTTAAAATGATCTCCATGTACAATGCAATTTCTGGCCTGAACACTTGTGTAGAAAAGCAGTGATGGCTATTTTAATCAGAAATTTATTCACAGGGGAATTTTATTTACTCCCCTACTCAGACAGATGGCAGGAACTTGTTAACAGTTTGGTTGGTATAGTGGCATAGCGGTTAGCACAATTGCCTTACAGCGCCTGAGATCACCAATCAGAGCTCAGTTCCTGCCACCATCCTGTAAAGAGTTCATAAATTCTCCTCATTACGCATCGGTTTCCTTCAGGTGCTCTGGTTTCATCCCACATTGCAAAGATGTAAGGTCATTAGGTTAATTGGTCACATGGGTTGTAAAAGGGTAGCACAGGCTCAATGGGCCAGAAAGGCTTGTTACCGTGTGGTGTCTCTAAATAGAAAAATAAAACCGGAACTATTCATCGGGTCTCTATGCATCAGTCAAGTATTAATTTCATTCTCTCTTCAAAAGGCAATAGCTCAGGGGTAAATTAGTTACTGACACAACAAAACGCAAGGATATTACATCAGGAAACTTTGGTTATCGAGTCATATTGAGGCCCCAGTGAAGAAAAGGAAGTGTATAGCAGGTATAGGCAGGAAGGAACAAATGGGTACTTGAAGTTTATAAGAAATGCAAGAGAACACTTAAGAAGGAAACCAGAGGGCTAAAAGAAGACAAGGTTGTTCTAGCAGATAAGGTGAAGGGGAATTCCAAGGGGTTCTACAGGTATATTAAAAGCAAAATGGTCGAAAGGGACAAAATTGATCCTCTTGAAGATAGCAGTGGTCACCTATGCATGGAGCAGAAAGAGATGGGGGAGATCATAAACGGATGTTTTGTATCTGTATTTACTCAGGAGACGGAATATAAGTTCTATTGATGTGAGGCAAAACAGCAGTGAGGTTACGGATGGTATGCAGATTACAGAGGATGAGATATTTCCTGTCTTAAGGCATATTAGGGTGCATAAACCCCAGAGCTTGCCAAGGTGTTCCTTGGACCTTGTTGGAGGCTAGTGCAGAAATCACAGGGGCCTTAGCGCATATTTAAAACATCCTTAGCCCACAAGTGAGGTGCTGGAGGTTTGGAGGAAAGCTTAA
Source organism: Mobula hypostoma (assembly GCF_963921235.1). Classification (NCBI taxonomy): domain Eukaryota; kingdom Metazoa; phylum Chordata; class Chondrichthyes; order Myliobatiformes; family Myliobatidae; genus Mobula; species Mobula hypostoma. The sequence continues at coordinate 4,976,663 of NC_086107.1, forward strand.
TGGTGTGCCCTTGTTCAAGAAAGGCTCTAAGAAAAAACTGGGAAATTATTGGCTTGTGAATGTGACATCAGCAGTGGCTGAATTATTGGAAGGTGTTCTAAGGGACAGGATATTTAAGAATTCGGAAAGACAAGGCAACTTTAATATGTATTCACTGATTAGGGATAGTCAATTTGACTTTCTGGCAGAAGGTCACGCCTAATTAATGTTATAGAGTTTTATGCAGAAATTACCAGGAATGTTTATGAAGAGAAGGCAGTGGAGGTTGTCTACGTGAACTTCAGCAAAGCCTTTAACAAGGTCCTGCATAGGTGGTTGGTCAAGAAGGTTCAGTCGCTTGACATTCAAGATAAGGTAGTAAATTGGATTAGGCATCGGTTTTGTGGGAGAAACTGGAGAGTGGAGGTAGAGTGTTGTCTCTCTGACTGGAGGCCTGTGACTAGTGATATGCTACAGGGATCAGTGCTGGGTCCTTTGTTGTTTGTCATTTACATAAATAATCTGGATAATAATGTGTTAATTGGATCAGCAAATTTGCACATGACACCAAGATTGGGAGATTGGGGGCATGGTGGAGAGCGAGGGAGGCTATCAAAGATTACCGTGGGATCTGGACCAGATAGAAGTTGATGCAGATGTTTGTGAGGTGTTGCTCTTTGGGAGGACAAACCAGGTTAGGACTTTCATGGTGAGTTGTAAGGCACTGAGGAGTGTGGTAGAACAGAGGGATTTTGGAATACAGATCTTTCACTGAGGTTGGGTGAGACTAGGACTAGAGGTCATGGGTTAAACATGAAAGGTGAGATGTTTAAGGGGATCATGATGGGGAACTTCTTCATTCAGAGGGTGATGAGAGCATGGAATGAGCTGCCAGCGGAAGTGGTAGATGCACGTTCAATCTCAACATTTAAGAGAAATTTGGATAGGTACATCGTCCACCGGACAAAGCAGGATCTCCGAGTGACCAACCATTTCAATTCTACTTTCCATTTGCATTCCAACGTATCAGTCCAAAGCCTCCTCTACTGCCACGATGAGGCCACACTCAGGTTGAAGGGGCAACACCTTGTTTTCTGGGTAGCTTCCAAACTGGTAGCATGAACATTGATTTCTCAAACTTCTGCTAATTGCTCTTCCCCCTTCACCATTCCCATTCCCCTCACTTCTATTATCTCCTTACGTGCTTATTACCTCCCTCTCATACTTCTTCCCTCTTGCTTTCTTTCGTGGTCTTCTATCCTCTCCTATCAGATTTCCCCTTCTCTAGCCCTTTATTTCTTTCACTAATCAACTTCCCAGTTTATTTCACCCCTCCCCTCCCACGGTTTCGCCTATCACCTACGACCTTGTACTTCTTCCTCCTCTTCCCCACCTTCTTATACTGACTTCTCATCTTTTTCTTCAGTCCTGATGAAAGGTCTCATCCTGAAACATCAATGTTTACTCTTTTCCATAGATGCTACCTGACCTCCTGAGTTCCTCCAGCATTTTGTATGTTTTATAGGGATGAGAGGGCTATGGAAGGCTTAATATTTAAGATTTATATTTTGCTGTGGACTAGATGGGCTGAAGGTCCTGTTTTTGTGCTGTAGTGATCTCTGATTCTATAACTCTATGAGCTTGCTGGAGGAACTGAAAGGTTCAGGCAGCATCGACGATGGGGAATGGACATTTTAGATCTTTCATTTGGACGGAAAGGGTAAGGGAAGATAGCCAATATACAGAGGCCATAGGGTCAAAGAGCTCGACAGGATAGAAACAGGACCTTTGGCCCACCTAGTCCATTATTCTAGCTTGCCCCCTTGATCAGCCTCTGGACCATGGTCCTCCATACCCCTTGTACCTACAAACTTCTCATAAATGCTACATGAACCTGCACCCACTACTCCTGCTGGCAGCTCTCTTTACACTTGTGCCACCCTCTGGGTGAAGAAGATCCTACTCAGGTTCCCCCTTGGCCCATCAATCTACTCTGCCATTCCTTCATGTCTGATATATTATCCTTCCCGGTGACCTTCTCCCCATAACCTGTCTAACCAAGAACCTATCAAACCTCTGCTTTAAATATTCTCAATGATTTATCCTCCACAGTTGTCCATGATAATACATTTCGCAGATTCACCAACCTCCGGCTAAAAAAAATTCCTTCTCATCTCTGTTCTAAATGGAAATCCCTCTATTCTGAGGCTGTGTCCTCTGGTCCTATACTTACCCACTATAGGAAACATCCTTTTCACATCCACTCTGTCTAGGCCTTTCAATATTTGGTAGGTTTCAATGAGACCTCCCCTCATTCTTCTAAACTCCAGCAAGCATAGTTCCACAGCCATCAAATGCTCCTCATATGTTAACCAGTTCATTCCAAGAATTAATCTCATGAACCTCCTTTGGACCTCTCCAATGCTAATCCAGATAAGGGTCCAAAAACTGCTCAAAATATGCCTAGTGTGGTCTGAGCAACGCTTTAGAAAACCTCAGCATCATACACTTTTATATTCTAGCCCTGTCAAAACAAATGATAAAATTGCATTTGACTTTCTCAGGCCAACTTAACCTGCAAGTTAACCTTTTGGGAGCCCTGCATAAGGACTCCCAAATTCCTTTGCCCCTCTAATTTTGAATTTTCTCTCTGTTTAGAAAATAGCCTATGCCTTTATTTCTTCTACCAAGGTACATGTCCATACACTTCTCAACACTACATTCCATCTTCCACTTCCTTGCCCATTCTCCCAATCTATCCAAGTTCCTCTGCAGAGACCCTGCTTCCTTAACACTACCTCCCCCCTATCTATCTTTGTATTATCTTCAGACTTCTCCACAAAGTCATCCATCATCCAAATCATTGACATATAACGTGAAAAGAAACAGTTCCAATACTGACACCCGCAGAACACCACTTGTCCATCAGCCAACCAGAATCTGCTATTTATTCTGACTCTTTGCCTCCTGCCAATCAGCCAATCCTCTATTCATGCTAGTATCTTTTCTATTATACTAATACCATGGGCTCTTACCTTGTTAAGCAGCATCATTTTGCGGTACCTTACCAAATGCCTTCTGAAAATCCAAGTTAACAACATCCACTGATTCTACTTTGGCTATCCTGTCTGTTATTTTCACAAAGAATTCCAACAGATTTATCAGACAAAAATTCCCCTCAAGGAAACCATGCAGACTTTGGTTTACTTTATCATGTGCCTCCTACTACTCTGAAACCTCGTCCTTAATAATGAACTCCAACAACTTCCCGATCAGTGAAGTCAAACTAACTTGCCTATATTTTCCTTTTTTCTGCCTCCCTCTCTTCTTAAAGAATGGAGTGATATTTGTAATTTTCCAGCCCTCTAGAATCATTCCAAAATCTAGTGTTTCTTGACAGAACATGTGGGTATAGTCAGAGGCTTTTTCCCAGGGCTGAAATGGCTACCACGAGAGGACACAGTTTTAAGGTGCTTGGAAGCAAGTACCAGAGGAGATGTCAGGGGTAAGTTTTTTTTTTAAACACAGAGAGTGGTGAGTGCATGGAATGGGCTGCCAGCAACAGTGGCAGAGGTGGATATGATAGGGTCTTTTAAGAGACTCCTTGATAGGTACATGGAGCTTGGAAAAATAGAGGGCTATGGGTAAACTTAGTTAATTTCTAAGCAAGTACATGTTTGGCACAGCATTGTGGGCCGAAGGACCTGTATTGTGCTGTAGGTTTTCTATGTTTCTATGTAAGTTTAGTAAGTTTTTATGTACGTTTAGCTACCTCTTTCAGAACCATGGGGTGTAGGCCATCTGGTCCAGGCAACTTATCTATCTTCAGACTTTTCAGCATTCCAAGCACCTTCTCCTTAGTATTAGCAACTACACTTCTGTCCCCTGGCACTCTTGAACTTTTGCCATACTGTTAATGAATTCCACGGTGAAAACTGATGTAAAATATTTATTAAGTTTGCCTTCCATTTTTTGGTCCCCTATTACTACGTTAGCAGCATCATTTTCCAGTGGTCCTATGTACCAGTCTGCCCTCTCTTTTACTATTTATGTATCTGAAAAGAAAACTTCTGCTGTCCTCTTTCACACTTTTGCTTATATTATCTTTTCTCTCTTTATGGCTTTTTTTCATTGCCTTCTGTAGACTTTTAAAAGCTTTCCAAACCTCTAAGTTCCCATTAAATTTTGCTATATTACCTTCTCTTTTGGATTTATACTGTCTTTGATTTCCCTTGACTCCCATAGTTGCATCATCCTTCCTTTATCTTTGAGGTGTATCTATCCTGCTCTTTCTAAAGGCTGATTTATGCTTCTGCATAGTAGCCTACGCCATAGCCTACGCAAGTGGCCTACACCGTTGTGAGCATTTATACTTGTGTGTTGGTGTGTCTGCGTTGCTCTGCAATTCACTGCCAAAACGCTAGTTGACGGTGGGGTTTCTATGCCACTGTGTTGAGTTTCTTTGTGTTGAAACTCAACACAAAGAAACTCAAACTTCAAGCAATGGTGACTGAAACTGAAGGAGGGTGAATTTTCTGTGCTTGTCTGGCCACTGAGGGACATGGACGAGGAAATGCATTTCAAATATTTTCGGATGTCTTCAGTTAGATTTGACGATTTGGTTCATCGTCACCAACCATTTATTTTGCATCAGTGTACACACAGTATACTCAGAGACTGGCAATCACCATTCGAGTTTGAGCTTCATGTGGAAGTCAACAGGCTGTAGCAGCTAGGTACAAACTGACATCAAGCACAGGGTCCTCCATAATTTCGGAGGTCTGTAAAGCTTCATGGAAAGCATTGCAGACAGAGTTCCTTCTCTGCCCTTCAGTCACCCAATGGGAAGCTATTGTAGGAGGAAATGCGATGCTACCAAGCGGACCAATCACAGTTGTTGCAGTCTGCGTCACTGCAACGTGTAGTTACATTTTTGGAGAGGTGCGCATCAGGCTATGGCATAGGGTACGGCGTAGTGTACGCGATAAGCCGTACCTATGGCGTAGATTTGATGCCGCAGAAGTATAAATTGGCCTTTAGTTACCCCCAGAAACTCCAGCCATTGCTGCTCTGCCGTTACCCCTGCTACTGCTAGTGTCCCCTTCCAATCAACTCTGGCAATCTCCTCCATCATGTCTCTGTAATTCCATTTATTCCACTGTAATACTGACACATCTGACTTTATCTTCTCCCTCGCAAACTGCAGAGTGAATTCTATCATATTATGATCACAGTCTCCCAAGAGTTCCTTTATCTTAAACTCCCTAATCAAATCCTGTTGATGTTGCAACACTCAATCAAGAATTGCAGTTCCCCTAGTGGGTTGAACCACAAGCTGCTCTTGAAAGCCACCTCATGTGCATTCTACAAATACCCTCTCTTGGGATCAAGCACCAATCTGATTTTCCCAATCTAGCTACATTTTGAAATTCCCTATGACTATTGTAACAAGCCATTATTACATATGAGGGGTGGTTGATAAGTTCGTGGTCTAAGGTAGAAGGAGTCAATTTTAGAAAACCTAGCATATTTATTTTTCAATATAGTCCCCTCCTACATGTACGCACTTAGTCCAGAGGTCGTGGAGCAAACGGATCCCTTCTTTGTAGAAGTGGTCCACAGCAGGGGTGATTGACAAATTCGTGGCCTACAGTAGAAGATGAGTTATACAGCTCTCGTTACATGCACGTGCAGATCAACTCTTTGAGTGAAAATGCAGAAAGTTTTGAAGTTAATAACTCATCTCTTCTACTTTAGGCCACGAACTTATCAATCACCCCTGCTGTGGACCACTTCCGGAGGTCCAAGACGCCGACTTCTACAGAGAAGGGATCCGTATGCTCCACGACCACTGGACTAAGTGTGTAAATGTAGGAAAAATAAATGTGCTAGGTTTTCTAAAATTGACTCCTTCCACCTTAGGCCACAAACTTATCAATCACCCCTCGTACCTTTCCCCCATCCTGGCTACTGTTTGTGTATCTATGTATAACTCCATTAGAGTCCTTTTACCTTTACAATTTATTAACTCACAAGAATCCTATCATCCAGGTCATTAATATAGATGACAACAAGGTGAGGCGGGGTGGGGCAAGAGTGATCACAATTACCCTTGTCATTTTGGGGATATGAATATGAATACTAGTTCCTGTCTAATTAATTGGATTAACAGCTGAGTAGCCTCAGTCTTCTCCAATTAAGCTATAGATGTGACTTGCCTTGCTCTAAGCTCTTTCCAGCCTCTTGGCTTTCCTGGTCAAACTCGAGATGACTGTGAAGTGATGGATGAGGCTGAGCCTGCAGCTGACTATTGGGTTACCACCAGCCTGGTTGGTATGAAGGCCGTTTATTATTGATCCCCTGTAACCGTGTTAGGAGACTTTTAGAATTATCCAGAGTTCCTAGCAAATTAATAATCGACATTTGTAAAGACCGTTTGGGGAGTTATAAATTCACGCTGTGAATTATGTGTCGGGTACAACATAGTTCCGATTTCTGAAGTCATGAGGTATTCTTTCTCTGTTAGTTACATCATAATGACATGACATTTTTATTGTAATTGTGTTCTCTCTGTAAAAATTGTGCGTAATTTGTATTTTTCTTCTTCACTTTTTCATTACTCTTGTGCATACATATATTTGTGCAAATGACAATAAACTCATCTTTGACATTGACCATGATACCAGAAGAGAAAGGTGGCGGGTAGAAGGTGGCATCTCCTCTACCAAAGGAGGTGTAAGGCACTCCCTCCCTCCGCTAGCCTGCAGGTCACCCCTGGGCAAGGTGTAGCCCCTGCTTAGCCACCCCCCCCCCCCCGATCAGGGTCACGTGAAGCCACGGGGGTAGGTGGTAGATGGTCGTATGAAAATCATAAGTCTTGGTTATGCAACCACTGATGCCAGGCAGAAAATCTCTGAAGAGAATTGATAATGGCTGGGGTCACCCATCTTGTAAAGATACTGCCCAGGAGAAGGCAATGGCAAACCACTTCTGTGGAAAAAAATTGCGAAAAACAATCATGATCATGGGAAGTCCATGATCAACCACGTCATACAATAGATAGCAAGCAAATGAACCAGAAGAGAGAAGACATGGGATCAGAGTTAGGCCATTTGTCCCATCGAGTCTCCTGTACCATTCATCATGGCTGATTTATTTTCCCTCTTTACCCCATTCCCCTACCTTCTCCCTGTAATCTTTAAGATCCTTGGTAATGAAAAACCTATTAGCCTCTGCTTTAAATATACCCAATAACTTGCTCTCCACAGTTCTCTGTGAAAAAGAGTTCCACAGATCCACCACTCTCTGGCTAATGCTGGTTAATGCTTTTTAAGGCTGTTCCTTTAGATGTGACATTTGAAACCCATTCCCTTTTCAGTCATGAAAGACACCATGATACCATTCTCTGAAGATCACGGGAGTGAAGTCAACGCAACAGAAGTTCATTGTCATATGCACAAGCGGGGAAGTGGCAGCAAACCAACGATTAAAATGGCATGGAGACTGAACAGTGAGAGACAGTCCTGTCTCAAACTGAATGAAACCTTCGAAAGCTGCCCCACCCACTGTACTGCCTTTTCTGAGTGTGGAAATTCAGCAAGGCAGGGGTTAAAATGATGTACTGACAGAGACAGTGTGCAGACACTGTATGATCTCACACTGAATACAAACCACTGAGAGCTGGACTCCGTCTGTACTTCCATTTCTGAATGTGGATGTTCAGTAAGGCAACAGACAAGATAATGAGCTGACAGAATCAGTGTGCAGACCTGTACAGTCACAAACTGAACACAACTTCTGAGAGCTAAACTCTCCTCTGTACAGCCTTTACTGACTGTGGACGTTCAGTCAGACATTAGTCAGGATGATAAGCTGACAGAGGCAGTGTACTGAATAAAACCACTGAAAACTAGACTCCCCACTGTACAGCCTCTTCTGAATGTGGACAACCAGTAAGGCAGTAGTCAGGATGATGAACTGACAGGGACAGCGAGCAGAGATAGTGCAGTCACTCAGGCTGAACACAGCCCTTGAAAGCCTAACCTCTCTGCTCATACCTGGGAAACAAAATCAGAATCAGGCTTAGACTGACATAGGTGGTGAAATGTTGTTTAGTGGCAGCACTACAGTGAACTACTTAGAAAATACCTTAAGTTACAATAAGAAAGATGAAGAAAATAACTCATGCAAAATGAGGACAAGAAGTTAGGTAGTGCAGTAGAGACGCAGTATATGTGATGTACTTGGATTTTCAGGAGGCCTTTGACAAGGTGCCACATGAGGCTGCTTAGCAAGATAAGAGCCCATGGAATTACAGGGGAGTTACTAGCATGGGTAGAGCATTGACTGATCGGCAAAAAACAGAGTGGGAATAAAGGGATCCTATTCTGGCTGGCTGCTGGTTACCAGTGGAGTTCCGCAGGGGCTGATGTTGGGACCGCTGCTTTTTATGATGTATATCAATGATTTAGATTATGGGATTAACAGATTTGTGGCTAAATTTGCCAATGATACAAAAGATAGGCGGAGGAGCGGGTAGTGTTAAGGAAACAGAGAGCCTGCAGAGAGACTTAGATAGTTTAGGGGAATGGGCAAAGAAGTGACAAATGAAATACAATGTTGGAAAGTGTAGGGTCATGCAATTTGGTGGAAGAAATAAATGGGAAGACTATTATTTAGATGAGGAGAGAATTCAAAATGCAGAGATGCAAAGGGACTTGGGAGTCCTTGTGCAGGATACCCTAAAGGTTAACCTCCAGGTTGAGTCGGTGGTGAAGAAGGCAAATGCAATTTTGGAATTCATTTCTAGAGGTATAGAATATAAGAGCAGGGATGTGATGTTAAAGCTTTGTAAGGCACTTGGGAGACCACACTTGGAGCCTAAACCTGCACGCAATACTCCTTATTTTAGAAATGATATACTGACATTGGAGAAGGTTCAGAGAGGATTCACAAGAGTGATTCCAGGAATGAAAGGGTTATCATATGAGGAACGTCTGGCAGCTCTTGGGCTGTATTCCCTGGAGTTCAGGAGAATGAGGAGAGATCTCATAGAAACATTCCAAATGTTAAAAGGCCTGAACAGATTAGATATGGCAAAGTTATTTTCCATGGTAGGGGAGTCTGGGACAAGAGGGCAGGACTTCAGGACTGAAGGATGTTCACTTAGAACAGAGATACAGAGAAATTACTTTAGTCAGAGGGTGGTAAATCTATGGAATTTGTTGCCACGAGTGGCTGTGGAGGCCAAGTGATTGGGTGCATTTAAGGCAGAGATAGATAGGTTCTTGATTAGCCAGGGCATCAAAGGGAGAAGGCAGGGTAGTGGGGATGACTGGAAGAATTGGATCAGCCCATGATTGAGTGGCAGAGCAGACTCGATGGGCCAAATGGCCTGCTTCTGCTCCTATATCTTATGGTCTTAAGATTCATGGACCTTTTGGAAATCTGATGGCAGAGGGGAAGGAGATGTTCCTTAAACATTGAGTGTGGGTCATCAAGCTCCTGTACCTCCTCCCTGTTGGTAGTAATGAGAAGAGGGAACACCCTGGGTGGTGGGGGCTCTCATTCATGGATGCTGCTTCTTTGAGGTATTGCCTTTTGAAAATGTCCTTGACTGGGAACAAAGATCATCAAAGTTCAAAGTAAATTTGTTATTGAAGTATGTACATGTTACTCTATACTGTTCAACACTGAGGTTTGTATTCTTGCAGACATAGTTAGTAAATCCAAGAGACATAGTAGGATCAATGAAAGACCAACAGGATGGACAAACAAGCAATGTACAGCAGACAATAAACTGTGCAAATACTAAAGAAAAAATGAAATAGTAAGAATAAATAAACAAGCAAGCAATAAACCTCGAGAATGTGGTGAAGAGGCCTTGAAAGTAACTGGATAGTCCATACAATTTAACGTTGCAAATGAAGGATTTAGAGCAACACCTACTATTGGACAGTTATCTTACTAATTTTCAAGTATTATTGGCTTTCAGCATAATTGGTGATTATCACCTGACATACATACTCTGATTGGTACTTAAATATCCAAACGCTGTGCACCAAGTTTCTATTGAGTCAGTATCTGTATTCAATTAGTCATTTTCTGTATAGAAATGGCATTTTTTGGTTCACACTGCAGTGTGGTCTCACGAGTGCCTTATACATCATATCCCTGCTCTTATATTTTATACCTCTAGAAGGCATTCGCCTTCCTCACCACTGACTCAACCTGGAGGTTAAACTTTAGAGTATCCTGCACAAGGACTCCCAAGTCCCTTTGCATCTCCGCATTTTGAATTCTCTCCCCATCTAAATAATAGTCTGCTCGTTTATTTCTTCCACAAAAGTGCATGACCATACACTTTCCAACATTGTATTTCATTTGCCACTTCTTTGCTCATTCCCCTATACAATCTAAGTCTCTCTGAAGGCTTTCTGTTTCCTTAACACCACCCACGCCTCTACCTATCTTTGTATCATCGGCAAATTTAGCCAAAAATCCATTAATCCCATAGTCCAAATCACTGACACACATCATAAAAAGCAGCGGTCCCAATACTGACCCCTGTGGAACTCCTTTTATTCCCACTTTCTGTTTTCTGCCGATCAACCAATGCTCCACCCAGGCTAGTAACTTCCCCGTAATTCCATGGGCTCTTATCGTGCTGATCAGCCTCATGTGTGGCACCTTGTCAAAGGCCTTCTGAAAATCCAAGTACACCACATTAACTGCATCTCCTTTGTCTACCCTGCTTGTAATTTCCTCAAAGAATTACAGTAGGTTTGTCAGGCAGGATGTTCCTTTCAGGAAACCATGCTGGCTTTGGCCTGTCTTGTCATGTGACTCCAGGTACTCCATAATCTCATCCCTAACAATCGATTCCAACAACTTCTCAACCACTGATGTCAGACTAACAGGTCTATAGTTTCCTTTCTGCTGCCTCCCACCCTTCTTAAATAGCAGAGTAACATTTGCAATTTTCCAGTCATCCAGTACAATGCCAGAATCTATTGATTCTTGAAAGATCATTATTACTGCCTCCACAATCACTCCAGCTACTTCCTGCAGAACCCGAGAGTGCATTCCATCAGGTCCAGGAGATTTATCCACCCTCAGATCATTAAGCTTCCTGATCACCTTCTCGGTCATAATTTTCACTGCACATACTTCACTTTCCTGACACCCTTGAATGTCCGGTATACTGCACATGTCTTCCACTGTGAACGCTGATGCAAAATACGCATCTAGTTCCTCTGCCATCTCTGTTTCTCTCATTACAATATCTCCAGCATCATTTTCTATTGGTCCTATATCTACCCTTGACTCTCCTTTACCATTTATATACTTAAAAAAGCCTTTAGTATCTTCTTTGATATTAGTTTCCAGCTTCCTTTCATAATTCATCGTTTCCTTCCTAATGACCTTCTTAGTTTCCTTCTGCAAATTTTTAAAAGCTTCCTAATCCTCTATCTTCCCACTAGCTTTGGCTTCCTCATATGTCCTCTCTTTTGCTTTTACTTTGGCTCTGACTTCACTTGTCAACCATGGTAGTGTCCTTCTTCCATTCAAAAATTTCTTTTTATTTGGAATATATCTGTCTTTCACTTCCCTCATTTTTCAATGTAACTCCAGCTGTTACTGCTTTGCTGTCCTTCCTGCTCGTGTCCCTTTCCAGTCAACTTTGGCCAGTTCCCCTCTCAAGCCATTGTAATTTCCTTCATTCTATTGGGTTTTAGTTTCTCCTTCTCAAATTTCAAAGTGAACTTGATCATATTGTGATCACTGTTCCCTAAGGGTTCCTTAACCTTTAGCTCTTTTATCATCCTCAGTTTTCCCAATCCTCTTTCATGTTAAAATCCCCAACGATTATCATGACATTGCCCTTCTGACATGCCTTTTCTATCTCCTGCTGTAATTGTAATCCACATCCCAGCTGCTGTTTGGAGGCCTACATACAACTGCCATAAGGGTTCTTTTACCCGTGTCATTTCTTAACTCAACCCATAGAGACTCTACACCTTCCGATCCTATGTCATCCCTTTCTAATTATTTAATATTATTCCTTATACACAGGGCCAGACCACCCCCTCTGTCTACTAACCTATCTTTTCTATACTCTGTATATCCTTGGACGTTCCGCTCCCAATTTCAGCCACCCTTTAGCCATGTTTCAGAGATGGCCACAAAGTTATACTTGCCAATCTGTTTCTGAATTGCAAGATCATAGTCATGGAAGAGATGGCCCATAGTAGCCACCCATTTCAACTCAACCTCCCATTCCCATTCAGACATGTTGGTCCATGGTCTCCTCTACTGCCACAATGAGCCTACACTCAGGTTGGAAGAGCAACACCTCATGTTCTATCTGGGTAGCCTCCAACATCAATTTCTCTAACCTGGGAATTTCTCCCCCTCCCTCTTCTCTATTTCTTCATACCCCATTTTGGCTCCCCTTTCACTCCCTTCTCTTCTCCTCGCCTGCCTCTCACCTCCCTCTAGTTCCCCTCTTCCATCCGTTTTCCCATGGTCCACTCTCCCCAATCAGATTCTTTCTTCTCCTACCCTTTATCACTTCCACCTATCATCTCCCAGCTTTTTACTTCACCTCCACCCCCCCAACCACCCATCTCCCCGCTCACCTGGTTTCACCTATCACCTGCCAGCTTGTACTCTCCTCCCTCCCCTCTTCCTTTTTATTCTGGCTTCTACTCCCTTCCTTTCCAGCCCCGCTGCAGTGTCCTGGCCCAAAACATCGGTTGTTTATTCCCTTCCACAGATGCTGCCTGACCTGCTGAGTTGCTCCAGCATTTTGTGGGTGTTGCTCTGGACTTCCAGCACCCTCAGAACCTCTTGTGCCCGTAGGATTCCATTCTGAGGTAGGCTTAGGGTTGTTCCAGTCAGCTCAGGAACCTGATGGGTGCACGAAAGTAGTCATTCCTGAACCTGGTCACATGGGACTTCAGGCTTATGGACCTCCTGCCCATGGTATCCGTGAGAAGAGGGCACGTTCCCGAAGGTCGGGATCCCTGATGCTGGATGACAGCTTCTTGAGGCAGCTTTATACAGAAGTGATTAATGGCGGGGAGTGGTGTGCCTGGAAACATGTACTTATATAGCAACATAAACTTATGAAAGATAAGATAGAGGCAGGAAAGTTGTTTCCATTAGTAAGTGAGATTAAAACTAGGGGACATAGCCTCAAGATTTGGGGGAGTAGATTTATGATGGAGACGAGGAGGAGCTGCTTTTCCCAGAGAGTGGTGAATCTGTGGAATTCTCTGCCCAATGAAGCAGTGGAGGCTACTTCAGTAAATATACTTAAAACAAGGTTGGATAGATTTTTGCATAGTAAGGGAATTAAGGATCATGGGGGAAAAGGCAGGTAAGTGGAGATGAGTCCATGGCCAGATCAGCCATGATCTTATTGAAAGGTGGAGCAGGCTCGATGGGCCAGATGGACTACTCCTGCTCCTACTTCTTATGTTCTTCAATGTTCTCTTTTGGAAGGACTGGCTGTGTCCACGACCAGATGTATATTGCCCAATCAATGGAATTAATGAGGAAGAGTGTAAATATATCGGTTAGTAGAATGGAGATACATCTCTACCAAAGGAGGTGTAAGGTGCACCTTCCTTCGGCTAGGCTGAGGGTCATCCTTGGGCAAGGTGTAGCACCTACTTAGCCCTCCCACAATCAGGATTTGTGAAGCCATGGGAGCAGGTGGTGGATGGTCGTATGAGCAGCTGGTGCATGTCACAACTTCTGAGGTTATATGACCACTGCCGCCAGGCAGACAATTGCTGAAGAGTATTGATAATGGCTGGGGTCACCCATCTTGTAAAGACACTGCCCAGAAGAAGTCACAGACTACCACAGCTCAGAAACAGGCCCTTCAGCCCCTCTAGTTTGTGCTGAATTTAATCTGCCTAGTCCCATCAACTCGCACCTGGAACATAGCCCTCCATACCGCTTCTATCCAAATTTCTCTTCAACCTGACTCACAGAAGTATTGTACCAGAATTAGCTCTGGAGGAAAATGTCACCAAATCTCTCTTGGAAATGACTAGATTTGATAGCACAGAACTAAGGAAATTTGATGGAAACAAGAGCTCCCTGTAGGTAGGAACTAATACTCTTTACATCTACGCAACACACAGGGGTTAATCGCATCAAGTTTCAAACCCACCCCTCTGATCACACACTAAACTACAAGAGAGTGAAGAATGCAAATGCAGTCATCCTTTGAAACCAGAGATTGAATAACCCAGAAATTTGTTAACTCATAAAATATACATAAAATCATCTACTATTTTCAGCCTGTGCTGGTTTCCTGTCTGAGATAGTATTGCATTTCTGATGTGGCTTTACCCTTATTTTAAAACTACACATTTTCCAAAACATTTGGGAGACTGAGTTGTCATGTCATATTTTCCATTTCTTACCCCCCTCCACTCCATCCCTAAATATTCAATTTCTTCTATGCTTCATATAAATCTTTAATATTTTCTTACATGTCTATCATCTCAATTCAACATCATTTCAGCCATTTAACCAATCCAGTCTATTAAAACAGAAAAGTCATCAAGTGTACGAATGAGGCTGTACTTTGAGTGCTGTGTTCAGTTTTGGTCACGGTGGTATAGGAAATATGTTATTAATGTAAACCTCTCACTATAGTCTTGTAATGAGTTAGCTATTACTGTGAATTCAAACTAACAGTAACATAATTCTGCAAGACATGGGGAATAACAATGAAAAAGCTATTTCCAATAAATAAACGTGTCTAGGGTAAATATGATTCAGCTAAACACAGAAGCATAAAAATCTGTTTGTTCCTTTAAGGAAAAACTAAAGCAATTATCTTTATTCACCCATGATTCAGCCATGCAAATTTACCCTTTGCCAGAAAGCAATAATTTAACTCACACCAGTATAAACTTAGATTAAAATTATATTGACAATGTATTCTAATCTATAACAAGCAAAATAAAGAAAAAGAGCCCATTACATATATATTAGTATATAGTGTGCACATAATCATTGTACTTCATTGTGGCATAATCAATCCAGTTTGCTTCACTTTATTTATTCATGGTACTGAAACAATTCTGCCTGAAAACCCAGTGCAAGTAAAACTCAAAATAAATATCCACACAATGTCCAAGGACAAGGCATTGAATGTTCTCCAAGGTCATGTGACAACTAACTAATTAAAAGTTATCTGTACATTCTCTGTAAAACCAAAGTCTGCAGGAGGATATTCTGACATCTGTATATATCCTTTTAAATTTATTAACGAGCATTTCACAATGCTTGACACTTATATTTGTTGTCCATCTCCATTCTTTTACTTTCTCTTTCTTCCTCCAAGACTCCCGCAGTCCCTCCAGAAAATGGCTACCCCAATCCCTCTAGAATGCTCTGGGGCATCTTATTGGCTAAAATGTTAACAAAACAAATCCTATGAGCTTAACTTAATCAAACGAATTGTTAATTTAAGCAGCAAAACAATGAAATACTTGATTTTATAATGTAATTAAAGGAATGCACTGCAGTTTGAGAAAATATGAAGAAAATAAAATACACAACAGCATAATTGTATTGATAAAATAAAACATGGTCATAAACCAGGGTATTACAACTTGGAAAGAATACAGAAAAGATTTGCAAGGATGCTGCCAAGACTTGAGAAACTGGGTTATAGGGAGAGGTTGGGCAGGCTAGGACTTCATGACTTGGAACATAGGAGACTAACAGATGATCTTACAGAAGTGTGTAGAGACGGTGAATGCCAACAGTCTTTTTCCCCAGAGTTGGGCAAACAAGAACAGAAGGGCGCAGGTTTAAAGAGAAGAGGGAAACCTGAGGAGCAATATTTTTACCCCAAGGGTGGCAACTCTATGGAATTATCTGTCAGAGGAAATGGTTGAGGCTGGTGCCATAGCAACTCTTAAAAGGAAGTTGCACAGGTACATGGATTGGAAAGGTTTAGAGCAGAGTTTCACAACCTGGAGCCCACGGATACCTCAGTTAATGGTGGAGGCCATGGCAAAAAAAGGTTAGGAACCCCTGGTTTAGAGAGAAATAAAGATTAGCTTGATTTGTCACATGTATTTCAGAACATTGAAACATACAGTAAAAAGCATTGTTTTGCTTCAATGGCCAATAAAGTCCGAGGATGTGCTAGAGGCAGACCACAAGTGTTGCCACGCTTCCACGCCAACATGGTATGACAAATTACTAGCCCTAACCTGTACATCTTTGGAATGGCAGAGTACCTGGAGGAAAGCCATGCATGAGAAGAATGTACAAACTCCTTACGGACAGAACTGGGAATTGAAACCCAATCGTTGGTGTTCCAATAGCTTTACAGGTTCCTGAAGGTTGTTATAGCTGGGGGTGGTTAGTGGAGATCAGCTCTTCCCACCTATTAAATGCCCCCAAAGGTGTGCGTCTCTATAGCCTCTGACAAACCGGTCTTCACATGTGGCTTAGCTGCTCAGCCTGGCTGAACCATTTCTACTGACAGGAGCAGAGGTAAAGGTACATTACTGATGCTTCAGGTAGATGGGGCTTGTCAGCCATGGTTGGCAGCTCATCCAGGAGGAGGAAAACTCTGATCTCAAACCTCTGTTACATTGTGACTATACCCCCAGTCTGCATACCATCTTGTGCATCCCATAGATGGCTGGGATGCAATATCTATGATCAAGCCCGACCAACGAAGGGCCTCAGAACAGCATTACATTAACCGTTACCTAGCCTTTACGGACCAAGTGCTGACTAGATTGGATTGGATATCTTGGTTGGCCTGGACCCTTTGGAGTAAAAGATGTGTTTCAGTACTATATGACTATGACTCAACTTGAATTAGACCTTTATTCCCATTTATCAGTCCAGATGAACATCAGTAAGCAATAATCAATACCAAATCTCTTAAAGATATTGCTTACAAGTGTCAATAGTTCTGCATTTAAGTTCCAGTGCATCTGAATCTTTAGCAAGTCAGGCAACATCTATGGGGGAGAAATAAGCTGTCAATGTTTTGGGACAAGACCCTTGATTCTGTCCATATATAGTACCTGGCCTGCTGAGTTCTTCCAGCATTTTGTGTTTATGTTAGTTTGGATTTTCAACATCTGCAGAATCTCTTGTGTTGATGAACTGAGTCTTCAGCAGATGGGATGTCAATTGATTGATTGATTGGTTGTCTGTCATATCTGTTGATGATAGGAGACCTGTGCGGGAAAGTTTTTAAAGTGGAATCCGTTGCAGTGAGGCAGTTCCACTCCCTCGTACTCGAAAGTTCAAGTCCAGTGGTATGAGTAGTCATCACTACTGGGGTCTTCCTTAGTTGCAGTGGATGACCATGCCATCTCCTGTACCTTGCCATGTCCTTTGCTCTCCACAAGGCGTGGCAGAACCACCTCCCTTACCTCACTGTTGACCTCATCCCCCCAGTTTGCTGGAGCTGACTTCACATGCTCAGACAGGGATGTCCCTATCTCACTGGGCTATGCCCACCAGCTACCCTCATCAGGGTTAGCCCACCTGTTGAAGTGATGTGGCCGCTGTCACTTGCAAACAGCTAGTACGAGCCACAGGTGAGAGCTGAGTGTCTGGTGGGGACCAAATATGAGTGAGCTGCCCCAGAATAGAGACGATGAGCCCCTTCGTCAGAGGTGCTACCGCTCCCTGGACACGCCATACACTCAACACACCCCAAGTACAATCTCTCCAAATTCACCTGAAGATACTAGATGCTGGAATATAGCTATGTTCAAATTTTTGGAGATTCCTCAACATTCCAACTGAGATATGGGCTCTTAGATAAATAGGTTCCATTTTTGGTTCTGTTTATTTCTGTTCAGTTCTGTCAGTGGTCTCGGAAGAGACTATAATTAAAAAACAAAGAATGTAGAGACACAAGAGATGGCAGACACTGGAAACTGGAGCAACAAACAATCTGCTGGAGGAACTCAATGGGTTGAGCAGCATCTGTGGGAGGAAGTAGAATTGTTGATACTTCAGGTCAAAACCTTGCATCAGGACTGAAAGTGGAGGGGAAGATGTTCGGTATAAAGGGAGTGGGATGAGATTAAGAGTAAAGATTCGTCATTGTCGTGGCTATCCCTCGAGGTCAAGGACGATGGTCTTCGTTCTGTTGATCTACTTATGGGCTCTCAAGTGGCTTATGACTCCAATCTTGGCTTTGAAAGTTCTTCTGCATTCAGGACAGGTAGTTCCAGATGGCAGATCGGGCTTTGGTTGTTGCTGCCTCTCTTTCCATTTTCTTCTCTTTTCCTCTAATTCCGCACATCTGTTGGCTTCGAAAGTTGCTGTTCCTTCTCGGATGATGACTTGCCAGAGTTTCCTGTCCTTGGCATTGGTTTCCCAATTGTTGATGTCGACGTTACATTTCTTCTGTTAGCTTATTTGTCACACGTACAGTACATTGGAAAACTGAAACATACAGTGAAATACATCGTAACACATATAAAATTCTGGAGGATCTCAGCAAGTCAGGCAGCATCAATGGAAAGAAACAAACAGTTGACACGTTCGGCTGTTTATTCATTTCCACAGAGGTTGTCTGACCTGTTCCTCCAACATTTTGTGTGTGTTGCTCTGGATTTCCAGCATCTGCAGACTTCTTCATGTTTATGATTTGCTGCTGTACCATGTCAGGATAAATTGTGTCTTTCACACTTTACCTGTCCACCAATTACTTCACTCTCTTCTCTCACCACTCCCCAACTCTTCTTTATGCTGGCCAACCCAAACACACTCTCGGTCCTGACTCATATTTTCCATAAGAACATAAGACCAAAAGGCATAGGAGTAGAATTAGGCCATTCATCTGATCGAGTCTACCCCAATATTACATCATGGCTGATTAATTATCCGCCTCAACCCTATTCTTCTGCCTTCTCTTCGTAACCTTTGATACCCTGAATGATACCCTTAATGAAGATCCTATCAATCTCTGCTTTAAATACACCCGATGACTTGGTCTAAACAACTGTCTGTGGCAATTAATTCCACAGAAATGTCAATGATTTCCTCTTTCCACAGATACTGTTTGACTCACTGAGTTTCTCAAGCAAATTGCTTGTTGCAACAGAGAACATGCAACCGCGCAATGGGCAGGAACTGTAGGAATAGAAACCTCTGGTGTCTTAGGACAATAGCCTCTCACCAGAACTTGAAAACTGTTAAAAATCAAATACAATTTGAACTGTGCAGAGGGCAAGGGGTCAAGAGGACAAATATCCCTTATAGGATGAAGAGCAATAGAGAATAAAAGACTGCTACATGGATGGTACAGTGGTTAACAGTTAGCATAATGCTTTACAGTGTCAGCAATTGAGGATCAGTTCCCGCTGCTGTCTGTAAGGCGTTTGTACGTTTTCCCTATGACCACATGAGTTGCATCTGGGTGCTCTGTTTTCCTTCCACATTACAAAGAAGTAAAGTTAGGAAGTTGGGGGCATTCTGTGTTGGGGCTGGAGGCATGATAACATTTGCAGGCTGCCCTCAGAACGTGCTCGGACTGTTTTGGTCATTGACACAAATGACACATTTTACTGTATGTTTCAATGTTTTAATGTACATGTGACAATCGAAGCTAAGCATTATCTTCATAGTGGGTTTTTCAACACTATTTGGCTTACTTAATATTTTCAATTACTGTATGTGTGAATTTTTTACTCTAAATTAATTTTTGATGGGAAAATAGCTCTTTTGGATTTCCTATTGTTTTTTAAATGTGGCTGAATAGTAGGAAATGTCTAGTATGGGCAATTTTGACAGCTGGCAAAGCAGGGACAGGACTTTGTTGCTTATCCCAGTTTGAGGGACACAATTTATTCTGCTTGCCATTGGAGGCCCAGCAGCTGCACAGATCGTACAGCTCAATGCTGGAAAACTACAGTTTTTGCCATCCTAGAGAAAGCAAACCAAGTAGGCACAGGATCTGATAGGAATGCTCTGAGCATGGATGGACTTGATGGGGTAAATTTCCTTGCTCTGTGCTAGCAGGTTAGCAGGGCTGAAAAGAGAGCTGTCCTGAATGTCAAACTGAATTGACCTGAGGTAATTAAGTTCAAGTTTAATTATCATTCCACCATATATGAATATACCCAAACAAAACAGCATTCCACATTATCAACAGCACACAGTACATAGCACATACGGTATGACAGCAGAAAACATGCAGTCACAAACCAAGTCACAGAATGGCACGGCCTGTCGAGTGGTGGTGCATGAGATGCTGTGCTGGTCCAGCTTGTTCTTCCTCCAAACGAACACTAGAGGGCAGCACCAATGGGAGGGGCAAGCCCCCAACCCAGCACAGCTTTCCATGTGCTCTCCTAGGCCTCTGCTCTTTCCCACACCAGCTCTGCCGTCTCCTCTCCTGAGTGATGGCAACAGGCAACCCCATGGTCTGAAGGCCTAGCCCTTACCACAACCAAGGCAACATCACTCCCTTGCCAACAGTTTTGCAAATAAAATAGTGAAACAGGCTTGCAATATTCCACATTACCAATCAACCAATTAACTGAGCTAAATTTCCAATAAACTGAAATCAGATCTCAGATGAACACTGAACAGGAATTGAGGCATCCATCAATAGGGTCTGTAGCCTGGGCTCCAGCTAGACTCTTGTTGTGTACTTATACCACTGGCTGGAATCTATCCGGCTGAATTTTTAAGCTTCCCTTTTAATAAGAGAGGTTTGCAGAAATCTGAATAAATTCATGCATAAGCATAATTTTCTTCTAATAATTAGAATTGGCATTAATAGAGTGGGCAGCCAGTTCCATTCTTCCAGGGTGGCAGTGATCAATACCAGAAGATTGAGGCGGGGGTCCCATCCTGGGGTCATGGACCCCTTGTTTCATGGTATTGGTCCACGGCAGAAAAAAAGTTGGAAACCCCTGGTTTAAGGTGAATAGAGGAAAGTTTAGGGGAGGTGTCAGAGGTATAATTTTTCCACAGAGAGTGGTGGGTGCACTGCTGGTAAAACCAGATAGAGTAGGGACATTTAATATCCTTGTGAACCTCCTCTGAATCCTCTCCAATGCCAGCACATCTTTTTTTAGATGAGGAGCCCAAAACTGTTCACAATACTCGAGGTGAGGCCTCACCAGTGCCTCATAAAGCCTCAGCATCACATCCCTGCTCTTGTATTCTAGACCTTTTGAAATGATTACTAACATTGCATTTGCCTTCCTCACCACCGACTCTACCTGCAAGTTCACCTTTCTGCGCAAGGACTCCCAGGTCCCTTTGCATCTCAGATTTTTGGATTTTCTCCCCATTTAGAAAATAGTCTGCACATTTATTTCTACTACTAAAGTGCATGACCATGCATTTTCCAACAATGTATTTCATATACATCACAAACAACAGAGGCCCCAGTTAGATCTCTATGAAACACCACTAATCACAGACCTCCAGCTAGAAAGGTCACTTTAACCGCTACCCTTTGTCTTCTATGAGCAAAGCAGTTCTGTATTCAAACGGCCAATTCACCATTGATCCCATGTATCTTAATCTTCTGGATGAGCCTCCCATGAGGGACCTTGTCAGATGCCTTACTAAAATCCATCTAGATAACATCCACAGCTCCATCTTCATCAATCACCCTTGTCACTTTGTCAAAAAGCTCAATCAAGTTAGTTAGACTCAATTTGCCTTGCACAAAGCCATACCGGCTTTCCCTAAAAATGCCATGGTCTTCCAAATGCTCATAAATCCAATCCTTAACAATTCTCTCCAGTAACTTCCTTACCACAGACATGAGACCCACTGGTTTATAATTTCCAGGATCATCCCTGGTTCCCTTCCTGAATAATGGAACATACCGTAGGTCCGTACAATAAGAAGCACATTTAAGAGATGTTTAGACAGGCAGATTGATGTAACAAAGAATAGCAGGGTTATGGGTTGTGTTGGAGGGAAGGATTAGATTGACTGTGGATGAGGTCAATAGACCGGCAGATGAATGTGGGCCGAAGAGTCTGTACCATGCTGAATTGTTCTGTGATTTTCTTTATTGGGGTACGGAGTGGAATATGCCATTCCGGCCCTTCAAGCCCCTCCACCCAGCAACCACTAATTTCACCCTAGCCTAATCATGGGGAAATTTACAATGAGCAATTAACTGGAATGTCTTTGGACTTTGGGAGGAGCCTGGAGCACCTGGAGGAAACCCACGTGGCCACAGGGAGAACATACAAAAACTTATAGACAGTGGCTAGGAATTGAACCCAGGTTACTTGTACTGTGAAGCATTGTGCTACCCACTGTACTACCTTGCCACCCTCCGATATTCTGCATTTTGTATTGTAATCAGCTGTTTACAGCTGGAAAGACAATCATTCTGAAAAAGGTCTTGAGGTCAAACCATATGGTTTAAAATTGACAATGCCACAAAGGACCACCCACGTACTGAAATGTTCGCCCTCCCTGCTACCATTTCACCGTGCCTGCAGTTACTACTTCCATACTGTCTACATTCCTTGTTGCCTCAGTAAAGCAGCCAGCATAATCATAGACACCACCTACACTGGATATTCTCTCTTCTCCTCTCTCCCATCAGGTAGAAGATACAAAAGCCTGAAAGCACATGCCACCATGCTCAAGGACATCTTCTACCCCACTGTTACCTGACTCTTAAGCAAACCATTTGTATGATAAGATAGGGTCTTGGCCTCACTATCTACCTTGTTATGATCTTGTACCTTACTGTCTACCTGCTCAGCACTTTCTCTGTAATGGTTACACTCTATTCTGCATTGTCATTGTTTTACCTTATTCTAACTCAATGCACTGTGTAATGATCTGATCTGTATGAACAGTATGCAAGCCTGGCTTTTCTCTGTATCTTAGTACATGTGACAGTAATAAACCAATAATAAACATAAGAGATTCTGCAGATGCTGGAAATCCAGAGCAACACACACAAAATGCTGGAGCAACTCAGCAGGTCAGGCAGCAACTATGGAGGGGAATAAACAGAAGACATTTCAGTCTTTCCTTCAATAAAAATATCTTTTAAAAAAAAGACATTTCAGTCTGAGACCCTTATTGTGTTTTATGCTGTTCTGCCAAGTATTGTGAGCACGCTATGTTGGTGTCGGAATGTGTGGCGAAACTTGTGGGCTGCCTCCAGCACTTTCTTGTTAACACAAGTAATGCATTTCAGTGCACGTTTCGATGTAAGTGTAGTAAATAAACCTGAAACTGACTCTGAAGCCCGTGAGGCAACCAGAGTTTCCCTGCAAGGCACATGCCAGCCTGCATCACAAACACAGTCATCCTTCTCTTCACTCCTGCTAGGTCGAAATCCCACTGATCCGTTTCCAGCAGCACCTTGGAGTAACTTCCCTGACAGGGATTGGAAGAGTTTCAGATGAAGACACTAAATATAAATCAATTAAGGCTGCAAACAGCAAGCTTCATTGAAAATCTAATCATAAATGAATTATTTAAACAGTTCAGGCTGTGGTGGTATTTAAATATGTAATTTGGTTGCAAACCTCTAACAAAACAAAGTCACTTTGTTCTGACATTTACAATCAATGCTTTCAATTTGGCCACGTGTCTGAAAACTGAGGGCAATCGATTTGCTGTCAGGATTGGTGGTGACAATGTGACATCTTCCACTGCTGTACCACGGGGACAAGTATATTCAAGGATCAGAATGTTACTGTGCCTGGGGTATCCCTTCTGTCGTGAATTTGCTTTTAATTAAGTCTGATTAAATCAAGGAAGGTCATTGGTCCTGATGCATTTATACTCATGACCACTTTATTTTTAAAAATTTATTTATTGAAATACAAAGCAGAACCAGCTCTTCCAGTTCTTTGAGCCATGCCACCCAGCAATCCCCCAATTGGGGGAGGAGAAGATGGTGGCACGACGCAGCGCGCGGCTGCTCCGAAATGATATCGTATTTGTGATGTAGGTACCACGCACAATCCTGATTTGATGGAGACCGATGTGAGAAGCACGGAGGAACATCTGGAGGAACTTCTGAAATGACCGCTTTGTTGCCGCTGCTACTGTGCGATCAAGAATCACCGGAGGGGAAGGCCCCAAATCCTCGGCTTTGCCTATTGCCTGTTGCCAGGGCCGGGGTTGAAGCGCTCGGCGGAGATGGTGCTCGGTGCTCGGTGTCGGAGGCTCGAAGTTTTCGGACGGACTCAAGAGTCGGCTGTGGTCGGGTGCTTCCAGGGTGCTGCATCGGCAAGCTCGCGGCGCTGGAAGCTCAGGGCAGGAAGAGCTTTTCTTCCTTCTACTGTCTGCGTGAGATGATGGGACTTTCGAGAGACTTTGAGACTTTTTTTTACCATCCCCATGGTCTGTACTTTATAAAATTACGGTATTACTTTGCAGTGTTGTAAACCATATGTTATAATTATGTGGTTTTTGTCAGTTTTTCAGCCTTGGTTTGTCTTGTGTTTCTGTGATATCATTCTGGAGGAACATTGTATCATTTCTTAATGCATGCATTACTAAATGACAATAAAAGAGGACTGCGTGTCCTCAAAGTCTAATCTAATCTAATTTAGGATGGCCAATTTAAAATGACGATTAACCTACCAATCAGTACATCTTTGAACTATGGGAGGGAACCCGAGCACCCGGAGGAAACCCATGTGTTCATGGGGAGAACGTACAAACTCCTTATTGGCAGTAGCAGGAACTGAACTCGGCTTGCCTGTACTGTAAAACGTTGTGCTGTTACCCTACCGTGCCATAGATCTGCTCGTTAATGCAAATATCTCATCAGCCAATCATGTGGCAGCAAGTCGATGCATAAAGGCATGCAGACATGGTCAAGAGGTTCAGTAGCTGTTCAGGCCAAATGTCAGAATAGAGAAGAAATGTGACTTTGACCATATAATGATTGCTGGTGCCAGAAGGGGTGGTTTGAGCATCTTAGAAACTGCTACCTCCTGGGATTTTTGTGCAGAACGGTCTCTAGAGTTTACAGAGAATTGTGCAAAAACCAAAAGATAGCATCCAGTGAGTGGCAGTTCTGTGGACAAAAATGCCTTATTAATGAGAGAGGTCAGAGGAGAATGGCCAGGCTGGTTTAAGCTAACAGGAAAATGGGAGTAGCTCGAGTAACTACGCACTAGAACAGTGGTGTGTAGTAGAGCATCTCTGAACGCACAACACGTCAATGCTTGTTGCGGATAGGCTCCGGCAGCAGAAGATCACAATCAGTGGCTACTTCACTATGTACAGGCAGTTCCTAGTAACACGGTCACTGAGTGTACATGCCTGAAGCAGTCAAATCAGGTCTGATTAATCTGTTTGCATGTCCCCATTGACCTTCACCAGTTGTTTTAGATGAACCATTGAAATCACTTTATCCAGACACATCTGAACTTGGTACGCCTACTGTTCTGGCCAAGTCTGAAAGAAGTCACAAATAGTTGTGAACACAGTCCATCACAAAAACCAGCCTCCCTTCCACAGAGCCTTGAACTGAAATGTCCACTGTCCATTTCAGTATGGAATCTGTGGTGAACAGGCAAAACAGCTAGTCAAAACTTCCCAATGTATCAACGGCACCTTCAAGGACATATAAATAAAAAGGTGTTAGAAAGGGGCCAGTAACATCATGAAGCCACCCACCCAACCTACTCATGGACTCATCCACAACAGGACCACCAAACTCAGTTACTTTTCCCAAGTAGTAAGGCTGATCAACACATCCACCCACTAACCCGCCCCTCCATGCCCTCAACCACCACTACTTTATCATTTTCTGCTCACCTAATGTACAGACACTTCGGTGCCTAGCGTCACTTTATGGACATACAATCAATCTATGTATTTCAGTTGTCATGTATTTATATTTATTGTGCTTTTTATCATTATGTTTTTTTGTGCGCATCAGATCCAGAGTAACAATTATTTTGTCTCCTTTATACTTGTGTGCTGGAACTCACATTAGACGAAGGGTCTCGGCCTGAAACGTCGACTGCGCCTCTTCCTATAGATGCTGCCTGGCCTGCTGCGTTCACCAGCAACTTTGATGTGTGTTGCTTGAATTTCCAGCATCTGCAGAATTCCTGTTGTTAAACGAACTTGAATCACTCTTGAATTTGCCTCTGTAGAGGTTTCCTGGCTGACTGAGTTCCTCTAACTCATTTTGTGTGTTACTCCAGATTTCCAACATCTTGTGTCTCCACTCCAAAGACTTTATCTATGCTTCACTCTGCCTTGGGAAAGCAGTTTTGTCAAGGACCTCTCCCACCCCAGGAGCTAGTTTAATGTATATAGGGTAGAATGGGTTAGTTTACAAAATTTGGTGAAAATCGTAATCTGGATGACAGAATTGTGGAAGAACTCAGATTAAGGTTCTAAGTACATTTATTATCAAAGTATGTCTTAAGAAGGTTGTTCTCTCTCAATGACTTTCATGTTTTTTTTATGGCTATCTGGTGAAGAAGAATCCCGGAGTTGTATAATAAATAAACTAAACCTTTGATCTTTTATGTATGCAGTATACAATCTTGAGATTCATCTTCTTGTAGACGGCCACAAAAATAAATACCCCAGACCCTGTTTAAAGAAAAACCCCACAGAACAAAGACCATCAACCATCCAATGCACGAAGAAACGAACAAATCATGCAAATGACAAAAAGCGAACAAATAACACACAGAACATGAAACGTCGAAAGCGGTGTCATTGAATGTGAGTCCACAGCCATGAGCTGTCGAGGTGAATGAGGCCGATTCAGGAGCTGATGGCTGCTGGCCTTAGCCACTCAGTGTACATCAACGTCCATCAATTAGTGTCAAAAAAAGTGGAATTTCCGGTTGGCCAACCAGTTTAATTCCTATCCCCATTCCTATTCCGACATGTTCATCCATGACCTCCTCTACCGCCACAATGAGGCCACTTGCAGGGTGGAGGAGCAACACTTCATATTCCGTATGGGTAGCCTCCAACCTGACAGCATGAACTCTTTCCAATAATTTATTTTTTTCCTCCTCCTTCCCTCTTCTTCTATTCCACACTCTGGCCTCTTACCTCTTCTCCTTGCCTGCCTTTCACCTCCTCCTTCATTTTTTCCCATGGTCCACTCCCTTCTCCTATCAGATTCCTTCTTTTCCGTCCCTTTGCTTTTTCTACCGATCACCTCCCAGATTCTTTCTTCACCAACCCCTTCCCCTACCCACCTGGCTTCGCCTATCATATTCTAGCTTGTTCTCTTTCCCCTTACCCCCATCTTCTTATCCTGGCTTCTTCCCCCTTCTTTCCAGTCCTGACGAAGGGTCTCGGCCTGAAATGTCAACGCTTTATTACTTTCCATAGATGCTGCCTGACCTGCTGAGTTTCTCCAGCACTTTGTATGTGCTACTCTAGATTTCCAGCATCTGCAGAATAGCTTGTGTACATAATACATGGTCCAGTTGGCTTCAAACCAACAGCTTCCTTTGGCTTTATACCTTGCCCAATGTCCAACCACCAGAATAAAAAATAGCTCCATTAGTGTACAATGCCCTCAGCTCACAGCCTTCCTTTCCCGAATCCTGTCCACTTTGAACTGTTAGGTGCTGCCTGAACTGCTGGGTTCCTTCAACATTTTGTGTGCGCTGTTCTGGATTTCCAGCATCTGAAGAATCTCTTGTGTTGATAGTGTTCCAATCTTCCTTTGACTCCCCAGCCAGAAGAACTCTCTACAGATTTTGTTCAGCAATTTTTGGACCACAAGGCAAGTTTGTCTTGAGCAGTCAGTGAGTCAAGTGCATTGGTATCCCTGGCAACCTGTAGCAAGAGCAGGCACTTGTTCAAGACACCCAGGGTGTCAACATTATCATGTTTAAGGTGCGAAATGGGACATGGACCATTCACCCATATCCAAATGCTCTGTAGAAATTGTCAAAATGCTGGTGACTCAGTGTTTCCAGTCCAATCAGTATTGATGGAGGAGTGAGACATTTTCGTTGGTCACGTTTCATTTTATTTTTTATCTAGATGTACAGCCTGGTAACAGGGCATTCCAGCCCATGAGCCCACAGCACCTAATTATAACCAGGTGACCAATTAAACTTCTAACCTGTATATCTTTGGAATGTGGGAGGAAACCGCAGCACGTGTAGCTCCTTTGGCTGTATCAGAGGATGTATGTAACTATGGTGACCAGAATTCTTTTCCAACATTAAGTTCTGCTGTTGCCAGCTTTACTCCTTTTGCATATTATATGTGTCTCTTTAGCCATCAACATCGAATTCTGAGAGAAAAGAAGGCCATTCTGGCTATCATCGAGACTAACACTTTTCTGAGCAAGTTTCATTACCCTCTCTTTTTTCTTTTTAGCCCCTGTAACTTATTACTTTAAATTATATTCCAAATTATAACCTTTCACAGGGAGATATGAACTCAATCTCAAGTGCATAAAGCATGTTTGCCTTTATCCATCGTGGCACTGAGTATAACATTTGGCATGTCAAGAGAGGTATAGATAGGATAATTGCAAAAGGATTTTTCCTCTGAGACTGGGTGAGATGAGCTGGAGGCCATGGATTAAGGGTGAAAGGTGAAGTGTCTAAGAGGATCTATCCGTGTGGGAAATATTTCATTCAGAGTGTGGAATGAGCTGTCGGTGGAAACGTGAATGTGGGTTTGACTTCAACATTTAAGGGAAATTTGGGTAAGTTCATGGATGGGAGGGGTATGGAGGAGCTATGGTCCTGGTGTCGATTGATAGGACTAGGCAGAATAAGCTTGGCATGAACTAGATGGCCTAAAAGGCCTGTTTCTGTACTGTAGCTCTTTATGACTCTATGACCCTAGCTTGCAGTGTATAAAACATTGGTTTGGCTGCTTTTGGAGTATCGTGTACAGTTCTGGTCACCCCATTACAGGGAGAATGTGGTAGCTTTGGAGAGGGTGTCCAGGAGGTTCACCAGGATGCTGCCTGGATTAGAGAGGTTGCACAAACTTGAATAGATTTCTTTAGAGCTTCGCAGGCTGAGGGAAGACGTGATAGAACTTCATAAAATTATGAGAGGCATTGATAGCAGACAGTCTTTTTCCCAGGTGGAAATGTCATATATGGAGGGTATAGCTCTAAAATGAGTGAGGAGGGGAGGAAGTTTAAATGAGATTCGTGAATACAGGCGTTCTGCAAATGCAGCAAACTTGACTTGAGTACTTAAATATTTAAGCTCATCACTGCTACTGAGGCATAGACAGCCGGCAGATCCTCCCCCACCAGGGACAAGGTCTTTGGAGCCTCTGCTGTTGTTTCTGCAGCTCTAGGTTTTTATGGGATGGGATTGCTTGCTCCATGCCCAGCCCTCCTCCTCTTGCAGCTGGGCTTGGGGCCGTCCATGGCAGAGTTTGGAAATCTCAAGCGACACACAAAACACAGCAGGCCAGACAGCATCTACGGAGGGGAATAACTAGGCGACACTTTGGGCCAAAACTTGTGATGAGGTTTGTGAGATTTACATGATAAGTGATTACATGATAATAGATGTGACAATCCCAAATGAAGATAACATCAGGAAGAAAGAATATGAGAAGTTGGAGAAATACCAGGGCTTGAAAATCAGATAGAAAGGATGTGGAAGTTTAAAGCCAGAGTAATCCTGGTGGTGATGAGAGATGTCCCCTGCCTGCTAGCTGAGGTATTCTCCTAGTAGGTCATCTTTAGGGCCATCTTCCTGACATACTCATGGATGTCTCACATTTCTTCCAGGACCGTGACCTTGACACTTCCAAATCCCATCCTCCTTTATTCTAGTGGGTGTACAGTTGCTCAATGTCAGACTTCGGATGGAATCCTCCATGTGTTATTAGTAGTTTCCGGGTCTTGATTTCGGTGGCTCCCAATTCTTTCCTTGGCCAGCACACTATTGCAGCTGGGTATCTGAAGACTGGTAGGGTGAATGTGTTGATGCCTCTGATCTTGTTCTTCTCATTCAGCTGTCTTTCTAGAACCTGCCTCACTCTTTGGAGGTTCTTGGATGTTACAGTCTTCCTTGTGTCCTCATTGTGGCTTCCATGTGCCTGCAGGATTCCCAGGTATTTGTAGTTGTCCTGTACATCTGGTATGTGGCCTTCAGCTAATACCTCCTTTGGAAATTTTACATTGATCGAATGTTTTACAAAATTCAATCGCAGTGGATTTAATTTGGTTTTATTTGATACCGATAAACAGAAAAAGCACCCAGACAACAGTTGTTGTATGTGCAGTTTCTTCCATCTCAGCCACTGAAGCTTGTAAAAGTGAAAACAGATCTCCACAGTGATCTAAATCAATTCCAAATATAAAACACAAAATAACTGATCTCATAAGTATTAACCCCCCCTTTAATATGACACACCAAATCATCAAATCGTCACTGCTGCAGCCAGTTGGCTTTAGAGGTCACATAATTAGTTAAATGGAGATCTGTTTTTAGAGACCTGTGTGCAGTCAAGATGTTTCAATTGACTGTAGTAAAAATTCACCTATATCTGGAAGGTCCAACTGCTGGTGAGTCAGTTTCCTGGCAAAGACTACACCATGAAGACAAAAGAACACTCCAAGCAACTCTGCAAATAGGTTATTGAAAAGCACAGGTCAGGAGATGGATACAAGAAAATTTCCAAGTTATTGAGTATCCCTTGGAGTACAATTAAGTCAATCATCAAGAAATGGAAAGAATATGACACAGCTGTAAATCTGCCTAGAGCAGGCCATCCTCAAAAACTGAGTGGCTGTGCAAGAAGGGTACTAGTGAGGAAGGCCACCAAGAGACCTCTGACAACTTTGGAGGAGTTGCAAGCTTCAGTGGCTGAGATGGGAGAGACTGCGCATACAACTATTGTCTGGGTGCTTCACCAATCACAGCTTTATGGGAGAATGGCAAAGGCACTGTTGAAAAAAACTCACTTGAAATCTTGGCTAGAGTTTGCTGGAAGGCATGTGGGAGACTCTGAAGTCAGCTGGAAGAAGGCTCTATGGTCTGACAAAACTAAAATTGAGCATTTTGACCATCAGACTAAACACTAGGTTTGGTGTAGGCCAACCACCACACATCATCAAAAACACACCATCCCTACTATGAAACATGCTGGTAGCTGCAACGTGCTGTGGGGATGCTTCACTGCAGCAGGCCCTGGGAAGGTTTATGAAGGTAGAAGGTAAAATGACTGCAGCAAACTACAGGGAAATCTTGGGTGAAAACCTGATGCAGTCTGCAAGAGAACTACAATTTGGGAGAGAATTTGTTTTCCAACAAGACAATGACCCCAAAGCATAAGGCCAAAGCTAGACAGGAATGGCTTAAAAAAAAACAAAGTTAATGTCCTGGAGTGGCCAAGTCAGAGTCCAGACCTCAATCCAACTGAGAATTTGTGGCTGTAAGATGTATATATTATTGTAATTTATAGATCTTTTATTATGTATTATAATGCACTGCTGCCGCAAGACAACATATATCACAACATATGCCAGTGATATTAAACCTGATTCTGATTCTCATTTTAGCCACAGTCGTTCAGAAAGGTCTCTTCCAATTTAGTGTCATGTGTGGGTTTGACTTATTTGCCAGTCGATAGCTGCTTCCACTGTGTTGCTCACTGAGTGGCCCCTTTGAAGGGTGCAGCCACTCTTTTCCACTGGTTGCCTTAAGTAACATGGCACTGGTTTCCAGTTCCAGGAACCATCTGGGTTTAAGAATAGCACATGCAAGAGACTCGTTCTCTTTTCTTTGTCTCCTGGGCCAGCTTCAGGCTGAAGTCTCACCTAGCACGAAGGGACCATTGGGAAAGAGCGTTGCAGACATACACGACTGCCTACCTTTACTTAGCTAAGTACTCGTTCACAGCATGCTTAGCTTTGTAGTTTAATAACTTGAGGAGATTTAATGGAGTACCTGTTGATTTAAAAGGGTTGGTGTTATAGCTCAGATGAGCACTAGTTTAGCTACATGCCCAGTTTTGTGTTTCACTGTTGGTTTATTGTGCTCTGTTGGAATCCGTGTCTTGTCCCTTTCACTAGACAGGCGAATCTGTTTCCAAGTTACACTTAGTGGTCTTAAAGTAAATCATACGTGACAGCAGGAGAATGAGTTGTTTTTATCCTTCAAAGACCCTGGGAGGCCAAAGTCATTGGATCAGTAACCATGGAGATAAAGAGTGATACTTTCACTGATACGTTTCATACTAAAAGAGCAAAGCAATTTCTCTGAGTAGTTGTCTTGACCCTGATTCTCAAGTTCCTGGGTTCAAGTCCCACTGCAGAGGCATGAGCACACGTCCATTTCCTCTCGGATTCTCGGTGCCTGAAGGAATGCTGAACCATGGACCATTGAGAGTTAGGCCATTTGGCCCATCGAGTCTGCTCTGCTGCTTTATCATGGCTGATCAATTTTCCCTCTCAGCCCCAATATCCTGCCTTCTCCCTGTATCCTTTCATGCCCTGACCAATCAAGAATCGACCAACCTCCGCCTTAAATACTCCCAGTGACTTGGCCTCCACAGCCAGTTAGCATGATGCTATTACAGCTTGGAGTGTTGGAGTTCAAAGTTCAATTCCACTTTCCTTCCTGTGAATGCGTGGGTTTCCTTCGGGTGCTCTGGTTTCCTCCCGCAATCCAAAGGCATACTGGTTGGTAGGTTAATTGGTCATGGTAAATTATCCTGTGATTTGGCTAGGGTTAAGGGGGCGGGTGAGGTCTGGGCCTGACGTCCCGCTCGCCCAGGAAAAGTGAACGCGCAATACATCGCCTCTCCTTTCCCGGTGTAGTGATCGCTGCGTGGTCACTGTCTGGCCTGCTAGGCAGGAGGCCACTACAAATGGCCTCTCCTACATTACTGTGTCCGTAGCAACACCTTCCCGTCGGTGCCCCCTGTTTCCACCGAGCTTGCTATGTCATGGCGTGACCGAGTGTCTGGCAGTATAACTGGATGGGTAGGCTGGATGTCAGGCCATCCACCTAGGAGAAGGACACTCCGACGTAAATCCTACGACCCGAGGACCTCACTGTCACCATTCCAGCTTGTTAGGCTATGGCAGATGAACCCCGGGTGTAAAGGATGGGGCCAGTACCGCGCACACTGCACTCCACCTAAAATACCATTGCACAGGCTGAAGGGCACGCCCACGTCTACGACCGTCCTCCCCGCCAGCCACTGTGGCCAGGCCTGTCTGTCCCATACTGGCCTCGTCAGCCACCAGCGGGCCTGCAGAAGACGTGGGCAGCCCCCTTCCTAAATCTTCGTTTGCGAAGCCAAGCCATGAGGCTGGGGTTAAATCAATGGGTTGCTGGGAGGCACAGCTCAAAAGGGCAGAAGGGCCTGTTCTGCTCTGTATCTTTATGTAAAAAATATTAAATAAGTGAGCATCGAAACATCAAAACATGCCGTTAAATTCTGGTTTCCAAACGGTTCTTCCAGCTGAGGTAGCACT
Organism: Mobula hypostoma; assembly: GCF_963921235.1. Taxonomy (NCBI): domain Eukaryota; kingdom Metazoa; phylum Chordata; class Chondrichthyes; order Myliobatiformes; family Myliobatidae; genus Mobula; species Mobula hypostoma. The sequence goes on from NC_086107.1 coordinate 5,010,084, forward strand.
TCACCTATGAATCTGCTGGGGTTGTCTATTGCGTCTGGTGCTCCTGACACTGCCTCTTTTTACATTGGTGAGACCCATCGTAAATTGAGGACTGCTTCGTCGAGTACTTCTGTACCATCCACCGCAGGTGGGACTTCTCAGTGGTTGAACATTTTAATTCCAGTTTGAGCGGGCACATAGAGCTTTAAGACCAAAACCAAAAGATGACCAATATCCACGATCGATTTTAATAAAATGCTTAAGATTTCAAGACAAGGAAAGGATTCTACAGGCGGCTGTTCGAGCTGCCAAAGATAGAAAAGGGCCATTGATAATTAAAGGGAAAAGAGTTTTTTTCTACCCTGATATAAGTTACGAACTTTTGAAGAAAAGGAAGAAGTTTAATCCAGTGAAAAAAACCCTATGGGAGCATGGTTATCAATTTATACTGCGTTATCCTGCAACTTTGAAGATTCTTTCCTCTCCAGCTTTTTATTTTTCTTACCCATCTAACTTCACCTATCACCTTCTAACTTGTCCTTCTTCCCCACCACCCCACCTTTTTATTCTGGAATCTTCCCCCTTCCTTTTCAGTCCTGAAGAAAGGGTCTCGGCCCAAAAGGTCGACTATCTAATCCCCTGACATTTGAAGTGTATTAGCTGCTCCATGGCGATGTGAGTCCTGAGGCTCCTGTATCTTCTTCCAGATGGCAGCACAAGAAGAGAGCATGTCCTGGACGTTGGCGGTCACTGATGATATTTGCTGTTTTCCTGCAACAGTGTTTCACGTGCTCAATGGTTGGGAGGGCTTTACCCATAATGGAGTGGGCAGTTCCTCTACCTTTTGTAGAATTTTCTGTTCTGTTCAATGGCATTGGTGTTTCCATGCCAGGCTGTGATGCAGCCAGTCAATATACTCTCCACCACACATCTATATGTGTGGTGTGTGGCCAAGTGGTTAGGGCGTTAGGCTCATGAGCTGAAGGTCGTGGGTTCGAGTCTTGGCCAAGGCAGCGTGTTGTGTCTTTGAGCAAGGCACTTAACCACATAATGCTTCAGTCCACCCAGCTGAAAATGGGTACTGGCAAATACTGGTGGTTAACCTCGCGATAGGCTGGCGTCCTATCCGGGGGGGGGGGCGGGGGGGGGAAGTCTTGTACTCTCAGTCGCTTCACGCCACAGAAACTGGCATAAGCACTGGCCTGATGGCCCACAAAGGCTTGGGACAGACTTTGACTTTGACACATCTATATGGTTTCATGTAACACAATTGCTCCTATTTCCCTTTTCTTTCTCCTCCTGACACTACCCAGTTCTTCCTACACTGACTCAGTCCTCCACCTCAAAACAATACAGAAAGGCCTGGAGAGAGTGGACACAGAGAGAATATTTCTTTCAGTGGGAAAGTCTAGGATCCGAGGGCACAGAATCTGAACAAAAGGATGTCTATTTAGAACAGAGATGCGGAGGTATTTTTTCAGCAAGTGGGTGGTGAATCTGAAGAACTCATTGCCACAGATGGCTATGGAAGCCAAGTCATTGGTTAAACTTAAGACAGAGATTGACAGTTTCTTGATTGGTAAGGGGTTAAATATTATAAGGAGAAAGCAGGAGAATGCAATTGAAGGAAAAAATTAACCGTGATTGATTGGCAGGGAAGAATTGATGGGCCAAGTGGCCTAATTGTGCTCCTACGTCTGATGGCATTCATGGTCTGTCACTGCATTTCTTTTCTGCTCTCTACCCACTCCCCCTGTCCATCATCCACATATTCCTCCCGCTGGGTCATCTCTACCCATTCCCCACCCCATCTCCCTTATTTGGTTTTATGCTCCACTTTCCTCTCCGATCAGATTCCATCATCTACAGCCATTTGTCATCCTCACCAATCAGCTCCCAGCCTCTGTCATTCTTCCCTCCTCCACCCTCACCTGGATCCACCAATCACTTCCGAGCTCTTGCTCTACACCTTTCCCTCACCTCTTTAGACTGACTCGCTTGCCTCTATCACTCATTCCAGATGAAGGGTTCTGACCTGACACATTTCCCTCCACAAGTAATGCCTGACCCACAGAGTTCCTCCAGCACTTTGTGTTGCTCATGATTGCAGCTTCTTCAATATTTTGTGTCTCCGAGCTCCACCAGGCCATGTCAACTGTGAGCTGCCTGTCAGTATTGGGGTCTGACGAAACATGAATCAAACCCACCCCCCCCCCACCACAACCTCTGACTGGGCGTTCCATGCGCCCACCACTCTCTGTGTAAAATATCTACCTCTGACATCTCCCAATACTTTTTTTATAACTTAGGGATACAGCTGAGAACAGGACCTTCTGGTTCACAGAACCTCGCTGCCCAGCAACCCACCTAACCCTAGCCTAATCACAGGACTAATTAACCTACTACTAGGGTACGTCTTTGGACTGTGGGAGCAATCTGGAGCACCTGGGGGAAACTCACATGCTCATGGGAAGAACGTACAAACTCTTTACAGATGTTGCCAGATTGAACTCCGAGCTACGATGCGTTGAGTTTTACTAGTGTTGCACTAACCGCTACGCTATTGTGGTGCCCCAAAATTCCCCTTCAAACTCTCTCCCTCCCCTAAAAGTTCCCTTCTCAGACTCCCTCTTTTTCCCTGAAACTCCCACGACTTCAATCTCTCTCACTATCTCAAAACCTGTCTCTTCCTCAAATCCTTCACTGCCTCAAAACTTCCTCATTCCTTAAACTCTCCCTATACAGTCCTTCAGTTACCTTTGGTGTGACCCATTTCCATCCTGGGAAAAAGTCACTGGCTGTCCATTCAATCTATGCCTCTTATCATCAAGTCATCTCTCGTCCTCCTTCACTCCAAAGAGAAAATCCCTAGCTCGCTCAAATTGTCATCATAAGTCAAGCTCTCTAATCCAAGCAGCATCCTGGTAAATTTCCTTACATATAATATACGAATCATAGAATTCATACATATAAATACAAAAAATAACAAAGTGCATTGAGGTAGAAGAAGGCAAAACAATAGCAGAATTCAGAACAAAGTGTAACTGCTCCAGAGAAAGTCCATTGCAGGTAGACTATAAGATGCAAGGACATAACAAGTTAGATTGGGATTTCAGGAATTCAACTTGTCATGTAAACTATTTTTGTTCTATGTGGAACAGTTTATGTTCCAAACCTACACTCCCTAACATTTCCTATGATCCGTTGACTGCATTGGTGCTGCTTCCTGCACCCATGCTGAGCTCATCAACTTCATCAACTTTGTCTCCAACTTGCACCTCAAATTTAACTGGTCCATTTCCGACACCTCCCTCCCCTTTCTTGATCTCTCTGTCTCTATCTCTGGAGACAGCTCATCTACTGATATCTTTTATAAACCCACTGAATCTCATAGCTACCTGGACTATACCTCTTCCCATCCTGTCACTTGTAAAAATGCCATGCCATAAGACCATAAGACAGTAAGACATAGGAGATGAATTCGGCCATTCAACCCATTGAGTCTACTCCGGCATTCCATCATGGCTGATCCCAGAACCCACTCAACCCCATACACCTGCCTTCTTGCCATATCCTTTGATGTCCTGTCCGATCAGGAAATGATCAACTTCCGCCTTAAATATACCCATGGATGTGGCCTCTACCAAAGTCTGTGGCAGAGCATTCCACAGATTATGTTCCACGGCAAAGAGCTATTTTTCATTAACACAAGAGATCCTGCAGATGCTAGAAATCCAGGGCAACGCACTTTGCGTGTTTATGACCATTTTGGATGTGGGTTAAAGTGGAGGTCCTGCTCAGTCTCCTAACGGGACCTATGAGTTCCTGGGTATGTGTGTTCGTGACCTTTCAATAGTCAGCCAGTAGGGCTCTGGTGAAGCTATATAGGCCAAAACCCTGCACAGTGGATACAATGGATTACAGAAACATTGATGAATGCTCACCATACATTGGCTTTATGAGAAGAAGCTCATCATCCAGTGAGCACATGAAAAAACGGCTCGTAACGGAGGACAATGAAGACGGGAGGTCACTGATAGCCTATACTCCACGGGAGCTAAGGGCCCAACAACAACAAAAGTATGTGCCCGTAACAATAAATTTGAACTTGAGATTGAGACAGGGATCTATACTAATTAGATTGTACGTGCAAAGAGCCAGTATAAATTTAGTGAGCCCAGTGTTTCACATTTTTGCTGTAAACATTCCTCACTTTCCATCTTCCTGGATAGTGTTGATCAAGATCGATGACTGGAGTTTATCACCGACTCTTTCATTGTTCAATTACAGGACTACTTTACTGGTCATGTGAATGTGAGTGTACCTTTAGGAACAGCGTGTTCTATGTGATTAGATTTTCAAAACGTTATTCCAGCTATTTATTATCATTTGTGACTCAACTGCCTTCAACGGGGGATATTTTATTGGTAACCCTTTCGTTGCCAATGACGCAAATAAACGCCGAAAGGCGCTTCAGAAGAAAGAAAGACCAGTCTGCTTACGAACAGCGATGCTTCACCCTGCCACTAGCTTTGCTTATGACAGGGAATGCGTAAACCACACATTTCAAAACTTTTCAGTTCCCAGTGTGATGATCTTCCCTTTGTACGTTAGGGTTAAATTTCCTGCTCTTGTAGTAGCACTAGAAAATAAGGAATTGTATTAAAAGTAGGTTACTTGTTCCACCAAGACTGCATCACCAGTCAGATTATTTATCATTTATTCATTACACATACATCGAAGCACACTTTCCCCAGTAGACCTAAGCTTCTGCAGAATTATGCACTTCTGATTGAACTATTGGCTTCGATCTTCAGTATCCACCTGACAACCCACTGATGACGATAAGTGAGGAATCTGGCTGATGATCTTGGGCACCAGGCCTCGAACTCTGGACTTGCAAAAGATGGGACCCTGAACTCTAGACTTAAACTCTGGAGTCACCAGTGATGGGATCCGAAGCTCTGGACTCACCAATGATGAGACCCTGAGCACTATGCCTTGAACTCTGGTCACCAGACCTCTTACCTCCTGCCTGCACAGAACTCCAATCCTGAAAACTGCCGGCGACTTGCTGAACTGGGGGCTGGGGATCAACAGCCCTTGTGTTCGCTGGTCTACTGCCCACCATCTGACCACCATGTCCATGACTTCAAGTTTAATTGTCATTTAACAATGCTTATGAATACAGCCAAATTAAACCGCACTCCTACACGGTCAAGGTGCAAAACACAGTATCAACAGTTACACACAGCACACACAACTTACAAACTTCAAAGTTCAAAGTAGGTTTTGTTATTGAAATAAATATTCTACCATTTACAAACCCGAAATTTATTTTCTTGTGTGCATATGTAGTAAATACGAAGAAACACAATGGAGTCAACGAAAGACTGCACCCAACAGGATGGACAAACAACCAATGTGCAAAAGGCAATAAACTGTACCAGTACAAAGGAAAAAAATAATAATAAATAAATAAACAATATATATCGAGAACATGAGATGAAAAGTCCTTGGAAGTATTCCACTGGTTGTGGGAACAGTTCGATGTTGGGCTGAGCGAACTTGAGTGAAGTTATTTGCACTGGTTCAAGAGTCTGAAGGTTGAACCTGTTTGTGCGGGTTCTGAGGCTCCTGTACCTCCTTCTTGATGGTAGCAGTGAGAAGAGAGCATGGCCTATATATGCAGCTATATATAGCACATATAATTACGATTTCTAAAAAACATAGTCAGAAGCAAAAATAGCCCGACTCTCTCAGTGTCATTGCTTGTAGATTGATGGTGCTTGGAACGTTGTCTTGGAGCCATGTTTCTGCAAGAACAAACACACTTTATTTCCTGGAAAAAACTGTGTTACACAGCAGTTCCTCATCATCAGTGGTGGTGTTGACGGCAATTTATAGATGGGGATTGCAGGAACCAAAGTTGTTTACAGTACAGACAAGAAAATTTGCAGATGCTGGAAATCCAATCAACACACACAAAATGCTGGTGGAACGCAGCATCTACAGGAAGAAGTACAGTCGATGAGGGTACACCCGAGGGTCTCGGCCCGAAATGTTGACTGTACTTCTTCCTATAGAGGTTGCCTGGCCTGCTGCGTTCCACCAGCGTTTTGTGTGTGTTGCTTGTTTACAGTATAACAGGCAGGGTGTCACTGTTGTTGTGTACCATCACAGTGTGATGTCCTATTCCACTCCAACCTCATGAAGTAAGTGCTAACCCTCAATGGTGATGAGAAGGCAACAAGAGTGAGATCGTTGAACTGGTTGAGTGGTATCAAAACATCTATACATAATATAATTTCCATTTTCTTCTCTTTTCTTCTAATTCCGTTGGCTTCGAAAGTTGCTGCTCCTTCTCAGGTGACGGCTTGCCAGAGTTTCCTGTCCTTGGCATTGGTTTCCCAATTGTTGATGTCGATGTTACATTTCTCGTTTTTCGTTTTTAAATCTTTTTATTAATTATTATTGAAAATCAACAAAAAATACATTAAAGTAGTTAAATCAACATATCAATATAAACAATAGGAGTTAAACTACCAAATAACTGATTAACCAAGCTAAACAGTATACCAGTAATAATAAGAAAAAACAAAATGTTAAAACTATTATTTTTTGGAAAAAAGAAAGGAGGAAAAAAGAACCCCTACTAACTAAAACAAAAACCCCTACTAACCAGAAAAAAAAGAATGAGATGTTACATTTCTTCATGTTGGCCTTTAAGACGTCTTTGAATCTCTTCCGTTGTCCGCCTCTTTTATGTTTGCCTTCTTTAAACTGGGAGTAGAAGATTTGTTTCGGCAGACGTTCGTCTTTCATCCAAACAACATGACTGCTCCATCTTAGTGGGCTCTTGATGACGAAGGCTTCAATGCCTGTTGTTTTTGCTTCATTTAGCACACTGACGTTAGTTCTTCTATCTTCCCAGCTGATATTTAAGATGTTCCAAATTTATAGTTTTGAATAATGTATTGCAATGTATTGCTGCCACAAGACAACGTATTTCACAGCTTATGCCAGCAATATTAAACCTGATTCTGATGACCTTCCATCTTCTACTAGGTCTGTGTGTCAGCTTTCCATATTGTGCACAATGGAGTCCTGCCCATTCCCTTCCTGGTCTCTGAAAATTTTTCCCCATATAAGTAATAGTCATAGTCATACTTTATTGATCCCGGGGGAAATTGGTTTTCGTTACAGTTGCACCATAAATAATAAATAGTAATAAAACCATAAATAGTTAAATAGCAATATGTAAATTACGCCAGTAAATTATGAAATAAGTCCAGGACCAGCCTATTGGCTCAGGGTGTCTGACCCTCCAAGGGAGGAGTTGTAAAGTTTGATGGCCACAGGCAGGAATGACTTCCTATGACTCTGTGTTGCATTTCGGTGGAATGAGTCTCTGGCTGAATGTACTCCTGTGCCCATCCAGTACATTATGTAGTGGATGGGAGACATTGTCCAAGATGGCATGCAACTTAGACAGCATCCTCTTTGCAGACACCACCGTCAGAGAGTCCAGTTCCATCCCCACAACATCACTGGCCTTACGAATGAGTTTGTTGATTGTTTTGGTGTCTGCTACCCTCAGCCTGCTGCCCCAGCACACAACAGCAAACATGATAGCACTGGCCACCATAGACTCGTAGACCATCCTCAGCATCGTCTAGCAGATGTTAAAGAACCTCAGTCTCCTCAGGAAATAGAGACGGTTCTGTGTGTCAGCTTTCTGATCATTTGTTTTCCCTTCCAAATGAATGGCTTCACATATTTCCAGCATCATCTCCCACACTTGCCAAGTTGACTGATCTCCAGGTTCCCAAGGGTAATTAGGGACAAGCAGCAAATACTGGCCTTGCCAGAAATGACACCACATGAATAATTAATGAAAAGGAAAGACAGGGAGGGAGCTTTGAAGGTTTATGATACAATGGCAACTGGTTTTACACTTACACTTCAGTGGCCACTTTATTAAATATCTCCAGTACCTAATAAAGTGGTCACTGAGCGGACGTCCATAGTCTTCTGCTGCGGTCTCCCGTACACTTCAGGGTTTAATGCGTTGTGCACTCAGTGATGCTCTTCAGCACACCACTGTTGTAAAGTGTGATTATCTGAGTTACTATCTCCTTCCTGTCACCTTGAACCATTCTCCTCTAACCTCCCTCATTAACAAGGTGTCTTCACCCACAGAACTGCTAATCACTGGATTTTTTTTTGTTGTTTTTCACACCATTCTCTGTAAACTCCAGAAACTGTTGTGCACAAAAATCCCAGGAGACAGCAGTTTCAAGCCACCCCATCTGGCGCCAGCAATCATTCCACAGCCAAAATCACTTAGATCACATTTTTTCTTCATTCTGATATTGAGTCTGAACCACAACTAGATCTCTTGACCATGTCTGCATGCTTTTACGTATTGGATTGCTGCCACATGATTGGCTGATTTGATATTTGCATTAACAATCAGGTGTACAAATGTTTCCAATAAAGTGGAAAATCAAAGATGTTCCAGTGCTTACTAAGCAGTATAACTCAGCACCATGGTAGTGTAGGTGGCTTTCACGATGCTATTACAGCTCAGGTGTCAGTATTCAGAGTTCAACCCCGGTGTCCTCTGTAAGGAGTTAGTACATCCTCCCCATGAAATGCGTGGGTTTCCTCCGGGTGCTCCAGTTTCCTCCCACAGTCCAAAAACATACTGGTCAGTAAGTTAATTGGTCTTTGTAAATTGTCCCATGATTGGGTTAGGTTTAAATTGGGGATTGCTGGCAGAGTGGCTCATAGTGCTAGAAGGATCTAATCCACGCTGTATCTCTAAATAAAATATACCTGGAAAACATTTCAATTACTTCTTGCTTGGCCATGTCCCTTGTTACAAAATGCAGGAGCGACTCTTCCAGTGACAAGTGAATATAAGGCTATACCCTCGATGAAAGCAGATGATTCCCTGAAAAGTATAGCTTCAGAATCTCTTTGGAAATCACTGGCAAACTCAGGATTTCTGTGTTTTGGAATGAATCCCAAATTTCGTATTATGAAGTAAAATGCCACTTAGCTTGGGCACAGTTTCAACGATTTTCCAGTGCTTTCTAAGCAGCTAACTTTCTTCTCCCCACCGATGTTGCCTGATCTGCTGAGTGTCTTGTGCATTCCCGATTTTCACTTTAATTCAGGTCTGTGGATGACTGAAAATGCCCTCCATATGTTAGCTGGAATCAAACTTGCATTGATAATGATCTGCTCACATAAAATGGTTAGCAGAACTCAGCAGGTTAGCCAGCATCTACGGAGGGGAATAAGCAGTTGATATTTTGGACTGAGACCCCTCATTAGGACTGGAAAAGGAGGAGGCCAGAGTAAGACCATGGGGGGCTGTGAATAAGAAGCTGTAAGAAGTGCTGAATGGTCTCCACCTGAAATATCCCCTCCATAGATGCTGCCTGACCTGTTGATCAACGTTTCCAGAATATCTTGTGTTTATAATAATGATCTGCAATGTTTTGTTACATTAAAGGCAAGTTCTAAATGCTTGTTGGCATGTCTACTTGAGGAATAATGTAGATTAATCTTGTTCTCTTACTGGTTTGAAATTCTGCCTGGATTAATCCTTCAAATAGAAACAAAGAATGTTGGAAGTGCTGTGAAACTATTTTACAAAAGATGGGGCAGAGGTCTGTAATGTGGCATTAGAAAGATTTCATCTGGTTGTCAAGGAAACATAGAAATATACAACATGGACGGAGGCCAAGTAAGCTCATTATATTGGATTTGGATAAAATGTAACTACCCCTACCCTAACTTCACCCTCCAGCACTGGGTCTATGGCTCAGCAAGGAACACTGTTGCAGGAAAGCAGCATCCATCATCAAGGACCCCCATCATCCAGGCCATGCTCCCTTCTCACTACCACAGGAGGTACAGGAGCCTCAGGTCCCACTCCACCAGGTTTAGGAACAGTTATTACCCTTTAACCGTCAGGCTTCTGAACCAAAGGGGAAAACTTCACCCAACTTCACTCACCAAATCACAGAACAGTTCCCAGAACCCGTGGGCTCACTTTTAAGGACTCTACAACTCATGTTCTCAATATTTATGACTTATTTATTTATTAATTTTATTTATTTTCTTTTTTGCACTAGCACAATTTGTTGTTTTTTTGCACATTGGTTATTCATCTTTGTTGTGTGCACTTGCGTTCTGAAGAAAAAAACATGCTGCATTTCAACAGGTAGGTAGTCGTCCTGGGTTCATTTTAAAACTAGCTTGTCATCACTGTTATACTTTGTAACTCCAGAAACTGATCAAAAGAAAAACACGTGAGCCCAGGATAAGGTGTTTACTTAGTTTTACTTACCTTTTATAAGGCAGTCACATATGACGGGGCAGCATAATGGCATATGCCATTCACCTACTTTGTACATATAACTCGTCATGAATTATGTAAACAAACAAAGAATGCCAATCAAACAATATGTTTACAATATTAATCAAATATTACTGAAACATTAAATACACAATGCATTTGGATAATAAATTTACTTTGAGGGTCTCGAGGACTATGGTGAGGATGCAGAGGGACTGAGGAGTAACATCTCAGCCAGGTTTTTCCAGGTTAGTTTACAAATACATTGATACCACGACCAAGAAAGCACACCACTGCCTCTGCTTCCTCAGGAGGCTAAAGAAATTCAGAGTTTCCCTTTGACCCTCATCAAATTTGATCAATGTACCATAGGAAGCATTACAGCTTGGTTAGGCAATTGCTCTGCCTGCAACCGCAAGAAACTGCAGAGAGTTGTGGACACAGTTTAGCACATCCCAGGAACCAGGGTCTCCTGCTGCCGACACTTCTCAATGGCTTGGTAAAGCAGCCAGCATAATCAAACAGCCCACACACCCCAGACATTCCTTTGTCTCCCCTCTGCCATCAGGCAGAAGATACAAAAGTCTAAAAGCACGTACTTGGGTGGTGGGGTGGGGATACATCTCTACCAAAGGAGATGTAAGGTGCTCCTATCCTGCACTAACTTGCAGTCACCCTTGGACAAGGTTTAGCACCTGCTTAGCCCCCCACCCCCCACGCATCCTCCGATCAGAGTCACAGTGGTGGATGGTCGTATGATCAGCTGATGTTTATCACAAGTCCTGGTTATGCAACTACCCAGGCAGACAATCTCTGAAGAGTATTGATAATGGCTGGTGTCACCTGTCTTGTAAAGACACTGTTCAGAAGAAGGCAGTGACAAACCACTTCTGCAGAAAAATTCGTCAAGAGCAATCATGGTCATGGAAAGATCATGATTGCCAATGTCATACTGACACGGCATATAATGAAGGTCTGTCTGTCTAGGTACCATATCCGATGCGGATGTTAGTGACCATGGTTTTCCATACAGATCTATCCCTCGTTCTTTGGATGACTTCCATTTCCTCGATGTGTAGCCACCTGGCTAGGCTTCTGATGTACATAAGCCGAGGTCTTCCTCTAGATTTACTCCCCTCGATCTTTCCAGAGAGCTTGAGTTTTTCTAGTTCATCTTTCCACATGATGAGTCCTAGGAATCCAAGTGTCTTTCTCTTATTGTTGGTATGAGTGATCGAACTGCTTGGGCTCTTCTGAGAACTTCTTCATTTGATGTTTGTGTGGTCCATGATCTTTTTAACATTCTCCTGTAGAACCATAATTCAGCTGCTTCTAGTCTCTTTTCCATTGCTGGGGAAATGGTCCAGCATTCACTTCCATAAGTCAGGATAGAATAAATGTAGCACTGCAGTATTCTGTTTTTAGTGTATGTGCTCATCTTTCTGTCTGTTAATAAGGTCTTCATTTTTTGGAAAGCTTCTTTCGCCTGCCATCACTTGTTATTAGGCTGCCAAGATACCCGAATTTGTTGACTTGTTTGATGTTTGTATTTCCGATCTTGATCACACATTGTGGGATGTTTGTCTTTCTGGAGATGACCATGCTTTCTGTCTTCTTGGTGTTGATTGAGAGGCCTCTGTGATTACTTTCTGCTGCCACTATAGTGAGTAGTTCTTGAAGTTTTGTTTCTGAGTCAGCTATTAGTACGATGTCATCAGCATATCTGATGTTATTTATATTATGGCCTCCAACTGTGAATCCTATGATGTCTTTGATACTTCTTAAGATATTTTCACTCTACAGGTTGACTAAGTCTGGCAAAAAGACACAAACTTGCCTGACTCCTCTCATGATATTCACTCACTCACTCACTTCTCCTTCTATTCTGATGGATGCTGTCTGGTCCCAGTATAAGTTACTTAAGAAATGTATATCTTCCCCATCTATGTCAAGATCTTGAAGCATTTCCAGAAGATCTTGGTGTCTGACAAGTGTCAAAAGCTTTTGTATAGTCGATGAAACACAGGTAGATGTCTTAATGAAGGTAATACACACAAAATCAGATGAAGGGTTTCGGCCCGAAACGTTAACTTTTCCATAGATGCTACCTGATCTGCTGAGTTCCTCCAGTATTGTGTGTTACTTAGATTTTCAGCATCTGCAGATGTTCTATTGTTTGTGATTTAGTGTATAATGATGGTGGTGATGGCCAGGCTCAGGGACAGCTTCTACCAACTGCTATCAAACTATTGCACGGTCTTCTAGAACAATAAAATAGACAATCTCAGGATGCTGAGATATATCCTAGGTTGTGCTGGGATACATCATCAGTGGGGTAACGTGGGGTAATCAGGTGTTTCCGGTCTTTCAGCATCGCTCAGTAACCTCTGTGGTGGGCCTGATGGCTCTTTTCTTTGCAGGCCTCATAATGCTAAGGAAAGAGTAGGTTCTACACAGCAAGCAGCCAGCAGAACCTCTACACCTCCTTTAGAGGCTCACATTGTGTCCTCCACTACTGTCTCCAGCAGTCCTCCACCAGTTCCTGGTATTTGGCTTTCTTACCCCTATAGATCAGATTAGATTAGATTATGCAGTCCTCTTTTATTGTCATTTAGTAATTCATGCATTAAGAAATGATACAATATTTCTCCGGTGTGATATCACAGAAACACAGGACAGACCAAGACTGAAAAAAACTAACAAAACCACATAATTATAACATATAGTTACAACAGTGCAACAATATCATAACTTGATGAAGAGCAGGCCATGGCACAGTAAAGAAGTTCAAAGTCTCTTGAAAGTCCTACATCACACACAGACGGGAGAAGGAAGAAAACTCTCCCTGCCATACCCGACCACAGTCCGACTCTGAGTCATCCGAAAACTTCGAGCTCCGATCAGCCGTCCGACACCGAGTACTGAGCACCATCTCTGCTGAACGCTTCGACCTCAGCTTGGGTCGCCAGCAGCAGGCGAAGCCGGGGATTTTGGGGACTTCCCTCCGGAGATTCTCGATCGCACAGTAGCAGCGGCAGCAAACCGGGCATTTCAGAAATTTCTCCAGATGTTCCTCTGTGCTTCTCATGTCTGTCTCCATCAAATCACAATTGTCTCAAATAACCCCTATTTAACAGATACGATATCATTTCACCGGAGAGCTGCGCGCGCTGCGTTGCATTGCCATCTTCTTCTCCCACTTCCCGAAGGCGTGCAAAACAAGAGTTTTCACTGTACGTCCTACTATTGAACAGTCCCCCAGTAAGAAAAGATAACATCTGACCTCACAATCTCCCTTGTACGACCTTGCACCTTATTGCATTTTCTCTGTAACTGTAACACTTTATTCTGCAATTTCTTAATGCTTTTCCTTGTCAGAATCAGAATCAAAATCAGGCTTATTATCACTGGCATGCGATGTGAAATTTGTTCTACCTTAACACACTGCTGTAATAGGTTGCGCTATATAAGCAGTATGGAAAACAAGTTTTTCAACTTGTACCTCAGTTCATGTGACAATAATAAACCAACTTACCAAGTGGCGATTATATTAGTTCTATCAGGTTAATGAGAAAGATCCAATGATGCAAGTTTGACGTTCTGCTGGTAGCCTGGCTGATTTCTGTTCTCCAAGCAACATCACCGCATCTAAACTTATAGATATGGGCAGGTTGTGGTTTATGGGAGCTTACTGTATGTAAACTGTCTGCTATGTCCCACTGCCCAATAGTACACCTCACCACAGCAACCACATTTCAAATGCACTTCACTGAGTGTAGACTCCATCTGCATGTCATGTAGGATGTAGATAATCCCGGGATTGAAAGAGTTAACATATGAGAAGCATTGATGGCTCGGAACCTACACTCGCTGGAGTGTAGAAGGATGAAGGGGGATCTCACTGAAACCTATTAAATATTGAAAGGCCTTGATAGAGTGGATGTTGGGAGATTGTTTCCTATAGTGGTGGAGTCTAGGAACAGTCTATGCACAGCCTTAGAATAGAGGGACCTCCATTTACAACAGAGATGAGGAGGAATTTCTTTAGCCAGAGGGTGGTGAATCTATGGATTTCATTGCCACAGACAGCTATTATAGGCCAAGTCATTGGGTATCCTTAAAGTGGATGTCAATAGGTTCTTGGTTAGTAAAAGTGTCAAAGGTTATAGGGAGAAGGAAGGAGAATGGGGTTAAGAGGGAAAATAAATCAGCCATGATGAAATGATAATAATAATAATAATAATTTATTGATATTATTTCTTTGTTTTTGTATTTGCAAATGTTGTTGTCTTTTGTAAACTGGTTGAATGCCCAAGTTGGTGTAGTCTTTTGTTATGGTTATGATTTTATTATTGATTTACTGAGCATGGCTGCAAGAAAATGAATCTCGTGGTTGTATATGATGACATATATGTACTTTGATAATAAATTTACATTGAACTTTTTGAATTATTGAATGGTGGAGGAGACCAGGTGTGCTGAATGGCCTAATTCTGCTCTTATGTCTTATGGTGTTCTTATAGCGGCATCAGCTCTTGAAAAAGAAACAGACAGTTCTGTAAATCAGTTTAGAATGATTGGCATAGTGATCTCACTTTCTGCTGTAATTTCATTTCAGTCTTTTGTTTGAATCCCTCCTTTTTGTTTGTCTAGCTTTGACAGATGAATTGGTATTTCTTGACAAGGTCACATCTGACAAGTTTGCTTACTGTTAAGATGTGAACTAGCATTTCCAACAATTTAGCATGAGGGCAATCTAATGTCAGAACTAAGGTGTATCTGTGAGCATTCATTTTGAGAAGACTAGAGTATAAAAGCAAGGGTGTAATGCTGGGCCTTGACAAGGCATTGGTCAGACCGCACTTGGAGTACTGTGAGCAGTTTTGGGCATTGGTGGGGGTCCTGAGGACATTCATGAAAATGATCCTGGGAATGAAAAGGTTAATAAATTAGGATATTTTTGATAGCTCTAGATCTGTATTCGCTGGAGTTTAGAAGAAAGAAGGCACAGCCTCAGAATAGACAGATCTCCCTTTAAAATAGAGATGAGGGACAATTTCTTTAGCCAGTGGGTGGTGAATCTGGGTAATTCATTGTCACAGAAACTGTAGAGGCCAGGTCTTTGGGTACATTTAAAGCTGAGGTTGGCAGGTTCTTGATTAGTCAATGTGTCAAAAGTATCAGGGGACTCTATAGTCAGGGGAACAGATAAGTGATTCTGTGGACGCAGAAAGGAACACAGATGGTAGTTTGCCTCCCAGGTTCCAGAGTCTACGATGTTTCTGAATGCGTCCACAGTATCCTGAAAAGGGAGGGTGAGCAGCCAGAAGTCGTGGTACATATTGCTACCAACATCAATAGGTAGGAAAAGGGAGGAGTTCCTGAGGAAAGAATGCTGGGGGCTATAGAAAGGAAGCTGAGAAGCAGGACCTCAAGGGTAGTAATCTCAGGATTGCTGCCTGCGCCACGTGACAGTGAGGATAGGAATGAAATGAGGTGGCAGATAGATGTGTGGCTTAAGAATTGGAGCAGTGTGCAGGGATTCAGATTTTTGGATCATTGGGACAGGTGTGGCCTGTACAAAAGGGACAGGTTGCACTAGAATCCAAGAGGGTCAATATTCTTGTGGGCAGATTTACTTGAGCTGTTGGGAGTGGTTTAAACAAACATGGCAAGGGTGTGAGAACAAGTGTGATATAACTGAGGATAAGCCATCGAGTTTACAAGTAGATAATGGGTGTAACATGAATGTAAGGAAGGACAAGCCAATCATTGAGTACAAATTCAGACAGAGCAAAGAGTTAAATTTTACCACAGGGGCAAAATTCAAAAGGGCGAAGAATGCAGGACTGAAGTTGCAGTATTTAAATGTGCATAACATTCAGAATAAGGTAGACAAACTTGTGGTGCAATTACAGATTGGTCGGTATGACGTAGGCATCACTGAGTTGTGGCTGAAAGAAGGCCATAGCTGGGAGCTTAAAATCAAAGGATATATTTTGTCACGAGAGGACAGGTGGGAAGGCATAGATGATGGTGTCTCTCTGCTGGTAAAAGATGGAATTACAGTTTTACAAAGAGGTGACATTGGGTCAGAGAATAGAACGTAGAACATAGAATAGTACAGCACAGTACAGGCCCTTCAGCCCACAATGTTGTGCCGACCCTCAAACCCTGCCTCCCATATAACCCCCCACCTTAAATTCCTCCATGTACCTGTCTAGTAGTCTCCTAAATTTCACTAGTGTATCTGCCTCCACCACTGACTCAGGCAGTGTATTCCACGCACCAACCACTCGCTGAGTAAAAAACCTTCCTCTAATATCCCTCTTGAACTTCCCACTCCTTACCTTAAAGCCATGTCCTCTTGTATTGAGCAGTGGTGCCCTGGGGAAGAGGCACTGGCTATCCACTCAATAGACAATAGGTGCAGGAGTAGGCCATTCAGCCCTTTGAGCCAGCACCGCCATTCATTGTGATCATGGCTGATCATCCACAATCAGTACCCCGTTTCTGCCTTCTCCCCATATCCCTTGACTCCACTATCATTAAGAGCTCTATATAACTCTTTCTTGAAAGCATCCAGAGAATTGGCCTCCACTGCCTTCTGAGGCAGAGCATTCCACAGATCCACAACTCTCTGGGTGAAAAAGTTTTACCTCAACTCCTTTCTAAATGGCCTACCCCTTGTTCTCAAATTATGGCCTCTGGTTCTGGACTCTCCCAACATCGGGAACATGTTTCCTGCCTCTAGTGTGTCCAATCCCTTAATAATCTTAAATGTTTCAATCAGATCCCCTCTCATCCTTCTAAATTCCAGTGTATACAAGCCCAGTTGCTCCAATCTTTCAACATATGACAGTCCCGCCATCCCGGGAATTAACCTCGTGAACCTCCGTTGTACTCCCTCAATAGCAAGAATGTCCTTTCTCAAATTTAGAGACCAAAACTGTACACAATACTCCAGGAGTGGTCTCACCAGGGCCCTGTACAACTGCAGAAGGACCTCTTTGCTCCTATACTCAACTCCCCTTGTTATGAAGGCCAACATGCCATTAGCTTTCTTCACTGCCTGCTGTACCTGCATGCTTACTTTCAGTTACTGATGAACAAGGGCACCAAGATCTCATTGTACTTCCCCTTTTCCTAACTTGACACCATTCAAATAGTAATCTGCCTTCCTGTTCTTGCCACCAAAGTGGATAACCTCACATTTATCCACATTAAACTGCATCTGCCCACTCACCCAACCTGTCCAAGTCATCCTGCATTATCTCAACATCCTCCGCACATTTCACACTGCCACCCAGCTTTGTGTCATCTGCAAGTTTGCTAATGTTACTTTTAATCCCTTCATCTAAATCATTAATGTATATTGTAAATAGCTGCGGTCCCAGCACTGAGCCTTGCGGTACCCCACTAGTCACCTCCTGCCATTCTGAAAGGGACCCGTTAATCCCTACTCTTTGTTTCCTGTCTGCCAACCAATTTACGATCCATGTCAGTACCCTACCCCCAATACCATGTGCTCTAATTTTGTCCACTAATCTCCTATGTGGGATTTTATCAAAGGCTTTCTGAAAGTCCAGGTACACTACATCCACTGGCTCTCCCGTCCATTTTCATAGTTACATCCTCAAAAAATTCCAGAAGATTAGCCAAGCATGATTTCCCCTTCATAAATCCATGCTGACTCGGACCGATCCTGTTACTGCTATCCAGATGTGCCGCTATTTAATAGAACATAGAACATAGAATAGTACAGCACAGTACAGGCCCTTCAGCCCACAATGTTGTGACGAACCCTCAAACCCTGCCTCCCATATAAGCTCCCACCTTAGATTCCTCCATCCTTTATAAATTCATCCTTTATAATTGAGTCCAGCATCTTCCCCACCACTGATGTCAGGTTAACTGGTTTATAATTCCCTGTTTTCTCTCTCCCTCCTTTCTTAAAAAGTGGGATAATATTAGCTACCCTCCAGTCCTCAGAAACTGATCCTGAATCTATAGAACATTGGAAAATAATTACCAATGCGTCCACGATTTCTAGAGCCACCTCCTTAAGTACACTGGGGTGCTGACCATCAGGCCCTGGGGATTTATCAGTCTTCAGTCCCATCAGTCTATCCAACACCATTTTCTGCCTAATGTGAATCTCCTTCAGTTCCTCCATTACCCTAGGTCCTCCGGCCACTATTACATCTGGGAGATCGTTTGTGTCTTCCCTAGTGAAGACAGATCCAAAGTACCTGTTCAACTCGTCTGCCATTTCCTTGTTCCCCATAATAAATTCACCCGTTTCTGTCTTCAAGGGCCCAACTTTGGCCTTAACTAATTTTTTCCTCTTCACATACTTAAAGAAGCTTTTACTATCTTCCTTTATATTCTTGGCTAGCTTGCCTTTGTATCTCATCTTTTCTCCCCGTATTGCCTTTTTAGTTATCCTCTGTTGCTCTTTAAAAGTTTCCCAATCCTCTGGCTTCCCACTCATCTTTGCTATGTTATACTTCTTTTCTTTTATTTTTATACTATCCTTGACTTCCCTTGTCAGCCATGGTCGCCCCTTACTCCCCTTAGAATCTGCCTTCCTCTTTGGAATGATCTGATCCTGCACCTTCTGTATTATTCCCAGAAATACCTGCCATTGTTGTTCCACTGTCATCCCTGCTAAGGTATCTTTCCAGTCAACTTCGGCCAGCTCCTCCCTCATGGATCCATAGTTCCCTTTGTTCAACTGCAATACTGACACTTCCGATTTTCCCTTCTCCCTCTCAAATTGTAGATTAAAACTTATCATATTATGGTCACTACCTCCTAATGGCTCCTTTACCTCAAGTTCCCTTATCAAATCCTCTCTATCTATTCCTCTTAATATCTTGTATATGTCTATCATGTCTCCTCTCATCCTCCTTCTCTCCAAAGAGTAAAGCCCTAGCTCCCTTAATCTCTGATCATAATCCATACTCTCTAAACCAGGCAGCATCCTGGTAAATCTCCTCTGTACTCTTCCCAATGCTTCCACATCCTTCCTATAGTGAGGCGACCAGACCTCTAAGTGTGGCCTAACCAGAGTTTTATAGAGCTGCATCAGTACCTCGTGACTCTTAAACTCTATCCCTCGACTTATGAAAGCTAACACCCTACAAACTTTCTTAACTACCCTATCTACCTGTGAGGCAACTTTCAGGGATCTGTGGACATGTACCCCCAGATCCCTCTGCTCCTCCACACTACCAAGTATCCTGCCATTTACTTTGTACTCTGCCTTGGAGTTTGTCCTTCCAAAGTGTACCACCTCACACTTCTCCGGGTTGAACTCCATCTGCCACTTCTCAGCCCACTTCTGCATCCTATCAATGTCTCTCTGCAATCTTCGATAATCCTCTACACTATCTACAACACCACCAACCCTGCATCATCTGCAAACTTGCCAACCCACTCTTCTACCCCCACATCCAGGTCCACATCCAGCAGAATGCTGAATCTTTGAGGGTGGAGTTAAGAAACTGCAAGGGTGAAAAAAAAACATTATGGGAATCATAAATAGGCCTCCAAGTAGTAGCCAAGTTGTGGGGTTAAGATTGCAAAGGGAACTGGAAAAGGCAGGTAATAAGGGTAATGCCACAATTGTAATGGAGGACTTCAATATGCAAGGGGATTGGGAAAATCAGTTTGGTATCAGATCACAGAGAGAGAATTTGTTGAATGTCTATGAAATGGCTTTTCAGAGCAGCTTGTGCTTGAGCCTACTCAGGGAAAGGCTATCTCAGATTGGGCATTGTGTAATAACCCAGATCTTATTAGGGAGCTTAATGTAAAGGAACCCAGGAGGCAGTGATCATACTGTAATTGAATTCATACTGCAATTTGAGAGTGAGAAGCATAAGTGAGATGTATTAGTATCACAATAGAATAAAAGGACTTACAGAGGCTTGAAAGTGGAGCTTGCCCTGGTGGTTTGGAGGAGGATACTGGTGGGGATGACAGCAGAGCAGAGATGGCTGAAATTGCTGGAATTAGTTCACAAGGCGCAACATAGATATGTCCCACAGAGGAAGAAGTTCTCAAATGGCAGGAGTAGGCAACCGTGGCCGACAAGGGAAGTTAAGGACTGCATAAAAGCCAAGGAAAGAGCACATAAGGTAGCAAAAGTGAGTGGGAAGTTAGATGATTGGTAAGCTTTTATAATCCAACTAAAGGCAACTAGAAAAGCTATAATAAAGGAAAAGATGAAATATGTGGGCAAATTACTTACTAAAAGTTTTTTCAGTTATACAAAGAGTAAAAGGGAGGCGAGAGTTGACATTGGACCACTGGAAAATGATGCTGGTGAGGTAGTAATGGGGGACAAAGAAATAACAGATGAACTTAGTGGGTACTTTGCATCAGTCTTCACTGCGAAAGACGAAAACAGTGTGCCAGAGGTCTGTGAGTGTTAGGGAGCAGGAGTGAGTGCCATTGCTGATACAAAGGAAAAAGTGCTTGGCAAACTGAAATGTCTGAAGGTGGGTAAATCACCTGGACCAGATGGACTACATCCCAGAGCCCTGAGAGAGGTTGCTGAAGAAATAAAGGGTACGTTTGTCATGATCTTCCAACGATCATTTGATTCTGGCATGGTCCCAGAGGACTGGAAAATTGCAAATGTCACTCCCTCTTTAAGAAGGGAGGAAGGCAAAAGAAAGGAAATTATAGGCCCGTTAGTCTAACATCAGTGGTTAGGAAAGTGTTGCAGTCTATTATTAATGATGAACTTTCAGGGTACTTGGAAACTAATGATAAAGTAAATCAAAGTTAGCATGGTTTCTGTCAAGGGAAATCTTGTCTGACAAATCTGTTTGATTTCATCAAGGAAGTAACACGCATGTGTTCAAAAGAGAGGCAGTGGATGTCATTTACTTGGATTTTCAGAAGACATTTGATAAGATGCCACACATGAGGCTGCTTAACAAGATAAAATCCTGTGGCATTACAGGAAAGATATTGGCATGGATAGAGGAATGGCTGATAGGCAGGAGGCAGCGAGTGGGAATAAAGGGGGCCTTTCGGGTTGTCTGCCGGTGACTAGTGGTGTTTCTCAGGGCATCAGTATTGGGACTGCTACTTCTCCCATTGTTTGTTAATGATTTGGGTAATGGAATAGATGGCTTTATGGCAAAATATATGGATGATACAAAGATATGTGGAGGGGTAGGTAGAGCTGAGGAAACAATGCCATGGCAGCAGGACTTGACAAACTGAAAGAATGGGCAAAAAAATGGCATTTGGAATATAGTGTTAGGAAATGTATGATAATGCATTTTAATAAAAGGAACAATAGTGCAGACTATTATCTAAATAGGGAGAAGGTTCAAACATCAGAGGTGCGGAGGTGCAAGGAGATAATACGAAGGCTTTATAAGACACTAGTCAGGCCATACTTGAAGTATTGTCAACAGTTTTGGGCCCCATATCTCAGAAGGGATGTGTTGTCATTGGAGAGAGTCCAGAGGAGATTCATGAGGATGATTCTGGGAATGAAGGGGTTAGCATATAAGGAGCATTTGGCGGCTTTGGGCCTGTATTCACTTGAATTTAGAATAATGCAGGGGGGGTTCTCATTGAAGCATTCTGAATGTTGAAAGGACTAGATAGGAAGGATGTGGAGAGGATGATTCCTATGGAGGATGTACCCAGAACTAGAGGGCACAACCTTAAAATTGAGGAGCGACTTTTTAGAACAGAAATTAGGTGTATATTTTTTAAGCCAGGATCTACGACAGACTGCGGTGGAGGCCAAGTCTGTGGGTATATTTAAGGAGGAAGTTGATAGATTTCTGATTGGTCCGGGCATCAAAGGATATGACGAGAAGGCAGATGTATGGGGTTGAGTGGGATCTGGGATCAGCCATGACGGAATGGCAGAGTAGAATCGATGGGGCAAATGGCCTTATTCAGCAGCTATGTACTAAGAAGAGGGTTAAGACATGTTGTTTCTCCCCAGTAGATATGAGTCTTTGCAAAGCTTCCTGCTCTGGAAAGTTGAAAGTAACATGAAATGGCATTGATCAATTGGCTAGCAAGCGTCTTTATCCCAGGACAGAATTAGCTACTAAGTGATTGGAGGAAAGTATAGGGGGATGTCAGAGGTTTTACTCTGAGGATGGGGGGTGCATGATGTGCTCTCAGGGGTAGTGGTAGATGCACGTATTTTAGAGATACTTAAGAGGCTCTTAGATCGACACATCAGTTCTAGAAAAAGGGTGGGCTGTGTGGGAGGGAAGGGTTAGATTGACCTCGGAGTAGGTTAGAAGGTGGACACAGCGTCATGTTCCAAAAGGCCTGTACTATACTGTGCTGTAATATTCTATGTTCTATGTTCTAACTCAGCAGGTTAAGTTGGAGGCAATAATATAGATGCTGGCATAACAAACAATCTGCTGGAGGAACTCAGTAGAGGATCTGTAGTAGTGGGGAGGGATTGTCCATGTTTTGGGTGGAAGCCTTCCATTAGGACTAAGGACTGAGAATCTCAGGACTGTATAAATGAATCTCAGGGTTTCATACGGTGACATAACGAGGGGTGATTGATAAATTCGTGGCCTAAGGTAGAAGGAGTCCATTTTAGAAAACCTAGCACACTTATTTTTCAACATAGTCCCCTCCTACATGTACACACTTAGTCCAGCGGTCGCAGAGCATACAGATCCCTTCTCTGTAGAAGTGGTCCACAGCAGGGGTGATTGACAAATTCGTGGCCTACAGTAGAAGATGAGATATACAGCTCTCGTTACATGCACGTGCAGATCAACTCTTTGAGTGAAAATGCAGAAAGTTTGAAGTTAATAACTCATCTCTTCTACTTTAGGCCACGAACTTATCAATCACCCCTGCTGTGGACCACTTTCTGGAGGTCCAAGACGCCGACTTCTACAAAGAAGGGATCCGTATGCTCCACGACCGCTGGACTAAGTGTGTAAATGTAGGAAAAATAAATGTGCTAGGTTTTCTAAAATTGACTCCTTCTACCCTAGGCCAAGAACTTATCAATCACCCCTTGTACATGTACTTCGATAAAAATTTACTTTGATAAATTTGCATCAGGATTCGTTGAACTTTGCCTCAGAAAGGTGGCGTCCATCATTAATGACCCCCATCACCCAGGTCATGCCTTGTTCTTATTGCTACCATCAGGAAGGACTGCACACAGGTCTCCAAAAATAGATCTCCATTTAACTAATTATGAGACATCCAAAACCAATCGGCTGCACCAGGGATGATTTGGTGTCATATTAAGGGGGGGGGGGGCGTGGAATGAATACTCATGCAATCAATTATTTTGTGTTTTATATTTGTAATTAATTTAGATCACTTTGTAGAGATCAGTTTTTCACTTTGACACAAAAGAGTCTTTTTCTGTTGATCAGTGTCAAAAAAGCCAAATTAAATCCAGTGTGATTCAACGTTGTAAAATAATAAAACACAAAAACTCCCAAGGCTGGTGAAAACTTTTTATAGGCACTGTATATATACTGTATAGTTCTTTTCTATTATTATGTATTGTATTGTACTGCTGCCATGAAACAACAAATATAAAAAGCCTGTTTCTGATTCTGGGGGTGGAAGGGGAGATGGACAGGGTAAAGAGAAGGAAACATGTCTCAGGTGACAGTGGATGGTAGGTGGACCAACTGAAATATCGTTCCTCTGGGGACAAGCTGCAAAACACAATACGTATAGGCACACACAGCCATATAGTTAGCAGGCAGCAAATATAGTTACTATAAAGCACAAAAAAGTCACAAAATAATATCAACACAAGTCTCTGCTGTGCCGGTAGGCAAATTGGAGCAGATCCAAATCACTTCTCAGGCAGGAGTTATGTTTTATCATCAACCTCTCAAAACACTTCATCACTGTGGATGTAAGTGCAAGTAGGCGATAATTATTGAAGCAAGTTACTACATTCTTCTGAGGCACTGGCATCGACTGTTTATTCATTTCTGTAGATGCTGCCTGACCCGTTGAGTTCCAACTGGCATTTTGTGCCAGTTGCTTATATTTGGAGCCTGTCTGAAGTAGGTGAGTACCTCAGACTGCCGAAGTGAGAGGTTAAAGATCTCAGTGTACACTCCAGCCAGTTGATCAGCACAGGTTTTTAGTAGTTGGCCAGGTACCCCGTCTGGGTCAGATGTTTTCTGTGGGTTCACCCTCCAGAAGGATGCTGTCACGTTGCCTTAAGAGACTGAAATCACGGGATAATAGTGCATAGGATTTTGTCTGTTATCCAGTAGGTTTCAAAAAGATTTCCCCCTCATTTTTCTAAAATCCATCAGATAAAGGCCCTTGACTTCAAATGTTCCTCACGAGGATGGCAGCCTCTGTGGATTTGATAGTGCAGTCCACAGGCTCGCAGCCCCGGCTCCAAAAGTAGTCCCTGGGGTAAGGAATATTGAGGCAGTTCCCAGCTCAGAGACAAGCGACATGCCTTGAAGTGTGTAGCTAGGGTTAAAGGTTGTGAGGTAACATACGGTATGAGTTGATTTAATACTTTTTAGGTTACCACACACTGTCATCTAGTGAGAATCGTTAGCTACGTTTGAGAAGTGATTGGTAGTGACTGGTGGTTTTGTGGCTCTCCTTTTCATTCTCAAAGGGTTTGTGGACACATCAGGCAAGGTATGGTTTTTCTTTGACTGTGTGTGGTACGGTGAAAAGACGCATTCCGGACCCAGTGCGGTTCGTGTAGTCAGAGTCAGATTTAATAACATCGTGAAACGTGTGGCTTTGTGGCAGCCGTACATCGCAATACTTAAAAATACTATAAATTATAATAAGAATACATTGCAAAAAATTAAGTAAATGCAAACAGAGAGCAAAAATACTGAAGTGATGTTCATGGGTTGATTCATTGTCCATTCAGAATCTGATAGCAGGGTGGGGGGGGGGGAGGTGAAGAAGTTGTTCTGAAAGTCTTTAGTGTGTGCTTACAGGATCCTGTACCTCACCTCTGGTGGTAATTATAGGAGGGGGGCATGTCTTACTGATGAAGGCCCTTAATGATGCATGCAGTCGTTTTTGATGATGTCCTTAATGCTGGCCAGGCGTGTGGCCATGATGGAGTGACTGAGCTTGCAACCCCTCTGCAGTTTTCCACACCTGTGCATTGGTCCCTCCATACCAGATGGTGATGAAACCAGTTAGAATGCTACATCTGTAGAACTTATTTAGAGTCTTTGGTGACATGGAATATCTCAAACTCCTAATGAACTACAGCCGCTGTCATGCCTTCTTTGTGTTTGCATCAAAATGTTGGGCCTGGGATAGACCTTCAGAGATGTGACACCCAGGAACATAAACCTGCTCACTCTTTCCACTGCCGATCCCTTGATGAGAACAGGTGTGTGCTCCCTTGCCTTATCCTTCCTGAAATCCACAATCAATTCTTTGATTGGTTCCGGAATTAGCAAAACTCCAGGGTCTTGGCTCAAAGCTGATGATTAACTTGAATGGAAACTAATTTTAATGAAGTAATGAAAAATAAATATCAGATACCTAATTTTCTAACAATGGGCCATCATTAAATAGTGCTCAGCCTTCCTCCATTGAAATGTAATTGTATACAGTATAATTATGTGCAGATGAAGTGAAACCAGGAGCACATCCCAAAGGTGATCGATATTCTGGGGGTTGAGTCACCAGAAAGATATGAATCCAGGCTTGGGCATTAGAATTATAGGGACATGGAACACTACAGCACAGAAATAGGCCCTTCTGCCCATCTAGTCTGTACTGTGATATTCAGCATAGCCCTCCATACTCCTCCCATCCATGTACATATCCAAACTTCAAGTGTAGAAATCCTCTGAGTGAAGACATTCCCGGTCATGTTTCTCTTGGATATTTCACCTTTCAACTTCAACCTATGACCACCAGTTGTAGCCTCACATAACCTCTGTGGAAAAGCCCTGCTCACATTTACCTGATCTATATGTTTCATAATTCTGTTTATTGTACCTCTATCAAATCTCCCCTTATTGTCCAATGTTCCAGGAAATGAAGTCCTTACCTACTCAATCTTCCCCTAGAACTCAGGTCCTCACATCCCGGAAACATCCTCGTAAATGTTCTCTGTGCTCTTTCAATCATATTTGTCATCATGTTACAAACATTCAGAGAGTGTCTGAAGAGAGAGAGTTGTTGTTCTACCAAGCATTCATCAGCTTTGAGGAGCATTCAACTTCAAGTTTAGTTTTTATTGTCAATAATGTGTACATGTATACTGCCAAATGAAGCAATGTCCCTCCAGACCAAAGTGCTCAACACGGTACATATACTGTAACTCACAGACATAACACATAAAATAATATTACCACAAATAAATTAGCAAATAATAAGGAGCATATACAAGTTAAAAAGTAAACAGTATAATGCTACTGGTGCTTCATATGTGATGAGATCTGAGTGGTGGTAGAGAGTTCAGTCATCTTATAGCCTGGGGGAAGAAGCTGTTCCCCAACCTAACAGTTTTTTCCTAACGCTATGGTACCTCCTGCCTGATAGTAGGGGGTCAAATAGATTGTTGGAACAGGATGCAATTATTTCATGTTTACCAGAACCTTTTTGCTCATGTGGATGAGAGAGAGGCTGACTTGGAGGACTGTATACAGATTTGTCTGTCTTGTTATAGGAAAGACCTCCTTAAACTAGAAAGAGTGCAGAAAAGACTTACAGGGGAGGGAGGGCTTCAGAGTTTTGGATGATTGTGCACTCTTCCAGGGAAGGTGGGACCTATACAGGAGGGACAGTTTGCATCTGAACTGACTAACATCCTATCAAGATGATTTGTTAGTGCTGTGTGAGGGGTGCGGTAAGGGGACTAGAGTTGCAGGGGGATGGGAACCAGAACACCAGAACAGATAGTGGAGTGGTTCCGGAGAAAGACATTCTTAAGCCTACATACAAGGTCAGGGATTAAAATTTGAGCATGCATTCTGAACTGAGTTTTCTTCAATGCAAGGAGCATTGTGGGAAAGGGAGATGAGTTTAGGATATGGATCAGCATGTGGAATTAGATTTGGTTGCAGGAGGGGCAGCTCAATATACTGGGGTTCAGTTGTTTTAGACATGAGAGAGTGGGAGGGACTAAAGGAGGAGGAGTGAGGATACTAGTCAGGGAATATGTCACGGCAGTGCTCAGACGGGATAGGCTGGAGAACTCGTTTAGTGAGACTTTATGTATAGAACTGAGGATTAACCACTCAACAGTCTGCAGGATTTAGAGGAGCGAATTTGAAGAGAGATCACAGCTTGTTGCAAGAAACAGAAGGGTGTGATAGTAGCTGACTTTAACTTTCCACATATTGACTGAGTCCCATTCTGTAAAACGGTTGGATGGGAAAGAGTTTGTCAAATGCATTCATTAAAGTCCTTAATCAGTACATAGGAATCCCAACTAGAAGAATGCAATATGTGATCTCCTATTAGAGAATGAGACAGGGCAAGTAACAGAATTTTATATCAGGAAACACTTTTTATCTAGTGATCATAATGCCATTAGTCTCAAGGTAATTACGGAAAAGGATAGGTCCGGTCCTTGGGTTGAGATTCCTTGGAGAAAGACCAGTTTTAATAATCTGGCAAATGTGGATTGGGATAGGTTGTTTTCTGGTAAAGGTGTACTTGGCAGGAGGGAGGTCATCAGGAGTGAAATTTTGAGAGTCAGAATAAAATGCAATGATAACAGGTATGGAACCTTGGTTCTTAAGAGATATCGAGGCCTGGTTAAGAAAAAAGAAGTGTTGAAATATTTATGGAGTATAAGAAACACAAGAGAACACTTACGAAGGAAATCAGGAGGGCTAAACGAGCAGACAAGGTGAAGGAGCATCCCAAGGGCTTCTACAGATATGTCAAGAGCAAAAGGATAGCAAGGGACAAAATTTCTCCTCTGGAAGATCAGAGTGGTCATCTATGCATGGAGTTGAAAGAGATGGAGGAGATCTTAAACGTATTTTTTTGCTTCTGTATCTACTCGGGAGATGGAGACAATTCTATAGATGTGAGGCAATGCAGCAGTGAGGTCATGGACCCTATACAGATTACAGAGGAGGCAAATTAGGGTAGATAAATCCTCAGGGCCTGACAAGGAGTTCCCTCGAACTCTTTGGGAGGTTAGTACAGAGATCGCAGGGCAACTAGCAGAGCTATATTAAAGCATTCTTAGCCATGGGTGGGGTGCCGAAGGATTGGAGGGTAGCTAATGTGGTTTTCATTGTTTAAGAAAGGCTCTAAGAAAAATCCAGGAAACTATCGGCCACTGAGCCTGATTTCAGTACTAGGAAAGTTATTGGAACTTTTTTCTAAAAGACTGGATATATAAGTATTTGATTAGACAAGAACTGATGAGGGATAGTAAATATGGCTTTGTGTGTGATCAGTTGTGTCTAACCACTCTTATCAAGTTTTTTGAGGTAGTTACCAGGAAAGTTGATGATGCGTACATGATGACACCAATGGATGTTGCCTACGTGGGCTTCAGCAAGGCTTTTGACAAGGATCTGCATAGGAAGATGGTGAAGAAGATTCCGCCACTTGGCATTCAAGATGAAATATTAAATTGGATTAGATATTAGCTTTGAGGAAGATGCCAGAAAGTGGCTGTAGGTGGTTGCCTCTCTGACTTGAGGCCTGCGATTAGTGATGTGCCATAGGGATCGGTGCTGGGTCTATTATTGTTTGTTAACTGATAATGTGGTAAAGTGAATCAGCAAATTTACAGATGACACCAAGCTGTAGTGAACAGCGAGGAAGACTATTAAAGTCTGCAGCAGGATCTGGACCAGCTGGAAAAATGGCAGATGGAAGTTAATCCAGACAAGTGCGAGGTGTTGTATTTTGGGAGTTCAAACCATGTTAGGACTGATACAGTGAGCGGTCAGGAACGGAGGAGTGCAGTAGAACAGAGAGATCTAGGAATACAGAGCCACGATTTCTTGGAAATGGTGGCACAAGTAGATAGGGTCGTAAAGAAAGCTTTTGGCACATTGGCCTTCATAAATCAATGTATGGAGGACAGGAATTGGGTTGTTACGTTGGAATTGTATAAGACATTGGTGAGGCCTAATTTGGAGTATTCTGTGCAGTTTTGGTCACCTGCCTACAGGAAAGATGTAAATAAGATTGAAAGAGTGCAGAGAAAATTTACAAGGATGTTGCCAGGACTTGACCTGAGTTTTAGAGGAAGATTGAAAGGGTTAGAACTTTATTCCCTAGAACGTAGAAGATTGAGGGGAATTTTGATAGAGGGTAGAAGAGAATTATAGAGAGGGTAAAAGCAAGTAGGCTTTTACCACTGAGATTGCATGAGACTACAACTAGAGGTCATGGGTTAAGGGCGAAAGGTGAAGTGTTTAAGGGGAAAATGATGGGGAGGTTCTTTACTCAGTGGGTGGTAGGACTGTAGAACGAGCTGCTAGTGGAAGTGATCGATGCGGGGTTGATTTGAACATTTAAGAGAAGCTTGGAAAGGTACATGGGTGGGAGGGGTATGGGGAGATGGGGTCTGTGGGACTGAGCAGATTAATGGTTTGGCACAGGCTAGCTTGGCCGAAGGCCTATTTCTGTTCTATAGTATTCTATGACTCCAAAAGATTGATGAGGATGTTGCCTGGATTAGATGGCCTGAATTATAAGAGTGTTTGGCCTAATTTAGGTTTTTATTCCTTGAACGTAGGGGTGACCTGACAGAAATTATGAGAGACATGGATAAGGGGATGGTAGCAGTCTTTTCCCCAAGATAGGGGAGTCCAACACTGGGAGGGGGGCATAGATTGATGATATACTGTATTGTGTGAAATCATGTTTGCAGGTTCATGTGTGGCGACAGAAAACATTCACTACCCGTAAGTAAGTTAACTATTTATTTACAGGACAAGGCAAGCACTAAACACTCAGAAAACCTTTCAAGTCCCTCTCAATTACAAATGCTGATCTAAAGTGTGTGCCCAGGCCCACTGTCACTTCAACAGACTTCCATCATTCCCATAGGAACATCTAATCCATGGTGACACAGACAGCAAAAGGGACCAGCACTAGGTTTATCCTCTCCCTGCACTGCAATGTCATCAGCTGATGCAGGCACCAAATGGCAGCCAGTGGGAGGACTACAATGCTCCCAAAGGAGCCAATCTCGAGCTAGTTGGAGGGCGGCTATTGCTGATTGGGAAAGATGCACCCTTACTGGAACCTGATGATGGGGAGAAGATTTAAAAAGAAGCTGAGTGGCAACTATTTCAGGCAGAGTAAGTTGAGTATATTTAATGCAATGCCAGAGGAAATGGTTGAGCTGGGTACAATTTGGATTGTACAAGAAGCATTTGGATAAATACACAGGGGGCTGGGCTTGGAGAAATATGTGCTGAATGCAGAAACGTGGTAATAGCTGGGTGGGCACCATGGTCAGCATGGACTGGTAGGGCTGAAGGGCCTGTCTGTGTTGCATTGCTCAATGACTAATAACTGTGTGCCACTTATTTACAGCTGGAGTCTGTCAACTTTGTAAGGTCGCTGCTCTCAGTATTTCAAGGATTCCAGAAATTCTTTGGTGTGTTTCAGCAAATTTCAGGACAGATGCCAGGGATTTTAAACCTAATCCGGATCCTGCCTCACACTTACTCTTGTTATCATGAGGAAACATACCACAGAATGGTATAATGTACCACAGAGTTCATAGCACCGTACAAGTGGTTGCTGTGCTGCAGCCTCCCCTCTCCAGGCAGCTGATGAATCCAAAAGGTACGGTAGAGACCCATACAGTTTGGCACCAACAGCATCGCAGGCGTTGCCGGCTTGCTTTGGGTTCAATGTAGGACTGCTTTAGGGACTCCAGCTCAGGATTTTTCTTCGAGGTTTCCTCCCGAAACCTTTCCCTTGAGTGGGCAGAGCTGCAAGAAGATTTGCAGACATCCCACCCTGCAAAAACTCATTTCAGGGAGGTAGCACCATCAATTTGCGGGAGACGTCCGGAACTTCCGGGAGAGGTGGGATGTCTGCAATAGAGTAGCTCCTTCGCAGCCAGCCAGCGAGTTTAAATGTCATAGTCACACTTTACTGATCCCAGGGGAAACTGGTTTTCGTTACAGTTGCACCATAATACCATAAATAGTTAAATACTAATATGTAAATTATGCCAGTAAAATAACGTTAGCTATGCTAATGAATGAATGACACCTGTTAAACTCACCTCGACTTCTTTTACAGTCTTAACCCACCATGGGCAATAGAAAAGTCTCTGTTGCAAACAGTGCAGCGAGCAACACTGTCATTATTTTTGACCCCTATTAGGCAGGGGTACACTTTAGGGTAGTCTGGGGTGACGTAAGTTTTATATTTTCTTTTTTTAGAACACTCTGCCATGGCGTGTTCTCTCTCTCTCTCTCTCTCTCTCGCATGGTCGCTCTCACACTATCTCTCTCACTCTCAAAAAAGTTGATTTCTGGGATATTGTATATAATTTGCAGGCATCAGGGAGCCACTACTAATATGCGGGAGACTCCCGGAACTTCCAGGAGAGGTGGGATGTCTGGATTTGAGATTAGTTGTTGACATACCAAATCTCTTCAAACTCCTAATAAAGTATAGCTGCTGTCTTGCCCTCTTTATAACTATGTCGATATATTGGGGCCAGGTTAGATCCTCAGAGATCTTGACACCCAGGAACTTAAAAATGCTCACTCTCTCCACGCTCTGTTGTAGAACAGAGGGACCTGTTTCTGTGGAGTTGTCATATGGGGGTGTTGAAGGCAGACCCAAAAAGCAAGACACAGACACTGAAGTACTGGGAACTGGACTGGACTAGAGTTAGGGACAGGACTGGACACAGACTAGAAGCTGGGATAGGAACACTGACTTGGGCTAGGAAAGCAGGACCAGGACAAGGAACTGGGAACTAGGAGCCTGGGCTTGGACTCCAAGCCAGAGACTGGACAAGGACCCAGAATCTGGGTCTTGACTCAGGCTCAGAAACCAGAAATAGGCAAGGACATTACGTGGCTACAGGACTGGACACAGGCTCAGGTTCTTTGAGGCTCAGGTCAGTTAGGCCCTCGAGTATGGAGCCAGGACTCCTTAGAGCACAGGGCCTGGACCGTTCCTAGGACACAGGGCCAGGATGCTTTCGCAGGGCCGGGCCACTTCCTTGGACACTGAGCCAGGATGACTGCCAAGGTAATCCGCCAAGGAAACTATCAGGGATTTAGATAGAGAGGGGAAGGGAACAGACCAGCCTCAGGGTAACAGCAAAGACAGCCTGACTTACCCCAGAGGCTAGGACAGGAAGGGAGCTCAATCCAGGGTGGCTCTGAGTCTCAGGGCAGCCAGCAACCTTTGCTAGCCACAGAAACAGCCAAATCCACATCTATCTCAGAGTGGCAGACAGCCACTCAGCTGACCCCAGAAACAGACAAATCCATACCACAATGACTGCTCCAACAAGAGACAACAAGGGACAACAAGGCTCCATGAAGCAGTGGTCCTCCAGCCAGACCTAGCAATCACAAATGGCTACACCTTCCACCAACAGGTTGCTCCAAGGGAATACCGACAAGACTACCCACCAACCACATGTGAACCCAGGGCCACTTATAGTCCCAGCCCCAAGACGAGAATCAGGTGCCTATGATTAAGCCCAACTGAAGCAAGGGACAGCCGGAAGACCTAGAGTCCAGAGTCCACGGACCGGACCGGGAACCGGAATGTGGACTTCAGGGACTGGACCATGACAGCAGTTTCATTCTACAATTCTATAAATAAATAAACAAAACCCAGATTTAGACAAATCAATGGCTTGTCAAATGTATTGTAAGCAATTGCCAAGAGCTAGCTCTCTTGGCCAGGATGATGTCGTGTGTTTTTTTTTAGCATAAATCAGTGATTCATGAAGCAAATACTGACAAACGGGACAAGCTTAGATGGGATTCTTGGCCGGCAGAGACCACTAGGGCTGAAGGGCCTTCTCCTGTCCTGTATAACTCTATGCTTCAATGACAGCCATGGGTGTCAGTTGTGAACCCAGGTGAGTGGGCAACAGCTCGGCTGGCTGCACCCTTGTGTCACTCAGATTTCCTTCTTTAAAGATTCAAGTTAATTTAATGTAATTTCCAGCGCTACATTTTGGTAGGACTAATCAAAATAGGACATACATGGTAAATGGTAGGGCATTGAAGAATGCTGAAGAACAGCAGGATCTAGGACTAATGGTGCATACATCCCTGAAGGTGGAATCTCATGTGGATAGGGTGGTGAAGGAAGCTTTTGGTATGCTGGCCTTTATAAATCAGAGCACTGAGTACAGGAGTTGGGATGTAATGTTGAAATTGTACAAGGCATTGGTGAGGCCAAATTTGGAGTATTGTGTACAGTTCTGGTCACCGAATTATAGGAAAGATGTCAACAAAATAGAGAGAGTACAGAAGATTTACTAGAATGTTACCTGTGTTTCATCACCTAAGTTACAAAGAAAGGTTGAACAAGTTGGGTCTTTATTCTCTGGAACGTAGAAGGTTGAGGGGGGACTTGATAGAGGTATTTGAAATTATGAGGGGGATAGATAGAGTTGACGTGGATAGGCTTTTTCCATTGAGAGTGGGGGAGATTCAAACAAGAGGACATGAGTTGAGAGTTAAAGGGCAAAAGTTTAGGGGTAACATGAGGGGGAACTTCTTTACTCAGAGAGTGGTAGCTGTGTGGAACGAGCTTCCAGCGGAAGTGGTTGAGGCAGGTTTGATGTTGTCGATTAAAGTTAAATTGGACAGCTATATGGACAGGAAAGGGATGAAGGGTTATGGGCTGAGTGCAGGTCGGTGGGACTAGGTGAGAGTAAGAGTTCGGCACGGACTAGAAGGGCCGAGATGGCCTGTTTCCGTGCTGTAGTTGTTACATGGTTATATAAGTGTAAAGGAGAATGAAATAATTATTACCCCGGATCTGATGCAGCACAGAGAAACACTCAATTAGATAAAGAACATTAAAAAAGTACAATAGAAATTAACTTATATACATTGATTATATGTCCATGAAGTGAGGCTAGGCACAGGAGTATCTATACATCTATACATACTGTAGGTGACTCTAACAGGAAATGATAAAGTAGTGGTGGTTGGGGCGTGAAAGGGTGGTTGAGAGGGTGGAGGTGTTGATCAGCCATACCACTTGGGGAAAGTAAGCACTGGCTCTTCTGATTATCTAGCACCATTACTGAGACTAGCTTTGACTCCTGATTTATATCCTGTAACTACAATGAAATTCTCCAGATGCCTTGCCAAACTTTGATTCTTTTGTCCAGATGAAAAATCCAGGTGCTTGGGGAAACGTGGTTTGAAATGGATAATTATTCACGACCACAAAATCCTGCCAAACGTATTGAGCAGCTCAGTAGCGTTTCCAAGGTTTGGTTTCATGGGTATTAGAATTGGATTTGGACTTGATTTATTATTGTCACATGTACAGAAACACAGTGAAAGGATAGTCCTGCATACTGTTTGTACTGATCAATCATTACACAGTGTGTGAGGTAGAACAAGGTAAAACAATAACAGAATGCGGAATAAAGTGCAGTGCAGGCAGACACCAAGGTGAAAGGTCATAACGAGGTAGACTGTGAGGTCAAGAGTCCATCTTTTGTAGAGGGAAACTATTCAATTGCCTTATAACAGCAGAATAGAAGCTGCCCAATAGCCTAGTGGTGTGTATTTTCAGGTTTTTGCGTCTTTTGCCCTATGGGACAGAGGAGAAGAGACAAGAGGTATTGGCTGGAGGGGGGGCGGGGGGAGTGGAATCTTTGATAATGCTGGCTGCTTCACAGAGACAGTGAGAAGTGTAGACAGAGTGCATAGAGGGGAGGCTGGTTTCTGTGATGTGCTGAGCTGTGTCCACAACTCTCTGCAGTTTCTTGTGAGCAATCGCCATGTTTGCTATAGTGCATTGATAAAATTGGTGAGGGTCAAAGGCGACATGCCAAATTTCTTTAGTATCCCAAGGAAATAGAGGCGTTGGTGAACTTCCTTGGTTGTGGAGTGATCATGGTTGGACCAGGAGACGTTACTGATGATGTTCACACCTAGGAATTTGAAGCTCTCACTCTGAACACCGTTGATGTAAACAGGAGCATGTGCACTGTCCCTTTTCTGAACTCAATGAACAACTGACAATGAGGAAAGGTTGTTGTCATAACACCATGTAACGAAGCACTCTATCTCTTTCCTGTACTCCGACCCATCACTGTTTGAGATATGGCCCACTATGGTGCATTGTATATGAGCCTAAAAACTGGTGGTGTAGAGGTTACGTTAATAAATCACAGTATTGCTACACCACAGCAGTGGGTACATATCAAAAGTATTTCTATAGCTGCCATGCACTTTGGGACAGACAAGTCTTTGTTTCACAAAGCACTGTGATCTCACCTGGAGCCACAACATCACCTCTTTAGTTAAGAAAGCACTACAACATCTTCACTTCCTGAGGAGATGGAAGCAAGTGAGGCTTCCCCCAGCCCATTCTAATCAACTTTTACAGGAGCGCCATTGAGAGTGTCCTGATCACTCTCTGGTATGGGAATTTAAAGGCATTTGACTGCAAGACCCTGCAAAAGAAAATGCCATCCCCTTCTCGCAATTCCTCCGTCTCCGCCGCATCTGCTCTCAGGATGAGGCTTTTCATTCTAGGACGAGGGAGATGTCTTCATTTTTTAAAGAAAGGGGCTTCCCTTCCTCCACTATCAACTCTGCTCTTAAACGCATCTCCTCCATTTCACGTACATCTGCTCTCACTCCATCCTCCCACCACCCCACTAGGAATAGGGTTCCCCTGGTCCTCACCTACCACCCCACCAGCCTCCGGGTCCAACATATTATTCTCCGTAACTTCCGCCACCTCCAACGGGATCCCACCACTAAGCACATCTTTCCCTCCCCCCCTCTCTCTGCATTCCGCAGGGATCGCTCCCTACACAACTCCCTTGTCCATTCGTCCCCCCCATCCCTCCCCACTGATCTTCCTCCTGGCACTTATCCGTGTAAGCGGAACAAGTGCTACACATGCCCTTACACTTCCTCCCTTACCACCATTCAGGGCCCCAAACAGTCCTTCCAGGTGAGGCATCACTTCACCTGTGAGTCGACTGGGGTGATATACTGCGTCCGGTGCTCCCGATGTGGCCTTTTATATATTGGTGAGACCCAACGCAGACTGGGAGACCGCTTTGCTGAACATCTACGCTCTGTCCGCCAGAGAAAGCAGGATCTCCCAGTGGCCACACATTTTAATTCCACATCCCATTCCCATTCTGACATGTCTATCCACGGCCTCCTCTACTGTAAAGATGAAGCCACACTCAGGTTGGAGGAACAACACCTTATATTCCGTCTGGGTAGCCTCCAACCTGATGGCATGAACATTGACTTCTCTAACTTCCGCTAGGCCCCACCTCCCCCTCGTACCCCAGCTGTTACTCCTTTTTATGCACACATTCTTTCTCTCACTCTCCTTTTTCTCCCTCTGTCCCTCTGAATATACCTCTTGCCCATCCTCTGGGTCACCCCCCCCCGTCTTTCTCCCTAGGCCTCCTGTCCCATGATCCTCTCGTATCCCCTTTTGCCTATCACCTGTCCAGCTCTCGGCTCTATCCCTCCCCCTCCTGTCTTCTCCTATCATTTTGCATCTCCCCCTCCCCCTCCAGCTTTCAAATCCCTTACTCACTCTTCCTTCAGTTAGTCCTGACGAAGGGTCTCGGCCTGAAACGTCGACTGCGCCTCTTCCTATAGATGCTGCTTGGCCTGCTGCGTTCATCAAAAGATTGTAAAGACTGCTGAGAGGATTGTCGAGGTCTGTCTTCCACCAATCTGAGATACTTATCCAGGGCACTGCATATGCAGGACCCTTAGCATTGTCAATGATCCCTCTCATCTGTCCAACAAACTCCTTGACCCCGTACCATCAGGCAGGAGGTCCCATGACATTAGGACAAGGACTGTTAGGGTGGGAAACAGCTTCTTCCCCCCAGGCTGTAAGACTACTCACCTTTCTCACATCCAGGTCTCGCATGCATGAAGCAGTGGCATTATATTACATTATATCTAATTTGTGATGTAAATGCACCCTCTTAGTTGTACCTTCTTGGAAGTTTTCATGTTTATTGTTTGACAACATTGAATCACAGTGGATTAGATCTGGCTTTTTTTGACGCAGATCAAGAGATAAAGATCGTTCATCTCAAAGTGAAAACATCTCCACAAAGTGATCTAAATTAATTACAAATATAAAACACGAAGTGATTGATTGCATAAGTATTCACACCC
Organism: Mobula hypostoma; assembly: GCF_963921235.1. NCBI lineage: Eukaryota > Metazoa > Chordata > Chondrichthyes > Myliobatiformes > Myliobatidae > Mobula > Mobula hypostoma. Next base: position 5,047,776 of record NC_086107.1, read on the forward strand.
CCCCACCCCCTTTAATATGACACACCAAATCATCACAGGTGCAGCCAATTGGTTTTAGAAGTCACATAAATAGTTAAATGGAGATCTGTTTTTGGAGACCTGTCTGCAGTCAAGGTGCTTCAATTGACTATAGTAAAACTGCACCTGTAACTGGAAGTATCCTGGCAAAAGCTACACCATGAAGACAAAAGAACACTCCAAGCAACTTCTCGAAAAGGTTATTGAAGAGCACAGGAGGTGGATAAAAGAAAAATTCCAAGCTACCGAATATCTCTTGAAGTACAATTAATTCAATCATCAAGAAATGGGTAGAATGTAGCTCAGCTGTAAATCTGCCTAAAGAAAGCCCTCCTGAAGAAGGAGAATGAGTGAGGGAGGCCACTAATAGACGTATGACAACTCTGGAGGAATTACAAGATTTAATGGCTGAGATGGGAGAGACTGTGCATACAACAACCGTACCGGATGCTTCAACAGTCACAGCTTATGGGAGATTGGCAGAGAAAGGCACAGTTGAAAAAAACTCACATGAAATCTTGGCAAGAGCTTGCCAGAAGGCATGTGGGAGTCTATGAAGTCAGCTGGAAGAAGGTTCAATAGTATGATGAAACCAAAATTGAGCTTTTTGGTCATCAGACTAAACGCTATGCTTAACGTAAATCAAACACCCCACATTATCAAAAACATACCATCCCCACCGTGAAGCATGGTGGTGGCTGCATCATGCTGTGGGGATGCTTCACTGCAGCAGGCCCTGGAAGGCTTGTGAAGGTAGAAGGTAAAATGAATGCAACAAAATACAGGGAAATCCTGGAGGAAAACCTGATGCAGTCTGCAGGAGAACTGTGACTTAAGAGATTTGTTTTGCTGCAAGACAATAACCCCAAGTATAAAGCCAAAGCTACACTGGAACTGCTTAAAAACAACAAAGTTAATGTCCTGGAGTGGTCAAGTTGGAGTCCAGACCCCAATCCAACTGAGAATTTGTGGTTGGACTTGAAAAGGGCTGTTTTGTAAAGAAGAATGGGGAAAAACTGGTTTCCAGATGTGCAAAGCTGATAGAGACCGATCCACACAGACTCAAGGCTATAATTGCTGTCATGGGTGCATCTACTAAATACTTGAAGGCGTGAATACTTATGTAAACAATTATTTTGTGTTTTATACGTGTAACTAATTTAGATCACTTTGCAGAGTTTTTTTTTTAAACTTTTTTTTCTTCTGTTGATCAGTGTCAAAGAATCCAAATTAAATCCACTGTGGTAAAACAATAAAACATGAAAATTTCCAAGAATGGGGGGGGGGGTGAATACTTTTTATAGACACTACACATGTATATGGTTCTATGACAATAAACTTGAACTTGTCTGAAAGAATAAAGTACTGTATGAAGTGGGTAATGCCAAAGTTTCATTTGAAATTTGCATAGTAAGATTAATAAAATCAATGTACACAATACATCTGTTTTGTTAATATCATGTAATCACTAGCAAGGTACTCTGAAAAAAAGTCTCTGAACATTTTGTTTCAGAATCATTTGTTCCTTCACTCAAAGAGCCCTTAATAAATGCCCAACATGGCATATGTATTTACCTTGTGTTTAACTCTTGTTCAAGCTCTGTATTAAACTTGAATTAAACTTTCTGATTGTCGAAGGAAGTTAATGATTACTGAAAACAATCCAAAACCACCGTGAGACTAAGCCTGGGTAATTAACACTGTTTGACGTGCTTCCAAATTGATAACGGTACATTCGATCCTTTATTACAAAACCGGCAAAGACAAAGAATCTTGTAGCAATAAAAAGCTCATGAAACTAAATTAGTGAGAGAGCGGTCTTAGCATTCAAATCAGCGTAACTAAGTGTTCTAATTAGCCATATAACTAGCGATACTAAGCATAATTAGCGATCAAACTAAATGTATATTCAGTCAGTGCAGTTAGCATATTAAAACAGTCTACAAAAGCATAACTCCCCATGGCTCATTCCATCTGGCTAACAACTAATGAAGCCCAAGCATGAACATGTAACTATACCCATTTGCTTCTATCACATCCCAACCCTCATGACAGATTACCATAGAAATGCATGACAAAATACAATATAGACAGAAAACAGATACTAATATAAAATCCTGTGGCGTTACAGGATAGATACTGGCATGGATAGAGGAATGGCTGACAGACAGGAGGCAGCGAGTGGGAATAAAGGGGATCTTTTCTGGTTGGCTGCCTGTGACTAGTGGTGTTCCTCAGGGGTCAGTATTGGGACCAATACTTTTCACATTGGTTGTCAATGATTTAGATAATGGAATTGATTGCTTTGTGGCAAAGTTTGCGGATGATATGAAGATAGGTGGAGGGGTAGGTAATGCTGAGGAAGCAATGTGATTGCAGCAAGACTTAGACAAATTGGAAGTATGGGCAAAAATGTGGCAGATGGAATATAGTGTTGAGAAATATATGATAATACATTTTGGTAAAAGGAACAATAGTGCAGACCATTATCTAAATGGTGAGAAGGTTCAAACATCAGAGGTGCAGAGGGACTTGGGAGTCCTCGTGCAAGACTCCCAGAAGGGTAATTTACAAGTTGAGTCTGTGGTGAAGAAGGCAAATGCTGTGTCGGCATTTATTTCAAGGGGAACAGAATATAAAAACAAGAAGATAATGTTGGGCCTGTGTAAGACACTAGTCAGGCCACACTTAGAGTATTGTCAACAGTTTTGGGCCCCATATCTCAGAAAGGTTGTGTTGTCATTGGAGAGAGTCCAGAGGAGGTTCACGAGGATGATTCTGGGAACGAAGGGGTTAAAATATGAGGTGCATTTGGCAGCTTTGGGACTGTACTCACTGGAATGTAGAAGAACGTGGAGTGGGGGGGATGTGGGAGGATCTCATTGAAACCTACTGAATGTTGAAAGGACTAGACGAGGTGGATGTGGAAAGGATGTTTCCTCCGGTGGGGGTATCCAGAACTAGAGGGCACAACCTCAAAATTGAGGGGCGACCCTTTAGAACAGAGGTAAAGAGGAATTTATTTAGCCAGAGAGGAGTAAATCTGTGGAATGCTCTGCCACAGACTGTGGAGGAGGCCAAGTCCGTGGCTATATTTAAGGTGAAAGTTGGTTGTTTCCTGATTGGTGAGGGCATCAAAGAATATGGTGAGAAGGCAGGTGTATGGGGTTGAGTGGGATCCAGGATCAGCCATGATGGAATGGCAGAGCAGATGATGGGCTGAGTGGCCTAATTCTGCTCCTGTGTCTTACGATCTTATGACTCCTACAGACCAAAAAATAGATAGATGGCTCCTACATCGGAAATACACTTTCTGATTGAGTCCAAGAATGTGATCATTAACTCCAACAGTATTCTAGGAACATATTCAGTCCATCGTTCCTCTTATGATTGCTTGAAAACTATTTCATTCTGAAGACCTACATCCCAAGTTTCAAAAAAAGCTCTTCCCTGCTGCTATCAAGTTCTTGAACCAATGTGGAAACCCTTAGGCCTGCCTTGGTCTACCTCTTTTTCATCTTTCTCTCCCTCAATCTTGCGGACCGGCCGACCGGGGGGGGGGGGGGCCGGGTAGGGTTGCCCACGGACAAAAGAAAGACTACAATGGCCATGAAGCCTTGCGCGGGCACCCGTGCGCATGCGCATCGTGATCTGCCGATTAAAGCCCCGCCGATTCCCGCCCGCCCCAGCAAACCCTTTTTGGCGATTCTGTTTGGGGGGGGGGTGTTCATCACTACTGGAATATAGGCGATAAGTGGGTAATACACTCAATTTTGTTTCTAAAAGGGTTTATCTAACGAATTTAATATCAAACACACAGCGCATATTTTCCTCGCATGAATATAGTGATAAGTCAATTATCAGGGGAGCTTGAAGTAGGTGTTGAACGAACTTCCAGTACAAGTGGCAGAAGCAGGTTCGCTATTATCATTTAAAGAAAAACTGGGTGGATATATGGACAGGAAAGGAATGGAGGCTTATGGGCTGAGTGCAGGTCGGCGGGACTAGGTGAGAGTAGCGTTCGGCACGGACTAGAAGGGCCGAGATGGCCTGTTACCGTGCTATAATTGTTATACGGTCACTTATAAGTCAAAAGCATCATAACATTTTAAGTAACATTTGGATATTAAACACACAGCACATATTTTCCCTGTATAAATATATAAAATCATTGCAACACACCTATATCGCTGAATCAGTGGGAGCCCTGGGCTTGTTTCCCTGCAACAACACGGTCCCATCGAGGGGTGATGGGAGACAGTGATACTCGAAGGAGGTTCCTTATGTCCAGTCTATTCCGCAATTTAGTTTTCGTTGCGTTCATTGCAGAAAAATATTGGAAATGAAAGCAACGTTTTCAGTGCTTTCGTGGCTATCTCAGGATATTTAGCCTTGACTTTGATCCAAAATGCCGACAGAGATGTTATGTCAAACATATTTTCAGCCCGTCGTCATTTGCAAGCTCGAGGAGTTGATGTCCTTCCCACCCTGACACGGATGACGCGCGGGTAATGACCTCGCATGCGTAATGGCTGATCAGTGGCCGTGACAGGGAATGAGGAACGGTGCAGCTGGCCAAATCATATCGCTTCCTCGCGGCCCGGTAGCGCATGCTCTGCGGCCCGGTGGTTGGGGACCGCTGATGTACAGTGTCCTATCCTGACCAACCGCTCCCTATTATTCAGACTCTCTAGCCCCGGAAACATCCTTGTCAATCTTTTCTGCTCTCTTTCCGGTTTAACCACATCTTCTCTATAAACAGGGCACCCCAAATGGTACATGGTGCTCCAAGTGAATTCTTACTAATGACTTGTACAACTACAATATTATGTCCCAACTCCTGTACCCAATGCCCTGACTGATGAGATTTACACAAATGTTGTTGTTTATTTTGTACACATAAATTATTCATAAGTCATGCAAATTTGTACTGAATTTGTTTCCTCTTCCATCTGGTCACAGCCTCTCCTCATCTTTCTCTGGACCTTTTGCCAGTGACCTGAAGTCTGCACTCGCAGGCTGTTGGACAAGCCTGCTGAATGGATTCTTCTGTTGTCTGCACAGGTCCAGCAAGCCAAGCTCAATTCTGACCTCTAGTGCTGTCTGTGTGGAGTTTGCAGGCTCTCCCTGTGACTGTGTGGGTTTCTTCCAGGAGCTCCTGCTCTCTCCCAGATCCCAAAGACTTGCAGATTCACTGCTGTGAATTTCCCTATTTTACATTACAGATATAGAGGAGATTGGTGAGGCTGCATGGGAGTATTGTGTACAATTCTGATCACACTGTTAATGGAAAGATTCAAGATTCAATTTTTTAAAATCAGGTGTACTTTAAACATACAGTAAAATGTGTGGTTTGCATTAACAACCAACACACCTGAGGGTGTGCTTGGGGGCAGCCCACTAATGTACAGAGAGAGTGGTGTCCAAACTTCAAAGTAAATTTAATATCAAACTATGTATATGTCACCATATATACCACCCTGAGATTCATTTTCTTGCAGGCATTCACAGTAGAGCAAAGAAAAACAATAAAATCTATGCAAAACTACACACCAAGATTGATAAACAACCAATGTGAAAAAGAAGACAAACTACAAATAGGAAAAAGATATACATACAAACAAACAAACAAGTAAACCAATAAATGAAAACTTCGAACTTAGAATATGTGCTGTAAAGTCCTTGAAAGTGAGTTTGTATGTTGTGGATCAGTTCAGTGTTGAGGTAAATGAGGTTACACATGCTGGTTCAGAAGCCTGATGATTGAAGGGTAATAACTATTCCTGAACCATACCTCCTTCCCGATGGCAGCAATGAGCCAGCGCCAACTTAGCGTGCTCATAATGCTCAGCGGAACAACACAGAACACAACAAAATAGAGCACTACAACCGCAGAACAGCAACAGCAAACAAGACCCGTTCCTCCCTCCCATCCAAGAGCATACGTCTGCCTGGCTGTCTTCAGTCTCAGCTTCCAACTGTCTCGGACTAGCAGATATTGGCTTTCAACTTCCTCAGTGAACTTGCAGAATTCACCAAAGGGTTTTAATTTTTGGAATTCTGACTTGACCTTCAGGCCTTGATCCTTGTCATCAACTCCAAGATGCGATGATCAACAAACACCAGGCCTTGTACTCTAGAGTCGCCAATGATGGGACCCCAAACTCTAGGCTCAAACTCCTATCTCTCCGATTCACAAACCCAGGGGATAATTTACCTGACCACACAGAATTCCAACTTCGGTACCCGCTGACAACTCGTTGTCCCTGGAGGTACATCGGCCCTTGTCTATGCTGATCTGCCAAACAGACATCTAACATCAGACCACGCACTTGCCATGTCCCCATCATGGGCCTAGACCTTGGCCTGGCTTCCAATCCCCCTCACATCCCAGTCCCTACACCCTAACCTGACCCCTAAACACCCCCACTTTTGTTTCCAAAACTATCCCTACAGACCTAAAAGCAGCGAAATCCGATCATGATCATGGACTGTTCAAAAAACTTTAATGGTGGAGGGGAAGAAATTGTTTCTGAATTATTGAGTGTGGGTCTTCAGGCTCCTGCACCTCCTCCCCAAGGGTAGTAGTGAGAAGAGGGCATGTCCTGGATAGTAAGGTCTTTAGTGATGGATGTCACCCTAACGAACTGCATCCTGAAGATATCTTCAATGGTGGCCAGCATTGTGTCCACGATGGAGCTGGTTGAGTCTACAACCTCCTGACTGTCTGCAATCCTATGTATTGGAGTCACCACACCAGGCAGTGATTCAAGCAGTCAGGATACTCTCTGCTATATGTCTATGGGAATTTGCAAGAGGTTTTGGGGACAGAATAAATCTCCTCAAACTCCTAATGAAGTAGAGTCACTGGTGTGCCTTCTTCACATTTCATCCTTCCTGTAGTGTGGAAACCAGAGCTGTACACTATACTCCAAATGAGGTCTAATCATTCCATAGGTGGTCTAGTTTCTGGGCTCATAAATAAATTGTCACATCCTCTTTCTCCACAAGGTAGTGGAGCAACTAAGTTCACAGATAAACAAGGCAAGAATTGGAAGAGCACGCAGGATAGAGCATAGGGCATAGAAAAGTAGAACATTGTACAATTCCTTCAGCCCATGGTGTTGTGCCATCCTTTTAGCTACTTTAAGATCAATCTAACCCTTCCCTCCCATAGAGCTCTCCAGTTTTCTTTCATCCATGTGCCTGTTGAGAAGGCGGAACTTAGGAGGGTTAATGGTGCCTAACAACAACTCTGTTGCTTGCATCTTCGGAAACAGCTCTATTTGCGGTAATGCACCATTAAGCTGGATGCCAACCACTGTAAAACAAGAGAACAGCTCTATTTCCATCTTTAATACCTCTATTATTCCCTTTCAGGGATATCCTGAAGACCCTGACCTGGAGTTACACGCTGACTTTGCTTCTTTGCAGGAATGGGACCCACTCTCAAGGTTTCACAACTGGCCGTTGTTCGGCACGCCAAGAACTCAGCCTAAGAGCTCCGCTCGGCTTCGGAGGACCAAGTTTTCATGGCTCTGGAGAGGAGGGGATCGGGTGTCAGAGTCTGAGCAGAGGACCGGTGTGTTGGGGGGAGATGGAAGATCTAAGGCTGTGTGCCCAGAGACCCAAGATCGTTGGGCACAGGGCTTGGAAAAAGCAATGCAATGGACTTTTAATATCGTATTCCAGCGAGTTGTTTGTTATGTCTCCCCTCTCACTGTGAAACAGAGACACCTCTTTCTCCCTTATTAGGAAAAGAGAGAGAGAGAGGGAGAGCCTGTGGTATGCCAAATACCAGGTGAACAAGTATTCTTTGCAGTACTGCAAGTCTTCATCTTTGCTGTTGCTTTGCTCACGCTTGAGTGCTTGGTGGTGGGTGCTGATACTTTTTTTTGCCTGTGGGGGGAGGGGAGAATCGTTGCTTGCTGCCACTTATGCGCGGGAGGGAGGGGAGCTGGGGGGCGACTTTGGGGTTCTAATATTTAACTGTCATTCATTCTTTGGGGGCACTCTTCTGTTTTCATGGATGGTTGCGAAGAAAAAGACATTCCAGAAGATCGTAGGGATGGAGGAGGTTAGAGGTGGAAAAGGATAGAGCCACGGGGTGCAGGAACTCCCTCATAGATGGTCCCAAGCCCGGCTGTGGAAGTAAGAGGGTTGGACACGGGGCTAGCAATCCCATTTCGTAAAACCCACAGCTACCGAAACACTAACGGAGGCTCCAAAGCCCTCATCTCTGGGAGAGGAAATAAACCAAGAAGATGGACTACACCTGGGGACAAGGTGAAAGTCTGGCCCAGAACAGAGGACTCAGGTGACCTGCTGTCGACGGCCTCTGCCCCAGTAGGGGTGATGGGTTTAAGTACGTAAGTAATAGAGTATTAGAAATAAGGATAAGGATTCTCAGTTGAAAACCTCACGGGACGTGTATCCAATGAGCCCAGGAGATGATGTGCAGTACAAGAGTTTGGGGTGGATTTGATATTATGAGTGTGCAAGGTGTCATAAGCCATTTTATCTAGAGTTGTTAATCCCTTGTGCTTTCTGTTTAATCTTGTCAAGTTTATTTTGACTGGTCAGGTTTTCAGTCTACTGTGATTTTATAAAGTGGACTCTCAGCTGGTGCTGATCGGGGGTAGGGGGTTTGTGTTCTGAGAATGCTGCGTCTCACGGTGTCGCTCGGTCAAGCCACCGAGGTTCAGTTGGAGTTCTGATGAATAAACTCTTGTTTTTGTCTGTACATGGGGGCCTGTCATTCCTCCACTCCTGAGTTCAGTTGTCTGTCAGCACGTACTGTGACAGTAGGGATGGAGACTGGACCAGGAGAACAAGAAAACAACACAATGTTTTTAAAAATAGATTGAAATTCAGTTCAAACCTCCTTTTTTTGCTTTATCTGTTGTCATAGCAACAGAAGTGAGGTTTCCAATGCACCCACCCCAAGTAGGGCCAGTGCTGTGAAACTGTACTTATTTATTAAAAATGAAATATAACCAATTCCATCAGAGAAACATTAGCTACTCCTGGTTTAACAGCATTTTCACCCCTTAAGCAAAGAAAATGCAATTTGCCCCAAAGGAAAAAGAGGAACATTTTCACTGACACCAGCCTGCCCGCAACCAAGGACAAACTGTACATCCAGAAAGGTGCAGGAAAGAGTCAGTAACGTAATGAAGGATCCCACCCACCCTGCTTGTCCCACTCCCATCAGGGAGGAGGTTACATAGCATCCACACCAAGACCACCAGACTCAAAAACGGTTACTTCACCCAAGCAGTAAGGCAGATTGGTAATGTGGGATGTTGCAAGTCAGATTTTACTGGTTTAGTGATAGAACCGGCGGCGGGGGAGCTGTGTGGCCTTGGGTATAATGAGGGCTGAGCCTCAAGCCACAGTGTCGCCTGTTTGCAGCCGTCCAGAAGAGAGGTGCCAGAGTCAGTGTGGTGCAGTGTCCATGATGGAGGCAGTGCTGCCCCCAGTGTTTGCTCAGCAGAAGACAAGCTGTATTTGCGTTTGACTGCAGACTGCTGCAACGTTCATGGACTCATGGGCTCGGACTTCTTTTTGTGTTACTGTATTTTACTGATAACCTATATGTGATATATGTGTCTTCTGCTGTGTGTGACTGTTGGTTCTGTGTTTTGCACCTTGGCCCCAGAGTAACACCGTTTTGTTTGGCTGTTTTCATGTATGGTTGAATGACAGACTTAAATGTGATTTGATCAACACCTCCACCCACTATCCCACCCCTCCGCACCTCCACCACCACCACTTTATCATCTCCTGTCAGTCACCATATGTACAGACACTGCTCTGTCTAGAGTCACTTTATAGACTTAGTACAATTAATCTATGTATATAAACTATTTTATGTATTTATATTTATTGTGTCTTTTTAAATTTTGTGTTCTTCTTATTGTGGTTTTTTGTGCAGCATTGGATCTAGAGTAACAATCATTTTGTTCTCCTTTACATTTCTGTACTGGAAATGACTTTAAACAATCTTGAACCTTGAATCTTGTAATTTGAATCTTAACCAAAGAAACTGCAACTTGCCTTAAAGGAAATAGGGCAACGTTCATTATTAAACTGGAGTTAGATGTTTTTATTGGGTAATTTCATGATTAGCTGGATAGCTTCTTATTAAAGATCTCACCTGAGCTGCAAAGTGGGCTCAGCTTTGTCACAGAGGGAGAGAGCAAAGGAAAAATGATGAGTTCAGGGCCTGATTATGTCAAACCTGACTCCCGATCTTCAGCATGCAACATCACCTCACTTCCCAGAGGCAATTCTCCCAGGAATCAGTTGCTAAGCAATGTAGAATATTAGAGAAAAAATGCCCAATTTCTTGACATACTGTACATGTGAGATTTCTGATACAACGAACATAGAAGGAGGAGTACTAATAAGATAAGGACCCCACACAATTGGAATGTCTTCCACTCTTCCTTCATTTTTCTGCAACATCCTCCAACCCCTTTCTCTCTTCTTTATGTATTTCGAGATACACAGTGGAATGATCTGTGCCACTCAGCAATCCATCAATTTAACCCCAGCCTAATCACAGAACAGTCCACAATCAGAATCAGAATCAGGTTTAATATCACTGGCATATGCCGTGAAGTTTGTTGTCTTTGCAGCAGCAGTACAATGCAATACATAATGATAGAGAAAAGAACCATGAATTATAGTAAGAGTGCGTTTATATATATATAAATAGTTGAATTAGTCATAGTCATACTTTATTGATCCCAGGGGAAATTGGTTTTTGTTACAGTTGCACCATAAATAATAAATAGTAATAAAACCATAAATAGTTAAATAGTAATATGTAAATTATGCCAGGAACTAAGTCCCTCCAAGGGAGGAGTTGTAAAGTTTGGTGGCCACAGGCAGGAATGACTTCCTATGACGCTCTGTGCAGCATCTCGGTGGAATGAGTCTCTGGCTGAATGTACTCCTGTGCCCACCCAGTACATTATGTAGTGGATGGGAGACATTGTCCAAGATGGCATGCAACTTGGACAACATCCTCTTTTCAGACACCACCGTCAGAGAGTCCAGTTCCATCCCCACAACATCACTGGCCTTACGAATGAGTTTGTTGATTCTGTTGGTGTCTTCTACCCTCAGCCTGCTGCCCCAGCACACAACAGCAAACATGATAGCATTGGCCACCACAGACTCGTAGAACATCCTCAGCAATTAAATAAGTAGTGCAAAAATAGAAATAAAAAAGTAGTGTTCATGGGTTCAATGTCCATTCAGAAATCAGATGGCAGAGGACAGGAAGCTGTTCCCTGACCCTTGAGTGTGTGTCTTCAAGCCCCTGTATCTCCTCCCTGATAGTAGCAATGAGAGGAGGGCTTGACCTGGGTGATGGAGGTAGTTAATGATGGATGGCGCCTGTCTGAAGCATCAGATAAGCTGGATACTATGGAAGCAATAACCAATTAACTTACTAAGTGATATACCTTTGGAATGTGGGAGGAAACTAGGGCAACTGAAAGAAATCCACATATTCATGGGGGGGGGATCGTTACAGATAATGTTGAAATTGAACTATGAATTTTGACGTCCTGAACCGCTGAGCTAACCGCTGCACTACTGAGACGCCCTATGCTTTCCTATTTCCTTCTCCATTCTGGCTCTCCTGCTGACTCTCCTTCACTGCCACCTGTCCCACAACCCTCCCACAACTACTGAGCTCCCTATCACCCACGTCTCATCGCCTATGAAGCTTCACTAGCACTATATTGTTTACTTTTTAACTTGTGTCGTAAATATACCTTATTAGTTGAAAGAAACCACACAGCACAAGGTTCCAGAATGGTTTCTACCCCACAGTTACAGTACTGTGCAAAAGCCTTAGGCACATATATATATATATATATATAGCTAGAGTCCCTAAGCCTTTTGCACAGTACTGTAGTAATTTTATGTATTGTACTGTATTGCTGTTGCATACAAAAACTAATTTCAAGACATATGTGAGTGATGATAAACCTGATTCTGATATGGATCTCTATTGTAGACTGAGAGTGGGAAGGGGGCAGAGAGAGGGGAATCATGGTTGGGAAAAGGGAAAGGGAGAAGGGAGGGAGTGGGAAGCACCAGAGAGACATTCTGTAATGATCAATAAACCAATTGTTTAGAATCAAATGACATGGCCTGGTGTCTCATGGCTGGGTGTGTCTTCACCTGTGCCAATCACCCCCCCCCCACTCCAGGAACCCTTCCCGTGGTGCTCCACCCTCATCACCAGGTTTACAAACTCGCTCTCAGCTCCACATTGACAAATGCAGTATTGTGCAGCAGTCTCGGGCAACCTAGCTAATATATATGTGCATCTCCATGTACACGAGATTAAAAAAAATCTAATCTAGTCTAAGTCCCTTGATGTTTGACAAACTGGTGAATTACAGTGTTGAGTTTATTGTCACATGCACAAGTCCACGTATGCACAGGTGCACTGAAAAACTTACTCACAGCAGCATTGCAGGGACGTTCAAGATTCAAGATTCAACACTGTTTAATGTCATTTCCAGTATACAAGTGTAAAGGAGAACAAAATAATTGTTACTCTGGATCCAAGGCTGTACAAAAAACACAATATGATAAAGAACACAATAATAAAGAAAACACAATATATTTAAATATATAAGATAGCTTATATACATAGATTGATTATATGTCCATAAAGAGACAGTGGGCTGTACAAAGGTGACTCAGACAGGAAATATTAAAGTAGTGGTGAAGTTATCGATTGGAGGTGTTGATCAGTCTTACTGCTTGGGGAAAGTAACTGTTTTTGAGTCTGGTGGTCCTGGCGTGGATACTGCGTAGCCTCCTCCCTGATGGGAGTGGGACAAACAGTCCGTGAGTCCATGGGTAGGATCCTTCATGATGTCACATAGCAGATAAGCAGCTTTCTCAAGAAATACATGAATTATGCATAATTTTTACAAGAAAGAACATAATTAGAACAAAAAGTAAAGTCCATTTTAGTGCAAAGTGGTCATAGCATTGCTAAGCAGAGGTGATTAGTGGTGTGAAGACTTGGCATCCACAGCTGCTTGTGGTAACAAATTCCACTGATTCACCACTCGCTGGCCAAAGAACTTCCTCCTCATCTCCGTTCTAAAAAGCCGTTACTCTATTGTAAGACTGTGTCCTCTGCTCATAGATTCTCCCACCACAAGAAACATCCTATCCAAATACACTCTATCAAGTCCTTTCACCATTCGATAGGTTTCAATGAGATCACCCCCATGCTTCTGAATTCTAGTGAATACAGGCCCAGAGCCGACAAATGCTCTTTATATGACAAGCCATTCAATCCTGGAATCATTTTCATGAATCTCCTTTGAACCGCCTCTAGTTTCAGCACATCCGTTCTAAGATAAGGGACACAAAACTGCTCACAATACTGCAAGTGAGGCCTCACAGGGGCTACTACACAGGACCGAAAGAAGCTACAGAAGGTTTTAAATCTAGTCAGCTCCATCTTGGGTACTAGCCTACAGAGTATCCAGGACATCTTCAGAGAGCGGTGTCTCAGAAAGACAGCATCCTTTATTAAGGACCTCCAGCACCCAGGGCATGCCCTTTTCTCACTGTTACCATCAGGTAGGAGATACAGAAGCCTGAAGACACACACTCAGCGATTCAGAAACAGCTTCTTCCCCTCTGCCATCTGATTTATAAATGGACTTTGAAGCTTTGGACACTACCTCACTTTTTTTAATATACAGTATTTCTGTTTTTGCACATTTTTTAATAATCTATTCAATATACGTAGTTGATTAACTTGTTTATTTATTATCTTTTATTTTATTTATTATTGTTATTATTATTTTCTCTTTCTCTGCTAGATTATGTATTGCATTGAACCGCTGCTGCTAAGTTAACAAATTTCACAAGACATGCTGGTAATAATAAACCTGATTCGGATTCTGATTCACCAGTGCTTTATAAAGCCTCAACAATACCTCCTTGTTTTTATATTCTAGTCCTCTTGAAATGAATGCTAACTTTGTATTTGCCTTCCTCACCACAGACTCAACCTACAAATTAAGAATAATGCGATAAAGGTGAACTCTTACCTTTCCATATTTGGTAATAAAGATGTTACTATCAGACTCTTATATAGACCTCTTGTTTAATAAGATGGACTGGAACTAAATACTTTATGAAAAACACTTTTTCTGTTAAACGATTTCTGCAAACAATAGCATGTGACTTCATTTTCTGAGTTGAGCTTTTGAACTGGAAGGGAGGGTTATGGGCTGAGTGCAAGTCGGTGGGACTAGGTGAGAGTAAGAGTTCGGCACAGACTAGAAGGGCCGAGATGGCCTGTTTCTGTGCTGTAATTGTTATATGGTTAACTGACTGTACAACATAGCATTTCTGCGGGGTAAACTCAAGTCTCGAAGGTGCAGTACAGTTGTGGCGTGGCAGGCTGAATATAGGTGGCGAGCGGGGAATGAGCCAATGTATGACCATTGTTGGAGTGGACTTGGAGGCGATTTGATGCGGCAAAACTGAAGTGAGGTGAGTGTAGATGTGGCAGAGTCAAGGAGGAGCCCATGCCTGAGAGCAAGTAATGAGTACAATAACCTAATCCGAACTTGAGTCCCTTCCACCATGCTCATGGTAGCCACAGAGCAGACACTGATGTTTGGATGATTTAAGCACCAGACCGGATTGAAAAAGTCAGGGTGTCATGCCCAGAGGCGAGGAACGAGATGGTTCAGCTCGCTGGTCTGCGACACTAACTCAGCTCTGCACTGAACTGAGGCTGTGGCCTGCTTCTGAACTGGCTGCTGTGATGCCTGGCTTCCTGGCTGTGGACTCACTTTGTTAATCTCTAGTCCTGAATGTTATTTGCTTAATTTTATTGTTTGCACGATTTGTTTTTCTTCTGCAAATTGGGTGTTGGATGTTTTGTTCAATGTGTTCTATTGGGTTTCATTGTTTTGTGACTGCTTGTATGGAGATGAATCTCAAAGTTGTATATGGCATAAATGTCCTTTGAACTTTGAAGACGGATTCTTGACCTCACCATCTACCTCATTCTGATTATGCACTCGATTGTTTACCAGCACAGTACTTTTTCATTAGCTTTTACACTTTACTCTGCATTGTTATTGTTTTACCTTGTCCTTCCTCAATACACTGTGCAAATGATCTGTACAAATAGTGTTACACAGCATTGAGTCCAAAGCTCAAAATAAATTTATTATCCAAGTAT
Source organism: Mobula hypostoma (assembly GCF_963921235.1). Taxonomy (NCBI): domain Eukaryota; kingdom Metazoa; phylum Chordata; class Chondrichthyes; order Myliobatiformes; family Myliobatidae; genus Mobula; species Mobula hypostoma. Next base: position 5,063,050 of record NC_086107.1, read on the forward strand.
ATACTGTATATGTCACCATATTCCACCTGGAGATTTATTTGCTTGCAGGCATTTACACTAGAACAAAGAGATGCTACAGAATCGATGAAAGACTACACACAAAGACTGACAAACAATGCTAGAGTCCTGAAGAGGGTCTCAGCCCGAAATGTCATTTCCACTGATGCTGCCTGACCTGTTGAGTTCCTCCAGCATTTTGTGTGTGTTGCTTTGGATTTACAGCATATGCAGACATTTTTTTTGTTTTTCTTCAAACAACTAATGTGCAAAATAAGACAAACTGTAAAAATACAAAAAAGCAAATAATAATAATGAATAACTAAATAAATAATACTGAGAATATGAATTGTTGTGCCTTGAGTATCTCGATACATCTTGACACATGTATATCCCGGCACATGTGAAAATGACACAAACATAAATATCAATAAAGATCCCTTGACAGTCTTTTACTCACTGATGAAGAGATCTCCAGAACAATTTCTTAGGTCAAAAGCCTTGAAGTGGATAATCTCAGTCTATCTCATCCAGAGTTGAATGCCACAGACTCCTCCAGACCAGACTATTGCCTGCTGGTTTCGTCAGAGCACTAAATTGGTTCCTTTAGCCCAAGTACTGTTACATGTCACATGACAAGGATGTTGCCAAGACTTGAGAGGCTGAGTTACAGATGAAGACTGAATAGGTTAGGACATTTTTTTCCCCAGGAGAGCAGAAGAATGAGGGCAGGTTTGATAGAAGTATACAAAGTTATGAGTGGTATAAAAAAGTTTAATGTAAGCTGGCTTTTTCAACTGAGGTTACATGAGATTAGAACAAGAGGTCATAGGTTGAGAGTGAAAGGTGAAATGTTTAAGGGGAACATGAGGGGGAACTTCTTCACTTGGAGGGCTGTGAGAGGTTGGAACAAGCTGCCAGCGGAAATGGTGGATGGGGATTCGATTTCAACGTTTAAGAGAAATTTACATCATACAAGGATGGGAGGAGATGGAGGGCTATGGTCCAAGTGTGGGTCAATAGGAGTGGGCAGAATAACAGTTTGGCGTGGGCTAGATGGGCTGAAGGGACTGTTTCTGTTCTGTAGTGCTCTAAGACTCTAAGACATTTATTCATCACTCTCTGTATAATACCAGGCTTCTACCTAATCAAATATTTATCAAATTTTCTCTTAAGAGAGAATTTTAACACAGAATTAAGTGTTTCTTTTTCTGTAAATCCAGCTTGTGCAATCACAATTGAGTGAGAAGGACGTGCTTTTTCCAGAAATTCTTGCATATCATTTAACTTTCAAATCCTTCAGGCCTGCTTTTCACCTGATTAACATGTTTGTAACACCTATTCCAAAATAACGTGTTACATGCCCGTTTGCAATTTCCCCTGATACACACTCATGGAGAGGTAAGCAGAACACAATATTTCATTCGCAAGCAAGCTGTGTACTGTTCATTGCTTACTTGTGCTGCAGAGTACATGCATTTTGAATTAATAGATTATTAATTTATTTGAAGTAATATTTTGTTTCATGTATGTATTGTGGGTGCACTGTGGTCCTGAGGAACATTGCTTTGCTTGGTTTTATAAATAAGATCACAAGACCATAAGACAGAGAAGCAGAATTAGGCCATTTGGCCCATCGAGTCTGCTCTGTATTTCATGATGGCTGATCCATTTTCACTCTCAGCCCCAATCTCCTGCCTTCTTGCGTATTTCTTCATGCCCTGAACAATAAAGAATCTATTACCTCTGCCTTAAATAAACCCAATGACCTGGCTTCCATCGCCACCTGTGGCAATGGATTCCACAGATTCATCACTCGCAGGCTGAAGGAATTTCACCTCATCGCATTTCTAAGAGGCTGCCCCTTGATTCTGAGGCTGTGTCCTCTGGAATTAGACTCTCCCACCATAGGAAACATCCTCTCCACACCGACTCTATCAAGGCCTTTCAACATTCAATAGCTTTCAATGAGGTCACTCTTCATTCTTCTGAATTCTAGTGAACACAGGCCCACACCATCAAATGCTCCTCAGATGATAAGCCTTTCAATACTTATGTTGATAGTCCTCTTTTAAACCCTCTGCAACGTCAGATAAGGGCCAAAACTGCTGTACAGTCAGATGACAATTACCTTGAACTTCAACTTGATTTATTGAGTCACAGAGTAAAACAGCATGAAACCAGGCCTTTTGACCTATCCCTTGTAGCACCCTCGAATTCTGAAGGAAGCAGCTGGACAGATTCCGGAGGCATTAACAGTGATCTTTCAAAAATCGATAGATTTTGGCATTGTACCCATGACTGAATAATTGCAAATGTTACTCAGCTATTTAAGAAGGGTGAGAGGCAGCAGAAAGGAAACTATAGACCTGTTAGCCTGAACATCAGTGGTTGGGAAGTTGTTGGAATCGATTGTTAGGGATGAGATTACAGAGTACCTGGAGGCACATGACAAGGTAGGCCAAAGCCAGCATGGTTTCCTGAAAGGAAAATCCTGCCTGACTAATCTACTGCAATTTTTTTGAGGAAATTACAAGCAGGGTGGACAAAGGAGATGCAGTGAATGTGGTGTACTTGGACTTTCAGAAGGTCTTTGAAAAGGTGCCATACAGGAGGTTGTTTAGCAAGATAAGAGCCCATGGAATTACAGGGAAGTTACTAGCCTGGGTGGAGCATTGGCTGATGGGCAGAAAGCAGAGAGTGGAATCCTATTCTGGCTGGCTGCCGGTTACCAGTGGAATTCCACAGGCGTACAGTGTTCGCACTGCTGCTTTTTACGATGTATGTCAGTGATTTGGACTATGGGATTAATGGATTTGTGGCTAAATTTGCTGATGATACAAGGATAGGTGGAGGAGCGGCTAGTGTTGAGGAAACAGAGAGCCTGCAGAGAGACTTAGATAGTTTAGGGGAATGGGCAAAGAAGTGGCAAATGAAATACAATGTTGGAAAGTGTATGGTCATGCACTTCAGTGGAAGAAATAAACAAGCAGACTATTATTATTTCATCAGGATGAAGGGTCTCGACCCAAAATGTCGACTGTACCTTTTCCTAGAGATGCTGCCTGGCCTGCTGTGTTCACCAGCAATTTTGATGTATGTTGCTTGAATTTCCAGCATCTGCAGATTTCGTCGTGTTTGCGAGACTATTATTTAGATGGAGAGAGAATTCAAAATGCAGAGATGCAATGATACTTGGGTGTCCTTGTGCAGGATACCCTAAAGGTTAACCTTCAGGTTGAGTCGGTGGTGAAGAACGTGAATGCAATGTTGGCATTCATTTCTAGAGGTGTAGAATTTAAGAGCAGGAATGTGATGTTGAGGCTCTATAAGGCACTCGTGAGACCACACTTGGAGTATTGTGTGCAGTTTTGGGCTCCTTATTTTAGGAAGGATATACTGACATTGGAGAGGATTCAGAGAAGATTCATGAGAATGATTCTACCAACGAAAGGGTTACCGTATGAGGAACGTCTGGCAGCTCTTGGGTTGTATTCCCTGGAGTTCAGGAGAATGGCGGGGGAGGGAATCTCATAGAAACATTCCAAATGTTAAAAGGCCTGAACAGATTAAATATGGCAAAGTTATTTTCCATGGTAGGGGATTCTAGGACAAGAGGGCACGACTTCAGGATTGAAGGACGTCCATTTAGAACAGAGATGAGGAGAAATTACTTTAGTCAGAGGGTGGTAAATCTGTGGAATTTGTTGCCACGAGTGGCTGTGGAGGCCAAGTCATTGGGTGCATTTAAGACAGAGATAGATAGGCTCTTGATTTTCCAGGGCATCAAAGGGTATGGGGAGAAGGCAGGGGAGTGGGGATGACTGGAAGAATTGGATCAGCCCATGATTGAATGGCTGAGCAGACTCGATGGACCAAATGGCTTACTTCTGCTCATATATCTTATGGTCTTATGATTTATTTTTATTTGCACAATTTGCCTTCTTTTGCACATTGTTTGCTTGTCAGTCTTTATTTGTGTGACCAGGCTGAACACAAATGCTGTCTATAAATTAGCTGACAACACAACTATTTTTGGCAGAATTTCAGATGGTGACAAGAAGGCATACAGGAGCAAATTAGATTGAGTGGTGTCATAGCAACATCCTTGCTATCTACATCAGTAAGACCAAAGAATTGATTGTGGACTTCAGAAAGGGTAAGATGAGGGAACACACACCAGTCCTCATCGAAGCATCATAAGTGAAAAGGGTGAGTAATTTCAAGTTCTTGGGTCTCAACATCTTTGCAATTCTTTCCTGGGCCCAACATATTGATGCAGTTACAAAGAAAGTACAACAGCAGCTCTATTTCATTAGGATTTTGTGGAGATTAGGTATATCACCAAAGATGCTTGCAAATTTCTGTAGAAGTACTGTGGAAAGCATTTGCGACTGGCTGCATCACCACCTAGTATGGGGTGGAGAGCGGTCCTGCATAGGATCGAAATAAGCTGCAGAAAGTTGTGAGTTTAGGCAGCTCCATCATGGGAACTAGCCTTTGTAGTATCCAGGACATCTTCAAGAATCGACGCATCAAAAACGACAGCATCCATTTTTAAAAACGCCCATCACCTTGGGTACGCCCTCTTCTCATTTCTGCCATCAGGGAGGAGGTACAGGAGCCTGAAGGCACAAGCTCAATGTTTCAGGAATGGGTTCTTCCCCTCTGCCATCCAATTTCTGAATGGACATTGAACCCATGTACACGACCTCACAACTTTTTTTATATACACTTCTAACTGTAACTTACATTTGTTATTTCTTATTATTATGTATTGCATTGTCTTACTGCTGCAAAGACAACAAATTTCACAGCATATGCCAGTGATATTATATCTGATGCCATTTCTGAAACCTGATTGTGCACTTGTTTTGTAAATTCTAGTGTGTTTCTTTAGTTTCCTGCAAATATCTGCAAGAAAATAAATCCTAATGTATTACATGGTGACATATATACACTTATATGTATACATATTTACATATATGTATATGTAATAAATTTACTTTGATTTTGACTTTTAACTGGAAATTTAAACGATGACACATACGCTGATCTGAGTTACATACAGACAGCTAGAACAGAAAACATAGAAACAGCAGCAGGGAAAGTCAACAGAACTGATAATTGGCTTATTATTGTCACAAATACTGAAATACAGTGAGAAGCTTTCATTTGTCTGCCATCCAGACAGATCACTCCATATATAAGTACAGTACGATAGGAGAAGGAAACACAGGCACGATGCAGGACATCTCACACAAAATTTTGGGGGATCTCAGCAGGTCAGGGAGTATCTATAAAATGAATAAACAGTTGACGTTTCGGGCTGAGACTCTTCATTAGGACAGGCAAGGAAGGGGGAAGATGCCAGAATAGCTAGGTGGGAGGAAAGAAGGGAGGACAAGCTAGAAGGGCTAGGTGATGGGTGAGGGAGGGGGTAGTGAATTAAGAAGTAGGGAAGTGATAGGTGGAAAAGGGGAGGAGGTCAGAGAAGAAGGAACCTTATAGGAGAGGAGAGTGAACCATAGGAGAAAAGGAAGGAAGAGGGGCAACGGGGGAGGAGATAGGCAGGTGAGGAGAAGAGGTAAGAGGCCAGATTGGGGCATTCAAGAAGATGGATGGGGAGGAGGTTAAAAACATTGATCTTCATGCCATCAGATTGGAGAATGCAGAATATAGTGTTACACTTGCAGAGATGGTGCAGTGCAGGTAGACAAATAAAGTGCAAGGCCCACGTTGAAGTAGATTCGGAGATCAAGAGTTCATCTGTGTTGTATACAAGGTCCATACAAAGTCCTTTTAACAGCAGGATAGAAACTGTTTTTGAGCTGGTAGTACATCTTCTGAAGGTTTTGTATCTATCAGGTGTGTTACAGATTCTCTTGAGTTAATGTTTGTCAAAGCAGAGATAATGGCAATTCAAAGAACACATCAAGTCTGAACATGACATTATAAACCAGCTAATCTAAAAATGCCAATCGAACAGTGTCACTGATGCTTTTTTTTTCCTGAGAACATCACAAGTATCCAACATCTCGCAAGCCAGAATATTGGTTTGTTCATTATGTGCCGTGTCTTATGACATCGGCAATCATGCTCTTTTCATGACCATGTTTGCTCTTGGCAAGTTTTTCTGCAGAAGTGGTTTGCCATTGACTTCTTCTGGGCAGTGTCTTTACAAGATGAGTAACCCCAGTCATTATCGATACTCTTCAGAGATTGCCTGGTGTCAGTGGTCACATACCCAGGACTTGTGATATGCACCAGCAGCTCATATGACCATCCACCACCTGCTCCCATAGCTTCATGTGACCTTAATTATGGGGGTGGGAGGGTGATGCTAAACAGGTGCTACTCCCTGCCCAAGGGCAACAGAAGGAAAGATCACCTTACACCTCCTTCGGTAGAGAACTTCACCTTGCCACCCAAATATTAGAAATGTTAGTGCAAAGGTGAGAAAACCTGCAGATGCTTGAAATCCAGAGCAACACACACAAAATACTGGAGGAACTCAGCAGGTCAGGCAGCATCTATGGAAAAGAGTAAACAGTTGTGGTTTTGGGCTGAGATAAACAGATGACACTAACTCTTTTCTATAGGTGCTGCCTGGCTTGCCAAGTTCCTTTGGCATTTTGCGTGTGTTGCTTTGAAATAGTAGTAATAGATAAGTACAGGTTCCCTATCCAAGCACACAGATGCTGCAAGTGGACTGGAGAAGTATGATAAACCCCACGATAATAAGTGAACTCATGACAGGAGACTTACTTGTAGTCAGTCAGAAATTATATAAAATGAATTACTATAATATCAAACTAATTTAATTACTTCTTCTCACCTGTTGTCACCCCCTTCTGTTGCCCTCTCCTCATTCCCTTTCTCCCAATCTTCTCTCTTATCAGTTCCCTTCATCGTCAGCCCTTTATCTCTTCAACTTATTACCTCCCAGTTTCCAACATCATCCCCCCTTCCCAACCCACCCACCTTCCCCCTCACTTGGCTTCACCTATCACCTGCCAGCTTGTACTCCTTTCCCTCCTTCCACCTTTCCTTTTCAGTCCTGACGAAGGGTCTCTGCCAGAAGCACTGACTGCTTGAAGTTTAAAAGTGATAAGTTTAAAAATGATCAAAGTAGGTATATCGTATACAACCTTGAGAGTCTCCTTCTCACGGGCAGCCGTAAAACAAAGAAACACCATACAATCTTGCATCACAAAGATCGACAAACACGCAATGTGTCAAAAAAAAGCAAATCGTGCAAACAATAAAAAGGTAAATGAATAACACAGAGACCATGAACCGTGGAGACCATGGGCATGGAGTGGCTCTTTCAGCAATGAGGTAACTGAAACTGGTCCACGAGCCCGATGGCTGCAGACCACAGCCACGGAGCCAGTTCAACCTTCCATAGATGCTGCCTGACCTGCTGAGTCCCTCAGCATTGTGTGTGGGTTACTGTGGATTTCCAGCATCTGCAGAATCTCTTGTGTTTAAGCCAACTTCTAAGATGCAGTGATCAGTGTAGATGTTCACATGGTGTTACTGTTCAGCTTTGATCTCCTAAATCAGGCTTTTTGATGTAATGCCAGGCTCACTCCGTTGATGTAGTTCTCAGCCCTGGAAAAAAACTTGTGCTTGTAATATAAAGACAATTCTCCATAGTAAATTGGATAAAGCAGAGAAAATGTAGGAGTATCAAAATCAAGAGGGTACAGATGAAAGGCAAGGGAAAGGAGTTTTAAGTGAGTTCTGAGTGGTAAGCTTCTTCTGCACAGAGAGTGGCTGATATCTGGAACGTGCTGCTGGAAGGAGTGGTGGAATCAAATATAATCACTAGACAGTGATCCCTGGAATGAAAGGCTTGATGTATGGAGAATGTCTGAATTCTCTGTGTCTGTACTTGATAGAGATCAGAAAGATGAGAAAGAGATCTCATTGAAGCCTACTGAACTGAAAGACCTCAATATTTCAGGAGCAGTTTCTTTCTCTCTGCCATCAGATTTCTGAATGGACAATGTGCACTACCTCACTTTTTGCATCCATATGCACTACTTATATCATTTTATATATACAATAAATTAATTTTATGTAGAATATATACATAGCTGGCTGGTGGTGTACTAGCGTCTGCACTGGACTTTGGGGTGAGTGGTCTTGGGTTAGAATCCGGCCGGCTCCTTGCACACTTTCCATCCGTGCTGGGTCGAATTTCGTGCTCGTAACTCAGCCTCAAAAGACAGTCAACTGCTAAAGAAACAGCATGGTTAACGCCTGACGGGCCAGTGAGGTGCAAGAGGATACTTAAATAATATATACATATTATGTATATACAGTATGTATGCTAAATATTCTATGTGTGTCTTTATCTATCTATCTAGCTATATACTCAGTGACCATTAATCCAGTTCCTAAAGTTGTCATAGCCAGGTGTGGCAATGGGGAGAAGCTCCTACTACCTATAAAGTGCTCCAAATGGTGTGTGTCTCTAACAGCCTCTGACAACCAAGTCCAACTCTGGGCCTTCACGTGAGGCTTAGCTACTAGGCCCGGCAGAACTGTTTCTACTGACAAGAGAAGGGGCAAAGGTGGACCACTGGCACCTCAGAACCAGTTTCCTTGGGCAGGTGGGGCTCGTCAGTCTTGGACTGCAACCTGCCTAGGAGAAGGAAGACTCTGATTTTAAACCTCCTCTGCCTTGCGGCCATACCCACCCATGAGAAAGGCTTCAGGAGTAATCCCCAAGGAAGAGATCTGGAGCCGGGGTCCCTAAGGCACTTTGATGTTGTTTACAACTTCACTCTGGCGACCTCTGTGACGACACTGGTGCCAAACTGTATCAGCGGTTGCCCTTCTCTTGGACTATGTCAGTGACGTGGAGAGGGGGAAGCCACTGCATGGGCAACAGCTGGTTCTTCAAATCTTCCCACCCAGGCTTGTGCCCTGGAGAGGACACAGTCCACCAGGAGCGCAAACCCATGATCCCCTGGGATTGACGGCTACCTACTATGACCATTGACCTGGAGGGCTATGTTGGTTGGAGTGAGGGTTTTATGCTTTGGCTGTTTGTAGGGTCACGCATGCCAACCAGTTTAAAGGGTAGAAGTAGACTAAGACTGGTTCACCAGTCCACCTGTAACAAGAAACTTGTTACAGCAACAGCAATGAGGAATCCTTCTACATCTGAGTGCAATGGTATCCCTGAGTCTCCACATGGGACTTGCATGACTGAGAGCTGTGAAACTGAGTTACTGACAAGATGAAGGAAGCCCTGTACACTGCCAAGGGTGGAGGACTGTCATTGCTGCCCTCATGCCAGCAGAGCAATAGGCAGTAGAGTGCCAAGTGGTCACCGAGTGTATGTTCATGGTCTTCTGCTGTAGCCCAGAAGTTTCACTTCTCCTAGATAAGGTGCTGATAAGACCTATCTGCCCAAACATGCAATAGTATTTTTAGATGTTTATTTCCTTGGGACAGCAAGTCATACACTTCCCTGCTTTCTCGGCAAAAGATTCTCCAGTGTTTCCATTACCCTTATGGTTATATGCACCAATCTTTTGTATTTCACCACCATTTTCAATTATAAGCACTCTTTTAATGGGAGGATAAGGGAGGATATAACTACAGCTCTGAGGGTCCCTGCAGCTCCCAGTGACCCTGTGCTCTCTGTCTCGGAGACGGATGTCAGAATGCCTTTCACTTGAGTGAACCCTCGCAAGGCCACAGCCCCCAGTGGTGCATCTGAAAACCTGTGTCAACCAACTGGCGGTGTTGTTCAAAGACATTTTCAACCTCATTGCTACAGTCAGAATTTCCCACCTGCTTCAAAAAGGCAAACAATTATACCAGTGCCCAGGAGCAGCAGGGTGAGCTGCCTAACAATTATTGTTGAGTGGAACTCACGTCTACGGGTAAGTGCTTTGAGAGGTCGGCTATGGCTAGAATCAACTCCTGCTTAAGCAAGGACCTGGACCCACTGCAATTTGACTATCGCTACAGTAGGTCAACAACAGATGCAATCTCATTGACTTTTCATGCAGTCTTGGATTACTTGGACGAGACAAACACCGACATCAGGCTGATGTTTATTTACTGGCCTTCCCCAAGGCTTTCACTTCCTCTCTTTATACTGGCAATCTTCTCTCTATCTTTCAGTGCAGATGAAGGGTCTCGACCTGAAACGTCGACTGGCCATTTCCCTCCACAGATGCTGCCTGACCTGCTGCGTTCTTCCAGCAATTCAATTGTTGCTCCAGATTCCAGCATTTGTGCCACTTGTGTCTCCAAGATCCACACCTAGGATTGGAATTGGAATTGGTTGATTATTGACACTGAGGCTTGTCTTGCATACTGCTCAGCAGATCAAATCATTACACAATGCTTTGAGGTAGGACAAGGCAAAACAATAACAGAGTTCGGAATAAAGTGTAGCAGGTACAGTGCAGGCAGTCAATGAGGTGTAAGATCATAACAAGGAACACTGTGAGGTTAAGTCCATCTATCATACTAAGGAATCATACAATGGTCCTAAAGAAGCTGCCCTTGAGTCCGGTGATATGTGCTTTCTGATGTGGGAGCACAGTAGCGTAGTGATTGGCATGACACTTTATAGCACTATCTGCAGAACTGGAGTCTGATTTTTGCCACTGTCTGTAAGGAGTTTGTACGTTCTCTCCGTGACCACGTGGATTCCTCTGGGTGCTCCAGTTTCCTCCCACATTCCAAAGATGTACGGGTTAGTGTTACTAAATTGTGGGTGTGCTACATTGGCGCCAGAAGCACGGTAGCGCTTGCGAGCTACCCCAGCACATTCTTCCAAGATAACACATTTCAGTGTATGTTTTGATGTTTCGATGCACATGTGACAAATAAAGCTAATCTTTATCTGTAATATTTTTTATAGCTCTCCCCCGATGGGAGAAAAGAGATGTCCGGGGTGGGTATGGCCTTTGATCAGGTTGTGTGCTCTAATGAGGCAGCAAGACGCATAGACAAAGTCAATGGTGGGGAAGCTGGCTTCTGTGATGTTCAGTTCTGATTACCTTTATCCCCAGACTGTGCTTCAGTTGTTAGTTTCTCAAACATTGAGAATACAGTAAGTGAACAGTTGACTTGTACGCTAGCATCCTTGCAGACGAGAGCACTTTGAAAGTCACAAATATTAATATTTTTGGTGCATCTTGTTCCTGCATTCTTCTGCAGTATACGTAATGCACACAAATTAAATCAATGGAATGGGGCCACTTATATAATATGATTAAGAGGCAGTTAATTCATTAGCAAGTCAAATGTTGGACAATCTCTCATACCATTAGTGACTGCTGAAAGAATGGATTAGATCATTACTGGAAAGTCAGTTCTGTTATGTAGGACATTTCACAACCCCTGAACATTGCAAAATGCACAGTATTTATAGAATAGTTTTGATATAGAAGGAGGCCATTTACAAGGGCAAATACAATGTTAGCTTTAATTTCGAGAGAATGAGAATATAAAAGCAATGATGTAATGCTGAGGCTTTATAAAGGGCAGCACAGTAGCATAGTGGTTAGCACAATGCTTTACAGTACCAGTGACTGGGGTTCAATTTCCAACTCTGCCTGTGAGGAGTTTGTACGTTCTCCCCGTGACTGTAAGGTGTTCCTTTAGGTGCTCTGATTTCCTCTCACAGTCCAAAGATGTATCGGCCGGTAGGTTAATTGCACATTGTAAAGTGTCCCATGATTAGTCTAGGGTTAAATTGAGGTGACGTGTTTCAAAGGGCCAGAAGGGCCTGTTCTGTGCTGTATCTTAATGAAATTTTAAAAAATAAAATAAATGTCCAATACTAGGGGGCATGCATCTATGATAAGGGGGGAAGTTCAAAGGAGATGCACAGCTTAAGTTCTTTTTAACATAGAGAATTCTGGAAGCGGATTCAACAGAAGTATTTAAGGGGCTGTTAGACAGATCCACAAATATACAGGGAATGGAGAGATAAAGATCACGTTTAGGCAGAAAGGATTTAGTTCAATTCAGTATTATGTTCAGTATAAGCACCGTGGGCCGAAGGGCCTGTTTCTGTGCTGTACTCTCCTATGTTCTATGCTCTCATTGTGAATGAGAATAATGTTCATTTCTGCTCTCTTCATTGTAAGAAGGATTTGCAAGCTAGAGAGAGGGGGCAAAGGAGATTTACCAGGACGATTCCAGGATTAGAGAGCAGGTCTTAAGAACGGATGAGCGAGCTAGGGCTTCTCTCTCTGGAGTGAATGAGGATGAGAGGTGCATAAGATGATAAGAGGCTTAGACAGAAAGGACAGCCAGAGACTTTTCCCCCAGGGCAGCAATGGCTAGTATGAGAGGACATTCCTTTTATGTTTGCGCATGATACAAATATAGGTGGAGGGGCAGGTAGTGTTGAGGAAGTAGTAGGACTTAGACAGATTAGGAGAATGGGCAAAGGGATGGAGATGGAATACAGTGTCAAGAAATTTATGGTCACGCACATTGGTAGAAGGAATAAAGCACAGACTATTTTCTATATGGGGAGAAAAGTTCAAAAAGGGAATTGGGAGTCCTCATGCAGGATTCACTAAAGGTTAACATGAAGGTTGAGTCTGTGGTGAGGAAAGTAAATACAATGTTAGCATTCATTTCAAGATGACTAGAATATAAAAATTAAGCCAGCTGGTAATATAGTGGCATCCACACCTGACTTTGAGGCAAATGTTCCCGGGTTTGAATCCTTGCACGTTTTCTGTCTGTGCTAGGTTGACCATTGAGCTAGCAACTTTGCCCTATAAAAAACAGATAAGTGCTAAGGAAATGGCAAGGTTGCACCTCAAGGCATAGAAAAGAACAAAGGAAAGGAAAAGTACATCGCATCCAGAGTTTCTCTGGTTAGCGGACAATTTCCCTCCACACCTCTCTGACATAGTGGGGAACTGCGTGTAATGCTCAGTTATATTGCCTCGTGTATGTCTAGGGGAAATCCCACCCACCACCTGCCTCAACGCTTCCCACGGAGTTGGTTGCCGCCCGAATCAATCCCAAACATCAATCAGCAGCCAGCACACACAGTACGTTTTACCAAGTACACTTTATACATATTACTAATTCTATGACATTAATATAAAATTGATACAGAAAAGGAAGTAATGAAAAAAAGGCGCCAAGACTTATCAAAGTCCAAGTTCTTCGCGCGCAACCGTTGGAGCTCAATCGATTCCTGACGACCACTCGGATCCTGTCGACTCACGGCTCAGGACCACCGGAAGTGATCGACCGGAGCCTTTCACCGTCCTCCCCGTCTGTCCCCCGACTCCCCGTCTCTCCACCGTCCTCCCCGTCTCTCCTCTGACTCCCCGTCTCTCCACCGTCCTCCCCGTCTCTCCCCCAACTCCCCGTCTCTCCTCCGACTCCCCGCCAAAAAACCGGTCCCCAGTCATATGATACAGCATTGTATCCGAAAACAAAACGATACATGACCACCCATTGGCTAATAGCACCCTGCTGTCTGTAGTAACCCAAGCAAATGTCTAGCTAGAGACTTTCTCAGCATTTAACATAACAAAGAAACATTCCCCAGTATAACATAACAAAGAAGCCATTTTAAATTTAACATACAAAAAAAGAAAGATCCCATACACTCTCCCCCCACCAATAAAAGTCATGCCCTCATGACGTTAACAGGGTTCACCAGTGCTCCTTGCAAAACACAAAACCCAACCCAGGTGCATAAACAGGTGACATAACTTCCCAGGGCAGTAGAGATCACCCCCTGTTCTCCCGGCGCTGTATAGGTCAACCTCTCCGGGGGATGCCTACTCTTCTGAGACCCCTGTACTTCCTCTGCTGACTCTTCCTGTTTAGACACCCCAGGTGACACCCCGGGCCTACCTGTTGGACCCTCACCCTCACAGGGACCCCTCAGCACCTGTGAGCCCTCTGCCTCAGGTTCTGGCTCCACCCTCTCCTCCCCCAATCCCGGCTGTACGAGGCAGTCTGCCGGGTGAGTTTCCAAAGAGATTACCAGCTCGTAACCCAGCACGGAAGGAAAGCGTGCTGGACTTGAACTCGGGACCTTCCATCCCGAAGTCTGGCGCTGATGCCACTACGCCACCAGCCGGGTCACGAAAAGAACAACAGAACATAAAAACAAGGATGTGATGCTCAAGCTTTATTAGGCACTGGTGAGGCCTCACTTGGAGTATTGTGAGTAGCTTTGAGCCCCTTATCTAAGAAAGGATGTGCTGACATTGGAGAGGGTTCAAAGGAGGTTGGCATGAATGATTCCCGGATTAAAAGGCTTGCCATATGAGGAGCATTTGATGGCTCAGGGCCTGTACTTTCTGGAATTTAGATGAATGGGGCGGGATCTCATTGAAAGGCCTTGATAGAGTGAATGTGGAGAGGGTGTTTCCTATAGTGGGGCAGTCTAGGACCAGAGGGCACAACCTTAGAATAGAGGATGCAAACAACAGGAATTGTGCAGATGCTGGAAATTCAAGCAACACACATCAAAGTTGCTGTCTGGCCTGCTGCATTCACCAGCAACTTTGATGTGTGTTGTTAGAATAGAGGATGTCCATTTAGAACAGAGATAAGGAGGAATTTCTTTAGCTAGAAGGTGGTGAATCTGTGGAATTCGTGGCCATGGGCAACTGTGGAGGCCAAGTCATTTAGCGTACTTAAGGCGGATGTTGATAGATTCTTGGTAAGTCAGTATGTGAAAGGTTACAAGGAGAAGGTAGGTGACCGGAGTTGAGAAGGAAATGGATTCGCCATGATGAAATAATGAAGCATACTTGGTGGACCGAATGGCTTAATTCCGTTCCAATGTCTCATGATATTATGGTCTATTGAACCCATGAACACTTCCGCAACATTTTTCCCTCTCTTTTCCCACTACTTATTTATTTTTTAAATTTATACTTCTTATTGTAATTTATAGTTTTCATTATTATGTATTGCACTGTACTGCTGCCGCAAAATGACAAATTTCATGACATCTGCCAGTGATATTAAACCTGATTCTGATTATTCTCTGTTGATGAGCTTACCAGCAAAACTACATTTTGATACCAGAATGGTGGCGATGTGAAGACTTAATTAAGTAATAGACTAGGTCCTGATTACAGAATGAAATAATTATGCACATGTCCAAATGCTAATCCAGTTTTCTATTAGAACAATTGGTGTACACTATAATTAATGGTGTTCCTGAAACTTGGGTGCCATCACTGCTGTGTTCTATGTCTCTACTTTTGCAGCCACATTAGCACAATCTACATCCTTAATTACTAGTTATCATCCCTTCCATTCTTTTCTCTACAACACAATAGAGTATAGAACTGGGAGCATGGATCACAGCACAGCACAGGGCAGAATGGGCCCCTTGACCCATGATGCAGTGTTGACCTACATAAACCCACTCCATGATTGATCTAATCCTTCCCTCCTATACAGAGCAGTCCAATCCTGCCGAAGGGTCTCGGCCCAAAACGTTGACTGTACTCTTTTCCATGGATGCTGCCTGTCCTGCTGAGTTCCTCAAGCATCTTGTGTGTGTTGACTTTCCATCTTGGCTGATTTATTAACCCTCTCAACGCCACGCTCCGGTTTTATCCCCAACACTTTGACACCCTCACTAATCAAGAACCTAGAACCTTCCGCTTTAAGTATACCCAATGACTTAGATT
Organism: Mobula hypostoma; assembly: GCF_963921235.1. Lineage (NCBI taxonomy): Eukaryota > Metazoa > Chordata > Chondrichthyes > Myliobatiformes > Myliobatidae > Mobula > Mobula hypostoma. The sequence goes on from NC_086107.1 coordinate 5,078,727, forward strand.
GTACATACCAGCTGTGTGGTGAAAAATAGTGCCTCCTTCATCTTAGACAGCTGAAGAAGTTCAGCATGAATCCCAAATCCTCAGGATTTTCTACAGGGGCACCTTTGAGAACATCTTCACTGGCTCTGGTACGGGAACTGTACTACCTTCAATCGTAGGGCACTGCAGAGGGAGAGGTGCGGACAGCCCAGCACATCTGTGGATGTGGCCTTTCCTCTGCTCAGGACAGTTACAGCAGCAGGTGCCTAAAAAGGTCCTGGACGATCACCAGGGACTCCAGTCAGCCCAACCACAAACTGTTTCAGCTGCTACTGTCTAGCAAACGGTACCGCAGAATTAAGGCCAGGACCAACAGGCTTTGAGACAGCTTCTTTCACCAGGCCATCAGATTTATCAATTCATATTGATTTGATTGCGTATCTGACTGTATATACATGTATACAAAACAATTATGTATATAACCTTCGTGTCTGAGTGATGTCTTCACACAATTCCCCTCTTTATTTCTTGTACATTGCAACAGAGATGCAACATAGAGATTTTTACTCCTTTGGATGTAAGAAATAAAATGAAATAAAATAAATACATACACACATATATGATAAATACATGTTTATATTCTGAGGCTGTGCACTCTGGTCCTAGACTTCCCCACTACAGGAAAACTCATCTCTACATCCACTCTGTCTAGGCCTTTCAATATTTGATAGGTTTCAATGTGATCCCCCAAAAATGCACAGTTAGCGTTAACGAGTTGTGAGGCAAACCAAGTTGGTGCTGGATGTTGGTGCTGGATACAAAACTAGTATGTCAAATGCCGAAACAGATCTAAGGTGGATACCATCTCGCTGCCGGCGAATGCCATCCAGCTTGTCTTCCACCAAGTGAACACTGGAGGGTAGCACTGTTGGGAGGAGTCTACCATGCCACACCACCTCCAGCGCCTCCTCCCCTGGGAGGCTGCTACAGGCGATCCCACAGCATGATGGTTAATGTCTCTCTCTACAAATGGATTCTTCAGTTCTTGACCAACAGACTATGATCTAAAGTTAGGCAGCAGTTACAATTATTCTAAACATTGATGCTCCACAAGGTTATGACTTCAGCCCCCTAGTTGACTCCCTGGACAGCCGTGGCTGCTTGGCCAGATTCTGCACTAATCCCATCTGCAAGTTTGCAGATTATGTCACTGTGTTGGACCATATTTTAAATTGCAATGTGTCGGGCTGCAAGAGGGAGATAGAGAGCTTGACAACAACCTTTCCCTCCAAGTTAGCAAAACACAAGAGCTGGTCGTTGACGTCAAGAAGTAGGGTGGTGCACATGCTCCTGTCTACATTGACGGTATTGAGGTGGAGAGGATGGAGAGGTCAAGTTCCATCCTGGCCCATGACCAAGAAGGCTCGCCAATGTATCTACTTCACCAGGAAGGTAAAGAACTTCGGCCTGTCTTCAATGATCCTTATGAATTTTTATCGATGCACCATAGGAAGCATCCTTCTTGAATGTATCACGGCTTGGTATGGCAATGGGTCTTCCTGGGACTGCAAGAAAATGCAGAGAGTTGGGGACAGCTCAGCACATCAAGGAAACCAGCTTCCCCTCCACAGACTCTGTCTGTACTTCTTGCTGCCTTGGTAAAGTCACCGACCCCATTGACCTTGGGAAGAAGATACAAAGGCCTGAAGCCGCAAACCACTGGGATTGAGGACAGCTTCTATGCCACTGTTATAAGCTATTAAACAGGTTCGTAGTAGGATAAGATGGAATTTACCTTGTTATGACCTTGCATATTATTGTCTGCCTGCACTGAACTTTCTCTATAACTGTAACACTTTATTCTGCATTCTGTTATTGTTTTATCTTGCTGGAATGAAATGAGCTGTATGGGTGGCATGTCAGATAGCTTTTTCACTGTACCTCTCTTTCCTGCATATCAATAATAAACCAATTCCAAGTCCAATTCATTGTTAAAAGATATGAGGTAGGCACCAAGAGCTGGCAGGTGATTATATGGTGGATTCCAGTTAACTGGGACACATTGGGACCAATACGTTTTTGCCCAATTAAAGTTTTGTCCCAATTCATCAAAGTTTCATGGAAATAATTTAAAAGATATAAAAAAGATAAACTATCACTTAATTGAGTAACAAATTATGTATTTAAATGAAATATAGAACAAATTGGAACACTACCAACTGTATTGTCTTCAAGATGGCAGCAGTGGACAATGTGGTCAACAGTGATGTCTAGTTGACAGTTCATGGAACTACTTATTTTACTTCTTTCAAATATGATTCTGCCACGAAGCTGTGTGTGATTGGAACCTATCATTTACAGCTTGGTGGCGGTGTGTTTCTGGACCGACTTTCTATCTCTGAAGGAGTTTTGTGAGGTCTGGAGTGGAGTGTGTGGCCTGGAGATTTGGAGGTCTGGGGGCCTGGAGAGGGGGAATAAGCCCATGATCAACTCCATTGCTTCCTCCCGAGTGAGGTGTCGAGCAAAGTTGAAGTCAACGAGAGTGAGAGAGGAGAGCAGCTGGGTGTTCGATACCGACTGACTGCATTTGACTGGTCTTCCTCTTCCTCTCACCAGCTGCTGTCAGATGGAAGTGCAGGGGTCTTGATATTCTACGTGAAGCTGGCATGCTTTTTGTTGTTTGCGCATTTTGTTCTTTTTTTGCGTGTTGCATATTTGATGTTTCTTGAACAGGTTCCATGGTGTCTCTTTGTTTCATGGCTGTCTGTGGGAGGACAAATCTCAGAGTTGTATTCTGTATACATACTTTGAGAATAAATGTACTTTGACTTAAAACTGTCAAACTATTATGTTGATAATAGTTATCAACATAGGAATTCATCTAGTGTACTTTACCATGTTGTTTTGATTGATTGTAAATTAACAAAATCAATGCAGATGCCTAGTGCAGATAATTGACTACCTTCATGGAATCCTTTTGGTGATTGCGTCCCCCAAAATTTTCATTTTGATTGTAGCATTCAAGATGATCGTTGATATCTTCTTGTTCTTCATAGTCCCTAACTTGTTGAAGTAGTGAAGTAGTTTAATTTTCACTCCCGATCGTTTACGGCATCTCCAAGCCTGAATGCTTGAAACCACAGTGAGCAAAGCAGTTCTGAATTGTCTTACTGCTGACTACTCACCAACTATTAGTTACAAAACTATCACTGTTTTTTGAACTCAAACACACACAGCTAACACTATTTAAAAACTTTTCGCTCTAAGCATGGTGTAGTGTCTAACAACCACACAAGTGCACGGAACCAACGCTAGTTAGAAACTGTTTGCAACAGTCACCTGTCCCAATTAAGTAGTACAGTGTCCCAAGCAAATGAAGGAAATCCTGGCTACTTTTTCCATTAGTTTTTGTTCTTTAAGAGTTCTCCCAAATAAGTGGCTGCTCCAATTAACTGAAGGTCCAATTAACCAGAATACATTATAATCTAAATATTTAACCCTTTTTGGATGAAGTGGACACTGCAACCTCCTTTGTAACCTCTACGATTCTGTGATAATAACCAAACTTTGTAAGTGGAAAGACTTCCAATCTAGGCTGTACTTCTCTCCCTACCTGGCCTTTTCTTGTCGTAATTTATAGTTTCTTTTAAGAATACGTATTACAATGTACTGCGGCCACAAAACAACAAATTTCACAACACACTCCAGTGATATTAAACCGGATTCTGAGTCTGATTCAGTGGTCACTTTATTAGGTACACTTGTACATCTGCTTATTAATGCAAATATCTGATCATTAGGGTACATTAGGGTCTTTTAAGAGACTCTTAGAGAGGTACATGGAGCTTAGCAAAATAGCGGGCTGTGAGGTAGGGAAATTCTAGGCAGCTTCTAGAGTAGACAACATGTTCAGCACAACATTATGGGCCAAAAGGCCTGTAATGTGCTGTAGATTTCTGTATGTTTCTATGATTCAGCCAATCACGTAGCAGCAACTCAATGTCTAAAAGCACTCAGTCATGGTGAAGAGGTTCAGTTGTTCAGAGTAAACATCAGCATGGGGAAGAAATGTGATCTAAGTCAGTAGTTCTCAACATTTTTCTGCTCATGGCCAAGTTACCCCTGTGCCCCTCCTCACCCTCCATAGACTCCATCAGTTGCTAAAGTAGTTTTGGTCAGCTTTTCTACAGAAGTGATTTGCCATTGCCTTCTGGGCACTGTCTTTACAAGACGGGTGACCCCAGCCATTATCAATACTCTTCAGAGAATTGTCTGTCTGGTGTCAGGACCCTAACCAGGACTTGTGATATGTACCAGCTGATCATACGACCATCCACCACCTGCTCCCGTGGCTTTGCATGACCATGATCGGGGACGAAGCAGGTGCTACACCTTTCCCAAGGGTGACCTGCAGGCTAGTGGAGGGAAGGAGCACCTTACATCTCCTCTGGTAGAGACGTATCTCCACCCCACCACCCTATTCTCCCACCATCCTATTTTCCTTTTCGCACAATTCTCTGTTATCTCCAGAGACTCAAGAATAATCATGATTGCCCACATCATACCACATGGCACATAATGATGATAATAATGGTGATGCAAAATGCAAAAAAAACATTCAGTGAGCGACAGTTCTGTGGGTGAAAATGCCTTCTAAGTGATAGAGATCAGAGGAGAATGGTCATACTGATTCAAGCTGACAGAAAGATGACAGTAACTCAAATAACCATGTGTTACAACTTTGGTGTACAGAAGAGCATCTCTGAATGCGCATTTCAATCCTTGAAATGGATGGGCTACAGCAGCAGAAGATCAAAAACATACACTCAGTAGCCCTTTATTAGTTACAGAAGGTGCCTAATAAACTGGTCACTGAGTTTACATTTTAACTTTTTGGGGATCGTTGTTAAACATAATCTTATTGAGTGATCCTATAACTCTCTTGAACTACACATACTAAATATAAACCAGGAGCAGGTGTAAACACAAGAGATTCTGCACATTCTGCAGGTGCTGGAAATCCAGAGCAACACACACAAAATGCTGGAGGAACTCAGCAGGTCAGGCAGCATCCATGGAAATGAATAAACCGTTGATATTTTAGCCCAAGCCCCTTCATCAGATGAAAAGAAGAGGGAAGAAGCCAGAATATGAAGGTGTGAAGAGCGGAATGAATACAAACTAAAAGGTGATGAGTGAGCTCAGATGAAGGGGAAGTTCGTTGGTTGAGGGAGTGAGATGAAGTGAGAAGATCTCTTTTCCTCATGGTCCAATCTCCTTTCCTATCAGATTCCTTCTTTTTCAGCCCTTTACCTCTTTCCACCATCCTGTTGAAGGTTAATGGCCTGAAACGTTGACTGTTTATTCATTTCTGTAGATGCTGCCTGATCTGCTCAGTTCCTCCAGCATTTTATGTGTGTTGCTCTTCCACTTATCGTCTCTGAGCTTCTCACTTCTTCCCCGCCTTCCCCTCAGCTGGACTCACGTCTCCTGTTAGTTTGTACTCCTTCCCCTCCCCCTACCTTCTTATTCTGCCTTCTTCCCCCTTCCTTTCCAGTCCTGATGAAGGGTCTCAGCTCAAAACATTGACTGTTTATTCCCCTCATAGATACTGCCTGACCTGTTGAATTCCTCCAGCATTTTGTGAATGTTACCCAGGAGCTGGCGCTCCTGATTCACAGTTTAATACAGCCATCCTTACAAGGCGAGGACTGGTTGGTGGATTTGTAAGAAATGAGGCTGGACCAAGACAGACAGAATGAAAGGTTGAGACAAATGGCATGTATTTGTACACATTATCGACACTTTGCACGTTCTCCAGTTGATATTCAGAAAGAGCCAAAGCTTTGTTCTTTGGCAGATGTTTGACCATTGCCATCTTATCAATAAAAGCTTGGTTTGTTCAGACAAGTAGACAATACCTTTCATTCTCTGCACATCTTATCATCTCAGCCACTCGGCTGCATTCTGCATTTGATTGACAAGTGCCTCAGTTTGCCAGTAAAATGGTGTCATAAATTTATTGTGCTATCAAGGCCTTTCTCAAACGCTTTTCATGAAGCAGATTTTGGTCCCACACAAAGAGCAAGAAATGAGCTTTTTGTGAAAGGTTAAAGTTATGGAGTGCAGGTTGAATGAATGACGGTACTAGTCCGGAGATCACTGCTGTAGATCGAGTCAGAATCAGTTTTATATTTTTGTTTTAATTTATTTAAAGATTCCACGTGAAACAGACCCTTCTGTCCAAACAAGCCTGTGCTGCTCTGTAACCCACCTATTTAACCCTAGTCTAAGTACAAGGGAGTTTACAATTTACCTACTATCCACTATGTCTTTGGACTGTGGGAGGAAACTGGAGCACCCGAAAGAAACCAAAAGAAAAAGAAGTCACAGGGAGATCATACAAACTCCTTACGGATGGTACTGGAATTGAACTCTGAACTCCCACGCCCCAAGCAAACTGTTATGCTACTGATAGACTAATGGTGCCTAATTTCTCTAATCACCTCTTCCTGCACATGGAACACCGAAGAGTACAGCACAGAAACAGGCCCTTCAGCTCACAATGTTATGCTGAACCAATTGAATTAATCAAATGCCCAATTAAACTAATCCCTTCTACCAATACAATGCCCATTTGCCTCCATTTCCTGCATATCCCTATGCTTGTCAAAGAGCCTCTTAAATATCTCAGTGGTATCTGTCTCCACCACCACCCAAGGCATCTCATTGCAGGAAACCACCACTCGCTGTGTAAAAAAACTTGTCCTACACATCTCCTTTGCATTTTCTCCCGCTCACATTAAATGTATCTCCCACTAACAGCAATGCTACAGTGGCAACATTATCACTGATATATGTTGTGAAGTTTGTAGTGTAGCAGCAGCAGTTCAATGCAATACATAAAATATACCATAAATTACAATGAATTTTATATATATATATATTTAATGGATTGGAGTTGGCATCCCTCTACATTCTGCTGTCATCTCCAATGATAGAGCAAGCAGGAAGACTCTACAAAGGGACATCAAAACTGCCCGGTGTATCACCAGCACCGGATATCGGATATGCACCATCAAGGACAGATATCCAGAAGGGTGCTGGAAAAAGCCAGTAATGTCGTGAAGGATCCCACCCACCCTGTTCTTGGACTATTTGTTCCACTTCCATCAGGGAGAAGGCTAGGCAGCATTCACATCAGGACCACCAGACTCAAAGACAGTTACTTTCCCCAAGCAATAAGGCTGTTCAACACCTCCACCCACTAACCCACCCCTCCACACCCCCAGCTACCACTACTTTATCATTTCCTGTCAGTCACCTTATGTAGAGAGACTCCTGTGCCTAGCATCACTTTATGGACATACAGTCAACCTAAGTAGATAAGCTACCTTATGAATTTATATTTGTTGTGTTTTTTACTATTATTGTGGTTTTTTTTGTGCTACATCAGATCCAGAGTAACAATTATTTAGTTCTCCTTTACACTAGTGTACTGGAAATGACATTTAACTATCTTGATTCTTGAGTCTTGAAATGTGATCAAATTAAACATGAGGGCACACAAATCTTTTCTTCTGGAAGGCCTTTTCCTTCTGGAAGCTGAAATCTTTTAGCTTCTGGAGTATCCTCCTGGCTGGGTCAATCAGCTTATGAATTAATTGCAAAACATAAGAGTGTACCTCAAGGATGAGTACTTAGCCCACTGCTCTACTCTCTCACACTCATGACAGTGTGGCTAGGCACAGCTCAGACACCACCTATACAGTCACTGATTACACAACTGTTGTTGGCAGAGTTTCGGATGGTAATGAGGAGACGTAGAGGAGGGAGATAGATTGGCTGGTTGAGTGGTGTTGCAACAACACCCCTGCACTCAGTGTTAGCAAGACCAAGGAACTGGTGGTAGATGTCATGAAGGGGAAGTGAAAGGAACACCCACCAGTCCTCATTGAGGGATCAGCAGTGGAAAGAGTGAGCAGTTTCAAGTTCCTGGGTGTCAACATATTGGTGATCCATCTGGGGCCCAACATTATCATGAAGAAGGCACACCAGTGGTTTTAACTTGTAAGGAGTTTGAGAAAATTTAATAAGGCATCAAAGACTCTTGGATATTTCAATAGAACTACAGCAGAGAGCACTTGGACTGGTTGTGTCACAGCCTGGCATGGTGGCTGTTATGTATGAGATTGCACCAAGATGTAGAGTGTTGTAGACTCAACGAGCTCCATCACGGGCACAACTCTCCCCACCATCGATGACAGCTTCAGGAGATGGTTCCTCAAGAAGGGGGGCATCCACCACTAAGGACCCTCACCCTGCCCGGGACATGCCCTCTTCTCATTACAATCATCAATGAGAAGGTACAGTAGCCTGAAGACACGCGGTCAATGTTTTATGAATAGCTTCTTCCCCTCTGAACGAACCGTGAAGATGTATGGCGGAGAACACACTGACTGGTTACCTCACCACCTGGAATGGGGACTGCGTTGCGCAAGCTTCAGGTGTTGCAGGCTCCTCCAGCTTCATCATGGCAACAGGACTCCCCATCACCAAGGACATCTACAAGAGGTGGTTCCTCAAGAATGTGACATCCGTCACCAAGAACCCTCACCACCCAGAACGCCCCCTCTTTTCAGAGATAAGGCACAGGAGCCTGAAGAACCAAACTCAATAATTCAGGAACAGCTTCTTCCCATCCACCATAAGATTTCTGATTAGTCCATGAACACCACTATATTGTTCCTATTTTACACTATTTATCTATTATTGTAAGTTATGGTGATTTTATGTCTCCGCATTGTACTTTTGCTGTAACACAACAAAGTTCAAATGATCTAAATCTCTCATAAGAGACCTGATTCTGCAAATACACTGTGGAAGCTGAAATACCTTCATTCCTCTTAAAGAAGGATTATAACACACACGTTAAGCAAGCTGTGTCGATAGCACCTTGTTGAAAACAGATTGCGAACATGCTAAGCAGTCACCTGCTACAGTTTCAACCTCCTTTGCCACTTGATTCCAAGTGAATACAAGGCCAGTTTGATCACTGAAGAAGATTTACTCATCGTGTGTGTGTGTGTGTGTGTGTGTGTGTGTGTGCGCGTGTGCGTGTGTGTGTGTGTGTGTGTGCGCGCGCGTGTGTGTGTGTGCGTGTGTATGTATGTGCGTGTGTATGTGTGTGTGTGTGTGTGTGTGTGTGCGCGTGTGTGTGCGTGTGTATGTATGTGCGTGTGTATGTGTGTGTGTGTGTATGTGTGCGCGTGTGTGTGCGTGTGTATGTATGTGTGTGTGTGTGTGTGTGTGTGTGTGTGTGCGCGTGTGCGTATGTGTGTGTGTGTGTGTGTGTGTGTGTGTGTGTGTGAACTGTACTCTGCTGAAGTGCAGGAAAGAAAGAACAGGGGCTGTGGAATGATACAGATCAAAAAAGCATGGCACTTGAAATCAGACCCAGTCCACAAATCTTAGGTCAGGCTACTCTCATAACTACACCACACCTTGTTTCTAACCATTAAACACAATTGTCAGGAAAACAAAAACAAACTTAGCCCGTACCTTTATATTTAATTAATGGTTGATGCATTATTCATGAACCTTTATTATTTATTGATGCTTTCACATTTCTGACAATGCCTTTCTCTAATATTAAGCATGTAAATCCAAGCACGTTTCTTAACTCCTCAGACCATAAGGTAAAGGAGCAGAATTAGGCCATTTGGCCCATCGTTTTCTCCACCATTTTGTCATGACTGATCCAATTATCCCTCTCAGCTCCAATCTCCTGCCTTCCCCATATCCCTTCATGACCCGACTGATCAAGAACCTATAAAACCCTGCCTTAAATATATGTAAAGACTTGTCCTCCACAGCAATTTGTGGGCAATAGATTACACAGATTCATCACTCTCCGACTATAGAAATTCCTCTTCATCTCCATTCTAAATGGATATCTCTCTATTCTGAGTCTGTGTCCTCTGGTCCGAGACTCTCTCATCATGGGAAACATCCCCTCCACATCCAATCTACTGAGGCCTTTCACCATTCGATAGGTTTCAATGAGGTCACCCCTCATTCTCTGAACTCCAGTGAATACAGGCCCAGAGCCATTAACCGCTCTTCATATGACAGGCCGTAAAATCCTGAAATCATTTTTGTGAACCTCCTTTGAACCCTCTCTAGACTCAGCACATCTTTTTTTAGATAAGGGGCCAAAAACTGTTCACAATATTCTAAGCGAGGCTTTATCAGTGCTTTATAAAGCCTCATCATTACATCCCTACTCTTTCATAGAAACATAGAAAACCTACAGCACAATACAACCCCTTCAGCCCCCAAAGCTGCGTCGTACATGTCCTTACCTTAGAAATTACCTAGGCTTACCCATAGCCCTCTAATTTTCTAAACTCCATGTACCTATCCAGGAGTCTCTTAAAAGACCCTATCATTTCTGTCTCCACCACTGATGCCAGCAGCCCATTCCACGCAATCACCACTCTCTGCGTAAAAAACTTACTCCTGACATCTCCTCTGTACCTACTTCCAAGCACCTTAAAACTATGCCCTCTTGCACTAGCCACTTCAGTTCTGGGAAAAAGCCTTTGACTATCCACATGACCAATGCTTCTCATCATTCTTGTACACCTCCATCAGGTCACCTCTCACCCTCCACTGCTCCAAAGAGAAAAGGCTGAGTTTACTCAACCTATTCTCATAAGGCATGCTCCCCAATCCAGGCAACATCCTTGTAAATCTCCTCTGCACCCTTTCTATGGTTTCCACATCCTTCCTGTAGTGAGGCAACCAGAATTGAGCACAGTACTCCAAGTGGGGTCTGACCAGGGTCCTAAATAGCTGCAACAGTACTTCTCGGTTCTTAAACTCAATCCCACAATTGATGAAGGCCAATGCACCGTATGCCTTCTTAACCACAGAGTCAACCTGTGCAGCAGCTTTGAGTGTCCTATGGATTCAGACCCCGAGATCCCTCTAATCCTCCACACTGCCAAGAGTCTTACCATTAAAGCTATATTTGCTATCATATTTGACCTACCAAAATAAACCACCTCACAGTTACCTGGGTTGAACTCCATCTGCCACTTCTCAGCCCAGTCTTGCATCCTATCAATGTCCCGTTGTAACCTCTGACAGCCCTCCACACTATCCACAACATCTCTAACCTTTGTGTCATCAGCAAATTTACTGACCCATCCCTTCACTTCCTCATCCAGGTCATTTATAAAAATCACGAAGATTTGGGGTCCCAGAACAGATCCCAGAGACGCAGCACTGGTCACTGACCTTCCTCAAGAACATGACCTGTCTACAACCACTCTTTACTTTCTGTGGGCAAGCCAGTTCTGGATCCACAAAGCAATGTCCCCTTGGATCCTATGCCTCCTTACTTTCTCAATACGCCTTGCATGGGATACCTTATCAAATCCTTTGCTGAAATCCATATACACTACATTTGCTGCTCTACCTTCATCAATGTGCTTAGTCACATCTGCAAAAAATTCAATCAGGCTCGTAAGGCATGACCTGCCTATGACAAAGCCATGCTGACTATTCTTAATCATATTATGCCTCTCCAAATGTTCATAAGTTCTGCCTCTCAGGATCTTCTCCATCAACTTGCCAGCCACTGAAGTAAGATTTTTCATTAGATTTAATAAAAATATCTACTAGCCACTGTCAGAAGCAAAGAGAAAACTTTGGGCTGCAAGTAATCTGATGGAGGAACTCTATGTGTCGAGCAGCATCCATGTGGGAAAAGGAATTGGGTTGCACAGTAGTGTAGAGGTTGGTGCTACACTTTACAGCAGCCAGCCATAAGATCGGGGCTCAATTCCTGCTGCTGTCTGTAAGGAGTTTGTACGTTCTCCCCGTGACCGCATGGGTCTCCTCCGGGTGCTCCAGTTTCCTCCCACAGTCCAAAACCATATGGGTTAGGGTTAGTAAGTTGTGGGCATGCTACACTGGTGCCAGAGGTGTGGTGACATTTGCTGGCAACCCAGAACAATCATTTCTGATTTGATTTGATGCGAATGACTCATTACACTGAATGTTTCAATGTGCGTGTGAGAAATGAAGCCCAGCGCAGCTTGAATTGTTGACGACCGTGGATCGGGACTGAGAGTGGAGAGGGGAGATGGCTGGTATACCGAGGAGAGGCAGAGTGGTGAGAAAGGACTCTGAGGTGACTGGTGGCCTGAGGAGTAGTGTAAGGTCATTAGAGGAAGTGAGTGGGGAGTGGTGCTGGGAGACAGTGACAGGGAGCGAAATAAAATGAGGGAGGGAGAGAGAGTGAATGCTGGAGACAGCTGCTGGAGGGAGATAAGCAGAAACACAAATGGCCCCCAGTGATGGACTCTGATAAGTGAAGGAGATGAGGATGGAACCATCTGGGGAGAGGTGTGTGGCTGAAAGTTATAGGGCATCATATGGAATTATGGGAGATAATTTTCTTTAAGGTTGTTATAGCTGGGGGTGGTAATGGGGATAAGCACCCACTACCTTTTAAATGCTCCCTACGGTGTTTGCCTCAAATAGCCTCTGACAATCAAGCCCAGCTCCTGGCCTTCATGTGTGGCTTAGCTACTAAGCCCGGCAGAATTGTTTCTACTGACAGGAAAAGGGGTAAAGATGGGTCACTGGCTTCTAAAACCAGTCACTTCGTCCAGATGGGGCTCATCAGCCATGGTTTGGCAGCTCATCTAAGAGAAGGAAAACTCTGATCTCAAACATCCGCTGCCTTGAGGCTATACCCACTCATGGGGAAGCCTTCGGGAGTAAACCCTGTGGGAAAAGTCCAGAGTTGGAGTCCCTAAGACAGTCCTACTTTGAGTTCAATGCTGACTGGCAACTCCTGCGACACTGCTGGTACCAAACTGAATCGGTGTCTGCTGTTCTTTTGGGTTCATCAGATACGTGGAGAGGGGGAGCTTGCTATATAGGCAACAACTTGCTCTCCATATCATACTGCCCAGGCTTGCGTATCTAGACAGCTAGGATGCAATATCCAGGGTCAACTCTGACCAACAGAGGCCCTCATGGGGGCGTGGCTAAAAGAAAACAGTCGGGATCAGTGAATCTCCTTTTAGCCTAAGAGTGGGTTCCGCTATTATCAACAATTTATGATCCACACCCAGTGGCCCCTTTATTAGATACACCTGCACCTGCTCATTAATGGAAATATCTAATCAGCCAATCATGTAGCAGCAACTCAATGCATAAGAGCATGCAGACACGGTCAAGAGGTTCAGTCGTTGTTCAGACCAAGCCTCAGAGTGGGGAGGAAATGTGATCTAAGTGACTTTGACCATGGAATGGTTGTTGGTGCCAGATGGGGTGGGTTGAGTATTTCAGTATACACTGATCTCCTGGGATTTTCACACACAACAGTTTCTAGAGTTTACAGAGAATGGTGCTATAACAAAAACATATCCAGTGATCAGCAGTTCTGTAAGTGAAAACGCCTTGTTAACGAAAGAGGTCAGGGGAGAATAGCTAGACTGGTTACTGCTAACACAAAGGTGACAGTAACTCAAATAATCACACGTTACAACAGTGGTGTGCAGAAGAATACCTCTGAATGCATAATATGTCAAACCTTGAAGAGGATGGGCTACAGCAGCAGAAAACCACACTGGGTTCCACTCCTGTACCTAATAAAGCATCCACTGAACACATACTAGAATTGACTCTGCTAACTGTAGCCATGTTTTTGATCATACGAAGTTAGGTGTGTTGGTGAGGTTACAAAAAGGCAGTGATGAGCTAGTAGGCCAACAGCTGATGGATATAGCCTAATGCAGAAAATGTGAGGGTAGCCACTTCAGAAACAGGATCTTATTATCACTGATTTATGTGACGTGAAATTTGTCGTTTCCCGGTAGCAGTACAGTATAAGGGCAGAAAATTACTATAATTTTTTTTTAAATAGTGCAGAAAAAGTGAAGGTCAAGTTTATTGCCATCTGCAGAAGTCCACATCTGAATAGGTGCAGTAAAACATTACTTGCAGCAGCATTACAGGTACAGAACATCAGATAAGCAATGGGCTGGCTTTATGAATTCATGCACCATTAACAAATCTGATAATGGAGGGGAAGATGTTCTTGAATCATCGAGTGTGGTTCTTCCGGATCCTGCAGCTCCTCTCTCATGGTAGTAAATGTGAAGAGAGCATGTCCTGGATGGTGGGGGTCAATAGACAATAGACAATAGGTGCAGGAGTAGGCCATTTGGCCCTTCGAGCCAGCACCGCCATTCACTGTGATCATGGCTGATTATCCACAATCAGAATCCAGTTCCTGCCTTATCCCCATTACCTTTGATTCCGCTATCTTTAAGAGCTCTATCCATCTCTTTCTTGAAAACATCCAGAGACTTGGCCTCCACAGCCTTCTGGGGCAGAGCATTCCACAGATCCACCACTAATGCTACAACTCATGTTCTCAGGATTATTTATGTACTAACTTATTTATTACTATTACAATTTTCTTTGTATTTGCACAGTTTGCCTTTTGTACAATGATAGTCTTTCAGTCCTTGTTTCTGTGTAGTTTTTCATTGTATTTCTTTGCTATTTCCGCTCTGTACAGACTGTGATCTCCCAATGAGTGAGTCAAGGATTAGGTTGCAGAAAGAGTTACACAGGCTGAGGTTTTGAAGATGAAAGCCAGCATGACAAATATTTAACACTACAGGAGGATATTAAAAGCAGATTTAATGTTACAAAAAGGCTGTGTGCCATACAGCCTTAATTTTCAGGTTGAGTCTGTGGTAAGGAAGGCAAATGCAATGTTAGCATTCATTTTGAGAGGACTAGAATGTAAAGGCAAGGGTGTAATGCTGAGAATTTATAAGGCACTGGTAAGACCTGTCTTGGAGCATTGCGAGCAGATTTGGGCCCCTTATCTAAGAACGGGTTTGCTGATATTGGAGAGGGTTCAGAGGAGGTTCGCAAGAATGAATCATGGAATGAATGAGGACAGATTGATGGCTCTGGGCCTGTACTCACTGGAATTCAGAAGAATGAAGGGGGAGCTTATTGAAACCTATGGAATGTTGAAAGGCCTAGATACAGTGGACGTTTCCTATGGTGGGGGAGTCTAGGACCAGAGGGCACCGTCTCAGAATAGAGCTGTGGTTCCCAACCTAGGGTCCACAGACGCTTTGATTAATGGTACTGGGCAATGGCATGGAAAAAGGTTGGGAAACCTGGATTAGGGGGATGTGCATTTAGAACAGATATAAGGAGGAATTTCTTTAGCCAGAGATTGGTGAATCTGTGGAATTCATTGCTATAGGCGGCTGTGGAGGCCAAGTCACTGGGTACATTTAAGGCTGAGGTTGGTAGGTTCTTATTCTTGACTAGTCAGGGCATGAAAGGATAGGGGGAGAAGGCGGGAGATTGGGCCTGAGGGGGATCAGCCATAATGAAATGGCAGAGCAGGCTTGATGGACCAGTGCCTGAATTCTGCTCCTAATTTTATGTTCTTATGGTCTTACTGTATTATACTACGGGGACTGATGCTTCTGTAATCTGCCTGAGTTACCAGCTTGTTTTTGTCACGAGTAGGTGACTGAAAGGCAGTAAAAGAGTGCCTTTAATGTAGTCGAATTTCCAAAGGCACTGAAATACAATATCAGTACCCGGATAATGCAGACATAGAAAATCTCAAGACAGTAACCAAGAGCCAAGTGGACTGATAGAATAGAGAACTATAAAAGTTTAAGAAGGAATTTTTGGAACATTGTTGCCAAGAGAGCTGGAAGTATCATTGCCACGAATGAAGGTTTTAAAATAAGCATTGTGAAAGAAGCCAAAATGGAATACTGCAAGACAGGGACGTTTGCTGGGCGGGGAGAAAAATTCAGAAAACAGAAGTGCAAAGGGACTTGGGAGTCCTCATGCCTAAAGGGTAACTTGGCGATTGAGTTGGTGGTAAGGAAGGCAAATGCAATGTTCGCATTCATTTTGAGAAGACTAGAATATACTTTATACTTTTATAGTTTATTGGTTTCCAAACAATTGATACTAGAACGTACAATCATCACAGCGATATTTGATTCTGCGCTTCCCGCTCCCTGGATTACAAATCGATAGTAAATATTAAGAATTTAAATTATAAATCATAAATAGAAAATAGAAAAATGGAAAATAAGGTAGTGCAAAAAAACCGAGAGGCAGGTCCGGATATTTGGAGGGTACGGCCCAGATTCGGGTCAGGATCCGTTCAGCAGCCTTATCACAGTTGGAAAGGAGCTATTTCCAAATCTGACCGTATGAGTCTTCAAGCTCCTGAGCCTTCTCCCGGAGGGAAGAGGGACGAAAAGTGTGTTGGCTGGGTGGGTCGTGACCTTGATTATCCTGGCAGCACTGCTCCAACAGTGTGCAGTGTAAAGTGAGTCCACGGACGGAAGATTGGCTTGTGTGATGTGCTGTGCCATGTTCACGATCTTCTGCAGCTTCTTTCGGTCTTGGACAGGACAACTTCCATACCAGGTTGTGATGCACCCCAGAAGAATGCTTTCTACGGTGCATCTATAAAAATTAGTGAGGGTTTTAGGGGACAGACCAAATTTCTTTAGTTTTCTCAGGAAGTAAAAGCGCTGGTGGGCCTTCTTGGCAGTGAACTCTGCTTGGTTGGACCAAGTCAGGTCATTTATAAAAGCAAGGATGCAATGCTGAGGTTTTATAAGGTATTGGTCAGACCGCATTTGGAATATTGTGAGCAGTTTTGGGTCCCTTATTTAAGAAAAGATGTGCTGGCATTAGAGAAGTTCCAGGGTAGATTCACAAGAATGAATCTGGGATGAAAAGCATTTGATGGCTATTAGCCCCTCAGATGATTAAAAGAATAAGGGGAGATCTCATTTAATCCTATCGAATATTCAAAGGCCTAGATTGAGTGGATGTTTCCTATAGTGGGGGGTCTAGGACCAGATGACACAGCCTCAGAATACAAGGATGCCACTTTAGTGGAGAAATGAGGAGGGATTTCTTAAGCTAGAGGGTGGTGAATCTGTGGAATTCAGTGCCACAGAGGACAAGTCATTGGGTATATTTAAAGCAGAGGCTGACAAGTTCTTGATTAGTGAGGGTGTCAAAGGTTATGGGGAGAATGGGTCGAGAGGGATAATAAATCAGCACTGATGGAATGGCGGAGCAGACTCAATCGGCCAAATGGCCTTATTCTGCTCTTCAGTATTATATGGTCTTATGGGCTCCTAGGGAATAGAGTTAACACTCAGCACTGATATATTACCTGACCAGGGAACTTCAGCAAACACAGGGTGACGTGTGAGTCAGGCTTGGAAACAGTTGGTTTATGCACCCCACCATCCAAATCAGCACCCATCACCCAGTTTATAATCTCTTCTTGCTGCTGCTATAAGGAACAAGTTAGAGGAGCGTCAGGACCCACACCATCAGGTTCAGGAACAGTTATTACTCTTCAACCATCAGGCTTTTAACTTCACTCTCCCCATCACTGGCTTCTTCCCACAACCTATGGATTCACTTTCAAGGACTCCTCATCTCATGTTCTTGATATTTATTGCTTATTTATTTATTTAATATTGTTATCATTATTTCTTTCTTTTTACGTATATATGAAGGCCCCCACACACCCTTCATACAAACTCTTCTCCCTCCTGCCATCTGGCAAAAGGCACCGAAGCATTCGGGCTCTCATGACCAGACTATGTAATAGTTTCTCCCCCCAGGCCATCAGACTCCTCAATACCCAGAGCCTGGACTGACATCAACCTACTGCCCTCTACTGTGCCTATTGTCTTGTTTATTATTTATTGTAATGCCTGCACTGTTTTGTGCACTTTATGCAGTCCTGGGTAGGTCTGTAGTCTAGTGTAGTTTTGTGTTGTTTTACGTAGTTCAGTGTAATTTTTGTATTGTTCATGTAGCACCATGGTCCTGAAAAACGTTGTCATGTTTTTACTGTGTACTGTACCAGCAGTTATGGTCGAAATGAGAATAAAAGGTGACTTGACTTGACTTAATAGTTTGTTGTGGATTGCACATAGGTTGCATGCCTGGTTGCTGGGACTTCCACTGACTTTATTATTGTTATTGGATTTACTGTAAATGTCCACAAGAAAATGAATCTCAGGGTTGTATATGGTAATATGAATGTACTTTGGTAATAAATTTACTTTGAACTTTTTTATGCACAGCACTCAAATTTGTGTAGGGCAGTGAATAAGGCAAATTCATCACTGTGGACAAAGACAGGAAGTTTATTTACCAGAAGGATTAGAGAGTGGACAAAAGTAAGTAACAGCAGTTCATTGAGTAAGTCAAATTCATGCTCAGGGTTGCAATGCAGTAACTAAAAAAAGCACCAATTTAAAATATTGGACACACAGCTCAGACGCTGGTGATGGACAATTGAAATTTTTTTTGCTGCAGGGCAGGAGATGAAAAGAGCATGGGCTTTGAAGTGTAAATCTAACACTGTGTACCCACCTGCATGACTCTCAGCAGTGCCTTCTTTCTAGAACGGCACATTAGCACAACACTTTGCAGCACCAGTGATTGATCAGAAGATTGAGGTTCAACTCCCACCACTGTCTGTAAGGTGTTTGTACGTTCTCCCTGTGACCGCGTGGGTTTCCTCCGGGCGCTCCAGTTTCCTCCCACAGTCCAAAGACATACGGGTTAGAGTTAGTGAGTTGTGGCCATACTGTGTTGGTGCTGGAACTTGTGGACTACCCCAAGCGCATCTCGGGACTGTGTTGGCCGTTGATACAAAATACTGTAATGCATTTCACTGTAGGCTTCAATGTTTCAATATACACATGATAAATAAAGCTAATCTTTCGAAACATCTAACTCAGGTGTAAGAGTAACCTGCAGTTCAAGGATGGGGATTCACTGATGAGGGAACTTTTACTGATGTGGGAACTATAACTAGCTAACAGTTATAGAGCTATAGAACATAGAAATAGGCCATTCGGCCCATTGTGACTATGTTGACCATCAAGCACAATTTAGACTGATCTTATTTTACTTTCTCTCAGTCCCACAAAATCCCACAAAGTTCTACCAATACAGGAGAAATGAACACAGAGCAGTACAACAGGCCCTTTGGCCTACAAAATGTATTGCTGAGCTAATTAGCGATTTAAAATTAACTAAACAAAACTGTCACGACCAAGAGAAAATCCTCAGATGTTGGAAATCCAAGCAACACACAACCTCTCCCCTGTGAGTGGCAAGGTGGAGATATGTCTCTAACGAAGAGGTGTAAAGTGCTCCTTGTCTCCGCTAGCCTGCAGGTCACCCTTGGGCAGGTTGTGGCAACTGCTTAGGTCCCCCACTGCCTCACCGGATCAGGATCACAGGAAGCCATGGAAACAGGTGGTGGATGGTCATACGAGCAGCCGGTGCATATCACAAGTCCTGGTTATGTGACCACTGACACTAGGCGGACAATCTCTGAAGAGTATTGATCATAACTGGGGTCACCTCTCTTGTAAAGGCTCTGTCTGGAAGAAGGCAATTGCAAACCACTTCTGAAGAAAGTTTGTCAAGAGCATTCATGGTAATGGAAAGACCATGATTGCCTACGTCACATGACACAGCACATAATAAACATAACGAACAAACGAATCCCTCACATACCCTTATAACCTTCAATCAGTTTTCCTCTCGGCCTCTACCACTCTAGAGGAACCTGCAGAGAGATGTGGACACAGCTCAGCACATCTCAGAAACCAGCCTCCCCTCTACGGACTCAGGCTACGTCCACACTACGCCGGATAATTTTGAAAATGCCGTTTTCGAGTAAAAACGACAGGCGTACACACTAAGTGTTTTTCAAAATATCTCTGTCCACACTAACATGGATATTTGGGTGAATCTCCTCTACTGGGCACGCGCAGGACACACAGAAAACTAGCGAAGAGGAAACGGTATACTTAGTGCGCGTTTGTCCAGTTACACAGAAAAACTTAAAAGGAATTGCTCTTGGCTCTCGCACAGGAGGACTTAAAACTGAAAAAAAACAACAAATACTGGAGCGTATGGACGCAACCGACAGGGAGTTCACAGACAGTACGACCCAACTGATGACAAACATTGAAAAACTGACTAACTGTTGCATTAATAAAGCTCCTTGTATAAAACATGTCTGCATCAGTGTTACCTTGTATTTTCATACAATGTTACATTAGGCTGTTACACATCTATTGTCAGAGAAGTACTTGCATAAATAGGTAAACCACCTTCGTACAAGCAGGACAGAAAACAGGGCAAAGTGAGTATACTTATGGGTCAAAGTATTTGGTGAGTACATTTCTAACTCTTCTGGCTTCAGTCTCGTTGCCGTCTGTTCTGAAATTGTTAGGTTCTGCGAAGTGCAGAATCGAATATCGCTGTGATGATTGTACGCCCTAGTATCAATTGTTTGGCGACAATAAAGTAGTAGTAATAATAATAATAATAATAATAATAATAAGAAGAAGAAGAAGAAGAAGAAGAAGAAGAAGAAAATGATGAAATGCCGCGCTGCCGCCATCTGTTTGGGAACGTCATGACAGCGGTTATAAAAAGCTCCGGTTACCCCGTACACACTGCGACAGATATTAGGCGTTTTCAGATTTATTCACTCTGGAGACCGTTTCTGAAAATCTCCATTTTCAGGGGATGAAAACGCCGTTTTAGTGTGGACAGAGGGTCAAAATGAAGAGAAAAAGCTTCGTTTTCAAAATTATCCGGCGTAGTGTAGACGTAGCCTCAGACTCAATGCTCTTTCTAATTTTTTTCAGAGCTGTGTGGACCAACTGTTGCTCTGAGCAGGAAATTTTTACACAGCCTGAAAACTGCAAGGCACATTAAATAATTATGTAAAGGCAATTTCCAGCTCTGCAGCAACAAAGGCTATGTGCGTGGGAGCATTTCAGTTGTAGTGCGGCAGCATACCTGCGCAACTTCGAGGGAACAGTGCTCAGTCTACACTTCCTGTGCCTCAGTAAAGTGCCCATCCACTCTGTACTTTCTCTAATCTCCTCTCTCCCATTGGGCAGAAAATACAAAAACCTGAAAGCATGCACCACAAGTCTGAAAGACAGCTGTCAGACTCTTATACAATAGGGTGGACACTTGCATTCTCAATCTATCTTGTTATGATCTTGCACTTTATCATTTACCTGCACTGCACTATCTCTGTAGCTTTTACACTTTATTCTGCATTAGTATTGTTTTGCCTTGTTCTACGTCAATGCACTGTGTAATGATCTGATGTGTATGAACAGTGTGCAAGACAAGATTTCCAGTGATTCTCTGTACTGTGACAATAATAAACCAATTCCAATTCCAAAAACAATCCAAGAAATGTGAGGGCGCTGAAAAGGAAGTAGTGAAGACCCACACCACCAGATTCAGAAACAGATATTTTCCTACAACCATCAGGTTCTTGAACTGATCTGCACAACCCAAATGCTACCTCAGCAACAAAACACTGCAGACCACCTCTTGCACTACTATGAACTTGTTCCTACTTGTGTTTTTGCACTAATATCATGCACAGTCTTTTTCCTCACTGATTTGTGTAATTTATGTTCTGTATTTAATACATACCTCCTGTAATAAAGTGGCCATTGAGTGTATGTTCGTGGTCTTCTGCTGCCATAGCCCATCCATCTCAAGGTTTGACTTGTTGTGCCATTCTAGTCATCCTTCTCTGACCTCTCTGACCTCTCTGACCTCTCCTGTTTGCTGCTGGCCCTCCGGGGGCAAGGGTCAGAGTTGGTGCACTCCACAGGCGTGCTGGAGTCAGTGCTGCCCTCTGGTGTTTGCTTTAGCAGAAGACAAGATGTATTGTATAAAACATTTTTGCCCACAGAGCTACTGCTCACTGGAAGTATTTTTTGCTTTTTACACCATTCTCTGTAAGCTTTAGAGACTATTATGAAACAGAAACATAGAAATCTACAGCACATTTCAAGTCCTTTAGCCCACAATGTTGTGCCGACCACATAACCTACTCTAGAAGCTGCATAGAATTTCCCTACCAAATAGCCCTCTATTTTTCTAAGCTCCATGTGCCTATCCAGGAGTCTCTTAAAAGACCTTATCATATCTGCCTTCACCACCGCTGCCAGCAGCCCATTCCACGTACTCACCACTCTCTGTGTGAAAAATTTACCTCTGACATCCCCCTTGCACCTACTTCCAAACACCTTGAAACTATGCCCTCTCGTGTCAGCCATTTCAGCCCTGGGAAAAAGCCTCTGACTTGATCAATGCACATCATCTTATACACCCCTATTAGGTCACCTCTCATCCTCCGTCGCTCCAAGGAGAAAAGGCAAAGTTCACTAAACCTATTCACACAAGGCATACTGTCTAATCCAGGCAACATCCTTGTAAATCTCCTCTGCACTCTCTCTATAGTATCCACATCCTTCCTGCAATGAGGTGACCAGAACTGAACACAATATTCCAAGTAGTGTCTAACTAAGGTCTTATATAGCTGTAACTTTACCTCATTGCTCTTGATCTCAATCCCATGGTTGATGAAGGCACCTTCTTGTTAACCTGTGCAGCAACTTTGATCGTCCTATGGACTTGGACCCCAATATCTCCCTGATCCTCCACACTGCCAAGAGTCTTACCATTAATATTATATTCTGTCTTCAAATTTGACCTACCGAAATGAACTACTTCACACTTATCTGGGTTGAACGCCATCTGCCACTCTCAGCCCAGTTCTGCATCCTATTGATGTTCCGCTGTAACCTCTGACAACCCTCCAGACTATCCACAACATCCCCGACTTTAGTGTCATCTACAGACTTACTAACCCACCCTTCTACTTCCTCATCCAGCTCATTTATAAAAATCACAAAGACGAGGGGTCCCAGAACAGATTCCTGCTGGACACTACTGGCCACCATCCTCCATGCAGAATATGAACCATCCACAATCACCCTTTGCCTTCTGTCGGCAAGCCAGTTCTGGTTTCACAAAGCAAGGTCTCCCTGGATCCTATGCCTCATTACTTTCTGAATGAGCCGCATAGTCATAGTCATAGTCATACTTTATTGATCCCGGGGGAAATTGGTTTTCGTTACAGTTGCACCATAAATAATTAAGTAGTAATAAAACCATAAATAGTTAAATAGTAATATGTAACTTATACCAGGCAATCAGTCCCTCCAAGGGAGGAGTTGTAAAGTTTGATGGCCACAGGCAGGAATGACTTCCTATGACGCTTTGTGTTGCATCTCGGTGGAATGAGTCTCTGGCTGAATGTACTCCTGTGCCCAACCAGTACATTATGTAGTGGATGGGAGACATTGTCCAAGATGGCATGCAACTTAGACAGCATCCTCTTTTCAGACACCACCGTCAGAGAGTCCAGTTCCATCCTCACAACATCACTGGCCTTATGAATGAGTTTGTTGATTCTGTTGGTGTCTGCTACCCTCAGCCTGCTGCCCTAGCACACAACAGCAAACATGATAGCACTGGCCACCACAGACTCGTAGAACATCCTCAGCAATTAAATAAGTAGTGCAAAAATAGAAATAAAAAAGTAGTGTTCATGGGTTCAATGTCCATTCAGAAATCAGATGGCAGAGGAGAGGAAGTTGTTCCCTGACCCTCGAGTGTGTGTCTTCAAGCCCCTGTATCTCCTCCCTGATGGTAGCAATGAGAGGAGGGCTTGACCTGGGTGATGGAGGTAGTTAATGATGGATGGCGTCTGTCTGAAGCATCAGATAAGCTGGATACTATGGTGGGCTTCACAGCTGAACAGGTGAGAAGACAGCTGAAATGTCTCAACCCAAGCAAGGCTGCAGGACCGGATGGTGTCAGTACCAGGGTGCTCAAAGCCTGTGCCCCTCAGCTACGTGGAGTACTTTGCCATGTACTCAACCTGAGCCTGAGGCTCCGGAGGGTTCCTGTGCTGTGGAAGACGTCCTGCCTCGTCCCTGTGCCGAAGATGTCGCGCCCCAGCGGCCTCAATGACTACAGACCAGTGGCATTGACCTCCCACATCATGAAGACCCTGGAGAGACTTGTTCTAGAGCTGCTCCGGCCTATGGTTAGGCCATACTTAGATCCCCTCCAGTTCGCCTACCAGCCCCGACTAGGAGTTGAGGATGCCATCGTCTACCTGCTGAACTGTGTCTACGCCCACCTGGACAAGCTAGCGAGCACTGTGAGGGTCATGTTTTTTGACTTCTCCAGTGCGTTCAACACCATCCGCCGTGCTCTGCTGGGGGAGAAGCTGACAGTGATGCAGGTGGATGCTTTCCTGGTGTCATGGATTCTTGATTACCTGACTGGCAGACCACAATACGTGTGCTTGCAACACTGTGTGTCCGACGGAGTGATGAGCAGCACTGGGGCTCCACAGGGGATTGTCTTGTCTCCCTTTCTCTTTACCATTTACACCTCGGACTTCAACTAATGCACAGAGTCTTGCCATCTTCAGAAGTTTTCTGATGACTCTGCCATAGTTGGATGCATCAGCAAGGGAGATGAGGCTGAGTACAGGGCTATGGTAGGAAACTTCGTCACATGGTGTGAGCAGAATTATCTGCAGCTTAATGTGAAAAAGACTAAGGAGCTGGTGGTAGACCTAAGGAAAGCTAAGGTACTGGTGACCCCTGTTTCCATCCAGGGGGTCAGTGTGGACATGGTGGAGGATTACAAATACCTGGGGATACGAATTGACAACAAACTGGACTGGTCAAAGAACACTGAGACTGTCTACAAGAAGAGTCAGAGCCGTCTCTATTTCCTGAGGAGACTGAGGTCCTTGAACATCTGCTGGACGATGCTGAGGATGTTCTACGAGTCTGTAGTGGCCAGTGCGATCATGTTTGCTGTTGTGTGCTGGGGCAGCAGGCTGAGGGTAGCAGACACCAACAGAATCAACAAACTCATTTATAAGGCCAGTGATGTTGTGGGGATGGAACTGGACTCTCTGACGGTGGTGTCTGAAAAGAGGATGCTGTCTAAGTTGCAGGCCATCTTGGTCAATGTCTCCCATCCACTACATAATGTACTGGGTGGGCACAGGGGTACATTCAGCCAGAGACTCATTCCACCGAGATGCAGCACAGAGCGTCATAGGAAGTCATTCCTGCCTGTGGCCATCAAACTTTACAACTCCTCCCTTGGAGGGTCAGACACCCTGAGCTGATAGGCTGGTTCTGGACTTATTTCATAATTTACTGGCATAATTTACATATTACTATTTAACTATTTATTACTAATTTTCTATTACTATTTATTATTTCTATGACTATTACTATTTACTGATAGTAATATTACTATTACTATTTCTATTACTATTTATTATTTATGGTGCAACTGTAATGAAAACCAATTTCCCCTGGGATCAATAAAGTATGACTACTACTACTACTATATTATAAGTCCTGGTTATACAACCACTGGTGCCAGGCAGACAATCTCTGAGGAGTATTGATAACGGCTGGGGTCATCTGTCTTGTAAAGACACTGCCCAGAAAAAGGCAATGGCAAAACCACTTCTGTAGAAAAATTTGCCAAGAACAATCATGGTCATAGACCATTATGGCCTGTCAGATAATGTGGCACATAATAATGATGATGTACCTCATGACAATAAACTCGATTTGACTTGATGAGTGTAAAAGGGTGCTTGATTGTGTGGATTCATTGGCCAAAATGCCTGTGTCATTACAGTGTTACTCAATTACCCTTCCTAATCGTCTTTCCCCTACACACCTATCCCAATGTACACAGGCTTATCTCAGTTATGGCAGTAGGTTCAGACGCACCGGGTTCTAAGGGGCTAATCAAAGAAGTTATTGCCTTTTTTTTAGCATATTGATTACGATCAAAAGACCCTGCTGGACATTAAGAACTTAAAGTACTGAGGGTATAGCTCTCAGCAAGTTGTTCACTGGTGAAGAAGCTAGACTTGGTGTGGACTGTGGTGTTGCCTGCTTCAGAGAATCAGGATCGGTGCATCAGAGGTGTGCAGCCTAACAGCGAGCGATCATCTTGGTCGCTTTTCTTGTGAATGTAAGACCCTGTCAGACATCAGTGGTGTGGAATGCTGCAATTCGGGTTCGTTGAGTTGTTGGTGGATGGCAGGAGTGCTACGTGGCCTCCATCATGGTGAGGACGAGGCCCCAAGCCACAGTGTCACCATTAGCAGCTGCCTGTGGGGAGACACAGAGCCGCTACACTCCAGCAGAGTGCCGGAGTGAGTGCTGCCCTCCGGTGTTCACTCAGCAGATGACAAGATGTATTGTGCTTGACTGCAGACAGATACAACATTCATGGATTCAGGGACTTGGACTATTCCTTTTGTGTGTATGACTGTATTTACTGCCGTCTTATATGACCTATATGTGTCTTGTGATAATGTGTGATGTTGATACTGTGTTCTGCACCTCAACACTGGAGTAACTCTGTTTTATTCGACTGTTTTCATGAATATTCATGCATGGTTGAATGACAACTGAACTTGACCTTGAACTGGAACTAAAATAGCAGGCTAGCTTCACCTGCTCTATAATTACTAAGGGATTCGTAGATATTTCTGTACTACGAAAACAGTCTGTGTGCCTGTGGACAAATGCAAGAGACAACATGGAGTCATAGAGGCGAACAGAGTAGAAACATGTTGGTTCATGCCATCCAAACCAGTCAAATTTACCCACCTTTGGTCCATATCCCTTCAAACATGTCCTAACTAATGCTTGTCTTTTAAAAGTTGTTAGCTTGTCATGGTGGAAATATTGTGAGTTCCTGAGATCCCCAGAGTGATGCCTTCTGGAGTTTTTCCACCTGGTGCTTATCTCCTGGTAGAGTTACCATGGCGGTAAGGTCAAGAGAGATGTTCCAGACAAACAGTGTTCCAACCAAGACTAAAACGATGGAGCTAGCAGAAGATGACGACGTATTAGAACGGCAGTGAAAACAGAAGGAGGCTTCAGCGCTGAAGGGACCCCAGTCATCTTGCACTCCATGGCACTGGACCCTGACCTCAATATATCAAGGACCATGAAATGGCTTTTTAAAAGTTTTTTTGAACTACTTATTGAATTATTTTTCAAAATTACACTTTTGGCTGTAATTTACAGCTTTTTTTTGATTATTTACTGCAATATGCTGCCGTCCCAAAACAGCAAATTTCATTATATTTGCCAGTGATATTAAATCTGACTCTGATGGCTCCCACGCATCAGCCTCCCCACAGTAAACAAAGTTATGCACAGGCATTCTCCATTAATGGAATAACCCCTTAGACAACCCCCTAGGAGAACATTATACTTGACTTGAGTGATTACACTACTCCTATCTGTGCCATTTGTGATCCTATAAAGCTCTAGCAAGTCACCCCTCAATCTCCTACACTCCAGGGAAAAATAATTCCTAGCCTGTCCAGTTTCTCCTAAAAACTTAAACCCTCCAGTCCTGGTAACCTGAATTTTTTCTGGATTCTTGCAATTATATTTTATTCTTCTCACATCCCTATATTTGACCTTCATATTCTGCCACTCATCCACAAACTAGGGGTAATTTACAATGGCTAATTAACCTTTCAATATTCGCAGTCCCTCCCTTTACTTTATTGCGGTCAGCTCCTGAGAATTCATCTTTTGTGCTCAGAACAAAATCCAGTAGTTAGAAGTCAATAAGTTTTAAATTAAATGATTACTAATCACTTGAAAGTTGAAGGACAGCATCCATCATTAAGGACCCCCGTCACCCAGGACATGCTCTCTTCTCACTGCTACCATCAGGGGGGAGGTACAGGAGCCTGAAGACAGACTCTCAATGTTTTAGGAACAGCTTCTTCCCCTCCACAGTCAGATTTCTGAATGGACAATAAACCCATGGACATAAGCAGGAGACCATCTGCAGATGCTGGAAATCCAAAGCAACACATTCAAAATGCTGGAGGGACTCAACAGGCCAGCCAGTATCTATGCAAAAGAGTAAACAGTCGAAGTTTAGGGCTGGGACCTTTCTTCAGAAGTCTCGGCCTGAAAAGTCATCTGTTCACTCTTTTCCATAGATGCTGTCTGTCCTGCTGAGCTCCTCCAGCATTTTGTGTGTGAACTCATGTACACTACCTCACTACTTTTTCTTTCCTTTGCTCTCTTTTTGCATGGCTTTCTAAATTTAATTTTTTCATACATACCGTACTGTGCAAAAGTCTTAGGCACATCTATATAGCTAAGATACCCAAGACTTCTGCACATTACGGAAGTGATTTTATATATTGAACTGCACTGCTGCTGCATATGTGAGCGATGATAACCCTGATTCTGATCTGGGTCTCTATTATAGACAGAGTGGGAAAGGGGCATGGAGAAGGTTATTATTAAGGATGGGCAGAGTCACCGACAAATTCTGCTTCAACATCGCAGGGACACCCATTCCAACCATCTCTGAAGACCAGTGAAGAGCCTTGGCAAGGTGTTCGGCAGCAACCTGAAAGCCCGTCAGGGGCTGGAGGACCGGTTGAAAGTATTTGACCAGTCAGGACTACCTGGCAAATTCAAGGCATAGGTATGCCAAAACATCATCCTACCGAGGATTCTTTGGCCATTGCTGGTATATGAAGTTCCAATTTCCACTGTCGAGGACCTAGAGAGAGAAAGGGCAGCAGTTTTCTCCAGAGATGTCTGGGATTGCTCCAGACTCTCAACAGTATCGCCCTCGATGAGAAGAACACCAGACTGCGGCTGCCCTGGAAATCCGTGCAGGAAGAATGCAAGACGACAAGGGCAAGAGAGGTGATGCAGTATAGAGAGTCCAGCAACCCAAAGGTGACCCAGGCAGAGGTCATTGTGAATTCCGGGAGGGAGAGCAGAAGGCTGTGCCGCGATGTCCTGGTGGGAGCGGTGATCCGAGGAAGAGCTGGCCCGAGAAGCTTCTCAATCCCCAGGTATGGCGCGGCTAAGGGGAGGGAGAAGCACAACCTCATCTAGGAGGAAGTGAGAGCGGCCGTGGATGAAGAGAGATTCACCAAATCAGTGGGCACTAAGCAGCAGGGAGCTTGGACCAGGTGGGCGCAGGCTATGGAAAGGGGGGATGACATGGACTGATCTCTGGCAACAGAGCAACATCGAATCAAGTTTCTTGTCCAGGTGGCGTATGACATCTTGCCCAGCCCATCCAACATGCATAGTCAGGGGAAGGTTGGTGCCCCAGCATGCCTGTTGTGTTTCAGGAGAGGAACCTTGGAGCACATCCTGAGTTGCTGCCCAAAAGCTCTTTGAGAGGGTCGATACGACTGGAGACTGGACCAGGTATTGATGACCTTTAGGAAGCGATCTTCCTAAGAATCAGTAACAGCACATGAGCTCATTCCTGCAATCAAACCATCACCTTTGTGAGAGCTGGAGAGCAACCAGAAGAAGAGCAAAGGCACCCACAGGGACTCTGGCACCTGCTCATGACTGGCAGCTCATGGCTGACATAGAGAAACAACTAAAGTTCTCACAGCACGTCGTCAAGACCACCTTGAGAGCAGACATCCTCCTCGCCTCAGAGGCAGCAAAGTACACCATCCTGCTGGAGCTGACAGTGTTGTGGGAGGCGTGTCTGGAGGAGGCCCATGAGCAGAAGCTGGCCAGATACAAGGAACTGGTCAGTGACTGTCAGAGGAAGGAATGGAAGGTCAGGTGCATGCCTGTTGAAGTGGGCTGCCGGGGCTTCACAGAGCCCTCAGTGCATTGGGTGTCGCTGGCACTAGGAGGCAGAGAACCATCAGCAACATCACCAAGGTAACAGAGAAAGCCTCAAGATGGATCTGGGTGAAGAGAGCAAGTCTGGGGGATCTGCAGCACATGCTACCTGAACACAGGTCGTGGCTTGATCAACCACAACTGGGTTGCCTGGGTGAGAGTGTCTGACGTTGAAAGATCTGATGACCCCAGGTTACATAGAAACTAGAACATAGAAAACCTACAGCACAATACAGGCCCTTCAGCCCACAATGTTGTGCCGAACATCACTGATGATCATTGCTGGATGTATTCTTCAGATCATGCCAGTTCAGAAGCATGATGGTTGGTATCAGCTCCTGAACCTGGTGCTGCGGGACCTAAAGCTCCTGTATGTCCTTCCTGATGGTAACAGTGAGAAGAGAGTGAGGATCGGATGGTGGGGGTCCTTGATGATAGATACGCCTTTCTTGTGGCAGTGCCTCTTGGAGATGTGCTCAATGGTGGAATGGTGGGGGGAGGGGAGGGCTTTTCCTGTGATGGACTGGGCTGTATCCACTACTGTTTGAAGGCTTTTCCATTGCTTGGCAGTGGAATTTCCATAGTCATAGTCATACTTTATTGATCCCGGGGGGAACTGGTTTTCGTTACAGTTGCACCATAAATAATAAATAGTAATAAAGCCATAAATAGTTAAATAGTAATATGTAAATTATGCCAGGGAATAAGTCCAGGACCAGCCTATTGGCTCAGGGTGTCTGATCCTCCAAGGGAGGAGTTGTAAAGTTTGATGGCCACAGGCAGGAATGACTTCCTATGACGCTCTGTGTTGCATCTCGGTGGAATGAGTCTCTGGCTGAATGTACTCCTGTGCCCAACCAGTACATTATGTAGTGGATGGGAGACATTGTCCAAGATGGCATGCAACTTGGACAGCATCCTCTTTCCAGTTCCATCCCCACAACATCACTGGTCTTACGAATGAGTTTGTTGATTCTGTTGGTGTCTGCTACCTTCAGCCTGCTGCCCCAGCACACAACAGCAAACATGATCGTACTGGCCACCACAGACTCATAGAACATCCTCAGCATCGTCCGGCAGATGTTAAAGGACCTCAGTCTCCTCAGGAAATAGAGACGGCTCTGACCCTTCTTGTAGACAGCCTCAGTGTTCTTTGACCAGTCCAGTTTATTGTCAATTCATATCCCCAGGTATTTGTAATCCTCCACCATGTCCACACTGACCCCCAGATGGAAATAGGGGTCACCGGTACCTTAGCTCTCCTCAGGTCTACCACCAGCTCCTTAATCTTTTTCACATTAAGCTGCAGATAATTCTGCTCACACCATGTGACAAAGTTTCCTACCGTAGCCCTGTACTCAGCCCTCATCTCCCTTGCTGAACTATACCAGACTGTCGTATGAGAGGAAGGCTTGGCCTGGATGGTGGAGTCTTTGATGATGGATTTCTTGGGGCAGTGCTCCACATAAACATTGTGGAGCGTTTTGCCTGTGATGCACTGGGCTGTGTCCACCACTTTCTGGGACCTTTTCTGTTCCTGGGCATTGGTGTCTCCATATTAATGTGGCAATGTGTTTCAAACAATCTCATTCCATGGTCCTTTAACCAACATTACAGGATGCAAAAGACTACTAAATTGGCAGGCAAAGTAATGAAATAATATGGATATTGTAGATAGTTGACAGATGATTAATCAAACTGTACTGATCAGGTACAGTGCATTCTCAAAGCTTCACAGCAAATTGTCAAGGCTTTCTGACATTACTAAACTCCTTATTAGCTGTATTCATTATTCAGAGCAAATATAAATAAGTTACTGTATGCTGTGTACGGGGAGAGGAAGCAAGTATCATATTTCTGGGAATGGCCCTTGGTGAACTCTCCCAGTATTTGCAGTATTGGTTTTCTTGAGTTGGTCTGCCCGAGCCTCGTAATAACAGCGAGCGAGATGGTCTTTCAAGTGACTTTTGGATAGCTGCAGGATTTTTTTTCCGAAGGATGGTTGCCCAGACAACCTGTTCTCTGAAGACTAGGAGCCTATGCTCTCATCTGTTGCAGTAAGTGCTTCACTCTGTCTCATTTTATTTGCTACTTTGAAAGAAAAATACCTGCGCGATAAAACAATTTATTACGTTTCTATATATAGCGTCTGGACTCACTGACTTTCGATAGTGCAGGATAAGTATTTAAACGTACAGATCTAATCATTGGAGTGACCTTTATTGAACTTGTCAGCCAGAAGAAATATCTAATTTAGTTTAAAGCTGAGAAGACAAAAATGTTCTTAAAATCAATTTAATGAGGCACAATTATGCCTTTTTAGGTTAATTTGCAGGAGCTTTGAGTGAAAATACTATCAGCTTATCAGCAAGAGTTAGAAACAGGATATAGCAAAAAAATTTTTAGGGACAGAATAAATCGTAACTTGCATACAGTGGATGTGGAGAGGATGTTTCCAGCAGTGGGGAAGTCTAGGAACAGAGGGCACAGCCTCAGATAAAAGAGATGTCCATTTAGACAAAAAGATGAGGATTAATTTATTGGTGAAGAATCTGCGGAATTCATTGCCACAGACAGTTGTGGAGGCCAAGTCTTTGGGTATATTTGAAGCAAAAGTTGAGAGGTTCTTGGTTGGTAAGGGTGTCAAAGGTTGAAGGGAGTAGGCAGGAGAATGGGTTGAGAGGAATAGTAAATCAGCCGTGATGGAATGGCAGAGTAGTCTCGATTGGATCAAATTACCAATTCTGCTCCTATGTTTTAAGGTCTTATGATTTTGGAGTAGGACAAAGGCCATTTGGCTCATCAAACTTGCTCCAGCCGTTCATAAGAGCATAGAAAATCTGATGGCTCTTCCCAGATGCTCTCCCTTCTCCCCCCTTCCATCAGCGGAAGATACGAAAGCCTGAAAGCACATATCACTAGGCTCAAGGACAGCTTCTATACCGCTGCTATAATTGGAATTGGTTTATTATTGTCACATGTACCAAGGTACAGTGATACAGATCAGATCATTACACAGTGCATTGAGGTAGAACAAGGTAGGACAATAACAGAATGCAGAATACAGTGTAAAAGCTACAGAGAAAGTGCAGAGCAGGTAGACAATAAGGTTCAAGAACATGTGGAGATAGATTGTGGGGTCAAGAGTGCATCTTATTGACAAGGAAATCATTGAAAAGTCTTATAACAGTGGGATAAAATTTGACTTTGAGCTTGGTGGTACATGCTTTCAGTATTTTGTATCTTCTGCCTGATGGGATACAATGACTTACAAAGGAGTGTAGGGCAATAAGGGATAAACCTGTAAAACTTTACAAAATCATGAGGGGTATGGATAAAGTGGATGGTCACAGTCTTTGCTCCAGGTCTGGGGAGTCCAAAATGAGAGGAAACCGAGACATGATAAGAGGGGAGATATTTAAAAGAGACCCAAGAGGTAACTTCTGTGGACAGAGGATAAGTGGTACCTGGAACGAAGCCAGAGGAAGTGGTGGAGTCAGATAGAATTGCATCATTTAAGAAGTATTTGGCTAAATACACGAAAGGGAGGGGATTGAAGGGTTATCGGCCAAATATGGGCAACTGGGACTAGCGGGGAGGATGCTGTGGTCAGCATGGACCAGTAGGGTCGAAGGGCCTGTTTCTGTGTTTTACTAATATGAGTCCATGACTTTCCTTTGCACTCATATGCCCCTCAGAACACCACCATTACGAGGGAGGCCATTCGGACCCCTGTGTCTGTTCTTTCTCTTTTAAAAGAACAAATCACTTCACTCGGTTGCCCTACCCAATTCCTTTCTGGAGGGAACCGTTATCAAATTCAAGGTTATTATCATTTAACCATACACAAATATACAGCTGTACAAAATATTTATTTTATTACTGATTATGTATTGAGATCCAGTGTGGAGTAGGCCCTTCCGGCCCTTCATGCCACACCTCCCAGCAACTGTCAATTTAATCCTAGCCTAATCACAGGACAATTTACAATGACCAATTAACTTACCAACCAGTTTGTTTTTGGACTGTGAGAGGAAACCAGGTCATCCAAAGGAAACCCACATAGTCACGGGGAGAACGTACAAAGGCTGCGGTGGGAATTGAACTCAGGTTTCTGGTACTGTTATGCATTGTGATAACAACTACGCTACCGTGCCACCGTTCCTCCAGGGCCACAGTGCAAGATACAGTATGTATATAACACACAGCACATATAGTTACGATACAACACAAAACAGTCACAAAGCACAATTAGCACGAGTCCTTGGGTGGTACGGCCTAAAGATTGATGCTTCATGGGATGTTGTCCTTGAACCATGTTTCTTCAAGAACAAGCATGCAGCAGTTCCTCATCTCGTGCTGGGGCAGTTTGTTTTCCAGCAGCGAACACTGCTCGCAGACTGTTTGTCCCACTCCCATCAGGGAGGAGACTACGTAGCATCCACACTAGGACCACCAGACTCAAAAAACAGTTACTTTCCCCAAGCAGTAAGGCTGATCAACACCTCCACCCACTTAACCCACCCCTCCACACCCCCAAACACCACTACTTTATCGTTTCCTGTCAGAGTCACCTTATGTACAGCCCATTCCTGTGCCTAGCGTCACTTTATGGACATACAATCAATCTATGTGTATAAGCTATCTTATGTACTTATATTTATTGTCTTTTTTAAAATTATGGTGTTCTATATCTTATTTTTTTTTTGCATTGCGGAGGATCCAGAGTAACGATTTTTTTTTCATTCTCCTTTACACTTGTGTACTGGAAATGACATTAAATGATAAACAAACGAACAAACAACAAATTGGAGAGCAGTATTGACGAGAGAATCTGCCTTTTCAGACACTGTTTCAACTCACAACAGTCTACTTCCAAACCATATCTTGTTATCGGTCCTCTGGTGCTTTGGGCAATTTTCCCTTGTTCATGTCTTCCAGTGAGCAAGCTTCTTGTTGCCAGCTTCATCATGGGCACTTAGCCACCCCAGCACCAAGGACACCTTCAAAAGGCAGTATTCATCATTAAAGTCCCCCAGCACCCAGGACGTGCCTTATTCTCATTGCTACCATCAAGGAGAAGGTGCAGGAGTCTGAAGAAACACACCCTACATGTCAAGAATAGCTTCTTCCTCTCTGCCATCAGATTTCTGAATGAACAAGGAACTTATGAACACTACCACATTATTATTTTCTTTTTTTCCCTCTATTTTTGCACTATTTTTAAAATTTATTTTCCATATATTCAGTACCATGCAAAAGTCTTAGGCACATATATATATAGTTAGTGAGTCTAAGACTTTTGTAGAGTACTGTAGTAATTTAATGTATTGCACTGTACTGCTGCCACTAAACAACATGTTTCACAGCATACGGCAGTGATATTAGTAATAGTCATACTTTATTGATCCCGGGGGAAATTGGTTTTCGTTACAGTTGCACCATAAATAATTAAATAATAATAAAACCATAAATAGTTAAATAGTAATATGTAAATTATGCCAGGAAATAAGTCCAGGACCAGCCTATTGGCTCAGGATGTCTGACCCTCCAAGGGAGGAGTTGTAAAGTTTGATGGCCACAGGCAGGAATGACTTCCTATGACGCTCAGTGTTGCATCTCGGTGGAATGAGTCTCTGGCTGAATGTACTCCTGTGCCCAACCAGTACATTATGTAGTGGATGGGAGACATTGTCCAAGATGGCATGCAACTTGGACAGCATCCTCTTTTCAGACACCACCGTGAGAGAGTCCAGTTCCATCCCCACAACATCACTGGCCTTATGAATGAGTTTATTGATTCTGTTGGTGTCTGCTACCTTCAGCCTGCTGCCCCAGCACACAACAGCAAACATGATAGCACTGGCCACCACAGACTCGTAGAACATCCTCAGCATATCAAACCTGATTCTAATTCTGATACTGAAATAAAACCCTTCCCATAACCAACTCACATGTATGCAAGTCATTGTTAAAATAAAATCAAATTGGAGGGGCCATGTATCTATCCTCTGTCCATTGGAGCCATGCATTTTCTGTTCCTGTTGTATTTTGTGGTACATTTATTATGGTAATCTATCGCGCAAGTTGGGGCGTGGTAGAAGCAAATGAGTATAGTTCTGTACTGGGGTTAGCTAGTTTAGTTTAGTTGAGAGGCGTTAAGCCACGGGATGATATTTTACAGCTGAATGCTAATTTAGTTTGACTACTTACTACACTGGAACATCGACTAGATCGCTTAAGAATGTATAGAACACTAATTCTGATATTGCCGGTTTGAACGCCAAGATCGCTATATCACTAATATAGTTTCATTAGTTTTGTATCGCTACAGATTGCTTGTCTTTGCCGGTTTCTTAATAAAGGATCAAATGTATCTTTTTTGATTTGGAAATTTGTTATTTGGAAGCACGTGATACAGAGTCGATAACCCTGTCTTCGCCCCTTGGTTTGTTTTCAATTGACCGCTACACAAATCAAAGCCTGGAGGGTTTTCAGCCATGCATTTTCAGTTTCATTCTCGTGTTACACTGGTTTTCATATTTATTTTCTTTCCACCAAATCTGTACAGATGTACTGTACCATGCTGGGCATTCTGACTGGTTGCATCACTGTCTGGTATGGGAGGCTCCAACCTGCAGGATCACAAGAGGCTGCGGAGGTTTATAAACTCAGCCAGATCCATCATGGGCAC
This sequence comes from Mobula hypostoma, assembly GCF_963921235.1. Lineage (NCBI taxonomy): Eukaryota > Metazoa > Chordata > Chondrichthyes > Myliobatiformes > Myliobatidae > Mobula > Mobula hypostoma. The sequence continues at coordinate 5,115,141 of NC_086107.1, forward strand.
AACTGTCCCCTCCATCGAGCACATCTTCAAGAGATGGTCCTTTAAGAAGACATCATCCATCATTAAGGGTTAGGGTTAGGGACATGTTCATCCAGGACATGTTCTCTTCTCATTACTGACATCAGGGAGGAGGTATGGTAGTCTGAAACAGCACCCTCAAGCTTCTTTCCCTCCGCCATCAGCTTTCTGAACCCACGAACGTGACCTCATTATTCCTCCTTTTTTTGCACTGTCTGTTTACTTTCAAAATTTGTAGTATTTTATGTATACTTGCTATACTGTCGCCACAAAATATCAATGTCGTACAGGTCAGTGATGATAAACCTGAGATTGATTCTGATGGTGCTCAGTACACAATGTATCCAAGGCAGAAACACTATTTCCTATTCCCCACTCTCCCTTCCCTCTCACCCCTTCTCTTCGCTACTCTTCACCTATCCATCTCCTTCCCTATCTCCCAGGATTCATTTTCCTCTCCTATTGGATTCCTTCCTCTTCAGCCCTTTGCCTCTTCCACCTATCGCCTTCCAGCTTCTTACTTCGTGAGACCATAAGACATAGGAGTAGAATTAGACCATACAACCCATTGGGCCTGCTCCACTATTCCATTATAGCTAATTTCTTCTCCTGCCTTCTCCCCATAACCTTTGATGCCTTGACTTAATCAAAAACCTATCAATCTCTGCTTTAAATATATGCAATGACTTGACCTCCACAGCGATCTGTGGCAATGAATTCCAAAGGTTCACCACCTTTTGGCTAAAGAAATTCCTCCTCATCTCAGCAACAAAAACAAAGTGCTGAAGGAACCCAGCAGGCCATGTAGCATCTATGGGAAAGAATACAGTCGATGCTTCAGGCAGAGACCCTTCAGCAGAACTGGAGAAAAATAACAATGAGGAGTCAGAGTTAGAAGGTGGAGGGAGGGGAGGAAAGAACACAAGGTGATGGGTGAAACTGGGAGGGGGTGAGAGGTGAAGTAAAGAGCTGGGAAGTTGATTGGTGAAAGAGATCAGTGGTGGAGAAGGGGGAATTTAATAGGAGAGGTCAGAAGGCTATGGAAGAAAGAAAAGGGAAGGGAGCCCCAGAGAGAGGTGATGGGCAGGCAAGGAGATAGGGTGAAAGAGGGAAAAGAGAATGGGGAATAGCGAAGAGCTGGTGGTGGGGGGGGGGGGGTTGACCATTACCGGAAATTTGAGAAATTGGTGTTCATGCCATCAGGTTGGAGGCTACCCAGATGGAATATAAGGTGTTGCTCCTCCAACCTGAGTGTGGCCTTCTCACAATATTAGAGGAGGCCGTGGATTGACATGTTGGAATGGGAATTGGAAGTGGAATTAAAATGGGTGGCTGCTGGGAGATCCCGCTTTTTCTGGTGGATGGAGTGTAGGTGATATGCGAAGCGGTCTCCCAATCTCCTCATCTCCATTCTAAAGGGATGTCCCTCTATTCTGAGACTCCGCTACGATAGAAAACATCCTATCCACACCCACTCTGTCTGTAGGTTTTTCATTCTCCCTCTTCACCCACCCACTTTCCCCCTCACCTGGTCTCATCTGTTACCTGCCAGCTCATCTGCTTGAAGAGATTAATTTTGAGGCACCAATAACCCACTTTTACCCCTTCTCCTGTCGGTAGAAACATTTCCGCTGGGCTTAGTAGCAAAGCCACACACAGGAGCTGGACTTGATTGTCAGAGGCTATTTGAGACACTCACCCCATGGGAGCATATGAAAGGTAGCGGGAGCTTATCCCCACTACCAGCCCCAGCTATGAAAGCCTTTTGAGCCCGACTAGAGGGCCATAGATCAGTATAGTGGGGACACAAGAAATTGCAGATTCTGGGGGAATACACGATTTGCTGGAGGAACTTCTGAGCAAAATGCACAAAACATTGGAGAAACTCAGCAAGTCTCAGCCTGAAAAGTCAAATGTTTATTCTCCACCTGGCCTGTTGAGTTCCTCCAGCATTTTGTGTCTGACACTAGAGTTTTAGCATGTGAAGAATTTCTGGCCAAAACCCTGTATCAGGACCAGGAGTGGAGGGTGGAGATAAATAGATAGATGGACAGACAGACAGACACTGCTATCAAGTCATCTCCCATCCTTATTCTGTCCAAAGAGAAAATACTTAGCTTCCCTAACCTATACTCATAAAACATGCTTTCTAATCCAAGCAGAATCATCTGCACCCTCTCTGAAGCCTCCATATCCTTCTGACAATGAGGTGACCAGATCTGAACACAACACACCAAGTCTGGTATAACTAGGGTTTTATAGAGCTGCAACATTACCTCATGACTCTTGAACTCAATCCCACAACTAATGAAGGCCAACACACCATGAGCTTTCTTAACAATGCTCGAAACCTTGAGCAACACACAGAAAATTCCGGAGGAACTCAGCGGGTCAGGCAGCACTTATGGAGAGGAATAAACAGTCAATATTTCAGACTGAAACCCTTCATGTCCCTGATTAAACGTGTAACCCTCTCATGGGGCTTGTATGCAAACTTGGCTCGATAGCCGACTCTGCCGACAGCCACATGATCCAGCAGTGAGAAGACCACTTTTCATAAACAATATACCTCTAGGGTTGGTATGCTTTGGGTTCAACCAAACAGGAAATGTCAGGGGTAAGATTTTTACACAGAGAGTGGCGAGTGTGTGGAATGGGTTGTTCTAAGTTTCGATGAAAGTTGGGATGTTCGGACTAGCGGGACTCCATTTTGAGTGAATGCTGTGTAAATACTGTCCATACACAATTATCAGTCAGCAAGAAATAACAGATCATACACCGCATAAAGCTATAAAGAAAGTATATTTACCAATTTCAGCTTTATGAGACAATTCATAGGGAAAAAAAGGGAAGAGAAGAACAGGGCCCACTATGGTTAAACCAGTCCAACGTGCACATGACCACTGGAGATCATACTGGAGTATTCGGGGGTGTATTTCTTACTCAGGCGCTGGACCCACGATCTGCGTGAAACCACTTGCCACATTTTCAAACTCCCCTTGAAGACCATCTCAAGCAAACTCTCTCTCTCTCTCTCTCTCTCTCTCTCTCTCTCTCTCTCTCTCTCTCTCTCTCAGGAGTATTGCCCTTCCTCCTTGGAGCCGTTGATCTGCACAAAGCACTTCCTGCAACGGGGACTCTGCTTCCAACGGCATTCTGTGGCATCTTGCCTCCTGTCCCACTCTGCAGCTCCTGCCAAAAGACCCCAAACCAGACTACCGCCCTTCAGAAAACTCTTTCCCCACAGCTCTCTAGAACCTTCTCTCACATCCCACAATCCTGACTGGCTGACTCACATTCCTAATCTAGACAACATGGGTCCTTATTTTAGCCAAAGCCAAAACACACTTTCCAGCCTGGCACACTACTTTAACAGAAAACTACTGATATAAACTACCTTACACCATTTTAACCAGGGCATTACAAGTGCGTCAGCCCAAAATGTCAACTATTTACTCCAGATATGTTGCCTGTCTTGCCTGACCAGATAGATAGGTAGACAGACAGATTGATTGATAGAGAGAAATAGAACGACAAATAAATAGATAGGTAGATAGATAGATAAGCACATAGATAAATAGATATATAGAGAGATAGATAGATAAATAGAGAGAGAGATAGAAAGACAAATAGATAAATAGATAGATAAATCAATACAAAGATAGATAAATGGATAGCGTAAATGATTAAAAGTGAGGTAGTGTTCATGGGTTCATAAATCTGATGACAGAGAGGAAGAAGCTGTTGCTAAAACTTCAATGTGGGTCTTCAGGCTTCTGTACCTCCTCCCCGATGATATAAAAGAATAAGGTTCTCAACAAAGATTTATAGGGCTATGGATAACAGAGTGTTAATGCAGCCACAAGGCATAACCTGGAAATTATTGTTCTGAGACTGGGCTTGTTAGAAGAGCTGAGGTTGGATCACAGTGCTCCCTTTATCAATCACATCAGTGTCTGGCTTTCTGTCCCATTTGTATTCTGCTCCCAACCTCACCATGTGCAGTGCGTCTGGCAAAGTCTCAGTGAAAATATTTACTCCAATTTTCAGATGGAATGGTCTCCAGATTTCAAAGTCAGTGGAAGACAAGGGTTCTTAAAGTAATTACTCTTCTGCAGGTAGTTTACTCAACACCAAGCCTCTGTCGAGGATAAGGCAGGAATCTAACTATAGCTAGATGGAGTGGTTTACATCCAACAGAGGCAAAGCATTTCTGAAAGTGAATATCGCAATAAGAATATAGAGTTGTTTCAAGACAATTGGGAGGATCTGGCAGGGAAGATCAAGCCTATACATTTTTGCCATCAGTGTTATGGGGCAGAACTTTAAAATTCAAGCCAATCCATTGCGGAAGTGACGTCACTGCTTCAAGGAGAGAAAATCTGGCAGCAGTACCGTGCAAGGCAGAAAAATCACTGTAAGTTACAATAGATAGAGATAAATAGATAGATAGACAGATAGACAGATAGATAGATAGATGGATAAATAGATTGATAAATAGATAGATAGACCTATCGATCAATAGATAGATAGATTGATAGATAGATAATCAGATATATTTAGTTAGGCAGGTGAAGTACATGAAGAGTTGATATTTATGGGCCAAATGCAGGCAAATGAGACAAAAAGGGAATTTTGGTCAACAATGGGTATTTCTTTTCTCTGGTAAAGATGTATTGGTAAGTAAGAGGCCTTCCAAAGTGAATTTTTGAGAGTAAAAAGCTTTGATGTGACTGTTAGAATAAAAAGTAAAGATAACAAGTGTAGAGAGCCTTGGTTTCAGGAGGTACCCAAGCCCTGTTTAAGAGAAAAATGGAGTTGCTTGACAGGTATAGGCAGATAGAAACAAATGAGGTGCTTATGCAGTGTAGGAATTGCAAGAGAATGCTTAACCATATAACAATAACAGCACGGAAACAGGCCATCTTAGCCCTTCTAGTCCATGCTGAACTCTTACTGTCACCTTGTCCTACCGACTTGCACTCAGCCCATAACCCTCCATTCCTTTCCTGTCCATATAGCTGTCCAATTTAACTTTAAATGACAACATCGAACCTGCCTCAACCACTTCTGCTGGAAGCTCGTTCCACACAGCTACCACTCTCTGAGTAAAGAAGTTCCCCCTCATGTTACCCCTAAACTTTTGCCCTTTAACTCTCAACTCATGTTCTCTTGTTTGAGTCTCCCCCACTCTCAATGGAAAAAGCCTATCCTCGCCAACTCGATCTATCCCCCTCATAATTTTAAATACCTCTATCAAGTCCCCCTTCAACCTTCTACGCTCCAAAGAATAAAGACCCAACTTGTTCAACCTTTCTCTGTAACTTAGGTGATGAAACCCAGGTAACATTCTAGTAAATCTTCTCTGTACTCTCTCTATTTTGTTGACATCTTTCCTATAATTCGGTGACCAGAACTGTACACAATACTCCAAATTTGAAGGGAGGAGAAGATGGCGGCATGACACAGCGTGCGTGGCCACTCTGAAATGATATCTGTATTTGTTAAGTAGGGTGCCGTGCACAATCCTGATTTGATGGAGACAGACGTGAGAAGCACGGAGGAACATCTGGAGAAACTTCTGAAATGCCCGCTTCGCTGTCGCTGCTACTGTGCAATCGAGAATCTCAGGAGGGGAAGGCCCCAAATCTTCGGCTTTGCCTATTGCCTGTTGCCGGGGCCAGGGTCTAAACGCTCGGCAGAGATGGTGCTCGGTGTCGGAGAGCTGGTTGGAGGCTCGAATTTTTCGGACAGACTCAAGAGTCGGCTGTGGTCGGGTGCTTCCAGGGTGCTGCATCGGCGAGTTTGTGACGCTGGAGGTTCATGGCAGGGAGAGTTTTTCTTCCTTCTACCGTCTGCGTGAGATGATGGGACTTTCGAGAGACTTTGAGACTTTTTTTTCTACTGTGCCCATGGTCTGTTCTTTATCAAAAGCTTTCTTCACCAACCTATCCATGTGAGATTCCACCTTCAGGGAACTATGCATCATTATTCCCAGATCCCTCTGTTCTGCTGCATTCTTCAATGCCCTACCATTTACCATGTATGTCCTATTTTGACTAGTCCTACCAAAATGTAGCACCTCACATTTATCAGCATTAAACTCCATCTGCCATCTTTCAGCCCACTCTTCTAAATGGCCTAAATCTCTCTGCAAGCTTTGAAAGCCTACTTCATTATCCACAACTCCACCTATCTTAGTATCATCTGCATACTTACTAATCCAATTTACCACCCCAACATCCAGATCATTAATGTATATGACAAATAACATTGGACCCAGTACAGATCCCTGAGGCACACCACTAGTCACTGGCCTCCAATCTGACAAACAGTTATCCACCACTACTCTCTGGTGTCTCCCATCCAGACACTGCTGAATCCATTTTACTACTTCAATATTAATACCTAACAATTGAACCTTCCTAACTAACCTTCTGTGTGGAACCTTGTCAAAGGCCTTACTGAAGTCCATATAGACAACATCCACTGCTTTACCCTCATCAACTTTCCCAGTATCCTCTTCAAAAAATTCAATAAGATTTGTCAAATATGACCTTCCACGCACAAATCCATGTTGACTATTCCTAATCAGACCCTATCTATCCAGATAATTATATATACCATCTCTAAGAATACTTTCCATCAATTTACTCACCACTGACGTCAAACTCACAAGCCGATAATTGCTAGGTTTACTCTTAGAACCCTTTTTAAACAATGGAACAACATGAGCAATATGCCAATCCTCCGGCACTATCCCCATTTCTAAAGACATTTGAAATATTTCTGTCAGACAGAGCCCCTGTTATTTCCACACTAACTTCCCTCAAGGTACTAGGGAATATCCTGTCAGGACCTGGAGACTTATTCACCTTTATATTCCTTAAAAGCTCCAGTACTTCCTCTTCTTTAATCATCATAGTTTCCATAACTTCCCTACCTGTTTCCCTTATCTTACACAATTCAATATCCTTCTCCTTAATGAATACCGAAGAAAAGAAATTGTTCAGAATCTCCCCCATCTCTTTTGGCTCCACACATAGCTGTCCACTCTGATTCTCTAAAGGACCAATTTTATCCCTCACTGTCCTTTTGCTATTTATATAACTGTAGAAACCCTTTGGATTTATTTTCACCTTACTTCCCAAAGCAACCTTATATCTTCTTTTAGCTTATCTAATTTTTTTCTTAAGATTCTTTTTACATTCTTTATATTCCTCGAGCACCTCACTTACTCCATGCTGCCTATTTTTATTGTAGATAGCTCTCTCTTTCCGAACCAAATTTCCAATATCCCTTGAAAACCGTGGCTCTCTCAAAATTTAACTTTTCCTTTCAACCTAACAGGAACATAAAGATTCTGTACCCTCAAAATTTCACCTTTAAATGTCCTCCATTTCTCTATTACATCCTTCCCATAAAACATATTGTCCCAATCCTCTCCTTCTAAATCCTTTTGCATCTCCTCAAAGTTAGCCTTTCTCCAATCAAAAATCTCAACCCTGGGTCCAGACCTATCCTTCTCCATAATTATATTGAAACTAATGGCATTGTGATCACTGGACCCGAAGTGCTCCCCAACACATACCTCCGTCACCTGACCTATCTCATTCCCTAAGAGGGGATCCAACACTGCCCCTTCTCTAGTTGGTACCTCTATGTATTGCTGCAAAAAACTACCCTGCACACATTTTACAAACTCCAAACCATCCAGCCCTTTTACAGTATGGGCTTCCCACTCTATGTGTGGAAAATTAAAATCTTAAGAAACAAATCAGGAGGGCTAAAAGAAGGCACGGAGTTGGTCTTGCCTGTAATGTGAAGGAGATATGTTAAGAGCAAAAGGATTGCAAGGAACAAAATTGGTCCTCTGGAAGATCAGATTGATAATCCATGTCTAGAACCAAAACAGATGGGGGAAATCTTAAATAATTATTTTTGTACTGTATTTATTTAGGAGATGGGCACAAAATCTATAGAAGTGAGGCAAAGTTACTTCAATTTCATGGACCCTGTACAGATAACAGAAGAGGAGTGTTTACTATCCTGAGGCAAATCAGTGTGGATAAATCCCCAGGACCAGACAAGGTGTTCCCTCGGACCCTGTAGGAGGCAAGTGCAGAAATTTCCAGGGCCCTACTAGAGATATTTAAGTTATCCTTAGTGACAGAAGAGGTACCAGAGGATTGGAGAATAGCCAATGTTGTTTCACTGCTTTAAAAAGGCTCTAAACATAAACTGTGTTGGCGCATGGCCAAGTGGTTAAGGCGTTCGTCTAGTGATCTGAAGGTCGCTAGTTCGAGCCTTGGCTGAGGCGGCGTGTTGTGTCCTTGAGCAAGGCACTTAACCACACATTGCTCTGTGACGACACTGGTGCCAAGCTGTATGGGACCTAATGCTCTTCCCTTGGACAACATCGGTGGCGTGGAGAGGGGAGACTTGCAGCATGGGCAACTGCCGGTCTTCCATACAACCTTGCCCAGGCCTGCGCCCTGGAAACCTTCCAAGGCGCAAATCCATAGTCTCACGAGACCAACGGATGCCTAAAGGAAACATAAACTAGGCTGGTGAGTCTGACATGAGTTGTGGGAAAGTTATTGCAAGGTATTCTAAGGGGCTGATATATAAGTATTTAGATAGACATGGACTGATTAACAACAGTTAGAATGGCTTTCTGCATGGTAGGTCATGTCAAACTATTCTTATAGAGTTTTTCAAGGACAAGCAAAGCGGATGAAGGTAGCGCAGTGGATATTGTCTACATGGACTTTTGCAAGGCATTTGACAAGGTCCCACATGGGATGTTCATCAAAAAGATTCAGTTGCTTGGCACTCAAGATGAGGTAGTAAATTGGATTAGACATTGGTTTAGTGGGAGAATGGTAGTAGATGGTTGCCTCTCTGACTAGAGGCCCGTGACTAGTGGTGTACCGCTGGGACTGGTGCTGGGTCCGTTGTTGTGTATTGTCTATGTCAACGATCTGAATGATAATGTGGTCAACCGGGTCAGCAAATTTGCAGATGTCACCAAGACTGGGGGTGTAGTGGACAACGAGGAAGGCTATCATGGCTTGCAGAGAGATCAACATCAGCTGGAAAAATGGGCTGAAAAATGGCAGATGGAATTTAATGCAGACAAGTGTGAGGCTTTGCACTTCAGTAGGACAAACCAGAGTAGGTCTTTCACAGTGACTGGTTGGGCACTGAGGAGTGTAGTTGAATAAAGGGATCTGGGGATACAGATCTGTAGTTCATTGAAAGTGCTGTCATGGGTTGGTAGGGTTGTAAAGAAAGCTTTTGGCACATTGGCCTTCATAAATCAATATACTGAGTACAGAAGATGGGATGGTATGTTGAAGTGGTATAAGATGTTGGTGAGGCCTAATTTGAAGTATTGTGTGCAGTTTTGGTCACCTATCTACAGGAAAAATGTAAACAAGATTGAAAGAGTACAGAGAAAATTTACAGTGATGTTGCTGGGTCTGGAGAACCTCAGTTATAAGGAAAGATTGAGTAGGTGAGGACTTCATTCCTTAGAACATAGAAGATTGAGAGGAGAATTGATAGAGGTATACAAAATTATGAGGAATATAGATAGAGTTAATGCAAGTCGGCTTTTTCCACTGAGGAAAAAGTGGACTACAACCAGAGGTCATGCAATAAAGGAAAAAGGTGAAAAGTTTAAGGGGAACATGAGGAGAATCTTTTTCAGTCAGAGAGTCGTGAGAGCATGGAATGAGCTGCCAGCACAAGTAGTGCATGTGAGCTCAATTTCAAAGTTTGGATAGGTACATGGATAGTAGGGATATGGAGGGCTATGGTCCCAGTGCAGGTTGATGGGAATAGGTAGTTTAAAAAGTTTCAGCATGGACTAGATAGGCCAGATGGCCTGTTTCTGTGCTGTACTTCTCTGTGACTCTATGTCTCTAACCTGGACATTGGTTACTAGTCTCCCCACTATCGAGGACATCTTCGATAGAAGATGCCTCAGGAAGGCGGCATTAGTCATGAAGGACCCTGACCATCAGGAAATACCTCATTTGTTCACTATCTCACTTCTTGCTCTCTTTTTGTGCTAGTTTATATATGTTCATATATGTCTTATTGTAACATGTATTGTTCTGTATTACTGCTGCGAAACAACAAATTTCACGACATAGGGCAGTGAGAGTAAACCCAAAATAATCTGCAGATGCTGGGGTCAAAGCAACACTCACAACATGCTGGAGGAACTCAGCAGGTCGGGCAGCATCAGTGGAAACGATCAGTCGATGTTTCGGGCCGGAACCCTTCGTCAGGACTGTAGAGGGAAGGGGCAGAGGCCCTATAAAGAAGGTGGGGGGAGGGTGGGAAGGAGCAGGCTGGTAGGTTCCAGGTGAAAACCCAGTAAGGGGAAAGATAAAGGGGTGGGGGGGGGAAGCAGGGAGGTGATAGCAGGAAAGGTGAAGAAGGAATAGGGGAAAACACAATGGGTAGTAGAAGGAGGTGGAACCATGAGGGAGGTGATAGGCAGCTGGGGGAGGGGGCAGAGTGAAATAGGGATAGGGGAAGAAAGGGGAAGGGAATTACCGGAAGTTGGAGAATTCTATGTTCATACCAAGGGGCTGGAGACTACCTAGACGGTATATTAGGTGTTGCTCCTCCAACCTGAGTTTAGCCTCATCATGGCAGTAGAGGAGGCCATGTATGGACATATCTGAATGGGAATGGGAAGCAGAGTTGAAGTGGGTGGCTACTGGGAGATCCTGTCTGTTGTGGTGGACGGAGCAGAGGCGCTCGATGAAGCGGTCCCCCAATCTGCGTCAGGTTTCACCGATGTAGAGGACTCTCCATCTGCCCACTGACTCTCATAACTACCTTGACTATACCTCTTCCCACCCCGCCACATGCAAAAATGCCATTCCCTATTCCTAGTTCCTCCGTCTCCGCCGCATCTGCTCCCAGGATGAGGCTTTCCATTCCAGGACATCTCAAATGTCCTCTTTCTTTAAGGATCATGGTTTCCCTTCTGCCGTCATCAATGATGCCCTCACCCGCATGTCCTCCATTTCCCGCACTTCGACCCTCACCCCGACCCTCACCCCATCCTCTCGCCACCACAACAGGGACAGAGTTCCCCTTGTCCTCACCTATCACCCCACCAGCCTCCGGATCCAGCACATTATCCTCCGCAACTTCCGCCACCTTCAACAGGATCCCACCACTAAGCACATCTTTCCCTCTCCACCCCCTCCGCTTTCCGTAGGGATAGGTCCCTCCGCGACTCCCTGATCCACACGTCCCTCCCCACGGATCTCCCACCTGGCACTTATCCCTGTAAGGGCAAGTGCTACACCTGTCCCTACACCTCATCTCTTGCCACCATTCAGGGCCCCAAACAGTCCTTCCAGGTGAGGCAACACTTCACTTGTGAGTCTGTTAGGGTCATCTATTGCATCCGGTGCTCCCGGTGCGGCCTCCTCTACATCAGTGAAACCCGACGCAGATTGGGAGACCACTTCGTCGAGCACCTCCGCTCCGTCCACCACAACAGACAGGATCTCCCAGTAGCCACCCACTTCAACTCTGCTTCCCACTCCCATTCAGATATGTCCATACATGGCCTCCTCTACTGCCATGATGAGGCTAAACTCAGGTTGGAGGAGCAACACCTCATATACTGTCTAGGTAGTCACCAGCCCCTTGGTATGTAATTCCCTCCCCCTCCCTTCCCCTATCCCTATGTCACTCTGCCCCCTCCCCCAGCTGCCTATCACCTCCCTCATGGTTCCTCCTCCTCCTACTACCCATTGTGTTTTTCCCTATTCTTTCTTCACCTTTCCTGCCTATCCCCTCCCTGCTTCCCCTCCCCCACTCCTTTATCTTTCCCCCTTACTGGTTTTTCACCTCGAACCTACCAGCCTTCTCCTTCCCACCCTCCCCCCACCTTCTTTATAGGGCCTCTACTCCTTCCCCCTACAGTCCTGACGAAGGGTTCCGGCCCGAAAAGTTGACTGATTGTTTCCACTGATGCTGCCCGACCTGCTGAGTTCCTCCAGCGTGTTGTGAGTGAGAATAAACCTGCTTCTGAATTTGATTCAGATTGCTTCCCTGTCCGCCCACTTTCTCCCTCACGTGGTCTCACCAGCTTGTGCTCCTTCCCTTTCCCCCACCTTCTTATGCTGGCTTCTTTCCCTTTCTTTTCCAGTCTTGATGAATGGTCTTGACCCAAAATATTGACTCTTTATTCCTCTCCATAGATGCTGCCTGGCCTGCTGAGTTCCTCCAGCATTTTGTGTGTGTTCTTCTGATTCTGATCCTGAAGATAATAGAGCAGGAAAAAAACAGCAGTACACAACACAGTCATCTGGAAGATAAAAAGCTCAGTTGCATTTTGTTTTAACTGAAACAGTAATTAAACTCACTTGAGTTCTTAATGACTGTGTGTCTAAGCTTCAGAGTGCCACCAAACAATTAACTAATTAACACAAAGTATTACGACAAGCAGTATGTTCTTTGAATTTTTGAATATGATTTGCCGATAGCCTACAGTGCAATCAGATGGACATAATCAGACACTGTGGGAGGCTGTCAAACCTAGATGGAGATGTTTTATACCATGGGTTCTAGCTGGTGAATGCAAGGCAAAACCAAACCACGGTTAGACTTTCCAATCAGATTCCTTCTCTAGGATGGTGGTGAATATTGGTAGCTCCGGTTGAGGTGTTTGATGTTGGGGTGCTTGACAGGCTTGGGAATTACATTGTAGATATTTCATCACCATTCGAAGTGACGTCCTCAATCCATGGTTGTTGCTGGTTCTCTCTGGGAATGCTCATCAATCCCGTGGACGGGGGCCTATATAAACGTGAGCACTCCCGGAGAGAAACACCAACAACTGCACACTGAGGATGTCACCTCGAGTGGTGATCAAATATCTTCAAGCTCAGAGAACACCACAACATCAGATTCCTTCTTCTTCAGTTCTTTACCTTTTCCACCTATCACCTCTCAGCTTTTTACTTCACCCCCTCCTCCAGTCACTTGGCTTCACCTATCACCTTCTAGATTGTCCTCCTTCTCCTCCTTCCACCTTCTTATTCGGGCATCCTAACCCTTCCTTTCCTGTCCTGATGAAGGGGCTCGGCCTGAAACATTAACTGTTTATTCCTCTCCATAGATGCTATCTGACCTGCTGAGCTCCTCCAGCATTTTGTGTGTGTTACTCTGGATTTCCAGCATCTGCAGAATCTCTTGGGTTTATGATAAACTAAAGTTAGTCTGTATCTACATTGAACCATAGGGGCAGCATGGTAACATAATGGTTAGTAAAACACATTCCAGAATCGGTGATCGGGGTTCAGTTCCCATCACGGTCTGTAAGGAGTTTGTATGTTCTCCCCATGATCACGCAGGTGTCTGCTGGGGGCTCCAGTTTCCTCCCACATTCCAAGGAATGTTATGGTTAGGGTTAGTAAGTTGTGGGAATACTGTGTTCGAGATTTAAGATGCAAAACTCAAGTTTATTTACCACATGCACATCGATACCTTCAGTGAAATGCATGGTTTGCATCAACAATCAACACACACCAGTGGTGTGCCCGGAATCACACGTTCTAGGGGCCCACCATGTTCAACAGAACAACACAGAACACAACAGAACAAAACACAAAAAAGACAATTAAAAACACCAGAAGAACAAAGGTGGCAACACCTTAAGGGCTGCACCTAGCACAATCCTCAGACTGCGTTGGTTGTTGATGCAAATGACGCATTTCACTGTATGCCTTGACACATAAAGCTAATCCTTTACATCTTTAAATGCATCGGGGCTATCAGCTATGGTAAATTTCTCATGTGTCAGAGAGATTTGGGTCTTAATCCCCAGCCCCAGAGATTTACCCATACTGCGGGCTGGATTTCTCAGTTCACTGAGGGAGCAGTGTGTTGTCAGGGACACTGTTCCCTGAATAGAACAGAGAAGAATATAGCACAGGAGTGGGCCATTTAGCCCCCATTGTTGTACCAAACAGCTCAAAAGCAAAACAAAAATACCCAATGGAGCATTAAATTGCAAACTTTCAGCAGACTCATAGAATCATAGAGGTAAACAGCATGGTAGTTCAAGTTCAAATACAAGTTTATTGTCATTCAAACATGTAAGCTGCTTGTCTGTCATATCCGATGACGACAGTGAAACTTGTGTGGGGGAGTGTAAAGTGGACATTGCACTGAGCCAATTCCACTTTCTAGAGCTTAGAAACCTGGCTGCAGTCCTCCGAATGGTCGCCACGACTGGGGTCTTCCTTAGATGCAGTGGATGACCATGACTCCTCCTGTGTCTTGCTATGCCCTTCCTTCTCGAAGGAGCATTGCAGAACCGCCTTCCAGGCCATTGCTGCTGCCTTCACATATTTGGACCAGTATGTCCCTATCTCATTGGGGTATGAGTCGGCTCGCTATACACATATACAGTTAAATGAAATGATATTCCTCTGGTGTAAAACACGGTACATATTTCACATACTGCACTACCTTTGCACTAACCTTACTTCCCATTTTTCTATTTTCTATTTATGATTTATAATTTAAATTTTTAATATTTACTAATTTTAACTATTTTTAGTATTTTTAATATTTAATATTGTAATCCAGGGAGTGTGAAGCGCATTCAAATATCGCTGTGATGATTATACATTCTAGTACTAATTGTTTGGTGACAACAAAGTATAAATAATATTTTATAAAACAGGCCCCTGGGCTCAATTTTTCCATGCCAAGGAAGATTCCCAACTCATCTTATTCCATTTGAGCATGTATGGTATACCTTTCCTATCCATGTACCTGCCCAAGTGTCTTTTAAATATTGTTACTGTACATAAATACTGTCTCACATATTGCTATTATCCTAGGGTGGCATTGTAGAGTAACAGTCAACATAATGCTATTACAGCAGGGTTGGTTGGGATCAAAATTCCCATCCCTCCCTTAAAGAGTTTGTATGTTCTTCCGAACACCTTTAAAAGGCGATGCCTCAAAAAGGTATTTTCATCATTAAGGACCCCCATCACCCAGCTCAAGCCTCTTCTCATCGCTACCATCAAGGAGGAGGTAGAGGAGCCTGAAGACACACACTCTTCATTTCTGGAGCAGCTTCTTCCCCACCACCATCAGATTTCTGAATGGACAATGAACCCATGAACACTACCCCACTACTTTTCCTTCTCTTTTTGAGCTATTTATTTAATTTATATGTTTATATATTTATTATTGTAATTTATAGTTTTTATTATTATGTATTGCAATGTACAGCTGCCACAAAACAAAAAGTTTCACAGCGTGCACCAGTGATGTTAAACCTGACCCTGTTTCTGATTCTGATTGTGTGAATTTCCTCCGGGTGCTTTTTTCACCCTGAGACAAAGAGGTGACTATTTCAGCGATCACATCACCAGCATTGGGTGTACGGTGTATCACATCCAGGGCCAAAGGCTCTGTTCCTGTGCTGTGCTGTTATATGTTCTAATCTCAGTAATTCCCTCCCTAAACCTCCTCTCCTTCAATATCCTCTTTTACCCTTGGACAAAAGGGCATAGATTTTGGTGATTGGACCTGAAATCATATTCTGGGGTGTTAAGCCTCTTCTATGTTCATATAATTAAAAAAATGCATGCAACTGCCTCAATTAATCATCATCTTCATTATGTGCTGTGTCGAATTACATGGACAATCATGGTCTTTCCATGACTACGATTGCTCTAAGCAAATTTTTCAACATAAGTGGTTTGCCATTGCCTTCTCCTGGACAGTGGCTTTACAAGACGGGTAATCCCCAGTCATTGTCAATACTCTTCAGAGATTATCTACCTGGCATCAATGGTTGCATAACCAGGACTCGTGATATGCACCAGCTTCTCATACGACCATCCACCACCTGCTCCCATGGTGTCACATGATCCTGATTGTTGTGGGGTGTAGGGGGAGTGTCTAAGCAGGTGCTACACCTTGTCCAAGGGTGACCTGCGGCCTAGCGGAGAGAAGGAGTGTCTTATTCCATGCCACCAACCCAGCCTCTATTAATATACCTGGCTAATACTAGGGGGCAGAATTTTAAGGTGACTGGAGGAAAGTATAGGGGAGATGACAGAGGTAAGTGTTTACTCAGACTGTGGTGAGGATATGGTGATGGTAGAGACAGATACATTTGGAACATTGAAGAAATTCTCATATAAGAACATGGATGATAGGAAAAGTGCAGGGCTATGTATGAAAAATGGTGATATTGATGTTAAAGTAGGTTAAAAGATCGACACAACATTGTGAGCTAAAGGGCCTGTCCAGTGCTGTAATGTTCTGTGTTCTACACTCAGTGGCCACCTCCTGTACCTAATAAAGTAGCCTCTGAGTGTATGTTTTTGTCTTCTGCTCTGCTGCAGTCTAGTTACTTTAAGGTTTGACATATTGTATATCCAGAGATGCTCTTCTGCACATCGCTGTTGTAACGTGTGGGTATTTGGGTTACAGTCGCCTTCCTGTCAGCTTGAACCAGCCTGGCCATTCTCCTCTGACCTCTGTCATTAACAAGGCATTTTTGCCCACAGAACTGCTGCTCGCTGGATGTTTTTTTTTGTTGTTGTTGCTTTTCACACCACTGTTTCTAGAAATCATTGTGCATGAAAATCCCAGGAGATCACCAGCTTCTGAGATACACAAACCACCCTGTCTGGCATCAACGAACATTCCACAGTCAAAGTCACTTAGATCACATTTCTTCCCCATTCTGATGTTTGTTCTGAACAACCACTGAACCTCTTGGCCACGTCTGCCTGCTTTTATGCAATGAGTTTCTGGCTGATTAGATATTAACGTTAACAAATGTGCCTAATAAAGTGGCCACTGCAAGAATCTTCTACTTTTTGATGTCTTGTCTTCATTGAATTATCTTGAAGGTGTTCAATCAAAAAAGACTGCTAAGCCTTCTTAATATACCAATTACCTTGGCTCCATGCCAGAAATGCTTCCTTCAGTGTGATGACCCACAGATTTTTAACGTTGTTAATTTCTATAGCAGCTTATCAATCACAGGTGCCTGGTATGGAGTGAAGAATTTCCACTTCACTTCCCATCTGTCCACCTGCTTATCATTTGTCATTGGTAGTGTCATTTGTCATTTGATTCACAGCAGCCTTTTCAGAGCCTTGATTGATTCACAGGTTGTTTCAGTAAGAGAGCAAGCTGACGACCCTTACATTGTAAATTAACTGGCCATTGGTCAGACCACACTTGGACTACTGTCAGCAGTTTTTCATCCCTTATCTACAAAAGGATGTGCTGGCATTGGAGAGGGTCCAGAGGAGGTTCATGAGAATTACGCTGGGAATGAAAGGGTTAACGTATGATAAGAGTTTGATGGCTCTGGACTTACCGGACTTTAGAAGGAGGAGAGGAGATCTTATTGAAATTATCAAATATTGAAAGGCCCAGATATTTTTATTTTTGCACTACTTATTTCAGTGACTTCTTCAATGTTTGGATAAAGCTTTCAGCTAACCCATTCATTGCCGGGTGGTGAGGAGCTGACTTGAAATGTCTAATGCCATTTTTCTTCATAAACAGTTGGAATGTGGTGTATTCACATTACAGTGTGTGAGAGAGAGAGACAGAGAGAGAAAACAACGCAAATGTGTAGGCAACAGATCAATACGTAATGCTAAGGGAGGGGGGCATTCATTGCTCTAAAAGAAATAGATCCATACATTACGCTACCTCCCCCTTTAGATTAATGGAACATAAAATTGTGTATGTATAAAACATTCAATTTCCCTTTCATAAATCCATATTCCAAATAAACGCTTTCACAATAACAGTCCATAACTAACTTCACAATTCGAAAGGCTCTGCGTTTCGGGTGGTGTTTTGTTTCTTTCAGAATAGTACCTCTGGATTTGTGAAGTGACACCGGGTTTGTCTAAGGCAACTTTCTCAGCTTCCGGTGTCATGTTGCCGTTGATGACGTCATCACTGAGAGTTAAGTCCGTAATGTGTCCATCTTGTTGGATGCAGTCGACTCAGATACGTTCTTCGGTTGAGCATCCACTATCTGGTCCACATAGTCATAGTCATAGTCATAGTCATACTTTATTGATCCCAGGGGAAACTGGTTACATGACGTCTCCATGTCTGATCTCCAACATCCACTGTGTACATCAGTGGTCCAGTTCTTGTAGCTATCCTACCGGGTGTCCACTTGTCTTCTCAGTATTCACACGCTAGGACATACTGTCCAATCTCAAATCCACTTGCTGCTTCACTTGGTAATTAGCTGAACTGTTTATTCTGCACTTCCCTCCGTAGATCTGGTTTCAGGAGGACTATGTGAGATCTCAGATTCCTGCTCATGAACAGCATCGAAGGTGTTTGATTTGCGTCGCTTGAACAGAGTTCCGATACACAAAAGAGAAGTTGTCCACCTTGTGCTGTAGGGAAATGTCCTCTTTGTCCATTGCTTTAATGGACTTCTTGAAGGTTTGGATAAACCTTTCAGCTAACCCATTCGTTACTGGGTGGTGAGGAGCTGACTTGAAATGTCCGATGCTATTTTTCTTCATAAACAGTCGGAATTCTTCTGACGTGTATTGTGGCCTGTTGTCACTCACAATTTGTTCGGGTAAGTTGTTTCCGGTGAAGATAGTCCTCAGAGCGAAGACAATCTTTGCTGAGGTGGTTGACTTCGCTGATATAACCTCCGGCTACTTCAAATGAGCACCCACAGCAATCAGAAACATGAAGTCATAATCAGAATCAGGTTTATTACTGGCAGATGTCATGAAATTGTTAACTTAGCAGCATCAGTTCAATGCAATACATAATACAGAAGAAGAAGAAAAAAAATAAATAAGCAAGTCAATAACAGTATATTTATGTTGAATAGATTAAAAATCATGCAAAAACAGAAATACTATACATTAAAAAAGTGAGGTCGTGCTCATGGGTTCAATGTCCATTTAGGAATCTGATGGCAGAGGGGAAGAAGCTGTTCCTGAATCACTGAGTGTGTGCCTTCAGGCTTCTGTACCTCCTACCTGATGGTAACAGTGAGAAAAGGACATGCCCTGTGTGCTGGAGGTCCTTAATAATGGACGCTGCCTTTCTGAGACACCGCTCCTTGAAGGTGTCCTAGGTACTTTGTAGGCTAGTACCCAAGATAGAAAGATCCAACTAAATTTACAACCCTCTGAAGCTTCTTTCAGTCCTGTGCAGTAGCCCCCATTCCAGACAGTGATGCAGCCTGTCAGAATGCTCTCCACAGTACATCTATAGAAGTTTCTGAAAAGTCAATATGTATTCTTTACCATGGTGAAGACAGCCTCTCCCATGGGTGTAACAGTTTTTGTGGGGGTGCATTTTGAAATTTTCAGCATCCTGAGAAGCTGTTTGTTTTGTCCCGTAACTATCGGTGCAGTTCATGATATTTTCTGACATTTAGAGTGGTACTCACCACCAATTTGTTGTGTCTGTGCACAATTACACATCAATTAAATAAAAGCACGCATATGGGAGCTGGCTTTCACTGGTGTATCCACATTGCAGCAGGAGCGAGAGAGTAAAAATGCACATGCGTAGACAGCAGAAAGCAGCATCCATCAGCAGGGACCCCCATCACCCAGGGACATGTTCTTTTCTTGTTGTTGCAATGGGGAAGTGGCACGGGAGCCTCAGGACTCACACCAGCAGGTTCAGGAACAGTCACAACCCCTCAGCCACTTGAACCAAAGTGGATAACTTCACTCAACTTCACTCGCCCCATCATTGAAATGTTCCCACAACCAATAGATTCACTTTTGAGGATTTGTCATCCCATCTTGATATTAATTGCTTAATTATTATTATTTCTCCTTTTTGTATTTGCAGGATTTATTGTCTTCTGTACTGTGCTCGAAAGCCCTAGTTGGGTGGTCTTTCATTGGTTTTGTTGCAGTTATTATTCTATAGATTTATTGAGTATCCCCACCAGTAAATAAATCTTGGGGTTGTATATGGTGACATATATGTACATTGATAATAAAATTTACTTTGCACTTTATATACCACACTGGATTGATCTCTGGGCTTGGATAGACTGTGCTCAAAGGAGTCTTAGAAATCTTGGCTAAATCTCATCAGAGCATAGAATGTGAAATGTTCTCATTGTGATCTTCCATCTCCCACAACACACCAATTTTCTACAGAGGCACCGGCCTCAAGTCCACCCTCCTCCAGAGCTATGAAATCCCAAAACTCCGAAGGCATGGTAATCTTCTAGGCCGCGTCCTCGGTATGTCGAATAACGGCCAGTCGTGAGACCACGAGAGTGGGTCCCATTTCCGCAAAAAACCAGGGCAGGGTCTACAAAAGAACCCTGAAAGGGAAAAATAGAGACATTAAAGATGGAAATAGAGCTGTTTCCGAAGATGCCAGCAAAGGAGTTGCTGTTAGGCGCCATCGTCTCC
Organism: Mobula hypostoma; assembly: GCF_963921235.1. Taxonomy (NCBI): domain Eukaryota; kingdom Metazoa; phylum Chordata; class Chondrichthyes; order Myliobatiformes; family Myliobatidae; genus Mobula; species Mobula hypostoma. The sequence continues at coordinate 5,135,630 of NC_086107.1, forward strand.
TGAGAAGATGGATTTCCAACTTCTGCAGATTTTCTCTTATTTGTGACGGTAAGTTGTCCTGTGGTTCAGCTAGGTGGATCACTGGGTGTTGTGGCTCAGCAGGCCAAAGGGCCTGATCTGAACTGTATCACAAAATAACCAACAGAATCGTGCAAGGACCCTCACAACATTTTGAGAGCCCTTCAGATGCAAAGCATAGAAGGCTACAAGTCAAGTATTGATACATTGGTTTGTCCTAGGTTGTTGAGCAGATATCCTGAATGAAAGCAGCAAGCTGGCTGCTGGTTATGTGCCCAGAGACCCAAGTTCTTTGGGCAGAGCTTGGAAAAACTGACACAACGGACTTTTAACATCGTAAGTCAGCAAGTTATTTGTTATGTCTCCCTCTCACTGTGAAATGGAGACATGTCTTTCTCCCTTATCAGGGAGAGAGAGAGAGCATGTGGTATGTTGAATACCGGGTGAGTGAGTAGTCTTTGGGGTAAGTCTGTGTTTTGATTGATTCTTTGATGCACGCTTGAGTGCTTGGTGGGGGCGGGGGTGACAATGCTTTTTTTGCTGGTGGGGGAGGGGGGTCCGTTGCTTTGCTGCTGTTTACGCATGGGAGGGGGCTTTGGGGTTCTAACATTTAACTGTCATTCATTCTTTGGGGCACATCTCTGTTTTCGTGGATGGTTGTGAAGAAAAAGAATTTCAGGATGTATATTGCAATACATTTCTCTGACATTAAATGTACCTCTGAAACTCACACAAAATGCTGGAGGAACTCAGCGTGCCAGGCAGCAGGACTGAAGAGTCTTGGCCTGAAATGTTGACTGTATTCTTTTTCATAAATGATGCTCGGTCCGCTGAGTTCCTCCAGCATTTTGTGTGTGTTGCTTGGACAACTTACAATGACGTGTTAACCCACCAAGTGGTATGTCTTTGGAATGTGGGAGGAAACCAGAGCACCCGGAAGAAACCCACACACCCTACCATCATTATGTGCCGTGTCATATGACGTATGTCATATTATTCTTAGCAAATTTTTCTACAAAAGTGGTTAGCCACGGCCTTCTTCTGGGCAGTGTCTTTACAAGATTGGTGACCCCAGCCATTAAGATTGTCTAACTGATGTCAGTGGTCGCTAAACCGGGACTTGTGATATGCACCAGCTGCTCATACAACCATCCACTCCCTGCTCCCATGGCTTCACATGACCCTGATTGGGGGGTGAGGGATAAGCAGGTGTTACACCTTGCCCAAGTGTGACCCGGAGGCCAGTGGAGGGAAGGAGTGCCTTCCACTTCCTTCAGTAGAGATATATCTCCACCCCATCACCTCTCACGCACACACAGAGAAAAATGAACAGACTCCTTACAGATGATGCTGGAATTGAAGTCTGAACTCTGACACCCTGAGCTAAAATAGCTTTGTTCTAATCACTACGCTACTGTAGCTTATGGTCAACAATGTACTTATTATTGCTATGCTTCATTAAGGTTGTCACAGCCTGAAGTGGTAATGGGGATAGGGGTAGTAGGGGTGTCAGGGAGGGGTAGCACCTCTGGTGGGGGAATATGTCGCATCCTTTTCAAGATGGTTAGTCGACCTTTGGTCCCCACCTGGCACTCAGCTCTCACCTGTGGCTCCCCGTAGCTGTTTGCATGTGACAGCGGCCATACCCCGGGCAACGGCTTCGACAAGCCGGCTAAACCAGGTGAGGGTAGCCGACGGGGCTCAAACCCTCGGTGAGATAGGGAGTTGTCTATCCCAGCATGTGAAGACAGACTCTGGTGGATTGAGCGGACGAGACCAATGGAAGATCCTACGGTCAAGAAGGCGGTCTCTGCAAGCGTCGTGGAACGTGTAGAGCAGGACAAGGCACAGAAGATGTCCTGGTCATCCACTGTGCCTAGTCCCATCTCCAGCTGTCTCGAATCTGTCTTGCCACTGGATCCAGATGGGAATTGGGAAGAGAGAGTGAGGCTGACGCTGTGCAACTCTCCCTCACTTAAATCCAAATCACGCGCTAGTCTCGACACCATCATAATGGTGTCAAGGTCCTCATCGACGTCGACGATGGACGAAAACAATGGGGATAAGTTCCCACCACCTATTAAATGCTCCCAGTGGTGTAGATCTCAATAGCCTCTGACAACCAAGTGCAGCTCCTGGCCTCCACGTGTGACTTAACTAGCAAGCCCGGCAGAATAACTTCTACCGACAGGAGAAAGGACAAAAACGTGTTACTGGCACCTTAAAACCAATTTCTTGATGCAGGTGGGCTCCTCTGCTTTGGTTGGCAGCTCATCTAGAAGGAAAACTCTGATCTCAAACCTCTGCTGCCTTACGCCTATACCCACTCATGGGGAAGTCTTCAGAGGCAATCCCCAATGAAACATCTGGAGCTGGAGTTCCTAAGGCATCCCCACCTTGAGTTCAACACTGACTGACAACACCTAAGATGCTGCTGGTGCCAAACTGTATTGGTCTCTGCTGTTCCTTTGGATTCATCAGACACATGGAGAGAGGAGTCTGCTGCTTGGGCAACAGCTTGCTCTCCATATCGTACTGCCCCGGCTTGTGTATCATGTAGAGAGCGAACACTAAACATCCTTAGTGGACCCAACCAACAGAGGGCCTGAATTTTATTGCCATGTACATTGTTTACTTTGTGAGCCTTATGTGAACATAGAATTTCATTGTACCCTGGAGTATATGTCACTAAGCAAACACACTTTCTATCTCTACTAACCTTACAGACATGCTTTCCAAATTTCAGACCCCACCAGTGTAAAAAAAATCTTCCTCAAATCACCTGTAAATCTCCTATTGTCATAATGTGTACTGGCAATATCAGAACCCAAGTATGGAGGAAAGACAGATTCTGATGTAGAGATGACATCAAGAGTTTACGCATATGAATTCCAAAAAGAATTCCGATGGCTCAGCCAAGCGACACTGTGAGATGTAACATTTTCAAAACTAGGACCTTGTGATAAGTGCTTATCAAGCACCCGCTTAAATAATACAAGTAGCACAAAATCCCCAAAGCTGTCAAAATAAGCTCGACAAACTTCAACAGAAAGCACCAGGAGTCCACATTACGAAGAGGGAGTCGCTCAAGATAAACACAAGGAATTGTAAATGATTAATGACTCTTGTTAAACAACAATCAACTGATTCAGGTGCTCTAAAAAACCTCAGTCTAAAGCTTTGGTGCCCCGCACAGGTCCAAAGAGCTTGTTACATCGACCCTGTACCTCAAACCGATGCCCCCAGGTTACAGGGATCCCAATCATTGATTTGGAAAATATAACACTTTTCCTTCTCCTGCTGAGCCGAGTATCTCTACCATTTTGTGCGTGTTTTTCAAGATTTCCAGCATCTGCAGAATTATGTGTTTATGATTCAAGGTCTGTTCCAGATGCTGCATGAATCTCAGAAAAGGCTCTGCCTGCACCATCCCCTCAGGCTGCACTTTCCCGATTCCAACCTCTTGCCAGGTGAATAATTTCCCTCCTCAGATCTCGCCCAAGCCTCCTACAGTACTGTACAACAATCTTAGGACATGTATATTGTTAGGTTGCCAAGTACTTTTGCTCAGTACAGTAGCATGCACTGTACTGCTACCACATAAAAAAACCTATGGGAGTGATGATAAAGCTGATTCTGATATGGGTCTCTGTTGTGGACTGAGAGTGGGAAGAGGGCAGGGAGAGGGGAATCATGGTTTGGAAAATGGGAAGGGAGAGGGGAGTGGGCGTGAATCACCAGAGAGATATATTCTATAATGATTAATAGACTGATTGTTTGGAATGAATTTACCTTGCCGAAGGGCCTGTACTGTGTTGTAGTGTTCAATGTTCCAATGTAATCTGTCACTATAAATATGGAATAGAATGAATAAAGAAAATAAAAAAAGAATAAAATAAAAATGTAAGAAAAGCTCAAGAAGCTAAGGAAAGGGCAGTATGCCACAGGAATGGCCATTTGGCCAAACCAATTAAGCTATTGACATATAATCACTTCTTACTTATTTACTGCCTGTTAGACCGCTGGCGTTTCAGGCAGCACTGAAGGTCCTCCATTTCTGGCGGTGTTCAGGGCTTCCTTCATCGTGCCAGTAGCTTTCCCTTGATTTTCACTACCGTCAGTCATGCAAGTCCCGGCTGGAGACTCAGATGTAGAAGGATTCTTCATTGTTTTTCCCATAACAATTCTGTTTTACCAGTCAATTCAACTGAATCACCACTCGCTAGTTAAAGAAATCCCTCCTTGTCTCTGTTCTAAATAGATGTCCCTCTATTCTGAGAATCTTCCACTATTGGAAACATCCTCTCCACATCCACTGATCTGGAACTTTCAGTATTGTGTACTTTTCAATGGGATCCCCATTCATTCTTCTGAACCTCAGTGAGTACAGGCTCAGAATCATAACATGGTCTTCAAACATTAACCCTTTCATTTCCGGCATAATTCTCGTGTACCTCCTCTGGACCTTCTCCAATGCTAGCACATCCTTTGTTAGATAAGGGCCCCAAAACTGCTCACAATACTCCAATTGTGGTCTGACCAGTGCCTTATAAAGCTTCAGGGGTAGAATGGAACTGCTCACCATATTGGTTTATGATTGTCACGTTATATAATTCTTTATTAATTACATTTTTTTAATTCTTTATAATTGTTGAATGTTGTATTTTTGTTGCATGTTATGGCTTGACCAACACACCACAACAAATTCCTAATACATGTTAATTAAGTAATTAATTAATTTAGAAATACAGCACAGAAAGGCACTTCCGGCTGTTTGAACCATACCACGCAGCAACCCTCCATTTAGCCCTAGCCTAATCGAGGGACAAATTATAATGACCAATTAACCTATTAATCGACATGTCTTTGGATTGTGGGAGGAAACCAGAGGAGCTGGACAAAACCCATGTGGTACAACTCCTTAGAGAGGATGTTGAAATTGAACTCTGAGTTCCAATGCCCCATGCTGTAATAGCTACGCTATTGTCACACCTAATGTACGTAAATGGCAAATAAAGCTGATCATTAATCCTTGATATTTGATTCTTCGTACAGTTAAAACGTTGTTTTGTATGCCATCCACACAGATCATTTCATCACATTGGTGACTTTGTCACCGGGAGACTACAGTCTGTGTGGATTGCAAGTAACATCTCCTCGCTGTCAGTCATCACTAGTGCACTTCAAGGATGTGTGCTTAACCCACTGCTCCACTCTCTCTACACCCACAGATGTGTGACTAAGCACAGATCAAACACCATCTGTAACTTTGTCAACAACGCAGCTATTGTTGTCAGAATTTAAGATGGTGACAAGGAGGCGCATGGTAGCATGATAGTCTTAGGCACAGTACTGTACCTGTGATGGAGCTGGTTAATTCTGTTTCGAATGCCCTTGGAGGAAAAGAGTTCAACACAAATACCAATAAACTCCAATGGCTTTTCACTACAGCAATGTCCTTTTTGCATTCAAATCAGACCAATCCAACCAAGACTTATTGATGGCCACCCCTTGTAAGCGGAACAAGTGCTACACATGCCCTTACACTTCCTCCCTTACCACCATTCAGGGCCCCAGACAGTCCTTCCAGGTGAGGCGACGTTTCACCTGTGAGTCGACTGGGGTGATATACTGCATCCGGTGCTCCCGATGTGGCCTTCTATATATTGGCGAGACCCGACGCAGACTGGGAGATCATTTTGCTGAACACCTACGCTCTGTCCACCAGAGAAAGCAGAATCTCCCAGTGGCCACACATTTTAATTCCACATCCCATTCCCATTCTGACATGTCTATCCACAGCCTCCTCTACTGTAAAGATGAAGCCACACTCAGGATGGAGGAACAACACCTTATGTTCCATCTGGGTAGCCTCCAACCTGATGGCATGAACATTGACTTCTCTAACTTCCGCTAATGCCCCACCTCCCCCTCGTACCCCATCCGTTATTTATTTTCATACACACATTCTTTCTCTCACTCTCCTTTTTCTCCCTCTGTCCCTCCGACTACCCCTTGCCCATCTTCTGGGTTTATCCCCCCTCCCCCTTTTTCCTTCTCCCTGGGCCTCCTGTCCCATGATCCTCTCATATCCCTTTTGCCAATCACCTGTCCAGCTCTTGGCTCCATCCCTCCCCCTCCTATCTTCTCTTATCATTTTGGATCTCCCCCTCCCCCTCCCCCTCCCCCTCCCCCTCCCCCTCCAACTTTCAAATCTCTTACAAGCTCTTCCTTCAGTTAGTCCTGATGAAGGGTCCCGGCCTGAAACGTCGACTGTACCTCTTCCTAGAGATGCTGCCTGGCCTGCTGTGTTCACCAGCAACTTTGATGTGCGTTGCTTGAATTTCCAGCATCTGCAGAATTCCTCATGTTTGCTTTTTTTAGACCACACCACAACTGTTCTTATCCCTCTGTTAATGATTAGCTCTTTACATATGTATAATGCTCCCTATTGCCTTAACGAGTTTTCCACCTGAAAACAATGACTTCTTCTGGGCTTTTAACACCGATCGGGCCATGACACAATGGGAAGCAATGTTCTTGCTGCATCCCGCTGCACTCCCAGGTTTCCAGAAATCCCGTGGGATACCTAATCCGCCGGAAATAGAAGGAAAACCATGGTGACTGGAAGGAACGGAGTGTGTTGATCACAAAACTAATTTGTAAACATCTTATTTTACTTAGAAACTTGGCTGGTACATTGTGATCCAGTCAATTTTGTTCATTATCCATCTTCTTAAGCCATTCAAAACACATCCCAAAACATAAACATCTAAAAACAGACTTAAAAGGCTTTCTCTCCATTTTTAAAGACTTGCCAACTTTAACGAGATTTCTGCAGCTCTCTTTCATTCACTGCTGCCAAAGGAGGTTCTTGGCATAATATTCTGACAGAGATGACAAAAAAATGGAGGGTTATGTAGGAGATGTAGGGTTCCGAAGATTTTAATCCAAAGTTCTTTCAAAAGTCAGGAATGAGGCACAAAATGTGTTCCTTCGTGATAATTTTATTAAGTGTTAATAGAACAAAGAAAGTTGAAGAACAGGCAGTGATAAAGGTTCTAGTTAGTGAAGGGAGAGAGAAGCAAAAAGATGGTGCTGTTGTGCTGTCAGCTCTTTTTATACCCATAGATAAGGAACATTGCATTCCATTTGGGCAGCACGGTAGGGTTGTGGTTAGCACAACGCTTTGAAGTACAGGTGAACTATGTTCAACTCAAGCTGCTGCTTGTAAGGAGTTTGTACATTTTCCCTGTGACCATGTGGGTTTCCTCCGGGTGCTCCGGTTTCCTCCCACAGTTCAAAGACATACCAGTTGTAGGTTAATTGGTCATTGTAAATTTTCCAGTGATTAAGCTAAGATTAAATCAGGGGGTTGCTGGGTGGTGTGGCTCGAAGGTCCGATTCTGCACTGCATCACAATAGATAAATAAATAAATTGCAGATAAGAGTCAGCCAATCAGATAGCCCCTATTCAAAAAACATAGCACCAGAGAAGCTTCCAGAGCTTTCCTGAATCATACAAAAGCAACAATTCTGGGACACACTGAACTGACCACTAGGAAACATACTAAATTAAATGCGTATAAGTAATTATATAAAATACAAGCTGGTAAATAATTGTCAAGCTGCAAAAAGATACCAATTAAACAGTCTAATCCAACGGAGGGAAGGATTAGATTGATCTTAGGGCAAAGTAAAAACCTTGGCACAAAGGTTGACCAAAGGGCCCACGTTGTGCTGTAATGTTCTATGTTCTAGATACATATTGTTTGGCTTATCCTGTGCCCAGCACCTAGATCGAAGATAAAAGATGAATTTTATTTGTCACATGGACATTGAAACATCGAAATATCGAAACACACAGTGAAATGCATTGTTTTGTGTCAACAACCAACACAGTCCGAGAATGTGCTGGGAGCAGCTCGCAAGTGTCTCTGTGCTTCCAGCACCAACATTGCATGTCCACAATTTACTAAAACTAATCCGTTATGTCTTTGGAATGTGGGAGGAAACCAGAACTCCTGGAGGAAACCCACATGGTCACGGGGAGAAAGTACAATGGAATCAGTGAAAAACTACACCAGTCAAAGACTGACAAACAATCAATGTGCAAAGGAAGACACACTATACTAAAAATAAATAAATAAGTAAATAAATATGTACATACATACATACATACATAAATAAATAGATAAATATATTGAGACCATGAGCAGCGATAGGAGAGAGAGTGAATAGAAAAAGAGGGTGGAGAAGGACGAATGTAGAATTGGAAACATTGAAGCATACAATGAAATGTATCGTTTGCGTCAACGACCAACACAGTTGAATGATTGCACTGTGGCGTCATGCTTCTGGCACCAACACAGTGTCGCCTCCACTTACGAACCATAACTCCTTTAGTCTTAGGAATGTGGGAGAAAGCTAGAGCATCCAAAGGAAAAACACATTTCTCATCTCCATTTTGAAGTCTCATCAAGGTCTGCCGACTTTAAAGGTTCCCATCTTCTTCCTGATGGCAGTCCAGCCAGACCTTCGCCTGCTGCTGCATCTGTGTGGTTTCTGCATTTCTCATTGTTCTTTTGCTGCCAAAGGAAATCCTTAGGCTAGGCATTGAGGTACAAGAGGATCACAACCTTATCATGATTTGTGCCTCAATGATCCAGAGAGCTATGTTGGCTGGAGTCAGGGCTTTGTACTTTGGCTCTTGGTAAGGCGCCCATGCCAAATAGGTCAAAGGGCAGAGGCCAGACTAAGAGTGGTCCATCGGTCTTCCAGGTTTGGGGGGTTCAGCTCAGAGCTAACCACCCTGAAAGGTGAAACAAAACTGTTACAGAAACAGCAATGAAGAATCCTTCTACATCTGAGTGGCCAAGGACAGTCAGAGATGAAGGACCTTCATTGTTGTCCTAAATGTCATAATTGGCAGTAAGTAAGATACATACTGGGTGGCTTGTCCTGTGCACAGAAAATAGGTGTTATCACAAAAGATTAAACAGCCTCAAGATTAGCCTTATTTGTAACACGTACATCGAAACATCAAAACATGTGGTGAAATGTATTGTTTGCGTCAATGACCAACACAGTCCAAGGATGTGCCACCGTCGCTCCAGTACCAACACAGCATGCCTACAACACACTAACCCTTTCCTGGATGTCTTCGGAAAGCGGAGGTAACCCTCATAAACATGGGGAGAACATAAAAACTCCTTATCAACAGCAGTGGGAGTTGAACCCAGTTCGGTAATCACTGTAAAGTATTGCGCTAACTGTTACACTACCACGTCGCCCTCAGTGCTGGCCGCACTAGCATCACTAATTTCCGATATTAGACTAGGGTTAAAACCCTGATGGGTGGCCAGAAAGTCCAGAGGGGCCTATTCCGTGCTGATTCTCGATAAATAAATAGATTACTGGACACTAACAAACTTCTATAGACATATTGCTGAAAGTATCCTGACTGGTTGCACTACGGTCTAGTACGGCAATTAGAGTGTGCAGGAATATAAGAAGCTGCAGAGGGTAGTGGATCAGCCCAATACATCACAGGCACATCTCTCCCCACCATCAGTCATATCTACAGGAGGAACTGCCTCAAGAAACCAACACCCATCAAAGATCCCCACCACCGCGACCATGCCAGCTTCTCACAGCCACCATCAGACAGGAGCTACAAAATGCTGAAGTCCCACACCACCGAGTTCAGGAACAACTACTTCCCTTCAATCATTCAGTTCTTTAATAGACCTGCACAGCATTAATCACTAACTCAGTGTAGCAACACTATCATTACATTGACCACTTTCCAATATGGTGGACTGTGTTCTTTTCTTTCATGTGTGGTTCTGTGCATTTACACTTTTCTTGTGATTGCTGGTTACCTGATGCTCTGCGCCTGAGATGCTGCTGTAAGTAAGTTTTTCACTGCACCTGTGCAGACACCGACTTGTGCAGGTACTAATAAACTGACCTGAGCTGATGTTGAAGAGCTGTCACACTTACCATTTTGGATATCTCGGGTAATGAGTACAGAGAGGAAATTAAGAACCTGGTGGCATGGTGCAAAGACAACCTATCCCTCAACGTCAGCAAGATGAAGGAATTGGTTGTTGACTTCAGAAGGAGTAGCGGACCGCACGACCCAATTTACATTGGTGGTGCGCAAGTGGAACAGGTCAAAAGCTTTAAGTTCCTCGGGGTCAATATCACAAATGACCTGACTTGGTCCAACCAAGCAGAGTTCACTGCCAAGAAGACCCACCAGCGCCTTTACTTCCTGAGAAAACTAAAGAAATTTGGCCTGTCCCCTAAAAACCTCACTAATTTCTATAGATGCACCGTAGAAAGCATTCTTCTAGGGTGCATCACAACCTGGTATGGAAGTTGTCCTGTTCAAGACCGAAGGAAGCTGCAGAAGATCGTGAACACGGCGCAGCACATCACACAAACCAATCTTCCATCCGTGGACTCTCTTTACACTGCATGCTGTCGGAGCAGTGCTGCCAGGATAATCAAGGACACGACCCACCCAGCCAACACACTTTTCGTCCCTCTTCCCTCCGGGAGAAGGCTCAGGAGCTTGAAGACTTGTACGGCCAGATTTGGGAACAGCTTCTTTCCAACTGTGATAAGACTGCTGAACGGATCCTGACCCGGATCTGGGCCATACTCTCCAAATATCCGGACCTGCCTCTTGGTTTTTTTGCATTACCTTACTTTCCATTTTTCTATTTTCTATTTATGATTTATAATTTAAATTTTTATATTTACTAATTTTTACTATTTTTAATATTTAATATTTGTAATCCAGGGAGCGGAAAGCGCAGAATCAAATATTTCTGTGATGATTGTATGTTCTAGTATCAATTGTTTGGTGACAATAAAGTATAAAGTATAAAGTATATTCCCTTTACGTGTGCAGTTACCCACTTCCCTTATCCTAGAACCCATTTCTTCTTGTCCTCGTCTTCCACTCTGCCCACTGCAACCCTCTGAAATTCTTGAAACCTCCAATGTGAAGATGTTCTTGTTGTCCCTGTCGTCCACCCCACCCACCACCACTCTCTGCAATTCCTGAAACTGCCAACGTGAAGCTGTCACTAAACTATTAATGGGCATGTGTGGAACTCAGCTGTTCCTCTATCAGTGGGAACGTTTTCTTCACATCACCTTGCATTTTGCAGATCTGTCACTTGGATACAAGGTTTGAATCAATCTTGATTTCATTTAGCAGGTCTTGTAAATCAATACTGAGCTGTCCAGGGTTAGAACACAGAAGACAGAAAATTACAACACAGTATAGGTCCTTTGTCTCACGATGTTGTGCCAACCTTTTAATTTATTCTAAGATCAATCTAATCCTTCACTTCTACGTAACCTTCCATTTTGCTTTCATTCATGTGATGTCTAAAAGTCTCTTAAGTGGCCCTCATGTATCTGCCTCTACCACCAAACCAGGCAGGGTGATCCATGCACTCACTACTCCGTATAAAACTTACCTCTGACATCCCCCTACCCTTTCCTCCAATCGCCTAACAGTGGGGTAGAAGCTCTCTTTGAGGCTGGTGGGGTGGGACATGTTTTCAGGGTTTTGTATCTTCTGCCCAATGAGAGAAAATAAAAGAGAGAAAGAAAGAACAATTACCTTTATTTCTCACATGTACGTTAAAACATCAAATATACAGTGAAATTTGTTTGCGTCCACGTTGTGTTATGTGTTAGAACATAGAACAGTACTGCACAGTACAGGCCCTTTGGCCAATGTTGCTCTGCCAGTTTTATAATCTACTCCATTTTTTCATTATTCATGTGCCTATCTATGAGTTTCTTAAATTTCCCTAATGCATCTGCCTTTACTACCGCCCCCAGCAGTGAAAAGTTTGTCTTGCATGCTGTTCATACAGATCAGATCATTACACAGTGCATTGAGCTAGAACAAGGTAAAACAATATCAGTGCAGAATAAAGTGTAAAAGCTACCGAGAAAGCGTAGTGCAATTAAATGATAAAGTGCAAGATCCTAATGACGTAGATTGTGATGCCAAGAGCCCATCTTATTGTTCAAGAATCTGATAACAGTGCGATAGAAGCTGCCCTTCAGCCTGGTGGGACGTGCTTTCAGGCTTTTGTATCTACTGTCCGATGGGAGAGGGGAGAAATGAGAATGCCTGTGGTGGGTGGGATCTTTGTTCAAGCATTCCAAAATCCACTTCTATTTGAACACTGCTTTGAGCTTATGTTGGATGGTAGTGTAATGGTTAGCACAACAACTTACACCGCCAGAAACCCGGGTTCAATTCCCAACACTGTACCTAAGGAGTTAGTTCATTCTTCCTGAGACCATGTGGGCTTCCTCCAAGCACACCTTTCTCCCCCCCCCCCCCGCAGAACAAAAGCTTATGTTTTAGGGTTAGTAAATTTTCAGTATGTTATGCTCGTGCCGGAAGCACAGCAACGTTTGAGGGGTGGCCTGAACACTTCCTCGTACTGTGTTGGTTGTTGATGCAGACAACACATTTCACTGCGCGTTTCAATGTTTTGATGTACAGCTGACAAATAAAGTTAATCTTTCCTTCATTTTTATCTTTAACACAGAGCAATACAGCATAGTATGGGCCCTATGTCTGTTTTCTACTTAAACCCAAGGTCAGATACAAAGTCTGTGACAGTTGTTACATTTACCAGCTACATATTTAAAATTCCTCAAAAACACAGGGTTAATGATATGTTTATTTGCAGCGTGGAGGAAGAGAGGGATATTGGGGTCCATGTCCAACGATTCCTTAAAACTGATGTGCAAGTTGCTAATGTAGCTACATTAATTGTAGTAGTGTTGGTGTATGGTAACTTGGCCTTCATTATTCAGGAGATTGTGTTCTAGAGCCGCGAGGTAACGTTGCAGCTCGATAAAGCCCTGGTTAGACCACACTTAGAATATTGTGTTCAGTTCTGGTTACCTAATGACAGGGAAGATGTAGCAGCTTCAGAGAGGATGCAGAGGAGATTTACCAGGATGCTGTCTGGATTTGAGAGCATGTATTATGAGGATAGTGTGAGTGAGCTGGGGTTTTTCTCTTTGGAATAAAGGAGGATGAGAGGTGACTTCATAGAAGTATACAAGATGAGAAGAGGCATAGATCAAGTGGTAGCCAGATAGCAGATACCTTTTTCCCAGAGCAGAGATTACTAAGATGATGTGGTATAATTTTAAGATGATTGGAGGAAAGTATAGTGGGGATGTTAGAGGAAGTTTTATACAGAGAGTGGAGGCTGTGTGGATTGCCCTGCCAGGGATGGTAGTAGTGAAAGATACATTAGGGACATTTAAGATACTCTTAGATAGGCATATGGATGAAAGGAAAATAGAGGGTTTTGTAGGAGGTAAGGGTTAGATTGATGTTAAAGTTAAAGAGTTAAAAGTTCAGCAGAACATCGTGAGCTCCAGGGCGTGTATTGTGCTGTACTGTTCTATGTTCCAGCTTCTATGTTCTGTGTTCTAGGTTTTTATGTTATGTGTTGTAGGTTCTGTGTTCCAGGTTCTCTGCGCTATGTTCTATGTTATACATTTTAAGATCATAACGCCAGTAGATATAGGAGCAGAATTAGAATGAGCAGAAATAGTTATTACACCTCAACCATCAGGCTCTAGAACCAAAAGGGATAACTTCACTCAACTTCCCTTGCTCCTTCAATGAAATGTTCCCACAACCTATGGACTCACTTTCAAGGATTCTTCATCTTCTGTTCTAGGTATTTATTTCTTATTTATTTTTTTTTATTATTTTTTTTCTTTTTGCATCTGTACAGTCTGCCTTTTGTACTTTAAAGTCTGTCCCGAGCCTTGTGGCCCATCAGGCTGGTGCTTATGCCAATTTCTGTGGGTGAAGCGACTGAGAGTATGAGACTCCCCCCCCCCCCGCCGGATAGGACGCCAGTCTACCGTGAGGTTAACCCCCAGCATTTGCCGGTACCCATTTTCAGCTGGGTGGACTGGAGCAGTGTGTGGTTAAGTGCCTTGCTCAAAGACACAACACACTGCCTTGGCCAAGACTCGAACCCACGACCTTCAGATTGTGAGCCCAATGCCCTGACCACTTGACCACACGTCTTTTGTAATGATTGGTGTGAAATGCACAAGTTGGTGTTGTCTTTCATTGATTATAAGACCATAAGACATAAGAACGGAATAAGGCCATTCAGCCCATTGAATCTGCTCCAGCATTCCATCATGGCTGATCCCAGATCCCACTCAACCCTATACACATGCCCTCTTGCCACATCCTTTGATGCCCTGACTGATCAGGAATCTATCAACTTCCACCTCAAACATACCAACAGACCGGCCTTCACCATAGTCAGTGGCAGAGCATTCCACAGCTTCACTACTCTCTGGCTAAAAAAAAATTCCTCCTTACCTCTGTTCTAAAAGGTTGCCTCTCAATTTTGAGGTTGTACCCTCTAGTTCTGGATACCCACAACATAGAAAACATCCCCTCCACATCCACCCTAACTAGTCCATTCAACATTTAGAAGATTTCAGTGAGGTCCCCCTGCATTCTTCTAAATCCCAGTAAGTACAGGCCCAAAGCTGCCAAACGCTCCTCATATGTGAACCCCTTCATTCCTCATGAACCTCCTCTGGACTCTCTTCAATGACAACACATCCTTTCTGTGATACAGGGCCCAGAACTGTCGACAATGGCTGACTGGTGTCTAATAAAGCCTCAGCATTATCTCCTCACTCTTATATTCTATTCCCCGTGAAATAAATACCAACATTACACTTGTCTTCCTTACCACAGACTCAACCTGTAAATTAATCTTCTGGGCATCATAACGAGGACCCTCTGCACTTTTGAATGTTTAAAACTTCTCCCTATTTATATAATAGTCTGCACAATTGTCCCTTTTACCAAAATGCATTATCATACATTTCCCAACACTGTATTCCATCTGCCACTGTTTTGCCCATTCTTCCAATTTGTCAAAGTCCTGCTGCAATCACATTGCTTCCTCAGCACCACCTACTCCTCCACCTATATTCATATCATCTGCAAAATTTGCCAGAAAGTCATCAATTCCATTATCAAAATCACTGACAAGCAATATGAAAAGTAGCAGTCCCAATACTGACCCTTGAGGAACACCACTAGTCACTGGCAGCCAACCAGAAAAGGCCACTTTTATTCCCACTCACTGCCTCCTACCCATCAGTCATTCCGCTATCCATGCCAGTATCTTTCCTGTAACGCCATAAGATTTTATCTTGTTAAGCAGCCTCATGTGTGGCACCTTTTCGAACACCTTCTTAAAATCCAAGTAAATTACATCTGCTGCCTCTCCTTTGTCCAACCTACTTGTTACTTCCTTGAAGAATTCTAACAGATTTGTCAGGCAAGGTTTTTCTTGACAGGAACCGTGCTGACTTTAACTCATTTTATCATTAGTCTCCAAGTACCCCGAAACCTCATCCTTAATAATAGACTCCAACACTTTCCCAACCACTGAGGTTAGGTTAACTTGCCTATAATTTCCTTTCTTTTGCCTTCCTCCCTTCTTAAAGAGTGGGGTGACATTTGCAATTTTTCAATCCTCTAGGTCCACACCAGTATCAAGTAATTCTTGAAACATCATGACCAATCTTCAGCAACCTCTCTCAGGACTCTGAGATGTAGTCTACCTGGCCCAGGTGGCTTATCTCCTCAAGACTTTTCAGTTTGCCTAGCACTTTTTCTTTTGCGATAGCATTGGCACTTACTCCAGCTCCCTGACACCCACTGACCTCCAGCACACTGCTAGTGTCTTCCACAGTGAAGTCAGATGCAAAATACCCATTAAGTTCATCTGCCATTTCTTTGTCCCCCATTACTACCTCACCAGCATCATTTTCTGGTGGTTCAATATCAACTCTCAACTCCTTTTTACCTTTTACATAACTGAAGATACTTTTAGTATACTTCAGAAGGAGTAGCGGACTGCACGACCCAATTTACACTGGTGGTGCACAAGCGGAACAGGTCAAAAGCTTTAAGTTCTTCGGGGTCAATATCACAAATGACCTGACCTGGTCCAATCAAACAGAGTCCACTGCCAAGAAGGCCCACCAGCGCCTTTACTTCCTGAGACCCGGATCTGGGCTGTACCCTCCAAATATCCGGACCTGCCTCTCGGTTTTTTTGCACTACCTTACTTTCCATTTTTCTATTTATGATTTATAATTTAAATTTCTAATATTTACTATCGATTTGTACTCCAGGGAGCAGGAAGTGCAGAATCAAATATTGCTGTGATGATTATACGTTCTAGTCATAGTTATAGTTATAGTCATACCTTATTAATCCCGGGGGAAATTGGTTTTCATTACAGTTGCTCCATAAATAATAAATAGTAATAGAACCATAAATAGTTAAATAGTAATATGTAAAATTATGCCAGTAAATTATGAAATAAGTCCAGGACCAGCCTTTTGGCTCAGGATATCTGACCCACCAAGGGAGGAGTTGTAAAGTTTGATGGCCACAGGCAGGATTGACTTCCTATGACGCTCTGTGCTGCATCTCGGTGGAATGAGTCTCTGGCTGAATGTACTCCTGTGCCCACCCAGTACATTATGTAGTGGATGGGGGACATTGACCAAGATGGCATTCAACTTAGACAGCATCCTCTTTTCAGACATCTCCATGAGAGAGTCCAGTTCCATCCCTACAACATCACTGGCCTTACAGATGAGTTTGTTGATTCTGTTGGTGTCTGCCACCCTCAGCCTGCTGCCCCAGCACACATCGGCAAACATGATAGCACTGGCCATCACAAACTCGTAGAACATCCTCAGCATCGTCCGGCAGATGTTAAAGGACCTCAGTCTCCTCAGGAAATAGAGACGGCTCTGACCCTTCTTGTAGACAGCCTCAGTGTTCTTTGACCAGTCCAGTTTATTGTCAATTTGTATCCCCAGGTATTTGTAATCCTCCACCATGTCCACACTGACCCCCTGGATGGAAACAGGGGTCACCGATACCTTAGCTCTCCTCAGGTCTACCACCAGCTCCTTAGTCTCTTTCACATTAAGCTGCAGATAATTCTGCTCACACCATGTGACAAAGTTTCCTACCATAGCCCTGTACTCAGCCTCATCTCCCTTGCTGATGCATCCAACTATGGCAGAGTCATCCGAAAACTTCTGAAGATGACAAGACTCTGTGCAGTATCAATTGTTTGGCGACAATAAAGTATAAAGTAGCTTTGAAAGTATCCTGCTTTATATTATTGGCTAGTTTGCCCTCATATTTCATTGTTTCCCTTCTTACATCTTTTTAGTCGCCTTCTATTGAATTTTAAAAGCTTCCCAATCATCTAACTCCTCTCTCACTTTTGCCATCTTATATGCCTTTTCCATGGCTTTTATGCAGTCCTTAACTTCCTTTGTCAGCCACAGTTGCCTACCCCTGCTATTTGACAACTACTTCCTCCATAGGACATATCTATCCTGCACCTTGTAAACTATTCCCAGAAGCTTTAGCCCTCTTTGCTCTGACGTCACCCCTGCCAGTATCCTCCTCCAATCCACCTGGGTAAACTCCTCTTTCATGCCTCTGCAATTTCCTCTATTCCATTGCAATAGTTATACATGTGACTTATGCTTCTCCCTGTCAAATTGCAGTATGAATTCAATCATATTATGATCACTGCCTCCTAAAGGTTCCTTTATGTTAGGTTCCCTAATAAGATGTGAGTTATTACATAAAACCCAATCTAAGACAGCTTTTCCTGAATAGGCTCAAGCACAAGCTGCTCAAAAAAGCCATCTTGCAGGCATTCAACAAATTCCCTTTCTTGCGTTCCAGCACCAACCTGATTTTCCCAATCTTCTTGCATATCAAAGTCCCCCATTACAATTGTGACAATACCCTTATTACATGCCGATTCCAGCTTCCTCTGTGATCTCAATCCCATATTTTAGCTACTATTTGCAGGCCTATATATGATTCCCATAATGGCTTTTTTTACCCTTCCAATTTCTGAACTCCATCCACAAAGTTTCAACATTCGCTAGCCCTATGTCACCTCTTTCCCACAACATCATACTGACCAATCTGTAATTGCACCACGAGTTTGTCCACCTGCTTTCAAAATGTTACGCATATTTAAATACTGCACCTTCAGTCCTGCATTCTTCACCCTTTTGAGTTTTGCCTCTGTGCTCTGTCTGCATTTGTACCCAATCATTGGCTTATCCTTCCTTACATTCATGTTACACCCATCATCTACTTGTAAACCTGCTGGCTCATCCTCAGCTCTATCATCCTGGTTCCCATCCCCCTGCCATATTACTTTAAACTACTCTCAACAGCTCCAGTAAATCTGCCGCAAGAATATTGGTCCCAGTCGGGTTCAAGAGCATCCCGTCCATTTGTACAGGTCCCCCCTGCCTTAGAAGAAGTCCCAATGATCCAGAATTCTGAGTTCCTGCCCCAGGCACCAATTCTTCAGCCACCCATTTATCTGCCACCTCATTCTATTCCTATTCTCACTATCAAGTGGCACAGGCAATAATCCTGATATTCCTACCTTTGAGGTCCCTGCTTCTCAACTTACTTCCTAACTCCCTATATTTTTTTTTACGGGACCTCCTCCCTTTTTCCTCCTATGTGATTGGTACCAATATGAGACACAACTTTTGGTTGTTCACCCTCCCTTTTTCAGATATTGTGGATGCGTCCAGAAACATCTCGGACCCTGGGAGGCAAAGGACCATCAGTATTTTCTTTTCACGTCCCCAGAATCACCTAACTACTGTATCTCCCTGACTATAGAATCCCTGTTTCTGCTGCCATCCTCTGCATTTCCCTCCCCTTCTGTGCTACAGGGCCAGACTCAGTGCCAGAGGCACGGCTGCTGTTGCTTCCCCCTGGTAGGTGATTCCCCCCCCCCCACCCCCAGCAGTACTCAAAATGAAGTACTTATTGTTGAGGGGGATGGCCACAGGGGTGCTCTCCACCAGCTGATGTTCTCCCTTTCCTCTCCTGACAGTCACCCATTTATCTGTCTCCCGTAGCCTTGGGGTGACTACCTCCCTGTACCTCCCCAACTAATAGAACTCTGTATTCTGTGTTCTGTGTTCTACATTCTAACTTCTGTGTTGTAAGTTCCATGTTCTAATCAAGACAGCAACATGGGTGAATCTCTTCTGCACCCTTTGCAATGACATCCAAATCCTTCCTTTCAAGAGGTGGCCAGAACTGCACACATCTGGTTACTAATTGGTGAACAGCTCTATCCCACAGTCAGTATTTCTGACTGTTTAATACTACTTTTAAAACCTTGACTTTTTGTTCTGTATTCCTGCACTTCTTCCCACTCAATCCCTCCCATTCGCTCCAAAAAACGTCTAGTGCTGCTGTCAGTTATTGACTCCAATATTAGGATAGAAACATCGTTTTCTGCTTAATCCCCACAGGGCATGTCAGATAATATTAGATAGGAAAGAATTGTCACTCAATCTTAACCTCAAAGCAGAACTTATATTTTGAAAGCATTTCTAATCAAATTAAGAGGCCCAAAAATGAGCCAATCTTTAAGGATGACATGGGTTTCACTCTTCTGTTAATTAAGAAGCAGAAACCTATCCTTCTGTACACAATGAGTGTAGGCAAGAATTCATTAGTCACACCTTTGTTTGAATTTATATTGCTCATTGGTGGAGTAAACTCATTACGCACGTAAATTAGATTATCTTGCAAGGAACGTTGGGCAAAAAGAAGTAATTAGTTTAAAAATAAAACAGCTCTGGTTTACCTTGCAAATCTTTTCGGCAGATTGGCTATGTCGCACGGGGTGCAATTTTGGTCGCCTCCATTTTCGAAAACTGTTTTGGATCGGTTTTATTGTTGTCATGGAGGCTGAGGACAGATCCGAAAAGTTTATGAAATGGAGATAATATAAAGCGTAGACAGCCGAAATTTCTTCCCCAGGGCGGAAAATACTAGAGGGACAAGCTTTAACACGGGAGGGGAAATATTACAAAAGGATGAACTGTTTTTTAAATTTTATTTTTATTTTAATAAAAAGTATTAAAAGCAAAACCCAATTAGAACAATTAGAACACTAAAAGTTCTTTAGTCATAGTGCTGCCGAAGCTCGAGGACCTGAGGAAGAGGAAGAGGTTGAATGGGTTAGGGCATTATTCCCTGTAGTGTAGGAAAATGAGAGGAGATTTGATAGAGGCATACAAAATTATGAGGGGTATAGATTGGAGCAGACTCTTCCACTGAGGTTGGGTGAGACTAGATCATGGGTTCAGGGTGAAAGATGAAATGTTTGTCTGGAACATGAGGAGGAACATCTTCACTCAGAGCATGGAATGAGTTGCCTGTAGAAGCGACGGATGCATGGTCGATTTCAACATTTAAGAGAAATTTGGATAGTTACATGGATGAGTGGAGTAGGAGGGCTATGGTCCAGCTGTAGGTCAAAGGGTCTGGTCAGCATAATAGTTTGGCACAGATTAGATGGGCCGATGGGCCTGTTTCTGTTCGATGACTCTATGACTGGATGACATTAGTTAAACTGGAGTAATTAGGATTGAGTTGGTAGGTTGAAGGGAAGCAGTTCTTGGGCTTCATGGTGTGGATCTTCAGGCTTCTGTACCTCCTGCCTGATGGTCGCTGTGAGGAATGTACTCTCAGTGGCCACTTTTTAAGTGATACTTGTACACCTGCTCATTTAATCAGCCAATCACGTGGAGCAACTCAACACATAAAAGCATGCAGACATGGTCAAGAGGTTCAGTTGTTGTCCATGCCAAACATCAGAATGGGGAAGAAATGTGACCTAAATGACTTTGACTGAGGAATGATTGCTGGTGCCAGACAGGGTGGTTTGAGTAACTGTTGATCTCCTGGGATTTTCATGGACAACAGTCTCTGGAGTTTACAGAGAATGATGCAACAAACAAGAAACATCCAGTGGGCAGCAATTGTGTGGGTGAAAATGCCTTGCTAATGAGAGAGGTTGGAGGAGAATGGTCAGACTGGTTCAAGCTGATAGGAAGGTGGCAGTAACTCAAATAACTTACAACAGTGGTGTGCAGAAGAGCATCTCTGAATGCACAACACATCAAACCTACAAGTGGAAGGGCTACAGCAGCAGAAGGCCTGAGGGATGATGGTGGATGCAGATACATTAGGGACATTTAAAATGTTTAGATAGGCACATGAATGTGAGGAAATGGAGGGATTATAGAAACATAGAAACATAGAAAATAGGTGCAGGAGTAGGCCATTCGGCCCTTCGAGCCTGCACCGCCACTTGTTATGATCATGGCTGATTCTCCAACTCAGAACCCCGCCCCAGCCTTCCCTCCATACCCCCTGACCCCCGTAGCCACAAGGGCCATATCTAACTCCCTCTTAAATACAGCCAATGAACTGGCCTCAACTGTTTCCTGCGGCAAAGAATTCCACAGATTCACCACTCTCAGTGTGAAGAAGTTTTTCCTAATCTCGGTCCTAAAAAGCTTCCCCTCTATCCTCAAACTGTGGTCCCTCGTTCTGGACTTCCCCAACATTGGGAACAATCTTCCTGCATCTAGCCTGTCCAATCCCTTTAGGAACTTATACGTTTCAATCAGATCCCCCCTCAATCTTCTAAATTCCAGCGAGTACAAGCCCAGTTCATCCAGTCTTTCTTCATATGAAAGTATGGACATTGTGTATTCATAAGGGCTTAGTTTAATTGGCCATTTGATTAGTAATTTGGTTTGGTGCAAGATTGTGGGCCAAAGAACATGTTCCTGTGCTGTACTATGTTCTACGATAGTGCCTATAAAAAGTATTCACCCCCCTGGAAGATTCAAGTTGTATTGTTTCAGAACATTGAATCACAGTGGATTTAAATTGGCTTTTATGACACTGATCAGCAAAAAAACTCTTTCATATCAAAATGAAAGCAGATCTCTACAATCTGATATAAATTAATTACAAATATAAAACACAAAATAATTGACTGCATAAGTATTCACCCCGCCCCCCTTTTAATATGGCACACCAAATCATCGCCAGAGCAGCCAGTTGGGTTTTGAAGTCACATAATTAGTTAAATGGAGATCAGTTTTTGGAGACCTGTATGCAGTCAAAGTGTTTCACTTGATAACTTTGTAAAGAAGAATGGGGAAAACTTGCAGAGTCCAGATTTGCAAAGCTGATAGAGACCTATCTACACAAGGCTGTAATTGCTGCCAAAGGTGCATCTACTAAATTCTGACTTGAAGGGAGTGAACACTTATGCAATCAATTAATTTGTGTTTTATATTTGGAATTAATTTATATCACTTTGTAGAGGTCTATTTTCACTTCAACACAAAAGAGATTTTTTTCTGTTGATTAGTGTCAAAAAAAGCCAAATTAAATGATTCAATGTTGTAAAACAATAGAACATAAGAACTTCCAAGGGGGTGTGAATACTTTTTATAGGCACTGTATGTTGGTTGGATAAAACCAAGATATAAGTTGTACATGATAATCTGAGTATGGTATCTTCACAGCTCTCAATAGTTATTACATTCCTTCCTTACTTACATGCCAAAGATACCCAAGCTGGTTGGATTTTAAGCGCTTGATCAGTCTGACTTGAGGGTCGTCTCCCTAGCTAATGAGGTAGAGCAGCTTGGTGTTGTCATGGTGATGGGGTGAGAAGACTTTCGAGGATATAAGATGCAGTGTGACAGGCAAATCAAATCCAAAAGAAAAAGTATTCAATTTGCATTTCTGTCGCAACTTTTAAAACGCTTGATTGAATCACTTTTAAGGAGGTGGGGTGTTTAACACAGAGCCTTTGAATATCTTAAAGAGGAGGAAGGCAGGTGTGTAAGACCATAAGACCAAAAGACATAGGAACATAATTAGGCCTTTCAGTCCATTGACTCTGCCCCACCATTCCATCATGGCTGATTTATTATCCCTCTCAAATCC
Source organism: Mobula hypostoma (assembly GCF_963921235.1). Classification (NCBI taxonomy): domain Eukaryota; kingdom Metazoa; phylum Chordata; class Chondrichthyes; order Myliobatiformes; family Myliobatidae; genus Mobula; species Mobula hypostoma. Next base: position 5,158,617 of record NC_086107.1, read on the forward strand.
ATTCTTCTGCCTTCTCTCCGTAACTTTTATCACCCTGACTAATCAAAAGCCTATCATAAATACACACAAGCACAAGGAAATCTGTAGATGCTGGATATTCAGGCAACACATATCAAAGTTGCTGGTGAACGCAGCAGGCCAGGCAGCATCTCTAGGAAGGGGTACCTCTTCCTAGAGATGCTGCCTGGCCTGCTGCGTTCACCAGCAACTTTCATAAATACATACAATGACTTGGCCTTCACAGCCTTCTGTGACAATGAATTCCACAGATTCACACCGTCTGGCTAAAGAACTTCCTCCTCATCTCTATTCAAAAGGGATGTCCCTCTATTCTGAGGCTGTGCCTTCTGGTCCTAGATTCCTCCACCATAGGAAACATACTCCCAGTCTAAGTCTTTGAACATTCGATAGGTTTGAATGAGATCCACTCCTCCCTCCAGTGATTACAAGCCCAGAACTACCAAACGTTCCTCATATGTTAACCCTTTCATTCCCAGGATAATTCTCATGAACCTCCTCTGGAACCTCTCCCATACCAGCACATCCAATCTTAGATATGGACCCAAAACTGCTCACAATACTCACAACTACCCCAGGAGCAGTCTGACCACTGCCTTATAAAGCCTCAGCATTACACCCTTGCTTTTACATTCTATACCAGGGTAACTGGGTCTGTTGTGAGCACTGTGCTAAGACTACAAGTTGAGTGGGCTTAAGTTAATTCAATAACAAGTCAAGCTTGAGTAGTTAAATTGTTAACTCCTGATCTTTGTTGACATCTGCACTCAGTGGGGTAATCACAATGTCACTTGGTGTGTGGTGGGCCTTTAACCACTGCTTGAAGGGAACAGTTATAACTAAAGAACACAGCCAAAGTATGAAGTGCAAAGTACAAGGTAATTTTACTGTCGAAGTACATATGTGCCACCATATACTATGCTAAGATTAATTTTTGTGCACAGTCACAGTAAGTATAAAGAAACACAATTGAATTGATGGATCCTGCACACAACAAAATGGACAAACAAGCGGTCCACTTGCAGTATGCAAAAGAGAAAAAACTGTGCAAATACCAGAAGAAAAATAATATTAATAAATAAATAAGCAATAAATATTGAGAATACAAAATGAAGAGTCCTTGAACATGAATCTGTTGGGGCGAGTGAGGTTGAGTTAAGTTATCCCCTTTGGTTCAAGACCCTGATGGTTGAGGAGTAATAACTCTTCCTTATGATGGGGCGAGTGAGGTTGAGTTAAGTTATCCCCTTTGGTTCAAGACCCTGATGGTTGAGGAGTAATAACTCTTCCTTAACCAAGTGGTGTGCGTCCTGAGGCTCCTGTACTTTCTTCCTGATAGCAGCATTGAGTAGAGAGCATGGCCTGGATGTTGAGGTCCCTGACAATGGATGCTGCTTTCCTGTGACAGCACTCAGTGTAGATGTGTTCAATGGTGGGGATGTCTTTACCCATGATAGACTGGGTCAATATCCATTACTTTTGTAGGGTTTTCCATTCAAGGGCATTGGTATTTCCATACCAGGCTGTGAAGCAGCCAGTCAATATACTCTCCACCACACATCTATAGAACGTACCACACATTTAAACAGAAAAGTTCTAGAAAAAGATCAGTATCATTATGAAGGATCCCACCCACCTTGCTCATGGACTGTTGGTCCAACTCAGATCAGGCAGTTGCATTCACACCAGGACCACCAGATTCAAAAATAGCTCCACCCACTAACCCACCCCAACCACCACTACTTTATCATTTCCTGCCAGTCACCTTTTGTACAGACACTCCTGTGCCTAACATCACCCCATACAATCCATCTAGGTCAGTTGGCGGATGTGGAGGTGCAAAGGAGGTCGGCTTGATGGGCTGTCAGACTCCAGCTATCCATGGGGACGAAGGTCAGACCAGCAAGCACTGAGGGTGATCACCTGCAATCACTGAGGTCAAGGACTGCGGTCAGTGGGTCTTGAGGATGAGAGCCGGTGAGCCTCAGTAGGACTGAGAGTTGGGAAGGGGTTTAGAAACATAGAAACATAGAAAACCTATAGCACAATACAGGCCCTTTGGTCCACGATGCTGTGCCGAACATGTACTTACTGTAGAAACTACCGAGGGTTACTCATAGCCCTCTATTTTTCTAAGCTCCATGTACCTATCCAGGAGTTTCTTAAAAGATCCTATCGTATCAGCCTCCACCACCGTTGCCTGCAGCCCATTCCACGCACTCACCACTCTCTGCATAAAAAACTTACCCCTGACATCTCCTCTGTACCTACTTCCAAGCACCCTAAAACTGGGTCTTCTTGTGTTAGCCATTTCAGCCCTGGAAAAAAGCCTCCGACTATCCATAACGCTCCAAGGAGAAAAGGCCAAGTTCACAATTCTATCTCCTTTACTACAGTATAGCATTGGAGAGGAATAAGAACAGACAAGTTAGCGAAACATTTAATTGGAGTAAGGGGAAATATGAGGCTATCAGGTAGGAACTTGGATGCATAAATTGGAAACAGATGTTGTCAGGGAAACATACGGAAGAAATGTGGCAAACGTTCAGGGGATATTTGCGTGGGGTTCTGCGTAGATATGTTCCAATGAGACAGGGAAAGGATGGTAGGGTACAGGAACCATGGTGTACAAAGGCTGTAGTAAATCTAGTCAAGAAGAAAAGAAGAGCTTATGAAAGATTCAAAAAAACTAGATAATGATAGAGAGCTAGAAGATTATAAGGCTAGCGGGAAGGAGTTTAAGAATGAAATTAGGAGAACCAGAAGGGGCCATGAGAAGGCCTTGGTGGACAGGAATCAGGAAAACCCCAAGGCAGTCTACAAGTATGCGAAGAGCAAGAGGGTAAGACATGACGGAATAGGCCCAATGAAGTGTGACAGTAGAAAAGTGTGTATGGAACCGGGGGAGATGGAGAGGTACTTAATGAATACTTTGCTTCAGTATTCACTACGGAAAAGGATCTTGGCGATTATAGGGATGACATGCAGCAGACTGAAAAGTTTGAGCATGTGGATATTAAGGAAGAGAATGTGCTGGAGCTTTTGGAAAGCATCAAGTTGGACATGTCACCGGGACCGGTCAGGATGTACCCCAGGCTACTGTGGAAAGCGAGGGAGGAGATAGCTGAGCCTCTGGCGATGATCTTTGTATCATCAATGAGGATGGGAGAGGTTCTGGAGGATTGGAGGGTTGTGGATGTTGTTCCCTTATTCAAGAAAGAGAGTAGGGATAGCCCAGGAAATTATAGACCAGTGAGTCTTGCTTCAGTGGTTGGTAAGTTGATGGAGAAGATCCTGAGAGGCAGGATTTATGAACATTTGAAGAGGCATAATATGATTAGGAATAGTCAGCATGGCTTTGTCAAAGGGTCATATTCTGCATGGAGGCCGGTGACCAGTGGTGTGCCTCAGGGATCTGTTCTGGGACCCCTCCCCTTCGTGATTTTTATAAATGACCTGGATGAGAAAGTGGAGGGATGGGTTAATAAATTTGCTGATGACACAAAGGTTGGGGGTGTTGTGGATAGTATGGAGGCCTATTAAAGGTTACAGCGGGATATTGATAGGATGCAAAACTGGGCTGAGAAGTGGCAGATGGAGTTCAACCCAGATAAGAGTGAAGTGGTTCATTTTGGTAGGTCAAATATGATGGCAGAATATAACATTAATGGTAAGACTCTTGGCAATGTGAAGGATCAGAGGGATCTTGGGGTCCGAGTCCATAGGATACTCAAAGCTGCTATGCAGGTTGACTCTATGGTTAAGAAGGCACACTGTGCATTGGCCTGCTCTATAAAGCTGTCTTCTTTTTAAGTTCTTCCCGCCTGTCTAACTCGGTGATGTCCACGCACCTGCACGGTCGTTCCTTGATGTTGTTGTGTTTGTATTGTTGTATATTGGCTGCACGTTGTTCTGCTGAACGTTGAGGGCATGCTGAAGAGCTGCTCCCAGTACGTCCTCGGACTGTGTTGGTTGTTAACACAATGACGCATTTCACTGGATGTTTCGATGCAGGCAACTAAAAATCTATTCTAATCTAATCTAGTGTCTATCCTAAAAGATCTTTGGTCTGATATCTATCATGACACTTGTATGTCCTTTACTTAATGCTTGGAAAAACAGCTGCACAAGTCATTTGGTTGGAAGTCAATTAAAAATGTGTCACAGTAGCACAATGGTTAGTGTCACACTATTACAGCTCAGGGTGTTGGAGTTCAGAGTTCAATTCAGATGCTGTCTGTAAGGAGTTTGGATGTTTTCTCTATGACCATATGGGTTACCTCTGGGTGCTCTGGTTTCCTCCCACAGTCCAAAGACATACCAGTTAGTAGGTTGACTGGTCACTGTAAATTGTCCTGTGATTAGACTCGGGTTAAATTGGTGGTGTGTCTCAGTGGTCTGGAAGGCCCTGTTACACCGTGATCACTGAATAAATAAAATAAATAAGTAAATTAAATAGCTATTGATCAAATGAAGCAGTTAACAGCGGTCTTCATGTTGCTTAGTGTTGCTCAAACTACGAGATTTAACAAATGACACTCTCCAGAAGGCCGGTAGGCAACACCGAGGTGGGATCCTGTCACGTTGCTTGTTAGTTGTGACCCATACACATAATACTTGCAACACTTTCACCAGCTAAGGTGCTGAAATGTCTGGTATGATATTTAAGGATCACACACCAAGCTCTGCTAATTAAACAGATGAAATTCTTCCTTTCTCTCTGTTCGGAAAGGGTCTTGGAGTTATTAGTTGAGCCTACATTCACTGGCCACTTTATTAGGTACACCTGCAATTTTAGCTTTAAAACTACCTGCCCTCACCTTAAATGCAGGCCCTCTGGAGTGAGACATTTCAACCCTGCGAATAAGATACTGTTTCTCTACTCTATCTATACAACAATATAAATACAACAACAGCAAAGCAAAACCCTTCCTATCCCAGAATCCCATTGGGATCACTGGCCTTCATTTTCGGGCCTGCTGACCACAGCCTCGCAGGTCTTTGGCCTCAGCATCTCCTGACCCAACCTTCTTTCTCATGGACTTGATAAGATCATAAGGAATTGGAACAGAATTAGGCCATTCGGCCCATTGAGTCTGCTCCACATTTCAATTAAGTCTGGTTTCATATCCCTCTCAACTCCATTCTCCTGTTTTCTCCCCATAACCTTTGACACCCTGGTTAATCATGATCCTATCAACCTCAACTTTAATAATACGATAGAGTCATTTCAGATACCTGTGGATAGGCACGTGGCTCTGCAGAGAATGAAGTGATATGGGCTTTGTGCAGACAGAAGTGATTAGTGTTGTTAGTTTAATTAGTTTGGCATAGCATTGTGGGTCAAAGAGCCGGTTCCTCTGTGGTACTGTTCTATGTTTTATGAAGCAAAAACTAATGTTGCAAGTGCTCCCTTCAGGGTCCTGCACAACATCCTAACCTATAACTAGAAAGGAGATGACACCTAAGTTTTCTTGTCTCACTGATGTCATTAGGAGGAAGGTACAGGAGCCTCAGGACCTTCCACTCCTCCAGGTTCAAGAACACTTATTACCTCTCAACCATCAGGCTCTTGAACCCGAGGGAAACATTTCTAAAACCCATCACTGAACCTATGGACTCACTTTCAAGGACTCTTCATCTCGTGTTCTCATCACATTGCTTATTTATTTATTAATATTTATTTTTGTATTTGCACAATGTATTGTCGTTTGCACATTGTTTGTCTGTTCTGTTAAGAGTGGTCTTTCATTGATTTTATTGTGTGTCTTGTATTTAGACCATCAGATATAGGAGCAGAATTAGGCTATTTGGCCCAAATTAATGTCAAAGCCCACAAGAAAACAAATCTCAGGGTTGTAATTGTGACATATATGTACTTTGATAATAAATTTACTTGGAACTTTGAAGATGATGCAAGTATATGAGCACAGAATTGTGATTTGTGTGGAATAATATTTATTTATTTTCCAAAACTTAGTTGCCAGTAGAAAGGACTATTGGGATTGGGCAATAATCTCTACTGGCAACTTTCTTAACATACGGAAAGGTGTAGTCTGAGCAACACTCACAACACGCTGGACGAACTCAGCAGGTCAGGCAGCGTCCTTGGAAATGATCAGTCAACTTTTCAGGCTGGAACCCTTCATCTTTCCCGCCCCACGGATCTCCCACCCGGCAATTATCCCTGTAAGCGTAAGTGCTACACCTGTCCCTACACCTCCTCTCTTGCCACCATTCAGGGCCCCAAACAGTCCTTCCAGGTGAGGCAACACTTCACTTGTGAGTCTGTTGGGGTCATCTATTGCATCCGGTGCTCCCGGTGCGGCCTCCTCTACATCAGTGAAACCCGACGCAGATTAGGGAACACATCGTCGAGCACCTCCGCTCCGTCCACCACAGCAGACAGAATCTCCCGGTTGCCACCCACTTCAACTCTGCTTCATATTCCCATTCGGATATGTCCATACATGGTCTCCTCTACTGCCATGATGAGGCTAAACTCAGGTTGGAGGAGCAACACCTCATATACCGGCTGGGTAGTCTCCAGCCCCTTGGTATGAACATTGAATTCTCCAACTTCTGGTAATTCCATCCTCCTTCCTTCCCCTATCCCAGTTTCACTCTGTCCCCTCCCCCAGCTGCCTATCACCTCCCTCATGGTTCCACCTCCTTCTACTACCCATTGTGTTTTCCCCTATTCCTTCTTCACCTTTCCTGCCTATCACCTCCCTGCTTCCCCCCCCCACCCCTTGATCTTTCCCCTTACTGGTTTTTCACCTGGAACCTACCAGCCTTCTCCTTCCCACCCTCCCCCACCTTCTTTATAGGGCCTCTGCCCCTTCCCTCTTCAGTCCTGACGAAGGGTTCCGGTCCAAAACGTTGACTGATCGTTTCCACGGATGCTGCCCGACCTGCTGAGTTCCTCCAGCGTGTTGTGAGTGTTGCTTTGACCCCAGCATCTGCAGAGTATTTTGTGTTTAAGGTGTAGTCTGAGATTTGTTCTTCAGGTTATATATTTGTTTAGTTACAGCTCATTGAGTTCACAAGTCTGCAAACACTTTCCTTAAAGTGAGCAGCCAATATAGTGTCTTTCAAAGGTCAAAGCAACGACTGAGGATATACCCCCAGAGCACATCATGAAAACCCACCTCCTCACCATGGACGATGCTTCCTCTACACTTTGCCACAATAAACCAGCCAGCATAATCAACGATTCCACCCACCCAGACATTCTCTCTTCTCCCCTTTCCCATCAGGTGGAAAATAGAAAAACCTGAAAGTATGTACCATCAGGCTCAAGAACATGTGCAGCAAGATCTAGACAAATAGGAATATAGAAAACCTACAGCACAATACAGGCCCTTCGGCCCACATAGCTGTGCCAACCATGTCCCTACCTTAGAACTACCTAGGCTTTACCCATAGCCCTCTATTTTTCTAAGCTCCATGTAGCCATCCGGGAGTCTCTTAAAAGACCCTATCGTTTCCACCTCCACCACCGCCGCCGGCAGCCCATTCCACGCACTCACCACTCTCTGCGTTAAAAAACTTACCCCTGACATCTCCTCTGTACCTACTTCCATGCATCTTAAAACTTTGCCCTCTCGTGCTAGCCATTTCAGCCCTGGGGAAAAACCTCTGACTATCCTCACGATCAATGCCTCTCATTATTTTGAACACCTCTATCAGGTCACCTCTCATCCTTCGTCACTCCAAGGAGAAAAGGCCAAGTTCGCTCAACCTATTCTCATAAGGCATGCTCCCCAATCCAGGCAACATCCTTGTAAATCTCTTCTGCACACTTTCTATGGTTTCCACGTCCTTCCTGTAGTGGGGCGACCAGAATTGAGCACAGTACTCCAAGTGGGGTCTGACCGGGGTCCTATGCAGCTGCAACATTACCTCTTGGCTCTTAAACTCAATCCCACGATTGATGAAGGCCAATGCACCGTATGCCTTCTTAACCACAGAGTCAACCTGCGTAGCAGCTTTGAGTGTCCTATGGACTCAGACCCCAAGATCCCTCCGATCCTCCACACTGCCAAGAGTCTTACCATTAATACTATATTCTGCCATCATATTTGACCTATGTGTTTGTAGCTCGGATATTGAACTTCTTGCTGTTGGACTCGGGCCATATTCCACCGTGATACAACACTGGGCGTCATCGGAGGTTGTTCCTGCCTGTGGCCATCGAACTTTGCAGCTCCTCCCATGGAGGGTCAGACACCCTGAGCCAATAGGCTGGTCCTGGACTTATTTCCATCTAGCATAGTTTGCATATTGTTGTTTGATTGTTTGTGGTTTTTGTATTGCTATATTTAAGCTCTATTCTTGGTTGGTGCAGCTGTAACGAAACTCAATTTCCCTCAGGATCAATAAAGTATGTCTATGTCTATGTCAAAATGAACCACCTCACACTTATCTGGGTTGAACTCCATCTGCCACTTCTCAGCCCAGTTTTGCATCCTATCAATGTCCCGCTGTAACCTCTGACAGCCCTCCACACTATCCACAGCACCCCCAACCTTTCTGTCATCAGCAAATTTACTAACCCAACCCTCCACTTCCTCACCCAGGTCAATTATAAAAATCACGAAGATTAGGGGTCCCAGAACAGATCCCTGAGGCACACTACTGGTCACCGGCCTCCATGCAGAATATGACCCGTCTACAACCACCCTTTGCCTTCTGTGGGCAAGCCAGTTCTGGATCCACAAAGCAATGCCCCTTGGATCCCATGCCTCTTTTCTTTCTCAATAAGCCTTACATGGGGTACCTTATCAAAAGCCTTGCTAAAATCCATATACACTACATCTATGGCTCTACCTTCATCAATGTGTTTAGTCACATCCTCAAAAAATTCAATCAGGCTCATAAGGCACGACCTGCCTTTGACAAAGCCATGCTGACTATTCCTAATCATATTATGCCTCCTCAAATGTTCATAAATCCTGCCTCTCAGGAACTTCTCCATCAACTTACCAACCACTGAGGTAAGACTCACTGGCCTATAATTTCCTGGGCTATCTCTATTCCATTTCCCGAATGAGGGAACAACATCCGCAACCCTCCAATCCTCAGGAACTTCTCCCATTCTCATTGATAATGCAAAGATCATTGCCAGAGGCTCAGCAATTTCCTCCCTCGCTTCCCACAGTAGGCTGGGGTACATTCCGTTCGGGCCCGGTGACTTATCCAACTTGATACTTTCTAAAAGCTCCAGCACATCCTCTTCCTTAATATCTACATGCTCAAGCTTTTCAGTCCACTGCAAGTCATCCCTACAATCGCCAAGATCCTTTTCCGTAGTGAATATTGAAGCAAAGTATTCATTAAGTACCTCCCTCCGGTTCCATACACGCTTTTCCACTGTCACACCTGATTGGTCCTATCCTCTCACGTCTTATCCCCTCTTGCTCTTCGCTTATTTGTAGAATGCCTTGGGGTTTTCCTTAATCCTGTCCACCAAAGCGTTCTCATGGCCCCTTCTGGCTCTTCTAATTCCATTCTTAAGCTCCTTCCTGCTAGCCTTATAATCTACTAGATTCCTATCATTACCTAGTTTTTTGAACCTTTCATAAGCTCTTCTTTTCTTCTTGACTAGATTTACAACAGCCTTTGTACACCATGGATCTTGTACCCTACCATCTTTTCCATGTCTCATTGGAATGTATCTACGCAGAACCCCACGCAAATATCTCCTGAACATTTGCCACATTTCCTCCATATGTTTCCCTGAGAACATCTGTTTCTAATTTATGTTTCCAAGTTCCTGCCTGATAGCCTCATATTTCCCCTTACTCCAATTAAACATTTCCCTAACTTGCCTGTTCCTATCCTTCTCCAACGCTATGGTAAAGGAGATAGAATTGTGATCACTATCTCCAAAATGCTCTCCCAGTGAGAGACCTGACACCTGACCAGGTTCATTTTCCAATACCAGATCAAGTACAACCTCTCATCTTCTAGGCTTATCTACATATTGTGTCATGAAACCTTCCTGAACACACCTAACAAACTCCACCCCATTTGAACCTCTCACTCTAGGGAGATGCCAATCAATATTTGTGAAATTAAAATCTCCCACCACAACAACCCTGTTATTATTACTCCTTTCCAGAATCTGTCTCCCTATCTGCTCCTCGATGTCCCTGTTACTATTGGGTGCTCTATAAAAAACACCCAGCAGAGTTATTGACCCCTTCCTATTCCTAACTTTCACCCACAGAGACTCCATAGACAACCCCTCCATGACTTCCTCCTTTCCTGCACCCATGACTATCTGATCAGCAGTGCCACGCCCCCACCGCTTTTGCCTCCCTCCCTGTCCTTTCTGAAACATCTAAAGCCTGGCACTTTAAGTAACCATTCCTGCCCCTGAGCCATCCAAGTCTCTGTAATACCATCACATCATAGCTCTAAGTACTGATCCATGTTCTAAGCTCATCCACTTTGTTCACAATACTCCTTGCATTAAGATAGACACATCTCAAACCATCGGTCTGAGTGCGTCCCTTCTCTATCACCTGCCTATCCTCCCTTTTGCACTGTCTCCAAGCTTTCTCTATTTGTGATCCAACCTCCCTTTCCTCCGTCACTTCAGTTTTGTTCCCATCCCCCCAGCAATTCTAGTTTAAACTCCTTTTTGTACAGGTCCCACCTGCCCCAGAAGAGGTCCTAATGATCCAGAAACCTGAATCCCTGCCCCCTGCTCCAATCCCTCAGCCACGCATTTATCCTCCACCTCATTCTATTCCTATACTCACTGTCACGTGGCCCAGGCAGTAATCCCGAGATTACTACCTTTGAGGTCCTGCTTTTCAACTTCCTTCCTAACTCCCTGTAGTCTGCTTTCAGGACCTCCTCCCTTTTCCTATCCATGTCGTTGGTACCAATATGTACCACGATCTCTGGCTGTTCTCCTTCCCACTTCAAGATATCGTGGACGCGATCAGAAACATCCCGGACCCTGGCACCTGGGAGACAAACTACCATCCGTGTTTCTTTCCTGCATCCACAGAATTGCCTGTCTGACCCTTAACTATATCTAGTCCCCTATCACTACTGCCTTCCTCTTCCTTTCCCTACCCTTCTGAGCCACAGGGCCAGATTCTGTGCCAGAGGCGCAACCACTGTTGCTTCCCCCAGGTAGGCTGTTCCCCCCAACAGTACTCGAGCAGGAATACTTATTGTTAAGGGGACAGCCACTGGGGTACTCTCTAGCACCTGCTTCTTGCCCTTCCCTCTCCTGACTGTTATCCACTTCTCTGTCTTCTGTGGTCCCGGGGTGACTACCTGCCTATAGCTCCTCTCTATCACCTCCTCACTCTCTCTGACCAGATGGAGGTCATCGAGCTGCAGCTCCAGTTGGAAGAATGGGCAAAAAAATTGGCAGGTGGAATACAGTGTTGGGAAATATATGACAATGCATTTTGGTGAAAGGAACAATAGTGCAGACTATTATCTAGTTGTGAAGAAGGTTCAAATATCAGAGGTGCAGAAGGAGTCCTTCTGGGAGTCCTCGTACAAGACTCCCAGAAGGGTAATTCACAGGTTGGGTCTGTGGTAAATAAGACAAATGCAATGTTGGCATTTATTTCAAGGGGAATAGAATATAAAAGTAAAAAGATAATGTTGAAGCTTTATAAGACACTAGTCAGGCCGCACTTGGAGTATTGTTAACAGTTTTGAGCCCCACATCTCAGAAAGGATGTGTTGTCATTGGAGAGAGTCCAGGGGAAGTTCACAAAGATGATTCTTGGAATGTAGAGGATAACACGTGAGAAACATTTGGCAGATTTGGGCCCTGTGCTCTTCGGAGTCTAGAAGAATGCATGGGGGATCTTATCGAAACCTACTGGATGTTGAATAGACAGGGTGGAGGTGAAGAGGGTGTTTCCTGTGGTGGGAGCATTCAGAGCTAGAGGGCAAAACCTCAGAACTGAGGGGCAACCTTCTAGAACAGAGATAAGGAGGAATGTTTTTTAGAACAGAGAGTAGTGAATCTGTGGAATGCTCTGCCACACACTGCAATGGCGGTCAAGTCCATGGGTATATTTAAGGCAGTAATTAATAGTTTCCTGATCGGTCAGGGCATCAGAGAGAGGGCATGTACATGCGGTTGAGTGGGATCCAGGATCGGCCATGATGGAATAGCCAAGCAGACTCGATGGGCTGAATGGCCTAATTCTGCCCCAATGTCAATGATAGACCACACCCCCTTGCGCATAGCAGTCCAACCAGTGTGCAAAAGACAGACTGTGCATATACAAAAGAAAGAAATAATTAAAATAAGTAAATAAGCAATAAATATCGAGAACATGTGATGAAGATTCTTTGAAAGTGAGTCCATAGGTTATGGGAACATTTCAGTGATGGGGTAAGAGAAGTTGCGTGAAGTTAGCCCCATTGATTCAAGAGCCTGCTGGATGAGGGGTAATAATTGTTTCTGAACCTGGTGGTGCAGACCTTTAGGCTCCTGTACCTTCTTCCTGATGGCAGCAGTGAGAAGAGAGCATTGTCTGGATGGTGGGGGTCCCTGATGATGGATGCTGCTTTCCTGCAACAACACTTTGTGCAGATGTGCTCAATAGTGGGGAGGGCTTTATTCGTGATGGACTGGGCCATATCCAATAGTTTTTGTAGGATTTTCCCTTAAGGGCTGTCATGGCGAGGCCATCCTCAGGTTGGAGGAGCAACACCTCATAGTCCATCTGGTAACATTTGGATGGCATGAATATTGTTTTCTCTAACTTCTGATAATTTTCCCCTCTTCTCTCTTTTTTCATCCCAAAATTCTGTTTCCCATCTTAACTTTTCTGTTCTTTTCATCTGTTTATCCCTCTCCTCTGGTTCCCTGCCCCCCCCCTTTCTCCCATTGTCCATTCTCCTGGTCCTGTCAGATTCCTTCACCTTCAACTCTTTACTTATTCCACTTATCACCTCCCAGCTTCTTTCTTCATCCCCCTCCCCCATCATCCCCCCTCACCTGGCTTCACCTGTCACCTACCAGCTTGTACTCCTTCCCCTCTCCCCTCCTTCTTATTCTGTCATCTTCCCCGTTCCTTTCCAATCCTGATGAAGGGTCTCAGCCTGAAACATCGACTGTTTATTCATTTCCACAGGTGCTGCCTGACCCACTGTGTTCCTCTAGCACTGAGTGTGTTACTCCAGAGTCTGCATTCCAGATTGGAGTAGAAATGTGGATGAAGTGTACGGAAATCGTAGCATTAGGGTTAAAGATTGGGAAGTGCCCTTATGAAATGTACCATTCTGTGGGGGAGTCACAGCATCTGTCGAGGGGGTGCTTCACCTTGTGGGGTATCTAGAACCAAGGAAAGAAAGTCAGATCATTTTACATCACAAAGAAAGAACAACAGCACCTCTACATTCTTAGAAGTTTTAATAGATTCAGCATTTGCCAAAAAACTTTGACAAACTTCTATAGATCCACCGTGAAGAGTATTCTGACTAATTATATCACAACCTGGTATGGAAACAACAATGCCCAAGGACAGAAACTACTACAGAAATTGATCGATCCAGCCCAGCCCATCATAAGCATAGCCCTCCCTCCCCGGCACTGAGCACAATTTACACGGACAGCTGCCCAGTAAAGCAGCAAAGATCCCCCACGATCCAAACCACGCTCTCTTCTCACTGCTGCCATCTCAAGGAGGTATAGGAGTCTTAGTACCCACACCACTTGGTTCAGGAACAGTTATTACCCCTCAACTATCAGGCTCCTGAACTGGTGTGGATAACTTCACTCACTTCAACTCTAAAACTGATTCCACAACTTACAGACTCACGTTACAACTCATGGTTGCAGTATTTATTTTTGCCACAATTTGACTTCCTTTGCATATTTGTTGTTTGTCAATCTTTGTTTATGTATAGTTTTTCACAAATGCTATTGTATTTCTTCATATTGTCCTGCAAGAAGAAGAATGCCAAGGTACTTTGACCTTGACCTTGAATAATGGGCCCTCCAGATGAAGGGGAAGATTGGGAATCTGAGGAATTCTGTCTCTCAAAATGCTGTGGAGACAGATACACCAAGTATTTCCAAGAGCTTCCTCAGAAAATGGGCGGCTGGAACGGCAAATGTGAACTTTGAGGCCCAAATGTCATCAGGGAGCAAGCCTCATTTACAATACTGTGCAGAAGTCTTAGGCACCCCTGCTATATGTTTGATTTTTGCATCTTACCTTATATACAGAAATCTGCCAGAAAAGGGCCAAAATATTCTGAAGGATCCCACTTATCCTGCTCGTGGACTGTTGATCCCACTCTCATCAAGAGGAGGCTACGTAGTATCTACGCCAGGGCCACCAGACTCCAAACCAGTTACTTTCCCCAAGCAGTGAGGCTGATCAACACCTCCACCCACTAACCCACCCCTCCACATCCATATCAGCCGCTGCTCTCCACAGCCCCTCGACACCCGACATTCCCCTCCCCTCACTGCCACTACATCTTATGCTTGTACTCCACACCTCATATCTACACTGACACAGTCACTGTCCTATTGTGTATTCAGAAGCCCTGCTGCTACCTTGAAGAGTTCCTCCTGTCAAGAAACACACATCAAAGTTGCTGGTGAGCGCAGCAGGCCAGGCAGCATCTCTAGGAAGAGGTACAGTTTACGTTTCAGGCCGAGACCCTTCGTCAGGACTAACTGAAGGAAGAGTGAGTAAGAGATTTGAAAGTTGGAGGGGGAGGGGGAGGGGGAGATCCAAAATGATAGGAGAAGACAGGAGGGGGAGGGATGGAGCCAAGAGCTGGACAGGTGCCTCCTGTCAAGAGTCACTTTGTCGCTTTATCATTTCCTGTCAGTCACATTATGTTCAGATACTCCTGCACCTAGTGTCACTTTAGTATGTACAATACATCCAATCAATCTTTGCATGTAAGCCAATCTTATGTACAGCACAATTTTATGGCAACACTCAAACAGTTCCTTGTACATTGTGGTTATAGGATTACAGTTACATTTATTTTTATTGAGTTTTTATGCTCATTGTGTTTTCTTCAGCTGCATCAGATCCAGACTAACAATTATGATGTTCTCCTTTACACTCCTGTACTGAAGAATGACAATAGACAACCTTGTATTCAATGAAGCATTTCCTGCCAATAAAGTTAGTCTTGAAAGCTTCCTTTATACAGGAGCCTTGGACTGCTGGGACATCTTCTCCACTGTTCCTCTTCTCTCATGCTCTCAGGACCAACAACCATCCCTCCCAGTTTTGGGAAACTCACCCAAGAGTGACTCTTTACTACTGTGTGTGTTATGTTACTTCTGTTTAAACGTACCGTGGGTTAACAGTAAAGAATCATATTCTGGAAGAATTAGAGAACTTTTATTTACAGTAATAAACAAACACGTCTTAACCCAGCCACGTGCTGGAACATTCTGGCAATCCCGTGCATGCTCAGTGCTCTGTCCAGTCATGTACTGGCACATCATTACAAGTGATATCACCACAGTGTGGATAACAACATCCTCAGCTTTAATAAAATTTCAGACAAATCCACAATGGAATGAGATTCAAAATTCGAATGCAGTAACATGTTATTTCCAAAAAGCCCAGAATGAGTAAGATACCACATTTAGATGGTACAGACAAGCTGAAAAGGTGTACAATCTTTATTTTAATTGAAACAACTTTAACTGCAGTGGGGATTGAAGATGGGAAGGATATCTGCTCCCTGGTTATTGCTGAAAATTCACTTGGATATATTTCTGTCATATGTGCAAATCTGGGAAATTACTGTTAACGTTAACAATTTACTCGTTAAGCCACAGATTGAGGCTTGCTGTAACCTCCAACCACCTGCCCAGATTTCCACACTCCACCAATGCTGGCTTCTTACAAGTCCTCGGATTCAAAGTTTAACATTCAAAGTAAATTTATTATCAAAGTACATATATGTCAAAGTATAATACCCTGACATTTGTTTTCTTGTGGGCATTCACAATAGACAATAGAATCAATGAGAAACTACACATGAACAAAGTGACAAATAGCCAATAAGAAAGTCAAAAATATATACTGAGAACATGATTTGTAGAGTCCCTCCGTTAAGATGAACCTGGTGGTGTGGGACCCAAGGCTCCTGTACCT
The DNA here is from genome assembly GCF_963921235.1 of Mobula hypostoma. Classification (NCBI taxonomy): domain Eukaryota; kingdom Metazoa; phylum Chordata; class Chondrichthyes; order Myliobatiformes; family Myliobatidae; genus Mobula; species Mobula hypostoma. Next base: position 5,174,771 of record NC_086107.1, read on the forward strand.
CCTTCTGCAATGCAACAGATATGCTCAAAGGTGGGGAGGTGTTGCAGTGATGGACAGGTCAGAATCAGATTTATTACCAATAAACAATAGACAATAGGTGCAGAAGTAGACCATTCGGCCCTTCGAGCCTGCACCGCCATTCTGAGATCATGGCTGATCATCTACTGTCAATACCCATTTCCTGCCTTGTCCCCATAACCCTTGATTCCCCTGTCCATAAGATACCTATCTAGCTCCTTCTTGAAAGCATCCAGAGAATTGGCCTCCACTGCCTTCTGAGGCAGCGCGTTCCACACCTCCACAACTCTCTGGGAGAAGTTCCTCCTCAACTCTGTCCTAAATGACTTACCCCTTATTCTTAAACCATGCCCTCTAGTACTGGACTCTCCCAGCATCTGGAACATATTTCCTGCCTCTATCTTGTCCAATCCCTTAATAATCTTATATGTCTCAATCAGATCCCCCCTCAATCTCCTTAATTCCAGCGTGTACAAGCCCAGTCTCTCTAACCTCTCTGCGTAAGACAGTCCGGACATCCCAGGAATTAACCTAGTGAACCTACTCTGCACCTCCTCCACAGCCAGGATGTCCTTCCTTAACCCTGGAGACCAAAACTGCATACAATACTCCAGGTTGTGGTCTCACCAGGGCCCTGTACAAATGCAAAAGGATTTCCTTGCTCTTGTACTCCATTCCCTTTGTAATAAAGGCCAACATTCCATTAGCCTTCTTCACTGCCTGCTGCACTTGCTCATTCACCTTCAGAGACTGATGAACAAGTACTCCTAGATCTCTTTGTATTTCTCCCTTACCTAACTCCACACCGTTCAGATAATAATCTGCCTTCCTGTTTTTGCTCCCAAAGTGAATAACCTCACACTTATTCACATTAAACGCCATCTGCCAAGTTTCTGCCCATTCACCCAGCCTATCCAAGTCACCTTGAATTCTCCTAACATCCTCATCACATGTCACACTGCCACCCAGCTTAGTATCATCAGCAAACTTGCTGATGTTATCCACAATGCCTTCCTCTAAATCATTGACGTAAATCGTAAACAGCTGTGGTCCCAATACCGAGCCCTGTGGCACCCCACTAGTCACCACCTGCCATTTCGAGAAACACCCATCCACTGCTACCCTTTGCTTTCTATCTGCCAACCAGTTTTCTATCCTGGCAAATGTCATGAAATTTGTTAACTTTAGCAGCAGCAGTATAACGCAGTACGTGATAATACGGAAAAATAAATAAGTCAATCACAGCAAGTATGTACATTAAATAGTTAAATTAAAATGGTGCAAAAATAAAAATAATGAAAAAAAGTGAAGTAGTCCTCAGGAGTTCAATGACCATTCAGGAATCGGATGGCAGAGGGGTCTGGGTTGTACCTACTACTTTTTGACTATATTTGCAAAGCATGTTCAGCTGGTCTATTTCTGATCTGTGGAGTTCCCTCCCTAAATATCGCTATCTCCCCAAGTGTAGCAGCTTCAAGACTCTTATAGGGACATTGAGTTATAGAGCGTGCAAACAAGTCTGAACTTCAAACTTTGAATAAGCCCTTTGGCCCTGCTTGTGTGCCACCAAAAACTAGCTGCCTCACAGCTGGTATGGAAACAGCAATGCCCAGGAATGGAAATCTACAGAAAGTGGTGGACACAGCCAGTCCATCAGAGGCAATGCCTTCCCACCATTGAGCACGTTTACAGGACCACTGACACAAGAAAGCAGCATTCACTATCAAAGTCCCTCACAACCGGGCCATGCTCTCTTCATACGACTAATTTTGGGCAGGAGTCTTAGGTTCCACATCACCAGGTACAGGGACAGTTATTACTCCTCAACCATCAGGCCAGTCTGGAAGTTTGTATTTACGTATAGGCAAGTTACAATTCAGAACAAACAGACTGAAAGAAAGGTATGTGCCTCGACCACCATCTCTGGCAGTGCTTTCTCAGACCTGATGTAGGGTGTCTGCCCAAAATTTCAACTGTTTATTCTTCCCTATAGATGCTACCTAACCTGCTGAGTTCCTCCAGAATTTTGTGTGTGTTGCTCTGGATTTCCAGCATCTGCAAAATCTCCTGTGTTTATCCATACCAATCAAGATTCCATTTAAATTAGTCCCATTCACCTGCATTTGCCCATATCCCTCGAAACCTTTCCTATCTATATACAGTACCTATCCAAGTGCCTTTACAATGTTGTTAATGTATGTGCTTCAATCACCTCCTGCAGCACTGGAGGAACTTAAAGGTTCAGGCAGCATCAGTGGAGGGAAATGGACATTTGATGCTTTGAGTTGAGATCCTTAACCCAGTTCAGACACAGGGTCTCAACCTGAAAAACGCTCTGCCCATTATAGATGTTGCCTAAGCCAGTGAGTTCATTCAGAGCTCGTGTGTGTTCCTTTAAGTTCCATTATCTGCTGTTTCTTGTGTCTGCACTTCATCTGGAAGATAGTCTTCTTCTGGGTGGAAAATGTTGCTCTTCAGGTTCCTATTTAACCTCTCCCCTCTCATCCCAAACCTATGCCTTCTAGTTCTTGATTTCTGCCAATGGCTTTATAAATATCCAGGACAATGGTTGCCATTGTATATAGAAGGCAAATGCAGAACTGCACACAGCTCAGTAGAACTTGGGTACTTGGGAAATTTGACACTGCAAAAGGCTTACCTCATGCTGTGTATACACAGCACAAGTGGAGTAGAGGGAGTGGGGGGAAAGCAGATAAAAGATAATATGTGAATCAGGAAACCGCTGGGTTGTGGAGTATTCGCTCAAGGCTGAGTGAACATTGCACACTGCATGTCTTCTGCACGTTGGTTGTATGTCAGTCTTTGTGCGCAGTTCTTTATTGATTCAATTGTATTTCTCTGTTCTACTATGAATGTCTGCAAGAAAATGAACCTCTGGGTAGTATATATTGACACATACGAACTTTGATAACAAATTCACTTTGAACATCACTCTCTATGTTTAAAATAAAATATTTGAGAAGTGATGCCTCAGAAAGGTGGTATCCATCATCACTGATGCCCATCACCCAGGACATGATCTCTTTTCATTGCTGCCATCAAGGAGGATAGATATAGATATAGATATAGATATAGATATAGATATACACACACATATATACATAGAGTGCCTATAAAAAGAATTCATTAGATTCATTCCCCTTAGAAGTCTTCATGTTTTATTGCTTTACAACATTGAATCACAATAGACTTAACTTGGCTTTTTTGACACTGATCAACAGATAATTTTTTCATGTCAAAGTAAAAACAAATTTCCACAAATTGGTTTAAATTGATTACAATTATTAAGCACAAAATAATTGATTGCATAATTACTTCTCCCTTCAAGTCAGTATTTAGTAGATGCATATTTGCAGCAATTACAGCCTTGAGTCTGTGTGGATAGGTCTCCGTCAGCTTTGCATATCTGGACACTGCAATTTTTCCCCATTCTTCTTTACAAAACTGTTCAAGCTTTGTCAGATTGCATGGGGATTGTAAGTGAACAGTCCTACTCAAGTCCAGCCACAAATTCTCAATTGGATTGAGGTCTGAACTCTGATTTGGCCACTTCAGAATATTAACTTTGTTGTTTTTAAAAGTTATTCTTGTATAGTTTTGGCTTTATGCTTGGGGTTGTTGTTTTGGTGGAAAATATATCTTCTCCCAAATCACTGTTCTTTGCAGACTGCATCAGCATTTCTTCCTGGATTTTGCTGCATCCATTTTACTCTTCGTCTGTTGCAGTGAAGTATTCCCAGAGCACGATGCAGCCACCACCATGCTTTACAGTAGAGATGGTGTGGTATTGACAATGTGCAGCATTTGGCTTATAGTAAACATAGCATTTAATCCGATGGCCAAAAAGCTCAATTTTGGTTTCATCAGACCATTGAAACTTCTTCCAGCTGACTTCAGAGTCTCCCACATGCCTTCTGACAAACTCTAGCTGAGATTTCATGTGATTTTTTTTTCCACCGCGACTTTCTATTTGCTACTCTCCCATAAAGCTGTGACTGGTGAAGCATCCACACAACAGTTGTATACATAATTTCTCCCATCTCAACCACTGAAGCTTATAACTCATCCAGAATTGTCTTAGGTCCCCTTCTTGCACAGACACTCAGGTTTTGGGGATAGCTTACTCTAAGCTGATTTACAGCTGTGCTATATTCTTTCCAGTTCTTGATAATTGACTTAACTATACTCCAAGGGATATTCAGTGACTGGTAAATTTTCTTGCATTCATCTCTTGACTTGTGCTTTTCAATAACATTTTCGCAGAGTTGATTCGGGTATTCTTTTGTCTTCATGGTGTAGTTTTTTACCAAGATACTGACTCACCAGAAGTTGGACCTTCTAGATACAGGTGTATTTTTACTACAATCAATTGAAACACCGTGACTACACACAGGTGATTTCCATTTAACTAAATGTGTGACTTCTAAAATCAATTGGCTGCACCAGTGATGATTTGGTGTGTCATATTAAAGGGGGTGAATACTTATGCAATCAATTATTTTGTGTTTAGATCATTTTGTCAAGATCTGTTTTCACTTTGACATGAAAGAATTGTTTTCTGTTGATCAGTGTCAAAAAAGCCAAATTAAATCCACTGTGATTCAATGTTGTAAAACGATAAAACATGAAACTTCCAAGGGGGTGGATGAATACTTTTTATAGACACTGTGTATATATACTTCCTTCTGTAATTTACAGATTTTTATTATGTATTGCAATGTACTGCTGCTGTGTAACAACAAACTTCTTGACTTTTGCCAGTGATATTAAACCTGATTCTGATTTTAACTATCTCTATAAAAATTTTATTTTGAATTTTGATGTTAACTTATAAAAAAAGAGGAAGATTGGTCTGTAGGTAAAGCCTGGAATCTGTGTCAATTGTTTCTGTCTACGATATCTACCTCATTATGTTCTTGCACTCTAACATTTACCGGTACTGCTCTTTCTCTGCAGCTGTTACACTTTATCCTGCATTCGGTTATTGTTTTACCTTGTTCTACCCCAATGCACTATCTGATCTGTATGAACAGTATGTAAGACAAGCTTTTCACTGTATCTTGGTATATATGACAATAATAACCAATACCAATGCCATTAGTTAAATCATTAGTGCCCACCTGAGGATATTGCCCAAGTCACAGACAACCACCATGTATTCTGACCTTTGAACTGTACCGCTGTTCCGGATCTTTTCTGACCACAGGATCTTGCTGTCCTCTAAATAAGCAGCTAATGCATTTCATAAACTTAAGAGATTCTGCAGGTACTGAAGATTTTGAGCAACATCCAAACAATGCTGGAGGAACTCAGCAAGTTAGGTGGCCTATGTGGAGGGGAATAAACATTCAACATTTCAGGCTGGAAAGGAAGGGGGCAGAAACCAGAATAAGAAGTGGGGGGAAGGGAAGGAATCCAAATTGGTAGATAAAAGGTGAGTGGGTGCGAATGAAGTAAGAAGCTGGGAGGTGATAGGTGGAAGAGGTAAAGGGCTGAAGAAGAAGGAATCTGATAGGTGAGGTGAGTGGATCATGGGAGAAAGTGAAGGAGGATGTGCATCAGAGAGAGGTAACACACACAAAATGCTGGTGGAACACAGCAGGCCAGGAGGGAGGTGATGGGTTGGTGAGAAGAAGAGATGTGATTAGAATGTTAGGTATATTTGGAAATGTGTCTGAGTTTATTTTGCAGCTTGTCAGTTTGCTTTTTGCCTTTGTTTCTTCATGGAACAAATTTGCTGCTCTGATATCATCTCAGTAGAAATGGATATTGATAATGTAATCCAAGGCATTTTAGAGTTATTTTCATTTACTGTTATTATGATATGATGAGGGAAACAGGGAACATGTCCCTTAATGAGCACCACAGCAGTAATTACAGTTCAACATCGCCACTCTGAAATTCAAGGATAATCACTCAGCAAACTTCAGGGCAGATTTATTTTCTATGGGAGAATTGTCAAATGCATATCTGAAAATGATATTAAATTGTGGTTACTATTTGCTAAGGTGACATAAATAATATTCCCATCATAAATGTAAAATATTCTTGATGGTTAATGATTGTTTATTTATTTTTATTAATTCTTTTTTCTTTTTTATTTGCACAGTCTGTTGCCTTTTGCACAATGTTTGTTTGCCCTGTTGGTACATACGGTCCTTCACTGATTCCATTGTGGTCCTTGGATTTACTGAGAATGCCCGCAAGAAAGAAACTGAGGATTGTATATGGTGACATATATGTACCTTGATAATAAATTTACTTTGAAATAAACAATTTCTATGAACATCTGTACCTTGGGACAAAACAAAATATCTCTGCAGTTATTGTCGGACAGGATGTGGATAAATTCATAGAGTTACATAGAACATGGAAGGGTACAGTACAGGAACAGTCTCTTTGGCACACAATGTTATGCCAAACCAGCTAAAAAGTAAATCAAACACCCCCAGAAGCTAATCCCTCTTACCGACTCAACGTCCATATCTCTCATATACTTCTATCTATACATCTCTTAGAAGCCTGTAATGTACTTGCCTCTACCACCATACCGGGCAGTGCATTCCCAGCGTCCACCACACTGAGTAAAACACTTATCCCTCACATCCGCTTTGAACCTATCTCCCCTCACCTATCCCCTCTGGTATTTGACATTTCAACCCCGGGAAACTGTTGCTCTCTGTCCACTCTATCTATGTCTCTCATAATCTTATAAGTCTCTATCAGATCTCCCTTTAGCTTCCCGTCGCTCTAAAGCAAAAAACTCATGATAGCACATGCCCTCTAAACCAGGCAGCATACTGGCAAACATTTTCTGCATCCTCCTCAAAACCTCAACATCTTCCTGTAGTGAGGCAACCAGAGTCATAGAGCACAACAGAACAGAAACAGTCCATACCAAGCTATTATTCTGCCTAGTCCCATTGATCTTCAGCAGGACCTTAGCCCTCCACACCCCTCCCATCCATGTACTTATCCAAACTTCCCTTAACCCTTACATACTGTTCGGGTCAAATTTGACCCGTTTTGACATTTAACAGCAGTAAAAACACCATAAAAGCCATTTTTTTAAGCCAAAATTTGATGACTTTTCCTAAAGTGACCCAAAATGCAAAAAATGAAAATACTTAAAAATTTTATACTTTTGTACAGGTGCTACAAATTTTTGTACATTGAGGCTCTTCTGGGTCAAATTTGACCAATATCTATTGAAATGGATTTTTAGATCTCTCAAACATTAAGGATTAATCACCCATTTATTAATGTCAGATAGGCTATTTATACATTTTAAATAGATCTATGGTTCAAAATTTGGTGTTGATACTTGTTATGAGGAGATTCTTGGCCTGGGTCAAAATTGACCCGGACCATACAGTGAAGGTATAGAATATAAACAGGCTGCCTGGGTTAAGTGTTGAAATTGAACCTACACTCACCATTTCCACTGGATGCTCATTCCACACTCTCACCACCTTCTGCGTGAAGAAGTTCTCCCTCAGGTTCCTCTTAAAGATTTTTTCTTTACTCTTAACCCATGACCTTTAGCTTTAGTCTCACCCAAGCTCAGTGGAAAAATTTACGCAATCTATACCCCCCATAATTTCGTATACCTCGATCAAATCTTCCCTCATTTCCCATGTTCCAGGGAATAGAACACTAACTTCTTCAACCTTTTCTTATAAATCAAGTCTTCAAGACCTTGCAATCTTTTTCTGTATTCTTTCAATCTTATTGATATCTTTCCTGTAAGTAGGTGACCAGAACTCCACACAATACTCCAAATTAGGCCTCACCAACTTATTATACAACTTCAACATAACATCCCAGTTCCTGTACTCAATACTTTGATATATAGATATTTTGGGAAATACTGGCATTTATTGTTCATGGATGGGAGAGGAAGAAATATGTCAAGTCAAGTCAAGTTTATTGTCATTTAACTATATACATGTATATAACATATATAACCATATAGTATATAGTTTGTAGAAATGAAACAATGTTTCACTGTACCAGGGTGTAAAGCACAATAGTACATTTAACACACAAAAACCTATGAAGGTAGGGATTAAATCCACAGATGAATTACACATAAATAAAAAACTAACGTGCATAATATCAAATATTGTGAGGTACAGCGACACTTTGAATATGATGCAGCAGGGAGTTCAGAAGCCTAATGGCCTGAGAGAAGAGACTGTTTCTCATCCTCACCATTCTTGTTTTTATGTATCGTAGTCTCCTGCCTGATGGTAAAAAGTCAAAGAGGATACTGGATAGATGGGAGGGATCCTTAATAATAATAAGGAACCTGTGTATGCAGCACTCCTGATAAATGCCCCCGATGGATGGTAGGGAGACCCCTATGATCCTCTCAGCTGTTCTCATGGTCCTTTGTAGGGACTTCAGGTCCGACGCTCGACTGCTCTCATACCAGATGGAGATACAACTTGTCAGGACGCTCTCTCAATGGTGTTCCTGTAAAATGCAGTTAAGGTGGTGGTGAGGGGTCGGGGGAGCCTTGCTCGCCTTAATCTTCTTAGGAAGTTGAGGCGCTGCTGTGCTCTCTTGCTCAGGGAGGTGATATTAATGGACCTGGTGTGTCATCCGTGATTCTAAGGTGCCAACAACCCACCTTTTCCCTTTATCCTGTCAGAAGAGGTTCCACCAGGCTTAGTATCTAAGCCGAGCCACACATAAAGGCCAGGAGCTGGACTTGGTTGTCAGAGGCTATTTGAGAGGTATGCCACTGGGAGCAAGTAGTAGGAAGAGAGAGCTTAGTCCCCTCGGTTTCCTGTTCTATATCGTCTGCCTAGCCATGGTTAGTCAGTTTTCAAACATCACCAAATTTGGAGGACAGACATACAGTGAAGAATGCAAGTCAGATAGTATTCAACTCAGACAAGTGCAAGATGGTGCATTTTGGAAAGTTCAGCCAGAGCAGGGCCTTCACAGGACAATGGGGAGTACTGTAGTACAAAGAGAACTAGTGGTACAAGTATATAGGAGGCAACACAGGTGTGGAGAAGGAGTAGAACTTATGTGCCTTCATCAGTCAGGGCACTGAGTGCAAGAGTTGGTTTGTCATGTTACAGCTGTACAAATTGTTGGGGAACATCTGCTCCGAGGGCAGTGAGAGGGTGGAACAAGCTGCCAGCAGAAGTGGTGGATGTGGGTTCAATTTCAGAATTTAAGAGAAGTTTGGATAGGTACGTGGATGGGAAGGGTGTGGAGGGCTATGGAAGACTATGGTGGGTTGATGGGACTAGGCAGATTAATGGTTTGGAATGGACTAGATGGGCCAAAGGGCCTGTTTCTAAGATGTAGTGTTCTATGACTATGTGAGACTGCTCCTGGAGTACTGCGTGCACCTCAGGTCACCCAGCTTTAAGAAGGGTATGACTAAGCAAACAAAGATACAGCAAAGATGAACAAAGATGTTGCTGGTCTGGAGGGTTTGAATTATAAGGAAAGATTGGACAATCCATGACTGCTTTCCCTGGAGTGAAGGAGGCTGAGGAAGGAGCTTATAGAGGTTTATAAAACTACGAGAGGCAAATAAAATGAATGGTCACAGTCTTTTCCCCAGCACAGGAGAGCCTAAAGCTGGAGGGCATAGTTTTAAGGTGAAAGGGGGAAGACCTGAGGGGGAAAGGGCAAGCAGTTTCCAGATCCCAGGAGTCACCATCTCTAGTGGTCTATACTGGGCCCAACATATTGATGCAATTACCAAAAAGGCAAGCCAGCATCTATATTTCATGAGGAATTTGAGGAAATTTGGTATGTCAGCAAAGACTCTAGTAAATTTCTACAGAGAACATTCTGTCTGGTTGTATCACTGTCTGGTATGGAGGGGTCTCTGTACAGGATCGCAAGAGGCTGCAGGGAGATGCAAACTCAGCCAGACCCATCATGGGTGCTAGCCTCCCAGCATGGCGGACATCTTTGAAAGGCAATGCCTCAAAATGGCTGCATCCATCAGTCAGGACCTCCCTCACCACAGATGTGGTCTCTTCTCATTACTACCATTAGAGAGCTGTTACATAAGCCTACTGATTCACAGAAACAACATTTACGAACAGTTTCTTCTCCTCTGCCATCTGATTTATGAATGGACAATGAACTTATGGACACTACCTCAATATTTTTGCACTTTTGACTACTTAGTTAATTGATTTTTAATATATTTCTTATTGCAATTTATAGGTTTTTATGTTTTGCGCATACTGCTACCGCAAAACAATAAATTTCACGACATACGTCAGTGAAATTCAGCACGGACCAGAAGGGCCGAAGGCCTTGTTCTGTGCTACAGTTTTCTATGACTAATCCTCTAAGATTGTAGGGTTTGGAGGCTTTCATACCTCAATGACCTGGAGAACTGTGTAAGCTAGAGTCAGGACCTTGTGCTTTGGCTCTTGGTAGGGTCACCCATGCCTAACAGGTCAAAGGGTAGAGGCCAGTGGTCCACTGGTCCTCCAGGCTTGGGGGTTCATCTCAGGGCTCACAACCATGACGTCAAAAAAAATTGTTACTGAAACAGCAGCTTTTATCTTCCTTATCTGCGTGCAACTGTATGGACAGACAGAGATAGAGGACCTTCATTGCTGTCCTAATCACCAGCAGTGTAACAGCAGTAAGTAAGTAAATATGACTCTAATAACCCTTATTCTGATTCTGATTTTGAGGGACAAGATTTTCCACACAGAAGATGATGGGTTACTTGGAATGAACTGCAAGAGGAATTATAGACCGGTTAGCCTAACATCAGTGGTGGGGAAAATGCTAGAGTCAGTTATCAAAGATGTGATAGCAGCACATTTGGAAAGCGGTGAAATCATCGGACAAAGTCAGCAAGGAAAATCATGTCTGACGAATCTCATAGAATTTTTTGAGGATGTAACTAGTAGAGTGGATAGGGGAGAACCAGTGGATGTGGTATATTTGGATTTTCAAAAGGCTTCTGACAAGGTCCCACACAGGAGATTAGTGTGCAAACTTAAAGCACACAGTATTGGCGGTATGGTATTGATGTGGATAGAGAATTGGTTGGCAGACAGGAAGCAAAGAGTGGGAATAAACGGGACCTTTTCAGAATGGCAGGCAGTGACTAGTGGGATACCGCAAGGCTCAGTGCTGGGACCCCAGTTGTTTACAATATATATTAATGACTTAGACGAGGGAATTAAATGCAGCATCTCCAAGTTTGCGGATGACACGAAGCTGGGTGGCAGTGTTAGCAGTGAGGAGGATGCTAAGAGGATGCAGGGTGACTTGGATAGGTTGGGTGAGTGGGCAAATTCATGGCAGATGCAATTTAATGTGGATAAATGTGAGGTTATCCACTTTGGTGGCAAAAACAGGAAAACAGATTATTATCTGAATGGTGGCCGATTAGGAAAAGGGGAGGTGCAACGAGACCTGGGTGTCATTATACACCAGTCATTGAAAGTGGGCATGCAGGTACAGCAGGCGGTGAAAAAGGCGAATGGTATGCTGGCATTCATAGCAAGAGGATTCGAGTACAGGAGCAGGGAGGTACTACTGCAGTTGTACAAGGCCTTGGTGAGACCACACCTGGAGTATTGTGTGCAGTTTTGGTCCCCTAATCTGAGGTACAGCAGGCGGTGAAAAAGGCGAATGGTATGCTGGCATTCATAGCAAGAGGATTTGAGTACAGGAGCAGGGAGGTACTACTGCAGTTGTACAAGGCCTTGGTGAGACCACACCTGGAGTATTGTGTGCAGTTTTGGTCCCCTAATCTGAGGAAAGACATTCTTGCCATGGAGTAAAAAGAAGGTTCACCAAATTGATTCCTGGGATGGCAGGACTTTCATATGATGAAAGATTGGATCAGCTAGGCTTATTCTCGTTGGAATTTAGACGATTGAGGGGGGATCTTATTGAAACGTATAAAATCCTAAAGGGATTGGACAGGCTAGATGCAGGAAGATTGTTCCTGATGTTGGGGAAATCCAGAATGGGGGGGTCACAGTTTGAGGATAAAGGGGAAGTCTTTTAGGACCGAGATTAGGAAAAACTTCTTCACACAGAGAGTGGTGAATCTGTGGAATTCTCTGCCACAGGAAACAGTTGGGGCCAGTTCATTGGCTATATCTAAGAGGGAGTTAGATATGGCTCTTGTGGCTAAAGGGATCAGGGGGTATGGAGAGAAGGCAGGTACAGGGTTCTGAGTTGGATGATCAGCCATGATCATACTGAATGGCGGTGCAGGCTCGAAGGGCCGAATGGCCTACTCCTGCACCTATTTTCTATGTTTCTATGTTGTAGAGGTGGATACAATTATAGCATTTAAGAGACAATTTGGACAGGTACGTGAACTAGCTCAGATCAGCATGGATGAGCTGGGTTGAAGGGCGTGCCTTTCTGCCCTACACCAAGCACCATGATAGTGGTTCCGTTACCAGACTACAAGCAGAGAAGTAAGAGAGATGGCGATCTTTAGGGAGGGAATTCCTAACATCAGGAGGAGGATTGATGGAAATATTTTTCTCAAAGGAAAAGTAGAATCTGAGAATATGCAGGAAAGCAGAATCAGTGGAGTTAGAAATCTGGGGAAGTGGCTGAAGATTACAGACAAGGCCAAATCCACAGGCTAGAAAGGTAATTGTTGATATATCCAACAGTAACCTCTCAGATCTACACTAAAATTTATAGAATTCGGAGATCTCTGAAGTGTATAAGATGGTAAGAGACATAAATAGAGTGGGCAATGGCTAATGCAAAAGGACATTCACTTAAGGTGATTGTAGGAAAGAATGGGGATAATGTCAGAAGTAGGTTTTAACAAAGAGAGTAGTGGGTGCATGGAATGCATTGCTGGATTGGTGGTGAAGGCATTGGAGACATTTAAGAGACTCCCAGGTAGGCACATGGATGACAGTAAAATGGAGGGCTTGAGGAGTGAAACCTTAGATTGGTCTGGCAGTACATTAAAAGATCAGTACAATATCATAGGCTGAAGGGCCTGTGCTGTTAGTCCATAAGACAAAGGAGTAGAATTGGGCCATTTGTCCCATCGAGTCTGCTCAGCCATTCAGTCACGGCTGATCTTTCTTTCTCTCCTCAGCCTTCTCCCCATAACCTTTGATGTCATGTCCAATCAAGGATGTCTCAAACTATGCCTTAGATACACCCAATGACCTGCCCTCCACAGCTGTCTGTGGTAATAAATTTGATAAATTCTCCGTCCTTTGGCTAAAGAAATATCTCTGCATCTCTGTATTAGATGGCCGCTCCGCTATACTGAGGCTGTGCCCTTTTGTTCTAGACTCACCCACCATGGGAAGCATCCTTTCCACACCTATTCTGCCTAGGCCTTTCAACATTTGATAGATTTCAATGAGATACCCCACACGTCATCCTTCTAACTTCTAGAGAGTACAGACCCAGAGCCATCAAACGTTCCTCGTATGATAACCCTTTCATTCCCAAAATTATCCTTGTGCACCTCCTCTGAATGCTCTCCTATGCCAGCACATCTTTTCTTAGATGAGGAGCCCAGAACTGTTAACAATAATGAAGATGAGTGCCTTATAAACCCTCAGCATTACATCCCTGCCCTTGTATTCAAGATCACTTGAAATAAATACTAACATTGTATTTGCCTTCCTCACCACTGATTCTACCTGCAAGTTAACCTTTAGGTTGTTCTGCACAAGGATTCACAAGTCTCTTTGCATCCCAGACTTCTGGATTTTCTCCCCATTGAGAAAATAGTCTGCACATTTATTGCTTCTACCAAAGTGCCTGACCATGCAATTTCCAACAATGTATTTCATTTGCCAACTGCTTGCCCAATCTCCTAATCTCTCTAAGCCCTTCTGCAGCCTACCTTCCCTCCTCAACCAATCTTCATATTATCTGCAAATTCAATAACAAAGCCACCAATTCCATATCTAAATCATTGACTTACAGCATAAAAAGAAGCAGTCCCAACACCGACCCCTGTGGAACACCACTGGTCACTGGCAGCCAACCAGAAAAGGATCCTTTTATTCCCACTCACTGCCTTCTTCCAATCAGCCAATGTTCTGAACATCTTAGTAACTTTCTTGTAATACCACAGGCTCCTAACTGGTAAGCAGCCTCATGTGTGGCATCTTGTCAAAGGCCTTCTGAAAGTCCAAATATACGACATCCACTACATCCCCTTTATCTATCCTACTTGTAATCTCCTCAAAGAATTTCAACAGGTTCGTCAGGCAGAATTTTTCCTTAAGGAAACCATGCTGATTTTGTACTATCTTGTCCTGTGTCACCAAGTACTCCATCACCTCATCCTTAACAATTGACTCTAACATCTTCCCAACCACTGAGGTCAGGCTAACTGGTCTATAATTTCCTTTCTACTGCCTTCCCCCTTTCTTAAAGAGTGGAGTGACATTTGCAATTTTCCAGTCCTCTGGCACCATGTCAGAGTCCAATGATTTTTGAAAGATCATTACTAATGCCTCCACAATCTCTACCGCTGCCTCTTTCAGAACTCCAGAGTGCAGTTCATCTGGTCCAGGTGATTTATACACCATTAAGACTTTCAGCTTTTTGAGCACCTTCTGCCTTGTAATAATAACCACACTCACTTCTCTTCCCTCACACCCTGGCACACTGCTATTGTCTTCCACAGCGAAGACTGGTGCAAAATACTCATTTAGTTCATCTGCCATCTCCTTGTCCCTTGTTATTATTTCTCCAGCATAATTTTCTAGTGGTTCTATATCCATTCTCATCTCTCTTTTATTTTGTACATACTTAAAAAATCTTTTACTATTCACTTTCATATTGTTTGTTGGCTTGCTTTCATATTTCATCTTTCTTCTCTTAATGATTCTAGTTGCTCTCTGTAGGTTTTTTAAAAAGCTTCCCAATCCTCTGTCTCACCATTAATTTTTGCTTTATCTCTTTTGCTTTTACATTAGCTTTGACTTCCCTTGTCAGCCACAGTTGTACTATTTTGCCATTTGAGTATTTCTTTGTTTTTGGAATACATCTATTCTGCATCTTCATAATTTTTCGCAGAAAATCACACCATTGCTGCTCTGCTCTCATCCCTGCCAGCATCTGCTTCCAATTTACTTTGGCCACCTTCTCTCTCATAGCACTGCAATTAAATTTACTCCACTGAAATACTGCTACGTCTGGCTTTACTTTCTCCCTATCAAATTTCAAGTTGAACCCAATCATATTGTGATCACTGTCTAAGGGTTCTTTAACCTTAAGTTCCCTAATTACCTCCAGTTCATTACATAACAATCAATCTAGTATTGCTGATCCCCTGGTAGGTCCAATGACAAACTGTTCTAAAAAACCATCTCGTAGACATTCAACAAACTCACTCTTTTGAAATTCATTACCAACCTGATTTTTCCAATTGACCTGCATGTTGAAATCTCCCAGGATTATCATATCATTGCCTTTTTAACATGCCTTTTCTATTTCCTATTGTAATCCGTGGTGCATATCGCAGCCACTGTTGGGAGGCCTGAATATCACTGCTATTAGGCTCCTTTTACCTTTGAAGTTTCTTAACTCAACCCACAAGGACTCAATTTCTTCTGGTCCTACATGTCACATCTTTTTAATGATTTAATGTCATTCTTTACTGGCAAAGCCATGCCACCCACTCTGCCTATCTTCCCATCCCTCCAATACAATGTGTAACCTTGGACATTCAGTTTCCAAATACAACCATGCTTTAGCCACGATTCAGTGATGGCCACAACATCATACCTGACAATTTGTAAAAGTGCAACAAGATCATCCACCTTATTTCTTATACTCTGTGCATTGAGGTATAACACCTAGTGTGCTGCATTTGCTACCCTTACTGATTCTGCATACCTAATGCACTGATACTCACCTGCTGGCTGCAATTTTGTCCTCTCATCCGCCTGCCCTTCCTAACAGTCTGAATGCACGCTACCTTTGCTTTTTTGCCATCCGTCCTGAGTCCCTTTACTCCAGTTCCCGCCCTCCTGCCAGATTAGTTTAAACTCTCCCCAACACTCTAACAAACCTGCCCGCGAGAATATTGGTTCCCCTGGGTCGAAGTGCAACCAGTCACTTTTGTTCAGGTCATACCTCCCCCATAAGAGATCCCAATAATCCAAGGACCTGAAGCTCTGCCCCCCGCACCAGCTTCTCAGCCACACTTTAATCTGCCAAACCATCCTGTTTCTACGCTCACTGATGCGTGGCACAAGGAGCAATCCAGGATTTACGACCCTGGAGGTCCTGCTTCCCAGTTTTCTACCTGGCTCTCTAAATTCTCTTGTCAGGACCGCTCTGCTTTTCCTTCCCATGTCACTAGTACAAAAATGTACCAAGACATCTGACTGCTCCCCCTCCCTCTCCAAAATGCTGTGGACATGATCTGAGATGTCCCTGACCCTGGCACCAGGGAGTCAATGTACCATTTGTGTGTCCCATTCATGTCCATATAAGCTCCTGCTTGTTCTCCTGGCAATCGAGTCCGCTATCATTACCACTCCCCTCTTCTCCCTCTTCCCCTTCTGTACCATTACTAGCTCAGTGCTCGTAATCCATTCTCCATGGCATTCCCCTGGGACATCATCCCCACAACAGTATCCAAAATGGTATACTTATTATTGAGAGGAATGGCCACAGGTGTGCTCTGTGCTAACATTTCCTTTTCTCCTGACATCCAGCCTGCTACTTGCGCCTCCTGCAACTTTGCGGTGACCCTGATTGATTATCTCCTCACTCTCCTGTACAAGCTGTTCTGCGTTCTTTGGCCTATTTTCTAAATATAATAATATGTGGGCATGTTAGGTTGGCAACAGAAACATGGTGGTACTTGTGGGCTGCCCCCAGCATATCCTCGGACTCCGATGGTTATTGATGCAGAATGATGCATTTCTCTGTATGTCTTGAAGTATATAGAAGCTGGCTAAACTTGGGTTGTTTTCTCTGGAGCAGCAGAGAGGTTGGATACAGGTTTATAAGATTAGGAGAGGCATAGATAAAGTGGACAGGGAGTATCAATTTCCCAGGGTTCAAATGTCAAATACCAGAGGGCATGCATTGAAGGTGAGAGGGGGTAGGTTCAAAAGGGATGTGAGGGGTAAGGTTTTTACTCTGAGAGTGGTGGATGCCTCGAATGCGCTGCCTGGTATGGTGGTTGAGGCAAATACATTAGAGGCTTTTAGGAGACATTTAAGTAGGCACATGGATGTCAGGAAGAGGGAGGGATATGGACATGGCGCAGATAGGAGAGATTAGTGTTTGGGGTTTTTTGATTTGCTTTTGAAGTGGCTCGGCACAACATTTTGCGCCGAATGGCCTTTTCCTGTGCTGTACCTTTCTATGTTCTATGTGACAAATAAAGCTAATCTTTATCTTTATCTATTTTAAGTTTCAACAATAAAGTGAACGGAAATTCCTCAACCCCCTCTGCAGCACATGGTCAGGAGAGGTTTAGAGGGATATGGGCCCAACGCAGCAACTCAGGAATGCACCTTGATCGGGAACGGATGAGTGGGGCCAAATGGTCTACGTCCATGCTGGAGAACCCGATAAATCTGTAGACCCCTCTCTCTCTTTCAAACAGCATCAGGCAATTACATGCGGTCTTGCCCTAAATGTTCACATCTTGGGAAACAATTAAATACAATTATGAGAGCAAAAGAAATGAAAAGACAAGGCATAACTCAAAGAAGGTAAAAATATTACACCGTTTAGATAAACGTGGAAGTGACGAGAGTAGACTCTAGTAAAGAGGCAATAAGGGGAATAATGCTGTGCATTACTTCCTAAGCTTTAGACCCCACACTTTGATTAAAGTCACTTATTGCATTTTAAAAGAAGATTACTCAGAAAATAATCATGTTGCTTTCATTAAAATGTAAAAAAGATAATGAGTTTGTAATGATTGCTTATAGCTAGAGGGAAATGTTTCTAATCTCTAAGATCCTGCTATAAGTCTTGCCTAACGCCGAGGAATGATTGCAATGAAAGTTACCGCTAAGAGATCTTTTTATTTCAACATGATTATGAAAATGAAGTCTGCTACTGTAAAACACAAACATAAAATAATTATCTCTCTAATGGAAGTCTAATGCAAAAAATCTCCTGCAGTGATTTACAGCACAGTGAAGCCATTTGAACCCTCACATCAGTCCTAGCCCCATTAAAAAACCTCCTACATTAATCACACACACTCATGCTGCTCTTCCTACATAACTCTGCATGAAACAGTTTCAGAACAGACAGGCGTCCTTTTAGAACAGAGCCACGGAGGAATTTCTTCAGCCAGAGAGAGGTGAATCTGTGGAATTCTTTGTCACAGTCGGCTGTGGAGGACAAGTCATTGGGTATATTTAAGGCAGATGTTGACATATTTTTGATTAGTCAGGGCATGAAAGGATATAGGGAGATGACAGGAGATTGGGGCTGAGGGAGAAAATGGATCAGCCATGATGAAATGGCAGAGCAGCAGACTCGATGGGCCAAATGGCCTAATTCTGCTCCGTATTTTATGGTCTTATGGAAACATAATCTACTCCAAGATCAATCTAACCCTCCCTCTTCAATAGTCCTTCAGTTTTCTATCATCCATGTGCCTATCTAAGAGTTTCTTAAATGTCCCTAATGTATCTGCCTCCACCAGCACCCCCAGTGGAGTGTTAAAGTACATACCACCCTCTGTGTAAAAACCTAACTCCGACATCTGCCCTTTCATACTTTCCTTGAAACATCTTAAAGTTATGCCCCCTGTGTTACCCATTACCACTGTGGGGAAAAGTCTCTGGCTGTCAACTCTATCTATACCTCTTATCACCTTGTACACCTCTATCAAGTCACATCTCATTCTCCTTCTCTCCAGAGAGAAAAGCCTTAACTTGCTCAGACTATCCTCCTAAGACATGCTCTTTAATTCAGGCAGTATCCTGGTAAATATCCTCTGTACCCTCTCTAAAGCTTAAACATCCTTCCATTGGATTAGACTGTTTAATCGTTATTTTCTTTGCAGCTTACCAATTAATTACCAGCTTGTATTTTATATAATTGTGAGGGCCTCCATTGGTCAGAGCTGGCCAGGATATTGCATCCTAGCTATCTAGATATGCAAACCTGGGCAGAACAACAAGGAGAGCAAGTTCTTGTCCATAAACCAAGCTCCCCTTCTCCACACATCTGATGAACCCAAAGGAACAGCAAAGACCAATACAGTTTGGTACCAGCAGTGTCACAGGAGTTGCCAGTCAGCAAAGAACTCGATATAGGACTGCCTTAGGGAAGCCAGCTCCAGATTTTTCCCTCTGGGTTTACTTCCAAAGCCTTCCCCATGAGTGAGTATAGCCGCAAGGCAGTGGAGGTTTGAGATCAGAGTTTTCCTTTTCCTAGATGATTTTTATAATTATATGCATTTGGGGTGTCAAGGGAGGGGTAACACCTCTGGTGATGGGGCTCGTCATGTCCATTCTGGGGCAGCTCACTCATTTTTGGTCCCCACAGGACTCACAGCTCTCACCTGTGACATCACGTAACTGTTTGGATGTGACAGTGGCCACGGCCCGGTACACCGCTTAAGCAGGTGGGTTAAACCAGGTGAGGGTAGCTGACAGTGAGATAGGGAGCTGCCTATCCTAGCACGCGGAGAGCGAAGAGCATGAGAAGGCATAAAAGATACCATGGTCATCCATGGGACCAAGGAAGACCCCAGTTTGTGATGCTTGTTCGTACCACTGAACCCAGACTTCTGAGCTCGATAGAGTGGAACTGCCCGAGTGCAACACCTTTTCCAGTTTTCAAACTCTCCCACATAGATTTCCTTTCATTGTTGGACATGATGGACAACTACCACATACCTGTAACTATTTACATTTGTAGTATGTTTCCTAGTGGTCACAGCATGTATATGGAATTGTTCAGAGTGTCCCCAGTGGTTACAGTTATTTGTATCATTCCGGAAAGATCTGAAAGCTTCTCTAGTGCTGCATCATTTGAATAGAGGCTATCTGACTCAATGCTATGAGTTTTAAAGGAATATTTCTTAATGATGGGTATAGAAAGATGTGATCATGAGGTGCCGCCATGTTTTGATTCTTCTCTCTCTTCTGCTACAAGCTTCTGCACCTGTCACTGTCTGTTTTCAATTTCCTTTGTTCTTAATAAAATGATGGTAAAGCAACAAGTTTTGTGCCTCTTTCCTAATTTCAGAAGGTGCCTTACATTAAACACATCACAATACAACACTTCCCATAATGAGGCGACAGGAATGTAATTCTCTCCTTCACTCCATTTCCACCGACCACACTCATTTCTAGCCGATAGCTATTTGCCCCACATCCTCTCGTTTCACCTTTCTCTTTCTCCTCCCCCTTTGAGTCTCCAATCCCTTCTTTTCTCTCAGTGAGTCTCCTGTGATAGTTACCGTGTCCACTACAAGCAACCCGTGATGAAAGTGAGTTTAATTAAAGGCTTTACAATTGTTGGCACAGATGTCGATGGGCAAACGCTGCAGCCACACAGGACTCTGGGTTGCTATGGTTATGTTGAATATTATTGCAAAGATTGCTATCAAAGCAACAAAAATTCAGTTACTGTTGTTCGTTTTAGTCCAGTTGATCCTGTTATCTGACATTACCTCACTGCTCTTGAACTCAAACCCCTGACTAATGAAGGCCAACACACCATACGCCTTCTTCAACACCCTATCAACTTGCTCTACAGTAGTCCATTTCTAAAGATATCCCAATTTTTGGAAGTATATTGATTTTGCTTCTGATACTCTTTTGGAAAGTGCATTCCAAATCCTGTTGAAAGGATTGGTTGGTTGTATCCAACAATGACAGGAGACCTGTGCGGGAGAGTTTTTAAAGTAGAAATGTCGTCGACCTGGAGCAGTTCCACACTCTCTTGACCTCGGAAGTTCGACTCCAGTAGTATCAGTAGTCGTCATAAACTGGGAACTTCTTTGGTTTCAGTAGATGACTGCGACTTCCTCAGCGCCTTGTCATGTTCTTCGTTCTCCACGAAGTGTTGCAGAACCACCTTTCTGGCCATTGAATGAATTACTTATCACAGAAATGTCCATGTCTGTAATCCATGTCACTATTCCTAGCTCTTTCATGAGAACTCTACAGTCTCCGCCCTCTTCTTGCCTTCAGACACAGTCCTGTGTGCTTTTACCTCCTCAATCATCTATCAGATTCCATTTCAAACACACCAATGGAACTTCAGAAATGGGAGTGTTGTGAGGTAATTCAGCTGGCAATCAAAACTATCATGGCTCCTCTGACTCTGGTTTCAACTCCAATTTCCTAACCTGATCTCCATATCTCTTCAAGGTTGTTTAGTCTCATTTCTGATACCCAAGTGCAAAAGGGAATGAAATAATTGTTATTCTAGATCTATATATATATAATATATAGGCATCTGTTAGTCTTGTGAAACCATGAATTTGCACCTTGGAAGGGTTTCCACGGTGCAGGTTGTATGGAAGACCGGTAGTTGCCCATTCTGCAAGGCTCCCCTCTCCACGCCACTGATGTTGTCCAAGGGAAGAGCATTAGGACCCATACAGCTTGACACTGGTGTCGTCGCAGAGCAATGTGTGGTGAAGTGCCTTGTTCAAGGACACAACACGTTGCCTCAGCCAAGGCTCGAACTAGCGGTCTTCAGCTCACTAGACCGACGCTTTAACCACTTGGCCACACGCCAACACACGCCATTCCAGATCTGATGCATTAGTTACTCCCTAAAAGCAAGCATAAAGGATACTGAGCTCATCAGGAGCGGACCTCAGTGTTGTATACATTTCTGTGCAAGAGCCTTAGGCACCTTCACTATATATATATATATATATATATATATATATATATATATATAGGTGCCACTGGATCTGCACTTATATATGTGTGTCTAAGCCTTTTGCACAATACTGAATATACAGGAAGGTGCCAGAAGTGGGCTAGTAACATCATAAAGGACCTCACCCACCCTGCCCATGAACTATTTGTCTCACTCTCATCAGGGAAGAGGCTACGTAGCATCCATTCCAGGACCAATACGATAAAGATCAAAATAATAAAGAGCATAATAAATAAAATATAAGATAGCTTATATACATTGATTGTGCATACGTCCATAAAGTGATGCTAGGAACTGGAGTGTCTGTGTATAAGATGATTCTGACAGGAGATGATAAAAGTGGTGCTGGTTGGGGGTGTGGAGGGGTGGGTTAGTGGGTGGGGGTGTTGATCAGCCTTACTGCTTGGGGAAAGTAACTGCTTTTCAGTCTGGGGGTCCTGGTGTAGCTTTCTCCCTGATGGGAATGGGACAAACAGTCCATGAGCAGGGTGGGTGGGATTCTGCATGATGTTACTGGCTCTGTTCAAAGGCTCAAAGGTTCAAAGGTACAATTTAATGTCAGAGAAATGTATACAATATACATCCTGAAATGCTTTTTCTTCACAAACATCCACAAAAACAGAGGAGTGTCCCAAAGAATGAACGACACTTAAGCATAAGAACCCCGTCTCCCCCAGCTCCCCTCCTTCCTGCGCGTAAGCGGCAGCAAGCAACGATCCCCCTCCCCCCCAATAGCAATAAAAAGCATCAGCACCCACTATCAAGCACTTAAACATGAACAAAGCAATAGCAAAGACACAGACTTGCAGCTACCCCAAAGACTTCACATTTCACCCAGCATTCGACATACCACAGGCTCTCTCTCCCTAATAAGGGAGAAGGGGCTGTCTCTGGGGAGACATAACAAACAACTCACTGGTTTACGATGTTAAAAAACTCCGTTACGTCGCTTTTTAAAAGCTCTGTTCCCAAAGATCTGAAAGATTCCGGGTCTTTGGACACACAGCAGAAGAATTTCTAACTCCCCTGAAGACACACGGGTCTCCTGCCGTGTCACTGACCCTCAATCTGCCCGTCTCCAGAGCCCCGAGGTCTTAGGCTTCCAAATCCGACCCGACTCTCAGGCCGAACCCTTGGCATGCTGAACAACAGCCAGTCCTGAATCCCCGAGAATGGGTCCCATTCCTGCAAAGAACTAAAGTCAGCATGTAACTCCAGGTCAGGGTCTTCAAAAGAACCCTGAAAGGGGAAAATAAAGAAATTAAAGATGGAAATGAAGCTGTTTCTGAAGATGCAAGCAGAGGAGTCACCGTTTAGCGCCATCTTGACTTCGCCCCACCTCTCCGTCTCTTTTTCCGGCACCTTTCTAGATATAGAGTGTGTGGAAAAATCTTAGGCACACATATATAGCGAGGGTGCCCGAGACTTTTCCATAGTACAGTATGTGACAATGAGGGTCGCACCCTGATGAGCTTGATGCCTTTTATGCTTGCTGTTAGGGAGTATTCCGGAGTTATGTGATTATTTATTTATTTATTTATTGAGATACAGTGCAGAATAGGCTTCCGATCCTTCGAGCCACACTGCTCAGCAACCCTCAATTTAACCCGAACCTAATCACAGGACAATTTACAATGACTGATTAATCTACCAACCAGTACGTCTTTGGACTGTGGGAGGAAACAGGAACACTCAGAGGAAATCCATATGGTTACGGGGAAAACATACAAATTCTTTACAGGCAATGTTACGGTACTGTGCAAATGTCTAAGGCACTATATGTATGCCTAAGACTTTTGTATGTCCTTGATGCCGGGTAGATGATGAGCCCCACCACTGTTGTGATATCTGTGAACTTGAGAAAGTGATGACTCGAGTGTTTGGTCATGCAGTCCTGTGTGAGCAGAGTGTACAGCAGTGAGTCAGCACACAGCCCTGGGTTCATCTCCCTCTGGATGAAAACATTAGTCTGCCTCAATCTTACTGAGTCCAAAAGCATGGAGCCAGGCCCATCAGACCATCTGATCCGTGCTGACCACAATTCCAATCTGAGATAGTTCCATTTGACTGCCTTTCACTCATATCCCTCTGAACCAGAGGTTCTCAACCTGAAGTCCATGGTCCACTTAATTAATAGTATTGGTCCATGCCATAAGAAAGGCTGGGAACACCTGCTCTAAACCTGATCTGTCCATGTACCTGTCCAATTACCTATTAAATGATGTTGATGTATCTCCTCCAACCAATTCCTTGGGCTGCTCATTTTATATATTTAAAATAAAATATAAGTGAGTTTTTTGTCACATGTAGACTATAAAACCATAAGACATTGGAGCAGAATTAGGCCGTTCAGCCCATCCAGTCTGCTCCACCATTTCATCATGGTTGATCCATTTCCCTCTCAACCCCATTCTCCTGCCTTCTTCCCGTAATCTTATCAAGAACCTATCAACCTCCACTTAACTACATGCAATGGCTTGCCTCCACAGCCACCTGTGACAACAGATTCGACAGCCTCACCATCCTTTGGCTGAAGGAATCTCTTCTCATCTCCATTCTAAATGGTTGACCCTCTATTCTGAGGTCGTGCCCTCTGGTCCTAGACTCCACCACAATAGGAAACATTATGACCATGATTGTTTCTGACAAAGTTTTCCACAGAAGCGGTATTCCATTGCCTGCTTCTGGGCAGTGTCTTTTCAAGACAGGTAACCCCAGCCGTTATCAATACGCTTCAGAGATTGTCTGCCTGGGTGTCAGTGGCTGCATAAACAGAACTTATGATCTGCACCGGCTGCTCGTACGACCATCCACCACCTGCTCCCGTGGCTTCCTGTGATCCCGATCGAGGGGCTAAGCAGGTGCCACACCTTACCCAAGAGTGACTGCAGGCTAGCGGAGGGAAGGAGCCGCTAACAGACATCTCTCTCTATCCACCACACCAATGTCTCTGCACACTCAGGAACAGCTTCTTCCCCTCTGCCATATGATTCCTAAATGGATATTGAACCATGAACACTGCCTCACTTTTTTTCCTTTTTTTAAGATATATTATTTCTGTTTTTCCACTATTTTATCTATTCTATATACACACGCACTTACTGCAATTGATTTCCTTGGTTATTTATTTATTTTTTCTTTCTGTCTTATGTTACGTAAACGGCAACAATGAACATCAATCGAGACAGGTTATATAAAAACAACCAAACATTATTAAACACGGATAAACAATTTGAAAAAATGAAAACCTTAACCGGAAGTTAACCGCTATGCAGCCGTTCAACAAATCGTCACTCGGCACTGGTTCTGAAAGCATTAAATGCGAAAAAAGTTCTTAAAGCGGTAAAGTCAGATATAGTCCTTAAAATGGTAAATTCGAAATTCCAACAGATTTATAGGTTCAATTGGGAGAGACTTCTCTGGAGAAGGATTTCTTCATAAATGCGACTTTTCTGCTGGTTCTGTCTGAAGGATTCACGATGCAGTAAATAAACAGTTTAAAATAACTGACTTTAATTTCTTTTAGAGAGCAAACCTTACATGAACTCTTTACTCTTTTGGCAAGAGTTATCCTTGATGCAGGTCACTACTCCTTCAACGAAGACTCAATAAGGTCGATCCTTTATTAAACTGCCAAACGATGCTGACTCCTCTCAATCCTTCGGGTCCTGTACTTCGATAAAGTCTTCACTCTCCCTTCTACTGCTAGAATAAGTACATCAACACATCTAGCAAAAATTTCCAGTCCAGCAATATTGTTCCTTGCAACAGAACGTAACAACCATTTAAAAAATGAAACTTTCATAATGAAAGTTTCATATCCCTTCCTAACTTGGTCAGACTCTGACACATCTTCATTAATATTTTCTAAACCCTGTGGATTTATAGGTTTTCAATATGCTGCACACAAGCATCTGGGATGGCTTCTTTCTCTTTCTTTTTCAACTGAAAGCAATTAGCAACTACATGTCCAGGTTTCTTA
Source organism: Mobula hypostoma (assembly GCF_963921235.1). NCBI lineage: Eukaryota > Metazoa > Chordata > Chondrichthyes > Myliobatiformes > Myliobatidae > Mobula > Mobula hypostoma. The sequence goes on from NC_086107.1 coordinate 5,200,647, forward strand.
CAATAATTACAAATAATATCAAAATGTCTTTCCTTCACATGTCTCCCTTCATCCTTACTTTTCTCACTAACTTCAGGTTTAATTTCTGGGTTACCTTGACTCTCTGTGCTATTTTTCCTTTTAAAAATTTTACCTGGAGAAAATTTATTCTTGTGAATTAAAACATGCTCATCAGCTAATTTAGCAATCTCCTGCAATGTAGCAGTGTCTCTTTCATTTAAGTATGTTCTCACTTCAACAGGAATGCTTCTTTTAAATTCCTCCAGCAAAATCAACTCTTTTAATTTATTATACTCCCCATTCACATTTTTAGAGGAAACCCATCTCTCAAAACACACAGATTTCTCACAGGCAAATTCCACATAAGTTTTTTCCACCGATTTCTTCAAATTTCTGAATCTTTCTCTATACGCTTCCGGAACCAACTCATATGTCTTTAATATATACTGCTTAACGATATCATAATCCAGTGCTTGCTCAGCATCTAAAGCTGTATAAACTTGTTGTGCCTTGCCTTTAATTACACTTTGTAACATCACCAGCCATTGCTCTTTCAGCCACTTTAAATTCAGAGCAACAATTTCAAAATGCTGGAAATATTTGTCCACTTCATCTTCATTAAATGGAGGAGCCAAAATAACCTCACGGCTAGCAAGAAACTGTTTTGTTGAACCAGAAGACTGATCCCTGGACTTTAATTTCTGCATCTCTAGCTCAAATTTCCTCTGGTTTTCAGCTTCTCTTTCTTCAAATTCCCTTATTTTAATAGCCTCCCTAGCCTCGAATTCCTTCTGTTTATTTACAGCTTCTAACTGACTTTTTTCCAAATCAGCTTCTAATTGCTTTAACTTTATTTGTTCAAGATGTAACTCCATTTCCAGCTTACTCATTGGAAACTTATCTAACACCTCCTCATCAAACAATTTCAAAGTAATATAATGCTGGGCAATTTTTCTTTGTATGAAAGCCTTGGTGGAATCTTAATAATTCCTTTAATATCCAACCTCCTAGCAATCTCCAATACCTCAGGTTTTCTTGCATTCACTAAAGACCCCGAGTCAGGCGTGTCCATAAACCCGCCAATATCCATTGTTGCCAAATACCACTCACACACCAATCAAACTAAAAAAAATCGGGAATTTCCCTTTTCCAAATCAAAATGGCAATTACTAGCAGTTAAACTAAAAATCAGAACATATCCCACGAGCCCCCACTGTTTATGTTACATAACCAGCAACAATGAATATCAATCGAGACAGGTTATATAAAAACAACCAAACATTTATTATACACGGATAAACGATAAAAAAAACGAAAACCTTAACCGGAAGTTAACCGCTATGCAGCTGTTCAACAAATCGTCACTCGGCACTGGTTCTGAAAGTATTAAATACGAAAATAGATCTTAAAGCAGTAAAGTCAGATACAGTTCTTAAAATGGTAAATTCGAAATTCCAACAGCTTTATAGGTTCAATTGGGAGAGACTTCTCTGGAGAAGGATTTCTTCATAGACGTGACTTTCCTGCTGGTTCTGTCCAAAAGATTCACGATGCAGTAAATAAACAGTTTAAAATAACTGTCCTTAATTCCTTTTAGAGAGCAAACCTTGCATGAACTCTTTACTCTTTTGGCAAGAGTTATCCTCGATGCAGGTCACTACTCCTTCAACGAAGAATCAATAATGTTGATCCTTTGTTAAACTGCCGAACGATGCCGACTCCTCTCAATCTTTCGGGTGCTGTACGTCGATAAGGTCTTCACTCTCCCTTCTACTGCTAGAATAAGGTACATCAACACATCTAGCAAAAATTTCCAGTCCAGCAATATTGTACCTTGCAACAGAACGTAACAACCTTTTAAAAAATGAAAATGCGTCATAGAAACAAATATGCAACAGAAACGGAGACACAGTACGTTCTAGCTGAAATCTAAAAACTAAAAACTAACTGCGTCATCTGGGGTCTTCCCTTATATACCCGTGGTGCACAAGTCATCACGTGACCTCACATCGGCGGGAAAATTACATCAGGTGACCTCCAAAAGACCATTACATCATTCTCACAAAAAAAATCACAGATCTCCTTGAGGCATGTAACACTTACCATGTATTGCATTGTACTGCTGTTGGTAAGTTAACGAACTTCGCATCACATGCTGCTGATAATAAACCTGATTCTGATTTTGATTCCAAATATGGTTTCATCAGTAAGTCCATGACTTTCACCCTGCCAAAGACCTCTCAAGACTATTGGTACGTTTTAACTTGTTTCCGGAAACAGGTTTAATATCACTGGCATATATACATGCAATGCATAATATTTTTTAAAAAACCTATAAATTACAATAAGAAAGATATATCTATTAATACAATAAATAAGTAGTGCAAAAGAGAAAATATATAGTAAGGTTCATGAACTGTTCAGAAATCTGATGACAGAGGGTAAAAAGCTTTTCCTGCAGAATAGCCAAGAGTGAGTATGCTTCTGTGTTTCAGTTGTATGTACACCTTCCCCGCTTCCATTTTCTTAAAGAGGAACTGCTTTGCTTTCGCAACCCGGGTCTGCAGTCTGGGATCTACTGTTTTTGAGGATCGACAGATTTTTCAAATGTCTTTAAACAATCTTGCTTAGTGAAGTACCCAGGGCTGTGAAAGTGGAATTTCAGCTTTAGTAGTCCTGACTGGGAATGTCTGATGATTCCCATCGGAGCTGCACGGATTGAGTCACCACTTATCAGTGCCAGAGTTATTAAAGATGAGTGTGCTTAAGCTGCTTGACATTAACAAGAGATGTATGCAAACCCTGAGGCTAAAGTTTCTCTCCCATCGCTAATTAACATTTTGATTAATGATTGCAATAAACTCAGTTAGCTTAAGCTAAGCAAATTAGCTGCCAGTGATAGAGAGAAACTTTATCAGCACCTTTCCTCCAGCCACCACAAAAGGTGGATTTTCCCAGTGGCCACCCATTTTAAATATACTTCCTATTGCCATTCAAACAAGGCCTGCTCTACTGCCATGACAAGGCCACACTCAGGTTAGAGAAGCAACACCTCATATTCCATCTGAGTAGTCTCCAACCTGACAGCATGAACTTCGATTTCTCCAGCTTGGTGGTAATTTCTCCCCCTCCTTCCTTCTTTCATTTTCCATTCCCCTCTCATTTGCTCTCTTCTCCTCATCTGCCTATCACCTCTCTCCGCTTCTCCTCTCCTTCCATTTTCCCGATGGTCTACTCTCCTCTTCTATCAATTTCCTTCTTCTTCAGCCTTTTATCTTTTCCCCCTATCGCCACACAGCTTCTAACTCGATCCCTTCCCTCCCCCATCCACCCACATTCCCCCTCACCTGGCCTCATCTATCACCTGTCAGCTTGTCCCTCTCCCCTCCCCCACCCCATTACTTTGGCTTCTTCCCCTTCCTTTCCAGTCCTGGTCAAGGGACTAGACTTGAAACACTGTCTGTTTATTCCCCTCCATAGACGCTGCCTGGCCTGCTGAGCATTTTGTGTGTATTACTCTTTAATTAAGTATTACTTTTATTACTGAGGATTGGAGGGTGGCTAATGTAACCCCACTTTTTGAAAAAGGAGGGAGAGAGAAACCGGGGAATTATAGACCGGTTAGCCTAACGTCGGTGGTGGGGAAACTGCTGGAGTCAGTTATCAAGGATGTGATAACAGCACATTTGGAAAGCGGTGAAATGATCGGACAAAGTCAGCATGGATTTGTGAAAGGAAAATCATGTCTGACGAATCTCATAGAATTTTTTGAGGACGTAACTAGTAGAGTGGATAGGGGAGAACCAGTGGATGTGGTATATTTGGATTTTCAAAAGGCTTTTGACAAGGTCCCACACAGGAGATTAGTATGCAAACTTAAAGCACACGGTATTGGGGGTAAGGTATTGGTGTGGGTGGAGAATTGGTTAGCAGACAGGAAGCAAAGAGTGGGAATAAACGGGACCTTTTCAGAATGGCAGGCGGTGACTAGTGGGATACCGCAAGGCTCAGTGCTGGGACCCCAGTTGTTTACAATATATATTAATGACTTGGATGAGGGAATTAAATGCAGCATCTCCAAGTTTGCGGATGACACGAAGCTGGGTGGCAGTGTTAGCAGTGAGGAGGATGCTAAGAGGATGCAGGGTGACTTGGATAGGTTGGGTGAGTGGACAAATTCATGGCAGATGCAATTTAATGTGGATAAATGTGAAGTTATCCACTTTGGTGGCAAAAATAGGAAAACAGATTATTATCTGAATGGTGGCCGATTAGGAAAAGGGGAGGTGCAACGACCTGGGTGTCATTATACACCAGTCATTGAAAGTGGGCATGCAGGTACAGCAGGCGGTGAAAAAGGCGAATGGTATGCTGGCATTTATAGCGAGAGGATTCGAGTACAGGAGCAGGGAGGTACTATTGCAGTTGTACAAGGCCTTGGTGAGACCACACGTGGAGTATTGTGTGCAGTTTTGGTCCCCTAATCTGAGGAAAGACATCCTTGCCATAGAGGGAGTACAAAGAAGGTTCACCAGATTGATTCCTGGGATGGCAGGACTTTCATATGAAGAAAGACTGGATGAACTGGGCTTGTACTCGTTGGAATTTAGAAGATTGAGGGGGGATCTGATTGAAATGTATAAGATCCTAAAGGGATTGGACAGGCTAGATGCAGGAAGATTGTTCCCGATGTTGGGGAAGTCCAGAATGAGGGGCCACAGTTTGAGGATAGAGGGGAAGCCTTTTAGTACCGAGATTAGGAAAAACTTCTTCACACAGAGAGTGGTGAATCTGTGGAATTCTCTGCCACAGGAAACAGTTGAGGCCAGTTCATTGGCTATATTTAAGAGGGAGTTAGATATGGCCCTTGTGGCTATGGGGGTCAGGGGGTATGGAGGGAAGGCTGGGGCGGGGTTCTGAGTTGGATGATCAGCCATTATCATAATAAATGGCGGTGCAGGTTCGAAGGGCCGAATGGCCTACTCCTGCACCTATTTTCTATGTTTCTATTAATTGCTCCAGGATCAGCTGATACTGGAACATGACACATCATCACCAAAACCTCATCAGCTCCACTGATATCATTTTATTCATATTTATTTAGAGACACAGCATTGAACGGGCCCTTCCAGCCCAAGAACCCACCTATTTAACCCTAGCCTCATCACAGGACAATTTGCAATCACCAATTAACCTACTAACTGGTACATCTTTGGACAGTGGGATGAAAGGGATGTACAAACTCCTTACAGGTGACACCGGAATTGAACTCTGAACTCCTATTCATCATGCTAACCGCTGCATTACCATGGTAACCAAAATTTATCATCTTTCACCTAACTTTACAATTTTTACTAACCTTCAGATACTGATGACCATATCTATGACCCCACCTACAAATCACTAGTCTTTGCCTGCTGACTGTTTCTCCTTTTTACTAAAGATTTGCTTTATTTAAAAGCTAGTGATAAATTGCATGGGGAGTTCAGGGAAAACCTCTCAGGAGTGTCAGGAATGTTACTCAGTGATACCTGCAGTGGTTGAGGTGAACAAGAAAGCCACATACAGGGACAAATATTTAATACATTATATTGATGATGCCACCCTCAGGGTGGAGGAGTAAAGCCTTATATTCCTTCTGGGTATTTTCCAATCTGATGGCATGGATATCAATTTCTCCTTCTGGTAAACTAATTCTCCCACTCCATCTTCTCTATTCCCCACTCTAAGTTTTACCTCTTCTCCTGTGTCCCCTACTCCTATGGCCCAGTCTCCTCTCCTATCAGATTCCTTCTTCTCCAGCCTTTTACCTTCCCCACCCACCTGGCTCCACCTATCACATTCCCAGCTATCCTCCTTTCCCTCCTTCCGCTTTTATTCTGGCATCTTTCCCCCTTCCTGTCCCATCCTGAAGAAGGCTCTCGGCCCAAGACATTGACAGTTTATTCATTTCTATAGATGCTGCCAGACCATCTGAGTACCTCCAGCATTTTGTGAGTGTTCCTTTTGATTTCCAGCATCTAAAAATCTTCTTGTGTTTCTAGTCAACGCATTATAATCATGGAGGCACAGCACAGGAACTTCCTTAGCTGCCTGGCGAATTAGTCGATCAAGACCCTCAGTACAGAATCACATTCAGGAACTGTGACTGTTTTTCGACCATGAGTATCCTGAACCAGAGAGGCTAACCTCAAACACCTCAACACTGAACTGTTACCACAACCTATCGACTCACTTTCAAGGACTCTTCATCTCATGTTCTTGATAATTATTGCTTATCTAGCTATCTATTTATTTATTTATTATTAGACTTTCTTTCTTTTTATATTTGCAGTTTTTTTTTTGCACTTTGGTTGTTTGACTGTCTTGTGTGCAACTTTTCATTGATTCTCAAAAGCAAGAGAATCTATAGGTGCTGGCAATCCAGAGCATCACACACACAAAATGCTGAAGGATCTCAGCAGGCCAGGCAGCACCTACAGAAAAGAGATGAAGATGAAGCAGGTCTGAAGAAGGGTCTTGGCCCAAAATGTCGACTGTTTATTCTTTTCCATAGATTCTGCCTGGCCTGATTTTGTTTTATTTCTTCTTATTTACTGTGAATGCCCACAAGAAAGTGAATCTCAAAGATTGTTGTATGCAGTGACATCTATGTAATTTTATAATACCTTTCCATTGAACTTTGAACTTTGAGAAGCAGGCCCTTCAATCCAGAATGTGCATGCCATCCCTTTTTTTCCCATCTAAAGACTGGAATAACTTTATTTATCACATGTGTGTCATAATATCAAAACATACACCGAAATGCATCATTTGCATGAAATCAAATCAGCAAGGATTGTGCTTGGCAGCCCATAAGTTTTGCCACATTTCTGGTGCCAACACTGCATGCCCACTACTCATTAACCCTAAACTGTCTGTCTTTGGAATGTGGGAGGAAACCAGAGCACCCAGAGGAAACCCATGCAGTCACGGGGAAAAGATACAAACTGCTTACAGACGGGGGCAGGAACTGAAGCCTCATCGGTGATCACTGGCTCTGTAAAGCCTTACACCATCCGCTACACTACTGCTGCATTCTGATGTTTTTGATCCAAGCCTCTTTCAGAAGGCAGGAAAGAGGCACAAAATCTGCTGCTTCCCAATTGTTTTATTAAGTGCTAATAGAACAAAAGGTAACCGGAAACGAACAGTAAAAGGAGTCTAGTAGGAGTAAGGAAATAAGAATAAAAAAAAATAAAGGTGGCGGGTCGACATGTTCAGCTCTCTTTGTACCGTAGATAAGAAAAATTCTAATCCAGTATGTGGATAAGACTTAACCAATTAGGCAGCCACTATGCAAATCAAACATTACCAGAGAAATTTACAGAACTTGCAAAGGACCACTCGGGGACACACTGAACAACTAATAATACATACTGTGATCACTAGAAAACATACTAAACAGTTACAAATATAAGTAGGTAATATAAAATACAAGCAGGTAATTATTTGTTAATTGTATAAAAGTAACAATTATACAACAAAATGCAACACTACCTTGATTGCCTGGAATCTTTTGATTTTGTGTTTTTATATTCTGAGTCTGTTTTTTGTTGCTGTTGGTGTAATTTGTTTTCTTTGTGTGCTCAGGTGGTTTTGATGTTTACTTTTTTTCTTTAAATGGGTTCCATGATTTTTCCTTGTGGTGGGGCTTGTCTGTGGGGAAGACGAATTTCAGGGTTATATACTGCATATATACTTCGATAATAAATCTACCTTGAATCTCTTGAATCTTTGCTTTCCTTGCTGGGATTGGCCAAAATGTGAGACCCATCCGCCAATAAGTTCAACTCTTAAGTGGCCTCTCTTGTGCCCGATTAAATCACACAGCAGAAGAGCAATTGGAGATGGAAGATAAATGCTGTCCTTGCATTTATTTCCTGAAATGAATGAATAGCCTTGGTCCAGAAAAATGAATAAAATATGAAATATAACATAGCTACTAATGAAATTCATGGGGATTTCAGGAGAAGCCTCTCCTCTCAGGAATGTGGGGACTAGCTTAGTTAAGCTTGTTACGTACCCCATAACTGGGTTGCCAAACCAGCAGAAATGGATCACTCAGTTGGAGTCTAGATTACTGGAACTAAGAAAGTTTTATTAAAGAAACAAGCAACACAGTACTCTAATCAAAAGGATAATAAATACAACAGTTCAGCAATGATAAACACACATGTACACAGATCTAGGATAACAGGATCAATCAAGCTCTATCGTCGTCTAGGGGTAAATGACCAGTTTCAAAGTGACGCAAAGTTCAGTTCAATTGAGTTCAGTTCAGTTCACAGTAATCACTGCCGTGGCGGTGGACCGGGGGGGGGGGCAAGGAGAGAGAGGGCAAAAGCGAATGAATATTCAAAACGGCTTCCACACAGACCTTCGATATTCCTCGCAGTCAGCTTTCGGGCGAGCCCTTTGTAATGTCTTCTGAGGTCACCGACTGTGACCCCTCCGTTTCAGATACGATCGTTCCTCTGCAGTGAACCTGGCACCCAGGCAAGGGCGGACACACACCAGGTTCCCGCCGATCGTACCTTTCCACCCTATGCGTCTATGGCTTAGTCATGCGACCAGCCCTCCAAAAACTCCCACCGACTTGTGGGAGGCGCACCACTTCCAGGGTCTCGTTACCTCGTGGTGTCGTGTGTGTCCTGCCTTAGCAAACCTGTCCCTTTTTATCCCCCTGCTGGGGTATCGCCTGTCCATCATACTTCAAACAGTTCAGGGTTCAAAAAGGAGCCGATCTTGACAGTTCTCGACTGGTGTCTCCTTCCATTAAACTCTCCTGTCTCTTCATTAACATTTCCAAATGCTGCTCCATTGTCTTCCTTATCTCTCTTTCTCCTGAAGACAGGTGGCAGATCAACTGCTGATCCCACTGGTGCCAGCACAGGACAGTTAACATCTTAGTCTATGTGTACTTTTTGTAACCCTCTTTCGTCACAAGCTATATTCATCATTTGTTCTCTGAGGCCCTCAGTTAGTTGGGATTGGCATTCCATCTGTTTAGATACAGAAAGCCAGGGCAGTACCATATGGAGGGCAAGCTGTTGTCCATGTAGCTGGCTCCCATCTCCTCACATATGGTGAACCCAAAGGAATGGCAGAGACCAAAGCAGTTTGGCACCAGCAGCATCACAGGGCTCCCAGTCAGCTTTGAACTCAACACAGGACTGTCTTAGGGAGTCCACCTCTGGATTTTTCCTTCGGGGTTTACTCCTGAAGCCTTCCCCATGAGTGGGTATAACTGCAATGCAGCAAAGGCTTGAGATCAGTGTTTTCCTTCTCCTAGATGAGCTGCTAACCACGGCTGATGAAGTCCTTCTGCCCAAAGCAACTGGTTTTAAGGCATCAGTAACATGTCTTTGGCCCATTTTATATCAGTAGAAATGCTTCTGCCAGCCCTAGCAGCTAAGCTACACGTGAAGGCCAGAGTTGAACTTGGTTGTCAGAGGCTATTTGAGATTTATGCAGTTAGGAGTATTTAATAGATAGTGGGACCTAATCCCATTATCACCCCTGACAATAACAACTTTAAGGAAAATGTACAGTGAAACAAACTTGAAATGTATTGATGATGTCAATGATCAACACAGTCCAAGAATGTGCTGGGGGCAGCCCACAAGTGTCACCATACTTCTGGCGTCAAAGTAGCATGTCCACTACTTACTAACCTTAATGCTACATGTAGTTTTTGTAACGTGAGAGGAAACCAGAGCACCCAGAGGAAACATACACTCTTGGGGAGAACATATGTGATCTGATGAATGGTCTCAGCCCAAAACATTGGCTCTTTATTCCTCTCCATAGATGCCTCCTGACCCCTTGAGTTCCTCCAGCATTTTGTGTGTGTTGCTCAAGATTTTCAGCATCTGTGGAATCTGTTGTGTCCTATGCCTTGCCTTGATTGTATAAATGTCTCTTAAACCTAGTCATTGGACCTGACACTGCCAGCCCACACAGTACAGAGAATGTACAGACAGCAGTGGGAAAGCAACTGGGGTTGCTCGCGCTGTAAAGCATTATGCCACTGTAACATCATAGTAAACTCTCCTGCTTTAGAACAGGTATTTACAGCCCAGGACTAATGGTATTGGTCTATGGCATAAAAAGGTTGTGACCCCTGTTTTAGAGGGTTAAGGGTTAAAACAGGCAAATATGAAGAGCTCAGGAAGGCATCTCGGTCAGATGGTCACAAGAGGGCATACAGAAGTGAGTTGAGTTGTGTCATGGCAACAACCTTGCACTTAACGTCAGTAAGACTAAAGAGTTGATTGTGGATTTCAGAATGGGTGAGATCAGGGAACACACACCAGTCTTCATAAAGGGATCAGAAGTGGAAAGTGTGAGCAATTTCAAATTCCTGGGTGTCAATATCTCTAAGGATTGATCATGGGCCCGATATACCAATGCAGCTACAAAGAAGGTATAACAGCAGCTATATTTCACTGGTATGTCACCAAAAACACTCAAAGATTTCCACAGATGTACTGTAGCTGCCTCACTGTCTGGTATGGGGGAAGGAACTATTATACAGGATCGAAGTAAGTGGCAGAGAGTAGTAAACTTGATCAGCTCCATCATGAGGACGAGTCTCCATAATGTCCAGGACATCATCAAGGAGCGATGCCTCAGAAAGACAATGTCCATCATTAACTACTTCCATCACCCAGGTCATGCCCTGTTCTCATTGCCGCCACCAGTGAGGAGGTACAGGAACCTGAAGGCACACACTCAATGATTTATGAACAGCTTCTTCCCCTTTGCCATCTCATTTCCTAGTGGACACAGAACCCATGAACACTAGCTCACTATTTTTTTTTATTTCTATTGTTGTGCTACTTATTTAACTTAACCATATATATCATGTATTGCAATGCAGTGCTGCTGTAAAGTTAACAACTTTCACGACATATCCCAGTGATATTAAACCTGATTCCGATTCTGATGGGTGAGTTGGGTCGGAAAGTCTGGTCAGACGCTGTATAACTGTGGATTAGTGATTCATCTCGCCCACTCCCTGTCATACATTCCCACCACTTCCTGGATTCGCCATTGGCTTTCCTGGTGACTGCCATATCAGTAACTTTCTGACACAGAAATTTGTTGTAGTTGCCATAACTTTGTGAAGCCGTTGAACAAGCTGTCGGAACTGCTGCTGTTTCCCTCTCAGTACAATTAAACATTAATTTACAGTAATCATCAGGCACAGATAAATGATATAAGAGTGTGGGTGATAATTGTGAAGTCCGTCCACTGGAGATGTTTAGATTCACCCACGGTTAAGTACGTCTTTCTAGTAATTTTTGGATCAGTGTGCAAAAACAATAAAACCAACCACACTGGGAGTAATGATAGCAAGGTTCACAGCTAAGACTGTATTCAAGTTTGCTGACACCGCTGTCGTTGGCCTAATCAAAGGTGGTGATGAATCAGTATATAGGAGGGAGATTGAAATCTGGCTGAGTGGTACCATAATCACAACCTCTCACTCAATATCAGCAAGTCCAAGGAGCTGATTATAGACCTCAGGAGAAGGAAACCAGAGGTCCATGAGCCAGTCCCTCATAAGACGATAAGAGGTGCAGAGAGTCAGCAGCCTTAAGTTCCTCACTGTTATTATATCTGTCTTGAGCTCAGCACTTAAATGCAATTACGAAGAAAGCCTCTGCTTCCTTAGGAGTTTGCAGAGATTTGGCATGTCACCTAAAACTATGAAAAACTATAGCTGTGTGGTGGAGAGTATATTGACTGGCTGCATCACTAGAGATGTGTGGTGGAGAGTATATTGACTGGCTGCATCACAGCCTGGTACGATAATACCAACATGCTTGAATGGAAAATCCTACAAAGATACAACCCAGTCCATGACAGGTAAAGCCCTCACTATCATTGAGCAGAAGTGAACTGCTGTTGCAAGAAAGCAGAATCCATCAGTAGGGAACCCTGCTGCCCAGGCCACGCTCTCTTATCACTGCTGCCATCAAGAAGGTACAGGAGCCTCAGGACTCACACCGCTGGGTTCAGGACCAGCTGCTACCCTTCAACCATCAGGCTTTTGAATCAAAGGGGATAACTTCACTCAACTTCACTTGCCCTATCACTGAAATGTTCCCACAACCAATGGACTCACTTTCAAGGTCTCTTCATTTTATATTCTCAATATCTATTGCCTATTTATTTATTATTATTACTTTTTGTATTTGCGCAATTTGTTGTCTTCTGCACACTGGTTGAGTGCCCTGGTTGGATGGTCCTTCATTGATTCTGTTATGGTTATTACACTGTAGGTTTATTGAGTATGCCCACAAGAAAAAGAATCTCAGGGTTATATATGATGACATATATGTATTTTTATTATAAATTTACCTTGAACTTTGAACTTGAAAGGCATAGGCATTGATTTAGGCCATTTGGCCCATCAAGTCTGCTCATCAAGTCTCATCATGGCTGACTTATTATCCCTCTCAACTGCATTCACCTGTCTTCTCCCTGTAACTATTGATGCTGTTAATCAGGAAAATATCAACGTCCGCTTTAAATATATCCAATGTCTTGGCCTCCACAGCCGTCTGTGACAATGAATTCCACAGATTCACCAGCCTCTGGCTAAAGAAATTCCGCCTCATCTCTGTTCCAAAGGGATGTCCTTCTATTCTGAGTCTGTGCCCTCTGGTCCTAAATTATTTCATTATATGGCTCCCTCCCCTATCCCTCATTCCTTTCCACCCGTATAGACACAGACAAGGCTCCCTCCCTATCCCTCATTCCTTTCCACCCATACAGACACACAGTACTCCAACTCCAGGACGGGTCCTCCAGGGTTCGTACCTGCAGGAGGCATGGTTAGGCATGTGGCCACTGGGCTACAGCTTCTTGACTTCTGATGGCCCTTTGGGCTTTGATATAACACTGGAAGGGACGGGACACTGCAGCTCGAACTCTGAGCATGCCAACTGACTGGCACGCGTGTCACTCAGAGAGCTGCTGCTCTCCAGATGTTTCTAGTTTTTTAACACTATTCTCCCTAAACTCTAGAGACTGTTGTGCATGAAAATCCCAGGATATTAGCAGTTTCTGAAATACTCAAAGTACCACATCTGGCATGGTCAAAGCCACTTAGATTCCATGTCTTTGCCCTTCTGATGTTTGGTCTGAACAACAACTGAACCTTTTGACCATATCTGCGTGCTTTTATGCATAGAGTTGCTGCTACATGATTGGCTGCTTAGATATTTTCATTATTGAGCAGGTGTACTGGTGTACCTAATAAAGTGGCCACTGAGTCTAAGTGTCTAAAATATCTGATGCCTGGACACCTGTTACCAAAGGATTGTGATGTTCAAGAAGAGTATATTTCACCCACAGTTAATAATGCAAAACTATTACACGTACCTAAAAGAAGCTAATTATTAGGATAGCTTGTGCAGACATCCTTAATGTTCTCTTTAAGCATAAACTAAGTTATGAAACGTTACAGTGCAGGAACAATCACTTGGGCCCATCTAGTCCCTGCCAGATGCTGCTGAGTCCCATTGACCTGCATACCTTCCATACCCCTCCCTTCCACATACCTATCAACCTTTAACTGTTGAAATCAAACCTGCATCCGCCATTTCCACTGGCGGCTCATTCCACACCCTCACCACTCTCTGAGTGCAGAAGCTCCCCTTACACACCCTCTCCAAAGCCTCCACATTTCTCCTATAGTGGGGTGACCAGAAATGCACACGATACTCCAAAAGCAGCCTAACCTATGTTTTATACACTACAATGTAGGGTCATAGAGTCATAGAGCCCTACAGTAGAGAAACATGTCTTTTGGTCCATCTAGACTGTGCTAAGATATTATTCTGCTTAATCCCATTGACTTGCAACTGGCCCTCCATACCCCTTCCATCCGTGTATTTATCCAATCTTTTCTCAACTGTTGCAAATGAACCTGCAGCTCATCCCACACTCTGACCACCCTCAGAGTGAAGAAGTTCCCCTTAAACATTTCTCCTTTCACCCTTAATCCATGACCTCTAGCTCTATTTTGAACCCAACCTCAATAGAAAAAGCCTACTTGCACTTACCCTATACGTACCTCTCATAATTTTGTATAAATGATTAAGGATTTTAATTTAATCAAGTTCACATTTAACATTACCTGACTGTATATATATGACCAAATGAAACAACGTTCTTCCAGATCATGGTGCACCCACAATACATATCACATACAGCACATGAACAAAAATATCACCACAAATTGTCAGGCCTTCTCCCGTTGCCACCTCCCAGTCTCCACCCAGCTAATGGGATTCACCTGCCCCTCATTCCGGACTCATCACCTGTTTCCTGTTTTAACCCCAGCTCTCAGACACAGTCCTGATTCATTCATTGAACCAGCCTCCCTCAACCAGTTGCTCCAAGCTCTCACATTCCCTGTCTAAAGTTTACCTTGTTGCCTGTTGTGTGTTTGGTTTCTGTTTTCTCAGGTTTTGGGGCCCCTTGTGGCTTGTTATTTTGTGGTCTATTATTAAAGTTATTGTTCATCTCTGCTGCTCTGTTATTTGGGTCAAGACTCCTCTGCACTTCCTGGCACAAATAAGTTAATAAAGTATAATTTAATTCAAAAAGTGCATGTAGGAACAGAAGAGTTTAAAGATGAGGGAGGGAAACTATTTTTACTGGCAGAAGTGGGAGTCTAGATTTGGAATTGGTTTATTATTCTTACATGTACGGAGACTCATTGAAAACTGCTTATCAGGGAAAGTGAAGAGGTGATAGACAGGAGCTACAGGGAGGTAGTCATCCCTGGGCTACAGAGGTCAGAAAATTGGGTGACTGGCAGGAGAGGGAAGGAAAATGCCCGGATAGTGGAGAGCATACCTGTGGCTGTCCCCCTCAGCAACAAATATCTTGTTCTGGATGCTGTTGAGGGGGATGACCTGACAGGGGACGCCCACGGTGACCGGGTCTCTGGCACTGAGCCTGGCGCTGTTGTGCAGGAGAGAAGGAGGGAGAAGAGAAATGCGGTAGTCGTAGGGGATTCCATAGTCAGGTGAACGGACAGGAGATTCTTGAACCTGCTAGAGATACCCGCATGGTGTGTTGCCTCCCAGGTGCCAGGGTACGGGATGTCTCGGATCAGGTCCTGAATATTCTGAAGGGGGAGGGTGAGCAGCCAGTTGTCTTGGTACATGTTGGTACCAATGACATAGATAGGACAAAGGAGGAGGTCCTGAAGAGAGACTTCCAGGAGTTAGGAAGGAAGCTGAGAAGCAGGATCTCCAGGGTAGTAATCTCGGGATTGCTACCTGTGCCACGTGCTAACGAGGGCAAGAATAGTAGGATCAGGCAGATGAATGTGTGGCTGAGAGACTGGTGCAGGGGGCAGGGCTTCAGATTCTTGGATCATTGGGATCTCTTCTGGGGGAAGTATGACCTGTTCAAAATGGACAGGTTACACCTGAACCCAAAGGGGATCAATATCCTGGCAGGAAGGTTTAGTAGAGCTGTTAGGGAGGGTTTAAGCTAATTTGGCAGGGGGATGGGAACCGGAATGATAGAGCGGAGGAAGGGGAAAACAGAAATAAATCTAAGATAGTGAGCAGTAAAGATGTCGGGAAAGACAGGCAGGTGATGGGGCAAATTTGTAGCCATTGGGATGAGTTGCAGTGCAGTAAAGTTGCAGTGAAATCAAAGTGAAAAGTACCAAATACTGGTCTTAAGGTGTTATACTTAAATGCACGCAGCATAAGAAATAAGGTGGATGATCTTGTCGTACAGCTACAGATTGGCAGGTATGATATTGTGGCCATCACTGACACGTGGGAGCTGAACGTCCAAGGATACACGGTGTATCAGAAGGAGAGGAAGGTAAGCAGAGGGGGAGTGTGGCTTTACTTAATGATATTAAATCATTAGAAAGAGGTGACATAGGATCGGAAGGTGCAGAATCTTTATGCGTTGAGCTAAGAAATCGCAGGGGTAAAAGGACCCTGATGGCAGTTATATACAGGCCGCCAAACAGCTGCAGTGATGCGGACTACAAATTACAACAGGAAATAGAAAAGGCTTGTCAGAAGGGCAGTGTTATGATAATTGTGGGGGATTTTAACATGCGAGTGGATTGGGAAAATCAGGTCGGCACTGGATCTCAAGAGAGAGAACTTGTAGAATGTCTGCGAGATGGCTTTTTAGAACAGCTTGTTGTTGAGCCCACTAGGGGATCGGCTGTACTGGATTGGGTATTGTGTAATGAACCGGAGGTGATTAGAGAGATTGAGGTGAAGGAACCCTTAGGAGGCAGTGATCATAACATGATTGAGTTCACTGTGAAATTTGAAAAAGAGAAGCTGAAATCTGATGTGTCGATATTTCAGTGGAGTAAAGGAAATTACAGTGGCATGAGAAAGGAACTGGCCGAAGTTGACTGGAAAGGGACACTGGCGGGAAAGACGGCAGAGCAGCAGTAGCTGGAGTTTATGCGAGAAATGAGGAAGGTGCAAGACAGGTATATTCCAAAAAAGAAGAAATTTTCGAATGGAAAAATGATGCAACTGTGGCTGACAAGAGAAGTCAAAGCCAAAGTTAAAGCAAAGGAGAGGGCACACAAGGAAGCAAAAATTAGTGGGACGACAGAGGATTGGGAAGTTTTTAAAACCTTACAAAAGGAAACTAAGAAGGTCATTAAGAGGGAAAAGATTAACTATGAAAGGAAGCTAGCAAATAATATCAAAAAGGATACTAAAAGCTTTTTCAAGTATATAAAGAGTAAAAGACAGGTGAAAGTAGATATAGAACTGATAGAAAATGATGCTGGAGAAATTGTAATGGGAGATGAGGAGATGGTGGAGGAACTGAACGAGTATTTTGTATCAATCTTCACTGAGGAAGACATCAGCAGTATACCAGGCACTCAAGGGTGGCAGGGAAGAGAAGTGTGCGCAGTCACAATTATGATAGAGAAAGTACTCAGGAAGCTGTATAGTCTAAAGGTAGATAATTCTCCCGGACCAGATGGAATGCACCCTCGTGTTCTGAAGGAAGTAGCTGTGGAGATTGCGGAGGCATTAGCGTTGATCTTTCAAAAGTCGATAGATTCTGGCATGGTTCCGAAGGACTGGAAGATTGCAAATGTCACTCCGCTGTTTAAGAAGGAGGCAAGGAAGCAAAAAGGAAATTATAGACCTGTTAGCTTGACATCGGTGGTTGGGAAGTTGTTGGAGTCAATTGTCAAGGATGAGGTTACAGAGTACCTGGAGGCATATGACAAGATAGGCAGAACTTAGCATAGATTCCTTAAAGGAAAATCCTGCCTGACAAACTTATTACAATCTTTTGAGGAAATTACAGGTAGGCTAGACAAGGGAGATGCAGTGGATGTTATATATTTGGATTTTCAGAAGGCCTTTAACAAGGTGCCAAATATGAGGCTACTTAACAAGATAAGAGCCCATGGAATTACAGGAAAGTTACATACGTGGATAGAGCGTTGGCTGATTGGCAGGAAACAGAGAGTGGGAATAAAGTGATCCTATTCTGGTTGGCTGCCGGTTACCAATGGTGTTCCACAGGGGTCTGTGTTGGGGCTGCTTCTTTGTACATTGTACATCAACGATTTGGATTATGGAATAGATGGCTTTGTGGCTAAGTTTGCTGATGATAGGAAGATAGATGGAGGGGCCGGTAGTGCTGAGGAAACAGAGAGTCTGCAGAGAGACTTGGATAGATTGGAAGAATGGGCAAAGAAGTGGCAAATGAAATACAATGTTGGAAAGTGTATGGTTATGCACTTTGGTAGAAGAAATAAACAGGCAGGCTATTATTTAAATGGGGAGAGAATTCAAAGTTCTGAGATGCAACGGGACTTGGGAGTCCTTGTACAGGATACCCTTAAGGTTTACCTTCGCGTTGAGTCGGTGGTGAAGAAGACAAATGCAATGTTGGCATTCATTTCTAGAGGAATAGAGTACAGGAGCAGGGATGTGATGTTGAGGCTCTATAAGGCGCTGGTGAGACCTCACTTGGAATACTCTGGGCAGTTTTGATCTCCTTATTTAAGAAAGGATGTGCTGACATTGGAGAGGGTACAGAGAAGATTCACTGGAATGATTCCGGGAATGAGAGGGTTAACATACGAGGAACATTTGTCCGCTCTTGGACTGTATTCCTTGGAGTTTTGAAGAATGAGGGGAGACCTCATAGAAACATTTCGAATGTTGAAAGGCATGGACAGAGTGGATGTGGCAAAGTTGTTTCCCATGATGGAGGAGTCTAGTACGAGAGGGCATGACTTAAGGATTGAAGGGCGCCCATTCAGAACAGAGATGCGAAGAGATTTTTTTAGCCAGAGGGTGGTGAATCTATGGAATTCGTTGCCACGGGTGGCAGTGGAGGCCAAGTCATTGGGTGTATTTAAGGCAGAGATTGATAGGTATCTGAGTAGCCAGGGCATTAAAGGTTATGGTGAGAAGGCAGGGGAGTGGGACTAAATAGGAGAATGGATCAGCTCATGATAAAATGGTGGAGCAGACTCGATGGGCTGAATGGCCGACTTCTGCTCCTTTGTCTTATGGTCTTAAAAGTTTGTCTTGAATACTGTCCATACAGATCAAGTCACTAAGGTAGTACAAGGAACAACAATAACGGAGAGCAGTAAATATGTGGAACACACAGCCGGGGGTGGTTGTAGATGCAGATACGTTAAGGGCATTTGAGATTCTCTGAGACAGACACATGGATGGAAGAATAAAAGATGGATTATGTGGGAGGGAACACTTAGAATGATCTTGGAGTGAATTAAAAGGTCAGCACCATATCATGCCTGTACTGTGCTGTACTGCTCTATATTCTGTGATAATGAAAGAAAGCAGAATAAAATGTAACAACTGCAGAGAAAGTGCAGTGCAGGTAAACGAGAGGTGTCTGCTCATAACAAGAAAGATTATAATGTCATGAGTCCCATCTTATTGTACTGTGGAATCATTTAATAGTCTAATAAAGCAGGATAGAAGCTCTCCTTGGGCCTGGTGGTACCTTGCTTTGAAGCTTTTTTATCTTCTGCCTAGTGGAAGAGGGGGAAAAAAATCTCTGAGAAAGGTGAGGTCTTTAATTCTGCTGTCTGCTTTACCGAAGCAGCAAGAAGTATAGGCAGAGTCCATGGAGGTGAGGCTGGTTTCTGTGATCTGCTGAGCTGTGTCCACAAGTCTTTGCAGTTTCTTGCAGAGTAGAATGTAGAAATCTACATCATATTCCAGGCCCCTCTATTTTCTTAAGCTCCATGAACCTACCTAAGAATCTTTTAAAAGACCCTATTGTACATGTCTCCACCAAAATTACTGGCAGCCCATCCCACACACCCACCATTCTCTGTGTGAAAAGCTTAACCCTGATATCCCCTCTGTCCCTACCTCCAAGCACCTTAAAACTATGCCCTCTTGTGCTAGCCATTTCAACCCTGGGAGAAAGCCTCTGGCTATCCACACGATCAATGCCTCTCATCATCTTATACACCTCTATAGGTCACCTCCCATCCTCCGTCACTCCAAGGAGAAAAGGCCAAGTTCACTCAACCTATTCTCGTAAGGCATACTCTCCAATCCAGGCAACATCCTTGTAAATCTCCTTTGTGCTCTCTCTATAGTATCCATATTCTTCCTGTAGTGAGGTGACCAGAACTGAACACAGTACTCCACGTGGGGTCTGACCAAGGTCTTATATAGCTGTAACATTATGTCACGGCTCTTGAACTCAATCCCACGGTTGATGAAGGCCGATATACCATATGCCTTCTTAACAACACTGCTACTAAGCCATGATCATCCAGATAGGATATTTTCTATGGTGCATCAGTAAAAATTGGTAAGAGTCGATAGGGAGATGTCAGATTTCTTTGGCCTCCTGAGGAAGTGGAGGCATTGGTGAGCTTTCTTGTCTGCATGGTTGGACCAGCAGAAGCTATTGATGAATTTTACATCGAGGAACCTGAAGTTTCCAACCCTCCCAGCCTCAACACCACTGCTTAGAGAGGAGCTTGTGCACCCGGTACTTTACTGAAGTCAATGAACAGCTCCTTTGTTTTGCCGTCATTAAGGGAAAGGTATGGTCATGATATCATGATACTAGGCTCCTGATCTCCCTTTGTGACCTCTCATTATTTGAGATACAGATGCTGGTCATCTGCAGACTTGTAGATGGAATGAGAGCAGACTCTGGCGACACAGTCACGAGTGCACAAGGGGACGTCACGGTGCGCACTCCCAGGACTGGGCCCCAGTGCGGAGGAACAGCAGACTCCCTCTGTGTGAGTGATCACTGACACTGGCTCAATCCAGGAACAGCAGATAGCAGGCTTATTGCTTGAGCGAGGCGCAGAGGAACAACAGAATTCCCATGAAGAGACGGAAACAAGAGGTTAGGCAGAGGAATACCAACAGAGCCTTGCAAGGACGACTGAGCCACAACCAGAGACAAATCATTCTCTATAACACAGTCGGACTCTGCTAAAGAGCTAACTAGCGACCCCTTTAAATAATCATAGAATGCGGGAAGCATATGGCAGTAACAATTAAGTTGACAAGATCAAACTGAAAGCACAAGGGCTTAACAGATCTAGTTAAGAGAACAATTAGTAAATACAGGTGCTTGATAGACCTTGAAGATCAATGTTCTTCAGCAAGCCACAAAGGCCTGCAGGGCTCTTGACAGGGGTACAGTAGAACAAGGAGACAGAATCTCACAGGATGAGCAGTGTCCGTGGGTCAAACTGGAGAGGTTGCAGAAACAATTCACAACACTCTTGCCAGAGAGCTTGAGTTATAAGGAGAGACCGGATAGGTTGGGACTGCTTTTTCTCTGGTGAATGAGCCTGAGCGGTGAGCGTATACAGGTCGATCATATTATGAGGGCATAAATAATGAGGAAGACCACAGGCTAGAAGGCACCCGCATAAGTTTATGTATTTATTTTTATTCAGGGAGAAACAGCACGAAACAGCCTCTTCTGACTCTTTGAGCTGCACCCCCCAGCAACCCCCAATTTACCCCGAGCCTAATCAGAGGACAATTTACAATGACCAATTAACCTACTAACCGGTATGTTTTTGGACTTTGGGAGGAAACTGGAACATGTGATGGAAACCACGCGGTTACGGGGTGAAAGTACAAACTCTATACAGACAGCGGCAGGAATTGAATCCAAGTCTCATGAAACTTACCAAATATTGAAAGAATTAGAAAAGGTGGATGTGGAAAGGATGTTTTCTATAATGGGGGTATCCAGAATCAGAGGGCAAAGTCTCAAAATTGAGGGGCAACCTTATAGAACAGAAGTAAGGAGGATTTTTCTTTAGCCAGAGGATAGTAAATTTGAAGGCAGAGCAGTAGACGTAGTGTATATGGATTTTAGCAAGGCATTTGATAAGGTATACCATGCAAAGCTTATTGAGAAAGTAAGGAGGCATGGGATCCAAGGGGAGATTGCTTTCTGGATCCAGAACTGGCATACCCACAGAAGGCAAAGAGTGGTTGTAGACGTGTCATATTCTGCATGGAGGTCAGTGACCAGTGGTGTGCCACAGGGATTCATTCTGGGACCCCTAATCTTCACGATTTTTATAAATGACCTGGATGAGGAAGTGGAGGGGTGGTTTAGTAAATTTGCTGATGACACAAAGGTTGGGGTGTTGTGGATAGTGTGGAGGGCTGTCAGAGGTTACAATGGGACATTGATAGGATACAAAACTGAGCTGAGAAGTGGAAGATGGAGTTTAACCCAGATAAGTGTGAAGTGGTTCATTTTGGTAGGTCAAATATGATGGCAGAATATAGTATTAATGGTCAGACTCTTGGCAGTGTGGAGGATCAGAGGGATCCTGGGGTCTGAGTCCATAGGACACTCAAAGCTGCTGCGCAGGTTGACTCTGTGGTTAAGAAGGCATACGGTGCAAGGGCTTTCATCAATTGTGGGATTGAGTTTAAGAGCCGAGAGGTAATGTTGCAGCTATACAGGACCCTGGTCAGACCCCACTTGGAGTACTGCGCTCAGTTCTGGTCGCCTCACTATAGGAAGGATGTGGAAACCATAGAAAGGGTGCAGAGGAGATTTACAAGGATGTTGCCTGGATTGGGGAGCATGCCTTATGAGAAAAGGTTGAGTGAACTCGGTCATTTTTCCTTGGAGCGTCGGAGGATGAGAGGTGACCTGATGGAGGTGTACAAGATAATGAGAGGCATTGATAGTGTAGATAGTCAAAGGCTTTTACCCAGAACTGAAATGGCTAGTGCAAGAGGGCATAGTTTTAAGGTGCTTGGAAGTAGTACAAATGAGATGTCAGGGGAATGTTTTTTACGCAGAGAATGGTGAGAGTGTGGAATGGGTTGTCTGCAGCAGTGGTGGAGGCAGATACAATAGGGTCTTTTAAGAGACTCCTGGACAGGTACATGGAACTCAGAAAAATAGGGGGCTATGGGTAACCCTAGGTAATTTCTAAGGTAAGGACATGTTCGGCACAGCTTTGTGGGCTGAAGGGCCTGTATTTTTGCTGTAGGTTTTCTGTGTTTCTATGTTTCTAAATCTGTGGAATGCTCTGACACAGACTGCAGTGGACGCCAAATCTGTGTGTATACTTAAGGTGAAGGTTGATAGTTTCCTTATCGGTCAAGGCATCAAAAGATATGGTGAGAAGGCAGGTGTATGAGGTTGAGTGGTATCTGGGACGTGCCTAATTCAGCCCATGGAATGGCAGAGCAGACTCAATGGGCTAAATGGCCTAATTCTGCTCCTATGTCTTATGGCCTATGGTCACTGGTACTGCAAAGCATTATGCTACGCATTATACCACTATGCCATCCCATTGAGCGAGAAATGATATAAAGAGGACTGGATTGGCAAGTGTTTTACAGAGAGGATGGTGGAGATGAGGAATGAGCTGCCAGCAACGCTTAAAAGACATTTGGACACAGAGGCAGACAGGAGAGGTTTCAAGGGATATTGGCCAAATGCAGTCAAATTGGATTAGCATAGATGGGCATCTTGGTTGGCATGGATGAGTTGGGCCGAAAGGTCTGCTTTGGTGTGGTGTAACTCCACGGCTCAGAATCAGGGTTAATATCACCAGCAAATATTGTGAAAATTGTTGTCTTTGCAGCAACAGTACAATGCAAAACATAATAGAATAAAAATATGAATTACAGTAAGAATATAAATATATATATAATAGTTAAATTAAATAAGTAGTACAAAAGTAGAAATAAAACAGTAGTGAAGTAGTGTTTATAGATTCAATGTCCATTCAGAAATCTGATGGCAGAAGGGAAAAGGCTGTTCCCGAATTGTTGAGTGTGTGCCTTCAGAATTCTCTACCAGTTTCTTTTTTTTTAAATCTTTTTATTGAATAAGTATACAAAAAGGTAAGCCATATAGGCACTAATACACTGTTAGAATATAATAAAATTACAGGAGATATTAATACAAAAAAAATTATACAAACAATGTAATTTAAACATAACGTACCAAGGTAACATACTAGTATACTAATTTTTATATATATATCAATAGAGAAAAGGAAAAAAAAACCCAAAAAACCCACCGTGCAACTAACTAAAAGCAAAGCAAAGCAATGGGCTAACTTGAAACCAAACAGAGTTAAAAAACTTAAAATCACCTCCTCAATCCCGACCTCCATTAAAAACAGTAAAAAAAAGCAAGAAGGGTATATATTACATTAAATGAAAATATTGAATAGAAGATCTCCAGGTCTGTTCAAATTTAAATGAGGAGTCATGAAGATTGCTTCTAATTTTCTCCAAATTCAAGCATAATATCGTCTGAGAAAACCAAAAAAAGGTAGTTGGAGCATTGAGCTCTTTCCAATGTTGTAAGATACATCTTTTTGCCATTAAAGTAAGAAATGCAATCATTCTACGGGCTGAAGGAGAAAGATTACTGGAAATTTTAGGTAGTCCAAAGATAGCAGTAATAGGGTGAGGAGAGATATCTATATTCAATACCTTGGAGATAATATTAAAAATGTCTCTCCAAAAAGTTTCCAGAGTAGGACAAGACCAAAACATATGAGTTAAAGAGGCTATCTGCCCCGGACATCTATCACAAAAAGGATTAGTATGAGAATAAAAGCGAGCTAATTTATCTTTGGACATAAGTGCTCTATGAACAACTTTAAATTGAATTAGGGAATGTTTAGCACAGATAGAGGAAGTATTGACTAATTGTAAAATCTGCCCCCAGTCATCCACGGAAATAATAGATCCCAATTCTTGTTCCCAATCTAACCTAATCTTATCAAATGGAGCTTTCCTAAGTTTCATAATAATATTATAAATAATAGCCGATGCACCTTTCTGACATGGATTAAGGTTAATTATAGTATCTAAAATGTATGTAGGAGGAAGCATTGGAAAGGAAGAAAGTATAGTACTTAGGAAATTTCTAACTTGTAGATATCTAAAAAAATGTATTCTTGATAAATTATATTTATTAGATAATTGTTCAAAAGACATAAGGGAACCATCTAAAAATAAATCCAAAAACTGTGAGATACCCTTAGTCTTCCAAATTTGAAAAGCACGATCCGTAAAAGAGGGAGGAAAAAATATGTTACCTAAAATAGGAATCGCTAGCCCAAATTGGTTAAGATCAAAAAATTTTCTGAATTGAAACCAAATACGTAAGGTATATTTAACTATCGGGTTAGACACCTGTTTAAGGTGTTTCAAATCAAAAGGAAGAGAGGAACCTAAAATAGAGCTAAGTGTATAGCCCTGAACAGATTGTAATTCCAATGCTACCCATTTAGAAATGGATAGTATATCCTGGTCAAGTAACCAAAATTTCATATGTCGAATATTAATTGCCCAATAATAAAATCTAAAGTTAGGTAATGCTAAGCCTCCATCTCTCTTAGCTTTCTGTAAATGTATTTTACCCAGTCTCGGGTTTTTATTTTGCCAAATAAATGAAGAAATTGTGGAGTCAACTTTATCAAAAAAAGATTTTGGAACAAAAATTGGTAATGCCTGAAATATATATAAAAATTTTGGCAAAAAAAAATCTTAACTGCATTAATACGACCAATCAAAGTTAAATATAAAGGAAACCATTTAGATGAAAGTTGAATAATATGGTCAATTAAGGGTAAGAAGTTAATCTTAAATAAATCTTTGTATTTACAAGTAATTTTAATCCCAAGATATGAAAAATAATTATTAATCAATTTAAATGGAAAGTTATGACATAAGGGAAGTTGTTTATTAATCGGGAAAAGTTCACTCTTACTAAGATTTAATTTATAACCTGAAAAAAGACCAAATTGTGCTAATAGCTCTAAAACAGCAGGGATGGATTTTTGGGGTCTACCAGTTTCTTGATGGTAGTAGTGAAAACAAGGCATGAATTGGGTGATGGAGGTCCATAATGATGGATGCCACCTTTTTGAGGCATTGCTCCTTGAAGATGTCCTGGATACGGCAAAGGTTTGTGGCCATGATGGAGACGACTGAGTTTACAACTCTCTGGGACTTATTTTGATCCTGTGCAGTAGCACCCCCACCTTCACCAGACTGTGACGCAGTTAGTTGAATTGCTCTCCACGGTACCTCTGTAGAAATTTGCAGGTATTTTTGGTCACATACCAAGTCTCTTCGAACTCCTGTCATGGAGTTCTTTGTAGCTGCATCGAGATGTTGCACCCAGGATGGATCCTCAGAGATATTGACACCCGGGAACTTGAAGTTGCTGACTCAGACAGACAGAAGTGAAAATCAGAAAGCCTATCTGCTCCAAGCCCTGTAACAGCTGGGAATCACTTGGAAAGGTAATAACTGGATTTTGTTGACATGACTAATGAGAGTCTGGAAACATGACAGGTAAATAGAATAATGAAATAAACAGTCTATTTATAGAGTCTCCAAGGATTGACTGATGTCCTCCAATTTGGCTGGAAGAAAAGTTTACACATGATCAGGGCAAATTGTGAATCTAAAAGTTGACCAGACAGTAAATTTTATCTCCATGCTTTTATAAGCAGGTGCCAAAGGCAGACCCTGCAACATGGAACCAGAAACTTTGACTCATTGACCCCGGGTTAATAATCCATTATCCATTTACATCTCCAAGAGGACCACAACCTCCTCAATGGCCCGGAGAGCTATGTTGGCTGGAGTCAGGGCCTTGTGCTTTGGCTCTTGGTAGGGTCACCCATGCAAAACAGGTCAAAGGGTAGAGGGCAGACTAACAGTGATCCACCGGTCCTCCAAGTTTGGGGGTTCAGCTCAGGACTAACAACCCTGACTGGTTAAAAAAAATTGTTACGAAAACAGCAATGAAGAATCCGTCTACATCTGTGTGAGACGGTATTCCTGAGTCTTCACCCAGGATATGCATGACTGAGAGTAACTGCCAAGACCAAGAAAGACAGAGATGTAGGATCTTCATTTCTGCCCTAAACACCAGCAGCGTAACTGGCAGTATCAAAATACCCAATGACACACATCGTGGTTTTAATCTCTGCATATTCCCCCAGACCCCTCACCTACTCATTACAGGCTATATATGGAGGCATCAAATTCAACCTCCAAGCTGCATATTAAAAGAGAAATTAGCTTTATTTGTCACATGTACATCGAAACATTGAGACAGTGAAATGCACCATTTGTATTAATGACCAATGCAGTCCGAGAATGTGGTGAGGGCAGCCTGCAGGTGTTGCCACATTGCTTGTGCCAACATAGCATGGCCACAGTTTGCTAAGCTTAACCCATTTGTCCGTGGAATGTAGGAGGTAACTAAAGCACCTAGAGGAAATGGTCATGGGGAGAATGTACAAACTTCTTACAGACAGCAGTGGGAATTGAACCCCGATCTTACAGCTGGTACTGTTAAGTTTTACGCCATTGTGTTGCTCATTTGGCTTGTACGTAAACCTTTCCTGTCCAAACATCTTAAACATTATAATTGTATCCATTTCTTCCACATGCTCACCACCCTCTGAGTGAAAAATCTGCCCCTCAGGTTCCTGTTAAATCTCTCCCTTCTCCCCTTAAGCCTATGTACCCTAGCTTTAGAATTGAAATCAGAGTCAGGTTTAATATCATTGGCACATGTCATGAAATGTGTTGTTTCAAAGGTTTAAAGGTTCAAAGGTTCAAAGGTTCAATTTAATGTCAGAGAAATGTAGAAGAACATTGGCAGAAGAACAAAGGATTCGAGGTACATTTATTACCAATGTATGCTGTATACAGCACTGAGATTTGTCTTCCCACAGACAGCCACGAAACAAAGAAAACCAGGGAACCATACAAAGTAAAACATCAATCCTCCCCAGGCGAAATAACAAATGATGCAAATGGCAACAAGAAAATCATTCCCCCCCGCCCCCCACACCCCACGTGTATAAAAAAGGTGCAAACATTAATGAAAAAATGAGCAAAAACACAGAAAACAAAACACAAAATCGAAAGAGTCCATATTCAGCTCGGCTCAGTGTTCATTACTCCAATCCACAAACTGCAAACCCAAATTTTTGGTACAAACCTCCAACACAACCGAGGGAGAGAGAGAGAGACTATTCAAATGTAAGGACCTTCCCTTGGAAGCAGCAAGGGAGGGGGAGAGAGAAAGTTTACAACTTTCTGCAGCTTTTCTCCATCCTTTGCAGTGGCCTCTCCAGACCAGACGGTGTTGCAACAATTTAGAATATTCTCCATGGCCCATCTATAGAAATTTGTGAGTGTCTTTGGTCCCCTCAAGTTACCGCTATCCGCTACACTGCCATGCCAACTCATTATAAATCTGCAGGTTAAGAAACTCATAAGGGGCATAGATAAAGCAGGGTGCTGCCTGATTTAGAGGGAATGTACTATCATGAGAGGCTGGACAAACTTGGGTTGTTTTCTTTGGAGTGCTGGAGGCTGAGGGGAGATCTGACAGAGGTTTATAAGTTTATGTGAGGTTCAGGTAGAGAAGACGGACAGTATCTTTCTCCCAGGGTAGGAATGTCTAATACTAGAGGGCATGCATTAAACTGAGAAAGGGGATGTAAGGCATAACTTTTTTTACTCAGGGATGGTCGATGCCTGGATTGCACTGCCTGCTATGGTGGTAGAGGCAAGTACATTAGTGATGTTTAGATAGGCACATGAATGTGAGGAAGATGGAGAGAGATGGACATTGTGAAAATAGGAGGGGTTAGCTTTTGGGATTTTTAAATTTACGTTTTAGCTGGTTTGGTACAACATTGTGGTCTGAAGGGCCTGTTCTTGTGTGGTACTGTTTTATGCTCTATGTTAAAGTGAATCACCACAGTCTTTCCGCCAAGGTGGGACAACCTACATTAGATGGTAGAGGTTTAAGTTGGAGGGGAAAGTGTTAAAGGAGATCTAAGGAGCAACATTTTCACACAGAGAGTAGTAATGCTTATAGGGAATGGGTTGCCAGAAGAATTAGTAGAGGCAGGTACAACTATGACACTTAAAAGACATTATACCGATAGGAAAGGTTTAAAGCAGGGGTTCCCAACATTTTTTATGAAATGGAGCCTTACGATTAGCCGAGGGGTCTGTGGACCGCAGGTTGGGTACCCCTGAATTAGAGGGATATGTTCTTAATGCAGGCAAGTGGGATTAGCTTGGTTAGGCAGCATGGTCAGCACAAACTAGTTGGGATGAGTGGCCTGTTTTCTATGCTCTATGGCTCTATGATTCTCCGACGAACCTGAACTGACTAGGACACCTGAGTAATAGGCGGAATGTGCAATCCACACTGTCAGGACCTGAGGTTCCCCTCTTTCCAAGGTCCAGTGAAGGCCCACCATAGAAAACATCCTACCTGGATGTATAATGGCTTGGTATATCACCACGGGAAAGCAGGCTCCTCTCCATGCGCTCTGTCTTTACTTCTCACTGCCTCAGTCATAAACAGCCAAAATATTCAAAGGCACAAGAGATTCTGCAGATGCTGCAAATCTTGTACTGCACAAAGCTGTGGCAGAATTCAGCAGGTCAGGCAGCATCTACAGAAGGAACATAGAACATAGAACATAGAATAGTACAGCACAGTACAGGCCCTTCGGCCCACAATGTTGTGCCGACCCTCAAACCCTGCCTCCCATATAAGCCCCAACCTTAAATTCCTCCATATACCTGTCTAGTAGTCTCTTAAACTTCACTAGTGTATCTGCCTCCACCACTGACTCAGGCAGTGCATTCCACGCACCAACCACTCTCTGAGTAAAAAACCTTCCTCTAATATCCCCCTTGAACTTCCCACCCCTTACCTTAAAGTCATGTCCTCTTGTATTGAGCAGTGGTGCCCTGGGGAAGAGGCGCTGGCTATCCATTCTATCTATTCCTCTTATTATCTTGTACATCTCTATCATGTCTCCTCTCATCCTCCTTCTCTCCAAAGAGTAAAGCCCTAGCTCCCTTAATCTCTGATCATAATGCATACTCTCTAAATCAGGCAGCATCCTGGTAAAAGGAAATTAACAGTTGAAGTTTCAGGCCAAGTTCCTTCAGCTGACGAGGGGCCTTAGCCTGAAACACCACCTGTTTACTCCCATCTATTGCATAGATGCTTCGTGACCTGCAGAGTTCCTCCAGCACTTTAAGTGTGGTGAATCATACTCAAAGACCCAAACCTCCCCAGATATTGTCTCTTCTGTCTCCCCCACCTCCATTGGGCAGAAGCTACAAAAGAGACATTGGAGAGATTTCAAAAAGGCTCACAAAGTTATTCCAAGATTGAGTGAGTCAGTGAGTTTAGGATTGACCTTAGATATTTTGTCCTACTTCTCTAGATACGTAAGACTGGGCAGTATGATAGGGAGAGCGAGTTGTTGCCTATGTAGCAAACTCTCCTCTCCACCCATCTGATGAATCCAAAGGAATGGTAGAGACTGATACAGTTTGATACCGGCAGCGTCGCAGGAATTGCTAGTCAGCATGGAACTCAATGAAGGACTGTCTTAGAGACTCCAGCTCCGGATTTCCCGGGGATTGAAAGGCTTATTATACGAGGAACATCTGATGGGTCTGGCCCTGTACTCACTGGAATTCAGAAGAATGAGGGAGGATCTCATTGAAACCTATTTAATGTTGAAAGGCTTTGACAGAGTGGATGTGGAGAGGATGTTTCCTACGGTGGAGGAGTCTAAGGCCAGAGGACACAGCCTCAAAATAGTGGGATGTCCATTTAGAACGGAGATGATGAGGAATTTCTTTAGCCAGGAAGTGGTAAGTCTGAGGAATTTATTGCCACAGATGGCTGTCAGGCCAAATCATTGGGTATAGTTAAGGCAGAGGTTGCTAGATTCTTGATTGGTCAGGGCATGAAGGGATATAGAAACATAGAAACATAGAAACATAGAAAATAGGTGCAGGAGTAGGCCATTCGGCCCTTCGAGCCTGCACCGCCATTTATTATGATCATGGCTGATCATCCAACTCAGAACCCCGCCCCAGCCTTTCCTCCATACCCCCTGACCCCCGTAGCCACAAGGGCCATATCTAACTCCCTCTTAAATATGGCCAATGAACTGGCCTCAACTGTTTCCTGTGGCAGAGAATTCCACAGATTCACCACTCTCTGTGTGAAGAAGTTTTTCCTAATCTCGGTCCTAAAAGGTTTCCCCTTTATCCTCAAACTGTGACCCCTTGTTCTGGACTTCCCCAACATCGGGAACAATCTTCCTGCATCTAGCCTGTCCAATCCCTTTAGGATTTTATACGTTTCAATCAGATCCCCCCTCAATCTTCTAAATTCCAACGAGTACAAGCCCAGTTCATCCAGTCTTTCTTCATATGAAAGACCTGCCATCCCAGGAATCAATCTGGTGAACCTTCTTTGTACTCCCTCTATGGCAAAGATGTCTTTCCTCAGATTAGGGGACCAAAACTGCACAAAATACTCCAGGTGTGGTCTCACCAAGGCCTTGTACAACTGCAGTAGTACCTCCCTGCTCCTGCACTCGAATCCTCTCGCTATAAATGCCAGCATACCATTCGCCATGGGGAGAAGGCAGGAGATTGGGACTGAGAGGGAAATGGATCAGCCATGATGCAATGGCAGAGGAGAGTCGATGGGCCAAATGGCCTAATTCTGCCTCAATTTCTTATGGTCTTAAAGACCTGAAAGCACATACCACCAGTCTCAAGACAAGATTTACTGCAGTTATAAACCTTTTGAGTGGTTCCCTAGAATTATGTGATTGACTACTGTATTGATCTCAAAATACTTATACCTTTTTTGACCTTGCACCTCATTGTCTGTCTGCACTGCATTTTCTCTGTCACTAACACTTTATTCTGCATTCTGTTATTGTTTTCCCTTGTACTACCCATGCAATGTGTAATGATTTGACCTATATGAACTGTATGCAAGACAGGTATGTCATTGTTCCTTGATACATGTGACAATAATAAGCCAATTTGCAATTTTACCTACACTTTAAGATTCTTTGAATCACAGCCCGGATCATTTCAGGAAGGAGAGATAAAATGAACAATATTAAATGAAATTTTGCTGCTTTGATAAGTAATCTTTGCTACAATATTCAACATAACCATAGCAACCCAGAGTCCTGTGTGTCTGCAGCGTTTGCCCATCGATGTCTGCGTCAACAATCATAAAACCTTTAATTAAACTCACTTTATCATGGGTTGTTTGTGGTGGACTCGGTAACTATCACAGGAGACTCACTGAGAGAACGGAAAGGATTGGAGGCTCAAAGGGGGAGAAGAAAGAGAAAGGTGAAAGGAGAGGATTTGGGGCAAATAGAGAATTGGCTAGAATTGTAAGTGATAGGTGGCAGATAGGGTGAAGTACAGGAATAGCTGAGTAATGATTTGATCTGTATGGATGGCATGCTAAAAATGTTTTTCACTGTATCTTGATACTCAACATCTTAGGAACAGCTCCTTCCCTTCCACCATCAGATTACTGAACGGTCCATGAACAGCTTCTTCAACCCAACCATAGCAACAACGTTCTGTGTGCCTGGGGCACTTGCCTTTTGGTGGTTGGATCAACAATCATACAACTTTTAATTAAACTTACTTTGACCTTGCAATGATGACAGCTTGTTTGTGTTGGACATGGAAACTACCTCAGGAGACTCACTGGGAGAAATGGCAAGATTGGCAAATCAAAGGGATAGAAGAAAAAGAAAGGTGGAACAAGAGGAAACAACAAAAATGGGAGTGATAGGTAGAAACAGAGGAATACTTATAGGTCACCTCGTTATAGAAAGGTTGTAGAAGCTTTAGAGAGGGTACAGAGGAGATGTTGCTTGAATTAGAGGACGTGTGCTATAGGAGGGATGTCAGATGTACCTTCTTTTGTAGAGTGTGGTTGGCCAGTGGAGTACCCTGCCAGGGGTGCTGGTAGAGGCAGATACATTAGGAATGTTTAAGAAACTCTTAGATAGGCTCATGGATTTCAGAAAAATGGAGGCTTGATTAGTCAGGGCATGAAGGGATACAGGGAGAAGGCAGGAGATTGGGGCTGACAGGGAAATGGATCAGCCATGATGAGATGGTGGAGCAGACTTGATGGGCCAAATGGCCTAATTCTGCTCCTGTATCTAATGGTCTAAAAATAGAGGACTATGTATGAGGGAAGTGGTAGATTGATTTTAGAGTAAATTAAAAAGTTGGCACAACATTGCGGGTTGAAAAGCTTGTACTGTGCTGTAGTATTCTGCGTTCTATATTCTAAAAGATTCATGAGGATGTTATGGGGATTTGAGGGCTTGAGTTAACAGGAGGGATTGGATATGTCTGGACTATTTTTCTTGGAGCACAGGAAAAAAGGGGTGACCATACAGAGGGGTATAAAATCTTGAGAAATAATGATAAGGTGAATGGTCACAGTCTGTTTCCAATGGCTGTAGACTGTAAAGCTGGAGGACATAGGGGAAAGATTTAAAGGTGAGCTCAGGGGCAGCTTTTTCACACAGAGGGTGGTAGGTATAGGGAACGAGCTGCCAGAGGAGCTGGGTACAATCACAACATTTCAGACATTGGGGCAGGTACCTGGATAGGAAAGGTTCAGAGGGATATGGGCCAAGTGAGCTGTATGATAGTGTAGCCGTTTGTGTAATGCTCTACAGCTCTAGCTGCAAGATCGGGGCTCAATCCTCACTGCTGTGCGTAAGGAGTTTGTGGGTCCTTGGCAAGGCTGTGTGTGTGTTTCCTCCGGGTACCGCAGTTCCCTCCCACATTCCAAAGACGTACAGGTTAGTTTAGTTGTGGGCATGCTCTGAAGGATGGTGACACTTGCAGGCTGCCCCAGCAGATGTACTTATTCAGTGAAACACACTGCCCCTTCCAGGCATGCTGCCCCAGCAACCCCCAACAAACCTGATTAACCCTAACCTGATCACATGGACAATTTACAATGACCAATTAACCTACCCAGTACGTCTTTGGACTGTGGGAGGAAACCGGAGCATCCGGGGAAAACCCAGGCGTTCCATGGAGATGACATACAGAGATTCCTTACAGCTGGCACCGTAGTTGAACTCTGAACTCTGATGACCCTAGCTGTAATAGCGTCATGCTAACTGATAGGCTACGGTGGTGCCCTCCCCGGACTGTGTTATGGAGCGTTCCACTGTATGCCTTGATGTGCTTGTGACTAAAAATCCAGTCTAATCTAAACTAATCTAATCTGTTGTCCACCCTAAAAGGGCGGCTCGGTAGTGTAGTGGTTAGCACAATGCTTCACAGTACTGGTGACCCAGGTTCAATTCCCATCACTGTCTGTAAGGAGCTTGTATGTTCTCCCCGTGACAACATGGGTTTCCCCTCACAGTCCAAAGACATACTGGTTGGTTGGTTAATTGGTCATTGTAACTTGTCCCGTGATTAGGCTAGGGTTAAATTGAAGGCTGCTGGGTGGTGTGGCTTGAGGACCGGAAGGGCCGATTCTGCAGTATATCTCAATAAAAAAAAGGTCTTTGGCATGAAATCTATCCCTACATTTATTTCACAAATCTCCCTTTAACTAATGTTCTGAAAAAGATCTACACAAAGTCATTTGTGTTGGGAGCCATTTTGCTTTATGTTTTGATCTTTCAAAGTAGAATGTAGATGTGACAAATAAAGTTAATCTTTGAATCTTCTTTCTCATTGAATTGCAAGCAAATGAGATGAGCTGTGTCGTCTTGGCTGACACAGACCGGATGGGCTGAAGGGCCTGTTCCTACCCTGTGTGACTCTGATAGCAGTACATCTCTGCTCCGAATCTCATCATTCTGAAACATGAATTCTGCTGTGCCCCAGCAGCAGCAGCTGGATCTGTATGTTATTCCCAGCATTCTCTGTCCTAATTATGGATATAAGCACTCACTGCAGCGGTTACCGTAGAGAATGAGATTGAATCTGGGGCAATAAATTACCTTGTACACTGCAAATCTTTTTTCAGGTCCTAAAGCTAAATCTTCTCTTTTGTTTTCCCGTGGTCATCTCAATCATGTCAGCTCCATAATCCTCAATCTCATTTTGCTTTACTTCTTGCCGATCGCGTTATAGCGTTAAGCACCAAGGAAACAGGCCCTTCGGACTAACTCATTCATGCTGACCAGGATAAATTGGTGAATTGGCAAATTGGTTTATTATTGTCACATGTATCAAGACTTTACACTTTAAACCATTTTGAAAACGCCGTTCACATTGTAAATACATGCCGGTATTTATGTATACATTATTCCATATCTGTTCCTTTAACCTCAAACTTCAAATGGTTTAATGGATCAATTTAACATCAGAAAATATATACAGTATACAACCTGAAATTCTTACTCTTCACAGTCATCTACGAAACAAGAAATTCTATTGAATGAATCATTGAAATATCAGAATGCCAAAGCCCCCCATCATACAAGCACCAGCAGAAGCATCAACTCTTCACTCACCCCCCCCAACTTGTGCCAGAAGAAGCAATATACCCCCCACCATGCAAGCATTAGCAAAAGCTCCCAAAGAGGCCTTGATCTAGAATTCATCAAAACTACATTTCATAACCCAGCTCTTCGGTATCACAGATAGACTCTCTCTCTCTCCATCAAGAGAGACAGAGTTCACTCCTGCAACAATGAGACCGGAGACCAACGACTCACTGTTGTGATGTTACAATCTTCTGTGTCGCTCGTCCAAGCCCCTCATCTCGGGGTCCGACAGGCTCTCATTCTCCAATGACAAAGAAAGAGAGAGATGGATCGCTCGAGTACAGAGGACTTCTTCCAACAGCAGCACGCACTGCCTGGTGTCTCGATGTTTCAGTCGCCCATAGTGCTTCAGTTGGAGAAATAGGCGAGGAACTAGGGTCATCTACGGGGCCACCACTCGAAGGCCAATCCTGAAGATAGTAAGTGCCACGCCACACAGCTGGTACAAAAACCTATCTTTTGTGAAGAACCAGAGTTTGAACTGTAGATCACAGACTCTGACAGTATCCCAACCACCTTGAAAAGAAAAGAAAGACATAAGAGAAGAAAATAAGTTGTTTTGTGGACAAACTGGAAGAAGTCCAAGAAAAATAGGCCTTAATCAGCAAGGATTCCTCAAGGGAAGATCTTGCCTGACAAATCTGTTGGAATTCTTTGAAGAAGTAACAAGCAGGGTAGACAAAGTAGAATTGTGTACTTGGATTTTCAGAAGGCCTTTGACAATGTGACACACATGAGGCAGCTTAACAAGCTATGAGCCCATGGAATTACAGGAAGGATTCTAGCATGGATAAAGCAGTGGCTGATTGGAAGGTGGCAAAAAGTGGGAATACTTTTCTGACTGGCTGCCAGTGACTAGTGGTGTCTGACAGAGGTCAGCGTTGGAACACATTCTTTTTACGTTTTATGTCAATGATTTGGATGATGGAATTGATGGCTTTGTTGCAAAGTTTGCAGATGATATGAAGATAGGTGGAGAGTCTACAGAAGGACTGAAGAGAATGGGCAAAGAAATGGCAGACGAAATACAGTGTTGGGAAGTGTATGGTTTTGCATTTTGGTAGAAGAAATGAAAGGGTTGACTATTTTCTAAATGGAGAGAAAATACAAAAAACTGAGACACAAAGGGATTTGGGAGTCCTTGTGCAGGATTTCCTAAAGGTTAATTTGCAGGTTGAGTCTGTGGTGAGAAAGGCAAATGCAATGTTAGTGTTTGTTTCAAGAGGACTAGAATATAAATGCAAGGATGTAATGTTGAAACTTTATAAAACACTGGCGACGCCTCACTTGGAGTATTGTGAGCAAGTTTGGGCCCTTTATCTTAGAAAAGATGTGCTGAAACTGGAGATGGTTCAAAGAAGGTTCACAAGAATTATTCTAGAATTGAATGGCTTGTTATATGAAGACTGTCTGATGCTCTGGACATGTATTCACTAGAACTCAGAAGAATGGTGAGTGGCCTCATTGAAATCTATTGAATGGTGAAAGGCCTTGATAGAGTGGATGTAAAAAGGATGTCTCCTATGGTGGGAGAGTCTAAGACAAGAGGACACAGCCTCAGAAGAGAGAAATTGCAGCTGAGGGGAAATTGGATCAGCCATGACGAACTGCAGAACAGACTCAATGGAACAAGTAGCCTAATTCTGTTTCTATATCTTACGGTCTTACAGTCTAGGTCACCTGAGTCTGCAAAAAACCACTGGCACCATCTTTCCTCGCTCTGCCTCCAGCCCTTAACCCCTTAGTTTTATATAATTCTTTATTCTTTATATAAGTTTATATTCTTTATAATTGTTGAATGGCACATTTGACCAAGACACCACAGCACATTCCTAATACATGTAATTTCTTTATTATTGAGAGATACAGCTTGGAATAGGCACTTCCGGGCCTCCTTTAACAGCCAGGCTTGGGACCGCCCATGGCTGAGTTACTCTCCAGTAGGCATGCAGGTTTTTCACCTTTAGGCTGGGTGAGATTAGAACTAAAGGGTAAAGATGATAGATGAAATATTTAAGCGGACTGAAGAGAAACACCTTTGCTCAGACTACTATGTCGACTCAGGCCTAGGGGGCCAGCGTTGGGCACGATGACGGACTCTCCACTTCTCCCTCTCTCTCATCAGTGTGTTCAGTTCATCTACATTAGCCGCGCCGCTGTCTTCTAGGAGCGTGTTGACCATAGTCTTGGGAGGGTGCCCAGGGTTCATCCTCCCGTGCTTGGGCTCCCACATGATGACTAGGCTGGCAGGTAGCTCGGGGTGGCGTAGACAGTGCCCCGCTAGTTGCAATCTTCTCGCCTCAATTTATTCAAATCTCCCCTCAGGGGGTTATTTGAAGTTCAAAGTTCAAAGTATCTTTAACCTAGAGCTTCTTCTCCTTACAGGCAGCTACAAAACAAAGAAACCTAATAGAACCCATAAAAAAAAGAAGACCATCAAATTCCCAATGTGTGGAGAGAAAACAAAAACACATTGTGCAGGCAATAAGAGTAAGTGAATAGCATTCAGAACAAAGTGAGTCCACAGACATGAAGCCCCGAGAAGCAGGACGAGAGCACAATCTCAGCCTTAGTTCAGCGCAGAGTGAAGTAAACATCGCGGAGTGGCAATTAGAATTGGTCCATCTCTGATCCCGAAACCCTGCCTTTTCAATTTGGCCTGGCGTTTAAGTCGTCCAAACATTGAGTCGTTCCCTATTCTAGGACCTGGGCCCTGTCACTTCAGTACGCTCTGCCTGCACCCTGCTGCTATGTTTCGGAAGTACTCAAACTTTCCTAACAGGCCTGGTGATCAAACCACGGGCTTTCCTGGTGCTCGGTTTAGGTGGACGGTCTTTCACTTTTCCTTGTGTCTGCTTGCCTCCAATCTGCCTCAGCCTCACCTCATACCCACTTGCTTTGACCCTTGACACATCCTTGCCTCTGCCTACCACTCCCATTGTTTAAGGTCATTATTTCCCTTAAATTTTCCCAGGCAAAGTGGTATTAATAAAGTATTGCTTTGTATTCTTTGTTCTGTTTGCCGCCGGTAAGTAGTCACTGGGCTTCACCAGCACCTTCTTAACAGACAATGTGGTGAAGAGGGTGATGGTGTTCATGCCTTCATCAGTCAGTGCATTAACTTTTATTATTAATTTAGAGCTGCAGTATGGTATTCGGCCCTGCTGGCCCAACAAGCCTGTGCCGGCCAATTAACATACCAACCCGTATGTCTTTGGAATATGGGAGGAAACTAGAGAACCCAAAGGAAATCCAGGTAATCACGGGGAAAATGTACAACCTGCTTAAGGAAGGCAGTGGAATTGAATTTGCTAGACAGGTAGGAGAAAGAAAGATTTGATAGTGTTGGATGGTCGTATGAGCAGCTGGTGCATATCACAAGTCCTGGTTTAGTGACCACTGACGCCAGGCAGACAGTCTCTGAGGATTAGTGATAATGGCTGGGGTCACCCATCTTTTAAAGACACTGCCCAGAAGAAGGCAATGGCAAATCACCTCTGCAGAAAGAATTGCCAAGAACAATCATGGTCATAGGACCATGATCCCCTGCATCATATGACACGGCACATAACGATGATGATGACCTTTTCATATCATAGGTCAATGACTTGGATGACGGAATTGATGGTTTTGTGGTCGAGTTTTCAGATGATATAAAGAAAAGTGGAGAGGAAGGTAGTGTTGAGGATGTAGGGATTTTGCAGAAGGAGTTAGATGGATTAGGAAAATGGGAAAAGAAGTGGCAGATAGAACATTGTGGAGGGAAGTGTGTGATCATGCACTTTGATAGCAGGAATAAAAGTGTAGAGTATTTTCTAAATGGGAGAAAATTCAAAAGTTAGAGGTGCAAAGGGACTTGGGAGTCCTTGTGCAGGATTCCCTGACAGTTACCTTGCTGGTTGAGTCTCCTCTCAATGACTTAGAGCAGCTGGTGTGCTTTCTTCCTGGCTGCATTGATGTGCTGAGCCCATTATTAATCCTCGGAGATGTTGATGTCCCGGAACGTGAAGCTGCTCATCCTTTCCACCAATGACTCTTCATTGAGAACTGGTGCTTGGTCTTCTAACTTACCCTTCCTGGGTAATCAATTCCTTGGACTTGCTGACATTTTGTGCAAGGTTGTTGCTGAATTTTCTCGATGTAAGGCTTATTAGGATAGTGAACTAATTTATTTTATTTAATCTCAAAGGTATATTTCCCTCTAAAGAATTCTAATTTATTTTTATTAGTACAATTAAGCTGTTAAGGATATATATATATATATTAGTGCAGGCTGTGTATGTCTTCTAGTCAGTCTATTTCTCTTGCAATGTATTTAATTCACCATTATAATACAGTGTATTCTAGATATTGCAAATTTTATTTGAAACATTTTGACATTCCTAGTAACATAATTTATTCAATAGAGCCTAGTTCATCTTTAAGTAATACATATGACTCACCATGGTGTCATTTATTCTAGAATATCTTATTAATTCTAGATGAGGTAATATCTTCTTCATAGTTTAATTTACAATAGGTAATGGAGCTTATTCCAGCACAGAGTGATTAATGATTCTTCCCGGACCTCCTGTCCCATGATCCTCTCGTGTCCCTTTTGCCTATCACCTGTCCAGCTCTTGGCTCCATCCCTCCCCCTCCTGTCTTCTCCTATCATTTTGGATCTCCCCCTCCCCCTCCAACTTTCAAATCTCTTACTAACTCTTCTTTCAGTTAGTCCTGACGAAGGGTCTCGGCCTGAAACGTCGACTGCACCTCTTCCTACAGATGCTGCCTGGCCTGCTGCGTTCACCAGCAACTTTGATGTGTGTTGCTTGAATTTCCAGCATCTGCAGAATTCCTGTTGTTTGTGATTAATGTAGGATGTACATTTTGTTCTTTTGTCAATGAACATAAAAAAAACTGCCACTTTGGAATTACATAGAATGTTGCTGGGCAAACCCTTTGGCCCACAATGTTGTGCCAACCATTTAGCTAACTCCGAGATCAATCTAACCCTGCCCTCCCACATTGCCCTCTATGTTTCTATCTTCCTATCTTCCATGTACCTATCTAGGTGTCTCTTTAATGTCCGTAATGTATCTGCCTCTACCACCAGCTCTTGCAGCGTGCTCCACACACCATGTCTGTGTAAAAAACCTGTCTCTGACATCCCCCTCTACTTTTCTCGAATCACTTTAACATTATGCGCTCTCGTATTAGCCCTTTCCGCCCTGGGAAGAAAAATTCTCTGGCTGTCCACTTCATCAATGTCTCTTATCATCTTCTCACTTCTCATGCTCCTTCGCTTCAAAAGAAGAAGTCCCAGCTCACTCGGCCTTTCCTCATAAGACATGCTTTCTAAACTAGGCAGCATCCTTAAAGATAAGATTAGCTTTATTTGTCACATATACATCAAAACATACAATGAAATGTGTCATTTTGTCAACTCAAATCAGCGAGGATTGTGCTGGACAGCCTGCATGTGCCACCAGGCTTCCAGCGCCTACACGGCATAACCACAATTTACTAACCCCAACCTGTACGTCTTTGGAAAGTGGGAAGAAACTGAAGCACTTGGAGAAAACCTACATGGTTATGAGGAGAACGTACAAACTCCTTGCAGCTTGTGACAGAAATTGAACCCTGATCATTGTAAAGCATTGTGCTAACGGCTGTTACTGAGCAGCTCCTGGGAAATCTTCTTAGCACCCACTCTAAAGATTCCACATTCTTCCTATGAAAGGATGTTACTATGTCTAGAGGACTTGAGTTAAATGGAAAGGCTGAATACTTTAGGACATTATTTCCTGGAATTCAGAAGATAGAGAGGAAATTTGATAGAGATATACAAAATTATGAGGGGTATAGGTAGGGTAAATGCAAGCAGGCTTTTTCCACTGAGGTTTGGTGGGACTACAACTAGAGATCATGAGTTAAGGGTGAAAGGTAAAAAGTTTAAGGGGAACATGAGGGGAAACCTCTTCACTCAGAAGATGGTGAGAACATGGAACAAGCTGCGAGCACAAGTAGTGCATGCAAGCTCATTCCAACATTTAAGAGTAGCTTTGATAGGTACACGGATGGTAGGGCTGTGGAGGCCAGTGCAGGCGATGGCCGTTTAAGTGGTTCAGCACAGACTAGGTGGGCTGGAGTTTCGGTGCTGCAGTTTTCAATGACTCTAAAATCTAAAATACAAACAAAAATACGTATCAGACAGCTTCTACATGAAGAAAAAAACAGAATGAATTTTTCAGGTCATTTGTAATTCGCTCTCATCCATGTAATTGGCTCAAGACTGTCGATTTTAGAGCATACACTTGATCAGGCTGTTCAGCCCATAATATCACCCGCTCCCTGCCTGTTTATGTGTCTCTCTAAATGGCTCTTAAACACGGCAGTAGCATCTGCTTCCAACATCTCCCCTGGCAGCATGTTCACTCCAGGCATCTCTCACTTTCAGCAACACACACACACACACACACACACACACACACACACACACACACACACACACACCCACTGGGCTGGAGCAACTCAACAGGTCAGGCAGCATCTATGGAACAGAGTAAACAGTCTCGGGCCAAAATCCTTCTTCATGACTGAGAGGAATGGGTAAGATGCCAGAATAAAAAGGTGGAGGGAGGGGAAAGGTGATAGGTGAAGCCAGGTGGATGGGAAAGGTCAAGGGCTAGTTCACTCAATTTTGATCTCCGCTGGACACTAAGCCCTCACCTGCGGCTCCAAGTAGCTGTTTGCCTACAAAAGCAGCCATGGCCTGGTATTCTGTTTTGACAGGTGGGCCAAACCATGTGAGTGTAGCTGGTGATCTCATACCCTATGAGACAGGGGCATGCTTGTCCTAGCATGTGAAGTCAGCTCCAGCGGACTGGGCAGATGAGATCTACAGTAAGATCCTACGGCCTAGAAGGCGGTTCTGCAATGCTCCATGGAGAGTAAAGAGCACGACAAGGCACAGAAGAAGTCATGTTCATTCCATTGCAACCAAGGAAGACCCCAGCCATCGTGACCACTGGACCCGGGCTTCCGATCTCGAGAAAGTGAAACTCTTCCCATGCAGTGGCTTCTCCACTTTAAAAACTCTCCTGCACAGGTTTTCTATCAAAGTTCAAAGTAAATTTATCATCAAAGTACATACGTGTCACCAAATACAACCCTGAGATTCATTTTCTTGCAGGCATACTCAATAAATCTATAGAATAATAACCATAACAGAATCAATGAAAGACCTTACCAATGTAGGCATTCAACCATTGTGCAAAAGATAACAAACTGAACAAATACAAAAAGAAATAAAATAATAAGTAAGCAGTATTAAGCATGAGACGTCGCCTTTGCAAGTTTCATGGCGTTTTTGCCTTGCTAACGTGATGAACTGAGATCGAGGCTTCGGCCTACTCCAGCTACTTCATTAAATGGATCTAAGGACTCAATCTGGTTTGAAATGCTGTCGTTTGCTTCTATTGTTTGTATGATGTGTGTGTGTTTTCCCCCTCTTTCTCTGTGCAGTGGCTATGGTCTTTTTTAAATCAGGCTCTTTGGGTTTCAGGTTTCTTGCTTTGTGACTGCCTGTAAGTGAACAAATCTCAAGTTATTTAATTTATATGTTCTTTGATAATAAAGGTACTGTGAATAAATGTACTTTGAATCTTTGAGATGAAGAGCCCTGGAAAGTGAATCCGTAGGTTGTGCGAACATTTCAATGATGGGGCAAATAAAGCTGAGTGAAGTTATCCCCTCTGGTTCAAGAGCCTGATGGTTGAGGGGCAGTAACTGTTTCTGAACCTGGTGGTGTAAGTCCTGAGGCTCCTGTACCTTCTTCCTGATGGCAGCAGAAAGAGAAGAGCATGTCCTAGGTGGTGTGCGGTCCCTAATAATGGATGTTGCTTTCCTGCGATAGCACTCCATGTCGATTTGCTCAATGGTGGGGAGGGCTTTACCCATGATGGACTGGACTGTATCCAAGACTTTTGGTAGGATTTTCCATTCAAGGCTTTGGTGTTTCCATATCAGGCTGTAACGCAGCCAGTCAGTATTCTCTCCACCAAACATTTATAGAAGCTTTTCAAAGTTTTAAGCTTAGGAGTGAAACCTCCTTGGAAGTGAGTTCATATGTTGTGTTAAAAGTTCAGCATTGGAGTGAGTGAAATTATCCACTCTGGTTCGCGAGCCAGTTAGTTGGATGGTAATAATTGTTCTTGCAGAAACTTGTAGGAAAGTATATCATTCTACTTACAGCAGCTTTGTCTGCAGTAGAGGCTATACATAAATCATTTGACATTGCATTGTGGAGATGGAATTGAAATTGGCTTATTATTGTCACATGCTGAGATAGAGTGAAAACCTTCTCTTCGTGAGTTTCCTCCAAGTGCTCCGGTTTCCTTCTAAGTCCAAAGACGTACCAGCTAGTGGATTAATTAGTCATTGTAAATTGTCCTGTGTTTAGGCTAGTGCTAAATGGGTAGGTTGTTGTGTGGTGTGGTTTATTGGGTTGGAAGGGTATGTTCCCCACTGTATCTCTAAACAAAATAAATTTTAAAAAGCTTGCCTTGTATACTGTTCATATGGATCACATCATTACACAGTGCACTCAGACAGAACAAGGTAGAACAATACCAGTGTCACACATGCAAATAAAGTGCAGTGCAGGTACTCAGGTGTAACATCATGACAGGGTAGTCTGTGAGGTCAAAAGTCCAATTTATCATACTAGAGAACTATCTAATAATCTAATAACGGTGAGGTAGAAGCTGTCCTTGAGCTTGGTGGCACTTTCAAGCTATTGTATCTTCTGCCCAGTGGAAGGAGTGAGAAGTGAGATTATCCAGGGGAGGTGGGACCTTTGACTGTGCTGGCTGCTTTACCAAGGCAGGGAGACGTATAGACCAAGTCCATGGAGGAGCGGCTGACTTCCACGATATGTTGGGCTGTGTCCACAACTCTCTTCACTTTCTTGTGGTCATGGGCAGAGCAGTTGCCATACCAAGCTGTGATGTATCTGGACAGAATGCTTTCAACGGTGCACTGATGAAAATTTTTAAGGAGCTACAAGGACATGCCAAATTTCTTTAGCCTCTTGAGGGAGTAGAGGTGTTGGTGAGCCTTCTTGGCCGTGACATCTAGGTGGTTTGATCCAGGGGCATTGTGTCACATGACCCAGGACTGGGTAATGATGTCACAGAGAGATGCAGAGTCAGAATACGGTTTATTATCACTGACAAATGTCATGAAGTGTATTGTTTTCAGCTTAAAAATTACTACAAATTACAATAAGAATTGTGCACAAAAAATTAAATTAGATAAGTAGTGCAAAAAGTGAGCAAGACTAGTGGGGTAGTGTTAATGGGATGGTTCATTGTCTGTACAGTAATCTGATTGCAGAGGGGAAGAATCTGTTCCTGAAATAATGAATATGTGTCTCTTGGCTTCTATACCTCCTCCCTGATGGTCATAATAAGAAGAGAGCACACCAAGGGTGATGGATGCTGGGTTTTTGAGACATCGACTTTTAAAGGTGGCCTGGATGCCTGTGAGGCTAGCGTCCATGATGG
Organism: Mobula hypostoma; assembly: GCF_963921235.1. NCBI lineage: Eukaryota > Metazoa > Chordata > Chondrichthyes > Myliobatiformes > Myliobatidae > Mobula > Mobula hypostoma. The sequence goes on from NC_086107.1 coordinate 5,245,197, forward strand.
AACTGGCTGAGTATTTCACTTTCTGCAGCTTTTTCTGATCCTGTGCAGTGACCCCTCCATACCAGACAGTGATGTAACAAGTTAGAATGTTTTCCATGCTACATCTGCAGAAGTTTGCAAGTCCTTGGTGACAGGCAGCTGTGGAGGACAAGTCTGTACGTATATTTAAGACAGAGGTTGAGAGATTCTTGGCTGGTCGAGGCAGGAAGGGGTATGGGGAAAAGGCAGGAGATTGGGGCTGAGAGATAAAATGGTGAAATGGCAGAGCAGACTTGATGGGCCAAATGGCCTAATCCAGCTTCTATTTCTTATTATATTATGTTCTTATACAAAATCCCTTCAAACTCCTAATGAAATATAGTCACTGGCATGCCTTCTTCTTAATTGCATTGATATGTTGGTACCAGGATAAAAGCAGCAGGTGCAGATGCACGCCAACTAAAAGACCAAGTCAGTATCACGTCCTTCCACTGACTGAGGCCTCCATTGTGCAGGGCTGACTATAGATGTTGTGTCCTAGCTGCCTAGAATCACAATCCAGGGCAGTACAATATGGAGAGCAAGCTGTTGCCCATGTAGCAAGCTCTCCCTCTCCACGCATCAGATGAATACAAAGGAACAGCAGAATCCAATACATTTTAGCACCAGCAGCTTCACGGGAGTTGCCTGTTAGCATCGAACTCATCATAGGACTGCCTTAGGGACTCCACTTCTGGATTTTTCCTTGGCGGTTACTCCCAAAGCTTCCCCCATGTGTGGGTATAGCAAGTCAATGGATGTTTAAAACCAGAGTTTTCCTTCTCCTCCATGAGCTGCTAACCATGGTTGATGAGCCCCATCTTCCAGTGTAGTTGTACACCAATTAAAGAACCAGATCGGTCTCAGCTTCTTTCAGTGTATTTGCACACTAGCAAAAAACATGGGTCAGTATCAGGTTTTCAGTGTAGATACGTTCTTATCTTTTCGGACAATTTGCCATTGGAGCACAAGTGGCAGCTTTGTACTGAGTCATTGTTTAGTCAAGAGGAGCATGTTTAAATATTTTATCAAGGCACAAACAGAATTTTCGTGAAATAGTTCGTCACATTCATTGATGTGCACCAGGGGATCATCCAATATTCATGAAAGTAAAATACACACGATATTTTTGCCACAAAGTTACTGGTCTTATCTATCTGCTCACCAAAGACATCTGCAAATTCAGCCACACGCTGTATTTATCACCTACCTCCAATGCACAAATAGTCCCTTCAGTCTACCACAGGGCCGCAAGAAACTGTGAGGTTATGGACACACCTCAGTCCATCAGGAAGACCTGCCTTTCCACCGTGGGCGCTGTCTACACTTCCCATTGAACATAAAAGATAGGAAAAGGAGCTATCCATTGTATCCAACAATGATTGGCAGTAGCATCTTCTCCATGATCTCCTTTAGCACAGATGTGTCGCAAGGCTGTGTGTTTAGCCCCATAGTCTGCTCACTTCACAGTTGTGTCTGTGTGGCTAAGCACACCTCCAAAGTCATATTCAAGTTTGCTGATGCCATCACTGTTGTAAGCTGAATCAACATGTAGGAGGGAGATTGAAAATCACCCTGAGTGGTGCCATAAAAACAACCTCTTACTCATTGTCTGCAAGCCCAAGGAGCTGGTTATTAACTTCAGGAGAGGGAAACCAGAGGTCCATGAGCCAGACCTCATCAGAGGATCAGAGATGGAGAGGGTCAGCAACTTTAAATTCCTCAGTGTTTTCATTCTGGAGGATCGGTCCTGGGCCCAGCATGGAAATTCAATTACGGAGAAAGCACAGCTGTGCTTCTACTTCCTTAGGAGTCTGTGATCCCAAGGCTGTGTGCTCAGTCCACTGCTGTTCACTCTGCTGACCCACAACTGTGCTGCAACACACAGCTCGAACCACATCATCAAGTTCGCCGATGACACGACCGTGGTGGGTCTCATCAGCAAGAACGATGAGTCAGCATACAGAGAGGAGGTGCAGCGGCTAACAGACTGGTGCAGAGCAAACAACCTGTCTCTGAAAGTGAACAAAACAAAAGAGATGGTTGTGGACTTCAGGAGGACCTGGAATGACCACTCTCCACTGAACATCGACGACTCCTTCGTAGAGATCGTTAAGAGCAGCATATCTCTTGGTGTTCACCTGGCGGAGAATCTCACCTGGTCTCTCAACACCAGCTCCATAGCAAAGAAAGCCCAGCAGCATCTCTACTTTCTGCAAAGGCTGAGAAAAGTCCATCTCCACCCCCCATCCTCACCACATTCTACAGAGGCTGTACTGAGAGCATCCTGAGCAGCTGCATCACTGCCTGGTTCGGAAATTGCACCATCTCGGATCGCAAGACCCTGCAGTGGATAGTGAGGTCAGCTGAGAAGATCATCGGGGTCTCTCTTCCCGCTATTACAGACATTTACACCACATGCTGCATCCGCAAAGCAAACAGCATTAAGAAGGACCGCACGCACCACCCCTCATACGAACTCTTCTCCCTCCTGCCATCTGGAAAAAGGCACCGAAGCATTCGGGCTCTCACGACCAGACTATGTAACAGTTTCTTCACCCAAGTCATCAGACTCCTCAATACCCAGAGCCTGGACTGACACCAACCTACTGCCCTCTACTGTGCCTATTGTCTTGTTTATTATTTATTGTAATGCCTGCACTGTTTTGTGCACTTTATGCAGTCCTGGATAGATCTGTAGTCTAGTGTAGTTTCTGTGTTTTTTCTTGCATAGTTCAGTGTAGTTTTTGTATTGTTTCATGTAGCACCATGGTCCTGGAAAACGTGTCATTTTTACTACGTTCTGAACCAGCAGTTATGGGCGAAATGACAATAAAAAGTGACTTGTCTTGACTTGACTTGACTTGCTTTTATATTCTTTCTTTCATATATCAATCAAACCAGATGAGAACAAAGGATTTCCCTTCCCAAAAGATGTTAGTGAACTACATGGGCTTCTCCAACAGTTTTGTAACTCCAATGGCACTGTTACTGAGATTAGCTTTAATTTAATTACTTGAAATTATTTATGGCAGCACTCTAGAATTTGACCTGGTGATGACATGGATTTTTTGATCTAATTGTATTCTCTTGTTAAAAGAATGTGTTGTTATGGTTATTGAGTTGTGGGCATGTTATGTTGGTGCTTAAGCACGGTGATACTTGTAGGCTGCCCCTGCACGTCCTCCGGCTGTAGTGGTTGTTAATGCAAATGACGCATTTCAATATACGTTTCAATGTATATGTGATAAATGGTTAATCCTTCAAACACTCCCATTCCTACCTTAATGTTCTGAACTTTAATATTTGACATTACTATCCTGTGAAAAAGGCTCCACCTATCTTATCTACCCTGTTTCATTATCACCATCAGAATATGTCATGTCAAATGACCTGGGCAATCCAAGTCTTTCCATGGCATCCATCACTAAAGACCCTCACCACCCAGGATGTGCCCTCTTCTCATTGCTACTATCAGGGAGGAGGTACAGGAGCCCAAAGACACACACTCAATGTTTCAGGAACAGCTTCTTCCTCTCCACCATCAAATTTCTGAATGGACAATGAACCCAGGGACACTAACTCACTATTTTTTACTATGTATATGTATATCTTATTATAATTTATAGTATATTGTTTTTGTCTGGGCACGTGGCCAAGTGGTTAAGGCATTGGACTAGCGACCTGAAGGTCGTGAGTTCGAGCCCCAGCCGAGGCAACGTGTTGTGTCTTTGAGCAAGGCACTTAATCCCACATTGCTCTGCGACGACACTGGTGCCAAGCTGTATGGGTCCTAATGCCCTTCCCTTGGACAACACTGGTATCGTGGAGAGGGGAGACTTGCAGCATGGGCAACTGCTGGTCTTCGATACAACCTTGCCCAGGCCTGTGCCCTGGAGAGTGAAGACTTTCCAGGCGCAGATCCATGGTCTCGCAAGACTAATGGATGCTTTTATTTTTAATATTGTTTTTACTGCACTGCTGCCAAAAAACAACAAGTTTCACGACATAGGTCAGTGATAGTAAACCTGATTCTGATTTCCACCATTGGGAACCTACTTGCCCCTCCTTTCAAACCTTCCCATGACATGGTAACTAATGGTTAATGCACCAGGTAACTGGTTCAGTTTGAGAATGCAAATAAGAGTTCAGAGCAAGGTGAAGAATCAGAGAGAAGATCACTCTAGCAGTTACTCTGATGCATTGTGTTGGAATGTCGGTGGTCACAGAGAGCGTCGCATCAAAGACTGACATCAATGCTGCGTGACTGCTCTGACACACCAGGCTTTCTGCTCTCCTGCCCTCACTGACTCTGCAGAAGGCGGAGCGGCTCTCTTTTCCTTGCTTCTGTTCAGTCAATAGATCAAAACCTGGCACCTTCCTGGAGACAGAACAACAGATCTCACCGCTGGCTAAAAGCCCTCGGAATCATGAAATATCGCTAAAAATCATATCCGACCACTTGGAACATCTACATGTGGCTCACAGCCCTTTTTATCTTGATGTCTTAGTTAGTTATCACACTGAATATTTTACAGAGCTAATCTTTCTGAGAATGATGTAAAATAAAATCATATATGTTGCTATTTTGCATCCACTTGTCTACAAGTCTTATTAATGAGCCGTAGGAACAGATACACAGGAGATTCTGCAGATGCTGGAAATCCAGAGCAACACACACAAAATGCCGGAGGAACTCAGCAGGTCGGGCAGCATCTATGGAAATGAATAAACAGTGAATGTTTCGGGCCAAGATCCTTCATCAGGACTGGAAAGGTAGAGGGAAGAAGCCAGAACAAAAAGCTGGGGGGAGGGCAAGAAGTATAACCTAGAAGGTGATAGATGAAGCCAGGAGGGTGAGAAGGGGGTGAAGAAAAAGCTGGGAAATGACAGGCAGAAAAGGCTATGGGCTCTAGTAGAAGGAATCAGATAACAGAGGAGAGTTAACTGTGGGAGAAAGGGAAGAAGTGGGAGATGATAGGCAGGTGAAGAGAAGGGGATAAGAGACCAGGGTGGGAAATTGAAGAGAAGGCCATTGGCCGACGTGTAAGAATGGGACTGGGGATAGGAATGAAAATGGTTGTACCACTTGTTTACCATTCCTATCAATGAACTGGAGGAATGGTACACAAGACATACTGCAGATGCTGAAAATCCAGAGTAACACATACAAAATGCTCGAAGAACTCAGCAGGTCAGGCAGCACCTATAGAGGAGAATACAGTCGGCCCTCCGTATCCGCAGGGGTTTGGTTCCGGGACCCCCCGTGGATACCAAATCCCGCGGATGCTCAAGTCCCATATATAAAATGGCGTAGTATTTGCATATAACCTACGCACATCCTCCCGTATATTTTAAATCATCTCCAGATTACTTATAACACCTAATACAATGTAAATGCTATGTAAACAGTTGTTCTACTGTATTGTTTTGGGAATAATGACAAGAAAAAAAGTCTGTACATGTTCAGTACAGATGCAACCATTGTAGCCCTTCTGGGAACGCTGATGCTGCCATGGCATCAGCCATGCCAATTCTCCCGTGATCTTTACATTCTTGAGGCTGTAGCGCTTTACATAGCTAGCCAGCCATCCCTTACTAGCCTTAAACTCCTTCCCCTCGCTCACAACACAAGTAGCGAACGAATGAGACGCAAGGCGCACAACGCTCAAACAACGAGTGCTGGAGAGAGAACTTCCTGGTTTTTTTCTCGATCCCGATCTGCAGTTGGTTGAATCCGCGGATGCAGAACCCGCGGATACGGAGGGCCGACTGTAAACCGTCGATGTTTCAGGCTGAGACCCTTCTTATTGACTCATGAATCCTGATGAGTCAGAGTCCTGAAGAAGGGTCTCAGCCCGAAACGGTGATTGTTTACTCCTCTCCATAGATGCTGCCTGACCTGCTGAGTTCTTCCAGCATTTTGGGTGTGTCACATAGGAACAGCAATGAGTGTACAGGTGGGAGGTGGGAGGAGGTGGCAGTGGTGGGAGTGGGGGAGGAGGTGGGTGGAATTGTCACCTGGGAAGACCCAAGTCGATTAGTCAGTGGCAAAAATAGAAAAATGGTCCGAGACTATATTTCATTAAGTCTCTAGTAAAATCCTTAGATGTAGTGTACAGAGTATTCTAACTGCTGTGGAGGCACCAATGCACAGGACTGGAAAAAGCTGCAGAGGGTTGTAAACTCTGTCAGCTCCATCATCGGACACCACAGAGACAACTTCAAAGGTGACGCATTAAGAAGGTGGCATACATTATTAGGGACGCTCACAATCCAGGACATGCCCTCTTCTCATTACCAGCATAAAAAAAACAGGAGATCAGCAAGGTTTCTGAGATATTCAAACCACCCTGTCTGGCACCATCAATTCATTACAGATGCTGTGGAGTACAGTAGTGCAAACTGAGTTAATGCAAAAATTGTTAAATGACAATTCAAGATCCAAAGTTCAAGATTTAAGATTGTTTGGTGTCATCTCCAGTACACAAGTGTAAAGGAGAAAGAAATAATTGTTACTCTGGATCCGATGCAGTCCAAAATATGCAATAAGGTAAAGAACACAATAATATAAATATATACAGTACTGTGCAAAAGTCTCAGGCACATTTTTAAAAAATTATGTAAAGCGGAGATGCGTTCAAAAATAATGAAGTTTCTAAATATCAAAAACATACTATGAAGAGTGGTAAACAGTAAAAAGGTGAATCAAATCAATATTTGGTGTGACCACTCTTTGTCATTAAAACTGCATCAATTCTGTTAGGTACACTGTTGTGCGGTTTTATAAGAAAATCAGCTGGTAGGTTGTTCCAAGCATCTTGGAGAACTTGTCATAGTTCTTCAGCAGACTTTAGCTGTTTTGCTTCCTTCTGCCTCTCCAGGTATTCCCAGGCAGCACTGATTATGTTGGGATCAGGGTTCTGTGGAGGCCATAACATCTGAAACCATAATAAAAAAAATTCAAGGGTCCCTAAGACTTTTACACAGTACTGTAGGATAGATTATATACATAGATTAATCGTGTGTCCATAAAGGGACACTAGACACAGGAGTTTCTCTACATACGGGGACTGACCAGGAAATGCTGTTTCCTGTCAGCTTGTTAGACCATAAGACCATAAGATATAGGAGCAGAATTAGGCCATTTGGCCCATCGAGTCTGATCTGTCATTTCATCACTGTTGATCCAATTTTCCTCTCAGCCGCAGCCTTCTGCCTTCTCCCTACATCCCTCTATACCCTGACCGGTCAGGAAACTATTAACCTCTCCCTTAAATAAACATAAGGACTTGGCCTCCACAGCTGGCTGTGGCAAAGAATTCCACAGATTCACCACTCTCTGCCTAAAGAAATTCCTTCTCATCTCCATTCTAAAAGGACAGCCTTCTATTCTGAGGCTGTGTCCTCTGGTCTTCGACTCTCCCATCATTGGAAACATCCTCTCTACATCAACTCTTTCAAGGCCTTTCACCATTTGATAGGTTTCAATGAAGTCACCCCTCATTCTTCTGAATTCTAGTAAATACAGGCCCAGAGCCATCAAACGCTCATTGTATGACAAACCATTCCATCCTGGGATCATTTTTGTGAACCTCCTTTGAACCCTCTCCAGTTTCAGCACATCCTTTCGAAGGTAAAGGGCCCAAAACTGCTCACAATACTACAAATGAGGCCTCACCAGTGCTTCATAAAGTCTCAACATTACATTCTTGCTTTTATACTCTAGTCCTCTTGAAATGAATGCTAACATTGCATTTGCCTTCCTCACCACAGACTCAACCTGTAAATTAATCTTTAGGGAATCCTGCACAAGGACTCCCAAGTCCCGTTGCACTTCAGTGTTTTTGTATTCTTCTCCATTTAGAAAATAGTCAATCCTTTCATTTCTTCTACCAAAATGCAAAACCATACACTTCCCGACACAAATTTTCCATCTGCTATTTCTTTGCCCATTCTCCTAACCTGTCTCAGTCCTTCTGTAGCTTCTCTACTTCCTCAAAACTACCTGCCTCTCCACCTATCTTCATTGTGTCTGCAAACTTTGCAACAAAACCATCAATTCCATCATCCAAGTTATTAACATATAACGTAAAAAGAACCTGTCCCATCACAGACTCCTGTGGAACACCACTAGTCACTGGCAGCCAACCAGACAGTTTAAATGCCGGTCCAGATTGGAGGTGAGAGCCAAATTTGCTCACCCTCTGTGATATGCACCCCTCTCACGAGGGCTCTGGAGTCTTTTGCCGCTGTTCCTATGTTTGGGCAATTTAAGCGCTGTCCCAGACAGGTTGAAAAGACAAGGTGTCGGGATCCGGGACGGAGTTAAGAAAGCACCAAGTGGCCGCTTCGACCTCATCTGCAGAAACAGTTTAAATTCTTCTCTTTAATGTCTCTTTTTTTTCCCTTTTAAGTTGGTTGGGGTGCTATTGAGGTCCTGATTAGCAACGACACTCAAAACCTGCGATTTTTTATTGTGAGTGAGTTCCTGCTCCTGGAGCTCGCTGGCTGGCTGCTTTCCGACATTCTCCAGTTGCAGCAGAAGATGCCGCCTCTGGGATGTGGCCTCTCTGGATGACCAGTTCATTGTTGCCTTGAGGCATCACGGGAGAAGAAACATCAGGATTTCGCTGCGGAGGTCTCTGCAGGCGAGCAATTGTGCTCTCTTTCTCTTGATGGTGGGGAGAGTTTGCTGCAGATTCTCAAGATTGACATTGTAACAGCTACTATTGATCTCCCCTTTTGCTGTGAAATGGGTGACATCTCTCTGTCTCTTGTTAGTGAGAAAGAAAGCGTGTGGTATGTCAACCTGTTGGGTAAACAATAGATTTTATTGACTGCAGATCATGGTCTCTCTTTTGGTGCTTTGCTCTTGCTTGGAGGGCGGAGGGTGCAGACACTTTTTTTTGCTGAAGTGGGTTGGGGGGGAGGTTGATTGTTAATGCTTGCTGATGCTTGCGTAGGGGAAGGGGTGTGAGGCTTTGAGGTTGTAACATTTTTCTAGCATTCATTATTTTAAGGTTCTTCTGTTTTCATGGATGTTTGCACAGACAAGTACTTCAGGTTGTATACTGTAGTGTGCAAACTTAAAGCACACGGTATTGGGGGTAAGGTATTGCTGTGGGTGGAGAATTGGTTAGCAGACAGGAAGCAAAGAGTGGGAATAAACGGGACCTTTTCAGAATGGCAGGCGATGACTAGTGGGGTACCGCAAGGCTCAGTGCTGGGACCCCAGTTGTTTACAATATATATTAATGACTTAGATGAGGAAATTAAATGCTGCATCTCCAAGTTTGCGGATGACACGAAGCTGGGTGGCAGTGTTAGCTGTGAGGAGGATGCTAAGAGGATGCAGAGTGACTTGGATAGGTTGGGTGAGTGGGCAAATTCATGGCAGATGCAATTTAATGTGGATAAATGTGAAGTTATCCACTTTGGTGGCAAAAATAGGAAAACAGATTATTATCTGAATGGTGGCCGATTAGGAAAAGGGGAGGTGCAACGAGACCTGGGTGTCATTATACACCAGTTATTGAAAGTGGGCATGCAGGTACAGCAGGCGGTGAAAAGGCGAATGGTATGCTGGCATTTATAGCGAGAGGATTCGAGTACAGGAGCAGGGAGGTACTACTGCAGTTGTACAAGGCCTTGGTGAGACCACACCTGGAGTATTGTGTGCAGTTTTGGTCCCCTAATCTGAGGAAAGACATCTTTGCCATAGAGGGAGTACAAAGAAGGTTCACCAGATTGATTCCTGGGATGGCAGGACTTTCATATGAAGAAAGACTGGATGAACTGGGCTTGTACTCGTTGGAATTTAGAAGATTGAGGGGGGATCTGATTGAAACGTATAAGATCCTAAAGGGATTGGACAGGCTAGATGCAGGAAGATTGTTCCCGATGTTGGGGAAGTCCAGAACGAGGGGTCACAGTTTGAGGATAGAGGGGAAGCCTTTTAGGACCGAGATTAGGAAAAACTTCTTCACACAGAGATTGGTGAATCTGTGGAATTCTCTGCCACAGGAAACTGTTGAGGCCAGTTCATTGGCTATGTTTAAGATGGAGTTAGATATGGCCCTTGTGGCTACAGGGGGCAGGGGGTATGGAGGGAAGGCTGGGGCGGGGTTCTGAGTTGGATGATCAGCCATGATCATAATAAATGGCGGTGCAGGCTCGAAGGGCCGAATGGCCTACTCCTGCACCTATTTTCTATGTTTCTATGTTTCTATGTATACGTTCTCTGATAATAAACAAAATCTTTCGAACCAAATCTATGGAAATGAATAAACAGTCAATGGTTTCGGCTGAGACCCTTCATCGGCACAGGACTGTCCCACCATTGAATATGATCACAGCAGACTGCTCACTGCTGAGCACCCCTCAGCTGGTACAGCGGTGTTGCAATAACAGCCTTGTTCTTAGTGTCAGCAAGAACAGGGAAAATGATTGTGGACTTCATGAATGGGAAGTTGGGAGAACACACGCCAGACCTCATTGAGGGATCAGTGCAGTGGTAGAGGGGGTGAGCAGTTTCAAGTTCCTGGATATCAACATTTCGAAGTGTCTACCTTGGGACCAACATATTGATGCAATCACGAACAAGGCACAGCACTGGCTCTACTTCACTAGGAAGTTTGAGAAGATTCGGATGTCATCAAAGACGCTAGGAAATTTCCGTAGAGGTACAGTGGCGAGCATTCTGGTTGGCTGTGTAGGGTTCTGTGTAGCTGGACTGCTACCTGTTAATTGCCTATTACAAAATGGCTTCTCTGAAGTGTTTATACTGAAATGGCTTCTCGTACTGTAAACTGTTGAGCAAGGGGTTCTCTGGAACAGCATGTTTGGGTTATACTTAGTGATAATGAAAATTGTATTCATTTGCTAGCCAATGGAAGTCATGTTATGTTATCTTTTATGTGTGTGCTGAGTTGAGGAGCGTGGGCTTTTTTGGGAGGTGAGCAGAGAGGACGGATGTGTGGGGAACGGACAGCGGTTCCAGGGCGGCGGATACTGGACCTCGGGGGTTCGGAAGGTGGCCGGAGTCTCGGAAGGACATTGTGGATGGAATCGGAAGTGTAAGCTCCAACGTATTAAAATCTTATGTGCACAAGACTGATAAATTACTTATGTGGCTCATTTTCTTTTATTTGTTGCTACTAACCCATCACCAAAACTTGCTATAAAGTATAATTCTTTACTCGCACTTGGTATATTGTTTGATATTTGTGTCGTGGCTGATCATTGGGTGCTTCACACCGTATCTGCACCAAAGCATTTGCACTCTTTGGCAGGGTCGATGGCTATTCACCTGAGGCAACGGGAGTCAGTTGGGGCAAAGGCTGTTACATTGTGGGGGCTCGTCCCATGGATTTGAATTCTGTCGGATATGGTGGAAGTCGCCTGGGTTAAATTAGAAGAGATGGACGCGGATAAGATTGAACTTTGGTGTGAGATTGAGGATGTTCCAGTTACTCACGCCTGCGTATTAAGTGGTGTGGATATACGTACCCTGGATGATGTGTTAATTCGATGTTTGAGTACGGTCAGAGCTATTGGTAAGGTTGAAACTGTAAGCAGAAAGATTGGTAAAACGGGGGACTCAGCCTTTGTGCTGATACATACAGGTGCTGACGTCAAGGAATTGGGACTGCACAGTGTATCGGTAACCTCGGTGAGGCAGGGCCATGGAGCATGCACGCTGTCACGGAGGAAGGGTCTGAAGACACACCAGAGGAGTTGCCCAAAGCTAGGGGCAGAGATTTTAGAGAGCGGGTCCAATCGTTTTTGAAGGATGAAGGAAGGGAGTGGTTGGATTTGGAGAATGTAATTCGTTCTCATTCCCCAAGGAAGGGGGAGGGCTCTGAGTTGACCTCAGCCATTAACTCTTTGGTGAACAGGGCCGGTGGGTCCATGACAGAAGTTAAGAAGTTTCTCAGGGAGGACCCCCCAACCCCAACGGGGTGGAGGATTATGAGTCCAAGGTAGAACATACCTCTCAGCTGCTAGGTGAGTGGCAATGTTCTGAGGAGGAGAAGCGGCAAAGATTGGGGGACAGTTTGAGAGGGGCGGCAGCTGAGGTGGTAAAAGGGCTGAGAATTAACCAGCCCCTGGCTTCTTGGAAGGAGTGTCTAGTCGCCCTAGAGGAGGCGTTTGGGCTGACGGAAAGCACAGTGGAGCTTTTAGGGGGGGATTCAGAATTTGCGTCAGGAGAAAGGGGAAAAGCTTTCTGAGTACCTTCTCCGACTTGAGCGTAGGCTAAATTGCTTGAGTCGCCGGGGGGTCATTTTGGCCGCTGAGGTGGATCGGATAAGGATCGACCAGGTAGTCAGGGGCGCGCAGGGACATGATGCGATCGCTGAGAGCCTCCAGTAGTCCCGTAGAGCGCGCCCCCCCACCCCCCGTCTTCTGTTCAGTTGTTCAGAGGGGTAAGGGAGGAGGAGGATGAATTGGAAGCGGAAGAAGGCTCCGTTAACAAGGTACAGTCCTCGGTAGTAGCTCCTTGTGGTGAAATGACCGGGGCCAGCTCCACGCGGGAGACACATAAGGGGGTCGCGGCAGGTGGGGTCCCTCCGCGGGAGGGGACTAGCGGAGAAGGCCCCTCCCGGGTGGGACGGACAGGACTGAGGCCAGGTGGAGGCCGGGGTCCTGCGAGGCGAAGCGTGTGCTATAACTGCGGGGAAGAGGGGCACTTCAGGCGGGAATGTGAACGGCAGGGAGTCTCTCAGAGGGAGAGCCCCCGGGTGTCCCAGCAGGAAGGGCGTTTGGGAAACTTAGAAGAGGCTCAGTGAGGGAACGCACTGGAGTCTCTGGGAAAATACGTTCCCAGCAATGTGCTGTGGGCCCATCGAAAGGAAAAGACCCTATCCCGGAAGGATTGGTGGGGCCCCGATCCAGCGTATTGATACAGATAGAGGGGATAGATGTAAAAGCCATACTCGACGCTGGGTCGCAGGTCACATTACTGTACCAGTCATTCTACGATCAGTATCTGGTGCATTTACCCCTGATACCTTTCAGTGCATTGGAGATATGGGGTATCAGTGATGGTGATTACCTGTACGATAGCTATTTGTCTGTGAAATTGGAGTTCCTGGAAGCTGAGATGGGGGTGTCTGAGGCTCATGAGGCCCTGGTACTGGTTTGCCCAGACCCCGGTGAGACTGGGGGTGTGTCAGTTCTGGTGGGGACCAACACCCCTATTGTGTGGGGACTCCTGGGAACCTGTAAGGAGGAGCCGGGTGAAGACCCTGTCAGTGCACCCAGTGTTCCGAGCTGCTTTTGAGGAAGCGTGGGGTCGCCCTGGGCTGGACGCCTCGTGTGAACGAGGCACTGTGTGGTGTGCCCAGTCGAAGCCCAGGCTGGTACGGCCGGGTGAAGTAGCGAGAGTGATGGGGATCCCTAGATTCCCGGGAGTGCCTGAGGGTGAAGCCCTTTTAGTGGACACCCCGGAAGATCTCGTCGGGGAGTCGAGATTCCCTGCTGGGGTGCTGGTGAGACTCAAGGATCAGTTTTACTGGCCCCGGATGAGGACTGAGATTGAAGAGTACTGCAAGTCCTGCATTCGAGGCATACGGCAGAAGATGCTGCCCAGGCAGGCTGCCCCCTTGTCCACGTGCAGAGTGCGGGGCCTTTAGACCTGGTGTGTATGGATTTCCTGGTCATAGAACCCGATGCCAGCCACACGGCGAATGTCTTGGTCATTATGGACCACTACACTAGATATACTCAGGCTTTTCCTACCAAGGATCAGAGGGCGACTACAGTGGCGAAAATGTTATGGGAGAAGTATTTTGTGCATTATGGCCTTCCCCGGCAGATACATAGGGACCAGGGACAGGACTTTGAGAATAACTCATCTATGAGTTACTGGGCATGCTGGGGGTTGAGAAATCGAGGACCACGCCCTATCATCCGCAGGGTGATCCCCAGCCGGAAAGGTTCAATTGGACGCTGCTAGGCATGCTCGGGACTCTGGAGATCAGCAAAAAGAATTGATGGAGTTGACATATTGGGCATCTGGTTCACTGTTACAACTGTACACTCAATGAAGCTACTGGTTACTCACCCTATTATCCTATGTTTGGGTGCGAGGCAAGGTTGCCCATTGTCCTTTGTTTCGGGACTGCTGCGGGTGAGTTGTCAGCGAAGCCTCACTTGAAGTATGTGTCTGATATGAGGAAAGAACTGAAAAGAGCTTACAAGTTGGCCAGGAAGGCAGCCGCCCGGCAGAATTGGAGAAATAAGAGGAGGAATGACTAGAAGTAAAGTTCCCTCAACTCCTACTGGGAGACCGAGTCCTCATCAGGAATCTGGGATTACCGGGAAAACACAAGCTGGCTGATCGCTGGGCAGTCACGTCCTATGTGGTGGAGAGTCGGATGTCAAACCTACCGGTTTTCTGGGTGCGGCCCAAGGATGGAAAAGGGCCTGTCAAGATTCTCCATCGGAATCACCTGTTGCCCCTGGGGCAAGTTGTGCAGGTAGAGCGGGAGCCTGATGAGGCGGCTGCACCCAGTACCAGGACTCTGCGTCCCCGCAGGGTGGAGGACGTGCCTATCCCGGGAGAGACGGGTCCGGACCCAGCCCCCATGAGGGATACTGACTCGGAGGATGATGACTGGGATGGTTGGTACCTTCTGCCGTTCGCTGATGCTCCCGTGACGGAGGAAGAGACTCCTGGCCTTTCCCCCACTGGGTTAAATGGGGCTAGTGAGGGGCAGTCTGTGGTACCACAAGGCGCTGAAGGAGAGGATGTAGGGCCTGAACCAGAGATAGAGGGTTCTGAGGTGCAAAGGGGCGTGGGTGATCGCTCAGGGAAGGGTTGGCCTCATAGTTTCAAAGGGTCCTCTGTAGTGTCCGAAGCAGAAGAGTTAGATGAGTGGGTACGTAGGTCTCAGAGAAGTTGGAAACCCCCAGAGAGGTTGGCCTATGTAGCACCCGGGGAACAAGGTATGATCTCAACTGTTTTGTAGAGTCAAGCCACTGCTTTCTGCACGTGGATTGGGCTGTGTGTTCTGCAGGAAGGGATGGTGAATTATCTGAATGTCATGGGGCATGACTTATTTCGGTGGGGGGAGAATGTAGGGTTCTCAGTAATATTAGCTGGACTGTTACCTGTTACATGCCTATCACAAAATGGCTTCTCTGAAGTGTTTATACTAAAATGGCTTCTCATACTGTTAACTGCTGAGCAAGGGGTTCTCTGTAACAGCATGTCTGGGTTATACTTAGTGATAATGGAAATTGTATTCATTTGCTAGCCAGTGGAAGTCATGTTATGTTATCTTGTACGTGTGTGCTGAGTTGAGGAGCGTGGGCTTTTTCGGGAGGTGAGCAGAGAGGACAGATGTGTGGGGAACGGACAGCGGTTCCAGGGCGGCAGATACCGGACCTCGGGGGTTCCGATGGTGGCTGGAGTCTCGGAAGAATGTTGTGGATGGAATCGGAGGCGTGAGCTACAATGTATTAAAATATTATGTGCACAAGACTGATAAGTTACTTATGTGGCGCCTTTTATTTGTTGCTACTATTTATTTGTCAGACTCTCTGACGGTGGTGTCTGAAAAGAGGATGCCGTCTAAGTTGCATGCCATCTTGGTCAATGTCTCCCATCCACTACATAATGTACTGGTTGGGCACAGGAGTACATTCAGCCAGAGACTCATTCCACCGAGATGCAACACAGAGCGTCATAGGAAGTCATTCCTGCCTGTGGCCATCAAACTTTACAACTCCTCCCTTGGAGGGTCAGACACCCTGAGCCAATAGGATGGTCCTGGACTTACTTCCTGGCATAATTTATATATTACTATTTAATTATTTATGGTGCAACTGTAATGAAAACCAATTTCCCTCGGGATCAATAAAGTATGACTA
This sequence comes from Mobula hypostoma, assembly GCF_963921235.1. NCBI lineage: Eukaryota > Metazoa > Chordata > Chondrichthyes > Myliobatiformes > Myliobatidae > Mobula > Mobula hypostoma. The sequence continues at coordinate 5,261,094 of NC_086107.1, forward strand.
TGACTATGACTAACCCATCACCAAAACTTGCTATAAAGTATAATTCTTTACTCACACTTGGTATATTGTTTGATATTTGTGTCGTGGCTGATCATCGGGCGCCTCGCACCGTATCCGCACCAAAGCATTTGCACTATTTGGCGGGGTCGACAGCTATTCATCCGAGGCAACAGGAGTCAGTCGGGGCAAAGGCTGTTACAGCTGCATCTCAGCCTGATATGGAGACACTGATGCACAGGATCGCCAAAGGATGCAGAGGGTCGCAGCCTTAGCGTGCTCCATCACTCGCGGAACCCTCCCAGACCTCCCATCGAGGACGTTTTTAACATGTGGTGCATCGAGAAGGTGGCATCCATCACTACGAACCTTCATCATCCACGACATGCCCTCTTCTCATTTTTACCTTCGGGGAGGAAGTACAGGACTCTGAGGACCCACATTCATTGACTTAGGAACAAGTCCTTCCCCTCCCTAATCAGTTTACTGAACCATCAAGACCCTGTTAATACTATCTTATTATTCTGTTTATTTTACACTATGTATTTATTTTGTAATTTATAGTCATTTTTATGCCTCTGCACTGAACTGTGTCACAAAACACCACATTTCACACCAAATGTCAGTGACAATAAACCTGATTCTCAACTCTATATTCTTTGGAGTATGGACCTACAGTAATTAGTGTAATAAATCTCTTCTGGACTGTGCTAAGCACTTTATTAAATCAAGGGAACCTGAACTGAACAGTGTATTACATATATCCTGAACAGCACTTCATCAACACAAGAGATTCTGCAGACACGGCAGAACCGAGGCGAGGCGAGGATGTGAGCCTGTCACTGAAAGTCCAATCCATTTAAGCACTGGGCCAAATCGGAAAAGGCAAGTACAGTCTCAAATGAGGTTGCATGCTCCAGGCACCAAGGGGTATCGAGGTGACTGAACCTGATGTTTGGATGGCGATTTAAGTGCTGGGCCAGACTGTGAAGATCAAGGTTTTGAAGCCTGAGGTCAGGGTTGATTCAGCTTGCTGCTCCACTCTGCACTGAACTAAAGTTCTGTGGATGGACTCTCTTTGTGGACTTCAGTTCAGAACACTATTTGTTTGCATGATTTGTTTCTCTTTCTCTGCACATCTGATGGTCTTCTATTTTTTATCTGTTCTTTTTGGATTCTTTGTTTCGTGGCTGCCTATTAGGAGATGAATCTCAAGGTTGTATAGTGTTGGTTGAATCTCAGCGTTGTACATGCTTTGATAATAAATGAACTTCAAACTTTGAACTTTGAGATGCTGGAAATCTAGAGCAACACACATTAAGTGCTGGAGGAACTAAGCAGGTTAGGCATTATCTGTGGCAATGAATAAATTCCTGATGAAGGGCCCTGGTCCTAAACATCGACTCTTTATTCCTTCCAGTCGATGCTGCCTGGCCTGCTGAGTTCCAGCAGCATTTTGTATGTGTTGCTCTAACAGCACTGCCCTTGTACTCTCCATGTTTCTTGCAGTAAAGGCCAATAAACCACTTGCCTTTCTAATCAATTGCAGTATCTGCCAGCCAACCTTTTGCAATTCATGCACAGGAATACTCAATCTCTCTGTACTTGAATTATCAACCATGTTTCTTCATTTAGTTAACGGTCTACTTTTAGATTCCTCTTACCAAAGTGCATGATTTCACACTTCTCAACTCCACATGTCAAATTTTCACCCACTGATTCAACCCATCACCTTTTTTTTTGCCAATAACCTTTTTTTGTGTCGTCGGCAAACTTGGATACCTTACACCCTGCCTCCTGCTCTGAGTCACCTAGAGTCACGACCGCGAGCCCAGGTTCTGCTCCTCCTCCATCGACAAGTTTGCAGATGACACCACCGTACTGGGCCATTTCTCAAATAGCCATGAGTCAGAGTACAGGAAGGTGATGGGGAGCTTGGTGACATGGTGTCATGACAACAACCTTTCCCTCAACGTCAACAAAAGAGCTGGTCATCGATTTCAGACAAAGGGCAATGCATACTCTTGTTTACAGCAATGGTGTCGAAGCTGAGAGGGTTGAAAGCTTCATGTTCGTAGGTATGAACATCACCAACTGACTGTCCATGTCCAACCACTTTGCTGTCATACCAAGAAAGCTCACTAATGCCTTTACTTCCTAAGGAGGCTAAAGAAATTTGGCGTGTCCCTGTCGATTCTTACCAATTTTTTATTGATGCATCGTAGAAAATATACTGTTTGGATACATAATATTTTCGTATGGCAACTGCTCTGCTCATGACTGCAGAAAACAGCAAAAATTTGCGGACCCAAGTGAGGTCCAGAATTAACTCAGACTCAGACTCAAAATAAACAAGATAACACAAACAAAATCCAATGGCAAAATCATAAACAATAGTACTAGAAATGGAACTCCTACAATTGAGCCCTGAGTTGAGCACTGAATACAGAGTTTTTATGAGGAAATGTGGCAGGCAATAATTGGCAGTCAGAATCTCACTCCAGGGGATTGGAGTGCCAAAACTTGGATCGATTCAATTCAAATTGAATTGTCATTCAACTATATATGATTATCCATGAATTCATCCAAACAAAAGAGCATTTCTGTGGGGTCAAGGTGCAAAACGCAGTACCAATAGTCACAAGGCAGGCACAAGATAGCAAGCACAATGGTATCATAATCATGCAAAAAAGACTCAAAAAACTCGCCCCATCAATCCACAGTCGGCCATAATAGAGCCTGCCACTCGCTGAGCAAACACTGGGAGGGGGGAGCGGGGGTTGTCTCCGATCTGGATGCCACACCACATTGCCACTGATGCCCCCACAACCCCCCAGCCAACACTATGGCTTGAGGCCTAGTCCTTGCACATACAACACAATAAGCCCATATAAAATATCAGTAAAAGGACAACCACACAAAATATACCCTTCGGTCCACTGAAATCTTCAATTGGCCACAATAGAGTTTATACAGTGCCTCCAGCCTGGATATTGTGCCACGCCACCCTTGGTGGAGCGCGCCAGCTTGGATGGTTCTCTACCAGTGGCTGTAAAATAAGCGACCCCACGACTTGAGGCCCAGAGTCCACTGAGTGCTGGCAAAAAGTGCAGTTGACCACAACAGAGCTCATCTTCTGCCAAGCAAAATGCTGAGAGGGCAGCGCTGACCCACCCTCGGTGCCTCACCACACCACTCCTAGTGGCTCGCATCGGCTTCAACTCGTCTCTCCTGGTGGCTGCAAACAGATGACACCGTGGCTTGAGGCCTAGTCCTAGCTATGACCAAGGTCACACTGCTCCCCCGCATCTGCCCTTGCTCTTAGGCAACAAATCAGCGAATCAAGATTAACAAAGTCTAAAAGCGTCTTGCAATTACAAGAAAAGCGACGATGAAGGTGACTCGCTATTAGACTGCAAGCCTCCATCGACTCGGACAGCAGCACGTGGCGCAGCTCCTTCATTATCTCCACCAGCGAGCAACTTGTTGATGGTGTAGACCTGCAGTACTTTAAGTTCTTAATGTACAACAATATCTTGCAATCATTAAAAATAGGTTTAAATAGGTCAGTGGCACCTTTTGCTGATCACATCAAAGCCACTGCAACTGCATAACGCACCATTTTACCGGGAGTTACAAGATACCTGCCACTGTTCAGTCGGGACCATGACAATAGCTCAGTACATTGCAGGAACCAGCAGCCTTTTAAGGACTCCCTGACGACACTTCCCACTGCTTCAGTAAAGTAGTCAACATATCTAAAGACCCCACCCACCTCAGGCATTCTCTTTTCTCCCCTTTCCCATTGGGCCTGGTTGAAGGACAGAATCTCTCCTGCTGCTATCAGACTCCTGAACAGGCCTCTTGCATGATAAGATAGACTCTTTCCCTTGTTGTGATGCTGAACTTTATCATATACCTGTGCTACACTCTCTCTGTAACTTTTACACTTTATTGTGCTTTGTTATTGTTTTACCCTGCTCTACCTCAATGCACTGTGTAATGACCTGATCTGTATGACGATACGCAACCCCAAAAGGACGACATACATCTTGTAGTTTGGAGGCTTGCGAGCCTCAATGAGTTATGTTGACTGGAGTCAGGGCTTTATGCTTTGGCTCTTGGTAGGGTCACCCATGTCAAACAGATGAAAGGGTAGAGGCCAGACAATGTGGTCCACTGGTCCTTTGAGTTAGAAGGTTCAAATCAGGGCTAACACCCCTGACTGGTAAAACAAAATTGCTACAGAAACAGCAATGAAGAGTTCTTGTACATCTGAGTGTAATGGTGTCCCTGAGTCTCCACCCAGGACTTGTATGACTGACAGTGGTGAAAACTAAGAGGAAGCCACTGACACCATGAAGGAAGCCCTGAACACCACTCGGGTAATCTGGTAATGTGTACTCAGATAATAAATTTTACTTTAAACTTTAAACCTTTCATACCCCGTTGTTGGCCATGGCGGATTTAAAATATGGAAGAAAATGTTGAACTGAATGGGTCACGGACAGTGGAAGCAGACAGATCAATTGCCTTTGTTCCTGCCACGTGCTTGGAGATGGAGGCTACCATTCTGGAGAACTGTTTCACATCCTCCATTTTGTGAGATGGAGTTGCTTTGCTTTCTGTGTTTTAAAGTAGATGCAATAATGCTTCAGGTAATCTGTGGGACAAGAGATCATTTCCAAATAATAAGTTATTTGTGAGACGTCCTTTGGTTGGATGTAACATGCAGGTTTGTGAACGTTGGGGTTGGTGCCTGCCTGGAGTGATTCGATCTGGTTACTGAAGAGAACAAAAAGCCATAAATTACTGACTGTCACTTGCTGGGAAGAAGGCAATAAGTGGATGCTGGCCTGGAGCAGAGCCAATAACAAGGTGTTAAAGGTCAGTAGATGACCTACAGCCAATGACACCGAATGCAATATTTGAATTGGTGAGGAACGAGTATAAAAATGGACACTTCAAGTGTGCTATCAGCAATAAATCTCTCAAGAGACCCACCATCTCAAGGAAGAACCCCACACCAAGGGCTAGGACAAGAAAGGATTGATCATCTGGCCAACGGAGGTCCCCTAATTTATAAACTGGACAAGTTTTCTCAGTGAGTATTGGTACACCGGGAACAGTAGAATTCATGTTCTAGGCTGTTGACCCAGGGTCAACATCGTTATGTTGTTGTTCGTGCAGAGACAATAAAGTGTGAGCTTTGATTAATGGCAAGTTGCGTCGTGTATTTCCAAATTTATTCCGTTGATGAACGGTCAACTTTGTGTCTTTCCAAGTATATAATAATTGTAATTATACCCACCTCCACAGCTTCCTCTAGCAGTCTGTTCCATGTATCCACCACCCTCTGCTCCCTCTGTGTGAAAAAGCTGCCCCCCAGGTCTCCCTTCACCTTAAACCTATGCCCTCCATTTTCAGCCACCCCTACACCCTGGGTATCGGAGTGGAGATACATCTCTACCAAAGGAGGTGTAAGGTGCTCCTTCCCTCCACTAGCCTGCAGGTCACACTTGGACAAGGTGTAACACCTGCTTAGCCCCCTGACCAGCCCCCCACTTGATCAGGGTCATGTGAAACCATGGGATCAGGTGGTGGATGGTCGTACGAGCAGCCGGTGCATATCACAAGTCCTGGTCGTGTGACCACTGACACAAGACAGATAATCTCCGAAGAGTATTGATAATGGCTGGCGTCACCCGTCTTATGAAGACGCTGCCCAGAAGAAGGCAATGGCAAAACACTTCAGTAAATAAAAATTGCCAAGAACAATTATGGTGATGGAAAGACCATGATCGCCTATATCATAGGACACGATACATAACAGTTGTACAAGGCCTTGGTGAGACCACACCTGGAGTATTCTGTGCAGTTTTGGTCCCCTAATCTGTGGAAAGACATCCTTGCCATAGAGGGAGTACAAAGAAGGTTCACCAGATTGATTCCTGGGATGGCAGGACTTTCATATGAAGAAAGACTGGATGAACTGGGCTTGTACTCATTGGAATTTAGAAGATTGAGGGGGGATCTGATTGAAACGTATAAAATCCTAAAGGGATTGGACAGGCTAGATGCAGGAAGATTGTTCCCGATGTTGGGGAAGTCCAGAACAAGGGGCCACAGTTTGAGGATAGAGGGAAAGCCTTTTAGGACCGAGATTAGGAAAAACTTCTTCACACAGAGAGTGGTGAATCTGTGGAATTCTCTGCCACAGGAAACAGTTGAGGCCAGTTCATTGGCTATATTTAAGAGGGAGTTAGATATGGCCCTTGTGGCTACGGGGATCAGGGGGTATGGAGGGAAGGCTGGTATAGGGTTCTGAGTTGGATGATCAGCCATGATCATAATAAATGGCGGTGCAGGCTCGAAGGGCTGAATGGCCTACTCCTGCACCTATTTTCTATGTTTCTATGTTTCTATAATGAATGAGCAAACCATGGGAAAAGACTGCGGGCATTCACCTTATGAATTTTTGAATTTTTATACATTCACCCCTCAGACTCCTTCACTCCAGGGCAAACAGTCTTGACTTATCAAGCATCCTCTTATAAAGGTAAAGATTAGCTTTATTTGTCACGTGTACATCAAAACATTAAAATGTACAGTGAAATGCATGGTTTTCATCAAACCAAATCAGTGACGATTGTGCTGGGGGTTGCATGCAAGTGTCTTTATACTTCCCCTGACACAATTTCATAACCCTAACCCCTACATCTTGTCACAATGTGCGCCGACAATATGGAAACCCAAGTGCGGAGGAACGATAGTCTCTGATGTAGGTAGATAGATAGATACGTTACGGATCCCAAAGCAAATTACAGTGTCACAGTAACATTATAACTTCACAGATATACAAATATACAAGTATTAGAAGAGGAGTAAGAAAGAATAAAAATAAGTTACCTCAAACAGTCTAACTGGATTCCCCAGCTAGAGGTTGACTTATTACAGGGCCTAATTGCCGAGGTTACAATATATATTAATGAATTTGATGAGGGAATTAAATGCAGCATCTCCAAGTTTGCGGATGACACGAAGCTGGGCGGCAGTGTTAGCTGTGAGGAGGATGCTAAGAGGATGCAGGGTGACTTGGATAGGTTGGGTGAGTGGGCAAATTCATGGCAGATGCAATTTAATGTGGATAAATGTGAGGTTATCCACTTTGGTGGCAAAAACAGGAAACCAGATTATTATGTGAATGGTGGCCGATTAGGACAGGTGCAACGAGACCTGGGTGTCATTATACACCAGTCATTGAAAGTGGGCATGCAGGTACAGCAGGCGGTGAAAAAGGCGAATGGTATGCTGGCATTCATAGCAAGAGGATTCGAGTACAGGAGCAGGGAGGTACTACTGCAGTTGTACAAGGCCTTGGTGAGACCACACCTGGAATATTGTGTGCAGTTTTGGTCCCCTAATCTGAGGAAAGACATCCTTGCCATAGAGGGAGTACAAAGAAGGTTCACCAGATTGATTCCTGGGATGGCAGGACTTTCATATGAAGAAAGACTGGATGAACTGGGCTTGTACTCGTTGGAATTTAGAAGATTGAGGGGGGATCTGATTGAAACGTATAAGATCCTAAAGGGATTGGACAGGCTAGATGCAGGAAGATTGTTCCCGATGTTGGGGAAGTCCAGAATGAGGGGTCACAGTTTGAGGATAAAGGGGAAGCCTTTTAGGATCGAGATGAGGAAAAACTTCTTCACACAGAGAGTGGTGAATCTGTGGAATTCTCTGCCACAGGAAACAGTTGAGGCCAGTGCATTGGCTATATTTAAGAAGGAGTTAGATATGGCCCTTGTGGCTAAAGGGATCAGGGGGTATGGAGAGAAGGCTGGTACAGGGTTCTGAGTTGGATGATCAGCCGTAATCATACTGAATGGCGGTGCAGGCTCGATGGGCCGAATGGCCTACTTCTCCACCTATGTTCTATGTTTCTATGTTTCTATGTTAAGAATGACATCATATGGCGCACTTTGGAGCAGCATGATTGTCTTAGTCTGTTACTAAAAGTGGTCCTCTGTTCAGCCAAGGTGGCATTCAGAAAGTGAGGAACACTGTAAGTTTATTTACTATCATTCAGAAAGAACATCGATGGCTCAGCTGAACGACACCGTGAGATGTAACATTCTCAAAGCTAGGACCGTGATTAGCACTAATCAGGCATCTGCTTAAATAATACAAGTAACACAGATTCCCCGAGCTTATCAAAATAAACTTAACAAGTTTAAACAGAAAGCAGTAGGAGACTGTGTTACAATGAGCAAGTCACAGGGAGAAACACAAGGAACTCTAAATGATTAATGTGCTTATTAAACAGCAATTAACCAAGTCAGGCGTTTAGGAACCTCAGAGTCCAACGCTCTCTGAGGCCCCGCACAGGCTCAAAGAGCTCATTGCACACCCTTGGAATGTGGGAGGAAACTTGAGCACCTGGAGGAAATCCACAGAGTCACAGGGGCAATGTACAAACCCCTTACAGACACCACAGGGAGTTGAACCCTGATTGGTCATTGCTGGTGCAGTAAAGCGATTTTGCTAACCATCACACTACTGTGTTGATTTAACCGAAGCCCTTAAATCCCAGCAGCAACCTTATAAATATGGGTTACGAGACATTTTGCAGATGCTGGCGATCTGGAGCAACACACACAAAATGTTGGAGAAATTCAGATGATTAACCAGCATGCTGCCTGACCAGCTGAGTTCCTGCAGCCTTTTATGTGCACTGCTCTTTGCGAATCTTCTCCACCCCTTTTCCAGCTTAATCACATCCTTCCCATAGGATGGTGAGCAGAACTGCACACAATGCTCCAATTCCAGTCTCACTAACTGGAATATGATGTCCCATCTGTTCTACTCATTTATATATATTAAGTCATAAATAACTGGGTCCAAGAACTGATCTCTGTGTCAACCGATTTTCAGTAAATGTTAACACTTCCCACCCACTGGCCAATATTATAAATTTCAAATAATCCCATAGTTGTTATAACAGGACTTGATGAGTGTGGGAGTATTTTAAGAATGTGGCTATAACTCTTCATACACTCAGGGGCCATTGTATTAGTTACACCTGTACAGCTGTTCGTTAATGCAAATATCTAATTAACCAATCATGTGGCAGCAACTCAATACATAAAAGCAAGCTGACATGGTTAAGAGGTTCAGTTGTTGTTCAGACTAAACATCAGAATCAGGAAGAAATGTGATCTAAGTGACTTTGACCACGGAATGATGGTTCATGCAAGAAGAGATGGTTTGAGTAACCACTGATCTACTGGGATTTTTACACTTAACAGTCTAGAGTTTACACGAAATGGTGTGAAAACCAAAAAACAATCCCGTGAACGGTTGTTTGGTGGGTGAAAATGCCTTGTCAATGAGAGACGTCAGAGGAAAATGGCCAGACTGCTTCAGGTGACTGTAACTCATGTGACCTCAAATTACAACAGTGGTGTGCAGAAGAGCATCTCTGAACACACAACAGTTCAAACTTTGAAGTAGATGGGTTAAGGCAGCAGAAGACCATGAACGTACACTCAGTGGCTACTTTATTAGGAGGTACCCGATGAAGTGGCCATTGGGTGTATTTAGGTATAAGGGTCATTATTGAAATTGAGATTCAGATTCAGATTTATTCATCACATGTACTTTGAAATATACAGTGAAAGACATTGTTTATGTTAACAATCAGCATGTGCTGGGGGCAACCCGTAAGTTCATCACATGTTACAGCACAAACATAGCATTGCCAATATGTTCAGTAGAACAACATCAACGAAACAACAACATTAAAGCAAGTCCCTTCCCCACTCCCACCCACCCACTTACCCCCTCACACACCAGATTGTCCTTCAACCCCAGGACAGGTCACCTCTTTACCTCCAGCCTCTATTAAATACAGCTCATACAACCTCACACTGTCATAAATGCTTCATAGCAATGATTCTTTTATCAATCACTTTCAATCCATCTGCTCTTGTGATCAATCCATTAGTCAGCAGAACCAGTTTCTCAAAGGATTCAAAGTACATTTACTATCAAAGTATGCATGCAGTATATAATCCTGAGATTTGTCTTCCCACAGTTACGAAACAAAGAAAAACCATGGAACCTGGTCGAAGAAAAAAAACATCGAACATCCAACCCCCTCTCCCACGTGCACAAATTGTGCAAATGGCAAAAGAAGACCAAATAAAAACACAAAATATAAAACTCCAAATCAAAAGGCATATTTCAGTTCAGCTCGGTGTTCAAGTTCTGGAGGTCAAAATCACCCAAACCCACAACAAAAAAGGTGCGACCAGAAGTCGAGAAATGCATTATCAGTGATTTAGAGTCCAATCCACAAACTGCGTCACTACACCTTGCTCCAGCACCAACTTCTGACAGCACCAAGGGAGAGAGCGATGTTTCCTCAGTTTCTTCTTCATTATTCTGTCAAATCACCTCAAGGTTTTAAATGCCTCCATTACATTTCATCTTTACCATTCGTCTGTTATGGTGATAGAGGTATGGATAGAGTGGGCAGCCAGAGGGTTTTTCCCCAGGCCAGAGGTCTTCTTGAGTCTTATAACAGCAGGATCATGATCTGTAGCTTTTCATATTCTGCTTGATGGTAAGAGTGTCTGGCATGCGAGGTGTCCTAAATTATGTTGGCTGCTTTCCTGAGTTAGTGAGGTTTAGACAGAGTTATTGTAGGGAAGGTGGATTTCCATGATGTGCTGAGCTGTGTCCACAACTCTCTGCATTTTCCTTTTATAAACACAGAAGATTCTGCAGATGCTGGAAACCCAGAATAACACACACAAAATGCTGGAGGAACTCAGCAGGTCCTACAGCATCTTTGGCGACGATGAAACAGCCGACGATTGGGACTGAGATCCTTCGTTAGGACATCTCAGCCAGGAATATCAATTTCTTATTCCTCTCCATAAACGCCTGACTTGCTGAGCTCCTTCAGCATTTCGTATGCGTTCTCCAAACTTCTATAAAGTTTGGATCTTCACTTTCGGTAATGTTTCTGGTTCCGCACGAGTTTTCCAGTGGGGTTTACTCATCTCACCACCAGCGTCTGACTGACTTACAAACTATCTGATTTTTTGCAGTTTGATCTGCTTCACTTAACAGATGCTGACACCAGCTTCAGAAGCTGCAGACACTATGTCATGATGTCAACCCCTGCAGACAGGAAAAAAAGTACACCAGCATCTGTTATAGTGTGGGAGGGGGAGCCGGGCACCTCTAGCACAGAACAGGAGAGAAAGAATGAAAGAATAAAGGAAAGGAGGAGGAAAGGAAGGGTGAAGAGAGGAAAGAGTGAGGGAAGGAAGGAAAAAAGGAAGAAAGAAAAAATAAGGAAAAAAGGAAGGAAGAAATGAAGAAAAGGAAAGAAGAAGGGAAGGAGAGAAGAAAGAAAGAAAGTAAGGAAGAAAAGAAGAAAGAAAGGAAGGAACAAAGGAAGGAAGAAAGGGCTGAAAATGGCCGACAGAATTTAATGTGGACAAGTGTGAGGTGCATTTTGAAAGGACAAACCAGGGTAGGGCTTACCCATAAGTGGTAGGACACTGAGGAGTGGGGTAGAACAGAGGAATCTGAAAATACAAATCCATAAATCCTTAAAAGAGATGTCACAGGTAGATAGGATTGTAAAGAAAGCTTTTGGCACATTGGCCGTCATTGATCAAAATACTGAGCACATGTTATGTTGAAGTTGTATAAGATGTTGTTGAGGCCTGATTTGGAATATTGGGTGTAGTTTTGGTCACCTACCTGCAGGAAAAATGTAAATAAAGTCTAAAGAGTACAGAGATAGTTTACAAGGATGTTGCTGGGACTTGAGGACCTGAGTTATAAGGAAAGGTTAAATAGGCTACGCATTTAATCCCTGAAGCAGAGGAGAATAGGGGAAGTTTGATAGAGGTATACAAAATTATGAAAGGTATAGACAGGGTAAATGCAAGCTGGCTTTTTCCACTGAGGATGGGTAAGACTAAAACTGGAGATCATGGGTTAAGGGTGAAAGGTGAAATGTTTAAGGGGAATGTGAGAGGAAACTTCTTCACTTAGAGGGTGGTGAAAATGTGGAATGAGCCGCAAGCGGAAAAGCTGAATAAGGATTCGATTTCAACATTTAAGAGAAACTTGGATAGGTACATGGAAGGGAAGGGTTGGGAGGGCTATGGTCTGGGTGCCCTTGATGTAACTAGACTGGACGAGATGGGCTGATGGACCTGTTTCTGTGCTGAGGTGCTCTCTCACTCAATGACTCTAAAGAAAGAAGGAAATAAGGAAAGAAATGAAGGGAAGAAAAAAGAAAGAAAGAACAAATGAAGGGAGGAAGGTAGAAGGGAAAGAATGAATAAGTGAAGGAGGGAAGGAAGGAAAGAAGGGAGCTGGGAAAGGAGGAAGGAAGAAATGAATGAACAAAGGAGGGAAGGAAGGATGGAAGGGAGGGAGGGAGGATGGAATGAAGGAAGGAAAGAAAAAACAAAGAAAGGAAGGAAGGGACAATAGACAATAGGTGCAGGAGTAGGCCATTCAGCCCTTCGAGCCAGCACCACCATTCACTGTGATCATGGCTGATCATCCACAATCAGTATCCAGTTCCTGCCTTATCCCCATAACCTTTGGTTCCACTATCTTTAAGAGCTCTATCCATCTCTTTCTTGAAAGCATCCAGAGACTTGGCCTCCACAGCCTTCTGGGGCAGAGCATTCCATACATCCACCACTCTCTGGGTGAAAAAGTTTTTCCTCAAGTCCGTTCTAAATGGCCTACCCCTTATTCTTAAACTGTGGCCTCTGGTTCTGGACTCACCCATCAGCAGGAATGTGGTTCCTGCCTTCAGCGTGTCCAATCCCTTAATAATCTTATATGTTTCAATAAGATCCCCTCTCAGCCTTCTAAATTCCAGAGTATACAAGCCCAGTCGCTCCAATCTTTCGACATATGGCAGTCCCACCATCCCGGGAATTAACCTTGTGAACCTACGCTGCACTCCCTCAATAGCAAGAATGTCCTTCCTCAAATTTGGAGACCAAAACTGCACACAGTACTCCAGGTGTGGTCTCACCAGGGCCCTGTACAGCTGCAGAAGGACCTCTTTGCTCCTATACTCAATTCCCCTTGTTATGAAGGCCGGCATGCCATTAGCTTTCTTCACTGCCTGCTGTACTTGCATGCCTGCTTTCAGTGACTGAATGAAGGGAGGAAGGAATGGATGAATGATTGGAAGGAAGGAAGGATGGAAGGAAGGAAGGACAGAAAGAAGGAAGAAGGGAAGGGAGGAGGGAGAAAAGAAGGAACTCTGACTTCCGAAGTGTCTTTGACATGCAATGTTAACTCTGCTTCCATTTGTACATCTCGAGCTGCTGAGTATTGTGGGTAGATTCCTTTGTCAGCACCATCCTGGTAAATCTCCTCTGCAGTCTTCTCACCCTTGAGGGTGAATAATCTGTAGCACCTAGCAGATGAGGATGGAACTGACAGTACGGCTCGACGAGGGCTTAATCAGCCATATAATCGCATACCTGTGCTGAAATGAACTCAGAATAAAAACGAGTAAAAATGGAGCAATGTCCAAGACCACAAAGGGAAGGAGCACAAACTTAAATGGATAAATAAATAGCCTCCATCTGTCCAGCAAACAGAAGATTCGGAAAATGACCAGTCCATATGGATCGGGTTTTAACATCGCTCGGATCTAAAACATAGATTTCAGGTTGACAGAATCCCTGCTTCATTTCCTGCTCTGCATCAGTTGGCCTGACACCATTAGGAGCAACTTGAGTTGGGAGTCACATAGCCCGGCTGAGCAGACATCAGAGGAGTTCTTGCTCTGAAGGGCATTAGTTGGCAAATTGTTTTGCCAGGGAAAACTGGCAGTAAGAAGCTGGACGGACTGTGTTAACACATCCTTCCTCACCGTGGTGTGGCAGAATGGCAGCGTAGTGGTGAGCACCACACTTTACCGCACCAGCAAACTGAGTGCGATTCAGACGCCGTCTGTAAGGAGTCCATACATTCTCCCTCGACCCCGTGCATTTCGTCTGGGTGCTCCTCTCCTCTGGTTTCCTAGCACATTCCAAAGTTGTATGGATTAGGGTTAGTGAGCGGGGGACATGCTATGTTGATGCTGGACACCTGCAGGCTGCCAGCGCATCCTCGGACTGTGTTGGCGATTGATGCAAACAGCAGATTTCACTGTATGTTTCAATGCTTTGATATACATTTGACCAATAAAGCTAATTTTTATCTTTAGTATTTACAGGAGGTGCTGCTTCAAGAAGGCAACATCTGTCGTCAAAGATCCCCACCATCCGGGCCATGTCATCTTCCCACAGCTGCCATTGGGCAGGAGGTACAGAAGCCTGAAGCCCCATATCACCAGGTTCAAGAACAGCTACTTCTCTTCAAGCTTTCGGTTCTTGAATTAACTAGCACAACCCTATTCTATACCTCATTATAGCAACAACTAGGACCATTTCGAGCACAATTGACTTTTTTTAGTAACGCGCGCGCACACACACACACACACACACACACACACACACACACAATACTTTGCTTCGCTTTGTTGCGTGCTGTGTTCTGGGTTGTTCTGCTGAGCACAGTGGGCATGATATGTTGAAGCTGGAAAGTGTGATGACACTTACAGGCTGCCCCCAGCACATTCTTGGGTGAGTTAATTATCAATGCAAACAATACATTTCGACCTCTCCGCAAGCACCTTAAGTGCTACACCTGCCCATTCACCTCCTCCCTCACCTCCCTTCAGGGTCCTAAACTGTCGTTCCTCGTGAGGCAACACTTCACCTGCGAATCTGCTGGGGTTGTCTATTGTGTCCGGTGCTCACGATGCAGCCTTCTCAACAATGGTGAGACCCGTCGTAAATAGGAAAACCGCTTCGTTAGGCACTTTTACTCCATCCGTCAAAAGCAGAACTTCCCAGTGGCCAAACATTTTAATTCCCATTCCCATTGCCGCTCTGACATGTTGGTACGTGGTGCCAAGATGAGGCCACCCTCGGGGAGGAGGACCAACACCTTATTTTCCATCCAGGTAGCCTCCAACCAGATGGCATGAATATTGATTTCTCCTTCTGGTAAAGCAAAGACTTCCCCTTCCTCTCCTTCTTCCCCACTCAGGCCACTTACCTCTTCATACCTGCTTATCACTTCCCTCTGGTTCCCTTCCTCCTTCCCTTTTCCCTGTGGTCCACTCTCCTCTCCTATCAGAATCCTTCCTCTCCAGCCCTTTATCTTTCCTACCCACTTGGCTTCACCTATCACCTTATAGATGTCCTCTTTGCTCCCCCCCCC
Source organism: Mobula hypostoma (assembly GCF_963921235.1). Classification (NCBI taxonomy): domain Eukaryota; kingdom Metazoa; phylum Chordata; class Chondrichthyes; order Myliobatiformes; family Myliobatidae; genus Mobula; species Mobula hypostoma. The sequence goes on from NC_086107.1 coordinate 5,276,427, forward strand.
ACCTTTCTATTCTAGCTTCTTCCTCTTCCTTCTCAATCCTAAAGAACGGTCTTGGTCTGAAACGTTGACTGTTTGTTCGTTTACATAGGAACGTAGAAACATAAAAAACCTACAGCACAATACAGGCCTTTCGGCCCTCAAAGCCGTGTGGAACATGTCCTTACCTTAGAAATTCCCTAAGGTTACCCATAGCCCTCTATTTTTCTAAGCTCCATGTACCTACCTATGCAGGAGGCTCTCTAAAGACCCATTCATTTCAGCCTCCAACACCATCACTGGCAGCCCATTCCACGCACTCACCACTCTCTGCATAAAAATCTTACCTCTGACATCTCCTCTGTACCTACTTCCAAGCACCTTAAAATTGTGCCCTCTCGTGCTAGCCATTTCAGCCCTGGGAAAAAGCCTCTGACTATCCACACGATCAATGCCTCTCATCATAGATGCTGCCTGACCTGCTGAGTTCCTTCAGCATTTTGTGTGTGTTGTTTCAGATTTCCAGCATCTTCACACTATCTTGTGTTTATAATACATTTCCTTGTATGCTTTCATGGACGTGTGATAAATAAATTAATCTGAATCTGAATCTGCAGGAACTCATCAAGTCAAGAAGCATCTATGGATGGGAATAAATATATAACATTTTGTGCCCAGATCATTAGACATAAGAGCAGAATTAGGCTATTTGGCTCATCAAGTCTAATCTGCCTTTCCACCATGGCTGATTTAGTATCCCTCCTAACCCCATTCTCCTACCTTCTCCTACAACCTTAATGCCCTGACTAATCAAGAATCTATCAACCTCTTGCTTTAAATGACCTGACTTCCACAGCTGTCTATAGCAATTAATTCCATAGATTCACCACCCTCTGCTTAAAGAAATTCCCTCTCATCTCCATTCTAAAGGTTGCCCTTGTATTCGGAGGCCATGCCCTCTGGTCCTAGACTCCCTCATTGTAGGAAACAGCCTCATCCTCTCCTCCAAAGAGAGGATGCAGAATCTCTTGTGTTAATAGATGTTTTTTGTTCACATTGTGTTCTTACTTGCAGAAGTTGTGTATAATTAATGTTTTTCTTGCGAATGCAACTTAACTGACGCTCTGTGCCAGTGACGCTACTGTAAGTAAGCTTTTCACTGCACCTGTGAACACATCGGCTTGTGCAGATGACAATAAACTCAACTTTGACAATATAGCTGTTTCTGTTTTCATGACGGCTGTACCTAATGGAATTCAATTTCCCAAGAAAGTACTTGAATGTAGATGTTCGGGATTAGCTCTCTAAGCCCATAAGTACAAGGCTGTCATATCGACACCCACTTGAGCCCAAGTGGGCCATTGACTAATGAGAAATGGCTTTAAAAATTGTGTCAGGAATTAAGCTTGTGAAAGATAAAGGCAGATCTCGATCAGAATTTTCTTCACAGGATCAATGTGAGAGAGTTCCAACAGATACTGGTATCGGTCTTCAGGCACAAACAGGACACAGAACATAGAACAGCACAGCACAGCGCAGTGCACGGAATTCAGCCCACCGTGTTGTGCCAAGCTTCTAACCTACTCTAAAATCAATCTAAATCTTCTATCCCACGTAGCCCTCCACTGTTCTTTCATTCATGTGCTGATGTAAGCATCTCTAAAATTTCCCTAATGTATCTGCCTCTGCCACCATTCTGGCAGCACATTCCACCCACCCACCACTCTCTGTGTAAAAAAAACCTACCTCTTACCCTCCCTCTATACTTCCCTCCAACCACCTTAAAATTATGGCCCCTCGAATTAGCCATTTCTACTTTGGGAAAAAATCTCTGGCTATCTACTCGACCTATGCCTCTTATCACCTTGTACATCTCTATCAGATCACATCACAACCTCTTTGATGTTTTGGGCCCCTTTGTGTGCAGTTTTGGGCCCCTAATCTGAGGAAAGACATTCTTGCCATAGAGGGAGTACAAAGAAGGTTCACCAGATTGATTCCTGGGGTGGCAGGACTTTCATATGATGAAAGACTGGATGAACTAGGCTTATACTCGTTGGAATTTAGAAGATTGAGGGGGGATCTTATTGAAATGTATAAAATTCTAAAGGGATTGGACAGACTAGATGCAGGAAGATTGTTCCCGATGTTGGGGAAGTCCAGAACAAGGGGTCACAGTTTGAGGATAAAGTAGAAGCTTTTTAGGACCAAGATGAGGAAAAACTTCTTCACACAGAGAGTGGTGAATCTGTGGAATTCTCTGCCACAGGAAACAGTTGAGGCTAGTTCATTGGCTATATTTAAGAGGGAGTTAGATATGGCCCTTGTGGCTAAAGGGAGCAGGGGGTATGGAGGGAAGGCTGGTACAGGGTTCTGAGTTGGATGATCAGCCATGATCGTACTGAATGGCGGTGCAGGCTCAAAGGGTTGAATGGCCTACTCCTGCACCTATTTTCTATGTTTCTATGTTTCTTTCCCTCGAAAGGGAAAAGCTCTAGCTTGCTCTTAAGGCATTTTCCCTAATCCAGGCATTATCTTGGTAAATCTCCTCTGCACCCTCTCTAAAGATTTCACAACCTTCCTAAATTCAAAATCTTCCAAATATTTCCATATTCAAAACATTTGAAATTATAGGAGACACAGAGCCATATTAACCACTCCCATCTACCCATACTTGGTGTGCAGTATTCTTTGATTTAGAAATTCAGAGTCAGAATCAGGTTTATTATCACTGACATATGTGAAATTGAGATACCACAGATTCTGCAGATGTTTGGAAATTTTGAGCAACCCACACAAAATGCTGAAGGAACTCAACAGGTCAGGCAGCGTCTATAGAGGAGAATCCAAAATGTTGACTGTTTGCTTCCCTCCATAGAAGCTGCCTGACCTGCTGGATTCCTCCAGCATTTTGTGCGTGTTACTCTGGATTTCCAGTATCTGCAGAATCTCTGAAATGTGTTGTTTTACGACAGCAGTACATTGCAAAAACATAAAATTCCTGTTAATGACAGAAATAAATACAAAGTAAATAGTGTAAAAATGAATAGTGAGGTAGTGAGGTATTTTAGAAGCTGCTCCTAAAATGTTGGACGTGCATCTTCAAGCTCCTGTGTGTCCTCCCTGATGGAAGCAACGAGAAGTTTTGTCCCGGATAGTGAGGGTCCTTACTGATGGATGACCATTTCTTGGGGCAACACCTTGTACGGTTTTATCTGTCACCTGCCAGCTTGTCCTCCTTCCCTTCCTCTCACCTTCTAGTTCTGGCCTTTCCTCCTTCCTTTCCAGTACTGATGAAGGTTCTCAGCCCAAAACATCGACTGTACATTCCCCTCCATAAGTGCTGCCTGACCTGCTGAGTTCCTCCAGCACTTTGCGTCTGCGTTGCTCCAGATTTCCAGCGTCTGCGGAACCTCATGTTTATGAATTGCTCTTGAAAAGGTCCTCAGTAGTGGACTGCCTGTGCTCATGACGGAGCTGGCGCAGTCTCCAAACTACTGCAGCCTCTTGCAATCCTGTGCAGTGGCCACTCCATACGAGACAGTGATGCAACCTTTCAGAATCCTCTCCATCATACATCTGTGGAAATGTGTAAGAGTCTTTGATGACATACCAAATCTCCTTCAACCCCTACTATGTCTTAACCTTCTGAGTCTCAGTAGTTGAAAGACTTGACTAGACATCATAACAATTTAAAAACGCAAACAAGAGGAACTCTGCAGATGCTGGAAAATCAAGCAACACACATCAAAGTTGCTGCTGAACACAGCAGGCCAGGCAACATCTCTAGGAAGAGGTACAGTCGACATTTCAGGCCGAGACCCTTCGTCAGGACTAACTGAAGGAAGAGTTAATAAGAGATTTGAAAGGGCGGGGGGGGGGGAGATCCAAAATGATAGGCAAAATGTGGTCGAAAAGTTGAAGATCCGAAGAAATTACAGATGGGGAGCAGTGAGAGATGGTTTCATTGAACTCCCGTCGAAGAGAAGATTTAAACTTCTAACAATTTATGGTTTTCGCTCATCGGCACTCCAGCTACAATCACTCCTTTCCTTCTGACACTAGGTTGGAAGTTTTTCCCATGGTTTTTTTTTATCAGTTCCCGTGCCAGTCCATCGTGACAGCCAGTTTCCCTCGGACAACAAACTCGGCTGTCTAAAAGTTCCAACTGATCTAACAGCTCCACAATGTGGTCAGACAATTTCATTGCAGAATCCCTGATAAAACCAGGAAATGTATTTTCCAACTGGCATTTATTTAGAACTTTTTGATCAGCTGCAAGTTCCTGGGTGTCAACGTGTCCAAGGCGCTATCCTGGCCCAACATAATGAGGCAGTTACAAAGAAGGCACAATGGCGGCTGTATTTCATTAGAAACTTGGGGAAATTTGGAATGTCACCAGAGATTCTAGCAAAGGTGGGAATTGAACCCAGGTCATTGGTACTGCAAACCATTGTGCTAGCCACTATGAGACTGTAGTTCCAATTATATTACAAAACAACCATATCAAATAAATAAATACTATATTTAAGTATCTACCTTAAATATAGTATACAAACAACATATACACATTCATAGTTCTTATTACTAAGGAAGTGGAATATTCCACTGGGCTTAGCAAGCAAGGCACTATAGAGCCAACCAGAGTGCCTCAGCTTGGTTTAGGACCCAGCAGTGAAACAGCAGAATGTTCAATACTATCAAATACTTCGAGTTAAGCAGCAATGAAGAAGAAAATTAAACTAATTCTTAGTGTCTGACTCTCAATGTACTGTATGTACAGTGCTTATAAAGAATATTCATCCCCCCTTAGAAGTTTTCATGTTTTATTGTTTTACAACATTGAATCACAGTGGATTTAATTTGGCTTTTTTTTTGACACAAATCAACAGGAAAAGACTCTCTTCTGTCAAAATAAAAAATAGATCTCTACAAAGTGATACAAATTAATTTCAAATATAAAACACAAAATAATTGATTGCATAAGTATTCACCCCCTTTAATATGACACACCAAATCATCACCAGTGCAGCCAATTGGTTTTAGAAGTCATATAATTAGTTAAATGGAGATCAGCTGTGTGCAATCAATGTATTTCAATTGATTGTAATAAAAATATATCTGTATCTGGAAGGTCCAACTGCTGGTGAGTCAGTATCCTGGTAAAAACTACACCATGAAGACAAAAGAACACTCCAAGCAACTCCGTGAAAAGGTTATTGAAAAGCACAAGTCAGGAGATGGATACAAGAAAATTTCCAAGTCACTGAGTATCCCTTAGAGTGCAGTTAAGTCAATCATCGAGCAGTGGAAAGAAAATGGCACAGCTGCAAATATGCCTGGAGTAAAACGTCCTCCAAAACTGAGAGACTGCAAGAAGGGGACTAGTGAGGGAGGCCACCAAGTGACCTATTTCAGTGGCTGAGGTGGGAGAGACTGTGCATACAACAACTGTTGCCCAGGTGCTTCACCAGACACAGCTTTATAGGAGAGTGGCAAAGAGAAAGCCACTGTTGTAAAAAAACTCACATGAAATCTTGGCTAGAGTTTGCCAGAAAGCATGTGGGAGACTGAAGTCAGCTGGAAGAGAGTTCAATGGTCTGATGAAACCAAAATTGAGCATTTTGGCCATCAGACTAAACATTATATTTGGTGTAAGCCAAGCACCGCACATCATCAAAAACACCCCATCCCTACTATGAGCATGGTGGCATCCTCATCATGCTGTGGGGATGCTTCACTGTAGCAGGTTTTGGAAGGCTTGTGAAGGTAGAGGGCAAAATAAATGCAGCAACACACAGGAAAATCCTGGAGGAAAACCTGATACAGTCCGAAAGAGAACTGACAACTTGGGAGAAGATTTGCTTTCCAGCAAGACAATGACCCCAAGCATAAAGCCAAAGTTACACAGGAATGGCTTAAAAACAACAAAGTTAATATCCTAGAGTGGCCAAGTTAGAGTCCACAGCTCAATCCAATTGAGAATTTGTGGCTGGACTTGAAAAGGCTGTTCACTCATGATCCCCATACAATCTGACAGAGCAGTTTTGTAAAGAAGAATGGGGAAAAATTGCAGTGTCCAGATGTGCAAAGCTGATAGAGACCAATCCACACAGACTCAAGGCTGTAATTGCTGCCAAAGTTGCTTCTACTAAATATTGACTTGAAAGCAGTGAATACTTATGCAATTAATCATTTTGTGTTTTATATTAGTAATTAATTTAGATCACTTTGCAGATGTCTGTTTTCACTTTGACACGAAAGAGTTTTTTTCTGTAATCAGTGTCAAAAAACCCAAATTAAATCCACTGTGAATCAATGTTGTAAAACAATAAACATGAACATTTCCGGGGAGGGGGGGTGAATACTTTTAACAGGCACTGTAGCTATGCAGAGGGAAATCAATGTGTTAATTATGAGAGAACACTGGGGAAGACATTGAAAAGTGTAGACTTAGCACAATGACAGCAGAATGACATACACACAATGTTTGTGTGTATGTGTGTGTATAAGGCGTGCATTTAGTGAGTGCTCTCCGTCACACTAACAGTGAAAAGCATCGTTTCTATCAGTGAGCATTGAGCTTGGCAGCCCACAAGCATCGACACGCTTCTGCCACCAACATAGCATGTCCACAACTCACTAACGCTGAAATAAATCTTTGGAATGTGGGAGGAAGCCATAACAGCCAGAGGAAACCCGTGTGGTCATCTCACACAACTTGAGTGGTCATCTATTACTTTGATAATAAGTTCACTTTGAACTTTGAATTAACTTTGAACTTTATTCGAATCAAGATGACTTTTCAAGATGTAAGAAGCAAAAGCAATATAGTGGATGTTAAATCTTATCAAACAGCGCCCCAGTGTGGTGAAACAGAACTATGATGTGACCTGGACGCAAATTGTTGTCACAATCATTCATTTCCAACTCTGGAAATGCTAGGGTGCTGGAAATTTTCACATAGTGCACAACATAGAACATGGAACAGGTCTTTCATTCCCACAATGCTGTGCCAAAATAATTAAGCTAAAGGTGGCTAATTAAACTAATCCTTGTGTCTATACAATGTCTGTAATTCAAGACTCAAGATTGTTTCTCATTTTTCAGTACACAAGTGTAAATGAAATGATTGTTACTCCAGATCCGATGCAGCATAAAGATACACAATAATCATAAATAACACAATAAAAAGCACAACATATATACATACATAAAATTGGCTTATGTACATCAATGTCATTATGTGCCGTGTCACATTGACGTGGGCGATCATGGTCCTTCCATGACCATGATTGTTCTTGGCAAATTTTTCTACAGAAGTGGTTTGCCATTGCCGCGTTCTGGACAGTGTCTTTACAAGATGGGTGCCTCCAGTCATTATCAATACTCTGCCCAGAGTCAGTGGTCGCATAACCAGGACTTGTGATATGCACCAGCAGCTCATTCGACCTGCTCCCATGACTTAACGTGACCCTAATTGGGGGGTGGGGGGGGGGCTAAGCAGGTGCTACACCTTGCCCAAGTGTGAGCTGCAGGCTAGTGGATCAACTGCATCAATCCTTAACATTAATCCTCCATTCTCTGCATATTCATGTGCCAATCTAAGAGCCTCTTAAATGCTTCTGTCGTATCTGTTCCCACAACCCCTGGTGGTGTAGTTCAGGCAGCCACCACCTTCGGTATTAAAAAAAAACTTGTCCAAAACATTTCCTCTAAACTTCCCCAATCTTTTGAGCTTAAATCCATTCCCCTTTCTGAGTTCCTTCAGCATTTTGTGCAGATTGCTTGGATTCAAAGCATCTGCAGATTTTCTCTTGTGACCCTTTACTGTTAGTGTTTTCACCCTGTGAGAAAGATTCTGACTATCTACCAGGAAATTGTATATGCTTCTTTCAGATCTCCCCTCAGCCTTGGGCACTCAGAGAAAACAATCTCTCATTATAGACCATGTCTCCAATCCACTCAGCCTCTCGGTTAATCTCTTCTGTATCCTCTACAAACTCAATATCTTTCCTATAGTGGGGTGAGCAGAATTGAATGTAACCATAAAAGAAAGTCCAATTATTATTATGTGTTTTTGTTGGTAAGATATGAAGAAAAAATGAAGATGTGAATGGTGATAGTGTGGGTCAATAGAACTAGACATAATAGCAGCTCAGCATGTTCTAGATGGGCTGAAGGGCCTGTTTCTGTGTTGTAGTATCCTATGGCTCTATAACTCTAGCAAATTTCTACAGAGGGCATTCTGACTGGTTGCATCACAGTCTGGTGTGGAGGTTCCAATGTGGTGTGGAGGCTGCAGAGGGTTGTAAACTCAGCCAGCTCCATCACAGGCACAACCCTCCCCACCATCGAGGACATCTTCAAAGGGCGATGCCTCAAGAAGGCAGCATCCATCATTAAGGACAGTCACCATCTGGGACATGGCCTCCTCTTGCTACCATCAGAGGAGAGATACAGGAGTGAAGATACACACTTAGCGCTTTAGAAACAGCTTCTTCCCCTCCATCATCAGAATTCTAAACAGCCCATGAACCCAGGAACACTACCTCACTACTCTAATAGCTTATTATTTTTTAATAAGCCCTTCTGCCTCAACGAGCCCACACTGCCTAATTGCATCCATGTGATCAACTAAAATACTAACCTGAGTTGCTGGAGTTGTTGTAGTGTGTCACACACGTAACCCTATTTATTTATTTATTTATTTATTTGTTTGTTTGTTAAAGTTTTTAGCTTTTTAATGTTTTGTCACAAAACATCAGATTTCAGGATATATATCAGTGATAATAAACCCGATTCAGATTCTGGTTCAGATATGACCATAAAACTATAAGCTATAGGAGAAGAATTAGGCCATTTGGCCTGCTCCACCATTTTATCAGGGCTGATCCAAATTTCCTCTCAGCCCCATCTCCTACCTTCTTCCCATATCCTTTCATGCCTTGACCAATCAAAAATCTATCAACCTCTGCCTTAAATATACGTAAAGACTTGGCCTCCACAGCTTCCTGTGGCAAAGAATTCCATGGATTCCCCACTCTCTGGCCAAAGAAATTCCTCCTCATCTCCATTCTAAAGGGAGGCCCCTCTATTCTGAGGCAGTGTCCTCTGGTCTTACACTCTCTGACTATAAGAAACATCCTCTCCACATCCACCCTGCTCGATATATTTGAATTAGATCACCCCTCATTCTTCTGAATTTTAGTGAATACAGGCCCAGAGCCATCAGACACTGTTCATATGACAAGCCATTCAATCCTGGAATCGTTTTTGTGAACCTCCTTTGAACCCTTTCCAGATTCAGTACATTCTTTCTAAGAGGAAGGGCCCAAAACTGCTCACAATACTCCAAGTGAGGCCTCACCAGTGCCTTATAAAATTTCACCATTACTTCCTTGCTTTCATATTCTAGTCCTCTTGAAAAGAATGCTAACGTTGCATTTGCTTTCCTCACCTCCATCTCAACCTACAAATTAACCTTTAAAGAATCCTGCACAAGAAGTCCCAAGCCTGCTTGTGTCTCCATTTTTTTGTATTTTCTCTCTATTCAGAAAATAGTCAACCCTTTTCATTTCTTCTATCAAAGTGCATAACTATATACTTCCTGACATTGTATTCCATCTGCCCATTCTCCTAACCTAAGTTCTTCTGTAGCCTCTCTACTTCCCCAAAATTACCTGCCCCTCCACCTAACTTCATATCACCTGCAAACTTTGCAACAAAGCCATCAATTCCACCATCCACATTAATGACATATAACGTAAAAAGAATCGGCCCCAACACAGACCTGTGTGGAACACCACTAGTCACTGGCAGCACACCAGAAAAGGCTCCCTTTATTCCCACGCTTTGCCTCCTGCCAATCAGCCACTGCTTTATCCATGCTAGAATCTTCCTTGTAATACCATGGGCTTGTAGCTTGGTAAGCAGCCTCATGTGTGGCACCTTGTCAAAGGCCTTCTGAAAATCCAAGTATACAACATCAGGCAATTCTCCTGTGTCTATCTTGTTTGTTATTTCCTCAAAGAATTCCAACAGGTTTGTCAGACAAGATTTTCCCTTGAGGAAACCATGCTGACTATGGCTTATTTTATCACGTGCTTCCAAGTACCCTCAATTGTCACATCCTTAACGATTGAGTCCAACATCTTCCCAACCACTGAGGTCAGACTAATTGGCCTATAATTTCCTTTCTTCTGCCTCTCTCCCTTCTTGAAGAGTGGAGTGACATTTGCAATTTTCTAGTCTTTCAGAACAATTTCAGAATCTAATGATTCTCGAAACATCATTACTAATGCTTCCATGTTCTCTTTAGCCAACACTTTCAGAAATCTGGAGTGAACACCATCTGGTCCAGGTGACTTATCTACCTTCAGACGTTTCTGTTTCCCAAGAACCTTCTCTCTAGTTATGATAACTTCACACACTTCGTGCCCCTCCATGACAGCTGGAACTTCCACCAAGCTGCTAGTGTCTTCCACAGTGAAGACTGATGTAAAATATTCAGTTCATCCACTGTTTCATTGTGCCCCATTACTACCTCTCTAACATTATTTTCTAGTGGTCTGAAATCAACTCTCACTTTATGTATCTGGAGAAAATTTTGGTATCCTCTTTAATATTATTGGCTAGCTTACTTTCATATTCCATCTTTACCTTCTTAATGACTTTTTAGCTGCCTTCTGTTTGTTAAAAGCTTCCCAAACCTCTAACATCCCACAGATCTTTGTTCTATCATAAGCCCTCTTTTTGGCTTTTATGTTGGCTTTAACTTCTCTTGTTAGCCACAGTTGTGTGATCTTTCCTTTAGAATACTTCTTCCTCTTTGGGATGTATATATCCTGTGCCTTCCGAATTGCTTCCAGAAATTCCAGCCATTGCTACTCTGCTGCCATCCTTGCCAGTGTTCTTTTCCAATCAATTCTGACCAACTCCTCTCTCATGACTCTGTACTTCCCTTTACTCTGTAATACTGATACATCAGACCTTAGCTTTGCCTTCTCAAATCTTAGAATGAATTCGATCATATGATCACTTGTCTCTAAGGGTTTTTTTCACCTTAAGTTCTCTAATCAATTCTGGTTCATTGCACAACACCCAATCCGGAATAGCTGATCCCCTAGTGGGCTCAACCATGAGCTGCTCTAAAAAGCCATCTCGTAGGCACTCTAGAAACTCCCCCTCCTGAAATCCATCACCAACCTGATTTTCCCAATCCTCCTGCATATTGAAGTCCCCCACGACCATTGAAACATTGCCCTTTTGGCCGTCATTTTCTGTTTCTGTTATAACTTTTAGATCAATCCTTACTACTGTTTGGGGGTCTGTATACAACTTCCATCAGGGTCTTTTTACCCTTGTAGTTCCTCGACTCTAAGCACAATGATTCAACACCTTCTGACCCTATCTCATCTCCTTCTAATAATTCGATTTCATTTTTTACCGACAGAGCAATGCCAACCTCTCAGCCTTCCCGCCTATCCTTTCTATACAATGTGTATCCTTGGACATTAAGCTTCCAGCTATAATATTTCAGCCATGATTCCGTGATGCCTACAACATCATACCTGACACTTGTAACTGTGCTGCAAGTTCATCTACCTTATTCCGCATACTGTGCGCATTCAGCTACAACACCTTCAGTCCAGTATTCACCCTTCTCAATTTTGTCGCACCATGCTCAACATGTTGATTCCTAATTTTTTTTGAGGCCTTACCAACATCCGTCTCCACAATTTCTCCACTAACTGATCTGGAAATCTGGTTCTCATCTCCCTGCAACTCTAGTTTAAACCCCACTGTGCAGCATTGACAAACCTTCCCACTAGGAAATTAATGCCCCTCCAGTTCAGGTGCAAACCATTCCTTCTGTACAGGTCCCACCTTCCCTGGAAGAGAAACCAATGATCCAAAAACCTTCTGCTCTCCCTGCTACACCAACTCCTTAGCCACGTATTAAACTGTATAATCTTCCTAGTTCTAGTCTCACCAGCACATGGCACAGTAGCAATCCTGAGATCACAACCCTGGATGTCCTGTCCATTAACTTAGCACCTAACTCCCTGAGCTCTCTATGCAGAATTTCATCACTCGTCCAACCCATGTCATTGGTACCCACGTGGACCAAGACCTCTGGCTCAGCCCACTTAAGAATGCTGAGGATTCGATCCGAGATATCCTGGACCTGGTGACCGGGAGGCAACATACCATCCGGGAATCTTGTTCTCCCCACAGAACCTCCAGTTCATTCCCCCAAATAATGAATCCCCTGTCACTACAGCATACCTCTTCTTCCTCCTTCCCCTCTGAGTCGCAGAGGCAGACTCAGTATGTATATGTATAATGCTTTGGTTTGATTCCCCATCGGAATTGTCACTGGAAAGGAATCCATTTCTGATGAAGGGTCTTGGCCCAAAATGTTGACTCTTTACTCTTTTCCATTGATGCTGCCTGACCTGCTGAGTTCCTCTAGCATTTTTTATGTGTTATTGAGAAAGTTGTAAACTCAATCAGCTTCATCATGGCCACTAGCCGCCACAGCAACATCCATCATTAAGGGCCCCCATCACCCACGATATGCCCTCTTCTCTTTGTTACCCACAAGGAGTAGGTATAGAAGCCTAAAGACCCACACTTAACGTTTCAGGAACAGCTTCCATCTCTCCTTCATCAGATTTCTGAACGCACAATGAACCCATGTACAATAACTCATTATAATTCTTGCTGTCTTTTTGCACTAACTATTTAATTATTTATTGTAGTTTGTACTCTTGCTCTTTCATTGATCGCGTTTATAGTTACTGTTCTATAGATTTTGTTGAGTATGCCCACAGGAAAAGAATCTCAGGGTTGTATGTGGTGATGTGTATGTACTCTGATAATAAATTTTACTTTGAACTTTAAATGTTATTTTTTAATATGTACTTATTATCGCAATATACAGCTGAAATATTATTATGTATTTCAATGTATTGCTGCTGCAAAGCAACAGATTTCACCACATACTGTATGCCACTGATATAGAATCTGATTCTGATTGTGATTCAGCAGTATCTGTTCCAACACTCCCATCTGTTACCATGAGTTCATTTTAAACTTGGCTTCTGTAACATGACTGGATAATGATATTGGTTGGTCACCTGTGTTGAAAAGACACTGCCCAGAAAAAGGCAATGGCAACCACTGCCAACAGCACTGACTTTGGCTCCTTGTCCAGCAACATTCTAAAAGTTCTTGTGTTCTTGAGAATGAACTTGAGAAAGCTCATGAAACTGTGAGACAGCAGCTCCACTAGAACATAATAATAATAATAATTAACATCATCATGTACCATGTTGTGTGACATGGGTGATCATGATCTCATGACCATGGTTGTTCTTGGCAAACTTTTCTACAGGTGATTTACCATTGCTTTCTTCTAGGCAGTGTCTTTATAAGACAGGTGATCAGCCGTTATCAATTCTCTTCAGAGACTGTTTATCTGGTGTCCTTGGTCACATAACCAGGACTTGTGATATGCATCAGCTGTTCATACAACCATCCACCACCTGTTCCCATGGCTTCACATTGCCCTGTTCGGCGGTTAAGCAAGTGCTACACCTTGCCCAAGGGTGACCTGCAGGCTAGCAGAGGGAAGGAGCACCTCAAACCTCCTTTGGTAGAGACGTATCTCCAGTCTGCCAACCAAGTAATAATAGTAACTTATATAGAGCAGAATAGAGCACTTTTTGTACAGATGATGTAGCTCAAAGTGTTTTACAATGGGATAATGTTCAAACAAGAAAATAAAATTAAATAGAAACATGAAAATAAAAGACAAAAAGGTATTAGTTAAAAGCAAAGTTAAATAAATCGGTTTTGAGTTGGTGTTTAAAAGTGTCATCTGAGTCTCAATCCCTGAAAGTTTTAAGAATTGAATTCCACACTTTAGAGGCATAGTTCAAAAAAGGTAACTTGTCAATTGTCATTTGAGGGAGATTGTTTAACATAAAACATAGAACCGTACAGTCCATTTCATGCCCTTCAGCCCACAATGTTGTGCCAATCTTTTAACCTAGTCTAATATCTAATACCCTGCCCTTTTACATAACCCTCCATTTTTCTATCATCCATACTAGCTACATCACTGTGCTGTTAATTTATTTGTCATATTTGCATATTAAAGCATACTGTGAAATACGCTGTTTGCATTAACAGCCAACACAGTCCAAGCATTGAGGGGGGCAGCCCACAAGTGCCACCGCACACACCGGTGCCAACATAACATGCCCACCATGTCTGGCAGAACAAGACAACAACATAAAACAAGCCCCCCCCCCCTTGCTCCCTGCCCCTACCCACACACTCACACAGAGAGAAAGGCTTCCTACATCAGGACAGGCTGCCTCTAGTTTCCAACCTGCAGTCCCTGGCCCGGACTTGCAGATTCACCGACACATTGACGCAGGGGCTTCAACTGTGCTGCTTGGAAAACTATAACCTTGGTTCAGCATAGTTTTTGTAGGCTGGAAGACCTACTGAGGTCTCATTACTAGGATAGCAAGCTGTTTACTTTTTACTGTACTGTTTACTGTTTAACATTTACCTGTGTTGGATAATACACACATTTTGAATTGGGTTTTATTAACAGTCCTTCCAGGAGAGGCAACACTTCACCTGCCTATCTGTTACCGTTCTCTACTGCATCCAGTGCACCCGATGTGGCCTCCTCTACAGTCAAAGTTCAAAGTAAGTTTATTATCAAAGTACATGCCATCATATACAACCCTGAGATTCATTTTCTGGTGGGCATTCTCAATAAATCTGCACGGGAATAATAACCATATCAGAATCAATGGGATTTGACATTAGTGAGACCCGACATAGATTGGGGCTTCATTTTCTCAAGCACCTTCACTCCAATTGCAAAAAGCCAGATTTCCCGGCGGAGAACCATTTCAATCCCTATCACCATTATCATTCCGACATGTTGGTCCATGACCTCCACAATGAGACAGCTCTCAGATCGGAGAGCAAAACCTCATGTTTTGTTTGGGAAGCATCCAACCCGAGGACATGAACGTCAACTTCCCTAACTTCCAATAATTTGTCCCCATCCCCTTCCCTCTGTTTCAATTCCCCACCCTGGCTCCACTCTTACCTTTTCTCTGCTTCTCACCTGCCTAACACTTCCCCATGACGACCTAGTAAGGTGACCATGTAATGGGTGACAGGTGGAGGGTGATCTGGGCCGTACCCTCCATATATCTGGACCTGCCTCTCGGTTTTTTTGCACTACCTTACTTTCCATTTTTCTATTTTCTATTTATGATTTATAATTTAAATTTTTAATATTTACTATCAATTTGTAATCCAGGGAGCGGGAAGTGCAGAATCAAATATCGTTGTGATGATTGTACGTTCTAGTATCAATTGTTTGGCGACAATAAAGTATAAAGTATAAGTATAAAGTAAAGATAGGTATTGTGAAATTTGTTATGCTGCAGTAGTACAATGCAATACATAATAATGGCAAAAAGTGAATTACGGTAGGTACAGTATATATATAATAGTTACATTAAATTAGTATTGCGAAAATAGAAATTAAAAAAGTAGTGAGGTGGTGTTCACGGGTTCAATGTCCATTCAGAAATTGGATGGCAGAGGAGAAGAAGCTGTTCCTGAATCACTGAGTCTGTGTCGTCGGGAGAAGCATTCATACCTGGCTTCCGGTAAAGGGAGGCTGTGGCTCTAGAAGCAAGTCACAGTCTGTGTATTGTGTATGGAATGGCATTTTATTTATTTATTAATTTATTGAGATACGGTGTGGAAAAGGCCCTTCTGGATCCTTCCGAGACGTACCGCCCAGCAATGCCCAATTTAACCCTCACCTAATCTCAGGACAATTTACAACGGCCAATTAACCTACCAAGCGGTACATCTTTGAACTGTGGGAGGAAAACCATGTGGTCATGTGGAGAACGTGCAAACTTCTTACAGGCAGTGGCAGGATTTGAACCTGGTTCACCGGTACGGTAGAGCCAAGTGATAACCACTCATTTGCTACAGTGCCACCCACTCCTGACTGCTCAATGCCATCCCATGGTTACATGACACATGTATAATAGAACAATCTCCACTTGAACGATAGGCGGTGTCAGAATCGGTTGCTTTTTTAAAAATTCTTTTAGTAAAACTAAAATTGTAGCTTTTACTTACATTTTTAACTGATAATTTTCACAATATGTGGTGTTTGTCTCCGCCTACCTGATAAAGCAGTATAGCAGTTACATAACTGTTTATCAGCTTTTAATTTTTCATTAGCTAAGTGTTACACATGACACACGTTCTTTGACTGTGTATCTTTTAATTGGCCCTCTGCTTATCTCAGAAATTTGCCTTAACTCTATAAAGTGTCAGCTTCTGCAAAAATCACTATCTTGTCTTAGTCTTTGCGTTAAGTTTCTTCTCTTTAGTTCCACGTGTTCTGTATCTGGTGTTTGTTTAAATTTCATATAAGTGAACATGAAGTTTTCACTCGTCCTTGGACTCCTAATAGAACCTGTGGATCGAAAAATCACCAGGCACCACAGCAGTGTGGTAGTGTAGTGTAATGGTTAACACCTCACTTTAGAGTGCCACTAGTCACAGATGGAGTTTAATTATGTGGGTCAGTACCAGATTGTGGGCAGAAGGGCCTGTACTGTATGTATATTCTACGTTCTATCTCTTGGCATCAATCATAGCATCTCTCCTACTTCCGAATTATTTGCTGAACTCATGTGAAGTGGCATGTCAGTGCAGTGGTTAGCATAATGCTTCACAGCATCAGCAACCCAGGTTCATTTCCCACTGCTGCTTGAAAGGATTTTGTATGTTCTCCCGAAGACCCCGTGGGTTTCCACTGGCTGCTCCGGTTTCCTTCCACATTCCAAAGATGTCCAATGTAATGCTCACTGATTTGATTAGACACAATATGACACATTTCACTCTATGCTTCAATGACAGATAAGGACAATCTTTCAAAAACAAAACTGATCTTTTATCTTTTGCCTGAATGAGTGAAGCTCCAATATGTTTCTAACACCAATAAGGGCGAAGCAGCTAGCCCGATTGGCACCCTGTCCACCTATCAGAATGTTTACATGCTCCACTACCAGGGCATGGGAACCAGAACCCAACAATGTCAGGGCTAAACATAACATCAAATTCAAGTAAATCTCTTCTGCCTATACATGATACAGATTCTTCCATTCCCTGCATTTTCATCCATCTACTTAACAGTCTTCTAAATGCATTTGTTGCGTCACCTCTCACCTCTCTAATTAATCTCATGATTCGGGAAATTTGCAAAACACAGTGTACCCATCCATAAGAACATAAAAAATAAGAGCAGGAGGAGGCCGTCTGGCCCGTCGATAGGTTAACTGGTTAATTTTTAAACACAAGAGATTCTGCAGATGCTGGAAATCCAGAGCAACACACAGAAAATGCAGGAGGAACTCAGTAGGTCAGGCTGCATCTATGGAGAGGAATAAAGGGTCAACATTTTGGGCTGAGGCCCTGATGAAGGGTCTCAGCCTGAAATGCTGACTCTTCATTTCTCTCCATAAATGCAGCCTGTCCTGCTCAGTGTGTGTTATTCTGGTGGACTCTCGGTTTGTTATTACGGTACGTCAGCAATGTACCATTATTGTTTCCGGCACAATTCATGCAGTTTCTTACGACGACATTGGCAAATAAAACACACCAGATAATGTTATTGCCATTTTGTTTTATTGTCAAGCGTGGTAACCAGACAAGTTAATATATAAACAAAATTATCAATTTTTCTTTTTTTTCTTTTTATAGAAACGGTAAAATAGGTAAAGTGTGTGTTATACTAATGAAACTCACTCATGCTTCCACTCTCTCCCTCTCTCTCACACACACAATCTCTCTTTCTCACTCTCTCACTCTCATTCTTTCTCACTCTCTCTCACTCTCACTCTCTCTCTTTCTCATTCTCTCTCTTTCTCTCATTCACTCTCTCTCCCTCCCTCTCTCGCTCTCTCTCTCTATCTATCTTTCTCTAGCTCTCTCAGTTTAACAATGAGTTTTCAAAAAACACATCTAACAACATCAAAAAGGAATCTTGGAATATTTCTGCCAAGCTCTTGATCGAATCACTCGAGGCATCAAGAAAAGTACCACAGAACGTAACAAACAATAGGCAAATTAAAACTATTTATTTTAATTATTAAGACTATTGAGTTTCTTTAACTTTATTCTTCTTACCATGAAAGAACAAACAGTAAATGTTATTTTGATAAGGCATCTAAGTCTTGTATAATAAATGAATTCATTTTTATTTTTAAAAAATCTCACACCAACAGCTATGATGCAAAGGTTTTAACACTCTGGAGAAAAATAACATCACACAGTGCATAAAAATTAAAATAAAATGTGACCACAGGTTAAACAGGCCAGACTTCTTTCTAATCAGCTCGTGAGTACGGGTGCAGGGTGTGTTTGTGTGTGTCTGTGTGTCTGTGTGTGTGTGTGAGTGTGTGTGTGTGTGCAAGCGGGTTTATGCCTGCATGTGTGTAGTGATTTTGGAACATTTATAAACGTTACAGATATGGAAAGATTTTGTGTCGGAAAAAAATTAAAATACTATTCCGTCACTTCAGAACAAAAAGCAGTGCGTCTATCTGTGAGTGGGAAAGCCAGCCACACCTCCTAACATGGATGGACGTTGCACGCTCGAATCTCTCTCATATCCTTGCAGCTGGTCAGCTGTGCAGTGCGATATTTTCTCTTCACGGCCATGAAACGCTCCTGAATGCCTCCACCACAATACTTGCTACACTCAGACCAGGCAGTCCACGGTTTCATCTTGCATCCTGAACAAACAGCAAAATATAATAATAATAATAATAATAGTGCTTGGCTATGCCTGTACCTCAGGATTTACCAGCTTGAACTGAGAAAAAAATAACAATAACAATAGTAAGTTATTTATAGAGCGCTTTTCATGCAAATATAGTTCAAAGTGGAAAGTTCAAAATAGGATAAAGTGCAAACAAGAAAATTAAAAAAAAGAAAATTAATAAATACATGAAAATAAAGGACAAAAGGTGTTAGTTAAAGACACGGTTAAATAAATAGGGTTTGAGCTGGTGTTTAGAAGTCTGCATCCCTTATAGTTTTAGGCATTAGTTTAGGAGCGTAGTTCAACAAAGCTGAGCTGACAATTATAAGGCCATAAGATATAGGAGCAGAATTAGGCCATCTGGCCCATATGCTCCGCCATTCAATCATGGCTGATGGTTTTTTTAATCTCCTCCTCAACCCCAGTTCCCAGCCTTCTCCCTGTAATCTTTGATGGAGTTACTCAATCAGTTCTTCAGCATTTTGTGTGTGTCCCTGGAGACTGATAGATTCTTGATTGGTTATGGGAGAATGGTGATGGGAATAAAAATCAGCCATGATTGAATAGGAGATCAAACTCAATGGGCTAAATGGCCTGATTTTGCTCCTTTATCTTACAATCAAATGGATTCACAATGAAGCAAGCTCAAATATACCTGTATGTTCTGGAATTTTCGGCTCCCCTCTCATCTCTCTGTTCCTTTGCCTTTCCGGAGCTTCCTTCCGACGCCTCTTCTCATCCCCCTGCCTCTTCGTGCACCTCCGGATCTTGCACTTCTTACGCTGGACGGTCTCCGGGCAAGGTGTCCCGCCAAACTGAGGTTCCACCTTGACCATCCTGGTCCTGATTGTGTGACCCTTGCCGCAAGATTTGTTACACTCGGACCACTCCGACCACTCAGAGACCATGCAATCAGTTGCTAGAATGGAGAAAGTAGCATAACCTAAATATCAGAATCAGAATTTGATATTTCGTACCAGATGTTTAATAAAGATCCACATTCAGGCTCATTCAGAAAGTCAGGGGGCTTGGAAATCCAGGGAGACTTGGTTGTGTGGATTCAGCATTGGCTTACCTTCAGAGGGCAGAGGATGGTTGTAAATGGAGTGTATTCTGTCTGGAGGTTGAGGACCTGTGGTGTTCTGCAGGGGTCTGTTCTGGGCTTGGCTTAGAGAGCATGTCTTTTGAGGAAAGGTTGGACAAGCTAGGACTATTTTCTTTGGAGTGAAGGAAGATGAGAGGTGACCGGATAGAAATATACAAGATGCTATGAAGCATAGATCGAGTGGATGGCTAGACTCTTTTTCCCAGGGTAGAAATGGCTAATACAGGGGGCATAACTTTAAGGTGATTGGAAGAAAGTAGTTAGAGGTAGGTTTTTAAACAGAGAGGCTGGTAGGTGCATGGAATGTGCTGCCGGGGGTGGTGGTAGAGGCAGATAGAGTAGGGGCATTTAAAAAAAACCCTTAAATCGGCAAATGGATGTTAGAAAATGGAGGACTATGTGGGAGGGCAGGGTTAGACTAATCTTAGAATAGGTTAAAAGGATGGCACAACATTGTGGGCTGAAGGGCCTGACTGCGCTGTATTGTTCTATATTCTATGTTTTAGAATCAAATTTATTATCAGAGACATTTGTCATGAAATTTATTGTTCTGTGGCAGCAGTGCATAAAAATTACTTAAGTTATAATAAGAAAGACAGTGTGGTAGTGTAGCCGTTAGTATAACGCCATTACAGCAACAGTGATATGGGTTCAATTCCCGCTGCTGTCTGTAAGAAGTTTGTACATTCTCCCTGCAACTGCGTAGAATTCCTTTAGATTCTCCGGTTTCCTCCCACGTTCCAAAAACGTATCGGTTAGTAGCTTGATTGGTCACAGGGGTGTAATTGCCCAGCTTGGGCTTGTCGGGCCATGCTCTATCTCTAAATAAATGAATAAATGGATAAATATAGATAGATGGATAAATGTAGATAGGTGGATAGATAGATTGATAGATAGATAAGCAGATAGATGGCTAAATACAAACCCCATTTCCAGAAAAGTTGGGATTTTTTCCAAAATGCAATAAAAACAAAAATCTGTGATATGTTAATTCACGTGAACCTTTATTTAACTGACAAAAGTACAAAGAAAAGATTTTCAATAGTTTTACTGACCAACTTAATTGTATTTTGTAAATATACACAACTTTAGAATTTGATGGCTGCAACACACTCAACAAAAGTTGGGACAGAGTTAAAATAAGTTTAAAAAGTGCACAGAATATTCAAGTAACACCAGTTTGGAAGACTCCACATTAAGCAGGCTAATTGGTAGCAGGTGAGGTATCATGACTGGGTATAAAAGTAACGTCCATCAAAGGCTCAGTCTTTGCAAGCAAGGATGGGTCGTGGCTCACGCCTTTGTGCCAAAATTCGTGAGAGAATTGTTAGTCAGTTCAAAAGGAACATTTCTCAATGCAAGATTGCAGAGAATTTAGGTCTTTCAACATCTACAGTACATAATATTGTGAAAAGATTCAGAGAATTCAGAGACACCTCAGTGCGTAAAGGGCAAGGTCGGAAACCACTGTTGAATGTGCGTGATCTTCGAGACCTCAGGCGGCATTGCCTAAGAAACCGTCATGCTACTGTGACAATTATAGCCACCTGGGCTCGGGAGTACTTCGGAAAACCATTGTCACTCAACACAGTCCGTCGTTGCATCCAGAAATGCAACTTGAAACTGTATTACGCAAGGAGGAAGCCATACATCAACTCTATGCAGAAACGCCAATGAGTTCTCTGGGCCCGAGCTCATCTCAGATGGACCGAAAGACTGTGGAACTGTGTGCTGTGGTCAGATTAGTCCACATTTCAGCTAGTTTTCAGAAAAAACGGACGTCGATTTTTCCGTGCCAAAGATGAAAATGACCATCCAGATTGTTATCAGCGAATGGTGCAAAAGCCAGCATCTGTGATGGTATGGGGGTACATCAGTGCCCACGGCATGGGTGAGTTGCATGTATGTGAAGGTACCATTGACTCTGAGGCATATATTAGGATTTTAGAGAGACATATGTTGCCATCAAGGCGACATCTCTTCCCGGGACGTCCATGCTTATTTCAGCAGGACAATGCCAGACCACATTCTGCACGGGATACAACAGCGTGGCTTTGTAGACACAGAGTGCGTGTGCTTGACTGGCCTGCTGCCAGTCCAGACCTATCTCCTATTGAAAATGTATGGCGCATCATGAAGAGGAGAATCAGACAACGGAGACCACGGACTGTTGAGCAGCTGAAGTCTTTTATCAAGCAAGAATGGACAAAATTTTCAATTGCAAATCTACTACAATTAGTATCCTCAGTTCCAAAACGATTAAAAAGTGTTATTAAAAGGAAAGGTGATGTAACACAATGGTAAACATACCTCTGTCCCAACTTTTGTTGAGTGTGTTGCAGCCATCAAATTCTAAATTTGTGCATGTTTACAAAATACAATTAAGTTGGTCAGTAAAACTACTGAAAATCTTTTCTTTGTACTTTAGTCAGTTAAATAATGGTTCATGTGAATTCACATATCACAGATTTTTGTTTTTATTGCATTTTGGAAAATATCCCAACTTTTCTGGAAATGGGGTTTGTAGATAGATAGGTAGATGGTTAAATGGATAGATAGATGGATAGATTGGTTGGTGGATAGATAGGTATGTAGATAAATAGATAAACAAACAAATAAATAAATAGTGCTAAAAAGGGAGCAAAATAGCGAGGTATGGGCTATTTAGAAATCTGATAGTGGAGGAGAAGAAGCTCTCCCTAAATCATTGAGTGGATGTTTTCAGGATCCTGTGCCTCCTCCCTGATGGTAGCAATGAGGAGAGGGCCTACACGATGGATACTGTCTTCTTGAGGCACCACCTTTGGAAGATGACCTCGATAGTGGATGTTGAAGAAATGCAACAAAGGTCAGAAAGATGAAGATTGCAGGTAACTTCCCAAATTCCAGATGTTCTGGCTCCTGTATTCTGCAGCTCTCTGGTTTGATATGTTAGTTGGCCACTGGGAGTTATCCCTACTGTGAAGATAGGTGGTAGTGTCCAGGAGGTGCTCCACTGATTCTGGGTACACTTCCCACTCTCTCGGTGAAAAGCCAACAATATCAAAGATGCCACCCACCCTGGACATTCCCTCTTCTCTCTCTTCCCATCGAGCTATGGAGAGAGGATGAGCAGACCAGGGCATTATTGACCATTGGTAGGAGAAAAGGGGGTGATCTTACAGAGGTGTGTAAGATCATGGGGACATAGATAGGATGACCACATGCTGTCCTCTTCCTGGGGTTCAGGAATCAATAACTAGAGGGTAAATATTTACGGTGAGAGGGGAGAGATTTAATAGGAGCTAGAGGGGCAACTTTTTTCATACAGAGAGAGGTGGTTCAAGGGAATGAGCTGCCAGAGGAAGTGGTTGAGACAGTAACATTAACAGCATTTAGAAGGTACTTGGACAAGTACATGGATAGGCAAGATTTAGAGCAGGAGTTCCCAACCTGGAGTCCATGGACCCCTCAATTAATGGTCGGGGTCTGTGACATAAAAAGGTCGGGAACCTCTGGTTTAGAGGATGTGGAGTAAATGTGTGCAAATGGGGTTAGCTCTGATGAGAACCTTGGTCAGCACGGACCATTTGGACTGAAAACTCTGCTTCCGTGATGAATCATAATAACTTTATTAAGGTCTCAAACACAAGAAAATCTGCAGATGCTGGAAATCCAAATCAACACACACAACATGCTGGATGAGCTCAGCAGGTCACGCAGCATCTATGGAAAAGAGTAAACAGGCAATGTTTCAGGCTGAGCTCCTTGTCCTGATGAAGGGCCTCGGCCCGAAATGTCAGCTGTTTACTCATTTCCGTAGATGCTGCCTGGCCTCTATGAGGGTCCAATTGGCCTGCCTGTGCCTTGCAGGGCACGCAATAGGGACAGGGCAAGAGTTTGGCGGTGTGGAACCAGTACTCACGGCACTCGGGCAGCATACACTTCTCCATCTGCTCCAGCTCCTCGCTGCACTCCCCCACCTCGGCCAGTGACTTCAGCATCCTCCGGCGCACGCGCCTGCCGATGCCACAGGACACGCTGCACTCACTCCAGTCCGACCAGAGGGTCAGCATGCACGGGATGGTCTCTGCAACACAAGGCAAGACTGCAGTCGTAAATACTGCAACACCATTACCATTGTCTAAAGCAGGGGTTCCCAACCTGGGGTCTTCAGACCCTTTGCTTAATGGTATTGCTTCATGGTATAAAAACGTTGGGAACCCCTGCTCTACAGTCATAGAGTCATAGAGTCATAAGAACATAAGAAATAGGAGCAGGAGTAGGCCCAGCCCATCAAGCCTGCCCTCCATTCAATAAGATCATAGCTGATCTGTCTGTAAACTCAGCTTCATCTAACTGCCTTTTCTCCATAACCCTTAATTCCCTTACTATGTACAAACCTATCTAACTGTTTCTTAAATATATTTAGTGAAGAAGCCTCAACTGCTTCCCTGGGTGGAGAATTCCACAGATTCACCACTCTCTGGGAAAAACAGTTTCTCCTCATCTCCGTCAGAAATCTTCTCCCCTGAATCTTGAGGCAATGTCCCCTAGTTCTAGTCTCACCTACCAATGGAAACAACTTTCCTACTTCTATCTTATCTACCTCTTTCAAAATTTTGTATGTTTCTATAAGATCCCCTCTCATTCTTCTGAACTCCAGAGAGTATAGTCCCAGGGGACGCGATCTCTCCTCATAGGTTAACCCCTTCATCCCTGGAATCAACCTGGTGAACCTCCTCTGCACTGCCTCCAAAGCCAATATATCCTTCTTCAAGTGTGGAGACTCATTCCACCGAGATGCAACACAGAGTGTCATAGGAAGTCATTCCTGCCTGTGGCCATCAAACTTTACAACTCCTCTCTTGGAGGGTCAGACACCCTGAGTCAATAGGCTGGTCCTGGACTTATTTCCTGGCATAATTTACATATTACTATTTAATTATTTATGGTTTTATTACTATTTAATTATTTATGGTGCAACTGTAACGAAAACCAATTTCCCCCGGGATCAATAAAGTATGACTATGACTATAGAACTGCACACAGTATCCCAGGTGCGCCCTCACCAGTACCCTGTATAGTTGCAGCATGACCTCCCTGCTCTTGAATTTAATCCCTCTAGCAATGAAGGCCAACATACCGTTTGCCTTCTTAATCACCTGTTGTACTTGCAAAGCAACTTTTTGTGATTCATGAACAAGCACTCCCAAGTCCCTCTGCACAACAGCATGCTGCAATCTTTCACCATTTAGATAATAATCTGCTCTTCTATTATTCCTTCCAAAGTGGATGATCTTGCATTTACCAACATTGTATTCCATCTGCCAGACCTTGGCCCACTCGCTTAACCTATCTATATCCCTCTGCGGACTCTCCACATCCTCTGTACAATTTGCTTTTCCACTCAGTTTAGTGTCATCAGCAATTTTTGCCTCACTACACTCAGTCCCCTCTTCCAAATCATCAATGTAAATGGTAAACAGCTGCGGGCCCAGCACCGACCCCTGCGGCACCCCACTCAACACTGACTGCCAACCGGAGAAACACCCATTTATACCAACTCTCTGCCTTCTATTGGTTAACCAATCCACTATCCATGCCAATACATTTCTCCTGACTCCATGCATCCGTATCTTATTTATAAGTCTCTTGTGTGGCACCTTATCGAATGCCTTCTGGAAATCCAAGTATATGACATCCGCCTGTTCCCCTCTATCCACTACACTCATTATGTCCTCAAAGAATGCCAGTTAGCTTGTCAAACAGGACCTGCCCTTTCTGAGTCCATGCTGTGTCTGTCTAATGGAACCACTCATTTCTAAATGTTTTGCTATTTCTTCCTTAAGGTAGGACCGATTAGAGATAAAGGTGGGAAGATGTGCCTGGAGGCTGTGGAAGTGAGCGAGGTCCTCAATGAATACTTCTCTTCGGTATTCACCAATGAGAGGGAACTTGATGATGGTGAGGACAATATGAGTGAGGTTGATGTTCTGGAGCATGTTGATATTAAGGGAGAGGAGGTGTTGGAGTTGTTAAAATACATTAGGACGGATAAGTCCCCGGAGTCTGACAGAATATTCCTCAGGCTGCTCCATGAGGCGAGGGAAGAGATTACTGAGCCTCTGGCTAGGATCTTTATGTCCTTGTTGTCCATTGGAATGGTACCGGAGGATTGGAGGTAGGCAGTGTTGTCCCCTTGTTCAAAAAAGGTAGTAGCGATAGTTCGGGTAATTATAGACCAGTGAGCCTCACGTCTGTGGTGAGAAAGCTGTTGGAAAAGATTCTTAGGGATAGGATCTATGGGCATTTAGAGAATCATGGGACAGTCAGCATGGCTTTGTGAAGGGCAGATCGTGTCTAACAAGCCTGATAGAGTTCTTTGAGGAGGTGACCAGGCATATAGATGAGGGTAGTGCAGTGGATGTGATCTACATGGATTTTAGGAAGGCATTTGACTGTTGCAAGGACGTGGCTGGGGACGAACCTAAGTGCAGGACACAGAGGCTGAGGCAGAGTCGTTAGGCATAGCACCACCGCGAACAGGGAGCCAATATCCAGGAGACAATGCGAAGCTTAGAACTAACAGTTCTCAGGAATAGGAAACAAGGTTTACTCTCACAAGAGTCGACCAACGAACTGGCGGCTTCTTGCTGTGGTCACAGGGATTTTATCCTGCCATTTGATGGGAAGCAGGTGCATGTAGTTAGTGGTACTTCGGTATGATTGGAATCTAAATGAGGTGATCGAGGCCCAAATCTTGAGGCAAATGGCAAGGTGGGGGATTGCCAGAAAGGACCATGACATTGACAAGGTTCCACATGGTAGGCTTATTCATAAAGTCAGAAGGCATTGGATCCAGGGAAGTTTGGCCAGGTGGATTCAGAATTGGCTGGCCTGCAGAAGGCAGAGGGTTGTAGTGGAGGGAGTACATTCAGATTGGAGGGTTGTGACTAGTGATGTCCCACAAGGATCTGTTCTGGGACCTCTACTTTTCGTGATTTTTATTAACGACCTGGATGTGGGGCTAGAAGGGTGGGTTGGCAAGTTTGCAGACGACAGAAAGGTTGGTGGTGTTGTAGATAGTGTAGAGGATTGTTGAAGATTGCAGGGAGACATTGATAGGATGCAGAAGTGGGCTGAGAAGTGGCAGGTGGAGTTCAACCCGGAGAAGTATGAGGTGGTACACTTTGGAAGGACAAACTCCAAGGCAGAATACAAAGTAAATGGCAGAATACTTGGTAGTGTGGAGGAGCAGAGGGATCTGGGGGTACATGTCCACAGATCCCTGAAAGTTGCCTCACAGGTAGATAGGGTAGTTAAGAAAGCTTATGGGGTGTTAGCTTTAATAAGTTGAGGGATAGAGTTTAAGAGTCGCGGGGTAATGATGCAGCTCTGTAAAACTCTGGTTAGGCTACACTTGGAGTACTGTGTCCAGTTCTGGTCACCTCACTATAAGAAGGATGTGAAAGCATTGGAAAGGGTACAGAGGAGATTTACCAGGATTTTGCCTTGTTTAGAGAGTATGGATTATGATCAGAGATTAAGGGAACAAGGGCTTTACTCTTTGGAGAGAAGGAGGATGAGAGGAGACATGATAGAGGTGTACGAGATATTAAGAGGAATAGATAGAGTGGATAGCCAGTGCCTCTTCCCCAGGGCACCACTGCTCAATACAAGAAGACATGGCTTTAAGGTGAGGGGTGGGAAGGGGGATATTAGAGGAAGGTTCTTTACTCAGAGAATGGTTGGTGCGTGGAATGCACTGCCTGAGTCAGTGGTGGAGGCAGATACACTAGTGAAGTTTAAGAGACTACTAGACAGGTATATGGAGGAATTTAAGGTGGGGGGTTATATGGGAGGCAGGGTTTGAGGGTCGGCACAACATTGTGGGCCAAAGGGCCTGTAATGTGCTGTACTATTCTATGTTCTATGTTCTATGTTAATGACAGCTTCAAGAATTTTCCCGACTACAGATATTAAGCTAACTGGCCTATAGTTGTCTGTCTTTTGCCTACATCCTTTTTTAAAAAGTGGCGTGACATTTGCTGTCTTCCAATCCACCGGGACCTTCCCAGAGTCTAGAGAGTTTTGATAAATGATTACCAATGCATCTACTACAACCTCCACCAATTCCTTCAGCACCCTGGGATGCATCCCATCAGGACCAGGGGACTTATCTACTTTCAGGCCCTCTAGTTTGCTCGTCATTATCTCTTTAGTGACAGTGATTTTATCGAGGTGCTCACCTCCCATTTCATCCATTACATCCTTCTTTGGCATATTAGACGTGTCCTCCACCGTGACCATGCCTCAGCCATTTTCTTATCATCCAATATCAATTTCCCATTATCGTCTTCCAAGGGGCCTACGTTGACTTTAGCCACGCTTTTCCGCTTTATATATTTATAAAAACTTTTGCTATCTGTTTTTATATTTTGTACTAATTTACTTTCATACTCTATCTTCCCTTTCCTCATTTCTTGTTCAGTTGTTCTTTGTTGCTTTTTAAAGTTTTCCCAATCCTCCAATCTCCCACTACTCCTTGTGACTTTGTACACATGAGCTTTTAATTTGATACTATCTTTTATTTCCTTAGTTATCCAAGGCTGCTCTCCCCACACTTACTGTCCTTACTTTTGATTGGAATATACTTTTGTTGAGCATTGTGAAAAATCTCTTTGAAAGTATTCCACTGTTCCTCAACTGTCCTACCAAATAGCCCGTGCTCCCAATCCACATTAGCCAACTCCTCCCTCATCCTGTTGTAGTCTCCTTTATTCAAGCATAATACACTAGTTTTAGATCTAACTACAGAATTTCATCCTCTATCTGAATGCGAAATTCAATCATACTATAATCACTCTTTCCAAGAGGATCCCTGACTACAAGATTGTTAATCTTACCTGTCTCATTGCACAGGACTAGATCTAAGATAGTAGTTTCCCTTGTAGGTTCACTAACATGCTGCTCAAGAAAGTCATCACGGATGCATTCTATGAAGTCCTCCTCAAGCCTTTCTTGACCAACCTGATTCACCCAATCTATATGGAAGTTAAAATCTTCCATGACAACTGCCGTACCGTTCTTACAAGCCTCAGTTATTTCTTGGTTAATCGCCTCTGCCATTGCAATATTTTTATTAGGTGGCCTATAGACAACACCCACCAGTCATTTTTTCCCTTTACTATCCTTAATCTCTACCCAGATGGACTCAACATTCTGCTCCATAGATCTTATATGGTCTCTCACAATCGCCCTGATCTCATCCTTAATTAAGAGCGCTACCCCACCTCCTCTCCCTTCCTGCCTATCTTTCCGTATTATCTGATACCTTTGGATATTTAATTCCCAGTCATCTCCACCTTGCAACCAGGTTTCTGTAATAGCCACTAAGTCATATGCCTTGGTACTGATCTGTGCCACAAGTTCACTAATTTGTTTCTAATACTACGGGCATTTAGATAAAGTGTCCTTTTAGAATCTGGTGACCTATGCGATTTTTGCTTTTTACTTTTATGCACTCTACTCTTACTTTTTTCTTCACTAACTCTAGCTTTGGTCTCTGCATCACTTCCCTCTTCTTTTTTGTGTGGGTTTCCAACCCCCTGCCATATTAGTTTAAACTCTCCCCAACTGCACTAGCAAACAATCTCCCTAGGACATTGATCCCAGCCCTGCCCAGATGTAGACCATCCAGATGGTACTGGTCCCACCTCCCCCAGAAGTGGTTCCAATGCCCCGAGAATCTGAAACCCTCCCTCCTGCACCACCGCTCGAACTGCATATTCATCCAAGCTATCCTGCTATTCCAACTCTGGCTAGCACGTGGCACCGGTAATAATCCTGAGATTATTACCTCCTACTCTTTAATTTATCTCCTAGCTCCCTAAATTCAGCTTGTAGGATCTCATCCTGCTTTCTTCCTATATCGTTAGTACCTACGTGCACCACGACAGCTGGCTGCTCACCCTCCCCTTTCAGAATGCCCTGCAGCCCCTCCAGCCTCATAGAGCACTACAGCGCAGAAATAAGCCTTTTGGCCCATCTAGTTCATGCCGACCTGATCTTCTGCCTAGTCCTGTCAACCTGCACCCAGACTAGAGCCCTCCATATCCCTCCCTGTGCCTGCACATTGTCTCTGCTAGCTTATCACCCTAACTTACCTACTGAGAATTGAAAGGTCTAGATAGAATGGATGTGGAGAGAATGTTTCCAATAGTGGTTGAGTCTAGGACCAGGGAGCACAGCCTCAGGAGACAAGAACGCTTCTTTATAACAGAGATGAGGAGGAATTTCTTTAGCCAGAGGGTGGTGAATCTGCGAAATTCATTGCCACAGACGGCTGTGGAGGCCAAGTCATTGGGTATATTTAAAGCAGAGGTTGATATGTTATTGATTAGTAAGGGCATCAAAGGTTACAGGGAGAAGGCAGGAGAATAGTGTTGAGAGGAATAATAAATCAGCCATGATGGAATGGTGAAGCAGACTCAATGGGCTGAATAGCCTAATTCGACATAAATAATTTAAATATAAGTAAATATTGATAAGTTAAAATGGACATCATGGGCTCGTTAGGCCAAAAGAGCCTGTTACTGTGCTGCATCTGTAAATAATATTTTTTTAATTAATAATAAGCTAGGAGAATGGGTTTGAGAGAGAAAATAAATCAAATGTGATCAAATGGTGTAGCAGGCACGATGGGCCGAATGGTGCTTCTATGTGTTTATGGTCTAGATTACTCTTGCCTTATTGCACATCCACAGAGGTGTCTGTCAGCGAACCCAGGGCATGCCTCGGTACTTACGGCAATCGGGCATCTCGCATTTCTCTGTCTGAACCGTGTCCACCTGACATGTAGATCCATCCGATGGGTGCATCTTGATCATCCTCTGCCGGCTCCTGGTGCCCACGCCACAGCTTGAACTGCACTCCTCCCACTCTCCCCACTCCGTCACAAAACAGGTGTTTGATGCTGTCACCGGGGGAGGAAGAGGAGATCTGTCAGTGAGCCAGCCTTGCAGTGTCCCATCACCCACAGCTCCGTCCCGACCCCCACCACACAACCTTCACCACCAAGCTCCTGGAACCATGAACCATCTCCACACTCATTTCAAACAGTTCTCACAGCTCCCCTCAGGCAGGAGGTACAGAAGCCTGAAGTCCCACACCTCCAGGTTCAGGAACGGCTGCTTCCCTTCAACTCTTCAGTTCCTAAACCGACTGCACAACACTAATCTCTAAAGTTTAGCAACACTATGACCACTTTGATAACAGTGATCATTTTTGTTCTAATTATGTTCTTTCTGGTAAAATCATGTATAATTTATTTTTATAAAATTGTTTGTGTGTGTGTGTGTGAGTGTATGATAGTGCATGCTTGTGTGTTCATGAGTGTGTGTGTCTGAGTTTGAGAGGGTGTAAACGTGTGAATGTTATTGTGTGCGTGAGTGTGTGAGAGAGAGTGTGTGCATCTGTGTGTATCTATGTCAATGTATGGACGAGGGTGTGTGCACATATACTGTATTGTGTGTGTGTGAGAGAGAGTGTATGTGCAAGTGTTATTGTGTGCATGTGAGTGTGTATGTGTGTTATTGTGTGTATGTAAATGTGTGTGTGAATGTGACTGAGCCTGTGTGTGACTGTGAGCACGTGTGTAAGTGAGAGAGCACGTAACTCTGTATGAGTGTGTCTGTGTGTGTGTCTGTGAGTGAGTGTGTGTGTGTATGAGAGTGTGTGACTATGTCAGTGTGTGTGTGTGTCAGTGTGTGTGTGTGTGTATGTGTGTCTGTGAGTGAGTGTGTGTGTCAGTGTGTGAGAGGGTGTGTGACTATGTCAGTGTGTGTGTGTGTGTATGTGTATCCATGTGTGTGTGTGTGTGTGTGTGTGTGTGTGTGTGCGTGCGTGCGCATGCACAGGTCACTGCAAATCTCTGTCACTTCCAATCCTTCGCTAAGTGTGGAAGCAGCCTTGATGCTCAGTCTAGCTCCAGCCCACGATGCCCTTCCCCTGTCAATGCACCTACAGCATTGCTTGTTGACAGTGCACTTCTCAGTCTCCTCCGTAGGCAGGGTGCAGGCAGAGCCATCCTCCGGGTACTGCTTGATGTACCGCTCCCGAGACCTCATTCCCATTCCGCAGGAGAGACTGCAGGGAGACCAGCTGATCCACTCCGACATCATACACGTCGAAGCATCTGGAAAGCATAGAGGATCATAAACCATTAGACATGGGAGCAAAGTTAGGCCATTCAGCCCATTGAGTCTGTTCCACCATTCCAGTATGGCTGATTTATTATCCTTCTCAACCCCATTCTCCTGCCTTTTCCCCATAACCCCCTGACTAATCAAGAACCTATCAACCTCCACTTTAAATATACTTCTTCTGTGACAACAAATTCCACAGAATCACCACCCTCTGACTAAAGATATTCCTCCTCATCTTTGTTCTAATGGACATCCCTCTATTCTGAAGTCACATCGCAGATGTAAGAAAACCTTCTGTGCAGGAGATATCTAGGTAAGTTAACTGAATGGGCGGGAGAATTGGAAGACAATAATGAGAGGAAGCAACACACACAAAATGCTGGAGGAACTCGAGCAGAGCAGGCAGCATCTATGCAAAAGAGTACAGTTGATGTTTCGGGCTGAGTCCCTTCATCAGGTCTGAAGTTAGAGTGAGAAGGTTGGGGGGGAGGGAGAAGAAGAAACACAAGGTGATGGGTGAAAATGGGTGGAGGGGGAGGGGTGAAGTAAAGAGTTGGGAAGTTGATTGGTGAAAGAGATACACGGCTAGAGAAAAAGGAATCTGATAGGAGAGGACAGAGACTATGGAAGAAAGAAAAGGGGGATGAGTACCAGAGGCAGGTGTTAGACAGGTAAGGAGATAAGGTGAGAGAGGGAAAAGGGGATGGGGAATGGGTAAGGTGGGGGGGAGGGGTGGCCATTACTGGAACGTTTGAGAAATTGAGGCTGGAGGCTACCCAGATGGAATATAAGGTGTTGCTCCTCCAACCTGAGTGTGGCCTCATCACCTCCTATCTGGTTCCCCCTTCTCCCGCCCTGCATCTCTTGCTCCAGTCAGCTTCCCTGCACATCACTTCACCTCTCTCCCCCTCCTGGTCTCACCTTTCACCTTGTGTTTCTTCCTCCCCCTCCCCCACCTTCTAACACCTTCTCCCCATCATTTTTCCTCCAGTCCTGATGAAGGGTCTCAGCCCAAAACGTCAGCCATACACTTTTCCATAGATGCTGCCTGGCCTGCTGAGTTCCTCCCGCATTTTGTTTGTTTTGCTCGGATTTCAAGCATCTGCAGATTTTCTTTTGCTAATAATGAGAGGAAAAGAGATATGACCTACATTGGGACGAGGAGCAAAAGAAATCTTTTTATTTTGCTTTTTCCCCTTGGGGTAGCAGTGACCAATGCCAGAATCAGAATCAGGGTTAAGGGGAAATGGCAGGTAAGTGGAGATGAGTCCATGGTCAGATCAGCCATGATCTTTGTCACATGGTGTGAGCAGAATTATCTGCAACTTAATGTGAAAAAGACTAAGGACCTAGTGGTAGACCTGAGGAAGTTGAGGTACCTGTGACCCCTGTTTCCATCCAGGGGGTCAGTGTGGACATGGTGAAGGACTATAAATACCTGGGGATACGAATTGACAATAAACTGGACGGGTCAAAGAACACTGAGGCTGTCTACAAGAAGGGTCAGAGCCGTCTCTGTTTCCTGAGGAGACTGAGGTCCTTTAACATCTGCCGGACGATGCTGAGGATGTTCTACAAGTCTGTGGTGGCCAGTGCGATCATGTTTGCTGTTGTGTGCTGGGGCAGCAGGCTGAGGGTAGCAGACACCAACAGAATCAACAAAGTCATTCGTAAGGCCAGTGATGTTGTGGGGATGGAACTGGACTCTCTGACGGTGGTGTCTGAAAAGAGGATGCTGTCCAAGTTGCATGCCATCTTGGACAATGTCTCCCATCCACTACATAATGTACTGGTTGGGCACAGGAGTACATTCAGCCAGAGACTCATTCCACCGAGATGCAACACAGAGCGTCATAGGAAGTCATTCCTGCCTGTGGCCATCAAACTTTACAACTCCTCCCTTGGAGGGTCAGACACCCTGAGCCAATAGGCTGGTCCTGGACTTATTTCATAATTTACATATTACTATTTAACTATTTATGGTTTAATTACTATTTATTATTTATGGTGCAACTGTGATGAAAACCAATTTTCCCCGGGATCAATAAAGTATAACTATGACTATCTTATTGAATGGCGGAGCTGGCTCGACGGGCCAGATGGCTGACTCCTGCTCCTATTTTTTAATGTTCTTATGTATGCTCTTATCACCAGAATATGCTGTGAAATTAGTTGTCTTTGTGGCAGCAGTACAATGCAATATATCATAATAGAGAAAAAAAAACAGTGAATAAGCTCTGTGCAGCTTATTTCAATCCTGTGCTGTAGCCACCCCCTCCCTCCGTATCAGACAGCGATGCAGCCAGTTAGAGTGCTCTCCACAGCACATCTGTGGATATTTGTGAGTGGACAGAGGACATGGTTTTAAGGTGATGGGAGAAAGGTATCGGGGAGGATGTAAGAGGTAGGTTTCTTTTCCATGGACAGTGGTGGGTGAATGGAATGAGCTGCTCAGGAGTTTTCCACTGAGTTGGAGGGGGGTCTACAACTGGAGGTCATGGGCTAACGTGAAAGGTGAAATGTTTAAGGAGAACATGAGGGGAAACTTTTTCACTCAGAAGGCAGTGAGAGTGTGGAACGAGTATCAGCACAAATGGCGTGTGCCTGCTCGATTTCAAAGTTTAAGGGAAGTTTGGATAGGTACATGGATGGCAGGGATACGGAGGGCAATGGGATTACTGGGTCCAGGTAATTGGGACAAGGCAGTTTAAATCGTTCAGCACTGACTAGGTGGGCCGAATGGCCTGTTTCCAATGGTGGTAGAGGCAGGTACACGAGGGACATTTAAGAGACAATTAGACAGGCACATGGAATGTTAGAAAAATGGAGGGTTCTGAGCTGTGTAGGAGGTAAGCTTTCGACTGATCTTTAAGTAAACTAAAAGGATGGCATAAAGTCAAGGCTGAAGATCCTGTACTGTGCTATACTAGGCTGTATGCTCTAAGTTCTGAATTGTCTCTCCTGTGTATTATGTTCTACCTCTTGTAAAGTGGCCACTGAGCTTAAACAAGCATCAGTCCCCACTAACATCTTAACTACATACTACAGAGGTGTGGTCGAGAGTGTGCTGACCTTTTGCATCACAACCTGGTACTCCAGCTGCAGTGCTGTCGACAGAAAAGCCTTATAGAGGGTGGTTAGGGGAGCAGAGAAGGTTACTGGGGTCTCCCTACCTTCTGTCCAAGACCTCTTTCAGAGTCGATGCCTCCAGAAGACACGATACATCATTAAAGACCCCTCACACCCTCTCCATGAACTGTTTGTTCTTCTGCCATCAGGCAAACGTTACAGGAGCATCAAAACTAAAACCACAAGGCTACTAAACAGCTTCCTCCCACAGGCAGTCAGACTGCTAAGTAGCTGCTCTACCTGACTCTGCTTTGGACACTTTTCACTTGCACTGGACACTTATAACTGATTTTAACTCACATGTGGCTGTTATGTTTTACTATTTATTGTTATGTTTATTATTTAGTGTTGCCTTTGTTATGTTATGATTGCACTGCTCCTGAGAAACGCTGTCTCATTCTGCCCTGCAGAGCTGATGTATGGTTAGAATGACAATAAAGTTTTTTTGAATCTTTTGAATCTTTGAATCTTTGAGTATATGTTCCATTGAAAGGAAATCACACTGCATCAGTTGTATTTCAAAGGGACTTTGAAACCCTAATGAAAGCAACCAACATAATGAAGAACTTCCACCCAGCCTTGGGCAGAAGATACAAAAGCCTGAAAGCACGTACCACCAGGTCCAAGCATGACTTCTACCCTTCCCTCTTCCTTTCTAGTTCTGACGGAAGGTTTCGGCCCGAAACATTGACTGTTTATTCATTTCCATAGATGCTGCCTGGCCTGCTGAGTTCCTCCAGTATTTTGTATGTGTTGCTTTGGCTTTCCAGCATCTGCCGAATATCTTCTGTTTATGATTTGCAGCTTCCATCCTGCTGTTAAAAGATGATTGAGCAGTCTCCTAGTATGATGAGATGGATTCTTGACCTCACAATCTACGTGGTTATAACCTTGCACCTCGCTGTCTGCCCGTGCTGCACTTCTGCTTCCCTCCCTTCTTGAAGAGTGGAGTGATATCTGCAATTTTCCAGTCTTTCAGAGCCATTTCAGAATCTAATAATTCTTGAAAGATCATTACCAATGGCTCCACAATCTCTTCAGCCACTTCTTTCAGAACCCTGGGGTGTGCACCATCTGGTCTAGGTGAAATATCTAACTACAGACCTTTCAGTTTCCCAAGTGCTTTCTCCCTAGTAATGACAACTACACTCACTTCTGCCTCTTTACATTCTTAAACTTCCACCATACTGCTAGTGTCTTCGATAGTGAAGACTAATGCAAAATACTTAGTCAGCTTGTCCACCATTTCCTTTCATTACTACTTCTCAGTATCATTTTCCAGTGGTCCGATATCTGCTCTCATCTCTCTTTTGTACTTTATATATCTGAAAGATAACTTTTGGTATCCTCTTTAATATTATTGGTTAGCTTACCCTTGTATTCCATCCATTTCTTCTTTATTCCTTTTTTAGTTGCCTTCTGTTAGTTTTAAAATTTCTAAATCCTTTAACTTCCCACTAATTTTTGCTGTATTATATCCTCTCTCTTTGACTTTTATGTTGGCTTTGACTTCTCTTGTCAGCCTCAATTCCGTTATCCCGCCTTTAGAATACTTCCTCTTCTTTGTTTTGTATCTATCCTGTGCTTTCTGAATTTCTCCCAGAAACTCCAGACATTTATTGCTGCTCTGCCATCATCCTTGCTAGCGTTCCCTTCCAATCAATTTTGGACAGCTCCTCTCTCATGCCTCTATAATTCCCTTTACTTCACTATAACACTGATACATCTGACTTTAGCTTCTCCTTCTCAAAATTCAGGGTGAATCCTGTCATATCATGATCACTGCACTCTAAGAGTTCTTTTACCTTGAATTGTCTAATCAATTTTGGGTCATTGCACAACACCTAATCCAGAATAGCTGATCCCCTAGTGGACTCAAAGCTGCTCTAAAAACCACCTCATAGGCATTCTACAAATCTCTCTCTTGGCCACAACTTTCTAACCCTAACTGGTACATCCTTGGAACATGAGGGGAAACCAGAGCACCTGGAGGAAACCCACGTGGTCACAGGGAGAACACACAAATTCCTTACAGGCAACAGCAGGAATTGAATAGAGTACTACCACAAAGAAACAGACCCTTTGTCCAATGTCGAACAAGATTCCCATTTAAGCTAGTTTCCTTTGTCTCTGTTTGAACTACTGTATATCCCGAAATAATTGCTGATATAAAAGAAACGTCGGCCCGAAACATCGACTGTACTTTTTTCCATAGATACTACCCGGTCTGCTGAGTTCCTCCAGCATTTTGTGTGTGTTACTCAGATGTCCAGCATCTGCAGATTTTCTCCTGTTTTTAAAACAAATCTATTGGCTTATGATGGATTGTGTACAAGCTATACTTCATTGAGCGGGTTCAGTATGTCACCAAAGACTAGCAAATTTCTACCGATGTACCATGGAGAGTATTCTAACTGATTGCATCACCATTTGTATGGAGGGAACAATTCACAGGACCATAAGAGGCTTCGGAGGGTTGCGGACACAGCCAGCTCCAACGTGGACACCACCCTCTCAACCAGAGAGGCATCTTCACGAGATGGTGCCTTAAAACGTGGCATCCATCATTAAGGACCCTCACCATCCAGGACATGCCCTCTGCTCATTACTACCTTCAGGGAGGAGGTACAGGGGCCTGAAGACACACACTCAATGTTTAAGGAATAGCTTCTTCCCCACCACCACCAGATTTCTGAACGGATCATGATTGGTCCTTGCTATTCCACTTTTACACTATTTATATTTTCATTGTAACTTACAGTAATTTGTTATGCCTACTCTGTACTGCTGCCACAGAACACTAAATTTCACGACTAATCTCAGTGACAATAAAACTGTTTCTGATTCTGACAGAAAACTAAAATACTTGCTGTGTCCCTTAAACCTTTGATGCAGTCTGAATTATCCATCACATTGTTACAAAGCAGCACATCACACAGCTCACATGTCTAATTAGATTCACCACATGAATACACATCACGCTCGATCATGCGTTAAGATATAATACACAGACTGCCACGGCCTTCTGTATTTTAATCGATCTCCCATCCTCTCCCATCTGCAAAAACTAGAATGATTTGTCAACAGAAAGGCAATGAAGGTCTTTAACTATTTTATGCAGATTGTCTCTAAATTTAGACTGTGATCTGTAGATGGGTGCCTCATGATTGATTTAGCCAGGGGAAGTAGAGGGGATAAGCTCCCACTACCTACTAAATGCCCCCAATGGTGTGAGTCTCGAAAAGCCTCGGACAACCAAGTTCAGCTGCTGGTTTTCACATGTGACTTAGCTACTACGGCCGGCAAAACCATTTCTGCTGACAGGAGAAGGGACAAAGGCAGGTTACTGGTGCCGTAAAACCAGCCACTTTGGCAGATGGGGTTCATCAGCCGTGGTTGGCAGCTCACCTAGGAGAAGGAAAACTCTGATCTCAAACCTCCGCTGCCTTGCGGCTTTACCCAGTCATGGGGAAGGCTTTGGGAGTAAGTCAAGAGGGAAAAATCTGGAGCTGGAGTCCCTAAGGCAGTCCTACGTCGAGTTCAATGCTGACTGGCAACTAGTGCAACACGGCTGGTGCCAAACTGTATTGGTCTCTACCGTTCCTTTGGATTCATCAGCTGCGTGGAGAGGGGGAGCCTGTTACATGGGCAACAGCTTGTTCTCCATGTTGCGTTGCCCTGACTTGCTTATCGAGAAGACATCTGGATGGAATATTCATGGTCAACCCTGACCAATGGAAGGCCTCAATATGATATAAAGTCTAAACAAATTGTAAATGATTTTGTTGTTTCTTTTTAGACCAGGGTTTCCCAACTTTTACTATGCCATGGACCAACACGATTTATCAAGGTGTCCATGGATCCCAGGCAGGGAACCTCTGTTTTAGGCCTTTTATAAGGGATTATATCATCGACACTACATGAGAAACAGGATTGGGTACAATATTCCTGATAAGGTCTGACATTTCCTTGTATTATGGGCAGTTGACGTTTTGGGTCAAAATCCTTCATCAGGACTGGAGAGGAAGAGGGGAGAGAGGATCCTGGAAACCAGTCCCCTTTCCATGGAGTCTTGCTACATTTCTCAGCTCCTCAGGAAAGGAGCCAATATAATCAAAGACTCCACCCACCAGACATTCACACTCTTGACCCCCCCCCACCTTTTACCCCTCTTCAAGTGGATCCACCTACCAACTATCAGCTCTTGCTTCATTCGCTGCCCCCCCCTTTTTTTATACTGGCTGTCTCTCCTCTTCATTTCCAGTCCAGATAAAGAATTAGAATCAGGTTTAATATCACTGACATAAGCCGTGAAATTTGTTGGTTTTTTTGTGACTGTGTACAGTACAATATATAATAATTAAAAAAACTATAACTTATAATAAAAATATATCTTTTAAAATTAAATAATTATACAAAAAGAGAGAAAAATACTGAGGTAGTGTACATGTGTTTGTTGTCGATTTAGAAATCTGACGAGGGAGGGGAAGAAGCTTGAGCTTGTGTCCTCAGGTTGCAGAACTTCCTCCCTGATGATGGCAATGAGAAGAGTGCATGTCCTAGGTGATGGGAGGGTCCTTCATGATGGATGCCTTTTGGAGGCATTGCTCCTTGAAGATGTCCTGGGTGCAGGGGAGGCTAGTACCCGTGATGGAGCCGGCTGAGTTAGCAATTTCCTGCAGCTTTTTCTGATCCTGTGCTGTGGCCCCTCCAGATCAGATGGTGATGCAACAGTTAGAATGCTCTCTACAGTACACCGGGCATCTTTGGTGACATACCAAATCTCCTCAGACTCCTCATGAAATATAGCTGTTGTCATGCCTTCTTTGTAATTGCATCAATATGTTGGGCCTGACCCAGAACTTTGCCCGTGTATTTTCCTCCATGGAAGCTGCCTGACCCATTCAGTTCCTCCAGCTCCTTCGAGTGTTCTTATTGAATAAGTCTGTAAGAATTTCATACAGAATGTTCCTCTGTACTAACTTCATCTGAATGAGATGCTTCTGAAAGCAAATGGATAAGTTTCTGCTCTGAAAAGTACACAGCAAGGGATTGGATTTCTTTCATCTAATCCCTGCTGTGAATTAAATTCCAACGATAGTTGTCTGTTGTTTATCCGGCCTCCCTGGAAGCGGGGATGTGCTGCATTCACCAGAATAAAGCCGTTTGAGAAAAAACCTAATTTATTTTTCGTGTGTTGCAACATCGTGTAGGTAGCATTAGCTTAAAGAGTTGAACATTAATA
The DNA here is from genome assembly GCF_963921235.1 of Mobula hypostoma. Taxonomy (NCBI): domain Eukaryota; kingdom Metazoa; phylum Chordata; class Chondrichthyes; order Myliobatiformes; family Myliobatidae; genus Mobula; species Mobula hypostoma. The sequence continues at coordinate 5,316,968 of NC_086107.1, forward strand.
CTCTGCCCAATGTGTCCTTGCTATTGGGTTAATTCAAGGTTCAAGACTGTTTAATGTCATTTTCAACACACGAGTGTAAAGGAGAACAAAATTAGTGTTACTCCAGATCCTATGCAGCACAGAAAACACACACACAATAAGTTAAAGAACACAATAATAAAAAACCTCAATAAATATAAATACATAGGATAGATTACATACGTTGATTGTATATCCATAAAGTGACGCGAGGCACAGGAGGTGACACTGACAGGAACTGATGAAGTAGTGGTGGTTGGGGTGTCGAGGTGTTGATCAGCCTTACTGCTTGGGGAAAGTCATTGTTTTTGAGTCTGGTGGTCCCAGCATGGATGCTATGCAGCCTTCTCCCTGATGGGAGTGGGACAAGAAAGCAGCATTCATCAAGGACCACCACCATCCAGGCCAATCTCCTCGTCTTGCTCCTGTCATCAGGAAGGAGGTACAGGAGCCTCAGGGCCCACATCACCAAGCTCAGGAACAGTACTACCCCACCGCCATCAGGATCCTGAATCAGAGGGGATAACTTCATTCAGCTCAACACTGAACTGATTCCACAACCTATGGACTCACTTTGAAGGATTATTTAAACACCTTCTCAGTATTATTTATTATTTATTTACTATTTAAAGTATTTTTTCACAGGTTGTCTTCCTTTGCACAGTGGTTGTTTGTCCATCCTTGAGTGTAATTTTTCATGGACTCCATTGTGTTTCTTTGTATCTACTGTGAATTCCCACAAGAAAATGAATCTCAGGGTTGTGTATGGTGACATATATATACTTTGATAAAAAATTTATATTGAACGCTGAACTAGAAATTTCCTTTGATTCACCCTGCACATTGTCTATGTACATTTGCTGTAAAGCCTTACCATCGTCACGGCAACCTGGTCCCATGCATGGTTCAAAATCTTGAGTGTGAGGGCAGGGCACGCTGAGGTCCAGCTGAGCTTTGAGCATCCTCTGTCTCATCCGTTTCCCCTTCTCGCAGGTTGAGGAGCTGCAGGCTGACCACTGAGACCAGTTGGAGTAGATACACGTTTCTGGAGTGTCATCTGCAGCCAAAGGGTTAAAGAGGTACCATTACCCACTTTCATTGACTGCTGACACCTACCGGAGTTTACAAGGATGCTGCTGGGACTTGAGGGTCTGAGTTATAGGGAAAGATTGAATAGGTTAAGACTCCATTTCATGGAGCATTGAATAACAACAGGAGATCTTAAGGAGGAGGACAAAATTATGAGGGGTATAGATAGGAGGCACCACAAAAGTGTAGTGGTTAGAGTGACTCTATCATAGCTCAGGGTGCTTCAGTGTTTGGAGTTCAATTCTGGTGCTACCTGCAGGGTGTTTGCACATAAGTGTGTGTGTTTCCTCCCACAGTCCAAAGATGGAATGGTTAGTAGGTTAATCGGTCATTGTAAATTGGCCTGTGATTAGACTAGGGTTAAATAGGTGAGTGGGCACGTGGCCAAGTGGTTAAGGCATTGAACTAGCGACCTGAAGGTCGTGAGTTCGAGCCCCAGCCGAGGGAACGTGTTGTGTCCTTGAGCAAGGCACTTAATCACACATTGCTCTGCGACGACACTGGTGCCAAGCTGTATGGGTCCTAATACCCTTCCCTTGGACAACATTGGTGTCGTGGAGAGGGGAGACTTGCAGCATGGGCAACTGCTGGTCTTCCATACAACCTTGCCCAGGCCTGCACCCTGGAGAGTGAAGACTTTCCAGGCGCAGATCCATGGTCTCGCAAGACTAACGGATGCCTTAAATAGGTGAGTTGCTGGGCATTGCAGCTTGTTGGGTCGGTAGGGCTTGATCTGCTCAGTATTTCAAAATAAATAAATAAATAAAACTAAATAAATTAAATAAATATAATTTAACAATTATAACAAATAGAAAATTATATAAGTTAGATGCTAAAGTAGAGGTATGGAATGAGATGTGAATAAATAAATTAATACACACAGGCATTTTCCCCTGAGGGTGGGTGAAATTAAAACTTGAGGTCAAGGGTTAAGGGTGAAAGGTGAAATATTTAGGGGAAACATGAGAGGGGATTTCTTCACTTAGACAGTGGTGCAAGTGTGGAACAAGTTTCGGATTGGGTTGATTTCAACACTTAAGAGAAGTTTGAATAGGTATATGGATGGGAGGGGTATGGAGGATATGGTCCAGGTGGGTCTAAGCAGAGTAACAGTTTGGCATGGACTAAATGGGCTGAAGTGCCTGCTTTAGTGCTGCAGTGCTCTATGACTCTTTGCCGGACAGTCTTTTGGAGGTGTAAGCCCGAGGAATTCTGCAGATGCTGGAAATTCAAGCAACAGACATCAAAGTTGCTGGTGAATGCAGCAGGCCAGGCAGCATCTCTAGGAAGAGGTACAGTCGACGTTTCAGGCCGAGACCCTTCGTCAGGACTTGAAGGGTCTCGGCCTGAAACGTCGACTGTACCTCTTCCTAGAGATGCTGCCTGACTTGCTGCGTTCACCAGCAACTTTGATGTATGTTGCCAGTCTTTTGGAGGTTATGGGGTGAGTTACTCTCTGCAATTTCCCTAAGGTCTGACCTGCTCTTGTGTATCTAGTCTAGTTCAGAGTCTGGTTAGTGGTAACTCCAGGGGTATAAACAGTGGGGGATTCAGAGATGGTAATACAATTAGTTGTTAGGAGATGATAACCAGATTGCTCAGTTCGTAATAGAGTCATAGAGCACTACAATACAGAAACAGAACCTTTGGCCTATCCAGTCCATGCTGAACTATTACTCTGCTTAGTCCTATTGACCTGCACCCAGACCATATCCCTCCCTACCCCTCCCATCCATGTACCCATCCAAACTCCTCTTAAGTGTGGAAATCAAACCTGTGCCCACCACCTCTGCTGGCAGCTCGTTCCACACTCTCAGAACCCTCTGAATGAAGAAATTCCTCCTCATATTCCTCTTAAACATTTCACTTTTCACCCTTAACCCATGACCTCTAGTTCTAGTCTCAACCACCCTCAGTGGAAAAAGCCTACTTATATTTACCCTTTCGAAACCCCTCATAATTTTATGCTTCTCCATAAGATGTCCTCTCATTCACTTACTCTCTAAAGAATAAAGTCCTAACCTACTCAACCTCTCTCTATTACTCAGGTCCTCCAGTTCCTGCAGCATTCTTGTAAATTTCATTTGCTCTCTTTCAACCTTACTTACCTAATTCATAGTCATAGTCATACTTTATTGATCCTGAGGGAAATTGGGTAACTCCAGTAGGTAGGTGACCAAAACTGCACACAATACTTCATATTAGGCCTCACCAATATCTCACACAATGTCAACATAACAACCTAGCTGCTGTACTAAATATTATAATACTTCATATAACATTATAGAATGGAACTACATACACTGTTCATTTATATGTGGGGCAATGCTGCTTTAAGATCTCTTCTGAAGCTCCTGATTTTTAATTTCATGCTTAGAAGTGAAGACTGACACGTTCTTCCTTTAAAAGAGGTCGCTCAATGGTTGGAACTGGTTCATTGCATTCCCTAATAATTTAGAGATATTTCTGATAGCATTTATTTGATACTTCAGTTGTGTTGTAGATTGATGAAATTGGAATAGCCAAACCTAGTTGGGCATCACACACTCAAGCAAAGTCTTAATGCAATCTATTCAAAATTACCCCAGTTGAACTCAGATAAGAACAGAATGTGAAGAAAAGTAATTCACTGTCACTCAAGACTTTTAGTTATAGTTTGTTAAGCAAATAACTTGTTCAGACTTTGAGGAAAATGATTTAAAAAATGCAGTCCTGATGAAGCGTCTCAGTCCAAATCATTGCCTGTTTATTCTTCTCCATAGAGGCTGCCTGACCTGCTGAGTTCCTCCAGCATTTTGTGTGTGTTCCTCTGGATTTCCAGCATCAGCAGTAATGGCCCATTCTCCTCTCCTATCAGATTCCTTCTTCTCCAGCCCTTTGCTTTTTTCCATCTCTCCCATCTCAAAGCTTCCTTCATCACTCCTTTCGCAGCCACCTAGCTTCACCTACCACCTTATAGCTTGTCCTTCTACCCCTCCCTCCACCCTTTTATTCTGGCATCTTCTCCCTTTCTTTCCAGTCCTGATGAAGAGTATCGACTCAAAATGTTGGCGCTTTGTTCTTCTCCATAGAGGTTGCCTGACCTGCTGAGTTCCTCCAGCATTTTGTGTCTTGCTCTGGATTCCCAGCATTTGCAGAATCTCTTGTGTTTATAAGAAGCGGGTTTGGTGCAAATGAACTCATTTGTCCTCATGTGAAAGCAGTTGGCTGCTCTGTCTTTTTAATTACAGATTTACAAGGATTACAAATGATTAATTATAGATGATTACAAATTGATCTTTGTGAATTTAGGCAGTGAATAAATTGAGTGATTTTTCTTGGGATGAAGCAGAGACTTCAGAAAATGAAGGGAGATCATGATGTTAAAGGAAAAGATGAGAAATCTGGCCCCTATCAGTTGGTCAATGTAGACACCTGTCATTCCCCTCACATGGGTCCACCTATAATCTACCACTTTCTGATTCTATTCCCATTCTCCATCCTTACCCATCTACATATCATCCCTGCTAACCCAGATCTACCTTTCACCTCTTATTTTCTGATATTATTCCCATTCACCCCTCTCTCCATCTGCCTATTACCCCTCCCCCCACCTGGATCCACCAATCACCTCCCACTTTATGATTCTGTTCCCATTCTCCATCCTTACCCATCTGCCTATCATCCTTCCTCACCTGGATCCACCTATCACCTGCCAGCTCTTGCCACACTCTGAGGGGTGTGATAAAACAAAAGGACAATGGAATACAGATTTATACTTTCTTGAAAGTGGCGTCACGGGTAGATAGGGTTGTAGAGTGAGGTTTTTTTTGCGCTTTAGCTTTCATAAAGCACAGGAGTTGGGATGTTATGTTGAAATTGTGTAAGGCATTATTGAGGTCAAATTTGACATATCAAGTAGAGTTCTGGTCTACCTATAAGAAAGATATCAATAAACTTGAAAGAGTGCAGAGAAAAGTTTTACAAGGATGCTGGGACTTGAGGACCTGAGTTATAGGGAAAGGTTAGATAGGTAAATGGATGAGAGAGGGATATGCTCCCTGGATCTTGACTCTGTAACCTTGGGAAAAGGCTGTATCTATGTCCCTTACAATTTTGTACATCTCTGCAAGATCACCCCTCATTTTCCTGTCCTCCATCTTAATGGTCTGTGCGGCAAATTGCCACACCACAGTTCAAAGCCACAGGCACTCTGCTCTGACATTTAGAGAAGAAACAACACAAGGGAAAAGTTCAATTCACCGACAGAATTAGTCTAGAATAAACTTACTTTCAATAGAATTAGACAATGTTGCCAGGATTAATTACCCACAATGCAATTACCTTCATCCGTTTCCTCCTGATTAAGATCTGCCACAATATCGTCCACGTTATCAGGCTGAATGTTACACTGCTCCCCCTGTGGAGAGATTATTGGGGACTTTACAAAAACGTTCGGGTCACACAGGCAGGAATTAAAACACAAATTAATCTGGAGCTGGAATCCCTAGGCTTGTCCTACATTGAGCTGAATGCTGATTGGCAACTCCTGCAAGGCCGCTGGTGCCAAACTTTATCAGTCTCTGCCTTTCCTTTGGATTCATCAACTGTGTGGAGGAGGGGGCCTGCTGCACGGACATCAGCTAGCTCTCCGTATCGTACTGCCCAGGCTCGCGTATTACATAAGCAGCTGGGACACAACGTCCATGGTCAATCCCGACCGACGGAGGGCCTCAGAGCTCGAACAGGAGAAACTCCATCAAACTGAACACTGTGGTTTTAGGATAACCTTGAACTCATAAAATTCTGAGATTGCACTTCCAGCACCCCTGAACAAGTTTGTGGCTGTTGTACAAACTGGGCTTAAGCTGAGGTCAGTTCCTTAGGTACCTTTCTCCCAAGACGCATCCACATTACCTTTCTTGCAATCCTCTCAATGACAGCTCTGGCCACAGGTATGATGGGTCCACCCTCAGGGTCATAAAAGGGGCTCTTTGGATGATCCAGGCTGGTTAGCGGTCTGATCCTTTCTTGGGGATCCGACATCTGATTCGGGGACTGAGAAAGTAAGAAAAATTAGTTGAAGTTGAAGCAACGCATGTCAAAGTTGCTGGTGAACGCAGCAGACCAGGCAGCATCCCTAGGAAGTTTAAGTTTATTGTCATCTGATGTACAACCAAATGAAACAACGTTCCTCCAGACCATGGTGCATCCACAAAGCATACATCACACACAGCACATAAACAAAAATATTACCACAAATAAGGTAATAAAATACAATTCAAGATGCATGCAGTGTGCAGCACAGGTGAGCAATAAACAGTAAACAGCTTGCAGTCCTAGTGATGAGGCCTCAGTGGTGGTAGGGTATTCATTAGTCTCACAGCCTGAGGGAAGAAGCTGTTACCCAGTGTGACAATCCTAGTCCTGATGCTCCTGCATCTCCTTCCTGATGGTTGTGGGTCAAGGAGATTGTGGGTGGTAGAAATCCTCATTAATGTGAGACTTAATGTTTGATGAAAGCACATAGTAACAATATCCAGTGCAAAAGAATAAAAACTCGCTGTACAATACCTTCCATTCTCCTGTCAGCTGAAGCACAATGGATGCATCCCTTTTTTGGATTTGAAGGTTGTGAGTTCAAATCTCACTCCAGAGTCTTCAGCACAAAAATCCACATTGCTGCTCCCAAACAGTACTGAGGGTCTGCAGCAGTGTCTGCAGTCAGGGCCGTCTTTCTGACAAGGTATTAAACCACAGCTAAGACAGCTCACCAACTTCCTTAAGAGCTTCAAGATATTCAGGATGTCCCACTCAACTCTTACCGATTTCTATTGATGCCCATAGAAAACATTCTGTCTGAATACATCACGGCTTGGAACGGCAACTGCTCTCTCTGCATGTGTAGCAAGAAACTGCAGGGTTGTGGACACAGCTCAGAACATCACAGAAACCAGCATTACCTCTGGCTGCACTTCTAGCTGCCTCAGAAAAGCAGCCGGAATAATCAAAGACTCACCCACCACGGACATTCTCTTCTCCTCTCTCCCATCGGGTGTAAGATACAAAAGCCTGAAAGGACATACCGCCTCCTATCCTGCTGTTGTAAGACTATTGAACAAACTTCTTGTTGGAAAAGATGGACTCTTGACCTTATAATCTACATCATTATGATTTTGCAAGCTATTGTTTACCTGCTCTGCACTTTCTTTGAGCTGTTACATTTTATAGTCTTACCTTGTAAAACGATTACAAATCTTGGTAGCACAGCTCTGTCCAAAACTTCAGAAAATTGCAGGGAGCCCAGACCATCGTGCAAGTTAACCACCTCTCTGTTGACTCCTCTACATCCCCACTATCTTGGCAAGCAGCCAGCGTAATCAAGGCTCCCTCCCACCTGGCCATTCTCCGTCCTCCCCCATTCTATCACGCAGAAGTCTGAGAGCATGTACCGCCAGCCTCAAGGACAGCGTTAATCCCACTGTTATTAGATTCTCAAGCAGACGTCTTATACACTGAAGTGAGTGGTTGAACGGTAGGGTGCCGTGCACAATCCTGATTAGATGGAGATGGACATGAGAGCACGGAGGAACATCTGGTGAAACTTCTGAAATGCCTGCTTCGCTACTGCTGCTACTGTGTGGTCCGGAATCTCCAGAGGAGCAGGCCCCGAGTCCTCGGCTTTGCTTGTTGCTCGGCTGCCGGCCGGGGTCAAAGCGCTCAGCAGAGGATGGTGCCCAAAGAGGCTGTATCGGAGGGGCTGGTCGGAAGCTCGAAGTTTTCGGACGGACTCAGAGTCCGCTGCGGTCGGGTGCTTCCAATGGTGCTGCATCGGCGAGTTGGCGGCGCTTGGAGGTTCATGGCGGGGAGAGTTCCTCCCTTCTGCCGCCTGTGTGGGATGATGAGTCTATCGGGACTTTGAGACTTTTTTTTACTGTGTCCATGGTCTGCTCTTTATCAAATTATGGCATTGCTTTGCACTGTTGTAACTATATGTTATAATTATGTGGTTTTCTCAGTTTCAGTCTTGGTTTGTCCTGTGTTTTCGTGTGATATCATTCTGGACGAACATTGTATCATTTTTTAATGCATGCATTTCTAAATGACAATAAACGAGGACTGAGTGTCCTCATAATCTAAAAAAACTCTTGATGTCCCAACCTATCTTGTCATGGCATTTGCCCTTTACTTGCAGACCTGCACTGCACTTCCTCTGTAAATGCAACATGACGTGCTACATTCGTTTTCCCCTTTCACCACCTCAAAGCTCTTCTGTACAGAATCACTTGTCTGGATGGACCAGGAAGCAACAGCTTTTCGCTGTATCTCATTACAGTGTTGGAGCTGGAATGTTTGGCAGCACGTGCTTCACATGTCTTCTGCACATCATTGGGTGCGGTGGTTGTTAATACAAACTGACACATTTCACTGTTTGTTTCAATGTGCAGTACTGTGCCGAAGTCCACACTACGCCGGATAATTTTGAAAACGCCAGTTTCGAGTAAAAACGACAGGCGTCCACACTAAGCGTTTTTCAAAATATCTCCATCCACATTAGGTGGATATTTGGGCGAATCTCCTCCTACCGGGCATGCGCAGGACGCACAGAAAACAAGCGAAGAGGAAACGGTATACTTGGTGCATGTTTGTCCAGTTACAGAGTAGAAAAACTTTACAGGACTAGCTCTTGTCTCTCACGCAGGAGGACTTAAAACTAAAAAAAAACTACTGGAGCGTATATATATATATATATATATATATATAGCTACATATATGTGCCTACACATGTGCCTATATATAGGCACATATATATAGCTAGGGTGCCTAAGAATTTTTCATAGTACTGCAATAATTTTATGTATTGCACTGTACTGCTGCCACAAAAAAAACAACAGATGTCATTACACATGTGAGTGACGATAAAGCTGATTCTGATATAGGCCTCTATTGTGGACTGAGAGTGGGAAAGGAGCAGGGAGAGGGGAATCATGGTTGGGAAAGGGGGCAGGGAGAGGGGACGGAGTGGGAAGCACCAGAGAGACATTCTATAATGAACAGTAAACCAATTGTTTGGAATCAAAATGACCTTGCCTGGTGTCTCGGGGTGGGTGTGTCTGCACCCACACAAACCCCCCCACCGCTGACACTCCTTCTCTGCCACCTGTCCCACACCCCTCCCTCGACGCTCCACTCTCACCATTCCCAGCACCGTTTGCCACACCAGATTTACAAACTCGATCTCCACTCTACATTGACAAATACAGTACATTGCAAAGGCTTAGGCACCCCAGCTATGTATATGTGCCTGACTTTTGCACAGTACTGTACATCTGATAAATCAATCGGAATCTAAATGTAACAATAATAAGCCAATACATTAAGAGAAACAGGTAATCTGACCATTTTCTGATTACCATATGTACTACTGGAAAAGAGCCAGTTACATCATGAAGGATCCCACCCCCCCTGCTCATGGACTGTTTGTTCCACTCCCTTCAGGGAGGGGGCTATGTGGCATCCACACCAGGACCACCAGACTCAAAAACAGTTACTTTCCCCAAGCAGTAAGACTGATCAACACCTCCACCCACTAACCCAACTTTCCACAAACCCCACCACCACTACTTTATCATTTCTTGTCAGAGTCAGCTTATGTAGAGACACTCCTGTACCTAATGTCACTTTATGGACATACAATCAATCTATGTATATAAGACCATAAGATAAAGGAACAAAATTAGACCGTTTGGCCCATCGAGTCTGCTCCATTATTTAATCATAGCTGATCCATTTCCCCCTCTGCCCCAATTTTATTGGTTGTTTTTCGTCCTGTTGGGAGCAGTCTTTCATTGATTCTATCACGTTTCTTGTATTTACTGTGGAGAGCTGCAAGAAAATGAATCTCAGGGTTGTATACGGTGACGTTTATGTACTTTGATAATAAATTTACTTTGAACTTTGAACCTTTATGGGCATAGAATCAATCTATGTATACTGACTACCTTATGTATTTATATTTATTGTGTTTTTTTAAATGTTGTGTTCCTTATCTGACTGTGTTAGTTTTTGCTGCATCGGCTCCAGAGAAATAATCATTTCATTCTCATTTATGCTTGTGTACTGGGAATGGCATTAAACAATCTTGAATCGTGAATCTCGAATCATGAATCTTTTTTTACATTATAGAGGGACTGACAGAGTACATGTCCGGAAATTGCTTCACTCTGTGAGGGTGACCAGAGCAAGGAGGCACAGTGAGAACTGGCAAGGAGCAGTAACTGGGATTTATTCTAATAATGTAAGGTCTGAACTGTGTTGCAGCAGATGGTGAAGTGTAATTCTGTTAAATAAATCTCAATTAATGTAGGATTGATAATTTTGGCCAGGAAACTACAGGATTAACATTAATAATCCATCTGGCTCACTGGCATGTATTAGGGAAGGAATCTACCATTTTAACAGAGCTACAAGTAACCCAAACCCTCACTAATAATTGTTGACTCTCTGTTGCCTTCTGTAGGAGTATGCAAAGCCATACAGTCCAGCGGAAGTTAGGAATTAACTTATATCATATGTACAAACAAAACATAGAGGAATCCTTTAATTGTACACTCGTTCTTTTAAATTTCTGGCAATTAAAATGGGAACAATTCAGAATTTATTGCCTCAGTTATGACCTCAATGCAGGGCACTAGGCAGAACGTAAAACCACATCTGAAACATCTGGATAGATCACATAAAATATTATAGCTGGTACTCATTAAAATGCAGCTGTTTTAAGTTTTTGCATTCTGCAGTCTCAAGAGTTTGATTCAGGCACTTCTGAACATTTTCCCACAGTAATCTGCTTCGCAAACATTTTTAATCTCGTCATGCAGGATCCTGTCCTTATCGACGTGTTGCAGGGCAGCTTGCAAGGAAAGGAAGGCGGAGATGACTGCGCCTGTCACGGAAACGATAGGTGATAGCCACACACCTCCCTCCACAAAGCACATGAGAGGCATACCTGTTATAATAGTTATGTTACTAGACTAGCAAGCTAAGTCTTGGCTCATTGATCCAGAGACACCATGACTGCATGAACACGCTTGTATTTATGTATGCATGTGTGTAAGTATTTATTTATCTATATATGGGGAATTTTAAATTCAAACATGTATGCATTCGCATATTTACGTTTGTAGACTGTAACGTTGAAACAGCAAGCTCTTGGGCCCACCCCCCTCACTGTAGCAGGAGCGATATCTCTCTTTCCCTTGTTAATGAGAGGCAGGGCCTGTTGAGATGCTGAGGTGTCGGGATGGACTGTAGTTTTTGGTCTTTGGGGGCATGCTATTGCTTTGGTGGGTGCTGGGGGGATGCTTTCTGCTGGAACAAGTGGGGGTGTGGGGGGGCAGATTTGATGCTTTGCTGTGGCTTGTAGGTGGGAGTGGGGAGGGAAGCTTTGTGGTTCTAACTTTTTTCTGCCATTCAATCTTTGTTTTATTTCTCTGTCTGTGAAGAGCAAGGATTTCAGGTTTTATACTGTATACATTCTCTGACGTTAAATTGAACCATTGATCATGTATATATGTACCTATTTATGAGGGGTGCATGAAGTATCCAGGGAGAGGTCGCTTCTTTGGTGAAGGGGCTTGTCATATCCATTCTGGGGCTGCTCACTCACCCTCAGTCCCCACCAGACACTCAGTTCTCACCTGTAGGTCCCCAGCCTGGTATACCACTTTGACAGACGGGCTAAACGGGTGGCCTCAACCCCTGGTGAGGTAAGGTCATACATGTCCTAGCATGTGAAGTCAGCTCTGGCAGACCGGGTGGATGAGATCTACAGTGAGATCCAATGGCCAGGAAGGTCGTACTGCAATGCTCCATGGGAGTGAAGGACGGGACAAGGAAGATGTCATGGTCATCCACTGAAACCAAGGAAGATGCCCAGTTTGTGACTTTTATTCGCACCACTGGATCTGGACCTCAGAGGCTGAGAGAGCAGAACTGCCCCAATGCAATGGCTTTTCCACTTTAAAAACTTTACCGCACAGTTTTGGACATGGACAACTACCACTGCCACCACCATATATTTACGTATATATGTTTTTATTTTTTTAAGAAATTAACATTATTATAACTGGGGGTGGTAGTGGGAATGAGCTCTCACTAACTATTAAATGGTGGCGTGCACCTCAAATAACCCCTGACAACCAAGTCCAGCTTCTGGCCTTCACACGCGACTTAGTGAAGTCCAACGGAACCATTTCTACTGACAGAAGAGAAGGCAAATGCAGGTTACTGGTGCATTAAAACCAGTCACTTCAGGCAAATGAGGCTCATCAACTGTGGTTTGCAGCTCATCTAGGAGAAGGAAAATTCTGATCTCAAATTTCTGCTGCCTTACATCTATACCCACTAATGGGGAAGGTTTCGGTTGTAAACCCTGAAGAAAAATCTGGAGTCCCTAAGACAGTCCTACGTTGAGTTCAATGCTGACTGGCAACTCCTGCAACTGTATCGGTCTCTGTCGTTCCTTTGGATTCCTCAGCTGTGTGGAGAGGGGGAGCCTGCTACACGGGCAACAGTTTGCTCTCCATATCGTACTGCCCAAGCTTGGGTATCATGTAGACAACTAGGACACGTAGACAGCTGAGAAACAGCACCCATGGTCGACCCTGATGGCTTTGTTTATTTATTTATTTATCTCACTATTTTTGTTACCTCATTATTTTTGCACTATTTATTTAATTGTGTGGGCATGTTGCCAAGTGGTTAAGGCATTGGACTAGCGACCTGAAGGTCGTGAGTTCGAGCCCCAGCCGAGGCAACGTGTTGTGTCCTTGAGCGAGGCACTTAATCACACATTGCTCTGCGACGACACTGGTGCCAAGCTGTATGGGTCCTAATGCCCTTCCCTTGGACAACATTGGTGTCATGGAGAGGGGAGACTTGCAGCATGCTGGTCTTCCATACAACCTTGCCCAGGCCTGCGCCCTGGAGAGTGAAGACTTTCCAGGCGCAGATCCATGGTCTCGCAAGACTAACGGATTCCTTAAAATTTATTTAATTTTTATATCTATATCTATACCTATATACTTAGATAGAGGTGTTTATAAAAAGAGGGCATAGATTAGTGGATGGTCAAAGTAATTTTTCCAGTGTAGAGGAGTCTAAGACTGGAGGACAGAGGACCATAAGGCAAAAGACATAGCAGCAGAATTAGGCCATTGCCCATTGAGCCTCCACTGCTCTTTAACTGTGACTGATTTATTTTCTCTTTCAACCCCATTCTCCTCCCTTCTGTTGTAGAAGGTAGAAGGTGAAAGATTTAAAGGGGTCCTGAGGTCTCATGAGGATCTCTGCAGCAAGCCACAGAGCGCTAGGCTTCTAGGTTTCTCTAGCACCTGTGTTTACTAATTTTTATCATAATTAGAGTCATTAAGCCTGTGTTCTTCGTGTTTAATCTTGTTAAGTTAATTGTGACTGGCACAGGTTTTCCGCATTCGATGATTATTTAATGGGGACTCTCATTTAGCGCTGTTGTCAAAGTCCTTGTGTGAAGAATGATTTGTCTCATGGGGTCGCTCGGTCGTGCCTCCAATGATCTGTGGTACTCATACGTATAACCTCTTGTTTCTGTCTCTACGTGGGGAGTCTGCCATCCCTGCACTCCCGACTCAGCGAGACAGAGTCTGCTGATCCTTCATAACTGGGTTGAGTCGTAGCCAGTGCTCACGGTGACGGAGTCTGCCGTCCCTCTACACCTGGGTTGGGTCATTGCCAGTGTCCACCGTGACAGAGTCTGCTGTTCCTCTGTACTTGGGATCAGTTGTTGTGAGCATACAGCATGGCATGAGTGGCAACTTTTATCCTCCAGAGGGTAATGCATATAAGGAACGAGCTGCCACAGGAAGTTGTAGAGGCAGATACAATTCATTTGTTTGTTATGTGCCATGTCGTATGACATGGGCAATCATTATCTATCTATGACCGCGATTGTTCTTGGCAAAGTTTTCTACAGAAGTGGTTTGCTATTGACGCCTTCTGGGCAGCATCTTTACAAGACGGGGAACCCCTGTCATTATCAATACTCTTCAGAGTTTGTCTGCTTGGTGTCAGTGGTTGCAGAACCAGGATTTGTGATCTTGGAGTAGATTAAAAGGTCAGCACAACCATGCCCTACTGCATCACTGCCATCGACAGGACATGGCCACAATCATCATGAGAATATGTTGGCGATGAATTAGGCACATGTTGAGATGAGAGGCCAGCTCCATCATCAGGGCATCCCCTCAATGGACCCCTGAAGGGCAGAGGAAATGCAGGAGACCAGGGAAAATTTGGCGCCATACCATACATACATATATACCATACCATACCATAAGGGCAGAAATAAGGACCCTGAATCACAACAGGGGCACTGTAGAGAAGCAGGCCAAGAACAGACAGAGATGGAGGATCTTCATTACTGTCCTAAACAAAACGCAGTTGCAGGAAACACAAAATACTCTGCAGATGCTGGGGTAAAAGCAACACTCACAACACGCTGGAAGAACTCAGCAGGTCGGGCAGCAAGCATGGAAATGATCAGTCAACGTTTCGGGCCGGAACCTTTCACAACGCAACGTTTCGTTTCGGTCCTGACGAAGGGTTCTGGCCCGAAACGTTGACTGATCATTTCCACGGACGCTGCCCGACCTGCTGAGTTCCTCCAGCGTGTTGTGAGTGTTGCTCTTGCAGGAAAGCAGCATCTGTGCTTTCTTCTCACTGCCACCATCCGGAAGAAGGTACGTGAGCCTCAGGACTCACACTACTAGCTTCAGAAACAGCTACTACCCCTCAAACACCAGGTACTTGAACCAAAGAGGATACCTTCCCTTGTCCCATCATTTAAATGTTCCCACAACAAATGGACTCACTTTCAAAGACTTGTCATCTCATGTTTTTGATATTTATTGCTTAGTTATTTATTATTATTTCTTTCCTTTTATATTTGCACTATTTGTTTTCTTTTGCATTCTGGTTGAATGCCTAAGTTGGTGCGGTCTGTGGTAGTTATTATTCTATAGATTTATTGACTGTGCCCAAACGACAATGTATCTCAGGGTTGTATATAGTGAACTAAATGTACGTTGTTAATAAATTTACTTTGAACTTTTAACTTCTATGTACAATACTGAGGGCTGAAGGGCCTGTACTGTGCAATACTCTTCAAAGTTCTCTGTCCTATGTTCTATATTCTAATTTACAACTTTCCCATTTGATGAGGGAGACTACTTAAAATTCTAGCAGGCAACAATGTTTTAACGGGGCTGTGTGCAAATATTGCAATGAAAATATTTTTACATCTGAGCGCTCCTGGCTTTAATTGTTTGCCTTTGTTTACACGGTCATGTTGCCTTCAAGAATACCAATCAGATTGCAGCCCTGTGTTCCAGTGATGGTGTCTGAAAAGACTTCACACTTGAAATTTCCCTCTGTAATACCTTTCTCAAGAAGAACGCACCGTTGTTGACTTTTTTAGACTGTATACTTGCTGAACATTTGCTATAATCTGCAACCCATATTTACAGAGAATAGGAAAATGTCCCAAAAAACTATGCAACAGAATTAGTAAAAACGATCTGTTGTACATTGAACTTAAATAATATAAAAAGTTGTGGAATCTCTAGAGCGGGTGCGGAGGAAGTTTACTGGGATAACACACATAAAATAGTGGCAGAACTCAACAGATCAGGCAGCATCAATGGAAAGGAATAGAGTTGATGATTCAGGCCGACAATCAGTCCTGACGGAGAATATCAACCCAAAATGTCGACTCTTCATTTCTTTCAATAGATGATGCCTTACCTGCTGAGTTCCTCCAGTACTTTGTCCACTTTACTTTGGATTTCCATCCTCTGCAGAATCTCTTGTACTTAAGATTTACTAGGATACTGCCTGTACTAGAGGGCCTATCTTATAAGGATAGGTTGATCAAGCTGGGGCTTTTCTCTTTAGAGAAAAAGAGGAAGAGAGGTGACTTGATAGAAGAGTACAAGATGATAAGAGACATAGGTTGATTGGTCATCCAGAGACTATTTTTCAGGGTGGAAATCTTGCTTCAGTATTAAGAGGAGAGAAAATGTATGGTCAATTAAAAGGGGAGAGGGGGAGTAGTGAAACAGGAGTTATTGGTGGACTGAGGAAGTGATTCGTGGACTGAAGAAGTGATTGATGAGCTGAGGAAGTGATGGTGGACTGAGGAGGTGACTGGTTAACTGAGGAGGTGATTGGTTAACTGAGACTGAATGGTGGACTAAGACTGTTATTGGTGGACTGAGGAGGTGATCGGTGGATTGAAGAAGTGATTGATTGAGGAAGTGTTGGTGGACAGAGGAGGTGATTGGTTAACTGAGGAGGTGATTGGTGGACTGTGAACGTTATTGGTGGATTGAGGAGGAGGTTGGTAGATTGAGGAGATGGTTGGTGAACTGAAGAGGTGATTGGTGGACCGAGGAAGTGATGGTGGAGTGAGGAGTTAATTGGTGTGGTGGACTAATGAGGTGATTGGTGGACTGAGGAGGAGAAGGTTGACTGAGGAAGTGATTAGTGGACTGAGCAGGGATGTAGTAAGATGAGAAGAAAAGCAAAGATCACAGAAACATCAAGAACCCATTAACGATCCCATGACCAAGTCAAAGCCCAAAACTTGGGGGGGGGGCATAAATTTCGGGTGGGGGGGGGAATTTAAAAAGGACCTAAGGAGCAACTTCTTCACATAGAGGGTGACAAGTACATGGAATGAGCTGCCAGGGGAAATGGATCCTGTTTTTGCTGTTGTAGTTTTGTTGCTTGTTGTGCTCTGTGTTGTTCTGCTGAACATTGTGGTCATGCTAAGTTGGCACCGGAATGTATGGCATTGTGAGCTGCCCACAGCACACCCTCGGATGTGTTATTTGGTGAACAAGTTTGTAAGTTCTCCCCGTGTCTGTGTAGGTGTCCTGTGGGAGAATGTATGATCATGAGCACATTCCAGAAATGTATGGGTTAGGGTTAGTAGGCGGTGGACATGCCACGTTGATGCCGGAAGCTTGGTGACACTGGTGGGCTGCCCCCAGCACATCCTCGGACTGTGTTGGTCATTGACGCTAAACTTTTCTGTAAGTTTCAATGTTCAAGTGAAAAATAAACTTGAATCTTGAATCTTGAATTTTGAATCTATTTATATGCATTGGAGATGGCAGAACCAAGCCTGTTCACATAAGGCAACACTAATGACAACTTTGATCACTTTGCACTAAATCCGACTTTGTTTTTTTTGTTCTAATTGTGTTCTGCCTTATAAAAATTGTGCCATGGCTACTACTAATGCGTCACTACTACAGCTTGGGGCATTGCATTTCCAAAGTCAATTCTGCCATCAGCTGTAAGGAGGTTGTATGCTCTCCCTGTGAACTGCATGAGTTTCCTCTGGGCGCTCCGCTTTCCTCCCACAGTCCAAACAGCATTGGCTACGCTGATTGGTCATTGTAAATGGTTGGCGGAGTGGAGATATGTCTGTACCAAAGAAGGTGTAAGGTGCTCCTTTCCTCCACTAACCTGTAGGCCACCCTTGGGCAAGGTGTAGCACCTACTTAGCCCCCCGATCAGGGTCAGGGAATTAATGATTATGGGAAAAGGCAGGTACAGTATGTGGAGATGAGTCCATGGCCTGATCAGCCATGATCTTATTGAATGGCGGAGCAGGCTTGATGGGCCAGGTGGCCTGCTCCTGCTCCTATTTGTTATAATCTTATGTTCTTACATGAAGCCATGGGAGCAGGTGGTGGATGGTCGTATGAGCAGCTGGTGCATATCACAAGTCCTGGTTATGCAACCACTGACGTCAGGTAGACAATCTCTGAGGAGTATTGATAATGGCTGGAATCACTCATCTTGTAAAGACACTGCCCAGAGGAAGGTAATGGCAAACCATTCTGTAGAAAAATTTGCCAAGAACAATCATAGTCATGAGACCATGATCACCCACATCATAGAACACGGCATATAATGATGATGATGATGATGATAGTCATTGTAAGTTGTCCTACGATTGGGGTAGTGTTTAATAGGTCGGTTGCTGGGCACTGTGACTCGTTGGGTTGAAAGGGCCTGCTCTGCGCAGTATCACTAAATAAATAAATAATGTGTGCTTCTCCTGTGAATGCTGCTTAACTGGTACAGTGTACCTGTGATGGTATTGTGAGTTTATCATTCCATCTGTGCATACATGAACCTGCACACGTGACAATAAACACAACTTTGACATTGACCTTGATCTACAGGTGAACAAAACCAATGTTTGCTAAATCCCATCACACCTCAGTCAAACCTGTGACAAACTGCGATAAACTCTTGCAAGAAGAAGGGCCCAAAGCATTGTTGAGGGTCTCCACTTCCCATCTCACAATCTCTTTGACCCACTACTGTCAGGAAGGAGGTACAGAAGCATCAGAACTAGGACTGCCAGACTGGGTAACAGATACTTCCCTCAGTCTGTGAGACTAATGAATACCCTGCCACCACTGAGATCTCGTCACTAGGACAGCGAGATGTTTACTGTTTACCTCTGCTGCGTTCATTTTTTGAATTATAATTCATTAACTTATATGTTGATATATGTTTTGTGGGTAAACCATGGTCCAGAGGAACATAGTTTCATTTGGTTGGAAATATGTACAATCAGATGACAGTAAACTTGAACTTGAAGTCATGATGGTTAAAATCTGGTTGCATCAATGATTGGACCTTGCAAGAAATAATGATAAAGATTAGCTTTGTCACATGGAGTCACAGAGAGTCTACAGCACAGAAACAGATCTTTCGGCCCATCTAGTCTGTGCCAAACTATTATTCTTCCTTGTCCTATTGACCTTCTCCTGGACCATAGCCAGTTTTGATTTATGCTCTTCTTATGCACATGGACATAGAAACATCAAAACATACAGTGAAAAGCATTGTTTGCATCAACAACCAATACAGTATGAGGATGTGCTGGGGTCAGCCTGCAAGTATCGCCATGCTTCTGTGGCCAACACAGTATGGCCTGAACTCACTGACCCTAACCCATATATTTTATTTTATTTGGAGACACAGTGTGGAACAGGCCCCTCCAGCCCAACGAGCCGCACTGCCCAGCAACCCACCTAGTTAACCCTAGCCTAATCACAGGACAAGGTACAATGACCAATTAGCCTACTAACCCGTACGTCTGTACATTATGGGAGGAAACCAGAGCACCCAGAGGAAACCCACATGGTCACAGGGAGAACATACCAAATCCTTACAGGCAGCGCCGGAAATAAATTCCAAGCTCTGATATATGTAGCTGTAATAGCGTCGTACTAACTGCTACACTACCATGGTGCCTGGAGCACCCAGAGGAAATTACATAGAACATACAAACCCACTAGAGACAGCAGAAGGAATTGAGCACCGATCGCTAACACTGTAAAATGTAATGCTAACTGCTATGTAACTGTGCTGCCCCCAGTGATAGTAAACATGCAGCATTAAGTGGCAAATTGTCCCAGAGTGCTTTCTGAAGTTCAAAGTGAACTTATTATCAAAGTACATATACGTCACCATGTACAGCTCTGAGATTCATTTCCTTGTGGCAGGCTCAGTAAATCCAAGAACCACGATATAATCAATGAAAGACTGTTCCCAACAGGGTGATCAAACAGCTAATGTGAAAAAGACAATAAACCGTGCCAATACAAAGAAAAAAATAAAGGAAAAGTAATAAGAAACAAATATCAAGAACAGAAGAAGACGAGTCCTTGAAAGTGAGTCCATAAGTTGTGGGAACAGTTCAGTGATGGGGTGAGTCAAGTTGAGTGAAGTTATCCCCACTGGTTCAAGAGCCTGATGGTTACTACTACATAGACCCAGGCCTGGGGGCCGGCGTTGGGCACGATGACAGACTCTCCACTTCTCCCTCTCCCTCACCACTGTGTTCAGTTCATCTACATTAGCCGCGCCGCTGTCTTCTAGGAGCGTGTTGACCATAGTCTTGGGAGGGCACCCAGGGTTTATCCTCCCAAGCTTGGGCTCCCATATGATGACTAGGCTGGCAGGTAGCTCGGGGTGGCATAGACAGTGCCCCGCTAGTTGCAGTCTTCTCGCCTCAGTTTTAGTGGTGATCATCGGTAGGTCTCATAGAGCTCAATGTTCGTCATGTGCTCGTCATAGCGACCATCTAGAGCCTTTCGCATCGTCTTGGTGAGTGTTCACGTCTCGCATCCGTACGTGAGAATGGACTCTATGACTGCTGTGAAAATCCTCTTTCTAAGCCCTCTAGTCAGGTTCGACTTCCAGATTTCCTTCACGTCGTTCATAGCCCTCCACGCCAGCGCTTTCCATATCTTTATGTCCTTCTCCGAACTCATCATTCTTGACCCCTGGTGGTTGAGGGGTAATAACTGTTCCTGAACCTGGCAGTGTGGGCCCTGAGGCTCCTGTACCTTCTTCCTAATTGGCAGCAATGAGAAGAGAGCATGACCTGGGTGATGGGATCTTTGATGATGGATTCTGCTTTCCTGCGACTGTGCTCAATAGTTGGGAGGTTTTTACCCGTGATGGACAACTTTTGGTACGATTTCCCATTCAAGGGCATTGCTGTTTCCATATACTCTCCACCACTTCTATAGAAGTTTGTCAAAGTTTTAGATGTCATGCCAAATCTTCGCAAACTTCTAAGGAATTTCAAAGAAACTTCTAGCTAATGAAGTTGTATTTGTAGCGTACTGTGCTGCAGCCACAAAGAGTAGATTTTCATGGCATTTATACCATTTATACCATAGTATGAATGCCTATGACTATAACCATGAAGTCCACAGCAGCTGATAAAAGATGCCGGAATTTCAGATGGTGACGTGGAGATGTACAGGAGTGAGATAAATCAGCTGGTTGAGTGATGTCGCAACAACAACTTCTCACTCAACCTCAGGAGACCAAGGAACTGATTATGGACTTCAGAAAGGGGAAGACAAGGGAGACCACACCAGTCCTCATCAAGGGATCAACAGTGGAAAGGATGAGCACTTTCAAGTTCCAGGGTCTCAACATCTCCGAAAATCTATCCTGGGCTCAACATGTCAGTGCAATAACAAAACGATATGACAGCTATATTTCATGAGGAGTTTGGGAAAATTTGGTATGTCAAAGACTCAAGCAAATTTCTACAGACGTACCATGGAGAGAATTCTGACTGACTGTATCACCGTCTGATACGGAGTTTACAATGCATCGGATTGGCAAAAGTCGCTCTTAAATTTTCGGCCAGATGGGTCTCAGCAGCTCTGGACTGCAGTGACTCTGGAAGGATTCAGATCTAGTTCCACTCAGAATAACCCACACAACAGACCCCCAAGGCTAAAATATTATTCCTGTGTAGCATTGCCCAGAACCACATGCTGTTGTGCCAAGTACCATCAGATCAAGGTTCGTGTCTGAACCTAAATTCCGTTACACTTAATGTAAGTCATATGAGAGAAAGGTCAATATTCCAATGGGTTTTTCAATTGTTCTTTGGGAATTTCAACTGTTCTTCGGCTTAATGTCTATACATTCAGTGGCCACTTTATTAGGTACATCTGTACACCTGCTTATTAATGCAGATATATAATCAGCCAATCACATGGCAGCAACCCAATGCATAAAAGCATGTAGACATGGTCAAGAGGTACAGCTGATGTTCAGACCAAACATCAGAATGGAGAAGAAATGTGATCTAAGTGACTTTGACCATGGAATGATCGTTGATGCCAGACGGGGTGATTTGAGTATCTCAGAAACTGCTGATCGCTTGGGATTTTCACACACAACAGTCTCACAGTTACTTAACAGAGAATGATGTGAAAAACAAAATAAATCCAATGAGTGGAAGTTCTATGGGTGAAAATGCCTTGTTAATGAGAGGGGAATGGACAGACTGGCTTCAAGCTGACAGGAAGGCAACAGTAACTCAAATAACCACGTGTTACAACAGAGGTGTGCAGAAGAGCATCTCTGAATGCACAACACATCGAACCTTGAAGTGCATGGGCTACACAACAGATTCCACTCCTGTACCCAGTACAGGGGTCACTCAGTGTATTATCCCTGCGTGGCACTGTCCCAGAACCACATACAGTTGCTCCAGATGCCATCATATCAAGGCCTATATCTGAAGACAACTATTCTTCTCCTTTAACCTTTAAGCCAAATGAGAGAAAGGGCAACATCCTAACTGGTATGTCTTTAGCCTTTGGGAGGAAACCTGAGCACCCAGAGCAAACTCACTTGTACACGGGAAGGAATGTACAAACTTGCACCAGAAATGAACTCTGAACTCTGACACACCAAGCTGTAATATATACAGAAAGGTGCCGGAAAAGGGCCAGTAACATCATGAAGGATCCCACCCTCCCTGCTCATGGACTGATCGTCCCACTCCCATCAGGGAGGAGGCTACGTAGCATCCACACCAGGACCGCAAGACCCAAAAACAGTTACTTTCCCCAAGTAGTAAGGCTGATCAACACCTCCATCCAGCAACCCACCCCTCCACATCCCCAACCACCACTACTTTATCATTTCCTGTCAGACACCTTATGTACAGACACTCCTGTGCCTAGCGTCACTTTATGGACATAAAAATCAGTGTATGTATATAAGCTAGCTTATGTATTTGTATTTATTATGTTTTATTATTATTGCGTTCTTTATCTTACTGAGTGTTTTTGTGCTGCATTGAATCCACAGTAACAATTATTTAGTTTTCCTTTACACTTGTGTGCTGCAAAAGACATTAAATTGAATGAATCTTCAATCTTGACTGTATGCACACAAAGGGTTTTCACTGTATCTCAGCACATGTGGCAATGAAAAATGAATTACCTCTTTCTTTGAGCAACACCGCTGAGAAAATAAGGAACTGCTTACCAGGTAGGTCACTCCACTGTCAGTCCCAGCATCCCAAGGAATGAGGTCCTGAACAACCTTCTGTACCCAGCCACAGTCCTTGGTGCAGAGGTCCTCGGCAGAGAGACCCACATTCCAATCTGGGCTGGGGCCTAGCATCGTCAGGAAGGACATAAGGTGCCGTGTGCGATCGACGGAGAACTCTGCGGATGGAGCCGCACGCCTGAACAGCATGAGAAAGAAACAGAGATGATTGAAACTGGCAGTGCAGCACAGTGTAATTTCAAGTTCAGCATTAACATTGAAATGCAGTATAACAAGTACTTATGATGTGAGCTGGAGTTCCAAATGTCACTTAACTCCAAATAGGTCTTGCTGTCGTGGTGATTAATAATTTAGAGACTGTTTTCTCTTCTCATTGCTACCATCAGGCAGGAGCCTTAGGTCCCACACCACCAGGCTCAGGAACAGTTATTACCCTTCAATGATCAGGCTCCTGAACTGGTGTGAATAACTTCACTCACCCCAACACTGAAATGATTCCACAAACTATGCACTCACTTGGATTTTCAGAAGTCATTTGATAAGGTGCTACACATGAGGCTGCTTAATTTTCAGAGGTTTCACAAATTGGCAATCTACCGTTGTGAGATTTCAAATTATATTTTCTAGATTCTTGATGCAAATTTCTGAATTGCTCATCAAGCTATATAACCACATCTGGGACAGTGAAAGAACTTGAGAATGCAGAGAAAATTAGTTTTGGAAAGTTGCCATGGCTAACCAAGATGTCTGATCAGACAAAGTGATAGCATTGTAGTAACACAACACACAAAATTCTGGAGGAACTGAGCAGGTCTGGCAGCATCAATGGAAATGAATAAACAGTCGATGTTTCAGGCCGAGACCGTTCTTCGGGACTGGGAAAAAAGGAGGAAGATGCCAGAATTAAAAGGTGGGGGAGGGGAAGGAGGACAAGCTAGAAGGTGATAGGTGGAGCTTGGTGGGTGGGAGAGGAGCTGAAGTAAGAAGCTGCGAGGTGATAGGTGGAAAGGTAAAGGGCTGGAGAAGAAGGAAAATGATAGGAGGAGAGAGTGGACCATGAGAGAAAGGAAAGAAGGAGGGAGAATCATGTAGCAATGGAGGAGGATTATTTGCCCCATCATGCTCTGTCAGTTCTTTGGAAATTAGTCCTACTCCTCTGATCTTGCCCAAAAGATAAGGCAGTTCACAAGGATGATTCTGGGAATGTACGGGTTATTATACAAGGAACATTTGATGGCTCTGGGTCTGTACTCGCTGGAATTTAGAAGGATGGGGGGGGGGTGGATCTCATTGAAACCTTCTGAATGTTGAAAGGCCTAGTCAGAGAGATGTGGAAAGGTTTCCCATGGTGGGAGAGTCTGGGGGGAAGAGGGCACAGCCGCAGGATAGAGGGGGTCCACTTAAAACAGAGATGCAGAGAAATTTCTTTAGCCAGAGGGTGGTGAATTTGTGGAATTTGTTACCACAGGCAGCTGTGGAGGCCAGGTCATTTGGTGTATTTAAAACAGAGATTGATAGGTTCTTGATTGAATACTGCATCAAAGGTTACAGACAGAAGGCCGGGGAGTGGGGCTGAGGAGGAGAAAAAATGATCAGCCATAATCGAACGGCGAAGCAGACTCGATGAGCCACATCAGAACACATTGTACCCTGCCCTGAAGTTCCTTGCACACGACCATCGCAAGTAAAAGCAGTTTGTAACACTAGGGATGACGTTTTACACTGGTTCCACATTCCAAATCTAAGCATGCATCCCTTAATTACTCATAGAACATATAACAGTACAGCACAAGAACAGGGCTTTCAGCCCATAATGTTGTGCAAAGCCAATTAAATTTGTAATCAAATCACCAATTAAGCTAATGTCTTCTCCTACAAAATGTCCACATCCTTCCGTTTTCCTCACATTCATGTGCCTATCTAAATATCTGTTAGAAGTTTCTAATGTATCTACCTCCTCCACCATCCCAGGTAATGCATTCTAGACATCCATCACTCTCTGTGTAAAACAAAACTAAACCCCTCATATCTCCTTTGAACTTACCCCCTCTCACTTTAAATTCATGCCCTCTGGTATTAGATATTTCAATCAACGGGAAAAAGATATTGTCTTAATACTCTATCTTTGCCTCACATCATCTTATAAACCTGTCAGATCTCCCCTCAGTCTTCACTATTCTAGAGAAAACAACCCAAGTTGTCAACTGTTTCGATATATCACATGCCCTCTAATCCAGGCAGAATCCTAGTAAACCTCTTCTGCACCCTCTCCAAAGCCTCAATATTCTTCCTATAATGGGGCAACCAGAAGTTCATGCAATCCTCCAGATGCAACCAAACTAGAGTTTTATAAAGCTGCAACAGAATTTCCTGACTTCTGAACTCAGTGCCTCGATTAATAAAGGCAAGCATGCTATATGTCTTCCTAACCACCCTGTCAACTTGTGTTGTCACCTTCAGGGAGTTATGAACTTGAACTCCAAGATCGCTCTGCTCATCAGCACTGTTAAGGCCCTTACATTTCACCCACCAAGGTGCAACACTTCACATTGGCTGGGTTAAACTCCGTCAGCCATTTCTCCGCTTATCTCTGCAACTGATCAATATCCCATTGTATTCTTTGCCAGTCTTCTACGCTGTCCACAACACCACCAATTTTCGTAATATCCCTACCATTGATTTCAGACTCACTGGTCTACAGTTTACAGGATTAACAACTCATTTTCAAACAATCCATCAGCCGATTTTACTCTTAGATACATTGAGGGACTAAGCTTCTGGGACAGAGATTTGCAAAAAATCACCGCTCTTTGAATGAAAAAAACATTCTGAATAGCCCTTTATTTTAAGAGCATAAGACATTGGAGTAGAATTAAGCCACTCAGTCCATCAGGTCTGCTCCACCATTCCATCATGGCTGATTTATTAACCCTCTCAATCCCATTCTTGTGCCTTCTCCCTGTAACCTTTGACACCCTTACTAATCAAGAATCAGTCAACCTCTGCTTTAAATATATTCAATAACTTATATGGGAATATATTATAGACTACCCGGCAGTCCACGGGATTGAGAGGAGCAAATTTGTAGAGACATCGCAGATTGTTGCAAGAAACTTGATAGGTGATTTTAACTTTCCACATATTGACTGGGACTATCATACTATAAAGGGACTAGATGCGATAGAGTTTGTCAACTGTGTTCATGAAAGTCAATAAATCAAAGTCCCAACAAGAGAGTGTGCAATACCTGATCTGCTATTAGGGTATGAGACAGGGCAGGTCACAGATGTTTGTGTAGGGGAACACCTTGCATCCAGTGTTCATAATGCCATTAGTTTCAAAGTAAATACGGAAAACGATAAATCTGCTCCATGGTTTGAGAAAGGACAATTTTGATGATATCAGGAAGGATCTGGGAAGTGTGGGTTGGGGACAGGCTGTTTTCTGGCAAAGGTGTATTTGGTAAGTGAGAGACCTTCAAAAGTGAAATTTTGAGAGTACAAAGCTTGTATGTACAATACAAGGTAAGGATAACTGGTTTTAGGAACCTTGGTTTTCAAGAGGTATTGAGACCCTATTTAAGAAATGTGTTAAAAAAGGAAGCGCATAGCAGTTATAGGCAGGTGGGGACAAATGAGATACTGACAGAATATAAGAAATGCAAAAGAACACTTAAGAAAGTAATCAGGAGGGCTAAAAGAGGGCATGAGGTTGTCCTAGCAGACAAGGTGAAGGAGAATTCTCAGGGATTGTACAGATATGTTAAGAGCAAAAGGATTGCAAGGGACAAAATTGAAAGATCAGAATGGTAATACATATGCAAAGGCAAAAGAGATGGGGGAGATCTAAAATGGATATTTTTACATCCATATGTACTTGAGAGTCGATAGAAATTAGGCAAAGCGGCATCAACTTCATGGAAAAGGAAGAGGCAATAAGTAGAAGTCCCCACCAAGAGAATGTGCTGTCTAGAGGCAAATCAGAGTGGGTACATTCCCAGGGCCTGACAAGGTATTCCCTCGGACCCTGTGGGAGGCAATTGCAGGGTTCCTAGAAGAGATATTTAAATCGAACTTAGTGACAGATGAGGTACTGGATGATTGGAAGATGGCCATTGTTGTTCTGCTGTTTAAGAAAGGCTCTAAAAATAAACCAGGAAATTATAGGCCGGCGAGCCTGATCTTTTTTTTCTCTCTGCTAGATTATGTATTGTATTGAACTGCTGCTGCTAAGTTAACAAATTTCATGTCACATGCCGGTGATAATAAACCTGATTCTGATTCTGATTCTGACTGGTAGTGGAAAAGTTATTGAAACGTATTCTAAGGTCCAGATTTGGATAGACATGGACTGACTAAGGATAATCAGTATGGATTTCTGCGTGGTAGGTCGCATTATCCAATCTTGTAGAGTATTTAGCGGAAGTTACCAGGAAGTTAAAACCTGGAGAGGGATGGGCTCCGCCAGGTCTCAGATGCCTAAGACATGACTGTACGATGAGCATAGCAAAAAAGCTTATCATGACGGCGCTCTGACGACTCCATCTGGAGTTAAGGGTGTGTGAACGCGCGCACACACACACACACACACACACACCAGGAAGTTGATAAAGGAAGGCGGTGAGTGTTGTCTACATGGACTTTAGCAAAAAGAGTTCTATCTCAGTTTGTGTCAATAAGACTGTCACAAGAAAGGCAAACCAGGATCATTACTTTCTCAGGAGGTTAAAGAGATTCAGGTTATCACTAAACACCTTAAACAACTTCTTCAGATGTACTGCTGAAATTATCCTGACTGGTTGCTTCATGGGCTGGTATGGAATTTGAAATGTAGGAGTGTAGAACGTTCTAGAGAGCAGTGGACTCAGACCAATACATCAGAGGCACGTTCCACCCCCCCACCGCCTCACCATCGGTATTATCTCAGGCAGGCAACATCCATCATCAAAGACCCTCACTATTTAGGTTATGCCATTTTCTCACTGCTACCATTGGGCAGGAAGTACAGAAGTCTGACGGCCCACACCACCAGGTTCAACAACAGCTACTTCCCATCAACCGTTCAAACAATTGTCTGTTTGGATTCAGAGCTGGCTTGCGCATAGAAGACAGAGGGACTTATTTGAGCTGGAGGTCTGTAATTAGTGGTGTTCCGCAGTGATCTGTGGTGGGACCTCTGCTGTTTGTGATATATATGTGACCTGGATAAAAATATAGATGGGTGGATTAGTAAGCTTGTGAAAGATACCAAGATTGGAGGAGTTGTGAATAGTGTAGAAGACTGGCAAAGAATACAGCACGATATAGATTGGTTGTAGATACGGGCAGAGAAGTAGAAGATGGGGTTTAACCCAGATAAATGTGAGGTGTTGCACCTGGGTAGGGGAAATGCAAGGAGACAGTACTCTGCTAAGGGCAAGATCCTTAACAGTATTACTGAGCTGAGGGATCTTGGGATCCAAGATCATAGCTTCTGGAAAGTGACTACAGAGATCGATAGGGTGGTTAAGAAGGCTTTAGTGTGCTGATTATTTGATGCTGTGTGTCAGTGATGCTACTGTAAGTTATTATTTTGCCCTTGTGCACACATCTATACTTGTGCAAATGACAATGTTCATCGTCATCATCATTACTTGCCATGTTGTATGACACGGGCGATCATGATGCTTCCATGACCATGATCATGGCAAATTTTTCTACAGAACTGGTTTGTCATTGCCTTCTTCTGGGCAGAGTCTTTACAAGATGGGTGACCCTAGCCTTTCTCAATACCCTTCAGAGTTTGTGTGCCTGATATCAGTGGTTGCATAACCAGGACTTGTGATATGCACCAGCTGCTCATACGACCATCTGCCACCTGCTCCTATGGCTTCACGTGACACTGATCAGGGAGTGAAGCAGGTGCTACACCTCGCCCAAGGGTGACCTGCAAGCTAGTAAAGGGAAGAAGTGCCTTATACCTCTTTTTGTAGAGACCTGTCTCCACCCCGCTGCCTGGCATATGCCAATAAATTTCCATTTATCTTTGAAATGTATGGTAAGATACTGAAAATAAGCCTTGGCACATTCAGTTTGTTTCTTTAACCACTTCAGTCATTTCTTTGCGTCATAATCTTCGTGCCCTAATCTTCTTTTCTCCTGGAAAAGAAATCGTATTTCTTTCAACAATAGCAGAGAACAGTGGGTGCTAGGAATAAGAAATTTAAATAAAAGCAGAAGGCTCTGGAAATGCTTAAGCAGCAAGTTTTAAGAGAGGAAGAGAATTAATGTCACAGGTCAATAGTCGTCAGGGGAGGTTTGGCATCATTGAGAGATTTAGCGTTGCGTGGAGAGAACTTTTAAGTGGGGATATCATTTAATGACTCCAGGGTAGTGGAACATGTGTGAGGGTGATCAAGACTCAGCAATTTTATGATTCAGGTTCATTTATTTATCACACATACATTGGGGTGGCGGGGTTGATATACGTCTCTACCAAAGGAGGTGTAAGGCACTCCTTCCCTCTGCTCGCCTGCAGGTCACCCTTGGGCAAGGTGTATCACCTGCCTAACCCAACCACCACCCCCCCCCCCACCCTACCTACACTTCATTAGGAGTTTGAAGAGATTTGGTATGTCAACAGAAACACTCAAAAACTTCTATAGATGTACTGTGGAGAGCACTCTGAGGGCTGTATCACTGTCTGGTATGGGGTGGGGGGGTACTGCACAGGACCGAAAGAAGCTGCAGAGGGTTGTAAATTTATTTGGCTCCATCTTGGGTACTAGCCTACAAAGTACCCAGGACATCTTCAGGGAGTGGTGTCTCAGAAAGGCAGCGCCCATTATTAAGGACCTCCAGCACCCAGGGTATGCCCTTTTCTCACTGTTACCATCAGGGAGGAGGTGCAGAAGCATGAAGGCACACACTCAGTGATTCAGGAATAGCCTCTTCCCATCTTCCATCTGATTCCTAAATGGACATTGAACCCATGAACACTACCTCAGTCTTTTAATATGTATTATTTCTGTTTTTGCACGATTTTTAATCTATTCAATATACATATACTGTAATTGATTTACTTATTTATTTATTTTTACTTTTCTTCTTCTATATTATGTATTGCATTGAACTGCTGCTGCTAAGTTAACAAATTTCACGACACATGTTGTTGATTATAAACCTGATTCTGATCAGGGTCACGTGAAGCCACAGGAGCAGGTGGTGGGTGGTCGTATGAGCAGCTGGTGCATATCCCCAAGTCCGGTTCATGCAACCACTGACGCCAGGCAGACAGTCTCTGAATAGTATTGATAATGGGTGGGGGGGGGGTCACCCATCTTTTAAAGACACTGTCCAGAAGAAAGCAATATCAAAGCAATGTACCTGTATAGGTACATGGCGCTTAGAAAAATGGAGGGCTATGGGTAACCCCAGTAATTTCTTAGGAAGGGACATGTTTGGCACAACATTGTGTACCAAAGGGCCTATATAGTGCTGTAGGTTTTCTATGTTTCTGTGTTTCTATGTTTCAAACCACTTCTGTAGAAGCAGACTCAGAACTTTGCCATTTGATTTTTGGGCCGAATGGCTCCTATATCTTATGGTCTAATTACCGGACATTGAACAGCACCCAGCCAGACTTGAGAAGGAAGTCAGCAAAAGCAATGTTGAAAGTCTAATCAAAGCAGAGCAGCTCTTGGTTCTCACTTCAAGGTTCTGGTTAGGTAGTTTTGTCAGGTGATTTGTTTTTGAGGAATGTTCTGTGCAGAATGTTTCTGCATTGCAATTACAACAAAAATAATAGAATCAGATTATAGAGTCATAGAGAAATACTGGCCCTTTCGTCCTGGCAAGATCCTCGTAAATCTTCTTTTTCCCAGTTTAACTATGTCTTTACTACAACAGGGTGACTAGGACTGTATACAATATTCCAAGTGTATGTGCAGTTTTTCAATGATTCGATTATATTTCTTTGTATTTACTGTGAATGCCCACAAGTAAATGAATCTTAGGTTGTACATGGTGGCATATATGTACTTTGATAAGAAATTTATTTTGAACTTTGTAGTGCAGTCTCACAATTTATTGACACAACTGCAGCATAATAGTTACAAAGTGGGCATCGCTAGTGTGATGCTATTACAGCTCGGGGCAACAGAGTTCAGATATCAATTCCAGCGCTGTCCGTAAGGAGTCCGTATGTTCTCCCCATGACTGTGTGGGTTTCCTCCGGGTGCTCTGGTTTCCCCCCACAGTCCAAAGACTATTAATTGGTCATTGCAAATTGTACCCTGATTAGGCTAGGGTTAAATCAAGGGCCTTGCAGGTTATTGGGCCAGAAGGGCCTGTTCCAAGCTGTACGTCTAAATAAAAATAAAAATAATGTCCCACCTCCTATACTTCCACCAAGACTGATAAAATCTCTTTTCACCTTGTATAAGCATCAAAATCAGACTTATTTTTTCTTCCTTCACTGAAGAACAGCAATAAGCTTTATGCTCAGGGCTGTTGAGGAAAAATGTTTTATAATATTGGATAACAAAGTTTTGCTTCCTGAATACTTTTCGGTATAACTTACGGATTTTGGATTGCTGATCATGAAAATCACCATGAAATTTCCCTATCATACACCAATTTTTTAATTATTATTTCAATTCATAATTCAAGTCATGCATTTTTGTTGGTCCACAAATTAAACAGGTCATCAGTGACAGGCAATTCAAAGAACTTCCAGTGGGACTGGAGAAAATTGCATGGAAGGCATTCAAGGATGTTATTGAAAATTTTCTTGGCAACTACAGAGCACTGAACTACATGCAGCTGGTTAACAACATGCTGCAAGCATACAAAACCATGAAGTGCAACATGTCTCTAAAGACTCATTTTCTGCATTCCCATTTAGACTTCCCTGCAAATTTTGACAGTGACGAGCATGGCACAAGGTTTCACCAGCACATTGCAATGATGGAGAAATGATATCAGGGCAAAGGGAATCCATCAATGCTGGCTGATCATTGTTGGACACTTAAGTGAGAATCCTCAGACACTGAGTACAAATGAAGATCAACAACAAAACATTTTTTAGTTTGTTTGAACTATTGCAAAGTGTCAGCACTGTTATGCAATTAAACCCATTACATTCAATAAAAGTTAATTTCCTGTTTCTCCAAATTCCAAGTAGTCTGAAATTATACTTGTGTTCAGCTTCAAGTAGTCTATCATGAAAAAGACGAATTCTGAGGGAGCAACACTTTCAAAAAAAATTTGTTGTCCAGTGTAATCACTTACAGGTTTGAAAATGCCTAGAAAATATTCTTGTGGTGACCATTCTGAGCTTATTTATGAGTCGCTATTGTTTTCTGATAAGGCTTCATGTAAAAATTCTCTTGTGGATGCTTCCCCTTAGAACACACGTCTTTTGAAAGGTTGAGCGAACTAAAACTTTTCCCTTCGGAATGAAGGAGGATAAGAAGTGGCTTGATAGAGGTATACAAGATGATAAGAGACAGATCAAATGGATAGCCAGAGACTTTTTCCCAGGGAGGAAATGGCAAATATGAAGGGGCATCATTTTAGGTGTTTGGGTGAAAGTATAGAGGGATGTCAGAGGTAGGATTTTTACACAGGGCATGGTGGGTGTGTGGAACGTACTGCCAGAAGGTAGAAGCTACAGTGTGTGGGAGGGAAAGATTGATCTTAGAGTAGGTTAAAAGGTTAGCAGGCCAAACAACCTGTTCTGAGCAACACACTTAAAATGCAGGTCAGGCAACATCCTTCCTTTCCTGCCTTAATGAAGGGTCAGGTTTGAAACGTTGACTGTTGATTCCCTTCCGAAGATACTGCCTGGCCTGCGGAGTTCCTCCAGGAGTTTGTGCGTGTTGCTCTGGATTTTCAGCATCTGCAGGATCTCTTATGTTTACAACATGCTTTGCTGTTCTCTGCTCTGGATTCTATGCTCTATGAACTTTTAGAATTCACTCAAACAGCATCTTGCCATTCAAAGTTCAAAATTCTGGGAAGTTGATGTAACAAGACACCATTCAGAGTGAAAGGATGCTGTGAGGAAAAACATTCATAATGGAGTATGATTTAAAAAAATGAAATATTGAATGTAGAACAGAACATCACAGTACAGGCCCTTCAGCCCACAATGTTGTGCCAGAAAATACAAACCTATTTCATGATCAGTCCAGCACTCCCACATAGACCTCCATTTGTCTTTCATTCAAGTGTCTATCTAACAGTCTCTTAAATGTCTCAAATGCATCTACTTCTACCACCACCCCTGGCAGAATGTTTCACGCATTCACCTCTGTCCATGTTAGAAACCTTCCTCTGATATCTCCCCCTCAACTCTCCTGCAATCACCTTAATATTATGCTGCCTGTTACTAGCCATTTCCATCCTGGAAAAAAAGACGCTGGCTGTTTGCTCTTATATTAATGACGTTCATTTAACTACACAAATCCAGTTTTAGATACTGCCGACTGCCTCCCCAAATCCATTTAATGCATATTTCTATTTAATCGTGCATGTTGAAGAAAGTCAGATTAGCCTTTGCCAAGCCTTCCTCGTAATGAGAGTCTTACATCTGTGCATCCTCCACCATTTTTCCCACTGACCCTTTCCTGAAAGATTTTGCTACAATTCCTACTTTTACAGAGGAAACCTGCCTTTGACCCTTTAAGGCAGGAACAGTGATAATCCAAAATTCTAAATGGTTAGATTCGTTCAGCCGTCTCCAACTCATTATTCAGTCTACCTTGCACTGAGACTGTGTGAGGTAAAAATAGTTTTAACAATACTGCTGCCTTTAGGACTGACTTTAGCTAACAGAATTAGCACTCTATCAGTGTACTTTTGTTGTATTTTAATCTGAATTTAACTCCTTGGGTTCTGGAGGGAAATGGGTTTACTTTGTCTCTACAGAGTGCCAGTAGGTAAGTCCTGCTCTGATGTTGACCGTCAGGGGGGACAACTCACTGTTGTTGATCTGTTGGTGAAGAAGGCTTTTGGTAAAAGTAATGGATATAGCCCAGTCCATCACAGCTCAAGCCCTCCCCATCACTGAGCACATCCACTCAAAGCATTGTCACAGGAATGAAGTATCCATCGTCAAAGCCCCCCACCATCCAGGTCATACTCTCTACTCACTGCTACCATCAGGAAGGAGGTACAGGAGCCTCCAGGAACAGTTATTACCCTTCAACCATCAGGCTCCTGAACCATCATGGATAACTTCATTCATTTCAACACTGAAGTGGTTTCTACAACATAAGGACTCACTTTCAAGGACTCTACAAGACATATTCTTTATAATATTGTTTATTTATTTATAATTTTTTCTCTCTTTTTGTATTCACAGCTTATTTTTCTTTTGCACATTGGTGTTTATCTGTATTTGTCATGTATGTTTCATTGATTTGATTGTGTTTCTTTGTACTTAACTGCGAAACCTCGCAAGAAAATGAATGGCAGAGTTGTTTAGGGTGGCATGTATGTACTTTGATAATAAATTTACTTTGAACTTTTGAACTTTGAACTTTGGACAGCAGTCAAGGCATCAAGATTGGAAGTTGGGTGGTTATGTTGCAGTTGTATAAGATGTTGGTGAGGTCATATTTTGAGTATTATGAGCAACACACACAGCAGGTCAGACAGCATCTATGGAGAGGAATGAACAGTCAATGTTTTAGACCAAGACTCTTCGCCAGGACTGGAAATGAAGGGGGAAGAAGCCAGAATAAGAAGGTGGGGAAGAAGCTTTTCTTTCATATTGTTCATACGGATCAATTCATCACAGAAGTGCTATAAGGTAGTTAAAAGTAAACAATAAGAATGCAGAATAAAGTGTTAAATTCACAGAGAAAGGGCAGTGAAGACAGACAATAAGTTGCAAAGCCTAAATGAAGTCGATTGGGAGTTCAAGTGCCTATCGTATCATATTAAGAGAACGTTCAAGAGTCTTATAACAGCAGGATAGAAGCCTGGTGTTACATTCATTCAGATTCTTGTATCTTCTGCCCTATGGGAGAGGGGAAAGAGAGAGTGTCTGGTGTGGGTGGGGACTTTGATTATGTTGGCTGCATAACTGTAGCAGTGGGAAGTGTGGACAGAGTCCATGGAGGGGAGGTTGGCTTCTGTGATGTGCTGAGCTGTGTCCACAACTCTCCGCATTTTCTTGCAAAATGAACAACTGTTCACTTAATGCTGTTCATTAAACTTGCCAACAGGAGAAAAAAAAATTGTTACTGTTTCCTGATAACCTGTTAATCTTGAACCCACATCAATACGTTACATCCTGCAGTATGAACCCCTCTCAATATGAAGGGAAGTCACCTCTCTGCCCCTTTAATAGAGAGAGATAGACAGCCGGTGGTATGTTGAATTGTTGGGTGAATGATTAGTTTTTGTTGTACTGCAGATCATGGTCTTTCTTGGGGGTATTTCAGTTGCTTGCTTGGTGGGTGGAGGGTGCTGATGCTTTTTTTGCTGAAATAAGTGAGGGAGGGGGTCATTGCTTTGCTAATGCTGCTTGTGTGTGGGGGGAGTAGGGGAGCTTTGGGGTTCTAACATCTTTACTGTCACTCATTCTTTGGGGCACTCTTCTGTTTTTGTGGATGTCTGTGAAGAACAAGAATTTCAGGTTGTATATTGTATACATTCTCTGATATTAAATGGAACTATTGAACTATTTCAACATCCACTTTTTCTGTAGTACTTTCTTCTGAAGGTTTAATTAAAGACCAATTATTGGTCTTCCTTTAACAACGGCATGCATCATTCTTCCTAGGACAATTAAACCTGCTCCTGGAGCTGGCTAAGGTAGTATCTCTGTGCCCTGGAGACAGGTAGCAGAGGGTTCCAGCTGGGCTGACTGCCTGGTAATGATCAAAGGGTTTGTCCGTGCTGGGGTAGTTGTGGAAAAAGCAAATGCTGCATCCAGTGTAATATAGATGGTATTTTGAGACCACTGGGCACTGCGGGAGATAAATACCATCCTCAATGAGCATAGGAATGTGTTAGTCATGGTTTGTCTGGTTTTTGTTTGTAATGAGATGGTGCAATAGTACTGTTGTGGTTTGAATTTATAATAAATATATTTCAAAAATAGGACAGATGTTAAATTGACCTGTACTCTCTATATCTGCTTCTCTCTCATTTTAAATTAAGGAGTCCTGATGATGGGTCTCGGTCTGAAATAGCGACTGTTTATTCATTTCCATGGATTCTGCCTGACCTGCTGAGTTCATCCAGCAAGTTGTGTGTGTTGCTCTGGATTTCCAGCATCTGCAGTTTCTCTTGTGTTAAGGAGTGACATTTGCTGCTTTCCAACTTAATGAATTCCTTCCCAAATTGAGGGAATCTTGGAAAACTGATGAAACCAACATATCATCTATCTCACTGACCTCTTCCAGACACTTGGATAAAATCCACACCTCCCAGAGAGAAACACCAAAAACAGCAAGCACACTGAGGATGTCACCTCGACTGGTGATGAAACATCTGCAAGCTAATTGCCAAGCTCGGCAATCACCGCAACCTCAAATGTACCTTTATCTTATTCTCTAACTATTCCTTATTCCGAATTAATCTTTTAGCTTTTTTATGTTCTCCCTAATTTTCTGACCTGCATAACTAAATCCGTTTTTCTTCAACATTGCTGGAATCTTTAACTGTTTTATTTAATTGTGAATGACAGGTCTTTGTGTTGGAGTCTTTCCCCTTCATTAGTGAGCACCTTTGCTGAAAAATTCCCGTAAATGTCCATTGCTCAACCACGACAGAGAAATCACTTCACCTTATTTGATAGCTCACTATGTAGCTAGCTCTGCTTTCAAGCCCTCATTATTTTGCTTGTTTAAGTTTAAATTGCCAGTCTTCAACACATTCTTCTCTCCTTCAAACTGTATGTAAAATTCAATTATATTCTGAGCGTTGCTATCTGGGTC
Source organism: Mobula hypostoma (assembly GCF_963921235.1). NCBI lineage: Eukaryota > Metazoa > Chordata > Chondrichthyes > Myliobatiformes > Myliobatidae > Mobula > Mobula hypostoma. Next base: position 5,353,947 of record NC_086107.1, read on the forward strand.
ACAGTGAGGCCATTCAGCCCAACGTGACCATGCAGATCAGAGTTCAAAGTAAATTTATTAACAAAGTACATATATGTCACCACATACAACCCTCAGCTTCATTTTCTTGTGGGCATTCTCAGTAAGTCCATAATAGAATGATAGCTATCATGGAATCAATGAAAGGCCGCACCAAACTGAATGTTCAACCAGACTGCAAAAGGCAACAAACTGTGCAAAAATAAATAAATAAATAATAAACGAAAACAATAACTATCTTAAGATGCAACAATGCGTCCCTGAAAGTGAGTTCATTTGTTGTGGGAATGCTTCAATGATGGGGAAAGTGAAGCTGAGTGAAGTTATCCCCTCTGGTTCAACAGCCTGATGGTTGAGGGGCAGTAACTGTTCCTGAACCTGGTGGGGTGAGTCCTGAGGCTCCTGAAACTTCTTCCTGATGGCAGCAGTGTGAAGATAGCACGAAGGGGATGGTGGGGAGAGCCTGATGATGGATGCTGCTTTCCTGCAATAATGCTTGGTGGAAATGTGCTCAATGGTGAGGAGGGGTTTACCCACAATAAACTGGGCCCTGTCACTGAAAAGGATTGTATCTTTCTATTGCTTACTTAAGAGTCTGTCTAAATCCTTCTTAAATGTAGGGATTGCATCTGATTCCACCACCTCCTCTGGCAGCATGTTCTAGATATCAGACACATCATGATCATGATCTTCCTATCACCCATCAACTCTTATCCAACTTTTCTCCAAACCTTTGAATACTGGCTATCTCTCCACTTTCTTCCCTGTTCTGATGAAGCAACTTGACCTGAAACACTGATTGTCCATTTCCCTCCACAAATGCTTTGACAAGATGATGCACCTTGACTACAACTAGAGTTCATGGGTTAGGGGTGAAAGGTGAACTGTTTAAGAGGAACATGAGGGGAACTTCTTCAGTCAGAGGGTGGGAATAGTCTGGAGTGAGCTGCCAGTGGAAGTGGTGGGTGCTGACTTGAGTTCAACATTTACTATTACTATTACTAACATACTACTATTTAATTATTTATGGTGCAACTGTAATGAAAACCAATTTCCCCCGCGATCAATAAAGCATGACTATGACTATGACTATTAAGTGCGGGGGAGCAAAAGATGGCACCAGAGGGCGACTTCTCCCAGCCCATCAGCGGAACAGATAAACTCTTTTACTTATAACATCTCTACTTTCCTTTTCACTGTGGCTGGGGCCCTGTTGGAGTCAGTAATCCGCAGCTGCATCAAACTGCTGTTCTTCACAATAGTGTGTTCCTGTTCTTGGAGTTCACCAATTGGCGACGTTTTCCATATCTCTAAGAGTGGCCTGGAAGTCAGTGCCTTCGTGCTGCTGTCTTGCGTGGTCATGTGGACCCGATTTCTCGCTTGTGTCGTGAACTGAAGCACCGTGGGGTACTGGAACTTTGAGACTGCGGGTACAGCTGTCAGGGGCCTCAGTACTTGGGTGATCTCTCTGTCTCTCTCTCTCTCCCCCGCCTCTCTCTCCCTCCCTCCCTCCCTCCCTCTATCTCTCTCTCTCCCCCTCTCTCTCCCTCCCTCCCTCTCTCCCTTTATCTCTCTCTCTCCCCCCTCCCTCCCTCCCTCTCTCTATTTCTCTCTCTCTCCCCCTCCCTCCCTCTCTCCCTCTATCTCTCTCTCCCCCCTCTCTCCTTCTCTCTCTCCCCCTCTCTCCTCTCTCTCTCCCCCCTCCCTCTATCTCTCTCTCTCCTCCCTCTCTCCCTCTCCCTCCTTCTCTCTCTCCCCCCTCTCTCCCTCCCTCCTTCTCTCTCTCTCCCCCTCTCCGTCTCTCTCTCTCCCCCTCTCCCCCCTCCTTCTATCTCTCTCTCCCCCCTCTCTCCCTCCCTCTCTCTCTCTCTCCCCCTCTCTCTCCCTCCCTCCCCCCCCCCTCTCTCTCTCTCCCCTCTCTCTCCCTCCCTCCCTTTATCTCTCTCTCTCCCCCTCTCTCTCCCCCTCTCTCTCCCTCCCTCCCTCTCTCCCTTTATCTCTCTCTCTCCCCCTCCCCCTCTCTCTCCCCCTCCCTCCCTCTATCTCTCTCTCCCCCTCTCTCCCTCTCCCTCCTTCTCTCCCTCTATCTCTCTCTCTCCCCCTCTCTCTCTCCTCTCTCTCTCCCATCCTTCTATCTCTCTCTCCCCCCTCTTTCCTTCTCTCTCTCTCTCTCTTCCCCTCTTTCCCCTCCCCCTCTCTCCCTCCCTCCCTCTCTCCCTTTATCTCTCTCTCTCCCCCTCCCCCTCTCTCTCCCCCTCCCTCCCTCTATCTCTCTCTCCCCCTCTCTCCCTCTCCCTCCTTCTCTCCCTCTATCTCTCTCTCTCCCCCTCTCTCTCTCCTCTCTCTCTCCCATCCTTCTATCTCTCTCTCCCCCCTCTTTCCTTCTCTCTCTCTCTCTCTTCCCCTCTTTCCCCTCCCCCTCTCTCCCTCCCTCCATCTCTTCCCCCCTCTCTCCCCCTCTCTCTCCCTCCCTCCCTCTCTCTCTCTCTCTCTCTCTCTCTCTCTCTCCCCTTCTCTCTCTCTCTCTCTTCCCCTCTCTCCCCCCCCTCCCTCCCTCCCTCTATCTCTCTCTCTCTCTCCTTTGCTGCCAATTCTCGAGTCGGGGGGAAACTCGATCTACAAGTGCCAGCGCTATAGACAGACTGCAACATCGAAACAGCGACTGTTTGTCTCTCCTCTTGCTGTGGAAGGAACAATATCTCTCTCTCCCTTGTTGGTGAGAGAAGAGAGCCTGTGGGATGTCGAACTGTTGACATTAACAGTGATTTTTGGTTGACTGCAGACGTTGGGGGCTTTGCTGTTGCTAGCATGGAGTGCTGATGCTGTCTGCAGGAAGAAGTGGTGGGAAGGGGAGGGGGCAGGTTTGCTGCATACTGGTGCTTATGAGTGAGAGGAGGCCAAGGGGGTGCGGAGTTCTTACGATTTTCTGTCATTCATTATTTGTTTTTTTTTCTTCTGTTTCATGGATGTCTGCGAAGAGTAAGAATTTTAGGTTGTATACTGTAAGCATATTAATTGGAACTATGGACCCATTGGACCATTGAGATTTGGATAGGTACATGGATGGGAAGGATGGTGGGGTGGAGATTCATCTCTGCCAAAGGAGGTGTAAGGTGCTTCTTCCCTCCACTAGCCTGTAGGTTACCCTTGGGCAAGGTGTATCACCTGCTTAGCAGTTCCTGCCACTGCCAATCAGGGTCACGTGAAGCCTCGGGAGAAAGTTATGCCACCACTGATGCCAGGCAGACAATCTCTGAAGAATATTGGTAATGTCTGGGGTCACCCGTCTTGTAAAGACACCACACAGAAGAAGGCAATGGCAGACCACTTCTGCAGAAATATTTACCAATGGAAAGATCATGATCACCACATCATAGGACACGGCACATAATGATGATGTTGGCATGGATGGGAGAGGTATGGAGGGCTGTGGTCTGGGTACAGGTCACTGGGACTAGGAATATTCATAGTTCAGCACAGACCAGATGGGCCAAAGGCCTGTTTCTGTACTGTCGAGTTCTATGACTTTACGACACTATGCTGGTGGTGAAATACGGCGACATTTTGCAGGTGATTTTTGACCTGCTGAATTTCTCCATCTCTTTCGTCTATTGCTCCAGACTTGCAGATTCTGCTGTCCCTTGTGTCTCGATGCCTACAGTACACTCGTAACATCATTAAAGACCCATCCCACCCCGGACACTGTTCAATCTCCTGCCATCTGGTAGGAGATACAGAAACATCTTAGCCAAGAGAGTAAGACTGAAAAACAGCTTCTTTCTGGCGGCTGGTGTGCAGCTGAATAATGCTACACTTCAGTTTGCTGGACTATCGAAGTCACTTGTTACGTGTAAATACGGGAATTTTTTTTAATTAAGCCATACTGCATGCATTGTAAGTATCTGTTTTGCACAGACCGGAGTAGCACCGCAATCTCGTTGTCTTGAGTAATGACAATAAAGTTCTATTCCATTCTATAAGTGTGATGTTATCACATTGTTCAGCACCACTGCTGCCTATTCTCTGATGCTCTGTAATTCACTACTGTAGAATCTATTGTGATTCCTGCTACTATTACAAAATATATTCTTGAAATTAAAAGAAAGCTATCCTGCAAACAGTCTGTGAGCTTCTCCTTTGGGCTTCCTTCGCCTGACTGATTTTTCCAATCTAAATGTAGATTAAAATCTATCATGATTATCACCATTCCTTGTTGACGAAATCCCATTACCTCTTCTCTTATTTTCTTTCCTGTGTGTTTATTGTGAGGGGACTGTAAACCACTCAACATTTTATCTTTATTGCTTCTTCATCCCACCAGAAGCACTTCTGCAGCTTGTTGGGCATCACTTTTAGTCATGCAAAGACCTTCAACGCTTTCCGGTCCTCAAATGATAAGATTTGAAATGAAATGTTCAGCACATTAACGTGGACGAAGGGGCTGCGCTGGGGTGTACCCGTTTACGTTCTGTTCTGAATCAGCCACAACTGAATAGCTGAGCAGCTACAACGGGCCGAATGGACTAACTTTGCTCCTATGAATTATGTGGGGAAAGACCGGAATGAAAAGAGAGCTGGTATTATCAGTCAGGAAACAGCAGCTGGAATTTCTTGGATGGGAGGAGGCAGTTTTAAATGGTTTGGCATGGGCAGGATGGGCTGAAGGGCCTGCTCCTGTGCTGTACTTTTCTATGACTCTGTGACAGCGCATGACGTTCATGAGTTACGTCAAGGGATGGACAGGCAAAAGTTTTATAATAGACAATAGGTGCAGGAGTAGGCCATTTTGAAAAGCTTATTAGAACTTCTCAGGTTAAAGACAGATGGAAGACCATGATCACCCGTATCATACCACAGAGCACATAATGACGATGGTGAAAATGATTTATGTCTTATGGTCTTTATCCTTTGCCAGTCTCATATCCCATGTGACTGCTTTCATATTTGGTCTATTTACATCAGTCCTCACAATCCTCCTCCAGTCCCCCATTGGTGTTCCATTTCTCAACCATCTCCCTCTCCGTCCTGGGTCAAAAAGAATTGGAAAATGGTGGAGAACAAGAGGCTGGTAAGTCGAACCATCTATTGTTTACAAAGAGCTGGAGACAATATGCAAACAGAAAATAACAAATCATTTGGGAAGGCTGAGTATAATCAGACCCAACCATTGTGCTTGACAAGTTTGCGTTGAATCTGGGAGATGTGACAGGGAGAGTTGATTTAGATGTTGTGCATTTAGATTTTCAAAAGGCATTTAACATTATGTCACATAAGAAGTTGGTACATAAATAAACAGTCCAAAGTGCCACATCTGCCCATTCATCTCCTCCCTCACCTCCATTCAGGTGCCCAAACAGTCCTTCCAGGTGAGGCAACACTTCACCTGCAAATCTGCAAGATTCGTCCAGTGTTCGCAATGCATCTCCTTTGCACTGGTGAGACATTTTGTAAATTGGAGCACTGCTTCGTCGAGCACATCCACTCCGTCCACCAAAAGCAGAATGTCCCTGAGGTCAAACATTTTAGTTCTGATTCCCATTCCAGTTCCAACATGTCAGTCAATGGCCTGTTCCTGTGCCAAGATGAGGCCACCCCCAGGGGAGGAGCAACACTTTATGTTCCGCTTGGGTAGCCTCCAACCTGATAGCATGAATATCAATTTTTTTCCTTCCAGAATTTTTTCCCTCCCTCTCTCTTCTTTTATTCCCCACTCAAGCCTTTTACCTCTTCTCACCTGCCTATCACTTTCCTTGGGTTCCCTCCTCTTTCCCTTTCTCCTGGACTCCACTCTCCTCTTCTATCAGATTCCTTCTTCTCCAGCCCTTTACCTTTCCCACCCACCTGGCTTCACCCATCATCTTCCAGCTATTCTCCTTCCCCTCCCTCCACTTTTTTATTCTGGCGCCTTCCCCCTTCCTTTTCAGTCCTGAAGAGGGGTCTCGGCCAAAAATGTCAATTGTTCATTCATTTCCATAGATACTGCCTGACCCGCTGAGTTTCTCCAGCATTTTGTGTGTGTTGTTGAATGGTGGGACAGATTTGCAGGGCGAAGGTCCATATTTTAATTATTGATTTATTTGGAGATACAGTGTGGAACAGGCCCTTCTGGCCCAATGAGCCACACCGCACAGCATCATCGTCATTATGTGCCATTTCATATGACATGAGCAATCATGGTCTCTCCATGACCATGATTGTTCTTGGCAAATTTTTCTGCAGAAGTGAGTTGCCATTCTCTTCTTCTGGGCAGTGTCTTTACAAGACGGATGATCCCAGCCATTATCGATACTCTCCAGAGCTTGTCTGCCTGGGGTCAGTGGTCACATAACCAAGATGTGATCTGCACCGGCTGCTCATACGACCATCCACCACCTGTTCCCATGACTTCACTTGACTCTGATCGGGGCTAAGCAGGTGCTACAACTTGCCAAAGGGTGACTTGCAGGCTAACGGGTGAAGGAGTGCTTTATGCCTCCTTTTGTAGAGACATATCTCCACCTCACCACCAAAGCACCACACAGCTACCCACCTACATAACCATAGCCAAATCACAGGTCAATTTACAATAGCCAACTAACCCGTTAACTGATGTGTCTTTGGACTGTGGGAGGAAACTGGAGCACTTGGATAAAGCCTATCCATCAAGGGGAGAACATACAAATTCCTTACAGATGGGGCTAGAATTGAACTTTAAGTTCCAACCTGCTGAGCTGTAATAGTGTCATGTTAATTGTGCCCTACCTTGTCCATTTCTACAAGCAGGCTTTTCAACCTCATTCCTTTGGTGAAAATTTTTATTCTTCACAATGGACTCTGCTCTGAGTTCATCCTTACCTTATCTCTTCATTATCTCAGAAGAAGAGTTTTGAAAAGGACCTCCTTGCATCTCTAAAATCCATGAGGGTGTGTTCTGTAAATTAGCTTCAAAGCCCAGCACAATTTACACTCAGTGGCCAATTTATGAGGTACCTCCTGTACCTAATAAAGTGGCCACTGAGTGTATGTTCGAGGTCTTCTGCTGCTGTAGCCCATCCACTTCAAGGTTCAGCCTGTTTTGCATTCCAAGATGCTGTTCTACACACCACTAACGTAACACGTGGTTATTTGAGATACTGTCACCTTCATGTCAGCTTGAGCCAGTCTGGCCATTCTCCTCAAAGTTCAAAGTTCTAAATAGATTTGGTATCAAAGCATTATACAATCTTGATATTCACCTCCTACCAGGGAGCCACGAAGCAAGAGAAACCCAAAAGAACCCATAAAAAAGACCATTGAACACCCAATGTGCAGAGAAAAAAACACAAATCATGCAAACAATAACTGCAAGTAAATAGCATTCTGAAATAAGCTCTGACCTCTCTCATTTAAAAAAGCATTTTCTCCCACAGAACTACCACTCACTGCATTTTTTTCTTTTTTTTGCACCATTGTCTGTGAATTCCAGAGACTGTTTTGTGTAAAAATCCCAGAAAATCAGCACTTTCTGAGATACTCAAACTACCCCGGCTGGCACCAACAATCATTCCACAGTCAGTCACTTAGATCACATTTAGAAATATAGAAGCATAGAACACCTACAGCACAATACAGGCCCATCGTCCCACAACGCAGTGCGAACATGTACTTATTTTAGAAATTACCTCGGTTTACCCATAGCCCTCTATTTTTCTAAGCTCCATGTACCTGTTCAGGAGTCTCTTAAAAGACCCTATCATTTCCGCCTCCACCACCATCACAGGCAGCCCAATCCATGCACTCACCACTCTCTGTGCAAAAACTTACCCCTGACATCTCCTATGTACCTGCTTCCAAGCACCTTAAAACTGTGCCCTCTTGTGTTAGCTATTTCAGCCCTGGGAAAAAGCCTCTGACTATCCACACGATCAATACCTTTCATCATCTTATACATCTCTATCAGGTCACCTTTCATCCTCCGCCGCTCCAAGGAGAAAAGGCCGAGTTCACTCAAGCTATTCTCATAAGGCATGCTCTGCAATCCAGGCAACATCCTTGTAAATCTCCTCTGCACCCTTTCTAGAGGTTCCACATCTGTCCTGGAGTGAGGCGACCAGAACTGAGCACAGTACTCCAAATGGGGTCTGACCAGGGTCCTATATAGCTGCAACATCACCTCTCAGCTCCTAAACTCAATCCCACGATTGATGAAGGCCAATGCACCATATGCTTTCTTAACCACACAGTCAACCTGCCTAGCAGCTTTGAGTGTCCTGTGGACTCGGACCCCCAAGATCCCTCTGATCCTCCACACTGCTAAGAGTCTTACCATTAATACTATATTCTGCCATCATATTTGACCCACCAAAATGAACTACCTCACACTTACCTGGGTTGAACTCCATCTACCACTTCTCAGCCCAGTTTTAGTCATAGTCTTTATTGAAACCGAGGGAAATTGGTTTTCGTTACAGTTGCACCATAAATAATTAAATAGTAATATGTAAATTATGCCAGGAAATAAATCCAGGACCAGCCTATTGGCTCAGGGTGTCTGACCCTCCAAGGGAGGAGTTGTAAAGTTTGATGGCCATAGGCAGAAATGACTTCCTACGACGCTCAGTGTTACATCTCGGTGGAATGAGTCTCTGGCTGAATGTACTCCTGTGCCCACCCAGTACATTATGTAGTGGATGGGAGACATTGTCCAAGATGGCATGCAACTTAGACAGCATCCTCTTTTCAGACACCACCGTCAGAGAGTCCAGTTCCATCCCCACAACATCACTGGCCTTACGAATGAGTTTGTTGATTCTGTTGGTGTTTGCTACCCTCAGCCTGGTGCCCCAGCACACAACAGCAAACATGATAGCACTGGCCACCACAGACTCGTAGAACATCCTCAGCATCGTCCGGCAGATGTTAAAGGACCTCAGTCTCCTCAGGAAATAGAGACGGCTCTGACCCTTCTTGTAGACAGCCTCAGTGTTCTTTGACCAGTCCAGTTTATTGTCAATTCGTATCCCCAGCTACTTTGCATCCCGCTGTAACCGCTGAAAGCCCACCACACTATCCACAACACCCCCAACCTTTGTGTCATCAGCAAATTTACTAACTTAACCCTCCACTTCCTCATCCAGGTCATTTCTAAAAATCACGAAGGGTCCCTGAGGCACACCACTGGTCACTGACCTCCATGCAGCATATGACCCATCTACAACCACTCTTTGCCTTCTGTAGGCAAGCCAATTCTGGATCCACAAAGCAAGGTCCCCTTGGATCCCCTGCCTCCTTACTGTCTCAATAATCCTTGCATGCGGTACCTTATTGTAAGGGGTTTCTTCTTTTATGTTACCGCATATGCTAATCAAAATGGCTTCTTTATTATGTTATAATTAAAATGGTTTCTCTGTGATGTTAACTGCTGAGACAGTGATTCTTTTTCTAGCAGCTTGTTTGGGTTATCACTAATGATAAGGAGAGAATGAGCCAATGGGTGCCCATGTCATTCTTTTTTTGGGGTGATATCCTGTCTCATATAGCTGGGAAACGCTGTGTTTGGCGGGCTTTTCAGGAGAGACCGGGAGAAGACGGATGTGCTGGAAGCGCCCTGGTCGATCACCTTGGGTGGTCCCGAGCGGCGAGTCGAGGGGGTCGGAGTGGATCGCAGGGCGAAGAGAGAAGACCCCGGATATTTGAGCTCCAACTGTGTGCACGAAGAAATTGAACGTTGATAAGTCTGGCGCCTTTTTCTTTCTCTTTTATATTGCATCTCTATTAATCTCATAGTCCCAGTAAGATTTATAAAGTGTACATTGTGTGCTGTGTAAAGTGTAAAGTGTACATTGTGTGCTGTCTGCTGTCTGATGTTTGAGGTCATATCAGGTGGCGTTGCACGGCAACCGATGCAACCGGGAGACAAGGTTGGGCGGCGGATGGGGTTTCCCCTGGATAAATACGAGCCGATATAGCTGAGCGTTACAATGGTGGGGGCAACGTCCGGGGTTGAATTTTCAGTAAATTTGGAATGTTTGGAATGTCGAGAGGTCCCTGGGAGCTTTTAGTGGAGTTTCACCACACACGGCAGGAAGGAGGGGAAAAGCTCTCAGAATACATTTTTCAGCTGGAGAGAATGCTTACTGGGTTGTGGCGCCGAGGGGTAGTGAAGGCGGACGAGGTGGCGAGGTTGAGGATGAATCAGATATTTAGTCGTTCCCTGGGGGAGGACAAGGTGGCTTGGAGTCTCCGGCAGTCCTATAAAAGGAACCCCCCCCCATCATTCGGGCAGCTGATTAGAGAGGTGCAGGGAGATGAGAGCATGTTGGGCCGGAAAGGGGTCTCTGGCCACCGGGGACGATCCTCAGCGGTACAGGAGGTGGTGGCCGGGTTGAGAACCAAGAAACCCAAGGGGTCCCGGGGGGTAGGGATCCCTCATTTGAGGGGATGGACAAGGAGAGTACCCCCTTCAGGAGACGGCCTGCACAGTGGGCTGGGAGTGGGGTCACCCAGGAGGAGAGGGGCGGCGGGTAGTGTGTGTTATAACTGTGGGAAAGAAGGGCATTTCCGGCAGGAATGTGAGCGGCCGGTGATGTGCTACAGCTGTGGGGAAGAGGGGTGCTTTCGGAGGGATTGTGAGAGACAAGGCACCCCGCAGAGGGTGACTAAGAAGGGAGAGGTGTCGGGAAACTTAGGAGAGACTGAGTGAGGGAATGGACTGGAGTCTCTGGAGAAACACGTTCCCAGAAATCAGCCATGGGACCCCTGAAAGCCCAAGCCCTTATTCCGGATGGATTAGTGGGACCCCCATTCCAGCATGTCCCTACGGATAGAGGGAATCCTTGCAAGGGCCATCCTTGACACCAGGTCGCAGGTTACCTTATTATACTGGTTGTTCTACAACAAATATCTAAAGCTTTTGCCAGTAACCTGTTTAATGCCCTGGAGATTTGGGGTATAAGTGAGGGTGATTACCTGTACGATGGGTACCTGTCAGTGAGATTGGAATTCTCGGAGGGCGATGTGGGAGTGTCGGAAGCCCTTGAGACGTTGGTGTTGGTTTGTCCGGACCCGGTGGAAACAGGTGGCACTACCCTTCTGGTGGGGACTAACTCCCCTCTCGTGCGACGGCTCCTGGGAGCCTGTAAGGAGAAGGCGGGGAAGAACTTTCTGGAGACCCTCTCAGTTCACCCAGTGTTTCGAGTGGTGTTCGAAGAAGTGGGTGACCGCCAGGGGCTGGATCCTGAGTTCAAACAAGGGACAGTGTGGTGTACTCAGGCGAGGCCTAAAGTGATACGGCCAGGGGAGGTGGCACTGGTGATGGGGACCCCCAGATTCCCCGGAGTACCGGAGGGCGAGGCCCTGTTAGTAGACGCCCTGGAAGACCTTGAGGGAGAGTCCTGGTTCCTGGCTGGGGCGCTGGTGAGACCTGAATTGTAGAGGCCCTCGGTTGTACAGGCATGCCAGATGGGGGTGATTGTAAGGAACATAACGGAGAGGGAGATCACCTTTAAGCGCGGGATGCCCCTAGCGCACTTGTTCCCGGTGACAGTGATGTCTAGCGCCCCCATGAGGCCCACTGGAGGAAAACTATTGGAGAACAGGGGGTGGCTGACCGAGGAGGCCTTTAATTTTGAGGACTTCCCTGTACCGCCGGCGTATAAGAGCACGCTGGTGGAGAAGATGCTGAAACTAGGGGATGTCTTTTCTCAGGGCGAGATTGATGTGGGCTGTTCCAAGAGCACTCGCCACACTATCCGGATGACAAAGGACACCCCGTTTAGAGAAAGGTCGCGGCGGCTGGCCCCAGCAGATGTGGAAGATGTGCAGCAGCACTGGCGGCAGTTGAAGGATGCAGGGATTACTGCAGAGCCCGGAGCCCCTATGTGTCCCCCATAGTAGTGGCTAGGAAGAAAAATGGGAAGATACACATGTGTGTGGACTATAGGACCCTGAACCGGCGCACTGTCCCTGACCAGTATACGGTCCCGAGGGTTGAAGACGCGTTGGCCTGTCTGAGTGGTACTCAGTGGTTTAGTGTATTGGATTTGCGGAGTGGGTATTACCAGATTCCGATGAGTGAGGCCGATAAAGAGAAGATGGCCTTTATCTGTCCTCTGGGATTCTTTCAGTTAGAACGAATGCCCCAAGGCATATCGGGGGCCCCAGTCACCTTCCAGAGGCTCATGGAGAGGACGGTGGGGGATATGAACTTGCTTGAGGTGTTGCTGTATCTGGATGACCTGATAGTGTTTGGATCTACTTTGGAAGAACATGAGGAGCTGCTGCTGAAGGTGTTAAGCTGGCTGAAGGAGGAAGGGTTGAAACTTTCCCTGGATAAATGCCAGTTCTGTAAGCTGTCGGTCGGCTATGTTGGACACATAATTTCACGAGACGGAGTGGCTACTGATCCGGCTAAGATAGACGCAGTGACCACCTGGCCAAGACCCCAGAAGGTGAGCGCCCTGCGCTCGTTTTTGGGGTTCTGTGGGTATTACCGGCGATTCATGAAAGGATACGCTAAAATGAGTCACCCATTGAACCAGCTTTTGTGCGGCTATCCCCCCATGGGGAAGATAAGGAAGGGGAACCGAGGGCAGGAGGCAGGAGGACACTCGAACTCGTCGGAGCCCTTTGTATCGAGGTGGGATGCTCAATGTGAGGAGGCGTTCCAAACTCTGAAGAGGCGCTGACACAGGTCCCGGTGTTGGCTTTTGCCGACCCCCGGAAGCCGTATGTGCTACACACTGATGCCAGCCGAGAGGGTCTGGGGGCTGTCCTGTACCAGGAGCAGGGCAACGGATTGAGGCCGATGGCATTTGTCAGCCGAAGTTTGTCGCCTTCTGAGAGAAACTATCCCACTCACAAGTTGGAGTTCCTGGCGCTGAAATGGGCGGTGGTGGACAAGTTGAGTGACTATCTATATGAGGCCAAGTTTGAGGTGAGAACGGACAACAATCCTCTCACTTATATTCTGACCTCATAAAACTGGACGCTACTGGGCATCAGTGGTTGGCGGCCTTGTCTGCCTATGAGTTCAGCCTGAAGTACCGGCCGGGGAGTCAGAACATCGATGCAGATGCTTTATCTCGTCGGGCACATGAGGGGTCAGGCATGGACGAGGAGTGGGAGAGCATCCCTGCCCTGGGAGTGAAGCCCTTGTGTCAATTTGCGAGCAACGCGAAAGCAGGAGACTCAATGGGGCCAGATTGGGCAGTGGATCAACTGGGGGCTGATGATGACGCACTACCCACTGTTTTCTGTAATTTGACTGCTCTGAGGAACAGGCAGCTGCCGGAGTTGAGGCCCCAGGAAGTGGGGGCGGCTCAGCGTGATGTCCCGGGCATTGGCACTATCTGGTACGCGGTTAGACAGGGGGATATGGCTCAGGCGGAGAAAGCCAAGCACGCCTCCGTTCCCCTACTACTGAAGGAGTGGCCTCGGTTGAAGCTGAAGAACTAAATCTTGTACAGGGTCACGTTGCCCCCCGGACCACCCCCGGCGCTGGCAGCTGGTCATGCCTGAGAAGTATCGGAAGACTGTGCTCCAGGCTCTACATGATGATTCCGGGCACTTAGGGGTAGAGAAGACCTATGGATTAGTCAAGGACCGGTTTTACTGGCCCCGGATGAGGGGGAGTTTGAAGAATACTGTAAGACCTGTAGTCGTTGCATCAGGAGGAAGACCCTGCCTGTGCAGGGGGCTCCTTGTCCCACTTGCAGAGGGCGGGACCCATGGACCTGGTGTGTATGGATTTCCTGTCTATTGAGCCAGACACCAGCAATACCGCGAATGTCTTGGTCATCACGGATCACTACACTAGATATGCGCAGGCATTTCCTACTAAGGACCAGAAAGCGACTACAATGGCGAAGGTGTTATGGGAGAAGTACTTTGTTCATTATGGCCTCCCCCGGTGGACCCATAGTGATCAGGGACGGAACTTCGAGAGCAGGCTTATCCATAAATTACTGGGTATCCTTGGGGTCGAGAAATCCAGGACCACCCCCTATCACCCACAGGGTGATCCTCAGCCCGAGAGGTTTAACCGGACCCTGTTGGACATGCTTGAGACTCTGGAGATCGGTCAGAAGGGCAAGTGGAGTCAGCACATCGGGCATTGGTTCACTGTTACAATTGTACTTGCAATGACGCTACGGGGTACTCGCCATATTATCTGATGTTCGGGTGGGAAGCGAGATTGCCCGTTGACCTGTGTTTTGGGACTGAAGTGGGTGAATTACCTTCGAAGCCCTATCTGAAGTATGTGTCCGATATGAGGAGAGAGTTGAAAAAGGCGTATAAGTTGGCTGAGGCGGCGGCCACCAAGCAGAATCAGAGGAATAAGAGGAGTTATGACCAGAAAGTAAAGTTCGCCCAACTATTGCCGGGGGACTGGGTCCTCCTATGGAATTTAGGACTCCCTGGTAAACATAATTTGGCAGATCGCTGGGCGGCCACCCCCTATGTGGTAGAGAGCCAGATGCCAAACCTCCCTGTTTACTGGGTGAGACCAGAGGATGGGAAGGGGCCTGTCAAGGTACTCCATCGGAACCACCTATTGCCCCTGGGTCAAGAGGTGCAGGTAGACCGAGACCCGAATGGGAGTTTACGCCTCGTACAAATGCCTTGCTGAAATCCATATACACTTCACCTTCTGCTCTACCTTCATCAATGTGTTTAGTCACATCCTCAAAAAATTCATTCAGGCTTGTAAGGCACAACCTGCCTTTGACAAAGCCATGCTAACTATTCCTAATCATATTATACCTCTCCAAATGTTCATAAATCCTGCCTCTCAGGATCTTCTCCATCAACTTACCAACCACTGAAGTAAGACTCACTGGTCTATAATTTCCTTGGCTAATTTTACTCCCTTTCTTGAATAAGGGGAACAACATCTGCAACCCTCCAATCCTCCGGAACCTCTCCCGTCATTGATGATGCAAAGATCATTGCCAGAGGCTCAGCAATCTCCTCCCTCGCCTCCCACAGTAGCCTGGGGTACATCTCATCCAGTCCCCGGAGACTTATCCAACTTATCCAATTTCTTCCCCGTTCTGGTGTTTGATCTGAATAACCTTGTGACCATGTCTGCATGCTTTTATGTAATGAATTGCTGCCACATGATAGGGTGATTAGATATTTACATTAACAAGCAGGTGCACAGTTGTAGCTGATAAAGTGGCCTTTAAGTGTATACTTTAAGGACTGACACTTAGAATGATTGTTTTCTATGAAGGAAGTCAAACACAAAGAACAGAGGAAAGAGGACAAACATAACAGAATTACTGTCTTCAATTCCTTGCTTAGGATATAAATGTTGAATACTCGAACATTCAGCATCACCCAAGTGCACTCTCAAAGGCTGGAGAGACCAATTTTGATCAGTTTAGTCATGGGCTGTGGCCATCGCTGGAAAGACAAGCTTCTGTTGTCCACCTCTAACAGTTTCTACACTGAGCAGCTCACCAACAAAGGGTTCCAGATCTCTAGGTTCATGGTCTCCTCTTCTGCAATGATGAGTCCACTCTCAGGTTGGAGGAACAATATTTCATCTTCTATCTGGGTAGCCTCCAACCTGATAGCACAAACACCAATATCTCCAACATCCGGTAATTTTTTTCACCAATTCCTTTCCTCTTCTTCAGTTCCACATTTTGGCTGCTTACGCCTTCTCTTAGACTCAAGAGGTACTGCAGGTGCTGGAAATCCAGAGGAACGTCTTACACAACTTCAACAAAACGTCCTAACACGTCCATGAAGTGCTGAGCAAAGTTGTCTGGGATCATGCATGGGTCAAACTGGATAAGGATCGCAAAATCCCTCCTCTGAAGGACATTAGTGAATCAGATTGGTTTCTCTAATGTCACCGGTTAGTCGATGAGACCTTAACATATAGAAGCAGAATTAGGCCATTGAGTCTGTTCCACCATTCAATCACGGCTGATTTGTTATCCCTCTCAACCCCATTCTCCAGCTTTCTCCTCCTAACCTTTGATGTCCTTATTAATCAAGAGAAAATCAACCTCTGCTATTGACAGAGGTTATGAATCCACAGATTAAGGCAATGAATTCCAGAGATTTACTACCCGCTGGCTGAAGAAATCTCTGTTCTAAGGGAACATACTTCTACTCTGAGGCTATGTCCTCTTCTCCTCGACTCTCCACATTTGGAAACATCCTTTCCATGTCCACTTCATCTAGACCTTTCAATACTCGATAGCTTTCAACGAGATAGCCCTCATCCTTCTAAATTTCAGTGAGTACAGGCTCAGAGCCCTGAAACACACATTAACCCTCTAGTTCCCAGGATCATCCTCGTAAACCTTCTCCAGACCTTCTCCAATGGCAACACGTCCCTTCTCAGATCTGAGGCCCAGAACTGCTCACAATATTGAAATCCGGTCTGACTAACGCTTTACAAAGTCTCAGCATTATGTTGTGGTTTTACATTCTAGTCCTCTCGGAATGAATGCTAACATTGCATTTACTTTCCTTACAAATCACTTCTCAGTTTAACTCCTGAAATCCAGATAACTGAAATAGCCGGATTGCAATTCCCCATCTGCTGTTATGAACTCATGATTTTAGATTATAATTCCTGGATTCTGGATTACGGGAATCAATTCACAGTACAAGCAAAACTCACAAACTTTGTCTCTCTAGAGCAGAGCACTAAAAAAAACGTGCCAGAGATTTTCTATGGTTACTAACACCAGAATCTATTGTATCTGTTCAGAATGCCAGCTGAAAGAACTCTTACTTACACATTCAGGGGTTGCCAAGCAGGCCATTGTGCTTTTGCCTTGATGACGGTCAACACACTATCTCCCTGAAAAAGCAAAGAATAAAGAGTCAATGTTTACTTAGTCATTAAAGTTGTAACAAATGTGTGAGAAGGATCGAGAGACAGCTCTGAGACTGGTGACTCGTTATCTCAATGTCTCTGCTAACTCAGTCATTTACCACACAAGATGTTCGTCCCTCTGTTAATATCCTATACTCTGTTTGCCCAATCATCGTGTCCTTCTCCATTATAGACAAGCCCTATATCTTTTTGCCTATTCCAATGTTCCTGGGAATAGCAAGTTTCATCATCTTCAACCTCCAAATGATGTTGTGGAATTCTTTATTGTTTCTAGAATTCCCGATATGGCCTCTTCCACATTGGTGAGAGTTGTTGTAAACTGGGGGACTGCTTCCTCGAGCATCTCTGCTCCGTCCGCCAGAAGAGGAACTTCCCATGGCCCAACATTTTAATTCCTATTCCCATTCCTGTTCCGACATGTTGGTCCATGGCCTCCTCTTGTGCCAAGATGAGGCCACCCTCAGGGTGAAGGAGCAGTACCCTATATTTCTGTTTGGGTACACTCCAATCTTATAGCATGAATATTGATTTCTCCTTAGAGTTAAAAAAAAATTCCCTTCACCTCCACTCTTCTATTCTCCATTCTGGCCTTTTACATCTTCTCACCTGCCTATCACCTCCCACTACGTCCCCTCCTCCTTTCCTTTCTCCTATGGTCCACTCTCCTCTCCTACCAGATTCCTTCTTCTCCAGCCCTTTATTTTTTCAACCCATCTAGCTACACCTATCACCCTTAGCTATCCTCCTTCCGCTCCCCCAAATCTTTTTTTATTCTGGCACCTTCCAACTTCCTTTCCAGTCCTGAAGAAGGGTCTCAGCCCAAAATGTTGACCATTTACTAATTTGCATAGATGCTGCCTGACTTGAGATACTCCAGCATTGTGTGTGTGTTGCTGTGGAACTCTTTGGTGGATTAACTTGCAACTCAAGTCCTATGAAGGTGGTTATGTCAAAGCTAGAACCCCAGAGAAACTAGTTCACATCTCACCATGACAACTGGAAAATTTCAGTCCAATAAATAAGAGTTTGTGGTAATGATAAACACCTTACTGTTGTGAAGAAGATTTAAACTTCTTCAGCATAGACGTGACTTGACGAGATGTTGCAGTGGAGCAGCAAATCATAAACACAAGAGATTCTGCAGATGCTGCAAATCCTGAGAAACACACACAAAATGCTGGAGGAACTCAGCAGGTCAGGTCCTCTATCCTGAAGAAATTTAAATCCTCCCTTTGATGGGGAGTCCTGATGAAGGGTCCACTGTTTCTTCCTCTCCAGGGATGCTGCCTAACCTGCTCAGTTCCTCTAGCATTTTGCGCGTGCCTCCTTAGCTGGTGTCAGTGGTTGTGTAACCAAGACTTTGATTTGCACCAGCTGCTCATTCAACCATCCACCACTTGCTCCCATGGCTTCGCATGACCCTGATCGGGGGCTAAGCAGGTACTACACCTCGCCCAAGGGTGACCTGCAGGCTAGCGGAGGGAAGAAGCACCTTACACCTACTTTTGTAAAGACACATCTTTACCCTGCCTCCCAATGTTTTGTGTATCCCATGCTATTATTGAACAGACCCTTTGAACAATATGGACTCTTAACCTTATAATCTACCGCATTATGACCTTGCACCTTAGTGTCTGCCTACACTGCACTTTCACTGAAACTATAACTTTATTCTGTATTCTGTTATTGATTTCTCTGCTACTACCTCAATGCACTGTGTAATGAATTGATCTGTATAGAAGGCACAGAAAACACAGTTTTTCACTCTGCCTCAGTACGTCACAATAATAAAACAATTTACCAGATTTCTGGTGTGCGGCCAGCTACAGTAATGCAGTATGACATCCATAATTGCCCATAGGGTCAAACTCTTGACAAGAAACCAGATGGATAATGGCAAATTAGCGTAGCCGCTAGCACAACGTTTTACAGGACCAGCGATAGATGATTGGGGTTCAATTCCCCCTTGGGTCCTCTCCTCCTTTCCTTTCTCCCATGGTCCATTCTCCTCTCCTGTCACTTTCCTTATCTTCTCCAGCCCTCGACCTTTCCCACCCACCTGGCTTCACCTGTCACTTTCCGGCTAGCCTCCTGCCCCTCCCCCAACCTCTTTATTTTAGCATCTTCACCCTTCCTTCTCAGTCCTGAAGAAGGGTCTTGGACCAAAACATTGACAATTCATTTCCATAGATGCTGCCTGACCTGCTGAGTTCCTCCAGCATTTTGTGTGCGTTGCTCGAGACTTAAGGGGGACCTGAGGGGCAACTTTTCCACACTGAGGATGGTGGGTTCTGTATATTTAATATTTCTGTAATGCTTAAGTAATATGTAAATATTGTTTGATTAAGTATGCTTGTTTATTTAAATAAATCATTATGGGTCATATGTAAAAATATGTCCTGATGCTATGCTACCACATGATAGATGCGTGCCTCACTTAAAGTAAACACAAAGGTAGACTCGCATTTTGGACTCCTGTCTTTTCCTTTTAATGTTTTGGAGTAACAAAACATATTAGTGGAAAGGGGTCCCAGAGGAAGTGATAGAGGTTTAAACTTGTAAACATTACAACAGTTAAAAGACATTTGGGTAGGAACATGGATAAAAAATAGTTAAAGAACAGATTCCCAACCTGGGGTCCGCTGACCTCTTGCTTAATATATTGGTCTATGGCATGAGAAAGGTTGGGAACCCCTTGTTTAGAGGGATACGGGCATAATAATACAGGGAAATGGGACTAAAATTGGTCCTGATGAAGACCCAGAACATCGACTGTTTATTCCTCTCCATAGGTGCTGCCTGACCTGCTGAGTTCCTCCTGTACTGCGTATGTTGCAAATGAGACTAGCACAGATTGACATCTCAGACTGCATGGAGTAGATGGGCCGAATGGCCTGTTTCTATACTGTTGCTCTTTCTCTACATTTCCGTGTTTAAGGCCTCAAAGGTCACAGGTGAAATCTATGGCTGTGACCTTAGAGCAATCCAATAACTTCCCTGGTGGTGAATCAGTGATGAAAGAACTTACTCTTGGGCCTGAGGGGTTAATGCAAAAGTTCCACAGTCACAGTGTATTTGATAAGGGCTGGGCTTCCTAACCTGGGATCCATGAATCCCTGGTTAATGTAAGGCTCCATGGCATAAAGAAGGTTGGGAACCTTTGCTCTAAGACAACTTGCAACTGGGTTGCACTCCATCACTGAAACATCAGCCTTGATTATGTGCTCTGTATGTCACTGTACAATCTTAATATTATTTCATTGCCAGTGAGCTTTTCCTAATGAACTTATGGTTAACTCGATCATTTCTGTGATCTTTCTAGGCAGAGCAATATCGTCAATCTTCTGCATTCCTCTGATCTGAGAAAGCTGCAGATGTTTGCAGTCTCAGCCAGCTCCATCGTGGGCACTAGCCTCCCCAGTATCAACATCTTCAAAAGGCAGCATCCAGAACATGCCCTCTTCCCATTACTACCATCAGGGAGGAGGTACAGGAGCCTAAAGACACACACTCAACATTTTAGGAACACCTTCTTCCCCTCACCATCAGATTTCTGAATGGACAATGAACCCATGAACACTACCTCACTATTTTTGCTCACTGTTTGCATTACTTACTGAATTTATTTTATATTGTATACACACAGTATATTTCTCACTGTAACTCACTGTATATTTATGTATTGCACTGTGCTGCTGCCACAAAATGACAACTTTCACAGCACGTGCCATGGTAGTGCAGCAGTTAGCATGATGCTATTACAGCTCGGGGCATTTCCGAGTTCCATTCCGGCGCTGTTCTATAAGGTCTTTCTATATGTCCTTCCAGTGGAATCCATGGGCTTTCCCTGTGTGCTCTGGTTTCCTCTCATAGTCCAAAAAGTGTACGGGTAGGATACTTGGTTATTGTAAGTTGTCCTGTGATTACCTTAGGGTTAATTCGGGTTGTTGGGGGTTGCTGAGGCAACGTGACACGAAGGGCCGGAAAGGCTGGAAAGGCCTAAACCAGTTGTATCACTATATCAATAAATAATGCCAGGGATATGAAGCTGGATTTGAATTTGGATAATAAGCGAGACCATGAACTCACCTCCTAATCTAATTAAGGTAAGTAAAACATATAACTTGGGACTCAGAATAGAAGGATGTCATTTTATAACAGAGATGAGGAGGAATTCCTTTAGCTAGAGGGTGGTGAATCTGTGGAATTCATTGCACAGATGGCTGTGGAGGGCAAGTCATTGGGTATATTTAAAGTGGAGGTTGATAAGTTCTTGATTAGTAAGGGTGTCAAAGATTATGGAGGAAGGCAGGAGAGTAGGGTTGAGAGGGATAATAAATCAGCTATGATGGAATGATGGAGCAGACTCGATGGGCTGAATAGACTTGTTCTGCTCTAATGCCTTATGACCTTATGGTCTTATGGTCTTTATAGAGATCAGGGCAACAAGAAGTACTTTACAGTCAAGGCTATTCTTTTGAAGTGTCAACACTGTGATCAACATGTGCAAATCTACTAACAAAAAGATAATTTCTTCGGGTAATATTAGTGAAGGGTTAGGGTGAGGGTTTCACAACTGTGGGTCTGCAGGAACACTGATATACACTTGTGGAACTTCACGTCTAACACCTCATCCATGAAGCAACATGAGAGTGCTCCAGTGGGCTTCGAAGCCATCCCAAGAGCTGAGGGTGTTGCCTGGCTACAGATATTAATACATCTCTAGAATCAGAACATAGAACATAGAACAGCACAGTACAGGCTCTTTGGCCCATGATGTTGTACTGACCTATATAAACTTCTCCCATCCCATCTCCAGAGACTCAGCAATCTCCTCCCTCACTTTCAACAAGAGCCTAGTATACATCTCATCCAGTCCCGGCGACTTATCTAACTTAATAACTTTCAAAGGCTCCAGCACATCCTCTTTCTTAATGTCTATACACTCAAGTGTTTCAGTCCTCTGTAAGTCATCCTCACAATTGCCAAGGTCCTTTTCACTGGTGAATACTGAAGCAAAGTATTCATTAAGTACTTCTGCTGCCTCCTCCAACTCCATGCACATGTTTCCACTATCGCACCTGATAGCTCCTATTCTCGCATGGCTCATACTCTTGGTGTTCATATACTTGAAGAATGCCTTGGAGTTTTCCTTAATCCTGCTCACTAAGGCCTTCTCATGGCCCCTTCTAGCTTTTCTAATTTCATTCTTCAGATCCTTCCTGGCAATCTCGTAATTTTCTAGAACTCTACCAGTATCTAGTTACCTGAACCTTTCGTAAGCTTTTCTTTTCTTCTTAATTAGATTTTCCACATCCTTTGTACCATGGTTCTTTTACCCTACCATCCTTTCCCCGTCTCAATGGAGCATACTTATGCAAAATGCCATGCATATATTCCTTGAACATTGGCGTGCATTTCCCGAGAACATCTGCTCCCAATTTATGCTCCCAAGTTCCTGCCTAATAGCATCATATTTCCCTCTACCCCAATTAAATATATTCCCA
The DNA here is from genome assembly GCF_963921235.1 of Mobula hypostoma. NCBI lineage: Eukaryota > Metazoa > Chordata > Chondrichthyes > Myliobatiformes > Myliobatidae > Mobula > Mobula hypostoma. The sequence continues at coordinate 5,376,294 of NC_086107.1, forward strand.
AATTGTCTGCTCCTATCCCTCTCTAGCGTTATAATAAAGGAAATAGAGTTGTGATCACTACCTCCAAATGCTCTCCCACCGAGCGATCTGATACCTGACCAGGTTCATTTCCCAATACCAGATCAAGTACAGTGTCTCCTCTGGTTGACTTATCTACATATTGCATCATGAGTCCTTCCTGAACACACGGAACAAACTCCAGCCCATCTAAACCCCTTGTTCTAAGGAGATGCCAGTCAATATTAGGAAAGTTAAAATCACCCATCACAACTCTATTATTGTTGCACCGTTCCAAAATCTACCTCCCTATCTGCTCCTCGATGTCTCTGTTACTATTGGGAGCTCTATAAAAACACCCAGTAGAGTTATTGCCCCCTTCCTGTCTCTGATTTCCACCCACAATGACTCAGTAGACAATCCGTCCATGACTTCCTCCTTTTCTGCAGCCATGGTACTATCCCTGATTAGCAGTGCTACTCCTCTTCTCGTTTGCCTCCCTCGCTGTCCTTTTTGAAACACCTAAAGCCTGGCACACTCAGCATTCATTCCTGACCCTGAGACATTGAAGTCTCTGTAGTGGCCACAACGTCATAGCTCCAGATATTGATCCACGCTCTAAGTTCATCTGCCTTGTTCCAAAGAGTAAAGCCTGAACTTGCTCAACCGTTCCTCGTAGCACATTGTTTAAGGATCATAGATAGTCCTTTTGCTTGTAACCTTTCGTTTATTAAAAAGAGGAGAATAGACAGCTGAGAATTTAAATTCAAATTTTCATTAATTGTTTATTGAAAGTTTTGGAAAATAAATCTCCATTGTTGTCTGTTATCCTACTTTGAATGAGATTTTTCTGAGCTGGGGAAGTTGAATTTATTTTTTTTATTTCAGATATTATCCGTTAAGCTGCTTTTAACCTTTCAGGCAGTATGTTATTGCTAATCCCTAGATTATGTGGGTAAATTCAGCTCCCAAATAAAATGTCAGGCTGATGGAGTTGTTGCAGGGGAATTGTGCCGATATGACTGAGGATAAAGCCAGGCAACTGCACAAGTGGGGTGGGGTTGAGATAGTTTCCGGAAAGTAAACTCCACACACCTCACTGAATAACAATAAGACCATAGGATATAGGAGCAAAATTAAGCCATTTGACCAATCAAGTCTATTAACATCTTTGTCTTGGAGGAGAACAGGAAAGGCCCATGATTGATGAGTCCTGGGTTAAAGGCCCGAAGATCAAACTCGTGATCGGCGAGGCCTGGGGGTCGATTTCCCAAAGGTCTGTGGTTTGGAGGGCAAAGCTGATGGTCAAGGTCCAGAGCTTTGTGAGTCCAGAGGTAGAGGCCCAAAGGGCAAAATCTGAGAGTCCAAGGCCCAGGTCTGGAGTTTGGAGGCCTGACGTCGGTGAGTCTGAGAGTCCCAGGGCCGAGGACTGGAGGCCTGGATGTGGCCGGCTCTGCATTGGAGGCCTGCCTGCGTGTGAGTGGGTAGGTGGAATGGCAGGAAAGGGGCTAGTTTTACTCTTGTCGTTGTGTTTTATTGTTCTGCTGAACACTGTGGCAAGACTAGATTGGTACTGGAATATGTGGTAACAGTTGCGGTCGACTCACAGCATATTCTTAGGTGTGCTGGTTATGAACAGAAATACACATTTTACCATTGTACTGTTACGCAGAAGCCATCTGAATAATGCTTTTGCCCAAAGAGATGCCACCAGACAGAGTCATAGAGGTATGCAGAATAGTCCCAGCCGGTCCAGTCACTCCTAAAATCTCGAACAGTCCAATCCTGGTAACTTCCTTGTAAATACCTTCCTTGTAATTCATTCTTCGGGCCTGTACAGGGCACCAGAGAGCATTGGGCTCCAAGGTTTTTAGAGCACCTGAATTGTCTTTATTGTTGTTTAATGACAGTTTTTAATTGTTTAAAGTTTCTTGTCCTTTTCTCGAGCGACTCATACATTGTAATGCGGTCTCCTGGTGCTTTCTGTTCAAGCTTGTTAAGTTTATTTTGATAGGCTCAAGGAATCCCTGTTACTTGCATTATTTAAGTGGACGCCCGATTAGTGCTAATTGCAGGGCCCTTGTGCTGACAATGATTCATCTCACGATGTTGCTTGGTCGAGCCACTAATGTTCTGTTGGAATTCCTATTGAAAAACTCTTGTTTTTGTCTCTACATGGGAGTCTGTTGTTCCTTCACACCAGGGTTCAGTCATTTGCCAGCGCGCACTGTGATATTTCAGCACCCTTTAGAGCTTAATAACATCCTTCCTACAGCTGGGTGACCAGCAATGCATACAGAATGCCACATGTAGTCTTTATAATGTTCTAAGATAATGTCCCAGCTCCTGTACACAATGCACTAAATTAGTTATAACATCAGGAAATGTTTGCTAAAGTTACGACAATTGAAGCAGGAAAATGTTATATTTATGGAATTATTCAGGCTTAACAACTGCTCACAGTAACAGACCACCATACATTGTACCAGTGACACTGGGTTTGCACTTTCTGTATTGCTGGTGAACATTGGTAGCTCAGGTTGAGGTGTTTGATGTTGCAGTGCTTGCTGAACTTGGCAATTAGATTGCTGATGTTTCACCACCCGTCGAGGTGACATCCTCAGTGAGCGGTTGTTGGTGTTTCTCTCTGTCTGTCTGTATCTTGTTTTACGGCGGTTGGCATCCAGCTTAATGGTGCATTACCGCCACCCTCTGCTCCGGAATGTGCACTAGACATACATTCTAAATCCCTTCACCCAATCGCTCACGCACGCACACACACACACACACACACACACACACACACACCTACACTTCACCCTCCCATCTTTGACCATCCTAGTATCCTATTCCTGTTTATTCGTCATATTCTATAAAAAACCCCTGTACCCCTTAAAAACGCTAAAAATACCCGGACTTGTGCTCTCTCACCCATGCCCAGCAACCCTTTTACTGTGAATTCCTGCATCTCCAACTCCCTTAACTTATTTCTCATCATCTCTCTCTGTATCCCATACTTCCTGCAACTCAGAACTACATGTTCTACTGACTCCTCTTCCTGACATTCCTCACACAATCCTGTCTGGTGCTTCCCTGTCATTTTCAATGTTTTGTTTAATGCACAGTGCCCCAGCCTTAACCTAGTCCACACAATTTCCTCTCTCCTGTTTCCACGACCTACCCTAGTACCTGCAACACTTTTTTGTATTTGATATAAATGCCTCCCTTTCCCCTCCCTGTCCCATCTTTCTTGCCACATTCGGTTGACTTTTTCCCAGATTACACACTTAACCTCTGCTTTACTGATACTAATGTGCATTTCCACATTTTCTTTCTTTAACGCCCTCTTTGCCAACTCATCCACCCTCTCATTCCCCTTCACCCCTACATGTGCTGGAACCCATAGAAATTTTACCTGACCTCCCTGATTTGCAATTCTTGTAACTAACTGAAGGACTTCATAAAGTACATCTTGCCGACTGTTTGTGTGAAAAGACCTTAAACTTGCTAGAACTGCGGATGAATCTGAACATATCAATGCTTTGGCTTGTCTGACTTTCTGCACCCATTGCAACGCAACCAATACTGCCAGCATCTCCACTGTAAACACCCCTAACTTATTAGATGTTCTTCTGCTGATTCCAATTTCTTTTGCTGGTATTACCACCCCAAACCCTGTCACTCCTGTTTCAGGTTCCTTCGCACCATCCGTATAAATGTGAGTATAATCACTATATTTTTCCATCACATGACTGGTGTTTCTCTCTGGGAGTGCTTGCATTTACATAGGCACCCCCCCCCCCCCAGTTCACTTGCCTCAGTCCTGATTGGCTACCCCTTCAGTTGACCTTTGAATTCTATTGGCTCACGTTTCTTAGGCTCTTGGGGCTTCGTAGACAGCATCTATTTCAATATGCTTGTTTACTGAGTCATCAGAAGAGAACCACAGTCCCAAAACTTCTCACGCTGGCTCGTGTTTGCCTTGGCAGTGTTCCAGTTAAAGTGGTACCCTTCATCTAGAGAGCCAAAGAAATGTGAGCCAACAGAATTCAAAGGTCAACTGAAGGGGTAGCCAATCAGGACTGAGGCAAGTGAATGGGGGGGGGGGGCTATATAAACACGAGCACTCCCAGAGAGAAACTCCAACAACTGTACACTGAGGATGTCACCTCGACTGGTGATCAAATATCTGCAAGCTAATTGCAAGCTCGGCAAAAACTGCAACATCAAACTTTCTGTATTGCAGTCCACTCTGTCACATCTGGAATCTGAAAATGTTTTAGGAATGACTTCCTCTCTGCTGCTGTCAGATTTCTGAAAGGGCATGAATTCCGGAACACTACGTCACTTTTTGAACTATTTATTTAAATGTTTAATTACCCTGTTAATACCCTTTACATCGACAGCACAGCAGTGGAAAATGTGAGCATTTTCAAACTCCTGAGAGTACGAACTCTCATGGTCCCAGAACACGTCCTACACATTCAGGAGAGCTCACCAATGCCTCTACTTTCTGGAGAGGCTGGAGAGAGCTGGACTTTGCACATCCATGCTCACATCGTGCTACAGATGCACAGCAGAGAGCATCTGAACAAGCTACATCACTGCATGGTACAGAAACTGCATTGCAGTGGACAGGAAGGCTGTGCAACGGATAGCCAAAACTGCCCAGCGCATCACCAGCACCAGCCTATCTGCAATCAAGGACATATATACAGAAAGGTGCTGGAAAAAGGACAATGAGATTGTGAAGGATCCCACCCACTCCCATCAGGGAGGAGGCTACATAGCATCCACGCCAGGACCACCAGACACAAAACAGTTACTTCCCCCAAGCAGTAAGGCTGATCAACACCTCCACCCACTAACCCACCCCTCCACACCCCCAACCAGCACTACTTTATCATTTCCTGTCAGTCACCCGATGTACAGATACTCCTGTGCCTATCGTTACTTTACGGACATACAATCAATCCATGTACATAAGCTAATCTTATGTATTTATATTTATTATGTTTTATCATTGTATGCTTTATCTTTTTGGAGATTTGCTTGTGCCGCATCGAATCCAGAGTAACAATTATTTTGCTCTCCTTTATACTTGTGTATAAGAATTGACATTAAATAATCTTGAATCTTGAATATTTATGTAATGCACTGTACTGCTGCCACAAAAAAAAAGAAATTTCATGACACATGTCAGTGATAATATACCTGATTCTGATTCTGATCAGGGATGAGAGAGATTCTCGTTCCCTCAGACAGTGGGAAATGCAGACAGTGGGTGGAGGGGAGACTGCACTGGACTGTGTTCACAACTCTCTGCATTTGCCGGTGGTCTTGACAAAAGCAAATGCTATACCAAGGCGTGATCCATCCAAACAGGATACTTCCAATGCTATTATGCTTTCGAGGCTTGAGGTGGCATTCTGTGAGTTTAATGTCACTGAAGCATCATTAATAAGTCGGAATGCATTCACTAGTGCGGAGTTGTTTGTAATGTCAGAATATTAATATTATTTAAATGGAGATAAACTACAGAATGTTCCAACACCTGAGGCCCTGAGGATAAAACAACAAACAAATACAGCAGGAAATCAGGAAGGTTAATGGTAGGTTGGCCAGATTTTAAAGGGGATTGATTATTAATATCAGTAAGAGTTACTAAGGTTCAAAGTACAAAGCAAATGTATTATCAAAATACATATATATCCCTATTTACAACCCTGAGATTTATTTTCTTATGGGCATTCTCAATAAACCCATAAAATAATAACCATAATAGAATCAATGAAAGACTGCATCCAACAGGGCAGACAAACAGACAACCAATATGCAAAAGAAAACTAACTGAAAGAAAAAGAAATGAATAATAATAATGATGATAATAATAAATAAACAATAAATATCAAGAACATGAGATAGAGAGTTCTTGAAAATGAGTCCATAGGCTGTGGGAACATTTCAGTGATGGGGCAAGTGAAGTTGAGTGAAGTTATCCACTTTGATTTAAGAGCCTGATGGTTGAGGGGTAAAACTGATCCTGAACCGGGGGGTGTGAGTCCTGAGGCTCCTCTACCTTCTTCCTGATGGCAGCAGCAAGAAGAGAGCATGGCCTGGGTCGTAGGGGGGTGCTGCTTTTCTACAACAAAGTTTTGTGTAGACGTGCTCAATGGTGGGAAGGGCTTCACCCATAATGAACTGGGCTGTATCTACTACTTTTTATAGAATTTTCCATTCAAGGGTTTTGGTATTTCCATACCAGGCTGTGATGCAACCTGTCAGGATACTCTCCATTTCACATTTATAGAAGTTTGTCAATGTTTTAGATGTCATGCTGAATCTTCATAAGCTCTTAAGGAAGTTAAGGCACTGCCATGCTTTCTTTGTAATTGCATTTACATGCTGGGACGAGGACAGGTCCTCCGAAATGATATTTAAAGTTGCTTCTTCTTAAGATGATCTCCCCAAATGGGGCAGAAGACACTGACAGCAGCTCACCAGAGTACTCTCTCCTAGGCCAGTCTTCCAAACTGTCCCCAGTTATAACCCATCTTACATCTTCTAGGTAAAGATTCTTCCTCTCCCAGGGATGAGGTATTCAGAGCTTCTGATGGTGTGTCTGCAGCTCTGGGTTTTTACCAGATGGGTTGCTAGCCCCACGTCCAGCCCTCCTCCTTTTGCAGCCGGGCTTGGGACTGTCCGTGGTGGGGTTGATATCTATTGTAATGCAAGTCAATTACTGCATACTGTTAGGTGTTTGTACGTTCTCTCTGTGACTACATGGGTTTCCTCCAGGTGCTCCAATCTCCTCCCACGTTCCAAAGACGGACTGGTTAGGGTTAATGAGTTGTGAGCATGCTATATCAGTGCCAGAAGCGAGGCAACAATTGCAGCTGCCTCCAGCACGTTCTTGAACTGTGCTGGTCATTGACACGAATGACCCATTTCACTGTATATTTTGATGTAGATCTGACAAATAAAGCTAATCTTTAAATCTAATCTTATTTAGGGACAGACTGGAGACCACTCAAAAATTCACTGTGATGACACTCAGTATGTAAGGGTTGTAGCAAGAAGAAATTCTCAACAGAGGATAATCTATTCATTGAAGTTAATCAGGAATGGTTACTTTCCCACAACCACAGATTGTTAAACTGACCAGCCCAACCCTAACACTACCCCAGTAGCAAAACGCTACAGACCAAATCTTGGACTTGTTCTAGTTGTGTTTTTGCACTGTTACCTTGTTTTGCATGGTGGTTTTCAGAATCTGAATCAAGCTCACTCTCACTGATACATGTTGTTTTGTGGCTGCAGTACAGTGAAGAACTGGAATTATCCAGTCTTTTTCTTCACTGTCTTGTATAGTTTATATTCTGGGTGTTGTCTGAGTCTATGTGCCTGTGATATCACTGTAAGAAAGTCTTTCATTGTACCTGGACCTTCTACTCATGATAATAAACAGGAGTCAAGACTTAGTCATGTTGAGCCTAGACAGTTCCAAGGGGAATTGGCAGGGTGAATGCTGGGGAGATATTTCATTGTGTAAGAAGTTTGTACGTTCTCCCCATGACCATGTAGATTTCCTACAGAAGTTCTGATTTCCTCCCAAATTCCAAAGACATACGGTTTAGTAGGATAATTGGTCACATTCGGGCTTTCACGACCAGACTCTGTAACAGTTTCTTCCCCCAAGCCATCAGACTCCTCAATACCCAGAGTCCAGTCTGACACCAGCCTACACACACACACACACACACACACACACACACACACACACACACACAGCTGAACACTACTCCACTCCCTTTGCAATCTTTGCTCATTTCTGTCTCAATTCCTGCTCAAACATTGTTTACATTTACATCATTTATTATATTGTAATTTGTCCTTTACTGTGCCTATTGTCTGGTTTATTAATTATTGTACAGTCTTGCACTGTTTGTGCACTTTATGTAGTCCCGTGTAGGTCTGAAGTCTAAAGTGGTTTTGTGTTGTTTCACGTAGTCTAGTGTGGTTTTGTGTTGTTTCATGTAGCACCGTGGTCCTGGAGGATCGCTGTTTTGTTTTTACTGTGTACTGTACCAGCAGTTATGGTTGAAATCACAATAAAAGTGACGACTTGACTTGACATGACATGGTTGTAATTGGGCAGTGCCAGCTCATTGGGCCAGAATGACCTGTTACCCTGCTGTATCTCTAAATAAGATAATTAATAAACCAATTCCAATTCCAATAAAGACATCAAGGAAGTACAGAAAGAAAACAGAATGCAGAATTTAGTTTTACAGATACAGAGAAAATACAAGGTCCATTGATGAGGTGGATTGAGAGATCAACAATTCATCATTATCCTGTGACAGTGGGATAGAACTTTTCCTTGATCCTGGGGGTTCATGTGTTCTCTGACTTTTGGATCTTCTGCCCACGGAGGGGGAGTGACCCTTGATTATGTTAGGCAAAAGGTATTGTAGATGAAGTCCGTGGAGGGGAGTCCAGCTTGTGTGGTGGACTGGGCTGTGTCCACAACTCTCTGCAGTTTCTTGCAGTCACAGGCTGAGCTGTTGCCGTACCAATCTGTGACGCATCGAAATCAGTTGTTTTTCTGTTAAAGAAGAACTTTTCTTCATCTTTGAATCTTTGGAATTCTTTCTCAGAGAACTATGGAGTGGGAGCCGCTGAACCTACTCAACATTGAGAATGATTAATGGATTAATAGGTCATGGTGACCAAGCAAGAAATTACAATTAAAATTGAGATCAGATCAATGATAATTTTATTGGATGGCAGACCAGGCTAGAGAAGCAGAATGGTGCACCTCTGCCCTGGTTTCAAACACTGTTTTGCTTTTAACCAAAGCTGAGCTAACACAGCAGTCTGACTAAAATTGAATTTGCCACATCAGCAAATTGTGGGCTCCCTGCTGACAGCAAAGGTATACACCGCACTATTTTAATGTTACTTTAATACAATCCCCATCCATCTCTTTCTCACAAAAGCATGTTAATTCTCCCAGAAGACAATGTGACAGATGTGGCCAATTGCAAGGTTATGAAACCCTCTCTGTGTTAGCATCCGTCCGATTAGAAAACGGCACTATAAATTGTTAATAATACAACAGACCGCAACGTGGTGCCTTTATCCAGCTGACTCCTCAGTATTTGCTGTCTCGTCATTAGATACTACTGATGACAGGCAGAGTCTTTAGTCTGGGGAACTTTCCTTCACAGTCTGAACGCAATGCTTCCATTTGCCAATCACTGAATAAATCCATTTTCACTAACCGTTACCTGTTTAGTTGAATTGCCTCAGAAAGCAAGTCCCAGATGGGTCTCAGTAGGAAACACATGGCTTGGTGCAACAACTGGTCTGCCCAAGACCCTTCAACCATCAGGCTCCTGAACCAGCGTCGATAACTTCACTCACCTCAACATCAAACTGATTCCACAACCTATGGACTCACTTTCAAGGAGTCAAAAACTTGTTCTCTCAGTATTATTTATTTACTTTTTTTTTGTATTTGCACAGTTTGTCTTCTTTTCCACATTGTGTGCACAGTTTGTCTTCTTTTCCACATTGTGTGCACAGTTTGTCTTCTTTTCCACTTTGTGTGTAGGTTTTCATTAAGCCTATTGAACTTTGTTTTACTGTGAATGTCTGACAGGAAATGAATCTCAGGGTCGTATATGAAGATGTGTAAATTTATTCGATAATAAACTTACTTTGAACTTTGAAACTGCAGAGAGTTATTGATGAAGGAAAGTCCATCACACAAACCAGCCTCCATTTCACATGCTTTGTCTACACTTCTTTGAGAAAGTAGTCATCATAATTAAAGAACCTCTCACCCAGGACAAGCCCTCCTCTCCCCCCTTCTATTGGGCAGACAACATAAAAGCCTGATAGCAAATACCATCAGGTTTTCGGGAGAAGGCGGGAGAATGCAGTTGAGAGGGATATTAAACCAACCATGATCGCATGGAGGAACAGAGTTGATGGGCCAAATGGCCTAATTCTGCTCCTATATCTTATAGTCTGAAGTATGTACTACCAGGCTTAAGGACAGCTGCTACCTTGCTGTTATCAGACTCCTAAACAGACCTCTCAAATGCTAGAAGATGAACTCTTTACCTATTGCTTCCCAGCTTCCTACTTCATCATCCCTCACCCATCCATCCATCTCCTCCCTCACGTGGTCTCACCTATCACCTTGTAGCTTGTACTTCTCCCTCTCCCTCACCTTCTTATTTTGGTTCTTCCTCCTTCCACTCCAATCCTGTTGAAGGATCTCAGCCCAAAATGTTGACTGTTCAGCTCTTTATTCCTCTCCATAAATGCTGCCCGACCTGCTGAGTTCCTCCAGCACATTCTGTTAATCAAGACTTTCTTTTGTCATAGCCTTCAACCTTATCTATAAACCTACACTACATCTTCTCTGTAATTATAGTATGATATTCTGCATTTTGATTTCATCTTACTAATCAAGGACGTTCTACTTCAGTATTAGCATAGCGATTGGTGGACGGTATTACAGCTCATAGTGTTGAATTTTGGGGTTCAAACCCAGTGTCCTCTGTAAACAAGTCTGCATGTTCCATCTCATGCATGCATGGGTTTCCTTCAGGTGCTCTGGTGTCCTCCCATAGTCCAATGATGTACCGGTTAATTGGTCATTGTAAATCGTCCTGTGATTAGGCCAGCTTTAAATTGGTGGGTTGCTAGGCAGCACAACTCAAAGGGTAGAAGGGCCAATTCCTCATTGTACTGCTAAATAAATAAATTAACTTAAAAGAGAAAGAAATTTAAAACAAATAGGACAGGATAATAACTTCATCAACCCTGGATGCTTTCAGTGTTTCCACTAAACAATGCATTGTAATCCAACTGAAGAAGGCTCCAATACGAGAGAAAAATATTAAAAATTAAAGAGTATCAACAAAAGCTGCTGGAAATAGTGTGCGATGCCTTCTGAACAGCAGATTATGTCTAACGTTTGCTGTTTTTACTTTACATTTCCAGCATCTGCAGTTTTTTTTTCTGATCTTCAAAAATTAATAAGTCTTGGTTTCTGGATTTGAAGGAGGAATAGAAATCACCTGTGGATTTTAAATCTTCCACCATCTCCTCTCTGCACATAAGACCAGGAGACCACAAGATATAGGAGCAGAACTAGGCCACACCACCTATTCAGTCTGCTCCGCCATTTCGTTTGGCTGATCCATTTTCCTTCTCAGCCCCAATATCCTGCCTTCTCCCCGTATCCCTTCATGCCCTGACTAATCAAGGTCTGCCATAAATATACCCAATGACTTGTCTTCCACAGCTGCCTGTGGCAACAAGTTCCACAGACTCACCACTCTCTGGCTAAAAAAAATCCTCCTCACCTCCTTTCTAAAAGGACATCCCTCTGTTCTGAGGCTGTATCCTCTTGGTCTTCGGCTCCCCCACCATTGGAAACATCCTCTTCACATCCACACTTTCGAGACCTTTCAACATTCGGTAGCTTCAATGAGGTCACCCCTCATTCTTCTGAATTCCAACGAGTAGAGTCCCAGAGCATCAAACCCACTTCATATGGCATTTATGCAACCAGTCCTGAAACCTGCGGAGAGTTTTGCACTTCTCCATTCTGGTCTCTGAAACATCCCTCATCAGTCTAACAATATCTTCATAACTACCTGGATGCAATACAGTTTGGTATGGAAACACTAGTGCCCTTGAACAGATAATCCTACAGGTTTTGTAGTCCAGTCCAGGGGTAAAGCTCTCTCCACCACTGGGCAAATCTACCTACATCGAGCATTGTCACAGGAAAGCAGCATCGATCACCAAGGACCCCCACCATCCAAGTCGTGCTCTCTTCTCATTGCTGCCATCAGCAAGAAGGTACAGGAGCCCCAGGGCTCACACCACCAGATTCAGGAGCAGCTATCATCCCTCAACCATGAAGCTCCTGAATCAGTGGCGATAACTTCACTCGCACCATCACTGAACTGTTCCCATAACTTATGGACTCATTTTCAAGGATTCTTCATCTCATGTTCTCGATATTTATTACTTGTTTACTGATTATTATTGTTTTTATTTGTTTCTTTGTATTTACTGTGAGTGCCCACCAGAAAAAATGAATCTCAGGGTTTATACGGTGGCATATATGTACTTTGATAATAAATTTATTTTGAACTTTGATAGGATGAATGGTAAGCTTAACCTCTGAAATTCCTTTCCCTATCTGCTTGTTGAGTGGTGTCACAACAACAACATTGAACTCAGGGTCAGTGAGACGATGGAATTGATTATGGAGTTCAGGAACAGCAAATCTGAAGAACACACACCAGTCCTCACTGAGCGTTCAGCAGTGGAAAGGTTGAGCAGTTTCATGCTCCAAGGTGTCAACATCTCAAAGGATCTACCTTAGGACCAACATATTGGTGCAATTATGAAGAAGGCATGCAAGGCAACTGTATTTCATTCAGAGTTAGAGGAGAATTGATACGTCACCAAAGACTCTAACAAATTTCTACAAATATATTGTGGAGAGCATTCTGACTGGTTGTATCACTGTCTGGTAAGGCGGGGACCATTGCACAGGTCTAGAACCCCTCCCATTCCACAGTCTCTTTGATCTCCAACCATCAGGCATAATGCACCACAGTATGAGGACAAGAACTGTCAGGCTGGGTAACAGTCTCTTTCCCCAGGCTGTGAGGTGTCTGAGCACTTTGCTACCACCCAGCATCTATGACATTATCTTTGACAGCGTCAGTAGCAGTAATATAGTTGTATCTGCTCTTTGTCTCAATTTGTACATCTACAGAATATTTTTATTATCTGTTAATATTATTTTATGTGCTATTTGTGATAAATGTACTCTGTTTCACATCTTGGTCCAGAGGAACATTGTTTTGTTTATCTGTATGCATATGGACAATTGAGTGACAATAAACTTGAACTTGAAAACACAGCCAACTCTGTCACGGTCACTAGTCTCCCCATCAAGAACATCCTCAAAAGGCAATGTCTCGAGAAGGCAGCACCTATCTGAAGGACCCTCACCAATCAAGACATGCCACCTCCTTGTTTTTGCCATCGGGGAGGAGGTGCAGGAGCCTGAACACACACAGTCAATGAGTGTTTTTTCTCTTCCGCCATCAGACCTCGGAAAGGTCAATGAACCCATGAACCCTACTTCACTATTCTGCTCTCTTTTTGCACTCTTATTTTTACAATATTTCTTATTGTAACTTACAGTAATTTTTATGTATTCCACTGTACTGCTGCTACAAAACATCAAATCTCATGACATACGTAACAGATAAACTTGATACTCTGGTGCTGATTCTGACTACAGAGAGACCTGCCACCGCTTGAAAGGAACTTGTACATTCTCCCCTTGGCCACTGGGGTTTCCTCCAGGTGCTCTGGTTTCCGCCCACAGTCCAAAGATGGTTGGTAGATAAATTGGTTACTGTAAATTGTACCGTGATTAGGCTAGAACTACATTGAGAGATTGCTGGGCTGAGTAGCTCAAAGGGCCGGAAGGGCCTACTGCGTGTTTTATGTCAATAAATAAAGAGATATTGAACAACAGGAATTCTGCAGATGCTGGAAATTCAAGCAACATACATCAAAGTTGCTGGTGAACGCAGCAGGCCAAGCAGCATCTATAGGAAGAGGCGCAGTCGACGTTTCAGGCCGAGACCCTTCGTCAGGACTAACTGAAGGAAGAGTGAGTAAGGGATTTGAAAGCTGGAGGGGGAGGGGGAGATCCAAAATGATAGGAGAAGACAGGAGGGGGAGGGATGGAGCCGAGAGCTGGACAGGTGATAGGCAAAAGGGGATACGAGAGGATCATGGGACAGGAGGCCTAGGGAGAAAGACGGGGGGGGGGTGACCCAGAGGATGGGCAAGAGGTATATTCAGAGGGACAGAGGGAGAAAAAGGAGAGTGAGAGAAAGAATGTGTGCATAAAAATGAGTAACAGCTGGGGTACGAGGGGGAGGTGGGGCCTAGCAGAAGTTAGAGAAGTCAATAAAGAGATATTGGATCTATTCCAGGGGTGGTGGAGGCAGATACACTAGGGACATTTAAGGGAATCTTGGAGAGGCACATGGATGAAAGAAGAATGGGGGAGGGGGCTCTGTAGGATGAAAGGCTTAGATTGATCTTGGAGTAGGTCAGAAGGTCAGCACCACATTGTGGGCCAAAAGGCCTGTACTGTGCTGCTACGTTCTATATTCTAAACTGAGGACAGCCAGCGCCATTTTTTCAAGGTAGCATTGTAACTTCAGTGAGCATTGTATTTATGTGATTGGAGGAAACTATGGGGGGGAATGTCGGAGGTAAGTTTTTTTACACAGAGAGTGGCGAATACTTGGACTGCATTGCCAGGTGAGGTTGCAGAGACAGATACTTTAGGGACATTTAGACAGATGGATGCAAGAAAAATGGAGGGTTATTTCGGAGAGAAGGGTTAGATTGATCTTGGAATAGGTTAGAAAGTGGGCACAACATGATGGTTCAAAGGGCCCGTACCATACAAAATTGTCCTATATTATATTTTAAATATATTGCCACCCGTCAGATTCTCAATCTGTTCAGGTTGTGAACAGCTAGAATATAGAACATAGGTTACAGGGTTGTTCAGAATAGAACCCATTGGTAATCTGGGAACGACTTGTACACTGAAACAAAGAAACATTCACCCTGCCAATTCCCTTTGGAACTTTCCAGGCTTCAACATGGTCAAGTCTCGACTCCTGTTTATTATCATGAGCAAAAGGTCCAGGTGTGATGAAAAGCTTTCTTACATCGACATCACAGGCACATCGACTCAGACAACACACAGAACATAAATTACGCAAGGCAGTGAAAAAAAAGTCTGAAGAATTCTAGTTCTTCAGTGTACAGCTGCCACAGAACAACAAATCTCACAGTGACAATAAAACTGTTTCTGAAAAAAACACAGAGCAAAACAAGACCACGGTGAAAAGCAGAACTAGAGCAAGTTCAAGAGGTGGTCTGCAGGGTAATTATACAAGACAGTACACTGAAACTTAGATCATTTCAATGTCTTAGTACAACATTGAAATGGTGCACAGTTATAAATTCCAGCGAGGTGATTAATAATCAGTTGGGTCCAAATTGGCTCCTTCTTTCACACACAAAGGAAACAAACACTTGATCTGTTAACAACTTTTTTTTAAAACTGTATCACAAACCCCATTTATTCCTTTAACTTTTACAACGCAATTACTGCTTCATCTTGGACCACTTGCATTAATGATAAAAGGAAATGAAACAGATGGTAAAGTTGCTTTAAACTATTTTTAAACCTGAAAATAATCAGCCGTATTAATTCTTCTTAATGTATTTGTGTGACACTTCTCTATCTTCCAACTGGATGAAGTCTTGCAAGCAACTAACAAACTGCATTCCTGTTATTTAATATACACTCAATGGCCACTTTGTACACTTGCAGCTGTGCATCTGCTTGTTAATGCAAATATCTAATCAGCCAATCACGTGGCAGCAGCTCAATGCATAAAAGCATGCCAGCATGGTCAAGAGGTTCAGTTGTTGCTCAGGTTAAACATCAGACTGGGGAAGAAATGCAATCTAAGTGACTTTGACAGTGGAATGCTTGTGGGTGCTAGATGGGAGGGGTGGGTATCTCAAAAACTGCTGATCTCCTGGGATTTTCACACACAATTGTCTATAGAATTTACAGAGAATGTTGCAGTAAACAAAAAAAACACATTCGTTGAGCAGCAGTTCTGCAAGCAAAAATGCATTGTTAATGAGAGAGGCCAGAGGAGAATGGCCCGACTGGTTCAAATTGACAAGAAGGCTAAAGTCACACAAATAAACACACATTACAATAGTGGTATGCAGAAGAGCATCTCTGAATGCACAATACATCAAACCTTGACGTGGATGGGCTCAGCAGCAAAAGATTATGAAGATACAGTCAGTGGCTACTTCATTTGGTACAAAAAGTGGCCATTGACTATATATTTGTGCAGTATTCTCTAGCTTCTTACTGGGATAACTTCTTGGAAACAACAAACAAACAGCTGGAGGAACTCAGCAGTTCAGGCAGCACCTGTAGGAGGAGTTGGACAGTTGACATTTTGGGTAGAGACCCTGATATGGACTGTAAGAACAGAGTGGAGTTAGCCAATATAAAGAGGACGGGGAAAGGGTGGAACAACAGCTCGAAGGTGACGAGTGGATCTAAATGAGGGGATTGATAGACAGATGTGAGAGTGGTGAGTGGGAATATCAACAGGAGCTGGGTGGTCATGGGGGGAGGGGGATTGGCAGATGGGGGGGCGACAGTGGGAATAGAGGCTGGATGGTGACAAGTGAATCTAGCTGAGGAGGAATGTTAGGTAGATGGAGGAGGGAAGAGAGGCTGTTTAGTCAAGGCAATAAAGGGCTGCAGATGTTGGAATCTGACAGGAAATGAAGGTGGAGCGTGGAATCAAATATGTCCCATAGGGAGGGCAGATAGGGACAGTGGGGGGTGGGGGAGGGAGAGAAGCCAGTGGGAGGAGTGTGTAGTTAAAGCTTGAGGACTCATGATTGAATTCTCAAATGTGAAGTAATTCACTAGTTCATCATCGTCTGATTCTTCCCATCAACCACCTATGAGTTTGGCTTGGTTCTCTTCTTCTAATCAGCACAGCCCAGCCTGAACATATTGCAGTTAACAACACAAACCCACACAATGAAACATAATGTGCCACTAATTGCTTCATAAATCCATTTTGTCTCACTCTACCAGAGATATTCTCCTAGTTTCAAACCAGCTCCATCATGATCATTGGCCTCCCCAGCTTCAAGGACATCTTCAAAGTTCGATGCCTCAGAAAAGGCAGCATCCATCATTCAGAATGCTTATCACCCAGGATATGCCCTCTTCTCATTGCTACCATTGGTGAGGAGATACAGGAGCATGAACGTACACTCTCAATGTTTAAGAAACAGCTTCTTTCCCTCCACCATCAGATTGTACAATACTTACATAATTTATATCTATACTGTGTCTATATCTGGGCACTATAGTAGTGTACTGGTTAGCATGATGCTGTTACAACTCGGGGCTTCGACTTCAGTGTCCTCTGCAAGAAAGTTTTTACGTTCCTTCCCACGTGTGTGTGGGTTTCCTCCGGGTGCTCTGGTTTCCTCTCACAGTCCTAAGACGTACCGGTTAGTAGGTTAATTGGTCATTGTAAATCGTCCTGTGATTAGGCCAGGGTTAAGTCTGTGAGTTGCTGGGTGGCACAGCTCTATCTCTAAATAAAATAAAAATAGTATATTCCTTCAATCTGCAATGTATCTATTATTGTAATTTATAGTACATTTTACAGCACTGTTCCAAACCCATAGGTACATGTATATAGCTAAGGTGCGTAAGACCTTTGCACAGCACTGTATTTGTCAATGTGGAGTGGGCAGCGAGTTTGTAAATCTGGCAGGAGCAAAGGATGTTGGGAATGGTGAGGGTGGAGTGTCGTGAGAGGAGGTTGAGACGGGGACAGTACTGTAGTAATTTTATGTATTGTACTATACTGCTGCTGTAAAAAAAACAAATTTCATGGCGGACAAATACTGTGCAAAGGTCTTAGGTGCCCTAGCTATGATGATAAATACTTTATTAATTCCAAAGGAAATTACAGGGTGATATTAGGATTATAAGCGCACAGATACACAAATTTTAGAGGAGAAGTAAGAAAGCATAGAATATAAGTTACCTCAAACAGTTTAACAGGAGGGGTTCCCTGGTTATAGAGCCTAATGTCTGAGGCATCTGAGGATGACCTCATATAGCCCAATTTGGAGCAGCGCAATTATCTTAGTCTGTTACTAAAAGTGCTCCTCTGTTCAGCCAAGGTGGCATGCAGAGGGTGAGAAACATTGTCCAGAATTGCCAGGATTTTCTGTAGGGTCCTTTGTTCTACCACAGCCTCCAGCATGTCCAATTTGAGTCTTATAACAGAGCCAGCCTTATATACACAACACACACATGAGTCTGTAGTGGCCAGTGCTATCATGTTTGCTGTTGTGTGCTGGGGCAGCAGGCTGAGAGTAGCAGACACCAACAGAATCAACAAACTCATTCGTAAGGCCAGTGATGTTGTGGGGATGGAACTGGACTCTCTCACGGTGGTGTCTGAAAAGAGGATGCTGTCCAAGTTGCATGCCATCTTGGACAATGTCTCCCATCCACTACATAATGTACTGGGTGGGCACAGGAGTACATTCAGCCAGAGACTCATTCCATCGAGATGCAACACAGAGCGTCATAGGAAGTCATTCCTGCCTGTGGCCATCAAACTTTACAACTCCTCCCTTGGAGGGTCACCCTGAGCCAATAGGCTGGTCCTGGACTTATTTCCTGGCATAATTTACATATTACTATTTAATTATTTATGGTTTTATTACTATTTTAATTATTTATGGTGCAACTGTAGTGAAAACCAGTCTCCCCGGGATCAATAAAGTATGACTATGACTACGACTAAAATGCTGGAGGAACTCAACATCTATGGAAAAGAGTGCAGTCGATGTTTCAGACCGAGACCCTTCAGCAGGACTTCAGCCTTATATATGCCTCTCTCTCTCTATATATATATATCTCTAAGACTTTGGCATGGTATCATATGTATTGCACTGTACTACCACCACAAAACAACAAATTTCACAAGTAATATCAGTGATGATAAATAAACAATATATATCAGTGATAACAAACCTGCTGCTCACTCTGATTCATATCACCCACCTTCTCTGCCACTGCAGATTAATTTGTTTTCTCTCTTTCCCTGTACTGAGGAAGCATCTCAGACCTGAAGCGTTGACTGTTTCCCTCTCAGTAGATGCTGCCTGACCTGCTCAATCTTTCTGGAATTTTCTGCTTTTTTATTTCTGATTTCTACAATTTCTTCTTGATTTCCTTCTTTCTATCTATAACAGAAGTTAACGATGCTTGGAAATAATTCGAAATAGTTTTCATTTCAGTGCAGATACGACAGGACTAAGAACACCCCAAATGCACACAAAACCAACAGGATAACTTCAGTTCAATATGTGGTTTCCCAGTATTCTCATATATAGGTTCTATTTATAAGCTGCACGCTGGTGCACAATGTGACCTCACAGCGATGGTAACAGCCCATCCTGGAGATAAACAAGCTTGCCCTCTTTGAGAGCTGCCTCGCGACAAACAGTTTCCAAAAGTTTTATTTCTGTTTTTCAGAAGCAGCTGTCAGTGAAGATCATTGATACGAAGGGTACTTTCAGCTCCTTGTTACCACCATCCATCTCAATGAGATGAGAATTGCCTGCCTCAATTATTTCACCACTTCCCTACAGGAGAAAGTAATTACAGATCAAAAAAACAATGTACTGCTGGAGGAACACTACAAGCTCTAGACCTGAAATTCCATCTGTACTGCACTTTCTTTATAACTACACAATCCTTCCAGGTGACACAACACTTCACTTGCAAGTCTGTTAAGATCGTCGAATGATTCTGGTGGGCCTGAAGTGGCCTCCTCGACACCGTTAAGACCAGACATAGGCTGGGTGACTGCTTTGTCGAGCACCTTCACTCCACCTGCAACGAGCAGGATTTCCTGGTGGCCTACCATTTTAATTCTAATCCCCATTCCCATTCTGACATGTCAGTCCATGGCCTCCTCTACTGGCATGATGAGGCCACACTCAGGGTGGAGGAGCAACATCTCATATTCTGTCTAGGTAGACTCCAATCTGATGGCACAAACATCGATTTCTCTAACTTCTGGTAATTTTTCCCTCATTCCTCTATTTTCTATTCTGGCTCCCATCTTATCCCTTCTCTTCTCTTTACCTGCCCATCACCTGCCCCTGGTACCCTTCCTTCTTCCCTTTCTCCCATGGTCCACTCTCCTCTCCTTTCAGATTCATTCTTCTCCCGCCCTTTACCTTTTCAACCTATCACTTCCCAGCTTCCTACTTTATCCCTCCTCCCCTCACCACCTACTTTCCTCCTCACTGAGTTTCATCTAACAGTTGCCACCTTGTCCTCCTTCCCCTTTCTCCACTTTCTTCTTCTGACTGAGTTTCTAAAGTGTCCCTAATGTATCTGCCTCTGCCACCACGCCCGGCAGAGTGTTCCACACACCCACCACTCTTTAAAAAAATTTACCCCTGACATCCCCTGTACTTTCCTCCAAACACCTTAAAATTATGCCCCCTAGTATTTGCAATTTCCACCGTTGGAAAAAGCCTTTGGCTGTCCATTCAATCTTCTATATCTTGTATAGCTCTATTAATTACCTCTCATCCTTCTTCACTCCAAAGAGTGAAGCCCTAGCTCGCTCGACCTGTCCTCATAAGATGCGTTCTCTAATCCACGGAGCATTCCTGGCAAATCTCTTCTGCACCCTCTCTAAAACCTCCACATCCTTCCTATAATGAAGCAACCAATACTCCAGATATAGTCTAACCAAGGTTTTACAGATCTACAATGTGATTTCACCGCTCTTGAACTCAATCCCCTGAACAATGAAGGACAACACCCTGGAAGGGAATGTTTTATAACTCTGAGTCTGGAAACAGTTGCGAAATTGCTGATGGCTGTTAGCATGCAGTTAAAGCTATTTTCCAAGAAGTCGTTGCTTTTCTCTCAGTAAACCATCCGTTGCCTACATAGTTACTTAAAGCATTTTCCTCCAGTGAGTCCAAGATTGCCCGGCAGTCAAAAGGCCCCCATTCTCTGCTTTATCTGATCTGCTTCCTCTTTTATCGCCCTAATAGGTCAAGAGATATCTCCTCGGTGGAAAAGGTGTCTCTTATCAGTCATTCATTGCAGTGACGTGCACTCTACACACACATGACTGCATGGCCAAACACCCGAGTAAACACATTGTCAAGTTCACTGATGACATGACAGTGGTGGGGCTCATCACCCACAAGACAGCTCGAGACCTGGTACCAGGCAAATAACCTCTTCCTTAATGTCAACAAGAAAGGAGATGATTATAACCATAAGAAAGCCTGCAAATGCTGGAATTCCAAAGCAACACACGCAAAATGCTGGGGGAGCTCAGCAAGTCAGCAGCATCTATGGAATTGAATAAACAGTCGACGCTTCAGTCCAAGGTCCTTCATTATGACTGGAATGGAAGAGGAGAAATGCCAGAATAAAAAGGTTGAGGGAGAGGAAGGAGGATAGAAGGTGATAGGTGAAGCCAGGAGGGTAGGAAAGATAAAGGGGTGGAGAGGAAGGGATCTGATTGGAGAGGAGAGAGGACCATAGGAGAAAAGGAAAAGGAAGGAGAGGACACAGGAGGAAGAAGACTCGTAGCACTCACACTCTTCTTTATATCGCAGCACAGAAGTGGAAATTGTGAGCAGCTTCAAACTCTTGGGAGAGCACATCTCGTACAACTTCTCAAGGTCTCAGAACATATGCTTCACAATCAGGAAAGCTCACAGCATTTATATTTATTGTGATTTTAAAAATTATTATTGAGTTCTTTATCTTATTGTGTTCTGTTTGTGCTGCACTGGATCCAGAGTAACAATTAGTTTGCTCTCCTTTACACGTGTGAACTGGAAATGACATTAAACAATCTTGAATCTCGCATCGTGAAGTTTCTGCTAATTTGCAGTCCCTTCACCACAGCTGTGGTCTGACCCCTTGTGGTGACCTTGCAATGAGTCCCAGTGGCAAACATTCTTCGACCTATTACCCAACATCTTTCCTAGTAGCCTGTTGATAATTGCCAGCTCTTGCAACATCCACAAGCCGTTAAAGAGGTGTGAAGAATATGCAGTTATTTAGCAATTCAGCCTCAAGAAGTTTGAGGGGTTTTGGGACTCAGTATGTCTCTGCACTCTCAAGCAAGAATTTTTCACTCACTTATTCAACTGCTGTTCTGTCAGAATTGAGAACAAATATATCAATGACAGCAGGAAATAGCAAGTAACAAGATTACTTAGATTGATTATTGTGTGTAAAGTGATCTATTTATCAATCAAATTGCAAAGTTAAGCAAATGTTGGCACAGAAACAAGCCTTTTAGTCCAGGATTTCTGCTGCACACCACACTCCTCCATCTCTGCTATCAAAGCCAATTACCATAGCCTTCCATCCCCATTCAAAAGTTTCACAGTACATTTATTTTCAAAACATGTTTACAGAATACAACTCTGAGACTTGTCCTCTCGCTGACAGCCTCAAAACAAAGGAACATCATGGAACCCATTTAAAGAAAACATCAAACAACCACGCACAGAAAAAAAAGATCAAATTGTGTAAAGAGCAAAAAAGCGGGGCAATAACACACAGAATATTAAACATCAAACTATTGAGTCCCCAAAACGGTCCAGGAGTGACAGCCACTGAGTCAGTTTAGTTTAGCACTGTGTCAATGACTGCATGCCTCAGCCCCAGAGACAGTTCTGCGCCAAAGTGCCTTGATCAAATTGCACAAGTAACAAAAATTCAGTAACCAGAAACACATGGAACATGAACTGCAGAATCTTGCAAATAACCAAGTCCACAACCATGGTTCAGTGTGAAGGATGTTAAACATCAAACCCCAAAGTCCCCTGAGAAAGAGTCCCACGGCCATGAGTCACACCGCTGGGGTCATTAAACCTGCAGCTTAATCCAGCAGCAGTGAGATAGAGACAACTCAAATGTCACTGGTCACCCGCTCATCTTCCACTCTCACCCTTTTGATTTCAAAGTCACTCAACACTTCAATCGACGAGGTGTAATGGAGGCAACCACGGGCTTGCGTTCCACCATTCCGCACGCTCTGCTTCAACTTTGCCAATTCCCCAGAGCTAGCTAAAGCGCCAGATCGCACAGTTCACCCAAATATACACGATCAAAATGCAAATTACAGGCGGCAGCGGATCACAGTTCAGGAGAAGAAGCACATTTAAAAGAAGAAGTACAAGTAGAAGTAATTTTGTGAGCTGTCTACAGGATATAGCCATCAGCCATGTTGGTTGCTGGCACCATCTTCCTCACGTGTCCCCTTTAAACATATTCACAGGGTCCAGACTAGGTTCACGTGATTGATCCCAGGAATGAAAGGATGAATGTAAGAGGAGTGGTTGATTTAGTGGGCCAGCACTAAATGGAGTGTAGAAGAATGGGGGGGGGGGAATCTCATTGAAACCTACCAAATATTGAAAGGTCCAGATGGAGTGGACGTGGAAAGGGTATTTGCTATAGTGAGGGAGTCTAGGCCCAAATGGCCCAGCCTCAGAATAGAAGGCTGTCCATTTAGAACTGAGATGAAGAGGAATTTCTTTAGCCAGAGGGTGGTGAATCTGTGGAATTCACTTCCACAGGCGATGAAGGCCAAATCAACGGTTACAGTTAAAGCAGAGGTTGAGAGGTTCTTCATTAGTAAGGCCGTAGGGAGTTACAAGGAGAAGGCAGGAGAATGGGGTTGAGAAGGCTAATAGATCAGCTATGTGAAATGATGGATCAGACTCGATGGCTTGAATGTCTAATGTGTCTCCTGTGTCTTATGGTCTTATAATCACTTCACTGTCTCAGTAAAGCAGCTATAATCAAAAACACCCCGACCCCATTCTTTCCAACGAATGGCAGAACTATTTTCCTCCCTCCTTCTCTCTCCACTTACAGTAAGTGATCTTTCTCATCAGCCCAATGCATCTTGGGCATATTCTGCCCCAACATTGGTCGTTTCTATAGGAAGGGCTGTTTCAAAAAATAAACATGCATTATCACAGATCGCCACCATCTGGGCTATGCTATCTCCTCACCTTGACCATCGGACAGAGGTACAGAAGCCTGAAGTCCCACCCACTGGATTCAGGAACAGCTATTTCTCTTCAGCTATTCGATTCCTGAACTAACCTGCACAACCGCAATCACTAGGATAACAACACTTCTTAAAGTGACCACCTTGATCACAAAAGTGAATATTTATACAACACACATCAAAGTTGTTGGTGAACGCAGCAGGCCAGTCAGTATCTCTAGGGAGAGGTACAGTCGACGTTATGGGCTCTCTTACTAGCTCTTCCTTCAGTTAGTCCTGACGAAGGGTCTCGGCCCGTAATGTCGACTGTACCTCTTCCTAGAGATGCTGCCTGGCCTGCTGCGTTCACCAGCAACTTTGATGTGTTGCTTGAGTTTCCAGCATCTGCAGAATTCCTCGTGTTTGAGTGAATATTTATATTTTGGTTCTAATTTTGATCTTTCTCGAACATAGAGCAGAGAACATTACATCACACTACAGGCCTTTTAGCCCATGATGTTGTACCAACCTTTTAAGCTACTCTAAGATCAATCTAACCCTTCCCTTCTACAGAGCCCTTAATTTTTCTATCATTCCTGTGTCTAACTCAGATTCTCTTAAACATCCCAAATGTATCAGCCACTGCTATCATCCCTGGCAGTGTGCACAACGCTTTTTGTGTTAAAAAAAACCCTGAATTCGCCCTACATTTTCCTCCAGTCACATTAAAATTGTGCCCCTGGTATTAGTCATTGCCATCCTGTGAACAGGTCTCTGGCCATCCACTTGCTCTATGCTTTTTATCATCTTGTATACCTTTATCAAATTGCCTTTCATCCTCCTTGCTCCAAAGAGAAAAGCCCTAGCTTCCTGAACCTTTGCTCAGTATTGTATTATTTACGTTTAATTTTGTGTATGTTTTTCTTCTTCAAAGTTCAAAGTAAATTTATTATCAAAGGGCATATATGTTGCCACATACAACCCTGAGATTCGTTGTCTTGTGGGCAAATTCAGTAAATCCATAATAGAATAATAACCATAATAGAATCAATGAAAGACCGCGCCAACTTGGGTGTTAAACTAATGCGCAAAAGACAGAAAACTGCAAATACGAAAAGAAAGAAATAATAATAATAAATGAATAAGCAATAAATATCGAGAACATGAGATGAAGGGTCCTTAAAAGCAAGTCCATTGGTTGTGGGAACATTTCAGTGATGGGGCGAGTGAATTTGAGTGAAGATGTCACCTTTGGTTCAGGAGCCTGATGGTTGAGGGGTAATAACTGTTCCTAAACTTGGTTGTGTGAGTCCTGAGGCTCCTGTACCTTCCTGATGGTAGCAGTGGGAAAAGAGCATGACCTGGATGGTGGGGTTTCTTGATGGTCGATGCTGTTTTCCTGCAACAACTCTTCATGTAGATGGGCTCAATGGTGGGAAGGGCTTTACCTGTGATGGATTGGGCCACATTCACTACTTTTTGAAGGATTTTCTGTTCAAGGGTATTGCTGTTTCCACACCAGGCCATGATACAACCAGTCAATATGCTCTCCACCAAGAATCTATCGAAGTTTGTCAGAAGTTTGAGGTGTATCTCTAATGCTATCTGCCAGGGATGCAGCTGCAGTTCACTGGTGCATGCATGCATTTCATCCATCACGGACATCCTCAAGAGGCGATGCCTCAAGAACACTGTTTCCCCTAAGCTGAGTGGGTGCGCGGCCGCACAGTTACAGAAAGGCTCCCTTGCACATAGCATTTGTTGCCATGCAGCTGGAATTTTCTTTTATGTAACGTTTTATTAAAGTGGCACACAGTTTTCAGTGCGTGTAAAACTTTTCTGCTCAGAGGAATGGTTGGTCTGCATATCTATAAAAAGAATTAGAGGGAACGTTGCTCAGGAAGGTGATCTCCATCAGTAAAGGGCCTGGGATATACCCTCTTCTCATTGCTACCGTCAAGGAGGAGGTACGGGAGCTTCAAGAAACACACTCAATGTTTTAGGATCAGTTTCTTCCCCTCTGCCATCACATTTCTGACTGGGCCATGAACCCATGAACACTACCTCACTTCCTGCTCTTTTTGCACTGTTTTTAACTGTTGATAAAGCACTCTAAACAACATGTTCTCCCCATGGAATGTGTGGGTTTTCCCAGATGCTCCTGTTTTCTCCCACACTCCAAAGACACGTTGGTTAGGTGAACTGGTCACTGTAAATTGTCCCATGATTAGGTTAGGATTAATCAGGTTTGTTGGGGGCTGCTGGCATAGTGTGTCTCAAAGGGCCAGAAGAACCTACTCCGTGCTGTATCGCTAAGTAAATTAATAAATAAAAGCATACACTAAATAAATTAATAAATCAAAGCATATGCTAAATAAATTAATAAATGAAATTAAATGCTGAGTATACGAGAGACCTGGGTTTAGATCCCAGATGAACCCTTTGTCATGGCTAATACCAGAGGGTATATTTTTAAGGAGAGTGGAGGAAAGTATAGAGGGGTTGTCAAATGTTACACAGAGAGTGGTGGGTGCATGGAATGGACTTCCAGGTGTAATGGTAGAGGCAGATACATTGGGGGCATTTAAGAAAGATAGACATGTGGATGATAGAAAAATGGAGGGCTATGTGGGAAGGGAGGGTTAGATTGATCTTCGAGTAGGTTAAAAGGTTGCTAATGTTATGGGCTGAAGGGTCTGTACTGTGCTGTACTGTTTTATGTTCTATGAACAAGAAAGACCAAAATTAGAACCAAAAGATAAAGTTCATCAAAGAGATGTCGCTACATCATGGGTTGAAGGGCCTGTACTCTGCAGTAAAGTCCATTGTTAATTATATTTGATGATACAGTGCGAAGTATGCCCTTCCTGTTCGACGAGACACACCACCCCAGTAACTCCCGTCAAGCCCAATTTAACCCGAACCTAATCACAGGGTAATTTACAGTGAACAATTAGCCTATCCTGCACGTCTTTGGACTATGAGTGGAAGACTAACTCCGTGTTTACTTTAAGCGAAGTGTGCGCATATCACGTGGTAGAGTGACGATACATGCAATTCACATAATTGCACTTACAACCCGTAATTAAAAATGTACAAGAATGCTTAATCAACCAACATATATACTCAAATAGTACTGAAATATTCCATAGCCAACAGAAATCAGAGCACCCATTCCATGGGAAAGGTGTATCAACTCCTTCCAGGACAGAGCCAGAATTGAACTGTGAACTCTGGAGCACCCCTAGCTATAATAGCATTGTGCTAACTGCTGTGCCACTGTTTCGGGCACTTGATCACATGGAGATGTCCGTGGGAGAATGCTGCCGACTGGCACATTCTCGGCTGCAGGAGTACGTGCTGAGGGACGCACTGAAACTTGGTGCAGCTACCGCAAGGGCCCGGTGGGGAAGGTATAGGTTTCTCCACCCGTGGGAGTGGGAGGGGTCGGGGGCGGGGAGTATACCCTTCAACAATGATATGGTAAGCTGAACTACTGGAGTGCCACGTGGGTGGCTATAAATACGGATATGTACCGTGTATAATGGAAACGTATGTAAAGGATGAAAATTTATTGAATGGTTTATTGTTATTTACTTTTGAATAAAGTATATTTTGAAATTTTAAAACCTGCTGTGCCACCGTGTTCCATATCCTACGGGGTTCACAGGTTTTCATACAGAGCATCGAACCGCAGTTCTGTCAACATTCTCTTCACTCATTTGTTCAAAGTTTTACTGCCGGCATTTATTGTCCATTGCTAATTAGCCTGATGAGAGGGTAGTTACAAGTGACCCGCGTTGTTAGATCAGTAGCCAAGCAAGGACAGCACATTCCTTTGTCTGGAGGACTTTCGTGAAACCAATGGCTTTTTAATGACTATTCAGTAATTTCATGGTTTCTACTGCTGACACAGCAATCATTTCAGATTTATTCAATTACAGGAATGCACATTCCCCAGATGCCCTGATGGGATTTGAACTCAACTCTCTGGATGAATGGTTCAGGCCTCCAAATTCTGGCACAGCAGTTCACCCACCCAAACTGCCATGCCCTAGACACTGTTCTGAAGAGAAATACTGTATGTTACAGCTCTCTCTGAGAGAAGAAAAAGAAATTCACAGAGCAAGTAAGAAATAGCTACTTTAAAGGTTTCATTCGTCAATTAGAATGTAGAACAGTACAGCAGAGGACAGGGCCTTTGGCCCACAATGTTGAGCTGATCTCATTTAATTAGTAATGAAATACTCAACTAATCCCTTCTGCCCACATACCTCTCCGTTCCCTGCATGTTCATGTACCTATCTAACAGCCGCTGTACATGTCTGCTTCTACCACCACATCTGGCCGCACGTCCAGCACTCTCTGTGTAAAATAAGTTACCCTGCATATCTCCTTTCAATTTACCTCCTCTGCCTTAATTATGCAAGATATGGGGAGACAATTTGATTGACTCAGTCGGGTAGCAAAGTCTTTACATCTGGTTCAGGAGCATCAAAGGGTGTGCTTGAGGGTGGAAGGTCTCTGTTCTATAATAGTCTCTCTCCACAGCCCTGCCATTTACTGTGTAAGTCCTGCCCTTGACAATGAACTCACGTACACCACCTCAATATATTTTTTATATTTTTTTGATGAAATATCGACTGTTTACTCTTTTCCATACCTCCTGGCCTGCTGAGTTTCTCCAGCATTTTGTGCGTGTTGCTTTGGATTTCCAGCATCTGCAGATTTTCCTTTGCTCAATATTTTTTTGTTTTCTTTTTGTACTACTTTTATTGTTTGCATGAATGGTGTTTTTTTCCTGCCGAATGGGTGCATGATGGTCTTTTTAATGGGTTTTTTGTTTTGTGGCTGCCTATAACGAGATGAATCTCAAGGTTGTATACAGTATACATGCTCTGGTAATAAATGTACTTTGAGGCTTGTCATATGAGGAGTGTTGGTGGCTCTGGGCCTGCACTTACTGGAATTCAGAGGAACGAGAGGGTGATCTAATTGAAACCCATCGACTGTCGAAAGGCCTCGATAGGGTGGCTGTGGAGAGGATGTTTTCTATGGTGGGAGAGTCTAAGACCAGAGGACACAGCCTCAGAATAGATGGGTGTCCTTTTAGAACAGCGATGGGGAGGAATTTCTTTAGCTAGAGAGTGGTGAATCTGTGGAATTCTTTGTGACAGTTGGCTGTGGATGCCAGGTGTATGCATATTTAAGGCAGAAGTTGATAGAGTCTTAATTAGTCAGGGCATGAAGAAAGCAGGAGATTGGAGCTGAAAGAGAAAATGGATCAGCCATGATGAATGGGGCTTATTAGGGAGAGTCAACATGGCTTTGTGCGTGGTAGGTCATGTTTGACCAATCTGTTGGAGCTTTTCGAGGAGGTTACCAGAAAAGTGGATGAAGGGAAGGCAGTGGATATTGTCTACATGGACTTCAGTAAGGCCTTTGACAAGGTCCCGCATGGGAGGTTAGTTAGGAAAATTCAGTTGCGTATACATGGAGAGGTGGTAAATTGGATTGGACATTGGCTCGATGGAAGAAGCCAGAGAGTGGTGGTAGAAAATTGCTTCTCTGAGTGGAGGCCTGTGACTAGTGGTGTGCCACAGGGATCAGTGCTGGGTCCATTGTTATTTGTCATCTATATCAATGATCTGGATGATAATGTGGTAAACTGGATCAGCAAGTTTGCTGATGATACAAAGATTGGAGGTGTAGTAGACAGTGAGGAAGGTTTTCAGAGCCTGCAGAGGGACTTGGACCAGCTGGAAAAATGGGCTGAAAAATGGCAGATGGAGTTTAATACTGACAAGTGTGAGGTATTGCACGTTGGAAGGACAAACCAACGTAGAACATACAGGGTTAATGGTAAGGCACTGAGGAGTGCAGTGGAACAGAGGGATCTGGGAATACAGATACAAAATTCCCTAAAAGTGTCGTCACAGGTAGATAGGGTCGTAAAGAGAGCTTTTGGTACATTGGCCTTTATTAATCGAAGTATTGAGTATAAGAGCTGGAATGTTATGTTGAGGTTGTATAAGGCATTGGTGAGGCCGAATATGGAGTATTGTGTTCAGTTTTGGTCACCAAATTACAGGAAGGATATAAATAAGGTTGAAAGAGTGCAGAGAAGGTTTACAAGGATGTTGCCGGGACTTGAGAAACTCAGTTACAGAGAAAGGTTGAATAGGTTAGGACTTTATTCCCTGGAGCGTAGAAGAATGAGGGGAGATTTGATAGAGGTATATAAAATTATGATGGGTATAGATAGAGTGAATGCAAGCAGGCTTTTCCCACTGAGGCAAGGGGAGAAAAAAACCAGAGGACATGGGTTAAGGGTGAGGGGGGAAAAGTTTAAAGGGAACATTAGGGGGGACTTCTTCACACAGAGAGTGGTGGGAGTATGGAATGAGCTGCCAGACGAGGTGGTAAGTGCGGGTTCTTTTTTAACATTTAAGAATATATTGGACAGATACATGGATGGGAGGTGCATGGAGGGATATGGTCCGTGTGCAGGTCAGTGGGACTGGGCAGAAAATGGTTCGGCACAGCCAAGAAGGGCCAAAGGGCCTGTTTCTGTGCTGTTAGTTTCTATGGTTCTATGAAATGGTGGAACAGACTCGATGGGTCAAATGGCCTAATTTTGCTTCTATATCTTATGGTCTTTACTTATTTAATTTAATTTTTATTTATATTTCCTATTGTATTTATAGTTTTTTTATTATTTATTGCGATGTCGTGCTGCCACAAAGAAAACAAAATTCACGACAAATGCCAGTGATATTAAAGCTGATTCTGACTTAACTTCCCAAAATGAACATGCTGCACTTGTCTGAGTTAATTCACAACACTGTGGTGCAGTTGTTCTCAACCCTGACGTCCCACAAGGCTGGGTCTTCAGCCCCCTACTCCACTTCTGATTTGCTCACGACTGCAAGGTCAGATTCTTCTCTAACTCTCTCAGATGACACCATCATAGTGTGTTGAGTCTCCGATAAAGCACCCTCAGTCTTATTGATACGCAGAGTACTGGAAGGGGATAGAGAACCTAGTGACATGGTGTCATGACAAAAGAGCTGGTCATTGACGTCAGGAAGTGGAGGGGGCTCCTGTCCACATCAACAGATGAGAGGGTTGAGATCTTTAACCTTCTAGGAGTGAACATCACCGATGGCTTCTCCTGGTCCAACCACATTGATGCCATGGCCAAGAAAATTCACCAATGTTTCTAGGTGCTCAGGAAGCTAAAGAAATTTGGCATGTCTCCACCGACTCTCACCAATGTCTCCACTGCTGCACTATAGAAAGCATCCCATCCAGATCCATCACATTTTCTAACCAAGACCTCAAGAGACTGCAAAGAGTTAGAGTTACATGGACACAGCTCAGCCCATCACAGAAACCAGCCACCCCCTCCAAGGACTCTGTCTACACTTCTTGCTGCCTCAGTAAAGCATCCAGTATCAAATAAGTCCTTTCACCCCAGGCATTCTAGGGAGCTAAGGCTTTATTCTTTGGAGAGAAGGAGGATGAGAGGAGATATGATAGAGGTATACAAGATAATACGAGGAATAGATAGAGTGGATAGCCAGCACTCTTCCCCAGGGCACCACGGCTCAATACAAGGGGACATGGCTTTAAGGTAACGGGTGGGAAATTCAAGGGGGATATTAGAGGAAGGTTTTTTACTCAGAGAGTGGTTGGTGCGTGGAATGCACTGCCTGAGTCAGTGGTGGAGGCAGATACACTAGTGAAGTTTAAGAGACTACTAGACAGGTACATGGAGGAATTTAAGGTGGGGGGTTATATGGGAGGCAGGGTTTGAGGGTCGGCACAACATTGTGGGCCGAAGGGCCTATACTGTGCTGTACTATTCTATGTTCTATGTTCATTCTCTCTCTTCTTCCCTTTCCTATCAGGCAGAAGATACGAAAGCCTGACTGCACGTACCACCTGGTTCAAGAACAGCTTCTATACGACTGTTATCAGATTAAATGATGAGGTGGACTTGTCCCTTCAGAGTCAATTCTTAAATCGCGATGTCAGATGCACAAGAGATTCTGCAGATGTTGGAAAACTTGAGCAACACACACAAAGTTCTGGAGGAACTCAGCAGGTCAGGCAGCATCTATGAAAGGGAATAAACAGTCAATGTTTTGGGCTGAGACGCCTCATCGGGTCCAATTACAGGGCAATTTATAGTGTCTAATTAGTGTCTCCTTAACCACATGGGTTTTCCCCGGGTGCTCCAGTTTTCTCCCACAGTCCAAAGATATACCAGGTAGGGTAATTAGTCACTGTAAATTGTCTCAGATGAAGTTAAGTTTAAATTGGGGTTATCAGGGCTGCTGGGGGCAGCGCTGCTCAATGTGCTGGCAGGGCCTACTCTGCACTGTGTTACTAAATAAATGAAGAGACAACGCTAGACTAAAAGACAAATTCTGGTTACAGGGATTTGAAAACCGAACTGGTTGTCAAAGTTTTGGGTTGTCAAGGCTGGGAGTGAGCGAAGAGGAACAAGACAGAGACCAAACCAGTCGATGTGACGTTCACCTTCTTGGGAGACTACCGCAGAAGAATAACCAGTGTGTTTGCCCCAGCAGATGACAGCTCTTGAGAAGCGGAAAGCACTGATTGGTATGCACGCAACATAAACTCTAGCAGATTACTTCCTTTTAGTTTAATGAATTTGACTCAAAAAAAGACAAACAAAAATGTGACTCATCGTAATTTGGCCTTCAAACTGACAAGTGAAGGCGCACAGAGAAGTGTGGGTCAGCATTGTCTCCCTCCCTTGCTTACCAAGAGTTGGCCGTCTGAAAGGAACAGTCAGATCTAGCAGGGAACGGCCGTGTCCGTGGCAACGCCCTGCATTCCCCCATTCATTCCCTTTCAATCTGGCCACCATTGTCGTTCCCAACTATGCGCCCCATCTAGCCACTAACAAACTGCTACCCAGAGACGGATGTTGTCTATTCTGAGACAGTGCCGATGTAGATGACTTTCCCACCATGTAACATTGCAGTCTGTATGAACCTCAGAAAAGCTCCCATACAAACAGGAGACAAAAAAAACACCCTCAGACTCGGCAGAATGGGCAACGGATCAAGCTCTGCACACAAAGCCGA
Organism: Mobula hypostoma; assembly: GCF_963921235.1. NCBI lineage: Eukaryota > Metazoa > Chordata > Chondrichthyes > Myliobatiformes > Myliobatidae > Mobula > Mobula hypostoma. Next base: position 5,409,199 of record NC_086107.1, read on the forward strand.
AGAATAAATCATTAAGGGTCCAGGCATTGCGAGAATACAAATAAACTCAGCATGCAAATCTTTATGTAAGTGCGTCTCAGTCAAAGGGAGTTCTACCAAATGCAAAAGAAGCTCATTTGTACTCTTGTAAACAAATGAGTTTACAGCGGGTCGTCAAAACTGCCCCATGCATCACCGGCACCAGCCTCCCTGCCATCAAGGACATATGTACAGAAAGATGCCAGAAAAGGGCCAGTAACATCATGAAGGATCCCAGCCACCCTGCTCATGGGTGGTTTACCTCACTCTCTTCAGGAAGAAGGCTACTGTTATGCTTTGTAACTTCAAAACATTAAATTAATTCAAAAGAAGACACAGGAGTCCGGGAGTGCAGGTCTAACTCTGTGTTTACTTTAAGCGAGGTGCACATGTATCTCGTGATAGCGTGATGACGTATGCAATTCATGTTTTTTATACATATGACCCGTAACGAATTGTTTAAATGAGCAAGAATATTAATCAAACAATATAGACAAAATTACTCAAATATTACTAGAACATTACATACACATACAGGCCAGGACCACCAGACTGAAAACCAGCTATTTTCCCAAGCAGTAAGGCTGATCAACACCTCTGCCCACTAACACACCCCTCCACACCCCCAACTACCACAACTTTATCATTTTCTGTCAGTCACCTTATGTACAGACACTCCTTTGTCTAATGTCACTTTATCAACATACAATCAGTCTATGTATATAAGCTAGCTTATGTACGACTTCATATTTATTTTGTGTTTTTCTATTATTATTTGTCCCTTATCTTGTTTCTTTTTGTGCTGCTCGGACCTGGAGTAACAATTATTTTGTTCTCTTTGATACTTATGTACTGGAAATAACATTAGACAATCTCGAAACGCTCCCCTCAGCACGGCATTGACAGAGATATGATGGACACACGTGGCATTGGTGCTTGGAAGCACACGACAATGGTTAGAGACAAGCATATAATTTTATTACAGTGTGCTGCTCGTTGTATTGATAATTGAGGGAAATGCTTTCAAAAGGGCCAATGAAGTTGAAACAGACTATAAAAAGCGAAAGGACGCCCCAAAGCAATTAACAACTCTTGAAGTAGTGTAACCGTGGTTATAGCATAGGGTAAACATGAGGCTATTCGCACAGGGCAGGTTTCCACAGTGCAAACATCTGCTAATTTTTTAACTTTTTTTTTCCCTCGACGCACAGTGGTTATTCCTAAAGATAAAGATGAAAGATTAGATTTATTAGTCACCTGTACATGGAAACATATGGTAAAACTCATCGTTTACGTCAATGACTAACACAGTCCGAGGATGTGCTGGGGACAGGCCACGAGAGTCACCATGCTTCTGGCAACATTATATGCCCACAGCTTACTAACCCCCCGTGAGAGGAAATCGGGGCTCCCGACGGAAACCCATGCAGTCGTGGGAAGAATGTACTCTTTACAGACAGAGGTGGAATTGAACCCGCGTCGCTGGAGACGTAAAGCTTTACGCTAACCACTATGCAGCAGTGCCATCCAGAATCTCAAAGGAGATTTTAAGAATCATCCAGTTTGCTTTGAGTCATGTATTGGTTAGAATAAGGTAAGGATGAAAAATTTCATTTGGTCGTGGAGTCATACAGCCTGGAAACAGGCCATGGGGCACCATGGTAATGTAACGATTAGCATGACAATATTGCAGCTCATGGCATCAGAGTTCAGAGTTCAATCTGGGTGACCTGTGCAAGAAAGTTGTATGTTCTTTTAGTGTGCGTGTGGGTTTCTTCCGGGTGTTCTGGTTTCCTCCCACAGTCCAAAGACGTAATGGTTTTATTTATTTTATTTACTTAGTGATACACCACAGGGTCGACCCTTCCGGCTCTTCAGACAGCCCCAACCCAACAACTTCCAATAACCCAGATGTAACCCTAATGTAACCGCGGGTCAGTTTACAATGGCCAGTTAAATTGCCCGTTACGTCTTTGGACTGTGGGTGGAAACTGGAGCATCTGGAGCAGACCAACACATTCCATGGGGAGGGCGTAGAGAGACTCTTTACAGAGGATGCCGGGATTGAACTCCAAACTCAGGACACTCCGAGTGGGAGTAGTGTCATGCTAACCACTGCACTACTGTGACACCCTAGTCAGTAGGTTAATTGGTTACTGTATAGTAAATTGACCTGAAATTAGACTAAGATTAAATATGTGGGTTGTTGGACGGTGCGGCTCGGTGAGCAGGGAGGGCCTGTTCCGTGCTGGATCTCTAAATAAATATAAAGGTCCTTTGATGCATCTCATCAATGCTGTACAAAGTGTCAATATGAGCTTTTCCTATCTGTTCTGTATTTAGCCATATCTCCAAAAACCTTTCCTATACATGTACCTGTCCAAATGTCACATAACTTACTGCACCCACCTCTACAACTTCCTCTGGACCCTTGTTCCATATATACATCGCAGTCTGGGTGAAAAAGTTGTCCCCCCAGGTCCTTCCTTTCAAGTTTCTCCTCCACCATGTTCAGGAACTCAACCATCCGGCTCTGAACCAGAGGGGATAACTTCACTCAGTTTCACTCGCCCCATCACTGAACTGTCCCCACAACCTATGAACTCACTTTCAAGGACTCTTCATTTCATGCTCTCAATATTTATTATTTATTTATTATTATTATTTCTTCCTTTTCGTATTTGCACAGTTTATTGTATTTTGCACACTGGTTGAATGCCCAGTTGGTGCAGTCTTGCAGTCTTCCATTGATTCTATTCTGGTTATTATTCTATTATGGATTTACTGAGTATGCCGGCAAGAACATAAATCTCAGAGTTGTATATGGTAATATATATATACTTTGATAATTAATTTACTTTGAACTCTGAACTCTCTCACCATAAACCTGGCCCCTCTAGTTTTTGACTCCCCTATCCTGGTAATAAGACTATGTCCATTCACCTTATCTATACTTCTGGCGGTTTTATAAATCCGGAAGATCTCAGTTTATAGCACTTTCAGGGTTTTGCAACTTCTGTCCAAGCAGACGGGGAGAGGATGAGGGAGAAGGGAGAATGTCCAGCCGGGGATGGGTTTTTTGATTATGCTGACTGCTTTCCTCAGGCAGTGACAGTGCAGGCAGAATCCATGGAGGGCAGGGTGCTTTCTGTGATGTGCAGAGCTGTGTCCACAACCAAAAGTTTTTTTCATATACGAGGGGTGATTGATAAGTTCATGGCCTAAGGTAGAAGGAGTCAATTTTAGAAAATCTAGCACATCTATTTTTCAAACTAGTCCCCTGCTACATTTACACACGTAGTCCAGCGGTCGTGGAGCATACGGATCTTGGACCTCCAGAAAGTGTCCATAGCAGGGGTGATTGATAAGTTCATGGTTTAAGGTAGAAGGAGATGAGTTATAGTCATAGTCATACTTTATTGATCCCGGGGGAAATTGGTTTTTGTTACAGTTGCACCATAAATAATTAAAGAGTAATAAAATCATAAATAGTTAAATAGTAATATGTAAATTATGCCAGGAAACAAGTCCAGGACCAGCCTATTGGCTCAGTATGTCTGACCCATTACATACAGCTCTCATTACATGCACATGCAGGCCAACTCTCTGAGTGATTATGCAGAAAGTTTGAAGTTAATAACTCATCTCCTTCTGCCTTAGGCCACAAACTTATCAATCACTCCTCGTATATAAAACATAAAAGACGGGCAAGAGTAGATATCGGAATGGTAGAAAATAACACTAAAGAGGTAATAATGGGGGACAGAGAAATAGCAGATGAACTTAATAAATATTTTGCATCAGTCTTCCCTGTGGAAGACACAAGCAGAATATCAGAAATGCGAGAGTATCGGGGGCACAAGGGAGCATGGTTGATATTATTAAGGAGAAGGTGCTCGGGAAGCTGTAAAGCCTGAAGGTAGATATGTCACCTGGACCAGATGGACTACACCCCAGGGTTCTGAAAGAGGTAGCTGAAGAGATTGTGGAGGCACTAGTAATGATCTTTCAAGAATCATGAGATATTTTTCAAACTCTCTGCAGTTATTAATGCAGTCATGGGCAGAGCAGTTGCCTTACTAAGCCGCGAGAGATCCAGACAAAATGCTCTCTACGGTGCATCGACCAACATTGGGCATGACACAGATGGTTGTTCACAAAATTACCGAAAGGCCTGAACTGCAGTAATCATGAACAAATACAGCTCAAGAGCCCTTGGAGGCATTTCTTTGTACATACTCACCCATTTGAAAGTAAGTTGTCTGACCCCAAACAAACAGATTTACACAACTTGGCTCATTATGAAACATTTCTCTAATCAAGTTATAGAGCAGCAGCTGAGATGTTTAATTAGTCAAATTAAACAATTATCAGAATCAGCAGGAGGGATTTTCTGCAAAGCTCGTGTCACACGTCTTGTACGTGCCAGTGAAAGATACGCAGGAAGTAATGGCTTCAAACAGAAGCTGGGAAAACCACAGACCGGTTTGTATTGTGAGATTTTTTTTAACAAAAACAAAATGGAGATGTGTTGGTATTCACAGCAGGTAGTTAGCTCTTCACACCTCACTCCCTGCAGCCCCATTACTGTCCCCACCTCCACCCCATCCCAGAGCCAAGTTCATTCCGTCAGTGAGGAAACAACATCAGATAGCTCATTACATAAAAAACAGAACATAAAACACTATCAACACACATCAAAGTTGCTGGTGAACGCAGCAGGCCAGGCAGCATCTCTAGGAAGAGGTACAGTCGACGTTTCGGGCCGAGACCCTTCGTCAGGACTAACTGAAGGAAGAGTGAGTAAGGGATTTGAAAGTTGGAGGGGGAGGGGGAGATCCAAAATGACAGGAGAAGACAGGAGGGGGAGAGATGGAGCCAAGAGCTGGACAGTTGATTGGCAAAAGGGATGTGAGAGGATTATGGGACAGGAGGCCCAGGGAGAAGGAAAAGGGGGAGGTGGGGTAAACCCAGGGGATGGGCAAGGGGTATAGTCAGAGGGACAGAGGGAGAAAAAGGAGAGAGAGAGAAAAGGAATGTGTGAATATAAATAAATAAATAATGGATGGGGTACGAGGGGAAGGTGGACCATTAGCGGAAGTTTGAGAAGTCAGTGTTCATGCCATCAGGTTGGAGGCTACCCAGACAGAATATCAGGTGTTGCTTGAATTTCCAGCATCTGGAGATTTCCTCGTATTTACATAGAACACTATTATATTCCATTTAGGTTGCTTCAAACCTGATGGCATGGACAATGTTCCATGCGAGGGTTGATGGGTCAGTTCAGCATGGGATGAACAGGCCGAAGGGCCTGTTTCTGTGATGCAGTGCTCTATCACTCCATGACTCTGTGTTCCATGTCTGTGATGCTCCAGCAAGCAAGTTTTATCACTGTACCGTTCTTACACACTGGGGTCTCACCATTTGTGACATTTACTAGGAACGTTGCAGATGAAGGGCTTGAAGCATTGTTGAGGATCCCTACCACCCATCTCCCCGTCTCACAATCTCCTTGACCCACTTCCATCAGGAAGGAGGTACAGGAGCATCAGGACTAGGTTTGCCAGACTGGGTAACAGCTTCTTCCCTCAGGCTGTGAGACTAATGAATACCCTGCCACCACCGAGGTCTCATCACTAGGACAGCGAGCTGTTTACTGTTTACCTGTGCGGCAAGCTAAATGCATCTTGAATTATATTTTATTACCTTATTTACAGTAATATTTTGTTTTACGTGCTGTGCGCTGGGTATGCTTTGTGGAAAGTCGTTCTGTTTGGTTCTATATGCTGTACGTACAGTCAGGTGACAGTAAACGAACTTGAACTTCAACTTCAACATGGCAATAAGCTCAAGGTGTTTACCTGTGAAGTCTAAAAATAGAAGGATATACGGTCAAAACCGTGCAAGCTCATTTCCCAAAGATATTGTCGTCAGGATTAACATATGGTGCAGAAACACCACTGACTCTTTTCACTTTGTGCTTGATTGCCTTCTCCCTCTCACTTGGCAACCCGTTGTTAATTGGACCAGTTCATATCGTCAATCAATTATACTGAGGGAAAATCAACCTGCCACAGATTCAAGAAACTATTCTAGAGAATCCTGAACATGTCAAACATAGTAATTATACCATCATAAACAGATCCTAAAGTTAAAATCGTCTTCAACAAGATTCAGATTTGTTTAATGTCATTTCCAGTACACAAGTGTAAAGGAGAACAAAACTATTATTACTCCAGATCCAATGCAACACAAGAAAACATAGTAAGATAAAGAACACTATAATATTTTTAAAAAACATGGTAAAACTATGCAAGTGAGCTTATATACTGTATATAGATTGATTGTCTGTTCATAAAGTGACACTAGGCACAGGACTGTCTGTACATAAGGTGACTGACAGGAAATGAAAAGCCGAGGGTTGGGTTAGTGGGTGGAGGTGTTGATCTGCCTTACTGCTTCGGGAAAGTAACTACTTTTAAGTCTGGTGTCTTGGTGCAGATGCTATGTCGCCTCCTCCCTGATGGGAGTGGGACAAACAGTCCATGAGTTGGTGGGTGGAAGATTCATTTATTTATCTTATTTATTTATTTATTCATTCATTTATTTGTCTATTGATTTATTGATTGATTAATCAATTGATTGAGATACAGCGTGAAATAGGCTCTTCCAAACCTTCGAGCTGCACTACCCAGCAACACCTGATGTAACCCTTTCCTAATCACTTGACAAATAGCAATGATCAGTTAATCTACTAACTGTCACATCTTGGTTTCCATCTTGGAAAGGAAACCACAGCACCTGGGGAAACCCAGGCATTCCACAGGGAACACACATAGACAACATCAGAACTGAACACCAACTCCGACGCCCCAAGCTGTAATATCATCGCCCGAGCCGTTACAATGCTGTGGCGCCTATAAGAGGGTAGACAGTCCTAATCTTTTCCCCAGGATGGAATTGTCAGGTATTAGAGGGGATATTGTAGCTGTAAGGTGAGTGGAGGAAAGTTGAACAGAGATTTACACACAACAGACACAAAATGCTGGAGGAACTCAGCCAGTCTGGCAGTATCTATGGAGGGGAATAAATAGTTGACATTTCGGGCTGAGACTCTTGATTATTTTCGTATGGAGAGTGGTGGGTACGTGGAATACACTGCCAGGGGTGGCGGCGTGGAAAATGACATTTGAGAGACATTTATATAGACACAGGAACTGGCAGAGAATGGAGGGATGTGGACCATGTACAGGCAGATGGGATTAGTTAGATTGACATTATAGTTGATACAGACATGATGAGCCAAATGCCCCTTTCCTATGCTGAACTGTCCTATGATCTCTGTTTCAGGGGAAAAGCGTAAGATACCCTTACATACTCACAAAAGATTCTGCAGGTGCTGGAAATCCAGAGCAATACACACAAAGTGCTGGAGGAACTCAGCAGGTCAGGCAGCATCGGACAGGTCAGAGTGGACAGGACTCAGGAAGGGAAGGGTGTGAGCTGAAGAAACGGTACACTAGTAGAGACATTTTTCATTCTTGTGGTGTGATGTTGGGCAGGGTATAAAGCCAACAATGGCTGTTGGTTTCAAGCCAATCGACCATGCACGCATTATAAACACAAGAGATTCTGCAGATACTGGAGATCTCGAGAAACACACACAAAATACTGGAGGAACTCAGCAGATCAGGCAGCATCTCTGGAAGTGAATAAACAATCAACTTTGACCCTTCCTTACTGATGTATTCGCACCTTCACCAGTCCAATCAGGTTCTCTTTCCCTTCTCTCTTCCATCCCTGCCCCTTTATTTCCAACAAACTACCTGGCTCAATCCGCCAGTCGCTCCTCCCCTATCAATTTCCACCTATCACCTATTAGCCTCTGTCTTAACGCATACAGAAGCACGTAAACATACGTGTTTGCCTGGATTCGCATTTCCAGCGAAACCTATCCAACCCATGTGACTGTCCAAATGTATTTTAAATGCCATATTTGTACCCACTGTTATGTTTTGTAACTTTAAAACATTAAGCTAATTCAGGAGTCCGAAATGTGAGTCTAACTTTGTGTTTACTTTAAGGGTGGCATGTGCATATCATGTAGTAACATGATGACATATGCAATCTGTGTACTCCTACATACAATCATAATGAATTATATAAACAATAAAGAATGCTTAATCAAACAATGTATTTACAAGATTACGCAAATATTACTGAAATATTAAATATGCGGCAAAACACACAAAATACTGGAGGAACTCAGCAGGTCAGGTAGCAACTGTGGAACTGAATACAGTAAACATTCGATGCTTCAGGCTAAGACCCTTCTTTCTCCTTCATTGCTTTCTCTGGCAGCTAGTTCCCCTGGGTGGAGAAGGATGTTGCCTGCCTCCCCATTAACTGATTCCTCCGAACCATAATCCTACACCCTCTAATTTTAGACTCCACTACCTTGCGAACAGGATTGTGACAACACACCTTATGCACACCTCCATAAGGTCACAGTTCAGCCACCTTTGCTCCAGGAAGAGCAGCCTGGCCCAATCCAGTCTACCCTCTTAACCCAACTCCTTCAGTCCCAGCGGCATTCTTATTGGTCTCTTGCACCATGGAGGTCATCCTATCAGAGTGCATTGTGGCTTGGTATGGCAACTGCTCTTCACGTGAGTGATCATAGGAAACTGCAGGGAGCTGTGAACACAGTTCAGCACACAGTATCTTAGAAATCCACCTCCCTTCCGTGGAAGAACACAAGAAAGGCTGCAGTTGCTGGAAATCCGAGTAGCACACACAAAATGCTGGAGGAACTCAGCAGGCCAGCAGCAACTATGGGAAAGAATGCAGTCGGCATTTTGGGCCGGGACCTCAGCTATACTCTTTTCCAAAGATGCTGCCTGGCCTGCTGAGTTCCTTTAGCATTCCGTGTGTGTTGCTCCCTTCCGTGGACTCTGACTACACCTCTCGCTTTCTAGCTTAGGAGATGTGAGCAAATACTCAACCAATTTGTGCCCTCAACACCTCTGTCCAGCCAAAATTGTATCCCTTCAGAGTCAGGACTTGGATAGTTTAGGGGAATGGGCAAAGAAGTGGCAAATGTTGGAAAGTGTATGGTCATGCACTTTGGTGGAAGAAATAAATGAGCAGAATATTACTTAGATGGGGAGAGAATTCAAAATGCAGAGATGCAAAGGGACGTGGAATTCCTTGTGCATGATACCCTAGGTTAACCCCCAGGTTGAGTCGGTAGTAAAAAAGGCGAATGCAATGTTGGCATTCATCTCTAGAGGTATAGAATATAACAGCAGGGATGTGATGTTGAGGTTCTATAAGGCACTCGTGAGACCACACTTGGAGTATTGTGTGCAGTTTTGGGCTCCTTATTTTAGAAAGGATATACTGACATTGGAGATGGTTCAGAGAAGATTCACGAGAATGATTCCAGGAATGAAAGGGTTACATCTGGCAGCTCTTGGGCTGTATTCCCTGGAGTTTAGGAGATTGAGGGGAATTTCATAGAAACATTCTGAATGTTAAAAGGCCTGAACGGATTAGATATGGTAAAGCTATTTCCCATGGTAAGGGAGTCTAGGACAAGGCGGTATGACTTCAGGATTGAAGGACCTCCATTTAGAACAGAGATGTGGAGAAATTACTTTAGTCAGAGGGTGGTAAATCTGTGGAATTTGTTGCTATGAGCAGCTATGGAGGCCAAGTCATTGGGTGCATTTAAGGCAGAGATAGATAGGTTCTTGATTAGCCAGGGCATCAAGGGGTATGGGGAGAAAACATGGGAGTGGGGTGACTGGAAAAATTGGATCAGCCCATGATTGAATGGCGGAGCAGACTCAAAGGGCCGAATGGCCTACTTCTGCTCCTATATCTTATGATCTTATGGTCTTATGTCAGAGGCACCAAAGGTTCTGCAGATGCTGGAAACCCAGAGCAACACCCACAAAGTGCTGGAGTGATTGTTTTGGGCCAAGACCCTTCACCAGGACCAATAACAGGGAAATTTATCATGCCCAATTAGTATTGCTGACCTGTGTGTTATTGGAATGTGGGTGGAGACTGGAGAAACAGATATGGTCATAGGGAGCACATGCAAACTCCACGCAGACAGCAGCCGAGGTCAGGATTGAACTCACGGTTTCTGGAACTGTGATGCAGCAGATCTACAAGCTGCAACACTCAGCTGTTCCCCACAAGCGCGAGTGGTGGAGTCAAGTCAGTGTCTACTGATGAGGTCTAGCAGGACAGGTTTAAAGTTCATCTCTGTGTGGAACTGGCATTCCACGTAAATGCCATTACAAAGAAGACACAGCAATGCCTCTATTTTCTTAGAAGTTTGTGCAGACTTGGTACGTCATCTAGAACTTCAACAAGCTTCTATAGAAGTACAGTGGAGAGTATACTCACTGAGTGCTTCACAGTCTGCTATGAAAACACCGATGTCCTTGAATGGAAAATCCTACAGAAAGTAGTGGATACGACCCAGTCCATCACAGGTAAAACCCTCCCCACCGTTGAACACATCTACAAGGAGCGTTGTCAGAGGAAAGCAGCATCCATCATCAAGGGCAACTCCATTCAAGCCATGCTCTCTTCTCATTGCTGCCATCAGGAAGAAGCCACAGGAGCCTTGGACCCACACCACCAGGTTCAGGACAGTTATCACCCCTCAACCATCAGGCTCTTGATCCAGAGGGGATAACTTCACTCAACTACACTCAACTCAACACTGAACTGACTCCACAACCTATGGATTCACTTTTAAGGACTCTAGAACTCATGTTCTTGATACTTATTGCTTACTTATTTATTATCAGTTTTTCTGTATTTGCACAGTTTGCTGTCTTTTGCACATTGGTTGTTTGTCTCTGTCTTATATGGTTTTTCATTGATCCTTATTGTGTTTCTTTCTATTCACTAGGAATGCCTGCAAGAAAATGAATCTTAGGGTTGTATATAGTAACATACATGCACCCTGACAATTAACTGACTTCGAATTTTGAACTTTTGAACTACATCACCTGCACAGTCAAGGCTTGAGAAATCAGCTTGGGGGAAGAATAGTGAGTGTTGGAAACACTGGCTTCAATCACGGAGGAGAAAGCTGCCCTAATCCAACATCTAACTCCATCCCACAGAAAATTCCTGAGGAATCTTCAGTCCACACCACTCCACAAGATAAAAGGAGAAAACATAATGAGGTAGTGTATGTGGATTCATCGTCCATTCGGAAATCTGATGATAAAAGGGAAGAAACTGTTTCTAAAACGTTTGTCGCAGATTTTCGGGCTCCTGTACCTCTTCTCTGATAGTACCAACGAGAAGAAGGCATGTCCTGAACGATGGGGGTCTTTAGTGATGGATGCTGCCTTTCTGAGGCATCACCATTTGAAGATGTCCTCGAAGGACAGCAAAGAAACAATTTGAATATGTCTGGTGCCTTAGCAAGTCTCAGAGCTCTTCACATACAATGGATTGCTTTCGAGTATTACTTAATCGAACAGGGCAGCCATTTTTCTCAAAGCAATATCCGACGAACAGCAATTAGGTGGATATTGACCAGTTAATCTCTTTCAGCTTGTCTGGGCTGAGGGATATTAGAGACACTGGGTCTCTGATGACTTACAATTTGATTCCAGTGAAGCATCAAGAACTCACATAGCACATCGATGAAGTGTGTGTGTGTCTATAATGAGTGTTTTTATCACTGAGATATCTACCATTTTCCTTTATACCTCCTCATTTGAAAAAAAGGGTTGCAGACAAACCGTGAATTTCATGACCCTCTGTGTGAAACTCATTTTCCACAGCTAATAAGGTACTTTTGAGATGCAGTCACTGTGTAATGTGAACCTGCACACGGCAAACTTCCACAAACAGCAGTGGCATTGCCTGCAGATCATCTGCAGAGCTGACATTGATTGATAACAACACACACAAGATGCTGGAGGAACTCATAGGCAGCATCTATGGAAAGGAATAAACAGTCAACTTTTGGGCTGAGACCCTTCATCAGAACTGCTGATATTAGGATGGTGCAAAATACCGACTGTGAGTTCCTCTCCGTAGATGCCGCCTGACCTGTTGAGTTCCTCCAGCATTTTATGCCTGTTGTTCTGGATTTCCAGCATCTACAGAATCTCTCATTCAAAGGTCCAACAGATTCAAAGGTTCATTTGTTATCAAATAAAGTATGCAGTATACAACTCTAAAATTCGTCTTCTCTAGATAGCCACTAAATAAAGCAAACCACTGAAGTCGTTCAAAGAAAAACATCAACACCCTCCCATACAAAAAAAATTGCAAAAGGCAACATGATCATCAACCGTCCCCCACACACACAGAAAAACAAATCATGCAAATGGCAAGAACATCAAAAGCCAAACCCCAACACCCTCGCACAAGAAAAGCTAACAAATTGTGCCAAACAGCAATAAGAAAGAATGGGCAAAAACACAGAATGTAAAGAATATGGATCTGAAGAGACCAATTTGAACTACAGTCCACAGTCCAATTCATAAACTGCAGAACTTCAGTAACATGTTCCAACAACATCGAGGAAAAAGGAGAGACCACTTGAACACAGAGGCGGAACAGTGAGCGATATTGTTTATCTTGTGCTTATGATATTGACTGATGTTGTGTTGGACACCAGGAAGGGCTTTCCTCATCATAGAATTATAGAGTCATAGAGTACTCCAGCACAGAGACAGGCCCTTTGGTCCTTCTAGCCCAGGCCAGACAGAGAGAGAGAGAGAGAGAGAAGAAAAAGTGGAACAAAAGAATGCTGGAACTGTGGTGAATATTCTGACTGATTGCATCACTGCCTGGCGTGAAGACTCCAACGACCAGGTTTGCAAGAGGCTGCAGAGAGTTGTAGGCTCAGTAGCTCCATCTCAGGCTCCAGCCTCCTCACCGTCAAGAACATCTTCAAGAGGTACCTCAGGAAGATGGCATCCCATCATTACAGACCCACACCAAATGGGACAGACCCTTGTCACACCAGGGAGGAGGTACAAGAGCCTGAAGACTCTCTCTCAACAATTCAGGAACAGCCTCACTCTCCATCATCGGATTTCTGAACAGTCCACAAACTCATGAACAATAACTCATAATTTTTTGCACTGTTTATTAATTTTGCAATTTTATCAGAACTAGAATGAGAACTAGGTTTATTATCATTGACATAGGTCATAAAATTTGTCGTTTTACAGCAGTGGTACAGTGCAAGACATAAAAGTTAATTTAAGTTACAAAAATAGATATAGTGCAAAAGATGAATAATGAGGGCGTGTTCATGTGCTCACTGACCGTTCAGAAATCTGACAGTGGAGGGGAAGAGGTCGTTCCTTAACCATTGAGTGTGGGTCTTCAGGCTCCTCTACCTCCTCCCTGATGGTAGTAATGAGAAGGAGGCATATTGTGGATAGTGAGGGTCTTTCATGATGGACGCTGCCTTCTTAAGGCACCGCCTGTTGAAGATGTCCTTGATGGTGGGGAGACATGCCTACCTTGGAGCTGGTTGAGTCTCTGTGGCTTCTTTTGATACTGTGTGTTGGACCTCCATACCAAGTGGTGATGCAACCAGTCAGAATACTTTCCACTATACACGCGGCTACAACACTCTGGCCAGATGTGGTCCTGAGATCCACAACAGCCAAGCTGGCATATGTTGTGGAATCCACAGTACCATGGGAAGATGGTGATGAAGAAGCTTATGAGAGGAAAAAGACCAAGTCCTCTGAACTGGCAACTGAAGCTGCCCAGAACGGCTGGAAGACCAAGATTTTCCCTGTAGAAGTGGGATGCAGAGGATTCATTGCTACATCTACAACCAGTCTACTGAAGAAGATGGGGGTGAGGGGTCACTCCCTCCAACAAGCAATCAAGTCCTTGTCAAACGCAGCAGAACAAAGCAGCAATTGGATTTGGATTAAAAGGAAAGACAACAACTGGGCTGCAAGATGAAGACGGGAGGGTATGGAACTGAGGGGGGTGTATCTGGGACGCCAGGTAGCACCGTTGAGCCCTCTGGAGACATCGTGGGCTTATCAACAAAACTTCAAAGAAGGAGGGTGCCCACCCGATGACGTACCTACCCTCCCTCTGTCACAATGGCTGGGGCATAGGGGGCAAGGGTGGACCCAAATACAAGACACATCTTGTGAGATTATTTAGGTTTAGTTTATTGTTCGATACCAGGAGAGCAAGGCAGGAGCAGGAAATAGCAAACTGGACAAGGACTCAGGTCTACGACTAGGCTGGGACTAAGGGTCTGGGCTTGGACTCGGAATCGGCTCCCAGAAGTAGAGGAGACATGAAGAGGCTAGGGTATGGACTCCGAGCCCGAGACTGGGCAAGGACCCAGTACCTGGGTCTTGCCTCGGGCTCGGACCCCAGAACCAGGCATGGACATAACATGGGCTAGAGAGAGGACGAACATGGAAAACAGAGCCTCGGTCTTGGGAGAGCAGGTACATGGAACCATGGACACATACACAGAACACAGAGTCGGGACCCCTCCTTGGGTACAGGACATAGGGCCGGGATTCACACACAGAACAGAGAGCCGGGTCTCCTCCTTGGATACAGGACATAGGGCCGGGACTCGTGACCCTCCGCGGGGCAACGGCAAGACGGCCTGACTTACCCCACAGAGGCAAGGACAAGACAAGACAAGACCAACATGAATGAACACCAGACAGTACCTATCTAGCTCCGGTGATGGAACTAGACCGAAGTGCAGGCGGGGGCTGCAGGCGAGGGCTAGAGGCGAGAGGGGCAGAGAAGGGATTCAGACAAGGGGGTAGGACAGGAATCACAGACCGCCAGGGCCAGGACTTGACTCAGAACTGGGAAGCTGCCAGGGCCAGGACTTGACTTGGTGCTTGAATGCTGCCAGGGCCAGGACTTGACTTGGAGCCTCCAGGTAGTGGCAAGCTCTCGACTCGGCCCGGGAACAGTAGACAGCGGTTCTTAATTCCCTCCAGCGGGTTAAGTGACGGACCCACCTCGGTGAGGAAACTTTGCAGGCTTGCTTTGGCGAGGTAACTGGACAGGGTTGCTCTGGTGAGGAAGGGTGAATTACCGGCACTCGCTTCGGCAGAGACTAGGCTTGCTCCGGCCAGATGACACCGTACCTTAGATGACTTTGCAGACGCTCCCGCACCGAACAGCTGAAAGCCGGAGACTATAAACTATCGGTTCAGCCAAGTGTTAATTCCCTCTAATCACCAAAGTCGAGGGACACGGGAAAACAGGGAATCAATGGTGCGGATCGTAACATAAACAAGCTAAATTTAAAGGGACCCTGATCTGGACCATGACACCTTCCTTGTCACCACTCCAAGCCCACTGCCAACATAGAGAGTGCCGAGTTACCATAGGGATTGAAACATTAGGTTCCTAGTAGCTCTATTACTCTACTGTAGAAATTTACGAGAGACTTTGGTAATGGACCAAATGTCAGAATCAAAATCAGGCTTAATGTCACTGGCATGTGTTACAGAATACGTTGCTTTGCAGCAGCAGTACACTACAAAAAACTTATAAATTAGTATAAAAAAAAAATATGAAAAAATAAATAGTGCAAAAAGTGAGTGAAAAGGAAAAACATATTGAGAGGAAATGTTCGTGGGCTCATTGTCCACTCAGAAATCTGATGGTGGTGAGGAAGAAGCAGTGCCTAAAACATTGAGTATTTGTCTTCAAGTTCCTGCATCTCTTCCTTGATGTGAAGAGAGGGCATGCCCTGGGTAATGGGGAAATCTCTTCAAAAGTAGAGCCTCTGGCATGCCTTCTTCTTGATTGCATCAATGTGTTGGGCCCAGGATAGATCCTTCGAGCTGTTGATGCTCATGAACTTGAAACTCTTTGCAATGGGTTGCTGCCACTAAACATCAAATTTCACATTCAATGAGCCAGTTGCAATAAACTTAAATTCTCAGTGTGATTTGGAACCTCTGTCTCCATGTGGAAAGGTTTCCTGCTGTTTTTCCTATCTCTACCTCTCCATGTATACCTCCAGCAGATTCTCCCTCAAAAGAGATTCTGCAGATGCTGGAAATCCAGAGTAATGCAATTTACATATTATTATTTAACTATTTATGGTTTTATTACTATTTAATTATTTATGGTGCAACTGTAACGAAAACCAATTTCCCCCGGGATCAATAAAGTATGACTATGACTATGACTATGAAATTGCTGGAGGAACTCAGCAGGTCAGGCAGCAGCTATGGAAAGAAATAAGCAGTTGATGTTACGAGCCAAGAACCTTCAATAGGACCATGAGGTCCTTCCTTAATCTCCTCCCATCGAAGGAAGTAAGACTATCCGGTTTCTGCTTAGAGTTGAGATGTTCCAAACCAAGCAACATTTCCTTGAAGCTCCTCTCCCATGTCATTATGTCGTTCCGATATAGTGCGGTGACCAGATCGGCAAACAGTACTCCAGCTGTGGCCTAATTAGTCCACAGGTTCTGAAACAAAGCTTAATTATAAATGTTTCTGCCTGCAGGATTCATTTTGGATATCTGAGCAAACCATATGCGGAAGTGCTGTGGATAAGTTATTGGACTGGGAATCCAAACATTAACGACTTCGGAGAACAAGTTCAAAGCACATAGTTTGAAATTTAGATCCAATTGATAAAAGAACCAAACTAATTAGTGGCAATAATTCTTGTTAAATTTCTGAAGGATGCAATACTTGTGCTTCGGACACAGAAATCCACTGTCCCTGCTGCCAACTCAGACTTCAGACCAAGTGCGGTTTTGGACCATTAGACTGTAAGACACAGGATTTACACTTTGGCTTTTGGTTGAGTCACCCATGCCAAAAAGGTCAAAGGGTAGAGGACAGACTAAGAGTGGTCTACCAGTCCTCCAGGTTCGGGGGTTCAGTTGAAGGCTAACAACTCTGACTGGTAAAAAAGATTGTTACGGAAACAGCAATGAAGAATCTTTCTACACATGAGTGGGATGGTATTCCTGAGTCTCCACCTGGGACTTGCATGGCCGACGGTAGTGAAAACCCAGAGGAAGCTGCTGACACGATGAAGGAAGCAGTGACTGAACTCTGCCAGAGATGGAGGACCTTCAGTGTTGCCCTAAACACCAGCGGCGTAACGGGCAGTGAGTAAGTAAGGGAAGGTGAAAGGATGTGAAAGGTCAGAGTGGGAAGGTGAGAAGAGGTAAAAGGTCAGAGCGCACGGTACTTTTTAATGGTTGACTTTGGGTTCTGTGCCAATAAAAAACAATTAAAATACCAAGAAATTCACAGCACCGACTTTGCAGTGGCAGATTCTAAACTGCATCAGCCGTAGAATAATTGAACCATTAGTGACCTCAGTCCGTGCACACTTTAGAACAAGTTATTTAAAGGAGCAGCAGCAGAATAAAATATCAGCTTTCTACACAGTTTATTAACAGAGTTATTGCAAAGGACTACTTGCACTGAAGTGTAATGCTTTACAGGCCAGCAATCAGAAGATCAGGAGTTCAATCAGAATCAGAAGCACGTTTTATATCACTGACACGTGTCAAGAAGTGTGTTACTTTGCAGCTGCAGTACAGTGCAAAACATAAAATATGCTATAAGTTATAATAAATAAATAAAATTTAAATAAGTGGTCAAAAAGAGAAGAGGAACCTCCAGAATTATATTTCCACTCACATCCTTTGGTGTTCCGGTTCTGGCCTTCTCTATACCCCACTTTACTTACATCCAAGGAATGAAAGGGTTAATGTATGAGGAGTGTTGATGGCTCTGGGCCTGTATTCACTGGAGATCGAAAAAACATGGGTGGGGGGAGTGGTGGGGTGTGGGATCTCATTGAAACCTATTGTATATTGTAAGGCCTAGATAGAATGGATGTGGAGAGGATGTTTCCTACAGTGGGGGAGTCTAGGATCAGAGGGAACCGCATCAGAATAGAGGGACGTCCACTTAGAATGGAGATGAGGAGGAATTTCTTTAGCCAGAGGGTGGTGAATCTCTGGAATTCATTGCCACAGACAGCCATGGGAGCCAAGTCATTGGGTATATTTAAGCAGGAGGTTGATAGGTTCTTGATTAGTCAGGGGTTGAAAGATTGCAGGAAGAAGGCAGGAGAATGGGGTTGAGAAGGAAATGGATCAGCCATGATGAAATGGCAGAGCAGACTCTATGTGCCGAATAGCCTAATTCCTGACGAAGGGTCTCGGCCCGAAACTTCGACTGTACCTCTTCCTAGAGATGCTGCCTGGCCTGCTGCGTTCACCAGCAACTTTTATGTGTGTTGCTTGAAACTCCAGCATCTGCAGATTTCCTCGTGTTTGCGAGCCTAATTCTTATCTTTTCTCTTACGGTCTTACGGTCTGAAGATAGTGAAGTAGTATTCATAGGTTCATTGTTCATTCATAAGTCTAATAATGGAGGTGAAGAAGCTGTTTCTAAAACGTTGAATGTGGGTCTCAGGCTCCTGTAGCTCCTGATGGTACCAGCGACAAAAGGGTGTGGGTCCTCTGAGTCTTTATTGATGCTTTGCTGCACACTTGAGTGCTCGGTGGAGGGTGCTAATGCTTTTTTGCTGGTTGCGGAGAGGGGGTTATCATTGCCTTGCTGCTGCTTGTATGTGGGAGGAGAGTTGTGGGTGGGGCGGGCTTTGGGGTTCTAACGTTTTAACTGTCATTCATTCTTTGGGGCACTCTGTTTTCGTGGATGTCGAAGAATTTCAGATGTATATTGTATACATATAGATAAAACACACCTATTGACCTCTTGAAGGAGTTTGTACGTTTTTCCTGTGACCGCATGGGTTTACTCCAGGCGCTCGGTTTCCTCCCACATTCCAAAAACATACTGGTTGGCGTCAATAATTTGTGGCAGGCTGTGTTGCAGGCTGCCCCCAGTATATATTTGGACTCTGTTCATCATTGACATAAACAATGCATCTCACTGCTTTGATTCACATGTGACAAATAAAGCAAGTCTTTCAATCTTTAATTGACAGCCTGATCCCAGTCACAGAATCAAACCTTAATTACAATATGGTTGGGAAAGACTTAGAGGGATACATGCCAAGTGCAGGCAAATGAGATTTGCTCAGCTAGGCAACTTGGACAGTATAGACTAGTTGGGCCGAATGGCCTGCCTCCTGCAGTATGACTCTGTGACTCCATGTGATGCACAAAGCTAATCTCATTAAATCTCTTTATCTATAAAAAATCCAGTTGCTATTACAAAGTGCCCAATTGCTAGTGAAGGAGAAGTTCAAACTGGGTTCAAGCAGCTGAGGAATTTACCTGAGGACTGATCAGCTTGTGGTTTGTTCTCTGTGCAGAGATGAAATTGTTTGCCCTGAGACATGTTTCAGAAACCATGGCTGCACAGTAGCATAACGCTTTACAGTACCGTCGACCTGGGTTCAACGATTTTGTACGCTCTCCCTGTGACTGTGCGGGTATCCTCCGGATGTCCTGGTTTCCTCTCACAGTCCCAAATAGTACCGGTGGTAGGTTGATGGTCACATGGTGTATTTGGGCAGCACAGGCTCGTTGGCTTGGAAGGACCTGTATCTCTAAAGGGCCTGTACCACGCTGTATTTCTAAATAAAAACCAGCAATTCCATGGTGATTAAGTTGGTGCCCAAATGATTTGTTCCTTACGGTTACTGGGGGGTGGTGGTGGCTATGAGCTCCCACTATCCATTAAAGGCTCCCAATGGTATGCATCTCAAATAGCCTCTGACAACCAAGCCCAGTTTCTGGCCTTCGCATGTGGCTTCGCTGCTAAGCCTGGTGGAACCGTTTCTCCCGACAAGAGAAGGGGTAAAGGCGGGTTACTGGCGCCTTAAAACCAGTGGCGTCAGGCAGATGGGGCTCGTCCGCCATGGATGGCAGCTCATCTAGGAGAAGGAAAACTCTGATCTCAAACCTTCGCTGCCTTTCAGCTGTACCCGTTCATGGAGATGGCTTCGGGGGTAAACTTAGGGAGCTGGAGTCCTACATTGAGTTTAACACTGACTGACAACTCCTGCAACGCTGCTAGTGTCAAACTGTATCAGTTCGTGCCGTTCCTTTCAGTTCATCAGCTGCTTGCTCTCCATATCACATTGCCCTGACTTGTGCATTGTATAGAGAACCAGGATACAATGTCCATGTCCGACCCTGACCAACAGAGGGGGTCGTACACAAATGATGTGGAAAACACATCATGTCTTAAACACATCCTTGGCTGGAAGCTCCTGTGCAGTACTGAGGCAAAAAGTCCTCTGTGAGTTGTTAATTTAAAACCATTATTAAGCACAGCTGTTACTTCAATACTATTATTAAACATTCAGTACTATTATTGCAAAAAAAAACACAAACTCTGGACCCTGGGAGTTAATACCTCCCTCAACTTGCTGACTAACAGTCCGTATTCAGTAAAGATAGACAGCAACACCTCTCGCACTGTTTGATGCGCTAATACTTATACTTAACCAATCTCGTCATTACTATATCGAGGTTTGTTGAATCTCCTTGTGCACAAACTTGGCTGCTAGTTTCCTCACCTTACCACAGACACCACTTGTCAAAAAGTTATTGATTGGTGTCAAGCAATTGTGAAAGTTGTGTAAGTATGCCTTCTTTTCTGAGAGGAAAAACATAGAGTTGAGGTAAAGTAAATTTTTAAATATTGTTCATCTAGTCAGCAGATCAGACAACAATTGGTCCAAGTTTAAGGCTGGAATGGAACTCTGACATCACTGTTGGGAGTCTGGGAGTACAAGATTCAAGGACACACCGCTAACTAACAAGCTTCCAACAACTAAAAGATTATTCCAACTGAATTCACGGCGTATAATTTGCATCTTTGTTTTCAAAACTCTCCAAGGTTTAACTCTTCCCTCTTTTGGTATAGTCAAGGAGCACTACAATTTGGCCCATCTAGTCAGTGCCAAATTGTTATTCCGCCTGGACCACAGATGTCCCATTGTACCCTATAACAAACAATTCCTCATGTTTAAATCTTCTACACAATCCAGGACACCACCAACATCCATGTCATCTGCAAATTTACGAATCCAACCTCCCATTTCGTCATCTAAGTCACAAAGAGCAGGGGTCACAGAATACATTCCCAACCAGGAGTGTACTGCGATTATGAAGAGCATTTCAGAGGGTGGATTAAGATGTCTGAAGAGAATGAGAATCTACAAAGCAACCAGCGGAGAGGAAAATGCCTTTCAGAAACAATGATCCTTCAAGGACATGATGCATTTGCATTTTAGTTACTTATTAAGCCAGTCCTTTACACACCATTGACAGCACGACTTCCCTGCGGCAAAGTTATTTGGATTGCAAGAGTGAGTTCACCAAAGGCTAATCATTGTTCTTGGAAACTCTGTCCAACAGCACCTGCTCCCTCATTATCTGAACAACTCCTCCGTAGTACCTTAGGGTCAGGGCATTCAGTGGAACACTATCAGCTTCTCTCCTCTCCTTTTCAGAATACTATTTTTAATCTTTCAAGTGATTTGTTTGAGACTGAGAACGGGCTTTTTGATCATTGTAGGCACAAAATGCTCGGGTGATAGAGAGGCTGAGAGGGAGGGAAACAAACCGTCTGGCCAAGACCCAGATGGAATTTAACTTAGACAAGTGCAAAATGATATATATATATGAGGGGAATACACAGTGAAAGACAGGGCACTGGAGAGAAAAGTATAATGGGAGGTTAGACACAGTGAATGACAGGGCACTGGAGGGTGATGTTTATTGGGAGGTTATAGATAGGGCATTGGAGGGTGATGGGAATTGAAAGTTTATACATAGTGAACGACAGGGCACTGGAGGGTGATGTATATTGGGAGGTTATAGATAGGGCACTGGAGGGTGATGGGAATTGAAAGTTTGTACATAGTGAAAGACAGGGCACTGGAGGGTGATGTGTATTGGGAGATTATACAGAATGAAAGACAGGGCAGTGGAGTGTGATGTACATCAATGAGACCATAAGACCATAAGATATAGGAGCAGAATTAGGCCATTTGGCCCATCGAGTCTGTTCCATTATTTCATCATGTCTGATCCAATTTTCCTCTCAGCCCATTCCCCTGCCTTCTCCCCGTATCCCTTCATGCCCTGACTAATCTCCGCCATTCAATCATGGACTGATCCAGTTCTTCCAGTCATCTCCACTCCCCTTCTTTCTCCCCATACCCTTTGATGCCCTGACTAATCAAGAACCTCTCTATCTCTGCCTTAAATACACCCAATAACCTGGCCTCCACAAACACGTGGCAACAAATTCCAAAGATTTGCCACCATCTGACTAAAGTAATTTCTCCGCATCTCAGTTCTAAATGGATGTCCTCCAATCCTGAAGTCGTGCCCTCTTGTCCTAGACTCCCCTACCATGGGAAATCACTTTGCCATATCTAATCTATTCAGGCCTTTTAACATTCGGAATGTTTCTATGAGATCACCCCTCATTCTCCTAAACTCCAGGGAATACAGCCTAAGAGCTGCCAGACGTCCCTCATATGGTAATCTTTTCATTCCTGGAATCATTCTTGTGAATCTTCTCTGAACCCTCTAAACCCTCTCCAATGTCAATATATCCTTTCTAAAAATAAGGAGCCCAAAACTGCGCACAATACTCCAAGTGTAGTCTCATGAGTGTCTTATAGAGCCTCAACATAACATCCCTGCTCTTATATTCTACACCCCTAGAAATTAATGCCAACATTGCATTCACCTTCTTCACAACCGACTTAACCTGGAGGTTAACCTTTAAGGTATCCTGCACAAGGACTCCCAAGACCCTTTACATCTCTGCATTTTGAATTCTCTCCTCATCTAAATAATCTGCCCATTTATTTCTTCCACCAAAGTGCATGACAATACATTTTCCAACAATGTATTTCATTTGCCACTCTTTTTCCATTCCCCTAAACTATCTAAGTCTCTCTGCAGGCTCTATGCTTCTCAACACTACCCGCTCCTCCACCTATCTTTGTATCATCAGCAAATGTAGCCACAAATCCATTAATGCCGTAGTCCAAGTCATTGACATACATTGTAAAAAGCAGCAGTCCCGACACTGACCCCTGTGGAACCCCACTGGTAACTGGCAGCTAGCCAGAATAGGATCCCTTTATTCCCACTCTCTGTTTTCTGCCAACCAGCCAATGCTCCACCTATGCTGGTAACTTCCCTGTAATTCCATGGGCTCTTATCTTGCTAAGCAGCCTCATGTGCGGCACCTTGTCAAAGGCCTTCTGAAAATCCAAGTACACCATGCCTACCGCATCTTCTTTGTCTACCGTACTTGTAATTCCTTCAAAGAATTGCGGTAGGTTTGTCAGGCAAGATTTTCCTCTCAGGAAACCATGTTGGCTTTGGGCTATCTTGTCATATGCCTCCAGGTACTCCGTAATCTCATCTCTCACAATCGATTCCAACAACTTACCAACCACTGATGTTCAGGCTAACAGGTCTATAGTTTCCTTTCTGCTGCCTCTCACCCTTCTTAAATAGCGGAGTAACATTTGCAATTTTCCAGCCATCGGGTTCTATGCCAGGATCTATCGATCCTTGAAAAATCATCGTTAATGGCTCTGCAATCTCTCCAGCTACTTCCTTCAGAACCCGAGGGTGCATTCCATCAGGTCCAGGAGATTTATCCACCCTCAGACCATTAAGCTTCCTGAGCACCTTCTCAGTGTTAATTTTCACTGCACAAACTTCACTTCCCTGACACTCTTGAATGTCTGGTATACCGCAGACATCTTCCACTGTATGCCCTCTCTTTTGCCTTTACTTTGGCTCTGACTTCACTTGTCAGCCACGATAGTGTCCTTCTTCCCTTTGAAAATTTCTTCTTATTTGGAATATATCTGTCTTGCACTTCCCTCATTTTTTGTACAAAATCCAGCCATTGCTGCTCTGCTGTCCTTCCTGCAAATGTCCATTTCCAGTCAACTTCAGCCAATTCCCCTCTCATGCCATTGTAGTTTCTTTTATTCCACTGAAATATCAAAATATTGGATTTTATTTTTCCCTTTCAAATTTCAATGTGAACTCGATCATATTGTGATCACTGTTCCCCAAGGGTTCCTTGACCTTAAGCTCTCATATCACCTCCGGATCATTGCACAACACCCAATCCAGCACAGCTGATCCCCCAGTGGGCTCAACAACAAGCTGTTCTAAAATGCCATCCCTTAGACATTCTACAGATTCTCTCTCTTGAGGTCCAGTACTGACCTGGTTTTCCCAACCCACTTTCATGTTAAAATCCCTAACGATTATCATGACATTGCCTTTCTGACAAGCCTTTTCTCTCCTGCTCCACATCCTGGCTGCTGTTTGGAGGCCTGTATACAACTGCCATTAGGGTCCTTTTACCCTTGCCATTTCTTAACTCAACCCATACGGATGCTATACTCTTCAATCTTATGTCATCTCTTTCTAATGACCGGAAGTGCACTGAGAGCGGTAAGTGTAAAGGAGTTGGGTGCTTACTGATCTGGTTAACAACAGATGGTGCAATCTGGGGTATATTACGATCGAGGAACATGTTTGCAGACTGGATATTGAACTTTTTACTGTTGGACTTCGGCCACATTCCACCATGATACAACACTTGGTGGCACGAGAGGTCGTTCCTGCCTTTGGCCATCGAACGCGCAGCTCCTCCCATGCAGGGTCAGACACCCTGAGCCAATAGACTGGTCCTGGACTTATTTTCCATCTGGCATAGTTTGCCTTTTGTTGTTTGATGGTTGGTGGTTTTTTGTATTGCTATATTTACGCTCTATTCTTGGTTGGTGCGGCTGTAACGAAACCAAATTTCCCTCGGGATTAATAAAGTTATATCTATCTATCTATCTAACAACACACATAAAAATTGCTGGTGAACGCAGCAGGCTAGGCAGCATCTCTAGGAAGAGATGCAGTTGACGTTTCAGGCCGAGACCCTTCGTCAGGACTATCTATCTTATACACAGAGCCACACCACCCCCTCTGCCTACTAACCTATCTTTCCAATACACCGTATATCCTTGGACGTTCAGCCCCCAATGGCAGCCATCCTTTAGCCAAGTTTCAGAGGTGACCACAACGTCATATTTGCTAATCTGTGGCTGAATTTCAAGATCATCCATTTTATTCCTTATGCTGAGTGCATTCAAATATAATACTTTCAGTCCAATATTTGTTGCTTTCTGGTTTAACTGCACCATGCCTCTATTGCCCTGTAACTCATCCCACTGGCTGTGATTAAGCTTCATCTCCTGCCTGTTCTATCTTCTCTGTTGCACACTTTGATTTATTTCTGTTTCCCCCTTCCTCAACCCCATCACTCTGGTTCCCAACCCCCTGCCAAATTAGTATAAACCCTCCCTAACAGCTCTATTAAACCTGCCTGCTAGGATATTGGACCCCTTTGGGTTCAGGTGTAACCCGCCCTTTTTGTACAGGTCGTACCTCCCCTAGAAGAGGCCCCAATGATCCAGGAATCTGAAGCCCTGCCCCCTACACCAGCCTCTCAGCCACACATTAATATGCCTGATCATGCTTATCTTGAGCTCGTTAGCATGTGTCTCAGGCAGCAATCCTGAGATTACTACCCTGGAGGTCCTGCTTTTCAGCTTCCTACCCAACCCCCTGAATTCTCTCTTCAGGACCTCCTTCCTTTTCTTTCATCTATGTCATTGGTACCAACGTGTACCAAGACTTCTGGCTGTTCACCCTCTCCCTTCAGAATACTCTGCACCCGATGCAAGACACCCCGCACCCTGACACTAGGGACGCAACACACCATGCAGGTATCTCTATTAACTGACAGAACCTCCTGTCTGTTCCCCTTACTATGGAATCCCCTGTGACTACTGCATTCCTCATCTTCCTCTTTCTCCTCTCCCAAGGGTATAGCTCCCTGACAGTGCCACTGCAGTAGACAGGCTTCGGCAGAAAGTACTTGTTAAATCTATTTTCATAGAAAACATAGAAACATAGAAAATAGGTGCAGGAGTAGGCCGTTCGGCCCTTCGAGCCTGCACCGCCATTCAGTACGATCATGGCTGATCATCCAACTCAGAACCCTGTACCAGCCTTCCCCCCATACGCCCGATCCCTTTAGCCACAAGGGCCATATCTAACTCCCTCTTAAATATAGCCAATGAACTGGACTCAACTGTTTCCTGTGGCAGAAAATTCCACAGATCCACCACTCTCTGTGTGAAGAAGTTTTTCCTAATCTCGGTCCTAAAAGGCTTCCGCTTTATCCTCAAACTGTGACCCCTCGTTCTGGACTTCCCCAACATCGGGAACAATCTTCCTGCATCTAGCCTGTCCAATCCCTTTAGGATTTTATATGTTTCAATAAGACACCCCCTCAATCTTCTAAATTCCAATGAGTATAAGCCTAGTCGATCCAGTCTTTCATCATATGAAAGTCCTGCCATTGTCTGAACCATTACCCCTTCTCTGTCACCTCCCCCTGCTTCACAACCTGCCCATCACCCTTACCTTCTGCCCTCTGCCCCACCTCCTTCCCTCTATTCCATGGTGCACAGTCCTCTCCTATCAGATTTCATCTTCTTCAACCCTTTCTCACTTCTGCCTATTCTCACATCTCTCACCATTGCCATCCCTCCTCAAACCACCTACATTCACCCCCCTACCCAGATTCATCTAACACCCCCAGCACCCCCTCCTTTCCCACCCTTTAGTTCTGACTTCTGCCCCCTTCCTTTCAAGTCCTGGGGTAGAGCCTCAGCCCAAAACTGGACACAGTATATGACCCCAATGGACTCACAGGTGAAGTGTCGCCTCACCTGGAAGGACTGTTTGTGGCCCTGAATGGTAGTGAGGGAGGAGGTGTAGGGGCAGGTGTTGCACTTGATCCGCTTGCAAAGATGTACCAGGAGGGAGAGAATTGGGGAGAGATGAATGGACAAGGGAGTCAAGTAGGGCGCAATCATATATTGTGTCAAGGGCTCCCAGTGTGGCTTCCTGTATATTGTGAGACCCGATGTAGATTGGGAGACTGCTTTGCCGAGCATCTACGCTCCATCCGCTAGAAGATGCAGGATCTCCCAGTGGCCACCCATTTTAATTCCACTTCCCATTCCCATTCCAAAATGTCAATAGATGGCCTCCCCCACTGTCGTGATGAGGCCACGCTCAGGTTGGAGGAACAACACCTTATATTCTTTCTGGGTAACTTCCAAATTGATAGCATGAACATCGATTTCTCAAACTTTCGGTATTGCCCCCTCTCCCTTTTCACCATTCCCCATCTCCTTTTTCCCTCTCTCACCTCATCTCCTTGCCTGCCCATCACCTCCCTCTGGTTCTCCTCCCGCCTTTTCTTTCTTCCATGGCCTTCTGTCCACTCCTATCAGACTCCCCTTTCTCCAGTCCTGTATCTCTTTGACCAATCAATGTCCCAGCTCTTTACTTCAACTCTCCCCGCTCCTGGTTTCACCTATCACCTTGTGTTTCTCCCTTCCCTCCCCTCACATTTTAAATTTACTCCTCATCTTTTTTTTTCTCCAGTCCTATCCAACGGTCTCAGCTCGAAACTTCGCCTGAACTTTTTTCCATAGATGCTGCCTGGCCTGCTGAGTTCCTCAGCATTTTGTGTGTGTTGTTGCCAACATTCTGTCTTCGGTTCCAAATCTCAGATATCAAATGAAAACCAAATTCCTTTTTAGTTAGAATCAGTGAGATTCATTAGAATAACCTTTAGTACTCCAATTTTTCTAACTCATTAGATTTAATATTATTCCCTATTTAAAAGTTTACAAACTAACATTTGCTTTTTTAATTGTCCCTAGTTAGTTAGGAAACTAATTGAATTCTAATTCTTATATATTATGGTTAACCTCAGTTTCAGTTCTAGGTCAGTATGTCTACAAATTCAAATTCAACACCAAAAAATACATATATAGCTTAATCTCCTTTCATGACAATTCTCCAACATCACAACTTTTAAACAAAGTAAATCCCTTTCAGTAACTTATCAGTCTCTGCAAAAATAATCAGTTCTTCCAGGAAATCAAATTCAGATCCTTTGAATGAAAAATAACCTTTTACTGTACATCCAACTGTATTGAATCCTCTATATCATGAAACTTTTTGTTCCCACGCTGGTTCTTCAATCTTGGGTGTCTCACCATCTTGTGTCTTGTTTTGTAGGATGAAATAATTGGTCATCCATGAAAAGTCAATTTACAATACTTACACAATAAAATCTGAACAATTTCCTTGGTATGATATAGTAGAACTAATACCCGGTTACACGGGAGAGATCTTGGACACTCATCTCTGCCGATATTGTCTCGCTATAGCTGCTGCTTGTTATAGCTGTAGCTTCAATTATTGATATCGTCTCTGCCAGGGGTTACACCCTGAGGTTTTCAAGTCAGTAGGGTCGAGATATTCACTACTAATCCCACTTTTAACAGTTTATATCTTTAGTTTCTAATAGTTTGCTGCATTTCTCTTGCTTGTCCGCGCCTGTGCCAGCCACGTCTTGTCTCAGGGTTGTAAATGGTGACATGTACGCACTTTATAGTAAGCTTACTTTGAACTTTGATCTAATAACAGGGGGGTCAAAGCTATCCTTGAGCAGGATTGTAAGTGCTTTCAGGATTTTTTTATCTTCTGCCCAATGGGAAGGGGGCAGAAGAAAGAACATGTGGGTGGGTGGGGTCTTTGATTATGCCGGCTGGTTTACTGAGGTAGCAGGAACGTAGAGGGCGTCCATAGAGGCGAGATTGGTTTTCACGATGTGCTGAGCAGCTTCCACAACTCTCTAATGGTTATTGGCAGAGCCATACCGAGCCATGGGCCAGAGATTATCAGAGATCAGTTGCCATTGTATCAAAAAAGCTTTGAGCACATCCTTGAATCTTTTCCCTCTTCATGTGGTTCTCTGTCTTGTAACAGGGCAGAGTGTCTTTTTATGGGAATTTAGCATTAATGGATATATTCTCTCAGATGATATTTATATAGCATGCATTCCACAAGTGGAAATATCTCAGCCACTGGCATGACTGGAAACTGGTTACTGCTCCTTTCTTATCTGTAGTAGATAAGACAGTTATGCATAATTATAAACATTACAGCCGATCTTACTGAAACTGATAAACGTTGCTTCCAAACAAGGTTTCAGCCTTTACACAAAATCATTTGCAGCTTTTTCAGTAATATTAAACTGAAATATACTGCTTACTTAGCATTTTCCTTGTTGAATCCAAATAAGATAATCTCACCAATGTGTCACCCTTTCTCACCCGAAATACACTCTCATAATACGAAGTTATTAATGATGACTACAACATTGCAATGTGATTTGCCTGTTATGTGCTATGCTGTTATACTAAAGATAGATTAAAGATCAGCTTGCCTGTCATATGTGCATTGAAACAGCAGTGAAATGTGTGGTTTGCGGCAAATCAAATCAAAGAGGATTGTGCTGGGGGTGGCCCACACATAATGGACACAAGATTCAGCATGTCATCTAAAACTTTGATAAAATCCTATGGATGCACGGGCTGAGTATTCTGACTGGTTGCATCACAGGCTGGTATGGAGACACCAATGTCCAAGAACAGAAAAGCCTACAAAAGGTAATGGATACAGCCCAGTCTATCATGGGTAAAGCCTTGCCCACCATTGAGCTCACCTACAAAGAGCACTGTCACACGAAAGCAACAACCATCATCAAGCAGCACCACCATCAAAGTCATGCTCTCCTCTCGCTGCCAATGGGCAGGAGATACAATAGTCCTAGGTCCTACATCACCAGGTTCAGCAACAGTTATTACCCTTCAACCACCGGCTCCTGAACCAGTGTGGATAACTTTGTTCTCCTCAGTGCTGAACTGATCTCTGAGCACAAACTATGGACTAATTTACAAGGAGTCTACAACAATAATATGTATGTATATATTTGTTTGTTTGTATCTTACACATTGATTGTATGTCAATCTTTGTTAGGGTGCAGTTTTTCATTGATTCTATTGTATTTTTCTGTTCCACTGCAAATGCCAGCAAGAAAATGAATCTCAGGGTACCATATGATGACATACATGTACTTTGATAATAAATTTATGTTGGCCTTTGAAGAAGATAAAAAGGTTTAATGACCTTAGATTTAT
Organism: Mobula hypostoma; assembly: GCF_963921235.1. Classification (NCBI taxonomy): domain Eukaryota; kingdom Metazoa; phylum Chordata; class Chondrichthyes; order Myliobatiformes; family Myliobatidae; genus Mobula; species Mobula hypostoma. The sequence continues at coordinate 5,439,373 of NC_086107.1, forward strand.
ATAGCACATTTCATAGATAACCCAGTTAACAGACAATTAAGTGATTTTAAAATGTGTGTGATATTCCAGTCATCTGTCACTGGAACATATCAAGTTTCTCTCATCAACACTGAGATAAAGGTCTGTATTCTTGATGTAACACACACAAGATGCAGGCCAAGCAGTATCTATGGAAAGGAGTAAACACTTGACATTTCGAGCTTGTGTTGTTTTGGATTTCGATTATCTGCAGATTTCCATGTGTTTGTGTATTCTTAATGTTTTTGGTTGTTGGACAAATATTGGCCAAGAGGGACAATGTTAGTCTCCAAAAGAAAGTGAACAGTTGACAGAGGCTCAATAACATCTGATATAATGAAACAGAAGATGGCGGCGCGACACAGCGCGCAGTGGCCACTCCGGAATGAATATCTGTTATTTGTTAAATAGGGGCTGTGCACAATCCTGATTTGATGGAGATGGACGTCAGAAGCACGGAGGAACATCTGGTGAAACTTCTGAAATGCCTGTTTCGCTGCCGCTGCTACTGTGCGATCGAGAATCTCCAGAGAGGAAGGCCCCGAATCCTCGGCTTTGCCTGCTGCTTGGCGGCCGGGGCCGGGGTCAAAATGCTCGTCAGAGATGGTACTCGGTGCTCGGTGTCGGAGGGCTGGTCGGAGGCTCGAAGTTTTCGGACGGACTCAGAGTCGGCTGTGGTCGGGTGCTTCCAGGGTGCTGCATTGGCAAGTTTGCGGTGCTGGAAGCTCATGGCAGGGAGAGTTTCTCTCCCTTCTACCGTCTGCGTGAGATGTTGGGGCTATCGGGACTTTGAGACTTTTTTTTTACCGTGCCCATAGTCTGCTCTTTATCAAATTACAGTATTGCTTTACGCTGTTGTAACTATATGTTATAATTTTGTGGTTTTTGTCAGTTTTAGACTTGTTCTGTCTTGTGTTTCTGTGATATCATACTGGAGGAACATTGTATCATTTCTTAATGCATGCATTACTAAATGACAATAAACGAGGACTGAGTGTCCTCATAATCTAATTTAATCAGATATAAAAGGCAGCCTTAGCCCCTCAGTGCTACTGCAGCAGCAGAGTGTGCCTACTGCCCCTGCTGTATCAGTGCTGGAAAGGCTAGTTGACTGAGTTTGCAACACTCTGCAGCCTTTTCTGATCCTGTGCAGAGGCCCTACCATACCAGGTAGCAATGCAATCAGTTAGAATGCTCTCCACGGAGCAACTATAAAAGTTTGTTTTCACAATAACTCTCCGATACCCGTACATGTGAGAGATGAGGCCAAATGTGAGAAAGGGCTCTTCATGTTTTGAGCTGAATTTCCAAATAAATCCAGGTTTCCCATAGGAAGCATTGAAGCATCACCACTGTACAAGTGGGTCAATATCAAACAGGCAAGAATCTCAAAGAAATGTAAAACTCAAGAATTAAAATAATCATTCCCAGAACGTCTCTCAGCGCTAAGTGGGTCAACAATACAAAAAGAATAGCAGAGAGAAGAGTCGGAGACAAATAATGCTGCTTAGCCCCCGTCTTAAAATATCCTATGTGTGCCATTCGAATGCCCTGCCATGTCAGTCACCGTGAAATTGGGAATGTTTTAAATCCAGTCCTCTGTTGGTGTTGCAGCTAGCTTCAAATTTAATTTGTTCTTTATATTGTGTTACCCTAACCCATGCATGTGGCAAGAAACGTGACCAGATGAAATCTAGATGAGAATGTGATAAGCTGGATCAGCAAATTTGTAGGTGATACCAAGATCGGTAGTATAGTAGACAGCGAGGAAGACTAACAAAGCTTGCAACAGAATCCAGACCAGCTGGAAAAATGGGTTGAAAAATGGCAGGTGGAAGTTAATGCAGTGTGAGGTGTTGCACTTTGGGAGGATAAACCAGGGTAGGTATTACACAATAAACGGTAGGGCATTGCGGAGTGTGGTAGAACAAAGATCGATAATTCTTCGAAGGTGACGTCACTGAGGGAGGGCAGAGGAGAATTACCAGGATGTTGCCTGGATTGGTGAGCGTGCCTTATGAGAATAGGTTGAGTGAACTTTATTTATTCTCCTTGGAGAGACGGAAGATGAGAGGTGACCTGATAGAGGTGTATAAGATGATGACAGCCATTGATCATGGGGATAACCAGAGGCTTTTTCCCAGGGCTGAAATGGCTAACACGAGGGGGCATAGTTTTAAGGTGCTTTGGAGTAGGTACAAGGGAGAAGTCAGAGGTAAGCTTTTCACACAGAGAGTGGTGGGTACATGGAATTCACTGCCAGAGATGATAGTAGAGGCGGATACAATAGGGTCTTTTAAAAGACTCTTAGATAGGTACATGGAGTTTAGAAAATGGAGGTCTATGCAGTAGGAAAATTCTAGGCAGTTTCATGGTTGGCACAACATTGTGGGCTGAAAGGCCTGTAATATGCTGTAGATTTCTATGTTCTATATTCTACTCTGTCTATGACCAGAAGAAACTGCAAAGAGTTGTGGACACAGCTCAGCAGATCCCTTTCACAGGTAGATAGGGTCATAAAGAAAGCTTTTGGCACATTGGCCTTCATAAATCAAAGTACTGAGTACAGTATTTGGCAGGTTATGTTGAAGTTGTATAAGATGTTGGGGAGGCCTAATTTGGAGTAACGTGCCCAATTTTGGTCACCTGTAGGAAAGATATTAATAAGATTGAAAGAGTGCAAAGAAAATTTTTGAGTATATTGCCAGGACTTGAGGACCTGAGTTATAGGGAAATGTTGAACAGTTTTGGACTTTATTCCCTGGAGCGTAGGAGAATGAGGGGAGATTTGATAGAGGTATACAAAATTATGAGGGGTATAGATAGAGTAAATACAAGCAGGATTTTTCTACTGAGTCTGGTTGAGACTAGAACTAGAGGACATGGGTTGAGAGTTAAAGGTGAAGTGAAAGGGGGACTTCTTCACTCAGAGGATAGTGAGAGTGTGGAGCAAGCTACCATTAGAAGTTGTGAATGTGAGGTTGATTTTAACATTACAGAGGAATTTGGATAGGTACATAGATGGGAGGGGTATGGTCTTGGTGCAGATCGATGGGAATACACGGATCAATAGTTTGACGTGGACTAGATGGGGGGTTTGAAGGGCCTGTTCTGTTCTGTCGTGTTCTGAGCCTACACAGAATTGTGGATACTGCTTAGCACATCTTGAATCCAGCCTTCCCTCCACAGACTCTTTCTACATTCCTCACTGCCTTTGTAAAGCAGATAGCATAATCGAGGATGCCACCCGTCCCAGATATTCTCCCTACTCCCCTCTTCCATCAGACAGAAGACACAAAAGTCTGAGGCACATACCATCAGGCTCAAGGGTAGCTTCTACCTTGTTGTTATATGACTATTAAATAGTTACTTTGGACTCTTGACCTCACAATCTACCTTGTTGAGATCTTGTACTTTATTGTATACCTGCACTGGAGTTTCTATGTAGCTGCTACACATTATTCTGCATTCTGTTATTGTTTTAACTTGTTCTACCCCAGTGCACTGTGTAATGATCTGATCTGTATGAACAGTAGGCAAGATAAGTTTTTCACTGTATCTCAGTACATGTGACAACAATAATCCAATTCCAATTCCTAATTGGATGAAAATGAACGCTGCATGCTATAGATTTGATATCTAAAACATCACAATCTGTGTCAGTTGAATGTATGGCATAATATTAATCCAGCAGTGGAACCCCAGAAATTTACATCTTCACAGGAATTTTACTCTGGCTAATTATGTTATTGGAACTCTTCCCATTTACACAACTCCCACATTTCTCAGTAATGCTCACTCCCATCCTCAACTGCCCAGAACCAGGATGACCTGATGAGTTTCTCCAATGTTTTGTGTGTTCTGCTCTGGGTTTCCAGCATCAGCAGAATCTCTTGTGTTCAGGATGATTCCTGGTGTCCTCACCATCCCTCTCATCTCATCCCTATTCACAACAGTTTAGCAATGCTACAATTATCAGTCCTGAAGAAGGGTCCTGGCCTGAATTGTTGACTATCTATTCATTTCCATAGATGCTGCCTGACCTACTGAGTTTCTCCAGCCTTTTGTGTGTGTTGTGCTGGATTTCCAGCAACTGTAGAATCTCTTGTGTTCGTGATTTACTACAATTATTTTGATCACTTTGCACTGGAATGGACTTTGTGCTTTTTTCCTGTTCTAATTGTGTTGTTGCTTATAAAAATATGCATAATTTAGATTTTTCTATTTAATGCTGCTTATTTTGTTCCTTCTGCCAACTCTACCCAACACTCTAACAGACATCTACAGGATGCATGATTGAGAGTATCCTGACTGGTTGCATCATGGTCTGGTACAGCAATTCGAATGTGCACACATGCAGAAGCTGCAGAACGGTGCACTCAGCCCAATACTTCACGGGCACGTCCTCCCACCGTCAGTACAATCTACAGGAAGGCAGCATCCATCATCAAAGATTCCTACTATCTGTGCCATGCCATTTTCTTGCAACTACCTTTGGACAGGAGGTACAGAAGCATGAAGTCCACAACACTAGGCTCAAGGAAAGCAGCTTCCCTTCAACCACTTGGTTCTTGAACCAACCAGCAAAACCACAATTACTACCAGAGTACAGCTGTGCTATGCACTGCAATGGACTCGTTTCTTCTCTTGTTTTAGTTGTGTTCTTTCTTGTAAAAATTGTCTATAATTTATATTACTTTATGTGTTTCTTGCGGATGTTGAGTATCTGATGCTCTGTGCCTGTGATGTTGCTGCAAGTCAGTTTTTCATTGCACCTGTGAAGACAAGAACAGAAAATCCTACAAAAGGTCCTGTATCCAGCCTGGTAAATCATGGGTAAAGCCCTCCCCATCACTGAGCATATGCACATGGAAAACTGTTGTAGGAAAGCAGCATCAATCATCAAAGATCCTCACCATCCAGGCAATGTTCCATTTCTCTCTGAGCAGGTACAAGAGCATCTGGACTCGAACCACCAGGTTCAAGAACAGCTACTACCCCTCAGCTATCAGGATCTTAAATAACAGGGGATAACTACACTCATTTGTCCATGCACTGAGATGCTCCCACAACCAATAATCTCACTTTAAGGACTCTTTTCAAGTTCTTATTATTTATTGCTATTTATTTGTATTTGCATTTGCACAGTTTGTCACCTACTGCGATGTACTTGATCTTTCATTGATCCTGGTATAGTTATATTTCTATAGATTTGCTGAGTATGTCTGGAGGAAAATGAGCCGCACGGTTGTATGTGGTGACATATACGTACTCTGATAATAAAATTTACCTTGGACTTACTTTGGATATGTACTTGTGCAGATGACAATAACTCAACCTGACCCAACTTGATCCACCTCCACACGTAGCAGGATATCCTCCGAAACTTCCGACATTTCCACTGTGATGCTGTCATCGGACATTTTTCTCTTCCTCGTCTCTCCCTTCCAGTTTAACATACTGGGGTCGATCTCCAGATTGACTCCCTTGTTCACTCTCTATCTCGGCCAACATTAAGGATGCCACAGTAGTGCAGCAGTGAGCGTGACGATATTACAGCTCGAGGCGTAGGTGTTTAATTCTGGAGTCCTCCGTAAGCAAGTTTGTAAATTCCATATACGTGCATGTGGGTTTTCTCCAGGTGCTCTAATTTCCTCCCACAGTGCAAAGACTTACCAGTTAGTAGGTTCATTGGTCATTGTAAAATGCCCCATGATTAGGCTGGGGTTAACTTGGTGGATGCCGGGGCAGGCAGGGCCGATTCCGCACTGTATCTCTAAATTAAAAAAATAATTAAGTCTACTTCTCACAACACCTCACAGCATCATTCCCAAATGTCTTCTTTACTACCCTACCATGGTCAACCTTTTCTACACTCTTTCCAGTTTACTAATATCTTTGAGCGGGACAAAACAAATATACATAATACTCCAAGTATTGTGCAATACAAGATAATGCCAGTGACAAACGCAACCTACTGTGATGTCCTCTAGACAGTTCACAAAACTACATCATTTATTTCTTTTATTTCATCTTCTTTCAAATAAGATTCTATTACTAAGCTGCATGTGACTGGAACCAGTGATTCATATTTTGATGGTGCGTTTCTGTACCGATTGAGCAATCTGGTGCTTTGTTGTCTCCGAGGGAGTTTGGTGAGGTTAGATGCAGAACGTGCGGGCTGGCGGACTGGAAGCCTGGAGTTGCGATGCGAGCCCATGATCGCCTCCATTTCTTCTCTCTGATTGAGGTGCTGAGGGTGCAAGCCCATGATTGACACAATTGCTTCTCTCTGATTGAGGTGTAGAGCAAGATTAATGTCGACAGGGGTGAGAGCAGAGTGCAGATAGATTTTTAGCACCATTTGTTTGTGTTTGACTGGTTTTCCTCTTCCTCCCACTAGTTGCTGTTGGGGGAAAGTGCAGGAGTCTTGGCTTCCATGTTGCAAGGATTGATTGGCGAGGGTCATGGCTGTGGACTAGGTCTGAGGAAAGTTGAGGTTCATGTGGCGTGTATTTATGGATTCTGGTTACACTTTTATTTTGCTGTTTTTGAGCAGTTTGGTTTGGGCACTTTGGTGCGGACTGAGGTGCTTTGGCGAAGACTGGATCTGCAGTTTGCTGTTGGCTAGAGGCAGGGCGCAGAACTGAACTAAACTGAATATTCCTTGACTCATGGTACGATATTTGATATACTATGTGTTGTTTGCTCATTTTTTGCTGGTTGTGCACTCTGTACATTTTTCATGTGTTGGGTGTTTGAGGTTTTCTTTGAATGGGTTCCATGGTGTTTCTTTATTTCATGACTGTCTGCAGGAGGACGAATCGCAGAGTTGCATTCTGTATACATACCTATATAATAAATATACTTTGAATCTTTGTATCTTTGAACCTTTGAAGTGTGGCCTCACCAATGACCAATAAAACCACTATATGCATTCTTTTTTTCAGAATGTCAGGAAACGTAGAGGAGGCTTGACCCAAAACCAGAGCAGCATACATGATTCAGCAATGAATGATATCTAATAATAAACCGCAAAATAACAAGCCACGAGGGGCCACAAGAGGGAATAGATACAGAATACAGCGACATAACAAGGTAATTGAAGGCTAGGAGAGACTGGTTGAGGCTGGCTGGTTCAATGAGTGAACAAGGCCTGTGGATGAGAGGTGGGTTTAAATAGGCTGCAGGTGATAGGTTGGAAATGAGTGTCCGGTGGTTCCTGTTAGCTGGGTGGAGGCTGTGGAAGCTTGAGACAGAAGAGTCAGATTTTTTATTTCATGAATTTAAGAAAGTAAAAGAAACCTGGTCAAATAAATATCTGTGGAAAGAGTGACTGATATTTTTATTTATATTTGAATTTTATTTTGTGTACAGCACGGAACAGGCCTTTCCTGCCCATCAAGCTGCACCACTCAGCAACCCACTGATTTAACCCTCACCTAGTCACGGGACAATTCACAGTGAACAATTAACCTGCTGACCGGTACATCTTTGGAATGTGGCAGGAAACTGGAGCACCCGAAGGAAACCCACATGGTCATGGAGAAAATTCCCGGAACCGAATTCCAAACTCCAGTGCCCCAAGCTGTAATTGCATCCCGTTAACCACTATGCCACCGTAGCACTCTCACATAGCTGCGCAGATTATTTTATAGTTAGTGAATTTTCTCTTGTCTTTCTGGAAGTACAAACATTTGTACATATAAACATCTCAGTCGGTTTTAATTAGATTACATTTTTGTTTGCTTTTAATGCTCTATTTTTCAAATGATATATTAAATGATTTAGTTATGATTATGACTCAGAGTGACTGAAATAATATTTCCATTTGCAAAATCAACAAATTAATCAGCTGGGTTTTGTAAAAACATGGCAGGGGGCTGAGTGCTTGGCAACACGCCTTTGATATGGCGGACTCTCAGGCTCAATTGGCTATTATTCCTGAAATGAAAATTAAAAGGAAAAACAGATGCCAGAAATCACATGCTCTCTTCCCACTGTTGCCATCAAGAAGAAGGTTTAAGAGCCTCAGGACTCACACCACCGGTTTCAGGAGCAGTTGCTACCCTTCAACCATCAGGCTCTTGATCCAGAGAGATAAGGTCAATCAATTTCACTTTGTCCCTTCAATGAAATGTTCCCACAACCAATAGACACACTTTCAAGAACTTTTCATTTCATGTTCTTGATATTTATTGCTTATTTATTATTATTAATCGATTTATTATTATTGCTTCATCTTTTTGCATTTTCATAGTTTGTTGTCTTCTTCCTTCTAGTTGAACACCCTAGTTGGGAAGTCTTACATTGATTAAGTTATGGTTATTATTCTATAGATAATTGGGTATGCCTACAAGAAAATGAATCTCAGGGTTGTATATGGTCACGTATATGTACGTTGCTAATAAAATTTACTTTGAACTTTGAGGTGGTTACAGAAAATGCTGGAAAGACTCTGCAGGATAGGCAGAATCTGTGAAGGGAGTAACAAGGGTTTACAGTTCAGACTTGATGGAGAGACTTTGAGCTAAATTGTTATCTCTGTTGCACAGAATATAGAACATTACAACACAGTACAAGTCAATTCTTGAAGAAATACAGCCAGACTGCTCACTAGGGGGCTTGATTATGAGACAAAAGCTCAAATATTTTGGACACATCATGAGAAGACAGGATTCCTTGGAGAAGACTCCCGTGTTTGGTAAAACAGAAGATAAAAGAAGGAGAGGACGACAGAGGCTACGATGGATGGATAATATTACTCAGACAATGTGTATGACCTTGGGCGATCTTAGAGAGGCACTTTCCAACAAGAAGGCTTAGTGTGCAAGAGTCTATGAGGTCACGAAGAGTCAGACTCGACTTAAGGACTGAACAATAACAAACAGGTCGTTCAGCCCACAATGTTCTGCCGACCTTTTAACCTACTCCAAGATTAATCTAACCCTTCCCTTCCACATAGCTCTCCAATTTTCTATCATCCATGCGCCTATCTAAGAGTCTCTTGGATGTCCTTAATGTCTCTGCCTCTACCACCACTATGTTCTATATACCTACTGCTCTGTTAAAAAAAAATCTACCTCCTACACTTTCCTCCAAACACTTTAAAGTTATCATCATCAACATTTTGTGCAATGTCGTGTGATGTAGGTAATCATGGTCTTTACCATGATTGTTCTTTGCAGTTTTGCTATTGCCTTCTTCTGAGCAGTGTCATGAAAGACGGGTGACCTTAGCCATTATCAATACTCTTCAGAGATTGTCTGCCTGGCATCGGCGGTCACATAACCAGGACTTGTGATATGCACCAGCTGCTCATACGACCATCTACCCCCTGCTCCCATGGCTTCATATGACCCTGATTCAAGGTGGGGTGGGTGGGGTGCTACACCTTGCACAAGGTTAACCTGCAGGCTAGTGGAGGGAAGGATCATCTTACACCTCTTTTGGTAGAGATGTATCTCCACCCTGCCATCAACTTACAGATTTTGCCCTCTTATTAGTTATTTCTGTTCTGGAAGAAAGTCTCTGACTGTCCACTCTATCTATACCTCTTGTCATCTTGTAAACCTTTGTCAAGTCACCTCTCATCCTCCTTTGCTCCAAAGAGAAAAGCCCAAGCTTGCACAACCTGTTTTCATAAGACATGCTCATTAACTAGGCAAAATTCTGGTAAACCTCCTCCGCAGCCTCCCTAAAGCTTCCATTTCTTTCATGTAATGAGGTGACCAGAACTGAACACAGCACTCCAAGTGGTGGATGCTTGGAATGCGAATTTCATTTAACACAGATTGGTGGGTCTTTCAGCTGCACTGTCAGGGGTGGTAATGGAAGCACATGGTGACATTTAACAGGCACTTGGCAGACACATGAACAAGCAGGGAATGGGTGGGGTATGGATTATGTTCTGGAAGAAGGGGTTAGTTTAACTTCAGCATCATGGTTGGCACAGTCATCATGGGCTGAAGGATCTGTTCCCGTACTAAGCCTTTCCATGTTTGTCGTAACTAGGTTTCTCATACAGTACTGTGCAAATGTCTTAGGCACATGTAATTTTATGTATTACACCGTCCTACTGCCATTGCAAAAAATACCCCTGCCATTCCCAACATCTTTTGCTCCCGTTGGATTTACAAACTTGCTCTCCACTCCACATTGACAAATACAGCACTGGGCAAAAGTCTTAGGCACCCTAGCTATATATATGTGTCTAAACGTTTTGCATGGCATTCTACTTGCAAACATTATTTTTTTTGAAACAGAGACATAGTTCTGGAACATCCCAGAAGTAGAAACATCCTCCCCACCTCCATCTTCTCATGTTCCCTCAGCATCTAAGATGTATCCATCAAGACACCTCCTCACTTATGTTCTTATGACCTTGCTCCCATCATTCAGTACTGTCCCAATGTCTTAGGCACTTGATCATATTATGGTCACTTGTCCGGAAGGGTTCATTCACCTTAGGCTCTCGAATCAATTCTGGTTCATTGCACAACACCCATTGTGTTCTTTGGGAACCCCCTGCTCTAAACATTTCCTATCAATATACCTGTCGAAAGGTGTTTGAAATATAATACTTGCTCCTTCCACTCCATTTCCTCTGACAGCTTGTTTCATATAGTAGTAAGGCTGTTTACACCTCCGCCCACTAATCCATCCTTCCACAGTCCCCACCACCACTACTTCATCATTTCCTGTCAGTCACCCCTGTGCATAACATCATTTTACACACATACAAACAATCTATGTATATAAGCTATCTTATTTTTATTTTTTTTATTAATTTGTTCTTTATTGTGATTTATTCGAGCTGCATTGGATCCAGAGTAACAATTATTTTGTTCTCCTTTACACTTGTGTACTGGAAATGACATTAAACAATCTTGAACCACCCACGGTGTGAAAAAGTTGTCCCCCAGGTCTCTTGTAAAACCTATCCCCTCTCATTTTAAATCTATCCTCTCTTGTTTCAGAGTCCCCTACCCTGGGGAAAAACAATGTCTGTCCACCTTATCCACACCACTCATGATTTTGTAATCCTCTTTAAATCACTCCCCAGCCTCCTGCACTCTAGGGGGATAAAATCCTACCTACATGTCAATAAATGAAAGGAATTTTGGAAAGTCACTACCATATAGTATGACTCCACATATGTGGTGCCACAGTAATGTAGCAGTTAGTGCAATGCTATCATAGCTCAGGGCGTCAGGGTTTGGGTTTCAATCTCAGCCTCCTCTGTAGGTCCTCCATGTTTTGTTCCTGTTGTGCCTGAGATAACACTCCCAATTTGTGGCTGACCAATTCCTCTCCGCTGCACATGGGCACACACCATTTTAATCACGCCAGTCTCAGGAACATCCACTCTTCATACCTAAAGTGTTGGAGGAACTCAGCAGGTTAGGCAGCACCTACGGACAGAAATAAACATCACTGTTTCAGGCTGAGGCCCTTCACCAGGACTGGAAAAGTTACCCTCTCACCCCTTCTCTTCTCACCTGCCCATGACTTCTCTCTGGTTCCCCTCCTCCTTTTCTTTCTTCCATGGTCCACTGTCCTTTCCAATCAGATTCTTTCTTCAGTCCCTCACCTCTTCTACCTATCACTTCCTACGTCATTAGCTCACTACCCCACCCACTCAGCTGACCCCTCACCTGGTCTCACCTATCACCTGCTGGATAGTACGCCTCCCTAACCCCCATCTTCTTATTCTGGCTTCTGCCCCCTTCCCTTTCCAGTCCTGATGAATGGTCTCAGCCAAAAATGTTGACCGTTTATTTCCCTCCATAGATGCTTTCAGACTGCCTGAGTTGCTCCAGCATTTTGTGTGTGCTGCTCAAGATTTCCATCATCTCTTGTGTCGAATCCTTTGTGTTCATACCTCGTGGTTAACACAGCCTGCCCTGCTCTTGCACAACACCCCATGAACCAATCACAGAGCTGAGCCACACACACACACACACACACACACACACACACACACACACCACCCCCCCACACAGACAGACAGACAGACACACACACCCACACACACACACACCACACACACCCACCCACACACACGCACCACACACACCCTCCCCACACAGACAGACACACACACACACACACACACACACACACACACACACCACACACACCCTCCCCACACAGACAGACAGACACACACACACACCCACACGCACACACTCACACTCACACACAGACACACACACACATGCACACACACACGCACACACACCTACCCACACACACACACACACACACACACACACACACACACACCCACCCACACACACACACCCACACACACACGCACCACACACACCCCCCCACACAGACAGACACATACACACACACACACACACACACCACCCCCCACACAGACAGACAGACACACACACCCGCACACACACACACCCACACGCACACACTCACACTCACACACAGACGCACACACAGACACGCACACACACACACACACTCTCTCTCATTATAAATGTGGAATGCTTGTAATGAAGAGAGAGTTTTTGAAAATCTCTAAAGCAGACTGCATTGCATCAATTACAATGAGGTTACAAACACACTTACTTTGTATTCATTATGACTGGTTTCTTTGGGACTCTGGTACGCACATGTGTTGCCAAATATAATGAACACAACAGCAAACAACCTGTCAAGACTTGTCACCGCAAAGCAACAGAACAGATGGGGGAGATGTTAGAAACTCAATCCTACAAAAAATAATGCACTGATATAATGCCTTTGCAAACAAGTAAGATTGTGTGCAGTTCCGGTCACCCTATTATAGGAAGGATGTGGAAGCTCCAGAGAGGGTGCAGAGATGTCCCACACACACACCACTCATGGTGTAAGAAACCTGCCTCTGGCATCCCCCCGTGCTTTCTCCAAATGCCTCAAAATTATGCCCCCTTGTATTAGCCATTTACACCAGAGAAAGGAACTCCAGATGTCCACCTTTATCATCTTGTACGCCTTTATCAATTCACCTCTATTCCTCTTTCTCTCCATAGAGGAAATCCCTAGCTCATTCAATCTATCTGCATAAAGCATGCTCTCTAGTCCAGACAGCATTCTGGTAAATCTCCTCTGCATTCCCTCTGAAATTTCCACATGCTTCCAATAATGTGGCGACCAGAACTGAACACAGTACTCCAAGTGTGGTCAACAGGATTCCAAGTTCAAGTTGAAGTTTATTGTCTTTCAACCGTACACACTTACACTGGCAAAGGAAACGATGATCAAGGTGCACAACGTAGTACATATAACTCACACCCAGCACATAAAGTAATATTAGCACCATAAATTAACAAATAATACAATATATTTGATAGAGCTGCAAGGCTCTTCAACTCAATCCCTGACTAACAAAGGTTAACACACTGTCTTAACCAAACTATCAACTTGCGCGTTAACTTCCTATAATGAGGTGACCAGAACTGAATGCATAATCCTGGGGGGAGGGGGGGCTTGATGAGAATCTGGGGGGTTTAATGAGAGTGTGGACAGAATCAAAAAATATTGGATTAATGTGGGATGTTTAGGATGTATGCGGTGTCCAGGGATGAGTAGCACCTCTGATGAAAGGGCCTGTTGTGTCCATTCTGGGGCAGCTCACTCACCTTTGGTCCCCAATGGACACTCAACTCTCACGTGTGGCTCCAAGCAGCTGCTTGTATGTAACAATGGCCATACCCTGGTACACCACTTCAACAAAGCGGCTAAACCAGGTGAGGATAGTTGGCCAGCGTCTGAAGGCTTTGTGTGTCAATGCAAGGAACATTAAAGAGCGCCTGAAGGCTTTGTGTGTCAATACAAGGAGCATTCGTAACAAGGTGGATGAATTGAAAGTGCGGATTGTTATTAATGATTATGATATAGTTGGGATCACAGAGACATGGCTCCAGGGTGACCAAGGATGGGAGCTCAACGTTCAGAGATATTCAATATTCAGGAGGGATAGACATGAAGGAAGGGGAGGTGGGGTGGCGTTGCTGGTTAAAGAAGAGATTAACGCAATAGAAAGGAAGGACATAAACCGGGAAGATGTGGAATCGATATGGGTAGAACTGCGTAACACTAAGGGGCAGAAAACGCTGGTGGGAGTTGTGTACAGGCCACCTAACAGTAGTAGTGAGGTCGGAAATGGTATTAAACAGGAAATTAGAAATGTGTGCAATAAAGGAACAGCAGTTATAATGGGTGACTTCAATCTACATGTAGACTGGGTGAACCAAATTGGTAAAGGTGCTGAGGAAGAGGATTTCTTGGAATGTATGCGGGATGGTTTTTTGAACCAACATGTCGAGGATCCAACTAGAGAGCAGGCTATTCTAGACTGGGTTTTGAGCAATGAGGAAGGGTTAATTAGCAATCTTGTGTGAGAGGCCCCTTGGGTAAGAGTGACCATAATATGGTGGAATTCTTCATTAAGATGGAGAGTGACATAGTTAATTCAGAAACAAAGGTTCTGAACTTAAAGAGGGGTAACTTTGAAGGTATGAGACGTGAATTAGCTAAGATAGACTGGCAAATGACACTTAAAGGATTGACGGTGGATATGCAATGGCAAGCATTTAAAGATTGCATGGATGAACTACAACAATTGTTCATCCCAGTTTGGCAAAAGAATAAATCAAGGAAGGTAGTGCACCCGTGGCTGATAAGAGAAATTAGGGATAGTATCAATTCCAAAGAAGAAGCATACAAATTAGCCAGAAAAAGTGGCTCACCTGAGGACAGGGAGAAATTCAGAGTTCAGCAGAGGAGGACAAAGGGCTTAATTAGGAAGGGGAAAAAAGATTATGAGAGAAAACTGGCAGGAAACATAAAAACTGACTGTAAAAGCTTTTATAGATATGTAAAAAGGAAAAGACTGGTAAAGACAAATGTAGGTCCCCTACAGACAGAAATGGGTGAATTGATTATGGGGAGCAAGGACATGGCAGACCAATTGAATAATTACTTTGGTTCTGTCTTCACTAAGGAGGACATAAATAATCTTCCAGAAATAGTAGGGGATGGAGGGTCCAGTGAGATGGAGGAACTGAGCGAAATACATGTTAGTAGGGAAGTGGTGTTAGGTAAATTGAAGGGATTAAAGGCAGATAAATCCCCAGGGCCAGATGGTCTGCATCCCAGAGTGCTGAAGGAAGTAGCCCAAGAAATAGTGGATGCATTAGTGATAATGTTTCAAAACTCGTTAGATTCTGGACTAGTTCCTGAGGATTGGAGGGTGGCTAATGTAACCCCACTTTTTAAAAAAGGAGGGAGAGAGAAACCGGGGAATTATAGACCGGTTAGCCTAACGTCAGTGGTGGGGAAACTGCTGGAGTCAGTTATCAAAGATGTGATAACAGCACATTTGGAAAGCGGTGAAATCATCGGACAAAGTCAGCCTGGATTTGTGAAAGGAAAATCATGTCTGATGAATCTCATAGAATTTTTTGAGGATGTAACTAGTAGAGTGGATAGGGGAGAACCAGTGGATGTGGTATATTTGGATTTTCAAAAGGCTTTTGACAAGGTCCCACACAGTAGATTAGTGTGCAAACTTGAAGCACATGGTATTGGGGGTAAGGTATTGATGTGGATAGAGAATTGGTTGGCAGACAGGAAGCAAAGAGTGGGAATAAACGGGACCTTTTCAGAATGGCAGGCAGTGACTAGTGGGGTACCGCAAGGCTCAGTGCTGGGACCCCAGTTGTTTACAATATATATTAATGACTTGGATGAGGGAATTAAATGCAGCATCTCCAAGTTTGCGGATGACACGAAGCTGGGCGGCAGTGCTAGCTGTGAGGAGGATGCTAAGAGGATGCAGGGTGACTTGGATAGGTTGGGTGAGTGAGTGGGCAAATTCATGGCAGATGCAATTTAATGTGGATAAATGTGAAGTAATCCACTTTGGTGGCAAAAATAGGAAAACAGATTATTATCTGAATGGTGGCCGATTAGGAAAAGGGGAGGTGCAACGAGACCTGGGTGTCATTATACACCAGTCATTGAAAGTGGGCATGCAGGTACAGCAGGCGGTGAAAAAGGCGAATGGTATGCTGGCATTTATAGCGAGAGGATTCGAGTACAGGAGCAGGGAGGTACTACTGCAGTTGTACAAGGCCTTGGTGAGACCACACCTGGAGTATTGTGCGCAGTTTTGGTCCCTTATTCTGAGGAAAGACATCCTTGCCATAGAGGGAGTACAAAGAAGGTTCACCAGATTGATTCCTGGGATGGCAGGACTTTCATATGATGAAAGACTGGATCGGCTGGGCTTATTCTCGTTGGAATTTAGAAGATTGAGGGGGGATCTGATTGAAACATATAAAATCCTAAAGGGATTGAACAGGCTAGATGCAGGAAGATTGTTCCCGATGTTGGGGATGTCCAGAACGAGGGGTCACAGTTTGAGGATAAGGGGGAAGCCTTTTAGGACTGAGATTAGGAAAAACTTCTTCACACGGAGAGTGGTGAATCTGTGGAATTCTCTACCACAGGAAACAGTTGAGGCCAGTTCATCGGCTATATTTAAGAGGGAGTTAGATATGGCCCTTGTGGCTAAAGGGATCAGGGGGTATGGAGGGAAGGCTGGTGCAGGGTTCTGAGTTGGATGATCAGCCATAATCATAATAAATGGCGGTGCAGGCTCGAAGGGCCGAATGGCCTAGTCCTGTACCTATTTTCTATGTTTCTATATCCAGAGAGATACAGACATCCCTGTCCTAGCATGTAAAGTCAGCTCCTGCAGACTGGGTGAATGAGAACTCCAGTGAGATCCAACAGCCAGAAAGGCATTTCTGCAAAGTTTTGTGGAGAGCAAGTGTGTGTCGAGTCATAGAAGAAGCCAAGGTCATCCACTGCAACCAAGAAAGACTCCAGTTGTGATGTCTAATTGTAACACAGGACCCCGGACATCTGAGGTTGAGAGAGTGGAAGTGTCCCAGGGCTACAGCTCTTCCACTTTAAAAACTCTTCCTGCAATCGTTTCCTGTCATGGTCGGATACGATGCCCACCAACAAAGTAAGCAAGTGGTTGATGATCAGTGTTGAACTGGTGGGCCCAGTCCCTTGTTCCCATGCTTTGATTTTTCACATTGTAATTATCATCTTTATTACAGTACAGTATTATTATTCTGTAGATGTGTAGTGGAGAGTATAGTGACTGGTTCCATCACAGTCTGGTATGGGAACACCGATGTGCTTGAATGGAAAATCTTACAAACAATAGTGGATATGGACCAGTCCATCACAGGTAATGCTCTCCTCACCACTGAGCACATCTGCATGGCGCTGTCACAGGAAAGCTGTCAAGGAACCCCCACACTTGGGACATGCTCTCATCTCGCTGATCTCGCTGCTGCCATCAGGAAAAAGTTGCCGGAGCCTCAGAACTCACACCACCAGGTTCAGGAACGGTTTACTACCCCTCAACCATCAGGCTCTTGAACCAAAGGGGATAGATAACTTCATTCAGTTTCACTCACCCTTATCACTGAAATATTCCCACAACCTACGGACTCACTCTCAAGGACTCTTCATCTGATGTTCTCGATATTGTTTGCTTATTTATTTATTTTTATTATTTATTTCAGTTTTGTACTTGCAGTTTGCTGTATTTTATGTACTGGTTGAAAACTCTCATTGTTTCAGTCTTTCATTGATTCTATTATGATTATCATTCTATGGATTTATTGAGAATGCCCGCAAGAAAATGTATTTCAGGATTGTATATGGTGACAAATATGTACATTGATAATAAATTTACTTTCAACTTTGAACTTTGATTATTACAACCCCAGTTGTAACTTTCAGGATATTTTTATGTATTAAAGCAAAATGCAAATGCCATTGTCTCCGAGTTATTCAAGATTAAAATCAGGATCACACCAAAGGGAACATCTGGTGGAAAAGCAGCACCTCTTGCTAAATTAGCAAAACTATTCTGCTAATTGCACGTTAATTATTATGCTAATGTATCTATTATAAAATATTAGTATGCAAATGAGTACATTAATTATTTATTTTTCCCACTAAACTGTGGTACTCCATTTGCTGGCATATGTTTAATGGCCTATCTAAATGGTTAAGCAAACATTTATTTTGTCTGGCCTGTCCTTAAGAGTGAACTTCTGATCAATGCCATCATTACATTTGATTAAATTAAAATGATCCCAAGTTGAATGACAATATACCAAGGCGGTGAATGTGATTGGAATCTATCTGAATTGCTAGTAAGTTCAATGTGCCGAGTTTGATCAGCTGAGTGGACGCCAACTGACTGTCTTCTGTCGGACAAAGTTTGTAATCGTCTACTTTTCACAATTATATAAAAGTTGAAAAACATCAACAGTTAAAGAAACATGTAAACTGGAAAGCAAATGAATTCTGAACATAGTCCAGTTAATAAAAGTTAAAGAAAAACAATCATTTCATTCTAGTACTTTGAAGTATTTTAATATGAAGATAGAAATCAAAAGAATCCACATCAGAAATCTGGAATAAAAGTTTTCCTCATCGCAGCTTGCTTGAGATTTGGGAACGTCATAGACGTGTACAGCACAATGTTCCCTCTAATATTTTTTACAACTGTGTGGACCAACAAATGCTCTTAGCAGGAAAGTTTTACAAGGTCTGAAAACTGTGCGGCACTTTAATAAAACATTATATACTGTGCGTGGGAGCATTTCAGTCACTGTGTGGCGGTGCACCTGTGCAGCTTTGAGTGAATGGTGCATATAGCACAGAAACAGGCCCTTCAGCCCACTGGGCCTATGCTAACTACCAAGCACCTATTTTATTCCCCCTACATTCTACTCAACTCCCCACAAATTCTATCAGCAGAGACAGTTGATATTAGCCAACTAATGGTTTTGGGATGTACAATGAAAGCAGAGCACCTAGGGTCACAGAGAGGGCATGAGAACTCCACAGGCAGATGATCTGTTCTGTTTCCAACACAAAGATGCAATCATAAGGAAAGTGCATCAGCACCTTTAACTTCTTAGGAGGTAAAGGAAGTTCGGCTTGTCACCAAACACTCGAACACACTGCTGCAAATACACTGTTAGAAGTATCCAGAGTGGTTGCACATGGGTTCGCATGGTATCTCAAACGTGCAAGAATGCAAGAAGCTGCAGAGAGAAGTAGACTGAGTACAATAGACCACTGACTCTTCCCTCCCCACCATGCAGATTTAGAAATAACTGGTGAGCCCTCACTTGAAGTATCTAAGAAAGGATGTTTTTACATTAGAGAAGGTCAAAGGAGGTTCAGGAAAATAATTCCAGGATTGAAAGGCTTGTCATGAGGAATGTTTGATGGCTCTGAGCCTGTACTCACTGGAATTCAGAAGAATGAGGGGTGACCTCATTGAAACCTATCAAATGTTGTAAGGCCTCGGTACAGTTGATATGGAGAGGATGGTGAAAGAATCTAAGACCAGAGAACATAGCCTCAGAATAGAGAGACATGCTTTTAGAACAGAGCCGAGGAGCAATTTCTTTAGCCATGTAGACGGCTGTGGAGACCAAATCATTGGATATATTTAAGGCAGAGGTTAATAGATTATTGATTAGTCAGGACATGAGGAGATACAGGGAGAAGGCAGGAGATTGGGGCTGAAAGGGAAAGTGGATCAGCCATGATGAAATGGAGAAGTAGACTCGATGGGTCAAATGGCCTAATTCTGCTCCTATATCTTATGGTCTCATCTACAAGATGAGTTGCTTCAAGAAGGCAACATTCATTGTCAAAGATCCCCACCATCCAGGCCATGCCATCTTCTTGCAGCTATTATAGGATAGGAGGTACAGAAGCCTAAAGTCTCTCACCATCAGGTTCAAGAACAACTACTTCCCTTCAACCATTTGGTTATTGAACCAATTGGCAAAACTCTAATCACCACAGTTTAATAACAGTAAGACTACTTTGATCACTTTGCATTACAATGAACTTTTTTCAGGTCCAGTCATGTTTCTTTCTTGTAAAATTATATTTCCTTCCAAGGCTGACTGGTGATATTCGCCAGATACATTTCCAGTAATATATCTTCAATTGTTTTTCCTTCAAAGGCTCACCAGTAATATTTTCCTGCTACATCTCCAGTGTTCTGCTAAATGGAATATTTTGCATACTTTTTAAATTCCTGCCTCTGACTGTAAGGAGTTTGTACATTCTCCTCGTGACCATGTGGGTTTCCTCATGGTGCTCTGAATTCTTTCCATGTTCCAGAGACGTACAGGTTATAGAGTCATGGAAAAGTACAGCACAGAACCAGCCCTTTCGGTTCAGCTAGTCCTTGCTGAGCCATTTAAACTGCCTGCTCCTATTGACCTGCACTGGGACCATAGTCCGTCATAGCCCTCCCATCCACGTACCTATCCAAACACCTCTTAAATATTGAAATCGAGCTTAGTGGAAAAGGTGGTCTATAGTAGGTTAATTAGTCAGAGGATGTGACTGGATGGTGTTGGTCTCGTTTATCCTGAAGGTCATGTTATCAAATAAAATAAAAAAATAAAAATCTGTCTTCACAGTTCACCTCAATTTTTCACTGTGACACTAAGTTTCATCTACTCCCCAATCTTTCAGTAAAGAGGTCTCATCAGAATTCCCTCCTGGATTTATTGCTGACTATATTATACAGACTCCTGTTCAATCAACCATGACCAAAAAACTTCAGATGTACTTGACAATAAAAAGATGTGACATACCAATCTGAACCTTTATTGATAATTTATATCCAGCTTCGTTTCTGGTTTCAACCAAATCAATTCTGCACCCTCTCTAGTGTTTCTATATTCTTTTATATGTATATCTTGGGAACAGAATAAGAGCTACTTTTCACTGTGGTCTAACGTGGGGTTTAATAAAAGTTTTCTGTAGTCTAATATCGCAACCCATACTCCAACCACGATCAAAATTAATAGTCATAGATCATAGAGCAACTAACCATGGGTATAGGACCTTCAGCCCATCGAGTCTATGCTGACCAGCTTGTCCACCTAGCTGGTCCAAATGTCCTAGGGTCATTCCATATTCCTCCAGGCCTTTCAAGTGCATCTTAAATGATACTATTGTACCTGGAGGGAACTTGGGGTGTACGGGGTATCTAGAGAGGTGTAGCACCTCTGGTGACGGGACTTGTCATGTCCATTCTAGGGCAATTCACTCAACTTTGCTCGTCGACGGACACTCAGCTCTCATCTGTGGCTCCAAGTAGCTGTTTGTATGCGATAGTAGCCACATTGCAGTACACCATTTTGACAGGTGGGCTAAACTAGGTGAGGGTATCTGGCAGCCTCATACCCCAGTGAGATAGGGACATGCCGGTGCCAGCACGCAAAGTCGGCTCCAGCAAACTGGGCAGATGAGAACAAGAGTAAGATCCAACAACTTGGGAGGGGTACTGCAGCACTTCCTCCCTGGAGAGTGAAGGGCAGGACAAGGCACAGAAGATGTCATGATTATCCACTGCAACCAAGGAAAATCTCTGTTTGTGATGTTTGTTCATACTACTGAACCCGACCTTCTGAGGTTGCGAGAGTGGAATTGCCCCAGTGCAACGGCTTTTCCACTTTAAAACTCTCTCACACAGGTTTCCTGACACTGTTGGACAGAACGGACAACCAACGCTGTACCTGCTTCAACCATTTTTCTGCTGGCCATTCCATTCAGTATCAGAATCAGCTTGAATATCACTGGTACATCATGAAATGTGTTGTTTTGTGGCAGCAGTACATTGCAATACATAATAAAAACTATAAATTGTAATATAAAATATATATAAAAAATAAATTATATAAAAGTGCAAAACAAGAGAAAAGTAGTGGGGCAGTGTTCATTGGTTCATTGTCCATTCAGAAATCGCTTGGTGGAGGGGAAAGTTGTTCCTGAAATGTTGAGTGTGTCTCTCCAGGCTCTGGTCAGTTTCATTGGGAGGCAATGCTTGACAACTTTAGAGAAGGAAATGACATTTTTTAGAGCACTTTTAGGTTCCTTAAGGCTGTCAGAGTCAGGAGGGTGGAATAGTGGAGATAAGCTCCCACTATCTACTAAAAGCTCCTGATGGCATACGTCTCAAATAGCCTCTGACAACCAAGCCCAGTTCCTGGCTTTTACATGTGGCTTAGCTACTAAGCCCAGCGGAATTGTTTCTACTGACAGGAGAAGGAGCAAAGGCGGGTTCCTGGCACCTTAAAACCAGTCACTTTGGGCAGGTGGGTCTCATCAGCAGTAGTTGGCAGCTCGTCTAGGAGAAGGAGAGCTCTGATCTCGAACCTTCACAGGCTTACGGATATACCCACTCATGGGGAAGTTTCGGAGTAAACCCGAGAAAAAAAAACCTGAGCAGTTCAACACTGGCAACTCCTCTGATGCTGGTGGTGCCAAACTGTTTCGGTCTCTGCCATTCCTTTGGATTCATCAGCTGCGTGGAGAGGGGGAGCCTGCTGCTTGCTGTCCATATTGCTCTGCCTTGGCTTGTACATGGCAGTTTGGACACGACATCCATGGTTGGCACTGATAAGTGGAGGGTCAGTCAATGTTACAATGCAGAAACATGACAGCTCATTTGGACATCTGCTTCAGATGACTGAGAAATAACATTAAGTGCTGAAATCTAAAACAAAATAAAAACAGAAATTGTTTCAAAACTAAAATAAAATTAAAAAGAAAAGTTTTTTTTACAGATAGATAGTCAGGCCGCACCTATGGAAATATTCAGATGAAGATAACATTTTTTGCCACATGTACGTCGAAGCATACAGTGGAATGTGATGTTTTACGTCTAAAGAAATCAGCAAGAATTGTGCTGGGGGCAGCCTGCAAGTGTTGCTATGTTTCCGGCACCAACATGGCATGCCCACAATGCAGAAACTTGAACTGATACGTCGTTAGAATGTGGGAGGAAAGCGGTACACCTAGAGGAAACCCATGTGGTCACAGAAAGAACGTCCAAGCTCCTTACCGACAGTGGCAGGAATATTAGCCTGGTCACTGGCATTATAAAGCGTTATGCTAACTGCTAAACTATTAGATTAGATTAGATTATGAGGACACTCAGTCCTCATTTACCATCATTTAGAAATACACGCATTAAAAAATGATACAATGTTCCTCCAGAATGATATCACAAGAAACACAGGACAAACCAAGACTAAAACTGACAAAACCACATAATTATAACATATAGTTACAACAGTGCAAAGCAATACCGTAATTTGATAAAGAGCAGACCATGAGCACGGTAAAAAAAAGTCTCAAAGTCCCGATAGCCTCATCATCTTACACAGACGGTAGAAGGGAGAAACTCTCCCTGCCATGAACCTCCAAGCGCCGCCAACTCGCCGATGCAGCACCATTGGAAACACCCGACCACAGCTGACTCTGAGTCTGTCCGAAAACTTCGAGCCTTTGACCAGCCCCTACGACACAGCCTCTCTGAGCACCATCCACTGCCGAGCGCTTCGACCCCGCCCCGGTCGCTGAACAACAAGCAAAGCCGAGGACACGGGTCCTTCCCCTCCGGAGATTCTGGACCACACAGTAGCAGCAGCAGTGAAGCAGGCATTTCAGAAGTTTCACCAGATGTTCCGCCGTGCTCTCACATCCGTCTCCATCAAATCAGGATTGTGCACGGCACCCTACTTGAAAAATAACAGACATCACCACCGGAGTGGCCGCTGCGAGTTGTGACACGCCGCCATCTTCTCCTCTCCTCTCTAGCTATTGTGCTACACATGACCCTTGTGGCCGGACAGGTTTCTTAAACATCTCACTTACTAACCATACATCTTTGGAACGTGGGTGAAAACCAGAGGGCCCAGAGGAAACACAGGCAGTCACGGGGAGAATGTAAAACGGTGTCAGGAGTTGAATCCCAAACCTACATCCGGCTCTGTATTAGTGTGACACTAATCACTACACTACTGTGCCAATTCAGAGAAAGAATTTCTATCTTTGGAGTACTTTTGATGACGTCAAGGCACCTGAGAATCACTTTTTAAAAAGTATGTAGCGCTACAATGCAAAAATATGACAACTAATTTGGAGAGTCTGCAACAAGTGACTGAGAAGTCATATTAACTGCGGATACTGGAATTCTAAATTAGAAACAAAAAAAAATTCAATATACTATGGCAAACACGAGAGGGCCCAGTTTTAAGGTGCTTAGAAATAGGTACCGAGGGGATATCAGGGGTAAGTTTTTCACACAGAGAGTGGTGGGTGTGTGGGATGCACTGCCGGCGGTGGTGGTGGAAGCTGATACAATAGGGTCTTTTAAGAGCCCCTTAGATAGATATATGGAGTTTAGGAAAATAGAGGGCTATGCGCTAGGGAAATTCTAGGCAGTTTCTAGAGTCAGTTACATGGTCAGCACAACACTGTGGGCCAAAGGGCCTGTAATGTGCTGTAGGGTCAGTCAGGCTGCATTTTCAGAAGGAGTAACAGTGTTGATATTACAAATAGGCGTGAAGGCTCATTGGCCTGAACGAGTGACTCTGTTTCTCACTTCACAGATGCTTCCTGGCCTGCAGGACATTTCCAACAGTGTTTGATTTCATTTCTGCTTTAAGTGATATTGGTTTCAAGGTAGGCTGAGCACTGCCTTACTCTTCCCTGTAGTCCAACAGGCTGCCCGCTCTGCACTTTCTCTGCAATTGTAACACTTCTTTCTGTATTCTGCGATAGAGCATAGAATATTACACACAGTACAAGCCCTTTGGCCTACGATGTTGTTCTGAAATTTTAATCTATTCCAAGATCAATCAAACCCTTCCCTCATACATAGCCATCTATTTCTCTATCACCCAAGGGCCTATCTTAAATGCCCCTAATGTATCTGCTTCTACCACTACCACTGACAGGGTGTACCACGCATCCATCACTCTCTGTGTAAAAACTACCTCTGAACTTGCTCTGAACCAGTGAACTCATCTCTTTGCTACCATCAGGTACTCTACGTTTTGGAAAGCTCCACCATCAGATTTCAGAATGGACCATGAACACTAACCCACTATTCCTCTTTTAATTTATTTTTGTAACTTGTCGTAATTTTTATGCCTTGCACCGCTGCCACGAAGCAAAACATTTCATGACAGGCGGCTAATACAAGGGGGATAATTTTAGGGTGATTGAAGGAAGGTGTAGATCGGACATCAGAGGTAAGTTTTTACATAGAGCGTGATGTTCACTTCAAAGGTCATTTCATCTCATGCTCTCTACATTTATTCCTTACTAATTTAATATTATTATTTTATTTATTTTGTATTTGCACAGTTTGCTGTCTTTTGCACATTAGTTGTTCGTCTGTCCTGCCTTAAACATATCTGATGACTTGGCTTCTACAGCCGACTGTGAAAATGAATTCCATAGATTCACCATACACTGGAGAAAGAAATTCCTCCTCAAATTCTCTGCATTAGAAAGTCAACCTCTTCACATTCTGCACTGTCCTAGCCTCGTTAGTGAATTCCGGTGAGCACAGGTATTTAGATAATTCTTTCAAAGAGCTGGAAAAGATATACATTGGGTCAAATGTTCATAAGAATCTTTTGACTGATCATTTTGTAATTTCATTTCGTAATTGCTAACAAAACCCAGTGGATAGCAAAATTCAGCTCCCCACACAATCCATGTGCCGGGGGGTTTACAATGTTCTCAAAAGCTGTAATCTCCTTTAACTGTTAAACTGTTAAACCCTCTTAATGTTCTGCCAACGCTTGAAATGTCAGCAATGAAGTATTAAACCTCCAGGGCAATGATCAATACTTCGGCCAAAAGCAGAACAAGTTAATTCAAGGGAACCTCAAGAGATCTGAGAGAGCTGTCACTTCCCTTCAGTGTAAAAATAAATAATGATACACAAAGCCAGAGCAAAAGGATTTTTGCCACCTTGAACCCGTTTCTTTGGTATTGAGTGTGGTTTAAATGTCTACACCTTTACAGTGGGTTTTGAAAAAGACAGATTTCTGAAAGATGAGAAGACATTTATCTGAAGGGGATCAAAAAGCCTTTGAGATTGTTGGCAGGTAGTTCCCACCTCCTCCCCATTAGGTCCTCATTAGGGAATTGGACATGGAGAGTGTCAGTAACTTCAAATTACTTGGTGATATTGTTGTGTATTTAATCTTTCAATAACATTTGAGGAATCTAGTAAATATGTTGCTAAATAAGTATTGCTTGTTTAAACAATTCATTCCGGATTACGTGCGAAATACGTTAATTGCATACATCATCGCCTCGCTTAAAGTAAATTCCAATTACACCCGTATTTTGAGACTCATCTTCATTTGAATTAGTTTAATGTTTTGAAGTTACAAAACATAACTGTTATCACACCCTGCGACCAACGTGATGAGATTGAGTCTCATCACAAAGTGAGCTGAGAGGAGAATAAGGCGACCTTTTAACAATGTTTAAAATTATGAGGGGGGAGGGTAGATGAGTTGGATGGCAGCAGCTCTTCTTCCCAAAGATAGTGGAGTCCAGAACTAGGGGCCTGAGGTTTAGGATGAGATGGGAAAGATTTAAAAGGAGTCTGAGAGGAAACTTTTTCACTCAGTGTGGTGGTGAGTGTAAGGAACCAGCTGACAGAGGAAGTGGTTGAGTCAGTAAGAACGGTCTCATTTGAGAAGCACTTGGATAGGTATGTGGAGGAGCGGGGGCTTGGAGGGATATGGGCCAAACGCTGGAAGTTGGGACTAGCTGAGTTAACAACATGGTTGGCATTGTCTAGTTGGGCCAAAGGGCCGGTGTCAAAGGGGCATTCCTTCAGAAATGAGATGAGGAGGAATTTGTTCAGTCAGAATCTGATGAATTGGTAAAAACTGTTGTCACAGAGGGCTGTGCAGTCCAGGTCATTAGCTGTATTGGGTTGTATTGGTCTATGACTCTAATCGGTGGGGCAGTGTTTCTGATAGGATTGCTATTCTCCAACTTCTGGTAATATTTTCCCCTACCCCTTGTCTCTTCATCCTTCCCCAATCTGGCCTCTTTCCTCTTCTCATTTAGGAGAAGGAAAACTCTGGTCTCGAACCTCCACTGCCTTGCAGCTACACCCACTCATGGGGAAGAGTTCAGGAGTAAACCCCGAGGAAAAATAGCTCAATGCTGACTGGCAACTCCTGTGATGCCGCTGGTGCTGAACTGCATTGGTCCCTGTTGCTGTTTGGGATTCATCAGCCGGCTACATGGACAACGGTTTGCTCTCCAGATCGTACTGCCATGGCTTGTATACTGACATATGCATCACATCAACAGCCAGGGCACAACAACCGTGGTTGAGCCCAACCAATGAAGGGAAGAATGTTTCCACTGCGTGTGTATTTGGCCGGGAGATCTGAAAGCCCCATAAGAGAAGGGAAAATAACCATAAATTGGAAAACAATTAATCAGAGCAAACACGGTAAGTTAAAGCACTCTCCTCTTTTTGATTTTAAAGTAAGTGTTATTGACTGAGTTAATGAACAAATAGTTTTTACCAGCAACATTGACAGATATGATATGAATGTAATAAGTATTTGAATAACAATTTCACCAATATTTATATCTGCCCTGCAGCAATCAATGTCATGTACTGCATTTTAACAACAAGACAGAGTAGTGTGTAATATGACACAGAACTCATCAGATCAGACAGCATCTATGGAAAGGAGTGAAGGGTCGATGTTTCGGGCTGAGACTCAACATCAGTCCTGCACCTCCCACCCCTCCTATCGATCTGCTTTCAGCCCTCTCCACTTGCCCCTTCATCATCTCCTTCTCTTCCTCTTTCCCCAAAGGTGTTTATATTCAAAGTTCTAAATGAATTTATTATCAATCTCCATCTATGTCACCATATACACCCTGAGATTCATTTCTTGCAGGCATTCACAAGTAAATGATAACCAGAACCAAATCAAAGAAAGACCACCCAACTTGGGCGTTCACTCAGAATGCAGAAGACAACAAACCCTGCAAATACAAAAAGGAAGAAACAACAGTAAAAAATAAATAAGCAATAAACATCAAGAACATGAGATGAAGAGTCCTTGAAAGGGACTCTGGGAACATTTCAATGATGGGGCGAGTGAAGTTGAGTGAAGTTATCCTCTTTGTTTGAAGAGTCTGATGGTTCAGGGGTAATAGCTGTTCTTGAACCTGGTGGGGAATTCTAAGGCTTGTATACTTTCTTCATTATGGAAGCAGTGAGAAGAGAGCATGACCTGGGTGGTGATATGATAGGGGCATTCAAGAGGCTCCTGGAAGGGCACAGGAATCTACCGGAAATGCAAGGGTGTGGACATAGTGTGTGCTGAAGGCATTATATTAGTTGAGAATCTGTGAATCTAAAAATCCACTAGAGGCTGGAGGCTGTAAACAGCCTTTCCTGGGTTTAAAGGATTGAGTATGTCCTCTACCGAGTTGTATCACTGCCATCGTTTTGTTGCTTGCTACGTTCTGTTCTGTTTGGTCCAGTGATGTTCTGCTGAGCGTTGTGGGCACGCTACGTTGGCACCAGAATGGGCAGGCTGCCCTCGGCACTTCCTTGCGTGTTCTGGTTGTTAATGAAAACGACACATTTCACTCTATGTTTCAGTGTATGTGTGATAAATAAATCTAATTCTAAATCTGAATCTCAATCTACTAGTTGAATTAGTTCGATACAACATTCAAGTTCAGCTTCAAGTTTATTGCCATTTGACTGGATATATACAATACATACAGTGATTTAGTTCTGTGTGTCTACATGTACATACAACCAGATGAAACAATATTCCTCTGGACAACAATGCATCCACACCCACAATACATCTATCATACACTGAACGTAAAACAAAATATTACCAGAAATAAGTTAATAAATATAATTCAAGATGCCTGTGAAATGCGCAGCACAGGTAAGTAGTCAACAGCAAACAGTTCACTGTCCTAGTGACAAGACCTCGGTGGTGGCAGGGTATTCATTAGTCTCACAGACTAATGTGAGTGTAAGTGCCCTTTCCTGTGCTGTGCTGTATGATGTTCCCTTTAACAACACTTGACTGCCCTTTTCAATCACCTTCAGGGAACATATCCTGAACACTCAACATTCTCCGGAATTCCCAGTCGGAGTTATTATTTCTTTCTGAATCCCACGGTTCATACACCACTGGTTTTATAGTTATTGTCACAGCGTTCAATGCCGGTGCATCAACATGGGAGAAAACCTTGCTGATGCCATCAGATCTTTACAAACCTTCCGAAGGCCAATTCTAAGTGTCACAGACACCGGCCCTAGACTCCACATGGAGTATTTTCCATGGGACTTCCGATAGTATACTCGTCCACCGGAGGGTGGAAAGAGTTAGAGGCGTCAGCAGGTGAGTCACTTACAACAGACCAATGTTCAGGAAGTGGACTAATAGGTGATCAAATTTCAAAGTTCAAAGTAAATTTATTATCAAAGTGTCACCATTTACAACCCATATTTTCATTTTCTTGTGGGCATTCACAGTGAAAACAAAGAAATACAATAGAGTCAATGAAACACTACACACAAAGATGAGATAACAACCAATGCAAATACGAAAAAACACAAAATAATAAGTAATATTGATTATGAGTAGTTGAGTCCTTGAAAATGTGTCCACGGTGCCAGATAATCACCATGTAATGTGACAGTGGTGGACGCAGACCAGTCCCACACATACAGAGCTTTCCCCAGCAGAGAAAGCTTCTAAAGATGACAATGCATCCCTGGATAACATGGATCCTTAGTGCCCCACCATGTACACCATCAGCTTTGTCAGGGTTCCCGCTCTTGAAACCTGTTCTGATGTCAACTACTGAGACACCATATGCTACAGGGATTTACACAGGTGTAGTTTTATTTTCCCTTTCAAAGTGTGTATAAAAGGCGTTGAGTTCATCTGGGAGGGAACATCACAGCCATACATGGTGTTAGGTTTAACCTTGTAGGAAGTAATGGCCTGTAAACCCTGTGAGAGCTCACATGCATCCAGTTATTTCTCTAATTTCAACTGGAATGTTTTTTCACTCTGAAAATAGCCTTCCATAGGTCATATCTAGGCTTGTAAAGGGTTGGATCACTGGCCTTGAATGCCACAAATCCAGCCTGCAGCAGATTATGAATCTTCTGGCTCATCTGTGGCCTTTGGTTTGGGTATGCCCAACTTGTTCTCAAATACACACACTCATCCAAGCAGGTCTTGATGAAGTCGGTGACAACTATAGCATATTTATTCAGACTTGAAGATGAATCTCTGAATATTGTCCAGTTCACCAAATCAAAGCACTCCTATAAGTGCTCCTCTGCTTCCCTTGACCATACAGCTTGGTCCTGCTGCGATCTTTGGTCTCTGCCTACATACCAGGAATAGAAATACAGACATCACCTGGGCCATATCCTCTTCAGGCAGGAGACTGGGTCCCACACCACCAGGGTCAGGAACAGCTGTTTTCCTACCCCTATCAGGTTCTTGAACAAACACGCACAACTCTAGCAATGGAACACGACATATTACCTCTTTCTCTGTTGTGGACTTGTATCTGCTTGTGCATTTGTACTAAAGCTGTTTTTGCACAGGCCTAATTTTCTTTACTGTCCTGTATAATATACAGTATATACCAGGATCAGGATCTGCTTTATTATCACTAACATGACTGTCATGGAATTTGTTGCTTTGTGAATAGTACAGAGCAAGATATAAAACGTACTATCATCACCATTATGCACCATGCTGTATGAGACAGGCAGTCATGATCTCATGACCATGATTGTTTGACAGAAGTGGTTTGCCATTGCCTTCTTCTGGACAGCTTCTTTACAAGATGGTGGACCCCAGCCATTATCAATACCCTTCAGAAATTGTCTGCTTGGCATCAGTGGTCACATAACCAGGACTTGTGATGTGCTCCAACTTCTCATACGACCATCCACCACCCGCTCCCATGGTTTTGTTACCCTGATCAGGGAGCTAAGCAGATGTTACACTTTGCCCAAGGGTGACCTCCAGACCAGTGGAGGAAGAAGCACCTTACACTTCCTTTGGTAGAGATATATCTCCACCCTGACACTATAAGACCATAAGACATAGGAGCAGAATTAGGCCACTTGGCCCATTGAGTCTGCTGTACCACTCAATCACGCTGATCCTTTTCCCTCTCCCCAGCCCCACTCCCCGGCCTTCTCCCTGTAACCTTTGATGCCATGTCCAATCAAGAACCCATCAAACTCTGCCTTAAATACACCCAAAAACCTGACCTCTTCAGCTGCCTGTGGTAACAAATTCCACAGATTCACCATCCTTTGGCTAAAGAAATTTCTCTGTAGCTCCGCTTTAAATTGATGCGTCTCTGTCCTGAGGCTGTGCTCTCTTGTCCTAAACTCCCCTATCTAGGGAAATATCTTTTCCACATCTACTCTGTCTAGCTCTTTCAACATTTGAAAGGTTTCAATGAGATCCCCCCCTCATCCTTCTAAATTCCAGTGAGTACAGACCCAGAGCCATCAAACGTTCCTCATGTGGTAACCTTCTCATTCCCAGAATCATCCTTGTGATCCTCCTCTGAACCCTCTCCGATGCCAGCACATCCTTTCTTACATATGGAGCCAAAAACTGTTCACAATTCTCAAGGTGAGGACTCACTAGTAACTTATAAACTCTCAACATCACATTCCAGTTCCTGTATTCTAGACCTCTTGAAATGATTGCTAAGATTGCATTTGCCTTCCTCACCACTGATTCTACCTATACGTTATCTCAAATTTTTGGATTTTCTCCCTGTTTAGAAAATAGTCTGCACATTTATTTCTTCTACCAAGTAGTCCATAACCTCATCCTTAACAATTGACTCCAACGTCCTCCCCACCACTGAGGTCGGGCTAACTGGTCTATAATTTCCTTTCTGCTGCCTTCCTCCTTTCTTAAAGAGTGGAGTGACATTTGCAACTTTCCAATCGTCTGGCACCATGCCAGAGTCCAATGATTTTTGAAAGATCATTACTTCTCTACCAGCTTCTCTACCGCTACCTCTTTCAGAACCCTACAGTGCAGTTTATCTGGTTCAGGTGACTTACGTACCTTTAGATCCTTCAGCCTTTTGAGTAACTGCAATAGTAACTGTACTCACTTCTCTTCCCTCACACCCTTCAACATCTGGCACACTGCTAGTGCCTTCCACGGTGAAGACTGATGCAAAATACTCATATAGTTCTATCTGCCATCTTCTTGTGCCACATTATTATTTCTCCGGCCTCATTTTCTAGTGGTCCTATACCCACTCTTATCTCTCTTTTATTTTGTACATACTTATAAAAGATTTTACTCTCCACTTTGAAATTATTTGCTAGCTTGCTTTCATATTTCATCGTTTCCCTCCTAATGATTCTTTTTGTTGTTCTCTGTAGGTTTTTAAAAGCTTCCCAATCCTCTAAATTCCCACTAATTTTTGCTTTGTTGTATGCCTTTTCTTTTGCTTTTACATTAGTTTTGACTTCCCTTGTCAGCCACGGTTGTACAATTTTGCCATTTGATTGTTTCTTCGTTTCTGGAATACGTCTATACTGAATCTTCCTCATTTTTTCCCAAAAACTCACGCCATTGCTGCACTGCTGTCATCCCTGCCAGCATCTCCTTCCAATTTACTTTGGCTAACTCTTCTCTCATAACACTGTAATTTCCTTTACTCCACTGAAATACTGCCACATCAGATTTTACTCTCTCCCTATCAAATTTCAAATTGAACTCAATCATATTGTGATCACTGTCTCCTAAGGGTTACTTTACCTAAATCTTTCTAATCACCTCTGGTTCATTGCATAATACCCAATCCAGTATAGCTGATCCCCGAGTAAGGCTCAATGACAACCAGCTCTAAAAAAGCCATTTCACAGGCATTCAACAAACTCACTCTTTTGAGATCCATTACCAACCTGATTATCTCAATCAACCTGCATGTTTAAAGGCCTGAATAGATTAGATATGGCAAGTTATTTCCCATGGTAGGGGAGTCTAGTATAAGAGGGCATGACTTCAGGATTGAAGGACGTCCATTTAGAACGGAAATGTGGAGAAACTACTTTAGTCAGGGGGTGGTAAATCTGTGGAATTTGGTCTTATGTTGAAATCTCCCATGACTACCATAACATTGCCCTTTTGACATGCCTTTTCTATTTCCTGTTGTAACCTGTGGTCCACATTCCAGCTACTGTTGGAAGGCCTGTATATAATTACCATCAGAGTTCTTTTACCCTTTCAGTTTCTTAACTCAATCCACAAGGATTCAACATCTTCCAATCCTATGTCACATCTTTCTAATGATTTGATGTCATTCTTTACCAGCAGAACCACACCACTCCATCTGTCTATCTTCCTATCCCTCTGATACACCATGTAACCTTGGACATTCAGCTCCCAACTACAACCACCCTTCAGCCATGATCCAGCGATGGCCACATCATACCCAACAATCTGTAAAAGTGCAACAAGATCATCCACCTTATTTCTTCTACTCCGTGCTTTGAAATATAACACTTTGAATACTGTATTTGCTACCCTTTTTGATTCTGCATCCCTAATGCATCGATACTCACCCTGCTAGCTGTAACTTTGTCCTATCTGCTGCTATCTTTGCTTTATTACCATCCGTCCAATTCTGAGTCCCTTCACTCCAGTTCCTACCCCCCTGCCAAATTAGTTTAAACCCTCCCCAACAGCTCTAACAAACCTGCCCACGAGAATATTGGTCCCCCTTTGGGTTCACGTACGACCTGTCACTTTTGTACAGGTCATACCTCCCCCAGAAGAGATCCCAATGATCCAGAACCTGAAGGCCTGACCTCTGCAGCAACTTCTCAGCCATGCATTAATTGCCAAATCATCTAGTTTCTTCCCTCACTGTCATGTGGCACAGGTGGCAATCCAGATAGTACTACCCCGGAGGTCCTGCTTCTCAGCTTTCTACCTAGCTCTCTAGATTCTCTTTTTAGAAACATAGAAACATAGAAAATAGGTGCACGAGTAGGTCATTCAGCCCATCAAGCCTGCAATGCCATTCAGTATGATCATGGCTGATCATCCAACTCAGAACCTTGTACCTGCTTTCTCTCCATACTCCCTGATCCCTTCAGCCACAAGGGCCATACCTAACTCTTCAATATAGCCAATGAACTGGCCTCAACTGTTTTCTGTGGCAGAGAATTCCACAGATTCATCACTCTCTGTGTGAAGAAGATTTTACTCATCTCGGTCCTAAAAAGGCTTCCCCTTTATCCTTAAACTGTGACCCCTCGTTCTGGACTTCCCCAACATCGGGAACAATCTTCCTGCATCTAGCCTGTCCAATCCCTTTAGGAATTTATACGTTTCAATTGGATCCCCCCTCAATCTTCTAAATTCCAACAAGTATAAGCCTAGTTCATCCAGTCTTTCATCATATGAAAGTCCTGCCATCCCAGGAATCAATCTGGTGAACCTTCTTTGTACTCCCTCTATGGCAAGGATGTCTTTCCTCAGATTAGGGGACCAAAACTGCACACAATACCCCAGGTATGGTCTCACCAAGGCCTTGTACAACTGCAGTAGAACCTCCCTGCTCCTGTACTCAAATCCTCTTGCTATGAATGCCAACATACCATTCGCCTTTTTCACCGCCTGCTGTACCTGCATGCCCACTTTCAATGACTGGTGTACAATAACACCCAGGTCTCGTTGCACCTCCCCTTTTCCTAATCGGTCACCATTTAGATAATAATCTGTTTTCCTGTTCTTGCCACCAAAGTGGATAACCTCACATTTATTCACATTAAATTGCATCTGCCATGAATTTGCCCACTCACCCAACCTATCCAAGTCACCCTGCATCCTCTTAACATCCTCCTCACAGCTAACACTGCCACCCAGCTTCGTGTCATCCGCAAACTTGGAGATGCTGCATTTAATTCCCTCATCCAAGTCATTAATATATATTGTAAACAACTGGGGTCCCAGCACTGAGCCTTGTGGTACCCCACTAGTCACTGCCTGCCATTCTGAAAAGGTCCTGTTTATTCCCACTCTTTGCTTCCTGTCTGCCAACCAATTCTCTATCCACATCAATACCATACCCCCAATACCATGTGCTTTAAGTTTGCACACTAATCTCCTGTGTGGGACCTTGTCAAAAGCCTTTTGAAAATCCAAATATACCTCCTCCACTGGTTCTCCCCTATCCACTCTACTAGATACATCCTCAAAAAATTCTATAAGATTCGTCAGACATGATTTTCCTTTCACAAATCCATGCTGACTTTGTCCGATGATTTCACCGCTTTCCAAATGTGCTGTTATCACATCTTTGATAACTCACTCTCGCATTTTCCCCACCACCGATGTCAGGCTAATCAGTCTATAATTCCCCGGTTTCTCTCTCCCTTTTTTTTAAAAAGCAGGGTTACATTAGCCATCCTCCAATCCTCAGGAACTAATCCAGAATCTAAAGAGTTTTGAAAAATTATCGCTAATGCATCCACTATTTCTTGGGTTATTTCCTTAAGCACTCTGGGATGCAGACCATCTGGCCCTGGGGATTTATCTGCCTTTAATCCCTTCAATTTACCTAACAGCACTTCCCTACTAACATGTATTTCCCTCAGTTCCTCCACCTCACTAGATCCTCGGTCCTCTACTATTTCCAGAAGATTATTTATGTCCTCCTTAGTGAAGACAGAACCAAAGTAGTTATTCAATTGGTCTGCCATGTCCTTGTTCCCCATGATCAATTCACCTGTTTCTGTCTGTAGGGGACCTACATTTGCCTTAACCAATCTTTTTCTTTTCACATATCTATAAAAGCTTTTACAGTCAGTTTTTATGTTCCCCGCCAGTTTTCTGTCATAAACTTTTTTCCCCTTCCTAATTAAACTCTTTGTCCTCCTCTGCTGGGACTCTGAATTTCTCCCAGTCCTCAGGTGAGCCGCTTTTTCTGGCTAATTTGTATGCTTCTTCTTTGGAATTGATACTATTCCTAATTTCTCTTGTCAGCCACGGGGGCACTACCTTCCTTGATTTATTCTTTTGCCAAACTGGGATGAACAATTGTTGTAGTTCATCCATGCAATCTTTAAATGCTTGCCATTGCATATCCACTGTCAATCCTTTAAGTGTCATTTGCCAGTCTACCTTAGCTAATTCACGTCTCATACCTTCAAAGTTACCCCTCTTTAAGTTCAGAACCTGTCTTACTGAATTAACTATGTCACTCTCCATCTTAATCTTTATGTCCTCTTTGCTTTTCTTTCCTATGTCATTGGTACCAATAGGTACCAAGACATCTGACTGCCCTCCTGCCCCTCCAAAATTCTGTGGATGCGATCCAAGATGTCCCTGACCCTGGCACCTGGGAGGCAACATATTTTTCGAGTGTCCCATTCACGTCTACAGAACCTCCTGTCTGTTCCTCTGACTTTTTTTTTAGGCGTCCATTAGTCTAATGATACCATGGATTTGCGCCTTGGAAGGTTTCCAGGGCGCAGGCCTGGGCAAGGTTATATGGAAGACCAGCAGTTGTCCATGCTGCAAGTCTCCCCTCTCCACACCACTGATGTGGTCCAAGGGAAGGGCATTAGGACCCATACAGCTTGGCACCAGTGTCGTCACAGAGCAATGTGTGGTTAAGTGCCTTGCTCAAGGACACAACACGTCACCTCAGCCAAGGCCCGAACTAGCGACCTTCAGATCACTAGATGAATGCCTTAACCACTTGGCCACGCGCCAACACTCTTACTATTGAGTCCCCTATCACTACCGCTCCCCCCTTCTCCCTTCTTCGCTTCTGCACCATGAACCCATGCTCAGGGCCAGTAACCCGGTCTCCTTGGCATTCCCCTGGGAGGTCCTCCCCCATAGCAGTATCCAAAATAATAAGCTTATCATTGAGGGGAATGGTCACAGGGGTGCTCTGCTCTAAGGCCTATTCACATTTCCATTCCTCCTGAAAGTCACCCAGCTACTCGCCTCCTGCAACTTCGGGGTGACTACTTCCTGGAAACTCTGATCAATTATCTCCTCACTCTCCTGTACAAGCAGAAGGTCATCCAGCTGCTGCTTCAGATCCCTAACACGGTCTTCAAGGAGTTGCAGCCGGACGCACTTCATGCAGGTGTAGTTCCCCGGTAGACACTGGGTCTCCCAGGACTCCAGCATCCGGCATGAAGAACATACAATGGCTATTTACTACACCAGGTGCAGTAAGAGAAAAAACAGAACCTTAACAGAAGCTTACCCACAGCCAAAGCCTCTTTCAAGCCAAAGCCTGACACTCCTCTTACTCCTGGCCTACCCCCAACAATGGCTACCCCACTTGCCCCTTCTGTACTTTCAAACAAGCGTTGCCGACTGTGAGAAACCTCATCGCTGTGGCCTGCTCCTGCTGCTGATTTGCCTGCCGGAGTATTTACACCACTCCAAAATGTAGAATAAACACATAACATTTATTACCTCTCAACCACCAAGCTCTTGAACCAAATAGGATAACTTCACTCAACTTCATTTGCCCATTCATTGAAATGTTCCCACAACTTATAGACTCACTTTCAATGACTCTTCATCTCATGTTCTCAATATTTATTTATTACTGTTATTATTTCTTTCTTTTAGTATTTGCACAGTTTGCTGTCTTTTGCACACTGGTTGACTGCCCAAGTTAGTCTTTTATTGATTCTATTATGATTATTATTCTATTTTGAATTCATCTAGTATGCTCACAAGAAAATGAATCTCAGCATTGTACATGGTGGCATATATATACTTTGATAATAAATTTACTTTGAACTTTGAATTTTGAAAAAGATAATGCAACATAAATAAACAAGTAAATAGAAAAAGAAGTAAATTCTAGAAACAAAAAATAATAAATACATGAATAAATCTTTGATATCTAGATAAACAGTGCGAAGGAGGAACAGCAAGGTAGTGGCCATGGGTTTATGGACTGTTCATAAATCTGGTAGTATAGGGGAAACTGATGTTCCTAAGACTGAATATGGGTCTTCAGGCTCCTGCACCTCCTCACCAATGGCAGCAAAGAGAAGAAGGCATGTCCCTGGTGGTGAGGATCCTCAGTAATGCCACGTTAGCTTAGGTCGATACAAATTCGTTTGGACGGTGAGGGAGAGAACGGGACATTAGGATTGTTCGGGAATGGTACAGCATTGTGTGGAGACAACAAGGGAGTTGGATTGTTTAGGATGCAGGAAGGTGGTGAAAAGTATGCCGGTGAAATAAGTGTAGGGTGGGTACACGGTGATAGCGAGAGAGTGGAGCAGTGGAACTTGTTTGGGATTAACAGAAAGCAGAGGGCAGAATGAATGCAGAGTCATTTCAGATTGATGGAATACCATGGATGGAGATTGGGGCAAGGGTCTGGTCTTAGTTTGGAATTGATACAGAACTGTTAGGAGACAGAAAGACAACTGATGAAGTTAGAACTTTCGCAGAGTGCCTGTGAGAAGGAAAAAAACTGGGATCAGTTTTGAATTGATAAAAACATAAATATCGAACATTACAGCACACTACAGGCCCTTCGGCCCACAATGTTGTCCCAACCTTTAACCTACTCTGAGATCAATCTAAAAATTCTCTCCTGCATAACCCTCGTTTTTTTCTATCATCCATGTGCCTATCTAAGAGTTTCTTAACAGTCCTAAATGTATTTGCCTCTACCACCTCCCTTGGCAGGGTGTTCCATGCATTTACCACCGTGTAAAAAAACTTATCTCTGAGATTTCGCCTATGCTTTCCTCCATCTGGGTTTAAATTGATGGGTTGTTGGGCAGAGTGGTAGGTTGGGTTAGAAGGGCTTGCTCTGCGTTTTATCCCTAAATAAAATAAATAAAAAATATTCATCAGCTCTTGGTGAGAGTCAATATCAGAAGGCGGATTATTTTAAATATTTACCCTCTTTCCAGCAAACTCTGCCATCTGTGCTGGAGCCCAATCTGAATCAGCCATCACTGTATATCATCCAATTATCTCACCCACATCAGATATAACATTTGCGATCTTGAACTGTGAGGAAGATGCAACTAGCTCCCAGTTTGATTTGGTTAATTAGCTGGCAATTTGAAGAGTAGATTTGAAGAGGCAGCACACTTTTACAAGATACAACTGTTAGATATTGAGTCTCGTTAAAGTTTAATCCCATGAGAGATTACATGTGGATGTCGACTTCTCAAGGAGCTAAATCACTAGAAACATTACATTTTCTTTTGGAAGTGTGAGACAAGTGCAACGTTTTTCAGACAGAAACACATTTGTACAAAACTATATATGCTGGCAATGAAAGCATGAGAAGAGAGACACACTTAGTTCTGGAAAACCATAGGAATAATGGTGTCATATCTGGGGAGGATTGACTCACACTTGGCTGTACTCTAGTAGGTTTATCGTCATGTTGCTCAACACATAAGAAAATCAGGCCAAAGCCCCGTATCTAACTGGCTTTTCAGTGATCTTGCTGAATCTGTTTCCAATACCTTTTCACTGTTCCAGATCAGGCAACTCACTGAGCAGAAATAAATTTTCTCCTCTCTGTCCTTGGCTTCTCTGCCAATTTTCACAGATTTCTCTGCTCTCTGGTCCCTGGGTCTCATCCCAATGGAAACAGCCTCTCCTTATCCTATCAAAACTCATTATAAATTTGAGCCCTCTCTTGAGTATCCATAAAACATAAAAAGTGTAAGATATAAGACTAACCATATAACCATATAACAATTACAGCATGGAAACAGGCCATCTCGGCCCTTCTAGTCCGTGCCGAACTCTTACTCTCACCTAGTCCCACCGACCTGCACTCAGCCCATAACCCTCCATTCCTTTCCTGTCCATATATCTATCCAATTTAACTTTAAATGACAACATCGAACCTGCCTCAACCACTTCTGCTGGAAGCTCGTTCCACACAGCTACCACTCTCTGAGTAAAGAAGTTCCCCCTCGTGTTACCCCTAAACTTTTGCCCTTTAACTCTCAACTCATGCCCTCTTGTTTGAATCTCCCCCACTCTCAATGGAAAAAGCCTATCCACATCAACTCTATCTATCCCTCTCATAATTTTAAACACCTCTATCAAGTCCCCCCTCAACCTTCTACGCTCCAAAGAATAAAGACCTAACTTGTTCAACCTTTCTCTGTAACTTAGGAGATGAAACCCAGGCAACATTTTAGTAAACCTTCTCTGTACTCTCGCACTTTTATTAACATCTTTCCTATAATTTGGTGACCAGAACTGTACACAATACTCCAAATTTGGCCTTACCAATGCTTTATACAATTTCAACATTACATCCCAACTCCTATACTCAATGCTCTGATTAATAAAGGCCAGCATACCAAAAGCTTTCTTCACCACCCTATCCACATGAGATTCCACCTTCAGGGAACTACGCACCATTATTCCTAGATCCCTCTGTTCTACTGCATTCTTCAATGCCCTACCATTTACCATGTATGTTCTATTTTGATTAGTCCTACCAAAATGTAGCACCTCACATTTTTCAGCATTAAACTCCATATTTCAGCCCACTCTTCTAACTAGCCTAAAATCTCTCTGCAAGCTTTGAAAACCTACTTCATCATCCACAACGCCACCTATCTTAGTATCATCTGCCTACTTACTAATCTAATTTACCATCCCATCATCCAGATCATTAATATATATGACAAACAACATTGGACCCAGTACAGATCCCTCAGGCACACCACTAGTCACCGGCCTCCAATCTGACACACAGTTATCCACCACTACTCTCTGGCGTCTCCCATCTGGCCACTGCTGAATCCATTTTACTACTTCAATATTAATGCCTAACAATTAAACCTTCCTAACTAACCTTTCCTGTGGAACCATGTCAAAGGCCTTACTGAAGTCCATATAGACAACATCCACCGCTTTACCCTTGTCAACTTTCTTAGTAACCTCATCAAAAAATTCAATAAGATTTGTCATACATGACCTTCCACGCACAAATCCATGTTGACTGTTCCTAATCAGACCCTGTCTATCCAGATAATTATATACACCATCTCTAAGAATACTTTCCATCAATTTACCCACCACTGATGTCAAACTCACAGGCCGATAATTGCCAGGTTTACTCTTAGAACCCTTTTTAAACAATGGAAACGCATGAGCAATACGCCAATCCTCTGGCACCGTCCCTGTTTCTAATGACATTTGAAATATTTCTGTCAGAGCCCCTGCTATTTCTACACTAACTTCCCTCAAGGTCCGAGGGAATATCTTGTCTGGACCCGGAGACTTATCCACTTTTATATTCCTTAAAAGCGCCAGCACTTCCTCTTCTTTAATTGTCATACTTTCCATAACTACCCTTCTTGTTTCCTTTACCTTACACAATTCAATATCCTTCTCCCTAGTGACTACTGAAGAAAAGAAATTGTTCAAAATCTCCCCCATCTCTTTTGGCTCCGCACATAGCTATCCATTCTGATTCTCCAAGGGACCAATTTTATCCCTCACTATCCTTTTGCCACTAACATAACTGTAGAAACCCTTTGGATTTATTTTCACTTTACTTGCCAAAGCAGCCTCGTATCTTCTTTTAGCTTTTCTAATTTCCTTCTTAAGATTCTTTTTACATTCTTCATATTCCTCGAGCACCTCATTAACTCCAAGCTGCCTATATTTATTGAAGATCCCTCTCTTTTTCTGAACCAAGTTTCCAATATCCCTTGAAAACCATGGCTCTCTCAAACTTTTAACCTTTCCTTTCAACCTAACAGGAACATAAAGATCCTGTACCCTCAAAATTTCACCTTTAAATGACCTCCATTTCTCTACTACATCCTTCCCATAAAACAAATTGTCCCACTCCACTGCTAAATCCTTTCGCATCTCCTCAAAGTTAGCCTTACTCCAATCAAAAATCTCAATCCTAGGTCCAGTCCTATCCTTCTCCATAATTACACTGAAACTAATGGTATTGTGATCACTGGACCCGAAGTGCTCCCCAACACATACCTCCGTCACCTGCCCTATCTCATTCCCTAACAGGAGATCCAACACTGCCCCTTCTCTAGTTGA
This sequence comes from Mobula hypostoma, assembly GCF_963921235.1. NCBI lineage: Eukaryota > Metazoa > Chordata > Chondrichthyes > Myliobatiformes > Myliobatidae > Mobula > Mobula hypostoma. Next base: position 5,481,480 of record NC_086107.1, read on the forward strand.
TACCTCTATGTATTGCTCCAAAAAACTATCTTACACACATTTGACAAACTCCAAACCATCCAGCCCTTTTACAGAATGGGCTTCCCAGTCTACGTGTGGAAAATTAAAATCTCCCACAATCACAACCTTGCACTTACTACAAATATCTGCTATCTCCTTACAAGTTTGCTCCTTCAGTTCTTGGTCCCCATTAGGTGGTCTATAATACACCCCTATAAGCATCACAACACCTTTCCTATTCCACAATTCCACCCAAATAGCCTCCCTAGACGAGTCCACTAATCTATCCTGCCAGAGCACCGCTGTTATATATTCTCTGACACGCAATGCAACACCTCCTCCTCTTGCCCCTCCTATTCTATCACACCTGAAGCAACGAAATCTTGGAATATTTAGTTGCCAATCATACCCCTCTTGCAACCATGTTTCACTAATAGCTACAACATCATATTTCCAGGTATCAATCCATGCTCTAAGCTCATCCACCTTTCTTACAATGCTCCTAAGCATTAAAATAGATGCATTTTAGAAACTCTCCACCTCCCACTCTCTGTTTATCCTTAATGGAGCAAACAACTTTGTTATCTTTTTCTTCCTTTTCCCCTACATCATTGGTCTGATTGCTCCTGATCTCTGTCCCCTCCCTATCCTCCCTCACACACCGCCTACCTGCCTTCTCCATTTGTGAACCAACCTCCCTTCTCCTAGAAATAGGAGTTTTGATTGTACTGCACCATTCAATCATGGCTGAATAATTTCTTTCTGCCCCATTCTCCTGTCTTCACTCCATAGCCCTTAGCCCCTTTGAAGTGAAGACCTCAGCCCTATCAGTAGAATCATAGAATACAGGCATTTTGTCTCACCTAGTCCTTGCTGACCTGATCTTCTGCATAGTTCAACCCAGACCATTTCCTTCCAAACCTCTCTCATCATGTACCTATCCAAACATGTTTCTAATGTTACTTCTTTCAAATCTAGCACTTCTCGTTCCATACTCACGCCACCCTCTGAGTGAAGAGGTTTCCCTCAGAGGCTCTGATGAAGGTCTCCATATGTATTGGCTGAAAATGCTTACAATCTTCTCTCTTGGCAAATTTCAAGGAACTGAATGAGTGTTAGAATAAGCAACACTCACAACACGCTGGAGGAACTCAGCAGGTCGGGCAGCATCCGTGGAAAAGATCAGTCAACGTTTCGGGCCGGAACCCTTAGTCAGGACTGTAGAGGGAAGGGGCAGAGCCCCTATAAAGAAGGTGGGTGGGGTGGGAAGGAGAAGGCTGGTAGGTTCCAGGTGAAAAACCAGTAAGGGGAAAGATAAAGGGGTGGGGGACGGGAGGCAGGGACGGGATAGGCAGGAAAGGTGAAGAAGGAATAGGGGAAAACACAATGGGTAGTAGAAGGAGGCAGAACCATGAGGGAGATGATAGGCAGCTGGAGGAGGGGGCAGAGTGACATAAGGATAGAGGAAGGGAGGGGGAGGGAATTACCAGAAGTTGGAGAATTCTCTGCTCACTGTACGGCAGTAGTTACAAAAGCCTGAAAAGATATACAACCAGGCTCAAGGAGAGCTTCTGTCACGCTGTTATCAGACTATTGAACAGTTTCCTCATACAATGAAATGGACTCTTGGCCTTACAATCTACCTTGTTTTGATCTTACACTTTAGGGTTTCCAGCACTGCTCTGTTGCTTTTACACTCTATTCTGCATTGTTACAGTTTTACCTTATTCTAGCTCAATGCACTGAGTAATGATCTGATCTGTATCTTGGTACATACTATAAGAATAAGCCAATGCGTTGGTGCATGGCCAAGTGGTTAAGGCGTCGGTCTAGTGATCTGAAGGTCACTAGTTCGAGCCTCAGCTGAGGCTACGTGTTGTGTCCTTGAACAAGGCACTCAACCACACATTGCTCTGTGACAACACTGGTGCCAAGCTGTATGGGTCCTAATGCCCTTCCCTTGGACAACATTGGCGGTGTGGAGAGGGGAGACTTGCAGCATGGGCAACTGCCGGTCCTCCATACAACCTTGCCCAGGCCTGCGCCCTGGAAACCTTCCAAGGCGCAAGTCCATGGTCTCACGAGACTAACGGATGCCTATATATATAATAAGCCAATACCAATATCCAAAACTTTTCCCTTCACAGGTGGGACCAGAAGGCATAAGAGAGTATCAGAACCAATCAATCTCTGCTTCAAATATAGCGGTGGGAGCCAAGTATCTGCTCTCTGTTTGCATTGAATTCTGTGTTTCGCATTTACAATATTTATTATGGTAACTATTCATATTAGTGGGGGTGTGGTAAAAGCAAAGGCATTAAGTTATGTACTCTTGCTTATTTTGTGGCAGTCTGTGGCTTGGGACTGGCGGAGATCATATCTTTGTTGACCACTTAATATTACTGGTATGTTTGCTAATAAAGGATTCATCTCTTTGTAACAATCATTTCATTGGAGCTGAGGTTGTGTCATGCAGGTATAATAACACTGCAGCGGTCGCGGGCTAGCAAAAGTTGTTTTGATTTTGGACTTGTTTTGTCGCTACAATACCCAATGACTTGGCCTCCACAGCCATCTGTGGCAATGAATTCCACAGATTCATCACCCTTTACCTGAAGAAATTCCAGCTCATTCTTCTCAGTAATGACAGGCTCAGAGCCATCAAACACTCCTCATATTCTTTCATTCCTGCAATCATAGCATATCAAGGTTCTTTATAATCAAAGAATGTTGTTTTTTTTTACATGTATCAAGAACCTATCAACCTCCACCTTTAATACACACTATGATTTGGCCTCCACAGCTGTCCGTGGCAATGAATTCCATTGATTCACCAGCATCTGGTTAAAGAAATTCTTTCCCATCTCTTCTGAAAGGATGTCCCTCTATTCTGAGACTGTGCCCTCTGGTTCCAGACTCCCCATTAATGGAAGCAACCTCTCCACATCCATTCCATCTCGGTCATATTTGATAGGTGTTGATGAGATTCCCCCTTCATTCTTCTAGACTCAAAGCGCAAAACACATTTATTATCAAAGTATGCATAAATTATACAACTTAGAGATTTATCTGTTTACAGACAGCCACAAAACAAGAAATCTGAAAGAACCCAATAAAAAAAGACCAACACCTAATGCACAGAGAAAGAGTAAGAGAGCAAACCACAAATTGTGAAAACGAGAAAAGCAAGCAATGGCATTAAGAATTAAATTGAGCCCATAGACCCAGAGATGGAACAGCCGGAGTAGGTCTATAGCCAGAGTAGCAGTTGATCACACGCAGGGCAAATCGCCGCAAAGCTCGCAGGTATGAAGCCTATGAAGCAGCCAGAGTAGTTTCACAGCCTCAGCACCACGGAGGCTGTGAAACTAATCCCAGCAAGCACAGGCCCAGAGGCAACAAATGCTCCGCATGCGTTAACCCTTTCATCCTAATGATCATTCTCGTGAACTTTCTCTGGACCCTCTCCAATTCCAGCACATCTTTTCTTAGATAAGGGGATCAATGCTCCTTGGCTCGCTGAGATCCCCCAGCTTCTGTGTTCACACTGCACCATCAGCGGCAGAGCTTGTGGGTCACAAAGACACTCTACAATCTATGAAAAAATTCACAGGACTAGAGAGGAAATAAATCACCCTCAGTCCTGGGACTGGGAAAAGAAGAAAGAGACAAACAACTTAATTTCCATTGTCAGACCAATCAATAACCAAGAACTATAGACTTAATGTAATCACGAGAGGATGAAGGCTGAGGAGAGTTTTTTGTGCAGACCAATTAAATGGGACGTTAATTATGCTGATTATTAGGGCTTGGACAATGTGCATGCAATTTTAACTTCGGCTGAGTTGTGATCTTCTTTGGTAATTTTCACCTCTTTGGAGTGATAAATCCCCTGTTGCCTTACAGATTTCACCATGTTGACTAGGATTGAAGACGTTCCTCTGTGTAGCACATTAGGTTTAATATATATCACACAAAATTGAGCAATTTCCTTTAATACTCAGACCGAGAGGTTTGCAAGTGCTATTCAGGCGCTGTGAACTGAGGAAACAGTGTAATCTAAACCTCAGCTGATGTATTGGCATTGGCTTTAGTCAGAATCAGAATCAGGTTTAATATTATTGGCATGTTTGTTGTTTTGTGGCAGTGGTACAATGAAATACAGAAAAAAAGATCAATAAATTACAATAAAATGTATAACATGAAATTAAATAAGTAATGCAAAACAAGAGCAAAAATAGTGAGGTAGTGATTGGGAGATACATCTCGACCAAAGCAGGTGTAAGGTGCTTCTTCCACCTGCTAGCCTGCAGGTCAGCCATGGGCAAGGTGTTGCATCTGCTTATCCCCCTGATCAGGGTCATGTGAACCCATGGGAGCAGGTGGTGGATGGTCGTACGAGCAGCCGGTGCACATCACATGTCCTGGTTATACAACCACTGACACCAGGCAGACAATCTCTGAAGAGTATTGGTAATGGCTGTGGTCACCTGTCTTCCAAAGACACTGCCCAGAAGAAGGCAATGGCTAACCACCTGTAGCAAAATTTACCAAGAAGAATCATGGTCATTGAATAATCTTTTTAAGCTCGAAAGAGTGCAGAAGGGATGTTACCAGGAGTTACAGCAAGAGGTAACATAGAGTATGACTTTATGCCTTAGAGCACAGCAGACTGAAAAGTAATCTTAAAGAGGAGTATAAAATCATGATGAATGTTGAATAGCATGGACAGAGTGGATGTGGCAAAGTTGTTTCCCATGATGGGGGAGTCTAGTACGAGAGGGCATGACTTAAGGATTGAAGGGCGCCCATTCAGAACAGAGATGCGAAGAAATTTTTTTAACCAGAAGGTGGTGAATCTGTGGAATTTGTTGCCATGGGTGGCAGTGGAGGCCAAGTCACTGGATGTATTTAAGGCAGAGATTGATAGGTATCTGAGTAGCCAGGGCATCAAAGGTTATGGTGAGAAGGCGGGGGAGTGGGACTAAATGGGAGAACGGATCAGCTCATGATAAAATGGCGGAGCAGACCCGATGGGTTGAATGGCCGACTTCTGCTCCTTTGTCTTATTGTCTTATGGTCTCATAAGGGGCATAGATAGGGTAAATGTACTCAGTCTTTCCTTCCCAGGGTTGGAGAATCAAGAACGCAATAGCATTGGTTTACGGTGAGAGGAAAAGGTTTTATAGGAAACTGAGTGGTAAATTTTTAATGAAAGTGCGAAACTCTGAGGAACGTGCTGCCGGTGGAAGTGGTTGAAGCAGGTGCAATAAATGACATTTCAAGGCAGTTGGACAGGTACATGGATTGGAAAAGTTCAGAAGGTTACTTTCAAAGTTCAAAGTAAACTTAATATCAAAGTATATACATGTCAACATATACAACCCTGAGATTTTTTTTCTTGCAGGCACTCACAGTTTGGATTAGTTATGAGAGGAATCAGAGAACATATTTACATGCTACTTGTTGACACTGCTGATGGTGTATCAGTGTCAAGGAAATATCTGACTCACAAGGAATAAATATTGAGGATTTTATTTATCTTGAAGTACATTGCGGAACAGGTCCTTCCAGCTGTTGTCTGTCCTGTTGGGTGCAGACTTACATTGATTTTATTATGTTTCTTGTATTTACTGTGAATGTCCATAAGAAAATAAATCTCAAGGTGACACATATGTACTTTGATAATAGATTTTTTTTGAATTTTGACAGTGTCTTGGTGTTGAGGAGTTACCTGACTCACAGGCAATAAATATTGATTAGTTTTTTCATTGTATGTGGTCCAATTCACCCCCAACCCCATTTAGAAGGGCTAAATTAAACAAAATTTAGTTCCGAATCTTTCTTGCTTTTTATTTGCACTCAATTATGTTGCATTATCTCCTAAATGTATTCCGGAATGTCTAGTAGTAAGATATTGCTTGTTTTCCTTATTGAAAATTTCACCATCCATCACCCTTAACAGCACCAAAAAATAAATAAAATTATTATCCCAGTACCCAATGATGGTTTGCTGTACTTCTCTTTATTTTGAGTAGTTTTGTGCCCCTTACCTAAGAAAAGATGTGCTGGCTTTGGAGAGGATCCAGATGATGTTCTGGGAATGATTCAGGGAATGAAAGGCTTAACAAATGAGAAAAGTTGGATGGCTCTGGGCCTGTACTCGTTGGAGTTTAGAGAATGAGTGGGGATCTCATTGAAACCTATCAAATATTGAAGAGAACACAGAAAAAATGCTGGAGGAACTCAGCAGGCCAGGCAGCATCCATGGAAAAAAGTGCAGTCAACGTTTCGGGCCAAGAGCCTTTGACGGCCTAGATAGAGTGGATGTGGAGATGATGGTTCCTACATAGGGCTAGCTTAGAACCAGAGGTAACAGCCTCAGAACAGAAGGACATCTATTTAGAATGGAGATTAGGAGGAAGTTCTTTAACCAGAAGGTGGTGAATCTATTGAATTCATTGCCGTGTACAGCTGTGGAGGCCAGGTCATTGGGTATATTTAAAGCAGATGTTATTGTTTCTTGATTAGTAAAGGTACCTAAGGTTACGGGGGGAAGGCAGGAGAATGGGGTTGAGAGGGAAAATAAATCAACCATGATAGAATGGCGGAACAGACCCAATGGGCCGAGTAGCCTAATCATGCTCCTATGTCTTATGCTCTAATGGTCCAATGTACTGTTCACAGAGACAGGCAAAGTAAACCGGCAGTTAACACATCACAACTGCTGGTCTGAAAGCAGTTTAAAAAATGAGGGAGATTTATATTCACAGATCTGACTGGAAGATCAACCAATAAATCTGTGTGAGGACCTCCTTCACTTCTGTGGTAATACAATGATGCTTTAAATGTACATACCAAGTAATGTGCACTGACACGAATAATTGGACAAACACCCTCTATAAATTTTGCATGATATTTTTCACTGTGCACTGAATGTTCTGGGCTTCAAATGCCAGCCTGACTGTTATTTTTGTCCAATATGCTTATTACTTCAAGAATAACCAAGCAGATTAGGAATGATGCTTTTTCCTCTGGAATCTCACTGCAATAATGGTAGTGAATCAAAGAAATTAAATCCTTTTTGAAGGAGCCAATAACTGTCAGCTTGACTTCCCTTCATTAATTCACCTAATGCACAGTTCTCAGAGACACACGATCTTCTGCATAAATTCTTCCAGCCGAATCTTCATCCTCCTCTAATTCTGCACTCTGCATCTTAGAACTTACGACAATAAGATGTAGGAGCAGAATTAGACGATCTGATCCCATCGAGTCCATTCTACCATGTCATCATGTTTGATCCATTCAGATCAGTCCCAATCTCCTGTTTTCTCTCTGTATCCCTTCATGCCCTGACTAATCAAAAATCTATCCACTTCTGCCTTAAATATACCCAATAAGTTAGCCTCCAGAGCCACCTGTGGGAACAAATTCTACAGATTTACTACCCTCTGGCTAATGAAATTCCTTCTTATCTCTGTTCTAAAAGGATGCCCCTCTATTCTGGGGCCACGTCCTCTGGTCTCCAGCACCATAGGAAAAATCCTTGCCATATCCATACCTTCGAAACCTTTCAACATTCAACAGGTTTCAATGAAGACACCCCTCGTTTTTCTGAATTCCAGTGAGCAGAGGCCATTTGCCATCAAATGCTGATCATATGACAAGGCTTTCAATCCCACAAACTTTTTCATGAACCTTCTTTGAACTTTCTCCAATGTCAGCACAATCCTTCTTAAATATGGGGCCCAAAACTGCTAACAATACTCCAAGTGATCTTACCAGTGCCTTATGAAGCCTCAATGTTACATCTTGATATTGCAGTCTAGTCCTCTCGAATCCTCTCATCACTGGTGGTGTGATATCAAGTGTAACTGAAACCCTTCACCTCTTCAACCACTTTTACTGCTTTAAGAAACACAATAAAATCCATCTCTTTGACCAGCATTTAGCCATCTTCCCTAACACCTCCTCAGATATCCTGGTGTCAATTTTTGACCGAATAAAATTCCAAGACTCCATTTTGGATGCTCTTCTTCTTAAGCCCATCAGCCCTACCGGAGCATAGGCCACCAACAGCAGCTCACTGGAGTCCTCAGTCCTGTGCTGAAGCTTGATTGGCCCTGTGGCTTCCATTTTCACCACAGGATTTCACTCAGACAGCCCTGAGATTCAGGAATGAGCTGCCAGAGCATGCAAGCTCAATTTCAACGTTTAAGGTAAGTTTTGATAGGTACATGGATGGCCGGGATATGGAGGGCTATGGGACCAGCTAGATTAAATGGGATGATGCAGACTAGATGGGCTGAAGGGCCTGCTTCTGTGCTGAACTTTTCTGTGACTGCATGATTTGATACATTTTTGGGCAATGATCCTTCTTCTCTCAGAGATGTGGTCTTTGGAACTTCTATTAGTCATGCTATAGCTCTGGGTTTCTATGGGATGGAGTTGCTGGACCCATACCCAACTCTCCTCTTTCAGCAGCTGGGTCTGGGTCTGCCCATAGCAGAATTGTTGAATGCTCTGGTATATTAACATTCTCCCTGGTTCCACTTTCGGAAATATTTCTATCAAGTCTTACCAGATCCCTTAACAGTTTGAAGATTTTCCTCACATCATCCTGATTAAATTACAGGGAATAAAACTCTGTGGAATCTCTCCTCATATTGAACTCCTGATAACTGGCCATTGAGTAAAGGGTTGAGATTTAATGCTACAGCTGAGATTCATGTGAGAATAAATTTTGACTTTAATAAATACAATGAAAGATACGCAGGTGCAAAGCAGACGATTAGTGGAAAGATTCAAAGTTGAAGGTATTATGAAAGTACCTACAGTATAGGACACCATATACACCCTGAGATCTGTATTCTTGTGAGTATACTCAATTCGAAGAACTATAACAGACACAAGGAAATATCATAGCTTTCAAGGCAGACAGACAACCATTGGACAAAAGACAATAAACTGTGCAAATACAAAATAAAACAAAAATCATATTAAGTAAATAGGCTATAAGTATCAAGAACGTAAAATGAAGAGTCCTTGGAAGTGAGTCCATTGGTTGTGGGAACAGTTCAGTGATGAAGAGAGTGAAGTTATCTCCACCTGTTCAATAGCCTGATGGTTAAGTGGTAATACCTGTTTCTGAAGCTGGTGGTGTGGATCCTGAGGTCCTGGGGTGAGGATTGCGGTGCAGTCCACAGTATAGCAGAAAGGGATGCTGAAGTGACACTAATGGAATAACTAAGAGAGCTGGGAAAGAGTCCAAGAACATGGCAGCACCATCAGAAACAGGATGTGAAAGGAATTGCTCACTCAGGAGTCTGATAAATCAGAATCAAAATCGGTTTTATCATCACTGATATAAGTCATGAAAATGTGTTGTTTTGTGGCAGCAGTACAATGAAATACCTGAAATATACTATAAATAATAAGAAGGAATATCTTACTAAACCCTAACTAAGTAGTGTAAAATTAGAGCAAAATACTGATGTAGTGTTCATGGGTTCGTGGACCAACAAGCTGTGCAAATATAAAAAGAAAAACAAAATAACAATAATAAGTAAATAAATAATATTGAGAACATGAGTAGTTGAGTCCTTGAAAGTGAGTCCACGGTGGCAGATATTCGCCATGTAAAGTGACAGTGGTGGACGCAGACCGGTCCCACACATGCAGAGCCCTCCCCACCAGCTTCTAAAGATGGAAATGCATCCCTGGATAACATCTATTGTCCAAGGAATCTGAACCAGAATCAGGTTTAATACCATTGGAATCTGATGTGGAGGGGAAGAAGCTGCTCCTTAATCATTGAATGTGTGTTTTCAGGCTCCTGTATCTCCCTCTTGATAGTAGCAATGAGAAGAGGGTATGTCCAGGGTAATGGGGGTCCTTAATGATGGATGCTAGCCGGCTAGTGGCGTAGTGGCATCAGCGCGGGACTTCGGTGTGAAGGCTCCCGAGTTCGAATCCAGCCGGCTCCCAAGCACGCTTTCCATCCGTGCTGGGTTGAGCATCGAGCTAGCAACTCAGCCTCGTAAAAATAAGAAAGCCTGCTAAAAAACACTGCCATGACAGCATCCCGATGACTCCACTCGGAGCTAAGGGCTTTCTTCTTCAAAATGATGGATGCTACCTTTTAGAGACCACCTTTTGGAGATGTCCTTGATGGTGAGGAGGCTAATGCATCTGATGGGGTTTACAACTTTCTGCAGCTTTTTCCAATCCTGTGCAGTGGCCCCTCCATATCAGATGGTGATGTAACCAATTAGAACGCACTGCATGGTACATCTGCAGAAATTTGCTAGAGTCTTTGGTGACATACAAACTTGGTAACAGTGGGGAAGAAACTGTTCTTGAGTCTGATCGTCCAGGCTTTCAAGCTCCTGTATCTTCTCACAGAAGGTAGAAGAGAGAAAAGTGACAGGTATCACTGTTACAACATATGGTGAAGATGGATTGGATGAAAGGAAGTCGATGACAGGCTTGGCTGTGTAAGATGGTTTATAAATGCAGTTCTATGCTTGGAATTGATATCCTGACCCTAGAAAGCCCCATAATGCTATTACAGAATGGAATGATTGTCTAGACACTAGACACTAGACACATAGAACATAATGCATAGAATTGTACAGCACAGTACAGGGGCTTCAACCCAAGAAACTCTGCCGACCTTTTGACCGATTCTAAGATCAAACTAACCCTTCCCTCCCATATAACCCTCCATGTTTCTATCATCCATACACCTGTCTAAGTTTTTAAAATATCCCTTATGTATCCACTACATCTGGCTGGGCATTTCATGCACCCACCACTCTTGGTTTAAAAAACCTACCTCTGACCTACCCCTTACACTTTCCTCCAATCACCTTAACACCATCCTTCATAGATGAAATACTAAAGGAAGGCCCCCTAAAAAAACTAAATGAATAAGAAAAGATGCAAACAGGCTGCTCACAAAGAAAAGCAGAGAATAGGATGCAAGGATGCTTGTGGACTGCTGTGGAGAGGAAGGCTCTCCAACTCATCACCAGCACCCGCCTTCCCACCATCGAGGACATACAGTATATATAGAAAGGTGCTGGAAAAGGGCCGGAAACATCATGAAGGATCCCACCCACCCTGTTTATGGACTGTTCGTCCCACTCCCATCAAGGAGAAGGCTAGGTAGCATCCACGCCAGGACCACTAGACTCAAAACCAGTTACTTTCCCCAAGCAGTAAGGCTGATCAACACCTCCACCCACTAACCCATCCCTCCACACCCCCAATCACCACTACTTTATCATTTCCTGTCAGTCACCTTAAGTACAGACACTCCTGTGCCCAGCGTTACTTTACGGACATACAATCATTCTATGAATGTAAGCTATCTTATGTATTTATATTTATTATGTTTTTTTTATTATGATTGTGTTCTTTATCTTTTTATGTTGTTTTTGTGCTCCATCAGATATGGAGTAACAATTATTTTGTGGTGTACAGGAAATGACATTAAACAATCTTGAATCTTGAAAACTGACCAAAGCATTGAAAAAAATTTGGTCTTTGTGAGTGAGGTTGTATTAGCACGGCAAAGATATCGCTCCTGGGAGCCACAAAGGTCAATGCTTAGCCATTGCTCTGTGGAGTCTATACAAATGACGCAGCTGAAGACCTCTTAGAATATTTTAAAGTGGTTTAAATTAGGCTGTGCTGAATGTGGAGAGAATCAGAAAGTTCTTCAGTGCTGTGAGAATGAAAGGAACTGAAGCGTGAGAATAGAGCACTGCAGAGAAGCTGCTGGAGCGGGGGACCACGCTATAGAGCATTGAAATTTACAGCACATTACAGGCCCTTTGGCCCACTATGCATCATACAGAAACAGTGCCAGGGATAGGCAAAGCCAGCGATGGACTGCAGCCGGGTCAGGAGATACAGTGCACCAGGATATGCCCTCTTATTATTACCATCAGGGAGGAAGTAGAGGAGCCTGAAAGAACACACTGGACGTCTCAGGAACAGCTTCTTCTTATTATTCAATATACTTCTTTTTGTATCTTTCCCCCTTCCTTTCCAGTCCTGAAGAACGGTCTCGGCCCAAAACGTCGATTGTTTATTCCTTTCTATAGATGCTGCCTGACCTCCTGAATTCCTCCAGCAACTTATGTGTGTGATTTCATATGGTAATTTAGAGCTTTTTAAAAAATTTTGTATTACAACGTACTGCTGCTGCAAAACTACAAATTTCATAACATATTTCACGGATATTAAACCTGATTCTGACTCAGGGTTGAAATAATTAACATGCTGTCATCAACAATACGAGGCAGGGGAACACAGAACACTGAACAGCATGGCATAGTACAGGCCCGTTGACCCACAGTGTTGTGCTGACCCTTATGAACCTGCACTAGGATCGATCTAACCCTTCCCTTCTACACAACCTCCCATTTTTCTTCCACCCGTGCGCCGATCTAAAAGGCTCTTAAATATCCCTAATTTATTTGCTGCTACCACTGCCCCAGCAGTGCATTCTCAGCACTTAAAGAAAGATTAAAGATTATCTTTATTCTTCACATGTAGAATGAAATATCAAAACATACAGTGAAAAGTGTTGCTGCCGTCAACGACCAACACATTCTGAGCACGAGCAGGGACGGCCTTTGAGTGTCGCCATGCACCCAGCGCCAAAGCAGCGCACCTACGGCTTTCCAGCCTTGACCTGTATGTCACAGGATGTGGGAGGAAACGGGAACGTTGCGGAAGAAGATACAAACGCCTTAGCGACAGCAGTGGAGTTGAACCCGCGCCGCCAGCGATGTAAACTGTTATACTAACTGCTACACTACCAGAGCAACACACAGGAGGAACTCAGCAGGTCAGGCAGCATCTGTGGAAAAGAGTAGACAGTCGAATTTTCGGGCCGACACCCTTCATCTGGACTCAAGGACCTGCTACTCTACCAGGCTTCCCATTAGCAACATTTGGGGGTCAGCAAACAACTAAGAAGCAAGAGAGAGAGGCACAAAGAACGTACAAAAGGACAATACATACAGGCCTTTCAGCCCACTGTGTTGTTCCTATATCAGCCTACTCTTGGACACTCCTATCAATAGAAACATCCTCTCCACATCCACATTATCCAGGCCTTTCAAAATCCAGTCGCTTTCAATGAGATTTTTCCCCTAGCCCCATCATTCTGAACTCTATTAGAGATATCAAACGATCAGAATATGCCATAATGGTGTAGTGGTTAGCGCGATGCTATTAGTGCTCGGGGTGTCGGAATTCAGAGTTCAATTCCGATGTCCTCTGCAAGGAGTCTCTATGTCCTCATTGTGGAATGATTGGGCTTTCTTCGGGTGCTCCAGTTTCCTCCCACAGTCCAAAGATGTATGAGCTTGCAGGTTAGCTGGGGTTGTTGTGCAGTGCCGCTCGAAGGCCTTATTAAGGTTCTCTATCTTGATAAATAAATAAAGAATCAGAAACAGGACTCTTCAACATTAGACCATAAGGCATAGAAGCAGAATTAAGCCATTTGGTCCATTGAGTCTGCTCTGCCGTTCCATCAAGGCTGATTTATTATCCCTCTCAACCACATTCTCCTGTCTTCTCCCCGTAACCCTTGACACCCTTCCTAATCAAGAACCAATCAACGTCCACTTTAAATATACTCAATGACTTGGCCTCCACAGCATCTGTGGCAATGGATTTCACAACGTTCTTCATACAGTAAGATTGCACAGTGTGCAATTTTATTAATATGATTCCTACAAGTCTGATTTGAATTCTAATGCAAGACTTCTTGTTGCATTTGTTCCTCGCTGTACCTGTGCTTAAGGTAACTAGTTTACAGAGGATTTATAGAGGGAAGTTGTCCACAATAACAAATAATCAGAGACTGGTGTGAAACAGGTTTAAAATTCAGACCTTGGGAACGACAAGTCCGGAGATCAAGGAGGCATCTGAAAGTCAAACCAGTGAATGGCAAATCCTGGGGCGAAGCCCAATGTTGGAGGCCGCACATTGTGAGCCTGGGAGTCTGGGGCTTGGGAATGGAGGCCCAAAACGGGACTGCCCTAGCGCTGGGGCCTATCCGTGTGTGGGAGTTGCTGGGTGGATGGGAGGGTGGCAAAGTGTCTTGTTTTACAGTGGTTGTCTTGTTCCGCTGTCGTTGCTTGTGTTGCTGTGTTTGTGCCAGAATGTGTGGCAACACGGTCCTCTGCATATCCATGGGTGTTGGTTGTTCATGAAAATGGTGCATTTCATATCTGGTAAGCAAGTGAATCTGAATCCGAATGAGAATCAGAATTAGAACGTATCACAATCCGAATCTGGAAGACATGCAGCCAATGGGTAAAATGATATAAAACAACATAACAGGCTCATAGGTACTGACAATCTACAGAAGAGAAATTATCCATAAATTATACAAGACAAAGCAGGGAGTGAGAATAGGACACAAGACCTTCAGGGAAACAATAAACCAATCAGAGAACAAATCCATCTTAGTGCAGGAGGTGGTCTTTACTGTTCTTTTGCTGTGGTAGTGTTTATCCCTATACTAAGTGTAACACACAGCGGCGAAGCAACCAACCTGCACCTCCTTGGGATAGGGTCATAAAGTAACAGAGTACTGGATACCTACAATATAGATACAGGCCGTTTGGCCCATCTAGTTCATGCTGAAATGTTATTAAGCCCAGTCCCGTCAATCCACTTCGAGATTATAATCCTCCAAACCTCTCCCATGTTCTTTTCAAACTTCTCTTAAATGTTGCAATTGAAATCACATGCACTGCATCTGCTGGCACCTCATTCCACACTGTCACAACCCTCTGACTGAAGAAGTTCTCTCTCATGTTCTCCTTTAATATTTCATCATCCACCCTTAATCTATGACCTCTATTTCTAGTCTCATCCAACCCCAGTAGAAGCAGTTTGTTCGCATTTAATAATGATAATAATAATAATAATAATAATAAATCAGCCATTAGGGAATGGCAGACTGGCCTCAATGGGCTCGAGAGGGAAAGCTCGGAGGCTGGCTGCTTCACTGAGTGAAGAAGGACTGTGGATGAGTATCGGGGTTAAATGGGCTGCAGCTAACGCGTCTGGAAGGGATGGCAGGTGAATCCTGTTGGATGGCTGGAGACTGGGAGGTGCCTGCATGTCTGGGATTGTCAGCGGGGAGCAGGCCTGACAACACGGACAGCACCAGAGATCAGGATCAAAGCCAGGGCTACAAGGTCTTACTGGGCTGTGGACACTTTGATGCATTGTTGTGTCTTTGCTATTCACTGGAGATAGTGCCTTCATGGATTCCTATACATGTCAAATCAGGGTGTCTGTACAGACTAGTGAAATGATAATTAGTCCAGTGGTGAATTATGAGAGTTTCCAATGCCTGCCAATTAACTGTTAACTTCTCTATACTGCACAGAGTTAAAGTTACAACAATTATAATGATGTACTGGAGCAGATAGGTCTATTAAAAAGAGGGAAATGATTAATTCCCTTTCTGGGCAATGAAGTGCAATGGGCCACGCCTTAAACCTTAAGTACATGCCAATATTGATCATCAGACCTACAGTACTATGCAGAAGGCTTAGACACCCCTGGATTTTTTATGTGGTTTCGGAAGGTATGCTCTCCACAGAGTCCTAACCTCAACACATTGAGGCTGTTTGGGATTACCTGGAGAGACAGAAGGAAGCGAGACAGCCAAAATCTGCAGAACTGTGGGAAGTTTTCCAAGACGCTCGGAACAACGTACCAGCCAATTTTCTTCTAAAACTGCACGACAGTGTACCTGAGAGAACTGATGCCATGTTAAAGGCAAAGGGAGGTCTCACCAAATGTTGATTTGTTTTAGTTTTTTACTGTTTACTGATGTTTATTTTTTAATCATTAGAAACTTTTCATTTCATTTGTTTTGAAAGCATCCTGGCTTTACAGAATTTCTTTACATTGTACCTAAGATATTTGCACAGTTTTGTAGTTTATAAGCAAAATTAAAACTGAGGTATTTTAATAGGAGTGGGGGAAAGGCTGAGAGGAGGAGGTGCAAGTTGTATATTGTATATCTATTTAGAGATTCAGCACAGTAACAGGCCCTTCTGGCCCAATGAGCCCAGTCTGTCCAATTACACCCATGTGGCCAATTCACCTACTAACCCAAACATCTTTGGACTGTGGGAGGAAACCAGAGCACGTGGAGGGAACCCACACGGTCATGGGAAGAACGTACAAATTCCTAACAAACAGCTGGAGAAACAATTGGAGAAGGAGAAGCTAAAGTCAGATCTATCAGAGTTACTGTGGAATAAAAAGAATTACAGAGGCATGAGAGAGGAGTCGGCCGGGATTGACTAGAAAAGAACACTGGCAGGGATAACAACAGAGCAGCAATGGCTGGAATTTCTGGAAGCAATTTGAAAGGCACAGGATATATACATCCCAGGAGAGGAAGAAATATTCTAAGTGAAAGGTGACACAACTGTGGCTAACAAGAGTAATCAAAACAAGCAAAAAAGCCAAAGAGAGGGCATATAATACAACAAAAATTAGTGGAAAGTTATAGCATTGGGAAGCCTTTAAAAAGCAACAGAAGGCAACTAAAAAAGTCATTAAGAAGGTAACCAATTTCCCCCGGGATCAGTAAAGAATGACTCTGACTATGACTATGACTATGACTAAAGAAGGAATACGAAAGTAAGCTAGCCAATAATATTAAAGGGGATACCAAAAGTTTCTTCAGATACATAAAAGAATGGCAAGAGTGGATATTGGACCACTGGAAAAAGATGCTGGAGAGGTAGTAATTGGGGACAATGAAACAGCAGACAAATTGAATAAGCATTTTGCATTAGTCTTCACTGTGGAAAATACTAGTGGCATGGTGGAAGTTCCAGGTGTCAGAGGCATGAAATGTGTGGTTACCAAAATTAACTAGAAGTTTCTTGGGAAACTGAAAGCTCTGAAGGTAGATAAGTCACCTGGACCAGATGGTGTACACTCCAGGGTTCTGAAAGAGGTGGCTGAAGAGATTATGGAGGAATTAATAATGATTGTTCAAGCATCACTGGATTCTGGAATGGTTCTTGAAAACTGGAAAATTGCAATATCACTCCACTCTTCAAGAAGGGAGAAAGGCAGAAAATGGAAATTATAGGCCAGTTAGTCTGACTCGGTGGTTGGGAAGATGTTAGAGTCGATTATAAATCATGAGGTCTCAGGGTACTTGGAGGCACATGATAAAGTAGGCCGTTGTCAGCATGGTTTCCTCAAGGGAAAATTTTGCCTGATAAATCTGTTGGAATTTTTTGAAGAATAAACAAGCAGGATAGACAAAGGAGAATCAGATGATGTTCTGTACTTGGATTTTCAGAAGGCCCTTGACAAGGTGCCGCACATGGGCTACTAACCAAACTATGAGCCTTTGGTATCACAGGAAAGATTCTAACATGGGTAAAGCTTGGCTGATTGGCAAAAGGCAAAGAGTGGGAAAAAAGGGAGCCTTTTTCTGGCTGGCTGTGGGTGACTAGTGGTGTTCCACATTGTGTATTGGGACCGATTCATTTTACGTTATAGTTCAATGATTTGGATAATGGAATTGATGGCTTTGTTACAAAGTTTGCAGATGATATGAAGATAGGTGTGGGGCAGGTAGTTTTGAGGAAGTAGTGAGGTGACAGAATGAATTAGACAGATTAGGAGAATGTGAAAAGAAATGCAAGATGGAATATAATGTCTAGAAGTGTACAGTCATGCATTTTGGTAGAAGAATTTAGTAGAATGAGGGGTGACCTCATTGAAACTGATCAAACGATGAAAGGCCTTGATAAAGTGGATGTGGAAAGCATGTTTCCTATGGTGGGAGAGTCTAAGACCAGAGGACACATGATCAGAATAGAAGGGTGTCCTTTTAGAACATAGATGAGGAGGAATTTCTTTAGCCAGAGAATGGTGAATCTGTGGCATTATTGCCACAGGCGGCTCCGGAGACCGAGCCTTTATGTATATCAAAGGAAGAGGTTGATTGGTTCTTGATTGATCAGGGCATGAAGGGATACGGGGAGAAGGCAGGAGAATGGAGATGAGAGGGAAATTAGATCAGCCATAATGAAATGGCAATGCAGACTCGATGGGCTAAATGGCCTAATTCTGCTCCTATATCTTTTGGTCTTATGGTCGAGTTGCGGAATTGAGCGAGTGTTGCTGGTGCTTCCATGCCACCCCATTCTTCGGTTTCATCCCATAAAGAGATTCGTTTCTTTCCCTCCATCATCATTTTTCTGAACGGTCCAGGAATCCAAGAACACAACATTGTTAGACCTTTTTAAACCATTTCTTTTTTAATATACACTCAGTGGCCATTTTCTGCTGTATCTTCTGTACCTAATAAAGTGGCCACTGAGTGTATGTTCGAGGTCTTCTGCTGCTGTAGCCCATCCACTTCAAGGTTCAGCCTGTTTTGCATTCAGAGATGCTGTTCTACACACCACTAACGTAACACGTGGTTATTTGAGATACTGTCGCCTTCCTCTCAACTTAAACCAGTCTGGCCATTTACCTCTGACCTCTCTCATTCACAAGCTGTTTTTGCCCACAGAACTACTCCTCACAGGATTTTTTTTTTTTGTTTTTCACACCATTCTCTTTATACTCTAGAGATTGTTATGCGTGAAAATTGCAGGAGATCAGCAGTTTCTGAGATACTCAAATCTCCCTGTCTGGCGCCACGATCAAAATCACTTTGATCACATTTCTTCCCCATTCTGATATTTGGTCTGAACAACTAAACCTCTTGACCATGCATTGAGTTGCTGACACATGATTGGCTATTTAGATACAGTATTTGTATTAATGAGCGGGTGTACAATTGTGCCTAATAAAGGTGACCTGTGAGTGTCGGCGAATGGCAGGAGCCTTAAGAGTATTGATGTACGGAGGAGTCTTGGGGTCGAGTTCCATAGTTCAATGAAAGCGGCATCGTAAGTAGAGGGTGGAAAAGAGGGCCGTGGCACGCTAGGCCGGAGCACTGAGCACAAGAGACGGGAAGTCGTGTTTCAGCTGTATAAAAATATGTTAAGGTCAAACTTCAAAATTAGAATCAAATTCAGATTTATTATTTCTGACATATGTCATGAAATTTGATGTTTTGTGGCAGGAGTACAGAGCAAGACATAAAAAATGACTATAAATTACAAACACAAGAGAAAATCTGCTGATGCTGAAAATCCAGAGTAACACACACAAGATGCTGAAGGAACTCAGCAGGTCAGGCAGCATCTACGGGTGTTTTAGGCCAAAACAAGAGAGCAAAATAATTAGGTAGTGTACATGGGTTCATGAATCTGCTGGTGGAGGAGAAAGATGTGAAAAATCTGAGGGCAAAGGGACTTGGGAGTCTTCATGCAGTATTCCAAAATATTAATTTGCTGGTTGAGTAGGTGGTGAGGAGGAAAAATGCAATGTTAGCATTCATTTCAAGAGGACTGTAATATAAAAGCATGGATATAATATAATAAGGCTAAGGTAAGGCTTCACTTGGAGTATTGTGAGCAGTTTCAGGCCCCGTACTTAAGAAAGAATGTGCTAACATTGGAGAGAGTTTAGAGGAAGTTCACGAGAATGATTCCAGAAATGAAAAGATTATTGTATGAGGAGCGATTGATGGCTCTGGATCTGTGCTCACAGGAATTTAGAAGAATGAGGGGGATCTCATTGAAATCTGTCGAAAATAGGAAGGGCCAAACACAGTGGATGTGGAGAGGATGTTTCAAATGGTGGGGAAGTCCAGGACCAGAGCACTGTTTCAGAATGGAGGTATGTCCATTTAGAACAAAGATGAAGAGAGATTTTTTTCGCCAGAGGGTGGTGAATTTGTTCTGTGGAATTCGATGCCACACGTAACTGTGGAAGCCACGTCACTGGATGTACTAAAGACGGAGGTTGATAGGTTCTTTATTAGTCAGGGTGTGAAAGGTTACGGGGAAAAGGCAGGGGAATGGGGTTGAGAGAGAAATGGAGCAGCCGTGATCAAATGACAGATCAAACTCGATGGGCCAAATGGCATTGTTCTGCCTCTACGTCTAATATCTTACGTCTATGTGCACCACCACCACTTCCGGCGGCTCTTCTCCCTGTGTCCATTAGCCTCCTCACCAATCAAGAACATATCATGCTGTGTCAATGAATTTCAGATTCACCACCCTCTAGCTGAAGAATTTCCTCCTTATCTCTGTTCTAAGGAGACATCACTCTATTTGGAAGTTGTGCCCCAGATTCTCCTACTAACAGGAACATCTTCTCTACATCTGCTCTATCCAAGCCATTCAGTATTCGGTTGGTTGCGTGAGATACCACCCCTCCCCTGCTCCTGAACACCATCAAGTGCAGGACGAGAGCCATCAAATACTCCTCATATATTAAGCCTTTCACTCCTACGATCATTCTTGTGACTCTCCTCTGGACTCTCCCTAGGGTCAGTACATCTTTCTTCAGATATGGACCCAAAAATTTCTCACAATATTCCAGGTGTGGTCTGACCAATACCTGATAAAGCCTCAACATCACGTCCTTCTTTTTATATTCTAGTCCTCTCAAAATGCAAAATTGTTTACAATATTCCAATGTGATCCATTATATTGCTTCCAACATTTTTCTGTTTTGGATCCCCTTGGCTTAGGTGGATCCCAACCCAACGACATCAATCTTTGAAAAGAGTCCCATTCAATTTTCATGAACCTGAGATGATTAAATCAGCTCTTGCAGCCCCCAGTCACCTTAAACATTTTAAATGTTGCAAAATTTTTCATGCAAAAACTTTGGTTTTTTACATTCAGCAAGATCGTCTGCTGAGTTCATCAAAGGCTGAGTACAATGAGTCTTCCAATCCCCCAGATACTTTGGTTCACTGTTGCTTCCATATGCTTTGTCATTTATTTTTAGCAGGAGTGCATTTCAGCAAATCTACTTAAGGGATTGGATGAGTTTTTCCACTTAAAATGATAAAAGGTAGGTAAAACTTAATAACATTCACTATATTAAATTATTGGTGCAATGCTAACTAATTTGAGTGCGTCCTGTTAAATTAGATCCCTTGGCCCCCAGGACTTGAGAGCGCAGCCTCAGAATAGAGGGCTGTCCAGTTAGAACTGACATGAGGAGGAATTTGTTTAGCCAGAGGGTTGTGAATCTGTGGAATGTATTGCCACGGATGGCTGTGGAGGCCCAGTTAATGGGTATAATTAAAGCGAAGGTTAATTGGTTCTTGATTAGTCAGGTCATCAAAGGCTATAGGGAGAAGGCAGGAGAATGGGGTTATAAGTCAAATGTGATGGACTGGTGGAGCAGACTCAATGGGCTGAATGGCCTAATTCTGCATATATATCTTAGAGTCATAGAGTCATAGAAAAGTACAGCACAGAGACAAGTTTTTGGCTCATCTAGTCTGGGCCCAGCCATTTGAACAGCCACTCCCATCAACCAGACCAGGACCATAGCCCTCCTGCCTGCCATCCATGTACCTATCCAAACTTCTCTTAAACATTGAAATTGAGCTTGCACGCATCACTTGTGCTGGCAGCTGATTTCACACTCTCATGACCCTCTGAGTGATGAAGTTATCCCTTATGTTCCCCTTAAACTTTTCACCTTTTACCCTGAACCCATGACTTCTGGTTGTAGTCCCACCCAACTTCAGTGGAGAACTGTCTTATGGTCTTTGATTGCCAAACTCTTCCATCATGCAGATCCAACTTCCAAGTCCCCAACTTTTCTCTTAGATGGATTTATAATATGCCACATCATTGCTCAGAGAATAGCAAAGTCCTCATGCCTGGACCATTAATTACAGCAACAACCAAACATTACAGATACATCATTAGCTGTGAAGCACACTGGGACATCCTGAGACTGGAAACAGTGCTACAGAAACTTGGCAACACACAAAATTCTGAAGATGCTGGGAATCCAGAATAATACACACAAATTGCTGGTGGGACTCAGCAGGTCAGAAGGGATCTACAGAGAGGAGTAAAGAGTTGCTGTACTTTCTTTCTTTGACGTGATTGTATTGGTCATTCTCTTTTCTCCCCTTTCCCATTGGATGAAATAAGTTCAAAGTTCAAAGTAAATTTATTATCAAAGTACATAAATGTCATCATATACTACCCTGAGATTCATTTTCTTGCAGGCATTCACATTAGAATAAAGAAATACAACAGAAATAATGAAGAACTACACACAAAGACTGACAAAGACCAATGTGCAAAAGAAGACAGACTGCGCAAATACAGAAATGCAAATAATAATAATAAATAAATAAATAGTAAATAAATAATACAGAGACATGAACTGTAGAGTCCTTGAAAGTGAGTCTGTCGGTTGTGGAATCAGTTCAGTGTTGAGGTGAGTGAAGTTATCCACACTGGTTCAGGAGCCTGATGGTTAAGGGATAACAACTGTTCCTGAACCCGGTGGTGTGGGACCTAAAGCTCCAGTACCTCCTCCCTGATGGTAGTAGCAAGAAGAGAGCACAGCCTAGACAGTGGGTGTCCTTAATGATGAATGTTGTTTACTTGTGGCAGTGCTGCTAATAGATGGGCTCAAGATATAAAAGCTTCAAAGCACATACCACTAAGGACAGCCTCTACCCCTCCATTATCAGACACTTCAATGAGCCGCTCATAAAGAACAGAGAACATAGTACAACACAGTACAACACGTTGTTGTGCTGACTCTGGAACCTACTCCATGATTAATCTAACCCAGGGGGCTCCTAACCTGGAGTCCATGGACCCCTCGGTTAATGCCAGAAGTCCATGGCATAAAAAAGGTCAGGACCCCCTGATCTAACCAATCCCTCCTATATAACCCTCCATTTTTTATTTTAATCTGTGTGCCTAAGAGTCTGTTAAATGTTCCTAATGAAGCTATCTCTACCACCACCCTTGGCAGCAACTCCCATGCACTCACTAATCTCTGTGTAAGAAAAAACTACCTTCAATATTCCCCCCCGCCCCATACTTTCCTCCAATCATCTTAAAGTGTCGCTTTTGATGGGAGTGAACTGGCTGTGCATCCTGCTTTCAATCAACGACACAGCGTTGCAGTGAACTGAACTGAACGATACTGAACATTCCTGGACTGTTTCAAGGACTTTGTGGTTTGATGTTTAATATTCTGTGTGTTAATCACTCTTTTTTTTTGCCATTTGCACCATTTGTTCTTTTATTTTGCGTGTTGGGTATTCGATGTTTTCTTTGAACGGGTAACATGATGTTTCTTTGCTGCTTTCCTGTGACAGTGCTCTTTGTAGATGTGCTCGATGGTGAGGAGGGCTTTACCTCTGATGGGAGGGTTGTTACTTTCCTACTTTTAAGGCACACTTGTTTACAACAACAGTGTTGAGTGAGAGTTTCTTTTCCCTCCACTGGTATAGAATATTTGAAGCAATCTCATATTTTAGTGCATAAGCACAACAGCAAGGTGATTAATGGCCTGAGTTCCTTAAGCTGTCCTGAGTACCCTGTTATGTTGAAGAATAAAGTGGCATGTTTCTCAGTAAATCACAATGTTTACCGCTGGAGGAAGGGTAATCTCATTTGCCTTGTATAGCTTTACGATCTATAACTACTTAAGGGCTGGATAAATGGCAAGAATACTGCTATCAATAAAGTGTTGATGTTATTTGAGTATTTGAACAGGTAATCATAAGGCTTGGAAAACTTTTAACTACCAGAGTCTAGCTGATATGTTGTGGGAAATAAGAGAGATTTAATGTGTTCATATTCTTTCAAGTGGCCTGGCTTAACCATTGGCCATACCATCAAGGGAAAAAGTACGATTTAACGCGTTAAAGAAGGTCTGAACACGTTCTGTGATATTAAGATGAGTGCACTTACTTATTTATCACTACAGAATTTTTATTTGGTCCCACATGCAGCCCAGGTACCAACTACAAACACAAGAGATTCTGCAGATGCTAGAAAGGTTGATCAACCCACAAAATATTCTGGAGGAACTCAACAGGAATGGAAATGAATAAACAGTCGATGTTTTGGGCCGAGAACCTTCATCAGGACTGCAAAAGAAGGGTGAAGAAGCCAGAGTAAGATGGTGAAGGGAGGGGGGAAGAAATACAAGCTAGAAGGTGATAGGTGAAGCCAGGTGGGTGGCAGGGGGGGAATGAAGTAGGAAGCTGGGAGGTGATAGGTGGAAAAGGTAAAGGGTTGAAGAAGAAGGAATCTGATGGGAGAGGACAATGGACCATGGGAGAAAGGGAAGGAGTGGGGCACCATAGGGAGGTGATAGTCAAGTGAAGACAAGGGAAGGGGTAAGAGGGGAGCCAGAATGCAGAAAGAGAGAAGGAGGGGGAGGGAGGACTATGTGTGTGTGTGTATGTGGGGGAGGGGATTACTGGAGGTTAGAGAAATCAATGTTCATGTTGTCAAGTTGAAGGCTACCTAGACAAAATATGAGGTGTTGATCCTCCAATCTGAGAGCAGCCTCGTTGTGGCAGTAGAGGAGGCTATAGACCAACATGTCAGGATGGGAATTGGAAGTTAACTTAAAATGGGTGGCCACTGGAAAATCCTCCTGTTTTGACAGACAGAACGAAGGCACTAATTTAAAGCTGGTGCTACAGATGCATAGCAAAGCTCTTCCCTCAGGAGCTGAGGGTCATAGTTTCTTGCTTACCTGTTAGATGAATAGTTAGATACTTCGTTGATCCCAAAGGAAATTACAGTGTCACGGTAGCATTACAAGTGCACAGATATATATGTTGGAAGAGAAGTCGAAAGAATAAAAAAGTTACTACAAACAGTCTAACAGGAGGGGGTCATCACATCCTGACTGTAGGTTGATTCATTATAGAGTCTGATGGCCAACGATAAGAATGACCTCATATACGCTCTTTGGAGCAGCGCAGTTGTCTTAGTCTATTAGTAAAAACGCTCCTCTGTTCAGCCAAGGTGACATGCAGAGGGTGAGAAACATTGTCCAGAATTGCCAGGATTTTCCGTAGGATCCTTTGTTTTACCACAGCCTCCAGAGTGTCCAGCTTGACTCCTGTAACAGGGTCTGTCTTTCTAATCAATTTACAGCTCAGAAAGAGGCCATTCAGTCCAATGAGTGCTTGTTGGATTCCAGCGGAACAATCCCATTAGTCCCACTCCCTCCTCTCCTCTCCCTGCTGTCTTCCAACGTTTTCCCTTTCTTATGTCAATCAAACCTTCTTTGATCCTTGTGCCACTCACAGACACACTCAGGACCATTTACTCTGCTCAGTTAACTTAGCAATCTGCATCTGCTTGGGACGTTGGAGGAAACTAGAGCATCTGGAGATTTCTCTGCAGGATAAACTTGGGTTGTTTTCTTTGGAGCAGCAGAGGCTGAGGGGAGATCTGACAGAGATTTATGGCGCCTGGACTGCACTGCTGGTGTAGTGATGGAGGCTGAAACATTAGAGACATTTAAGAGACTCTTAGATAGGCCCCTGGATGATAGAAAACGGAGGATTATGGGCTGAATAGGAGGGAAGGGTTAGATAGATCATGAACACAGGAGATTCTGTAGGTGCTGGAAATCTAGAGTAATACACACAAAATGATGGAGATACTCAGCAAGCCAGGCAGCATCTATGGGAAGGAATAAAGAGTCAATGTTTGGATGGAGACCTGTCATCAGTCACCAGTCCTGACCAGTCCAACCAGGGGCCCACAGACTCCTTGCTTTATGATATTGGTGCATCACATAGAGAAGGTTGGGAACCCCTAATCTAGATTGATTATCAAGCAGGTTTATATAGGTCAGTACAAGACTCTGGGCTGAAGGGCCTTACTCTCCTGTACTGTTCTATGCTCTATGTTTTATAGCAACAACTGTTTACCTGGACTGAAAGGAAGAGGGGAGATGGAGAATAGATATAAAGGGATGAGCAAGGTCCGGGAGGTGATGGGAGGATCCAGGTGAATGGGGAGGTTGTTGATAGACAGATGGAGGAGGAGATGGTGGGAACAGTGACAGAGGCCGGGAGATGAGAGGTGCAGGTGACGAAGGGCTGTTAGGAGAGGAAGGTGGAGCGTGGAACCAAATAAGGGAATAGGGAGGGAAGATGGGAACAATGAGAGGGAGGAGAACAAGTGCAATGAGTGAAATTTTTACACAGAGAGTGGTAGATGTGTAGAGCACACTGCCAGGGGTGTGGTAGAGGCAGACTTTATCTGGACATTTAAGGCACACAGATGATAGAGAAATGGAGGCCCATGTAGGTGGGAAGGGTGAGATTGATCTTAGAGTAGATTTATTTTTATTTACTTAGAGACACATCACGGTCACTGGCCCTTGCAGCCCAATGAGCCCACACCATCCAAATACACCCAAGTGACCAATTAATCCACTAACCCGTACTCCTTTGGAATGTGGGAGCAAACCGAGGCACAGAAGAAAGCCGTGCAGTCACGGGCAGAATGTATTATCTCCTTTCAGACAGTGGGAGGGTGTGAACTCCGGGTTGTTGGCACTGTAAAGTGTCGTGCTATCTGTTATTCTAGCGTGCCACCCACAATATTGGCACAGGGCCTGCACTGTGCTGTAATCTTCTACGTTGTCTGCAATCTAGACAAACAGACATAGAGCACTGCAGCACAGACTGACCTGCACTCAGACCATAACCCTCCAAACCCCTCCCATCCACATACTTAGCCAACGTTCTCTAAAAACTTCAAATCAAACCCACATCTGCCACTTCCACTAGCAGCATGTTCCACACCCTCCCCACCCTCTGAGTGAACAATTTCCCCCTCATGTTCCCCTTAAACATTTCACCTTTCACACTTAACCCATGACCTCCAGTTCTAGTCTCATCCAACCTCAGTGGAAAAAGCCTGCCTGCATTTACCCTGTCTATATGCTTCACAATGCTGTATACCTCTGTCAAATTTCCCCTCATTCTCCTACGCTCCAGGGAATAAGGTAACTCCAAAATCGTCACTTTGTACAGGAACAAGGGTGACAGGAGCGACTGCAACAACTACAGGGCTATCTCCCTCCTGAGTATTGTCGGCAAAGACTTTGCTCGAGTAACTCTGGCAGAACGGGTCTACCCTGAGTCCCAATGTGGTTCTCACGCAAGGAGGCCAACTGTTGGCATGATTTTCTCACTCTGTCAATTCCAGGAGAAGTGCAGGAACAACAGAAACCCCTCTATGTCGCTTTCATCGACTCGACCAAGGCATTCGACCATGTCAGCAGGGATGGGCTCTTTCAGATTCTCCTCAAGATCAGCTGTCCCCCGAAACTCCAAAATATCATCAAGTCATTCCATAACGACATGAAGGCTACTGTTCAGTACGATGGCAGCTCATCAGAACCCTTCGCTATTCGTAGTGGAGTCAAACAAGGATGCGTGCTGGCCCCAACATTATTGGAGGAGGGAGGAGAAGATGGTGGTGCAACACAGCGCACGCGGCCGTTCCGAATGAATATCGTATGTGTAACTAGAGAGGCCGTACACAATCTGGATTTGATGGAGACAGCAGTGAGAGTGCAGAGGAACACTCGGAGTAACTTCTGAAATGCCTGCTTCGCTGCTGCTGCTACTGTGCAATCGAGAATCTCCGGAGACGAAGGCCCCAAATCCTCGGCTTTGCCTATTGCCTGTTGCCGGGGCCGGGGCCGGGGTCGAAGCGCTCGGCAGAGATGGTGCTCGGTGCTCGGTGTCGGAGAGGTGGTCAGAGGCTCGGAGTTTTTGGACGGACTCGGAGTCGGACTGTGGACGGATGCTTCCAGGATGCTGCATCGGCAAGTTGGCGGCGCTGGAGGTTCACCGTCTGCGTGAGATGATGAGACTTTCAAGAGACTTTGAGACTTTACTGTGCCATGGTCTGTTCTTATCAAATTACGGTATTGCTTTGCACTGTTGTAACTATACGTTACAATAATGTGGTCTTTGTTAGTTTTTAAGTCAGTTTGTCATGTGTTTTCATTCTGGAAAAACATTGTATCATTTCTTAATGCACGCATTACTAAATGACAATAAAAGAGACTGCGTGTCCTCATAATCTAATCTAATCTTCTTCTCTCTGCTATTGAAGCACACGTTTGGGACGTCGACAGAAGGCATCTACATGCACACCAGGTCTGATGGACGGCTGTTCAACCCTGCAGGAACAAAGGTCCGAAAGATCTTAATACGTGACATGCTCTTTGCTGATGACGCTGCTATAACTTCGCACACCAAACAGCAACTACCTTTCTACAAACTCTCATGGACCGTTTCTCTAAGGCATGCAAGGACTTCGGGCTTACCATCAGCCTAAAGAAAACAAATGTCCTTGCCCAGAACGTAATGGAGACACCAGTCATTACCACCAATAATTATGATCTAGAAGTGGTCCACGAGTTCACATACTGTACTTGCGGTCGACCATTAGTGACACTCTCTCCCTCGATGCTGGAATTAATAGGCGTACCGGCAAAGCAGCATCGATCCTTGCTCGACTCTCCTCACGGGCCTGGGAGAAACTCACTACAAAGACCAAGACTGCTGTGTACAATGCACGCGTTATCAGCACCCTCCTGTGTGGTAGCGAGACTTGGACCATCTACTCCAAGCAGGAGAGGAAACTCAATAGTTTTCACCCGCACAGCCTTCGCCGCATCCTCGGCATCACCTGGAGAGACAAAGTCCCAAACTCTGAGGTCCTCTCCCACACTGGACTTCCCACAATGTTCACGCTTTTAAGACAATGCAGACTGCGCTGGCTGGGCCACATCCGTCGTATGAAGGATGGTAGACTGCCAAAGGACATCCTCTGCGGAGAACTAGCAACAGGCAAGAGGAACGTTGGTAGACCCCAGCTCGCTTCAAGTGCCTCTGCAAGGGCGACATGAACGCCTTAAAAATCAACACAGAGTGCTGGGAGGATACAGCAGATGACCGTAACAAATGGCAAGGTACTCTTCAGCAACCCCTAGAGCGAGGTGAAAGAGTGACCCTGAGTCAGTCTGAGGGGCGGAGAGCAAAATGGAGGGCACAGTGGACAGCGGGCAACAATTCCACCACGCTCTACACATGCAGCAACTGTGGCAGAGCCTGCCATTCCAGGATCGGCCTCATTAGCCGCAGTCACTGCTGCTCGACAAACCAGTGACTGCCAGAGGCGCCGGACCCATGGTCGACCACGACCGACGGAGGCCACGCACACACAACACTGTGGGCCGAAGAGCCTGTTCTCTGCTGTATTTTTCTACGCACTGTGTTTGTGTGCATTAAGAGTGAAGAATGCGTAATCTACACGAACATCCACAAAACATCACAGTGACATTAAAAAAAAATTTGCACCATTAGATTCACATTAAACCTACCCCTCCTTCCTAAACAAGCTAAACTATAAACGGATCAAGTAAATAATACTGTAATGAGGTTGTGAGACTGAATGCTGACTTGTCACCAGCTGCCGTTAATTCAATGAAGCAGACTGAAGAATCATGGGCCAGTACGTTTAATGCAGTCTAATGACATTGGGTACACAATTTCTTTCGCCAGAGGGTGGTGAATCTGTGGAATACATTGCCACAGATGGCTATGGAAGCCAAGTCATTGGGTGTATTTAAAGCAAAGATTGATAATTTCTTGATTAGTAAAGACATCAAAGGTTAGGGAAAGAAGGCAGGAGAATGGGATGGAGAGGAATAATAAATCAGTCATGATTGAATGGTGGAGCAGGCTTGAAGGGTCAAATGGCCTTATATCTTGTGATCTTATGGTGATCGAAAATGAGCTCCAGTCAGTTCTATTTTTAGATCACAGAACCTAGAACAGTACAACTGAGGAAAAGGCCATTCCGCCCACAATGTTGTGCTGAACTAATTAAATTAGTAATCAAACGGTCAGATAAACTAATCTCTTCTGCCTACACAATAAAATGTTCTTCGATTCTCCTCTCATTCATGTGCCTATCTAAGTATCTGCCTCTACCACCACCCTAGGCAGCACATTCCAGGCACCCACCACTCTCTGTAAAAAAAAATTTCCCCCTCACATCACTTTTGAAATTACCCCCACTTATCTTAAAGGCATGCTTTTGGAGTTCAAGTCAGGATGATGGACTAGTGTATGTCGTGAGGTAAGGAAATATCATGGTTTTCAGTGTGGTATGAGAGGGAGCAATCAGCATGAATTTACTTCACTTGCCCTTGGGCATTTCAGTCTGACATTGCACTCAGGAATCATGATGTCCTTGAAGGCCTCCAGCCATCAGGTTCCTGGACCGCCATATTCGCCTCAGAACTAAAATGTCTCTGTGACTATGGCCTGCAGCCAAGGGGCTCCTAAACCAGCATCACTCACTTCAACACTCAACTGGCTCCCCGTTTATGGCCTACAGCCATTGGGCTCCTAAACCAGCATCACTCACCTCAACGCTGAACTGGCTTTGCGGCTGTGGACTCACTTTTAGGGACTGTGTAGCTAATGCTCTAAGTATTATTTGTTTACCATAAGACCATAAGATATAGGAGCAGAATTAGGCCATTTAGTTCATTGCTTTGTCATGATGAAATCAAGAATTTATCAACATCTGCCTTAAATATACCCATTGACTTGACCTCCACAGCCCCGCCTGTGGCAATGAATTCCACAGATTCACCACTCTTTGGCTAAAGAAATTCCTCCTCATCTCCATTCTGAAAGGAATCCCTCTATTCTGAGGCTCTGCCCTCTGGTCATAGACACCCCAACCACAGGAAACATCCTCTACTCTTTCAAGGTCTTTCACCATCTGATTGGTTTCAATTAGGTCACCCCTCATTCTTCTGAATTCCAGTGAATACAGACCCAGAACCAGCAAACGCTCTTCATATGAAAAGCCGTTTAGTCCTGAAATCATTATTTTAAACCCTTCTGAACACTCTGCAGGCTTCAGAACATCCTTTCTAAAATAAGGGGCCCAAACCTGCTCACAATACTCCAAATGAGGCCTCATCAGTGCTTTGTAAAGACTCAAAATTATATCCTTGCTTTTATATTCTAGTCCTCTTGAAATGAATGCTAACATCGCAGTTGCCTTCCTCAACATAGACTCAACCTGCAAATGAAACTTCAGGAAATCCTGCTCAAGGACTCCCAAGTCCATTTGATTTTTGTATTTTCTCTCCATTTAGAAAACCGTCAACACTTTCATTTCTTCTACCAAAGTTTTTGGCCATACACTTCCCAACACTGTATTCCATCTGGCACTTCTTTGCTCATTCTCCTAATTTGTCTAAGTCATCTGCAAACTTGGCAACAATTTATCAATTCCATCTTCCAAATCATTGACATGTAACGTAAAAAGAATCGGTCCCAACACAGACCTCTGTGGAACACCACTAGTCACTGGCAGCCAACCAGACAAGGTTCCCTTTATTCCCATTCTTTGCCACCTGCCAATCAGGCACTAATTTATCCATGCTAGCATCTTTCCTGTAATACCATGGCTCAGAGCTTGTTAAACAGTTTCATGTGTGGCACCTTGTCAAAGGCCTTCTGAAAATCCAGGTATACAACATCAGCCAATTCTCCTTTTTCTATCCTGCTTGTTATTTCTTCAAAGAATTCCACCAGATATGCCAGGCAAGGTTTTCCTTTGAGGACAAGCTGACTTTGGCCTATTTTATCATGTGCCTCCAAGTACCCCAAAAGCACATCCTTAACAATTGACTGCAACATCTTCCCAACCACTGAGCTCAGACTAACTGGCTTATAATTTCCTTTTTCTGACTCTCTCCCTTCTTAAAGAGTGGAATGACATTTGCAATTTTCCAGTCTTCTGGAACCATTCCAGAATCTAGTGATTCTTGAAAGATCATTACTAATGTCTTCACAATTTCTTCAGCCAACTCTTTCAGAACCCTGAGATGTAAACTATCTTGTCCAGAAGACTTATCTACCTTCAGACCTTTCAGTTCCCAATAACCTTCTCCCTAGTCATGTTAACTTCACACACCTCATGACCCCTGACACCTGGAAATTCCACCTTACTCCTAGTGTCTTCCACAGCGAAGACTGATGCAAAATATTTATTCAGTTCATCTGCCATTTCCTTGTCCCCCATTACGACCTCTTTAGCAACATTTTTCAGCTGTCCGATAGCCACTCTCACTTCTCTTCTACATGTTATGTACCTGAAGAAACTTTTGGTATCCTCTTTATTATTATTAGCTAGCTTACTTTTGTATTCAGCTTTATCTTCTTAATGACTTGCTTCTGTTGGTTTTTAAAAGCTTCCCACTGACTTTTTGTTGTTTGCACAATTTGTTTTATTTTTGCACATTGGGTGTTTGATGGCCTTTGTTATATGGGGTTCTTTAATTAGTTTGTTTCTTTGTTTGTGGCTGCCTGCAAGAAGACAGCCGTCAAGATTGTATAAAGTATATTTCTTTGATAATAAATGTACCTTGGGCTCAGAAGGGCTGAACAATGTGCATGATGGGGGCAGAGTCACACAGCATAAAGACAAGCCTTTCAACCCAATTCATCAATGCGGATGAAGATGCCTATCAATGCTAATCCCATTTGGCACAATTTGACCCATATCTCTTGAAACCTTTTCGCTGTGTGTACCTGTCCAAATATCAACCTGTTTTTTTTTTATTCTCTTTTCAGTTAGTCACAGTTATACAGAGATTAGAGACTTATTTATCACATGTACTTCAAAACATACCATTAAATGCATCATTTGTGCTAACGACCAACATAGCCTGAGATCAGCTGGCAGCCCTAAGTATCTCCATGCTTCCAGCGCCAAAATAATACAACCTATTAACCTATATCATACATCTTTGGAACCTGGCAAGAGACTGGAGCACTCAAAGGAAACCCACAAGGTCAAGGGGAGTATGTCTAAGCTCCTTATAGACAACAGCAGGAACTGAACCTCGATCAATGATCACTGGTACTGTAATCATTGTTCAAGGTAAGTTTAATATCAAAGGGCATATATCTCACCATATACAAGCCTGAGATTCATTTTATAGTGGGCATACTCAGTAAACTCATGATAGAATATTAGCAATAATAGAATCAATGAAAGACTGCTGAACCAGTGGAACAACACACTGTGCAAATACAAAATGAAAGAAATTATGATAATAAATAAATAAATAAGCAATGAATATTGAGAACATGAGATGAAAAGTCCTTGACAGTAAGTCCATAGGTTGTGGGAACACTTTGGTGAAGGGGCAAGTGAAGTTAAGTGGAGTTATCCCCTTTGGTTCGAAAGCCTGATGGCTGAGCGGCAATAACTGTTCCTGACCCTGGGGGTGTGAGCTCTGAATCTCGTCTACTTTCTACTGGATGGTAGCAGTGAGAAGAGGGGATGTCCTGGGGCGGTGTGGGTCCTGATGATGCATGTGTCTTTCCTGCAACAGTGTTTTGTGTAGATGTGCCCACTGGTGGGGAGGGCTTTGCCTGTGGTGGACTTGGCCATATCCACTACCTTTTGCAAGATTTTCTGTTCAAGGGCATTGATATTTCTGTACCAGGCTGTGATACAACCAGTCAATATACTCTCCATGACACCTCTATAGATGTTTGTCGAAGTTTTAGATGCCATACCGAACCACTATACTGTCATACCACCCACTTCAGCCCAACTGGTCTATTCTGACCAAAATGCCCTATCCAAGCTAATCCGACTTGTCCGTGTTTGGCCTATATCCTTCCAAACTTTTCTTATCCATGTATCGGTCCAAGTTCCTTTTAAATGTTGTTAATGTCCCTGCTCAACCATTCCCCTGGCAGCTTGTTCCATTTAGTGACCACTCTCTGTGAGAAAAAAAATTGTCCCTCATTTCCCTATCAGCAGAAACAACCCCATGAACAGGATTGTGTACCTGTCTATGTCTCTTATGGTTTTTGAATTCCTCTGTAAGATCTATCCAATAAAAATAGTCCTAACCAGTTCAATGTCTCTCTATAATGTAGTCCCACAAGTTCCAGCAAAATCCTTGTATATCTCCTCTGCACACAGACCACCTGACTGGCATCTTTCCTACAGCAGGGTGACCCGACCCTGAACACTACGAAAGAATCAAGTTACAAGTGAGGGTCAATAGAGATAATCAGTCATTGGCCTATTCATAGAATCACCTTATTGTAATCATTCCTGCCTCACTCTATTTATTTAGAGATACAGCACTGATTCGCCGCCCAGCAACCCCCGATTTAACCCTATTCTAATCACAGGACAATTTACAATGATAATGAACCTCTCAAACAGTAGGTTGACCAGAGCACCCGGAGGAAACTCACATGGTCACGGGGAGAATGTACAAACTTCTTACAGGCAGAAGCGGGAATTGAACCCCTTACGCTGGCACTGTAAAGCATTGTGCTAACCCCCACACTACCATGCCACCCCCAATTATTTTATTTTATTTAGAAAACCAGGGTGAAACAGGCCCTTCTGGCCCATTGAGTTATGTTGTCCCTTTGGGTCCTCTTCACCATTCCATCATGGCTAGTTTATTATCCTTCTCAACCCCATTCCCCTGCCCTCTCCCCCTCACTTCATGTACATATCTATGTACGGTATATAAACTAATTCTGTGTATTTATATTTATTATGTTTTATTGTGTTTATTATACTTACTGATTTTTTTATGTTGCTTTGGATCTGGAGTAACAACCATTTTGTTCTCCTTGGCACTTTGTGTATTGGAAATTACGTTAAACCGTACTGTGGAGAACATTCTGACTGGTTGAATCGCTGCCTGGTATGGTCTTGATCATAAGCGGGCCGAAACTCCTGAAGACAGGTGGCAGATCAACTGATGATCCCACTGGTGATAGCACAGGACAGTTAACATCTTAGTCCATGTGTATTTTTTAACTCCACTACACAAGATTCGAAAGAACTGCCAAAAGTTGTAATCTCAGCCAGCTCCATCATGGTCACTAGTCTCGGTACCAGTGAGATCATCTTCAAAAGCCAATGCCTCAAGAAGGCGACGTCTATCATTAAAGATCCACTCCATCCAGGATATGCCCTCTTCTCATTACTATCATCAGGTAGCAGTTACAGGAACCGGAATTCATGCACCCAGTGCTTTGGGAACATCTTCCTCCCCTGCGCCATTAGCGTTCTGAACATTGCATGGACACATGAGCATTACCCCACCCCACTAATTTGCTCTTTTTGCACTTCTAGCAATATTTTTATGTATTACACTGTACTGCTGTCACGAAACAACAAATTTCATGACACACTGTGTACTGTGCAAAGGTCTTGGCACATATATATAGCTAGGATGCCTAACACTTTTCCACAGTACTATAGAAATTTTGTATATTGCACTGTACAACCACTGCAAAACAAAAGCAAATTTCATGACATGTGAGTGATGATAATCCCGATTCTGATAGGAGTCTCTATTGTGGACTGAGAGTGGGAAGGGGGCAGGGAGAGGGGAATCATGGCTGGGAAAGGGGAGTGAGAGGGGAGGGAGCAGGAAGCACCAGAGAGACATTCTGTAATGATCAATAAATCAATTGTTTGGGATCAAATATTCCCGTCTGGTTCAAGAGCCTGATAGTTGAGAGGTAATAACTGTTCCTGAACTTGATGGTGTGAGTCCCAAGGCTCCTGTACCTCCTTCCTGATGACAGCAGTGACAGAAGAACGTGACCTGGATGGTGGGGGTCCTTGATGATAGAAATCACTCTTTAATTGCAACTATTAACTTCAGGAAAGTAATGAAGCCATGGCGAAATGGTTGGTTTTCAGTAATATCAATACATTACAGCCATGTGCACTTCATTGATGTGTAATGGTGAGCTCTTGATGCTTCACTGGAGTCAAACTGTGAGTCATCAGAGACACAGCGCCTTTAATAACCCTCAGCCCACACATCCTGAAAGAGATAAACTGGTCACTATCCACCAAATTGCTGTTCATGGGATATTGCTTTGGGAAAAATGGTTGCGTTGTTAAGTAATACTCAAAAATAATCAATCCTTGGTATGTGAAGAGCTGTAGGCCATTTCTGAGAGTTTCTAAGCCACCAGATACACTCATATTGTCCCTTTCCTGGTCATTTCTGAGATGTACTAAGCCACCAGATACACTCAAGTTGTCTCTTTGCTGGCTGTTTATTCATGTAGATCGAACACCAAAGAATAACAAGGTGTGGAGTGAAGATTCATCAGGAATTTCTGTGGGAATGGAGTTGGATGTTGGATAGATGATAGCTTTCTCCTAACAATTGAAACCGATGTTTATAACTCCTGCATCAATGCACCCATGGGTTGATAGGGTGGCAAAGAAAGCAGTTGGTTCCTTGGCCTTCATAAAACAGAGCACTGAGTACAAAAACTGCGATGTTATGCTGATGTTGTATAAGACATTAGTTATTATTGGCATGGACTGTACTTTACATAGTCTCCTTCAGTTTTCGATGTTTCCTTTCTTGCTGCTGATTGGCAGGTGGGTGATATGTTACTTTTTGTGTGAGAGAGAAGTTGGGGATTTGGGGTTGGATGTTCTTGTTAGCGTTTTTTCCATGTGGGCGATCTATTAGTTTTTTGAATGTGAGAAAGGGGGTAGGGGTTTGATGTTATTGCTGCTGTATTTTTTTGTATGGGAGGGGCTTGGGGGTTAGGGGTTAGCTGCCATGCCCAGGTGGGCAATCTGTTAGTTTTTGTGCGGGAGTTATTGGGGAGAGGGGTTTGGGGTTTGCAAGTTTGGTTTCTTTTTTTTCACGTGGGGGTCTGATGTCTGTCACACCTGATAACAAGTGTGGCGAATGGTGGTGGTGGTGCATGGTAAGCTGAAAAGGGGTGAAGATGTTGAAAGGAGCAGGGCTGTGCTCACCGAAGTTCAGAGTTAAGCCATATGCCCCAGCGATGGAGACACATGAGGTGGACGGTGTGAGGCTGTTAGAGGCCCCTAGTTCATTGGAATGCAGTCTTCTCAGAATTAGGTTGCTTGTGAATGCAGTCCAAAGCTGGTGGTAAACTCCATCTAAGTCTAAATACCTGTATGAGACCGATAGTCAACAAGTCATGTATGGAAAAGTTGAAAAGAACTTTAAAGAGAGAGTTCAAACCTTCTGTTGAAGGCCGAGCCTGTGGACTCTGCTCTATGGGTTTAACTAAAACATTTGTTGTGGAATAAAACAGTAGGATGTTAGAATCCCTGTTTAAAATGTTCCAATTCTGCACATGAAATAACCATTATGGTCTGGTCACTTGATTATCCCCCCCTCTTCCCTCAAACCAACACTAGAATTTCCTGGTCCTTCTTGGCCAGGCAAAGGCAGACTTAAACCCTCAGTCTGGCTTTGCTAGGGAGGTGTAGACGTTGGATTTGACTGTTGGTGAATAGTTCTATTGGAAAGTTAAAGACAAATGGCATTGTAGAGAAAGTCTCTGTATACTTGTAAATTTTTGTGAGTACATGTTTGTTTCCAGTTGTCTATTTGTAAATACTTCTTTTCTTCACAACTTTTAGGCAGTTTTTGCATTTTTTTTCACCTGATACTAAATAAAATCCCTTGCATTTACGTGCTGTTGTGGCTCATCATCTGTTTTTTTCAACAGGTGACTCTTGTCGGGTATACCTACCCACACCTGATAGAGAGGTGTGAGAGTGTCTTTTCTTTCAATGAAAACCATGGTTTTTCTGCATTTCATGGCTACCTGGAGAAGACGAATCTCAGAGTTGTATTCTGTGTACATACTTTGATAATCAAATGAATCTTTGAACATTGGTGAGACCTAATTTAGAGTAAAGTGTGCAGTTCTGGTCACCTACCTATAGGAAAGGTATCAATAAGATTGAAAGAGTGCAGAGAAAATTTACAAAAATGTTGCCTGGACCTGAAGACATGAGTTATAGGGGGAAGGTTGAATAGGTTAGGATGTTTTTCCCTGGAGTGTAGGAGAATGAATGAGATTTGATAACGTTATACAAAAGCATGAGGGGTATAGATAGGGTAAATGCAAAAAGGCTTCTCCACTGAAGGTGGGTGAGACTAGAACTAGTGGTCAGAGGTTAAGGGTGGAAAGGAGAAATATTTGAGGGGAACCTGAGGGGGAACTTCTTCACTCAGAAGGTGGTGAGAGTGTGAAACAAGCTGCTAACAGAAGTGGTGGAGGAGGGATTGATCAGATTGGAGGCTACACAGACCGAATATGAAGTGTTGCTCCTGCAACCTGTGTATGGCCTAAATGTGGCACTTGAGAAGTCCATGGGCTGAGATGTCAGAATGGGAATGGGAAGTCGACAGTTTCTTGAAGGGGAAAATAATCGTAACAAAGTAAGTGACCAACTCTCATCTGAGGGCAGGAGGAACTTGTTTTGTCTCTTCTGTTCTTGTTGGTGGCTCACTGACCCTTGGTGCATTTCTACTTCTGTGGGTCCTCTCCCAGTCACACACTAGCTTGACTTCGAAATTTAACATTATTTCTTTGTCACAGCTGAATCTAAATCCTGAAACTCCCTGCCCAACATGCAGTGGAGCACCATTGCCACATGGGTCATGGCAGTTCAAAGGGGCAACATCACCCCCACCGCCACCTTGTGAAGTGAGCAGGAAGGGACAGCAATGCTCGCGGATTAAGGATCAACATTATTTGCTGTATGCATTTACAAGTATTAGGAATTTGCTGTGGTGTGTTGCTCAGGGCCTGAGAGGTAACCAAAGCAACATTCATCAATTATAAAGAATAAGGAATTATATAATTTATAAAATTAGAGTTTGAAGTACAAATATGGAATAAAAGGTGCACGAATACATACATACCAGCATGTATTTACAATGTAAATATTGTGAAAGTTGTTTAACGTGTTTACAATGCAGTATAATCATAGATAGAGGGGGTGGGATAGGTAGGCTAAACAGAATTGTTGATCAGATTAACTGCCTGGGGGAAGAAATTTATAAGATGACCTGAAGTTTTTGTTTTAATTGCTTTTTGAATTTTCTTCTTAGCTTTTGGAAAAGATATTTTGCAGGTTTGACTGAAACCACAAAGATTTCTGCCCACATCTTTGCCATGGACACATATAAAAGTCCTGCAGTTCACATACACGAAAGAATTAGAAACAATTGTGGCAGTAAAGACGACATTATCCTTCGGTTGTTGAACTAATGCCTCTCTGCACAGAACAGCTGTTTCCCGAATTCTTTTACAGGATGCTGATACACCAGTAAACTGTGCCAACAGTAAGCATCTCTAACAAGCAATCTTCAGTACATATTTGGAAGAAGTATTTAATTGAGGTTGCTTAAATGATTAACTAATCCCACAGGATAGATAGGGAGAAACAGTTTCCTCAGATGAGCTTAGCTTCCAGAACAAGGGTTTAATCAAGGCTGTTGAGGAATGATACGAGGAGGCACTTCTTCACACTAAAAGAGGAGGAAATGCAGAACTCTTCAGGAAATTGGAATCCAATGAAAATGCGTGGTTATTTGAGTTACTACCACCTGTAATTAATAATATTGCTATTAAGTACATGTCTGTAGTCACCTGCTATCGTAGCCTACCCACTTCAAGGTTCGACATCTTGTGCATTCAGAAATGATCTTCTGCACATTATTGCCTTAATGTATGTTGTTTAAGTTACTGTCGCCTTCCTGTCAGCTTGAACTAGTCTGACCTCTCTCAATAACAAGGCATTTTTGCCCACAGAGCTGCCACCCACTGTTTGTCTTTTAATTTTTTGAACCATTCTCTGTAAACTCTAGAGACTGTTGTGTGTGAAAATCCCAGGAGATCAACAGTTTCTGAGATACTCAAATCACCCCATCTGACACCAACAATCATTCCATGATCAAAGGCACTTATATCACATTTCATACTCATTATGATGTTTGGTCTGAACAACAACTGAACCTCTTGGCCATGTCAGCGTGCGTTTCTGTGTTGAGTTGCTGCTACATGATTGGCTGATTAGATATTTGCACTATCGAGCAGGTGTACAGTGTACCTAATGAAGTGGTCACTGAGCGTAAGTTACCATATACTACCTTAAGATTCATTTTCCTGATGACGTTTACAGGCAAAATAAAGAAATACAAAAGAATCTACAAAAAAACATATATAAACAATGACTGACAAACGACTATTGTGGCTAATACACTCAAAATGCTGGAGGAATTCAGCAGGTCAGGCAGTGTCCATGGAAACGAATATAAACAGTTGATGCTTTGGCCTGAAACCCTTCATCAGGACTCGTGATGGTGGTTTAAATAAGAAGTTTAGCAGCTAATGCAGTTGACATTTAAGCATAATAAGTTATTCATAAGTGTCAAATATTTACCTTGGCTCTATTGCTTTTACCCCTATCTGTCTGAAACTTGCACGTGTGCACAGTGACTATGCATATAGTCCGCCAACCAAACACTGCTGCAATAATCGCAACCATACTCTGAGTTTGAAGGCAATGCAATCTTTATCGGTGACCTCCCCAGTTGAAAGCTGCAGAGATGATTTTGCCTTTCTGGGTGTGATTTTTGTGTGGGTTGGCGTGTCAGCTCAAGCTGGCTTGGTGGCACAGTCCACTCCAGGTGACAGGACGGCAGGTTAGCATAACAACTAGTGTGACGTTAAACGGTGCCAGTGATCCTGGTTCAATTCCCACCGCTGTCTGTGAGGAATTTGTACATTCACCTCGTGAGTACGTGGGTTTCCTCCCACATTCGAAAGTTGTACGGGTTTGGGTTAGTAAGTTGTTGGCACCGGAAGCATGGCGACATTTGCAGGCTGCCCAGCTGGTTCTCAGACTCTATTGGTCATTGATGCAAATGACACATTTCACTGTATGTTTTGATGTACATGTGCGAAATAAAACTAATTCTTATCTTTATCTTTCTCCAAGTTACAACATTATGCACTAAAGCCCCATTCTGAAGACTTCAACATCAACTTCCAGTCCAACAGTGCCGACAGTGTAGCCAGACATCAAAGCTATTTTGCTCATGTCTCTGTGCATTGGACCGCAAGGCACGACAGAGGATAGCAAATACTGCCAAGAGGATCACTCGGGCTCCTTCCCCTTCATATTTGTGACATTTACTAGAAGTGTTGCAGACAACAGGCGTCAAGCATTGCTGAGGATCCCTACCACTCATCCCACAATTGCTTTGGCCCACTACTGTTTGGAAGGAGGTACAGGAGCATCAGGAATAGGACTGCCAGACTGGGTAACAGCTCCTTCCCTCAGGCTGTGAGACTAATGAATACCCTGCCACCAACGAGGTCTCATCACTAGGACAGCGAGCTGTTTACTGTTTACTATTTACCTGTGCAGTGCACTTCATGCATTTTGGCTTATATTTTGTGAACTTATTTATGGAAATAATTTGGTTTATATGCTGTGTGCGAACAATGTACTTTGGATGCATTGTGTTCCGGAAGTGCATTGTTTCATTTGGTTATATATATGTACAGTCAGACAACCACAAGCTTGAACTTGATCTTGAATTTGATCTTGAAGTCTGCTCTCAAACAGTAATTCAATATTTATAAGAATACTGCTGGGACTTGGGGGACTGAACTATAGAGAGATGTTTGGCATACTTTATTCCTTGGAGTGCAAAAGATGGAGGTAATTTCGGTGTACGACGTTGTTGAGAGGCCACAATTGGACGAGAATGAGGAGTAAGAACCATGCAGAGAACCTTGTGGGGAGCTATGTGGAACAGTCACAGGCTTGGGAAGAGAAGCCACTGATGGAGACTGATAATATCTGCTGGGAGTTCGGTCAGTGGCGGAGAGGTGTTGGAGAAAAAGACCCTCATACTATTTGCCTGCTTGCACTTCTCTTTTTGCAACTGTTACACTATGTTCTGTATTCTGTTTTTATTATCTTGATGTAACTACGTATTGAATGATCTATCTGGATGGTAGGCAAAACAGAAGTTTTTTACACTTTATAATTTATTATTGAGATACAGTGTGGAACAGGACCTTCCGTCCCAACGAGCTGCATTGCCCAGCAACTCCCAATTTAACCCTAGCCTGATCATAGGATAATTTACAATGACCAATTAATCTATCAACTGGTACATCTTTGACTGTGGGAGGAAACTGGAGCACCCGGAGGAAACCCACTCAGTCGTGGGGAGAACGTACAAACTCCTTACAGACAGAGGCAGGCATAATAAACCATTAACCCAATACCAATATTAATTGGAGTTTAGAAGAATGAAAGGAAATCACATTGAAACATACTGAATATTGAAAGGCCAGGATAGAGTGGATGTGGAGAGAATGTATCCTATAGCGGGGGAGTCTGGGACCAGAGGGCACAGCCTCAGAATAGAAGGACATCCCTTTAACAGAGACGAGGAGGAATTTCTTTTGCTAGAGGGTGGTATCAGTGGAATTCATTGCCACAGGTGGATGTGAAGGCCAAATCATTGGTATATTTATATATATCACAAATGACCTGACTTGGTCCAAACAAGCAGAGTCCACTGCCAAGAAGGCCCACCAGCGCCTTTATTTCCTGAGGAAACTGAAGAAATTTGGCCAGTCCCCTAAAACCCTCCCTAATTTTTATAGATGCACCATAGAAAGCATCCTTCTAGGGTGCATCATAACCTGGTATGGAAGTTGTCCTGTCCAAGACCGGAAGAAGCTGCAGAAGATCGTGAACATGGTGCAGCACATCACGCAAACCAATCTTCCGTCCTTGGACTTCCTTTACACTGCATGCTGTCGGAGCAGTGCTGCCGGGATAATCAAGGACACGACCCACCCAGCCAACACACTTTTCATCCCTCTTCCCTCTGGGAGAAGGCTCAGGAGCTTGAAGACTCATACGGCCAGATTTGGGAACAACTTCTTTCCAACTGTGATAAGACTGCTGAACGGATCCTGACCCGGATCTGGGCTGTACCCTTGAAATATCCAGACCTGTCTCTCGGTTTTTTTGCACTACCTTACTTTCCATTCTTCTATTTTCTGTTTATGATTTATAATCTAAATTTTTAATATTTACTATCGATTTGTAATTCAGGGAGCGGGAAGCGCAGAATCAAATATCGCTGTGATGATTGTACGTTCTAGTATCAATTGGCGACGATAAAGTATGAAGTATAAAGCATTTAAAGCAGAGGTTGATAGGTTCTTGATTAGTCAGGACATCGATGATTACGGGGCGACGGTCGGAGAATGGGGTTGTAAATCAGCCATCAAGGAATGGCGGAGCAGACTCGATGGGCAGAATGGCCTAATTCTGCTCTTATATCTTATGGTCTTATGGTTTTACAACTCTGATGTAATTATGTTTGGATGGTAGGCAAAACCAAAGCTTTTCACTGTATCTCGGTGCATGTGGTAATAATAAACCAATAGCAATATTAATTGCCTGTAACACACTTTGCAATTCAAGATTCAAATATCAATATTGTTTAATGTAATTTCCAATATACAGGTCTAAAGGAGAATGAAATAATTGTTACTCTGGATCAGATGCTTATTGATAAAAAGAATCAATAAGCATAATAAACACAATAAAAACTCAATTTACATAATACATTAGATAGCTTATATACATAGATTGATTGTATGTCCAAAGAGTGACACTAGGCACAGGAGTGGCTGCATATGAGGTTACTGACAAGAAATGATAAAGTGGTGGTTGGGGGTGGTTGAGTAGTGGGTGGAGATATCGATTAACTTTACTGCTTGGGGAAAGTAACTGTTTTGAGTCTGGTGGTCCTGGCGTGGAAGCTACGTGGCCTCCTCCCTGATGAAAGTGGGATGAACAGTCCGTGAGCAGGCTAGGTGGAATCCTTCATGAGACTGCTGGCCTTTTCCTTGCACCATTCTGTATATACAGTGCAAAGTGTTGGGCACATATATATAGCTAGGGTGCCAAAGACTTTTCCACATAATTGGAGTAATTTTATGTATGGCACTATACTGCGATAAAAATTACCTTGCCTGGTGTCTCAGGGTTGGGTGTGTCTGCACCCGTTCCACTCCCCCCCCCCACCCTGGTCCTCCTTCTCTGCCATCTGTCCCACACACCTCCCCCAGTGCTCCACCATCACCATTCCCAACATCCTTTGCCCCCGCTCACTCTCTGCTTCAAGTTGACAAATACAGTACTGTGCAAAGGTCTTAGGCAACCCTGCTTATGTACAACACACGTGCCTAAGAGTTTTGCACAGCTCTGCGTGTTCTAAACACCAGGAATTCTGCAAATGCTGGAAATTCAAGCAACACACATCAAAGTTGCTGCCTGACGAAGGGTCTAGGCCTGAAACGTCGACTGTACCTCGTCCTAGAGATGCTGCCTGGCCTGCTGCATTCACCAGCAACTGTGTGTCCTAAATGGCATATGAGATATGTAAATGACATAAAGTAGATATAATCAAAACAGTTCAGAACAGCAACTTCCCATAAGAATCTGCTTATCCTTTCACAGAATCCTGCTGCTAAAATTCTGCTGAAATTAGTTCCTTCTGAGTCAGACA
Source organism: Mobula hypostoma (assembly GCF_963921235.1). Taxonomy (NCBI): domain Eukaryota; kingdom Metazoa; phylum Chordata; class Chondrichthyes; order Myliobatiformes; family Myliobatidae; genus Mobula; species Mobula hypostoma. The sequence goes on from NC_086107.1 coordinate 5,525,961, forward strand.
GTTCTCAAAAGAATGTGAAGGAAGGCACTATTATGTACTGACTCCAGATGAAACGAATGGCAGTGTTCACACTCAGTCACAAAGAATTAATTCATCTGCAGGTGAAAAGCATTAACAGCATCGGAACGCATGGAGATGGGTCATTAATCAGTGACTACAGTACTTTGCAAGCCAAACACCTTACCTTAATAAGATCAATACATCTGCTGGGCATTAATTCAACAACTGTGCTATTTTCACAGGTTACTGATGGGAAACATACAAAGTGGTTATGGCAACAGTGCTGTGCTGTGCATCCAGTGTTATTGGACTGCAGAAGGCCATTCAGCCCATCATACATAGTCCTATTTCAAAGAGCCTGCACTCCCAGCTACCCTGAATCTCACTCTATGCACCAGGCAATGTCTGGACTTTGGACAATTCAGATTCAGATTCACGTGTTTGTCACATATACATTGAAACATACAGTGAAGTGGATAACAACCAGCACAACCTAAGGGTGTGCTGGGGGCAGCCCACAAGCATCACCACACATTCCAGTGCCAACAGAGCATACTCACAATGTTCAGTAAAAGAAAACAACAGACAACATCACCTTATCCCTTCTCTGATATCCTTTTCCCATTACATGTGTTGCATCCTGATGCTTCAGGTGCTCCCAGTGTGAAGTAGACCTTCTGGCCAGCAACCCCCAATTTAACCGTAGCCTAATCACGGGACAATTTGCATGTTCTCCCTATGACTGCATGGATTTCCCCCTGACGCTCCAGTGTCTTCCCACATTCCAAAGACTTTAAGATTAAGACTATGACTAAGATTAAGGTTAAGACTTTCTTTATTTGTCACTTGTTGACCAAAACTTCCTGACACTGACTGTAAGGAGTTTGTATGTTCCATCCAAGATATATATACGTGCCTAAGACTTTTGCACAGTACTGTATATTTGGGGCTATACCGCACATCAAAAGGCCCTTCAGCCCAACTCATCACTGCCAACCAAGACTATCATCAATGCCCATCCCATCTGCCTGCGTGTGCCCGATATTCCACAGACCTTTCCTATTCATGAAACAATCCAAGTATTTGTTAGGGGTGGGGCAGTATTGTAGCATTTAACGCAATGCCAGCTGGGGTTAAATTCCTGCCGCTGTCTGTGAGGAGTTTGTCCATTTTCCTCGCGACCATATGGATTTTGTCTGCGTGCTCTGGTTTCCTAACACATTCCAAAGAAGTACGGGTTCAGGTGAGTGAGATGTGGGCACACTATGTTGGCACTGGAAGCATGGCTGACTCCAGCACATCCTCAGACTGTATCAGTCACTAACAGGAACGACGCATTTCACTGTATATTGCGATGTTTCGATGTACATGTGACAAATCAAGCTAATCTATTTTTTCACTGTTGTCATTGTACCTGCCTCAACCACTTCCTCTGGCATCTTGTTCCATGTATTGCCATACTCTAGGTGAAAAAAGTTGCCCCTCGGGTCTCTACTAAATTTCTCCCCTCTCATTTTAAACCTATGCTCTCTGGTTCTTGATTCCGCAACCTTTAGAATAAGACTCTGCACATTCGCTCTATCTTATCCTCTTATGAATTTATATAATACTCACTGTTCTATGGGCCAAGGAATTTATTCCTAGCCTGTCCAACCTCTCCCTCCAGTGCTGACAATATACTCGTGAATCTCTCCAGCTCTCCTGGAGCAGGGTGGCCAAAACTGTGCACTGTACTTCAAGTGGGGCCTCACCCATATCTTGTACAATCACAACATATGTCTTAACATTGATTTTGACCTCTCTAGGAAATGTCATCTTCTCATTACTACCATCGGTGAGCAGCTACAGGAGCCTGAAGGCCAACACTCAATGTTTTAACAACGGTGCCTTTTGGGATCTTGTTAATTAAGCCTTAAAATAACATTTGAAACATTCAGTACCTCTCTGTCCATTTTCCATATTCATCATTAAATACTTCCATCTAAATTTGTAAGTCATTATTTCCAGCTGCTTTATAGCTGTAAAGTCATAAACAGTCTCCCACACACACATTCATATGTCGTTTCCAAACATTTGGTCACGCACTCACACTTATATAACAAAATGCAATAAAAACCCTTCAGTCAGTAGAAACTCAGGTCAGAAGTATAATTATCAGTCAAGTGGCACTAAGTTCCTCATTCAATAAGATCCTGGTAGAGTTGGGATTTGAGTTCATCTCTTCAGAATCAAAATCAGGCTTATTGTCACTGACGTTATATGTCATCACATGCTGTGAAATGTATTGTTTTGCAACAGCCATAGAGTGCAATACATAAAAAAATACCATAAATAAATAGTGCAAAAGATGGAGATGAGATAGTGTTCATGGACTATTCAGAAATCTGATGACAGAGGAGAACACAATGGGTTAAATTAACATGGTGTTTCTGGAGTTTCAGTGTCACTCCACCCTGTCACTTTGAATTTAGGGGTGACTTGTTTTCTGTGGTCCCGGCTTCAGCTTAACTTTCTGGTTCCCTTTATGCCTTCTTGGTACCTTGGCCTATTTTTTGCTGTTTTGTAGATCGGGAAAGTGAAAAGTATGTCACTGTTTGGTCAATTGTGATTATGCTGGCAGTGGGAAAATTATCCCTCTTGCATTTCTTGATCTCGTTACCCTGCCACTTTGATCTGGACCACGTTTTCATTAACCAGGTCCAACACTTGCCTTTGTTGGGATCTTCCTCCTCCTTACACAAAGTTTAAGTTTTATGGTTCTGACTATGCTACTGTGAGGGGATTATTACTTATGCTTGGTGTCAGGAATGTTGTGATCAGGTGGAGGGGTGTCCAGGAAGGGTTGGTGGGGTGTCTAGGCAAGTGCTGGTGGGGGTGTGATGGCCAGTTTTAGGTTGAGGGTTAGGGTGTAATTATGCAGACAGTGTGAATATTATCCTTCTTGTGCTTCTTGATCTCATTATTGGAAATTCAGTGTCATTCGATCTTGTCACTTTGAGTTGGCCCATGCCTTTCATTAACCTGGTCCAACACCACTTGGCTTAATTAACCAGATGTGTGCTGGACACATCATCAGTAATGTAACCTGGGGTCTTTGGGTGTTTTGGCGGTCACTCTTTATGGAAGGACTGAGTTTGTGAAGCTGCTCTTCTCATATGTTTCCCATATTCGGAGATTTACGTGATTATGGAACTGTACTTTATATTGGTTACCTTGAGTTTTTTGTTGTGTTCATTCTTGTGGGCGATTGGCGGGTGGGTGATCTGTTTTTTCTTGCGTGTAAGAGGGGGCTTGTGGGGGTGTTGGTGCAACTGTGTTCTTTCCTGCAAGTGAGGAGGTTGGGGATTGTTCTGTGTAGGGGTTGGTGATTGTCATTGTGGCTGTTTTTGCTCTGGAGAGGGAGGACTTTGGGGTCTGAGAGTTTTGTTTCTTTTCTTTTTTGTGCCGGGGGTGGGGGTGAGTTGATGTCTTTCTTTGCATCGACACACATGGTCTTTCTGTATTTCATGGCTGTCTGGAATAGCAAATTTCAGAGTTGTATTGGCTATTGATTAGCCAATCATGTGGCAGCAACCCAATGCATAAAAGCATGTAGACAAGGTCTAGAGGTTTAGTTTTTGTTCAGATCAAACATCAAAATAAGGAAGAAAGTGACTTTGACTGTGGAATGATTGTTGGTACCAGACAGGGTGATTTGGGTATCTTAGAAACTGATGATCCATTGGGATTTTCACACACAACAGTCTTTAGACTTTATAGAAAATGGTGCAAAAAAACAAAAAAAAAATTCAGTGAGCATCAGCTCCTTGGGCAAAAACACCTTGTTAATGAAAGAGGTCAGAGGAGAATGGTCAGTCTGGTTCAAGCTAACAGGAAGGTGATAGTAACTCAAATAACCGTGTGTTATAACGCTGGTGTGTTGAAGAGCATCTCTGAAAGCACAACATGGCGAACCTTGAAGTGGATGGGCTACAGCAGCAGAAGATCATGAATGTACACTCAGAGGTCACTTTATTAGGTACAGGAAGTACATAATAAAGTTGACACTGAATGTAATTCAACCCTTGACATTCTATATCCCAGGGAATGAATGTTTAATATTCCAATGGGATATCCTCCTCACGTTTTCCCTGTGTGTATTAAACCAGCAACACTCTCCTGTAGAACAGAGGCTTGTGTACATGATGCGAATGTTAAATACATGTTTTCTAACATTTCCAGCCTCTGGCTATGTTTGGTCGTTGGGAAAAGGAAGAAAGGAAAGTTGGAAATAATTATTTATTGTAATCGCTCTGCCTTTAGGCAGGATGAATTGTTAAAAAGATGTCCACTCCCACAAGATGAGATCTCATTCTTCAAGTGGTAATGATAGGAAATGATAAGAAGATAGTACTTTATCAGCGGATACACAGACCTTCTGCAGTCTACTTTCCCAGAAGCCAGCTCACGTCCTTTGTTTGGTGTCGGGACCCCTGTATGCAAGTGGGATTGATATAGAAACCCACAAAGCAATGCGCTAACCACTCTGTTACCAAGCTACCCTTCACGGTTTTTAAGGTACACTCAACTCTAATAGACTTTGCAGGAAAGTATCCGCAAAGTAAAACTCCTGATCTTAAAAGCGATTCATAATACATACACATTCTCCTTCACCCCTGTCCTCCCTACGTTGTCCTGGTTTGAAGTATAACTGGACGAATCTCAGCATAAAGGAGGACTATTGATAATCTGATTGAGTGCTGCCACTACAACAACATGCCTCCCACATTTCACGCACAATCGATTTGGGTTACTGAGTTGTGGACGTGCTATGTCAGTGCTGGAAGCACGGCAACACTTGCAGTTTGTCCTCAGCACATCCTCGGACAGTGTTGGTCACTGATGCAAAATGATGCATTTTACTGTATCCTTTGATGTTTCAATGTAGTAACTGTTCCTGAATCTGGTGGTGTGAGTCCTGACGCTCCTGTACCTTCTTCCTGATGGCAACAGCGGGAAGAGACCTGGGTAGTGGGCAATCAACGGAAAACTACAAACAGAGACTGACAAACAAACAACATGCAAAAGAAGACAAATTGTACAAATAAAAAATAATAAATAAGTAAATAAATAATACTAAGAACATGGGTTGGAGGGACCTTGAAAGGGAGCCCATAGGTTATGTTGAGGTGAGTGAAGATGACCATGCAGGTTCAGGAGCCGAATGGTTGAGGGGTGACAACTGTGATCTATCATTGACGATCCCCACCATTCAAGCCAAGCCATCTTCTCACAGTTCCCACACCGTCCCGTTAAGGAACAGCTACTTCTCTTCAACTATTCGGTTCTTAAACCAACCATCACAACCCTAATCACTACGGCTCATTAACACGATAACCACTTTGATGACCCTGTACTGAAATGAAAGTGGATGTTTTATTCTAATTTTGTTCTTTCGCGTTAATTAAATGTGTATAATTTATAACAAGACACACAAATTGTTGCAGGAACTCAGCAGGCCTGGCAGCATCTATGGAAATGAATAAACAGTCAGGTTTTTGGATCAAGACCTTTCTTCCGGACTGGAAATGAAGAGGGAAGATGCCAGAATAGAAAGGTGGGAGGAGGGGAAGAAGGACGTAATTTTATTTATTTATTGAGATACAGTTAGAGATTTATTTATTGAGTGCAGAACTGGCCTTTCCGACCTTTTGATCCACACCAGCCAACAATCCCCAATTTAACCTTTACTTAATCACAGCACAATTTGCAATGACCAATTCATCTTCTGACTGGTACATCTTTGGACTGTGGGAGGAAACCGGGGTATGTGGAGGAAACCCACACAATCACGGGGAGAATGCGTAAACTCCTTATGGATAGTTGCGGGAATGGAAGCTGAGTCACTGGTACTGTAAGGCATTGCGTTAATCACTACATTACCATGTCGCCCCTTCCACAGACGCTGCCTGACCTGCTGATTTCCTCCAGCATTTTGTGTCTGTTGCTCTGGTTTTCTGGCACCTGCAGAATCTCTTGTGCTTCTGTATAATTTACATTTAATTCATGTTTTCCTCTTGAATGCTGCTATGTGCATGTGAGGTTGCTGCAAATAAAGCTTTTCATTGTACCTGTGCATACAATACTTAAAGATTAGCTTTATTTGTCACACGTACAATGAAGCGTTGAAACACGCAGTGAAATGCATCATTTGCGTCCATGACCAGCACAGTCCAAGGTTGTGATGGAGGATACCCGCGAGCTTCGGCTTCCTTGCAGTGCTGACATAGCGTGCTCTCAACTCAGGAACCATAACCGATTGTGTTTGCAATGAGGGAGGAAAACCACGCGGTCACGCATATGCCTTACAGACAGCGGCGGGAATTGAACCCAGATCGGTGATCACTGGCTTTGTGAAGCGAAGCGCTGAACACTACACCATCATGCTGCCCTTCATGGTTTTTAAGGCCATAAGACCATAAGAGATAGCAGCAGAATCAGGCCATTAGGTCCACTGAGTCTGCTCTGCCATATCATCATGGCTGATCCATTTTTCCTCTCAGCCCTCTGCAAAACACTAAGGGGCAGAAAACGCTGGTGGGAGTTGTGTACAGGCCACCTAAAAGTAGTAGTGAGGTTGGGGATGGTATTAAACAGGAAATTAGAAATGTGTGCAATAAAGGAACAGCAGTTATAATGGGTGACTTCAATCTACATGTAGATTGGGTGAACCAAATTGGTAAGGGTGCTGAGGAAGAGGATTTCTTGGAATGTATGCGGGATGGTTTTTTGAACCAACATGTCGAGGAACCAACTAGAGAGCAGGCTATTCTAGACTGGGTATTGAGCAATGAGGAAGGGTTAATTAGCAATCTTGTTGTGAGAGGCCCCTTGGGTAAGAGCGACCATAATATGGTGGAATTCTTTATTAAGATGGAGAGTGACATAGTTAATTCAAAAACAAAGGTTCTGAACTTAAAGAAGGGTAACTTTGAAGGTATGAGACGTGAATTAGCTAAGATAGACTGGCAAATGATACTTAAAGGATTGACGGTGGATAGGCAATGGCAAGCATTTAAAAATCGCATGGATGAACTGCAACAATTGTTCATCCCAGTTTGGCAAAAGAATAAATCAAGGAAGGTAGTGCACCCATGGCTGACAAGGGAAATTAGGGATAGTATCAATTCCAAAGAAGAAGCATACAAATTAGCCAGGAAAAGTGGCTCACCTGAGGACTGGGAACAAAAAGAGGGAGTTAGATATGGCCCTTGTGGCTAAAGGGATCAGGGGGTATGGGGGGAAGGCTGGTACAGGGTTCTGAGTTGGATGATCAGCCATGATCATACTGAATGGTAGTGCAGGCTCGAAGGGCTGAATGGCCTACTCCTGCACCTATTTTCTATGTTTCTATGTTTCTAGTCTCCTGCCTTCTCTCCTTATCCCCTCATGCCCTGACTAATCAAGAATCTATCAACCTCTGCCTTAAATATACCCAGTGACTTAGCCTCCACAGCTGCCTGTAGCAAAGAGTTCCACAGATTCACCACCCTCTGAATAAAGAAATTCCTCCTCATCTCCGTTCTAAAAGGACGCCCCTCAATTCTCAGACTGTGTCCTCTGGTCTTAGACTCTCCCACACCATAGAAAACTTCCTCTCCGCATCCACTTTATCAAAGTTTTTCACCATTCGTTAGGTTTCAATGAGGTCATCCCTCATTTTTATTGAATTCTAGAGAATATAGGCCCAAAGCCTCAAAGGAGCAGCATGGTAGCATAGTATTTAGCACTATGCTTTACAATACTGCTGACTCAGGTTCAATTTCTGCCATTGACTGTACAGAGCTTGTACGTTTTCCCTGTGACCATGTGAGTTTCTTCTGCATGCTCCAGTTTCCTCACACAGTCCAAAGACATGCCATATGACCGAAAGAAGCTGCAGAAGATCGTGAACACGGCGCAGCACATCACACAAACCAATCTTCCGTCCTTGGACTCAGTTTACACCGCACGCTGTCGGAGCAGTGCTGCCAGGATAATCAAGGACACGACCCACCCAGCCAACACACTTTTCATCCCTCTTCCCTCTGGGAGAAGACTCAGGAGCTTGAAGACTCGTACGGTCAGATTTGGGAACAGCTTCTTTCCAACTGTGATAAGACTGCTGAATGGATCCTGACCCGGATCTGGGCCGTACCCTCCAAATATGCGGACCTACCTCTCGGCTTTTTTGCACTACCTTACTTTCCATTTTTCTATTTTCTATTTATGATTTATAATGTAAATGTTTAATATTTAATAATTTTTACTATTTTTAATATTTAATATTTGTAATCCAGGGAGCGGGAAGTGCAGAATCAAATATCGCTGTGATGATTGTACGTTCTAGTATCAATTGTTTGGCGACAATAAAGTATAAAGTACATGGTAGATTAATTGGTCTTGTAAGTTGTCCCGTGATTAGGCGAGGGTTAAATTGGGGATTGCTAAGTGGCATGGCTTAAAGAGCTAGAAGGGCCTATTCTGCTTTGTATCACAATAAATAAATTATCTAATTAAGAGATGCAGAAATGCATACTAACCTTAAAAGTGAATTATAGTATTTACAATGTATATCTCTGTTGACCATATGACTTGGACAGGAATCTTCTTAAATTGTTCCTCGTTTTGAGGTTGGCTGGTTCTCAGGTGAAGGGAAATATTCAAACAGGATTGACCTCTGCTGTAACAAGAATGTGGATCAAGAGGCATTCTTTGAGGACGGCGAGAATTCCTTCTGCCAATGGCTAATTGTCTGTTCAGAGCTATGGGGACAATCAGTCAACAAGATTTATTTAAAAGTGAGTTTTCTGAAAGGCAAACTTGCACAAACACCTGCAAAGTTTGAGCAGACACCAGCGAGGGGAGGGGGAGAGAGAGACAGACAGACAGACAGACAGAAAGAGAGAAACAGAAAGAGACAGCAGCTTGATAAATCTCCCAAGGAGATGAGATTGATACTCAAATATACACAGCTCAGTATACAAACAGTGCATTCCACGCACAATCCTTCATGGCTGTGGGCAAGATTAAGTTTATCTGAGGAAAACATATTGCATGAGGGAGATCTCCAAATGTAATGAGCAACTTTAAGCAGGCAGGACCTTCAGGAATGCAATCAATGCATCTTTATCTGCAGCCTATCCAACCATTCCCTGCAACTTTAGTGTTCCATATTTACTCTTGAGACACCAGAGAGTGCAGATGTTGGACTCTGGAGCAACACATACAAAGTTGTTGGAAAGGTTCAGCGGGTCAGGCAGCGTCTGTGGGGGAAAGGACTGCTGACGTTTTGAATCATGAGAAAAGGCCCTTTGGCCTATACACATCCACGCCAAACAAAGTTCATAATTTAAAGTAAATTTATTATCAAAGTACTTATATGTCACCATATGTTGGGGTAGCACAGTAGCGTAGTCGTTAGCACAGAGCTTTACACTACAGGTGACCCAGGTTCAGTTCCCGCCACTGCTGGTAAGGAGCTTGTACCTTTTCCCCTTGATTACGTGGGTTTCCTTTGGAGGCTCCGGTTTTTTCCCACAGCCCAAAGACCGACCAGTTGATAGGTTAATTGATCATTGTAAATAGCATGGCCACAAACAGTCTCAGACAGCCAGGTTCAGCTCCTGGTCTTCATGTGTGGTTTAGCTATAAAGTTCACTGGAACCGTTTTGACTGAGAGGAGAAGGGGTAAAGGAAGGTTGTGGTCCCTTAAAACCAATCTCTTTAGGCAGACAGGGCTCATTAGTGTTCACCTAGGAGAAGAAACACTCTGATTTCAAACTTTCACTGCCTTGTGATTCTACTCACTCATGGGGAAGAATTTGGGAGTAAACCTCAAGGAAAAATCAGGAGCTGGATTCCGTAAGGCAGCCCTACCTTGAGTTCAACACTGACTGGCAACTCCTGCAATGCCGCTGGATGCCAAACTGTATTGGTCTCTACCGTTCCTTTGGATTCATCAGCTACCTGGAGAGGGAGAACCTGCTGCATAGACAACACCTTGATCTCCATATTGTACTGCCTTGGCTTGCTTATTGGCTTGTGTATCACATACATAGCTAGGAGGCAACATCCAAGCATTGGAGGGCCTCTCTAGTTTATAATTCCCCAACTCAAGATAAAGATCTCACTCTGTCTATGTCCCTTATGATTTTATATACAGTATCTCTCTGAGATCTCCTTTCAGTCTCCAATGTTCCAAGGAGCAAAGGGCCACCCTGCCTTGTCTCTTCCTAAACTCAGTCCCTGGAACTTGGTCTGAACCGTGTTAAAACATGAACTGTCCATCTCTCTCCATAGATACTTCCTGACCCATTGACTTCCTCCAGCACTTTGTGTGTTGCTTTAAATGAGTTTCTTTTAAGTTTGGAAGAATGAGGGGGGATCTCATTGAAAGCTATTGAATACTGAAAACCCTAGATAGAATGGATGTGGAGAGGATGTTTCCTATCGTGAGAGCGTAAGACCAGAAAGTACAGCCGCAGAATGGGACATTCCTTTAGAATAGAGATGAGGAGGAATGTCTTTAGCCAAAGGAATCCGTGGAATCCATTGCCACAGATGACTGTGGAGGCCAAGTCATTAGGTGCATTTAACATGGAAGTTGATAGTTTTTTTTTATTAGTAAGGGTGTCAAAAGCTAATGAGAGAAGGTAGGAGAATGGTGTTGGGAGGGAAAATAAATCAGCCCTGATAGAATAATGGAGCAGACTCAATGGGCCAGGTGGCCTAATTCTGCTCTTCTCATCTCCAGCTAGTAGTCCATTGGTCCAGGTGACTTATTCCTAGCTGTGAGATTCCTGCTCTTCATTATAGGTTCAGTTCCGACCAGAGAAATCGCTGCTGCTCATAAGGAATTGAGAATCAATTGAAAAGAGAAATGGTCCCTTAAATTAAATCAGATCAGTCACCAAGGCTAAAAGGCAATTACATTTTTTCCTCTGTTTTTAATGACTATGAATCTGAAATAATCGTCATCCGTGCAAAAATCATCCATTTTCCAATTCGAATTAATTATGCTTGGCACATTCGCATAATGAAGGCCGTGGTTAATTGTGGAATGAGTCATTATCAAGAATAACTCAAATACTGGAAGTCTAGTCATACGATGTGACTCAGTGTTCATTAAATCAACATTGTTCACACATTACACTGGCCCATTACATATGATATCAAACCCGGGTTGTTGTTTTTGGAGCGTTGGAGGCTGAGGGGAGATCTGATAGAGGTTTATAAGATTATGAGAGGCTTAGACAGAGTAGATGGGGAGTATCGTTTTCCCAGTGTTTCAACATTTTAGGGTCAAATGTCTAATACCAGCTATTAATAATAATATTGCATTTAAGGTGAGAGCAAACTTCTACGGAGGTACTGTGGAGAGCATTCTAACTGGCTGCATCACCATCTGGTTTGGAGGGGGTGGGGAGCTACAGCACAGGGTTGAAATAAGCTGCTGAGAGTTGTAAACTAAGTTAGTTTGATCATGGGTACTAGCCTCTGTAGTATCCAGGGCATCGTCAAGGAGCAATGCCTCAAGAAAGCGGCATCCATTGTTAAGGACCCCTGTCACCCAGGTCATGCCTTGTTCTCACTGTTACCATTAGGAAGGAGGTACAGAAGCTTGAAGGCACACATTCAGCGATTCAGGAACAGCTTCTTCCTATCTGCCACCCGATTTCTGAATAGACATTGAACATTATCTCACTCCGTCTTTATTTCTATTTTTGCACAACTTATTTAATATATCTACTATATATCTGTAATTCATGATTTTTTATCTATTGTTATTGTATTGCATTGTGATGCTGCCACAAAGACACAAATTTCATCACATATTTCAGCGATATTAAACCTGATTTTGATTCTGCGGTGATAAATTCAGAGGAGATGTGAGGGGCAGGTGTTTTACACAGAGGGTGGTGGGTGTCCGGAACGTGCTGCCAGGGATGCTGGTAGAAACAGATACATTAGGGACTTTGAAGAGATAGGCACATGAATGTGGAGAAAACAGAATATGGACATTGTGTAGGCAGAAGAGATTAATTTAGTTGACCATTTGATTGGTTTGGCACACACTGTGAGCCAAAGAGCCTGTTCCTGCGTTGTACTGTTCTAAGATCTTTTAAGAGGTGTTTAGATGGAACAGGCAGGGAACAGAGGAATCTGCAGGCAGATGTGCTGTTCAAATTGGCATCATACAATCTGCCAGAAGAACTCAGGCAATGGAACCAGATTCCAACATTTGCAGTCCATCCACTTCAAGATTCAGCGTGTTGTGCATTCGGAGATGCTTTTCTGCACACCACTGTTGTAACATGTCGCCTGTCGCCTTCCATGGAACCATAGAACACTACAGCACAGAAAACAGGCCATTCAGCCCTTCTAGTCCGTGCCGAAACTTTATTCGGCTAGTCCCATTGACCTGCACCCAGTACATAACCCTCCAGACCTCTCCCATCCATGTACCTATCCAATTTATTCTTAAATCTTAACAGTGAGCCCGCATTTACCACGTCAGATGGCAACTCGTTCCACACTCCCACTACTCTCTGAGTGAAGAAGTTCCCCCTAATGTTCCCCCAAACCTTTCCCCTTTCACTCTAAACCATGTCCTCTCGTATTTATCTCTCTTAATCTAAGTGGAAAGAGCCTACTCACATTTACTCTGTCTAAACTCCTCATAATTTTGTAAACCTCTATCAAATCCCCCCTCATTCTTCTATGTTCCAAGGAATAAAGTCCTAACCTGTTCAATCTTTCCCTGTAACTCAACTCCTGAAGACCCGGCCACATCCTAGTAAATCTTCTCTTCACTCTTTCAATCTTACTGATATCCTTCTTATAGTTAGGTGACCAGAACTGCACACAATACTCCAAATTTGGCCCCACCAATGTCTTATACAACCTCACCATAACATCCCAACTCCTATACTCAATACTTTGAATTATGAATGCCAGGACGCCAAAAGCCTTCTTTACAACCCTGTCTACCTGTGATGCCACTGTCAGGAAATTATGTATCTGAACTCCCAGATACCTTTGTTCCTCTGCACTCCTCACTGCCCTACCATTTACTGTGTATGTCCTACCTTGATTTGTCCTTCCAAAATGCAACACCTCACTTGTCTGCATTGAATTCCATCTGCCATTTTCAGGCCCATTTTTCCAGTTGGTCCAGATCCCTTTGCAAGCTTTGAAAGCTATCTTCGTTGTCCACAACGCCTCCAATCTTAGTGGCATCAGCAAACTTGCTGATCCAGTTTACCACATTATCATCTAGATCATTGATATAGACAACAAACAACAATGGTCCCAGCACAGATCCCTGAGGCACACCACTAGTCACAGGCCTCCAGTCTGAGAAGTAATCATCCACTACCACTCTCTGTCTTCTCCCACACAGCCAATTTCGAATCCATTTTACAACCTCTCCATGGATACCTAGTGTCTGAACCTTCTGAACTAACCTCCCATGTGGGACCTTGTCAAAGGCCTTACTAAAGTCCATGCAGACAACATCCACAGCCTTTCCTTTGTCTACTTTCTTGGTAACCTCCTCAAAAAACTCTACAAGATTTGTTAAACACGATCTATCACATACAAAGTCATGCTGACTATCTTTAATCAGCCCTTGTCTGTCCAAATACTTGTATATCCGATCTCTCAGAACACCTTCCAATAATTTATCTACTACTGATGTCAGGCTCATCGGCCTGTAGTTACCTGGTTTACTTTTTTAAACAACGGTTCAACATGAGCTACCCTCCAATCCTTCGGAACCACACCCATGGCTAAGGACGTTTTAAATATTTCTGCCAGGGCCCCTGTAATTTCTACACTAGTCTCTCTCAAGGTCCGAGGAAATATCATGGCAGGCCTGAGGAATTTATCTACCTTTATTCGCTGTAAGACAGCAAGCACTTTCTCCTCTTTAATCTCTATATGTTCCATGACACTACTGCTTGTTTCCCTTCCTTCCATATACGCTATGCCAGTTTCCTGAGTAAATACTGATGCAAAAAAACTGTTTAAGATCTCCCCCATCTCGCAAGGCTCCACACATAGATGACAACTCTGATCTTCTAGGGGACCAATTTTGTCCATTACAATCCTTTTACTCTTAATATACTTGTAGAAACCCTTTGGGTTTATCTTCACATTATCTGCCAAAGCAACCTCATGTCTTCTTTTTGCCTTCCTGATTTCCTTCCTTAGTATTTTCTCACATTTTCTATACTCTTCAAGTACCTCATTTGTACCTTGTTGCCTATACCTGCTATACACCTCTCTCTTTTTCTTAACCAGATTGCTAATATCCCTTGAAAACCGAGGTTCCCTATGTCTGTTGATTTTCCCTTTAATCCTGGCAGGAACATGCACATTCTGCACTCTCAAAACTTTGCCTTTGAAGGCCTTCCACATACTGAACACATCTTTGCCAGAAAACAACTTATCCCAATCCACTCTTCCTAGATTCTTTCTCACTTCCACAAAATTGGCCCTTCTCCAATTTAGAACCTCAGCTTGAGGACCAGACCTATCCTTATCCATAATTAACTTGAAACTAATGACATTATGGTCACTGGACCCAAAATGTTCGCCTACACATACCTGTCACCTGACCTGTCTGGTTCCCTAATAGGAGATCAAGTATTGCATCCTCTCTCATTGATACCTCTATATATTGATTTAAAAAACTTTCCTAAACACATTTGAAAAACTCCAAGCCAGCTAGCCCTTTCACAGTATGGGAGTCCCAGTCAATATGTGACAAGTTAAAATCCCCTACTATTACAACTTTCTGTCAGCTTGAACCAGTCTGGCCATTCTCCTCTGACTTTATCTTAATGTATTTTTATTTTATTTAGGGATACACAACAGTAACAGGCCCTTCCAGCCCAGTAGCCTGCACGTCACAATTATACACATGTAACCAATTAACCAACTAACCCATACGTACTTGGAATGTAGAAGGAAACCCAAGCACAGGGAAGGAACCCATGCTGTCATGGGAAGAACATACAAACTCCTTTGCCCACAAAACTGCCACTCACTGGGTGTTCTTTGCTTTTCGCTGCATTCTCTGTAAACTCTAGAGACGACTGTGTGTGAAAATCCCAGGAGATCAGCAGTTTCTGAAATTCTCAAATCACCAGCAATCATTTCATGGTCAAATCACGTGGCAGCAGTTCAGTGCATAAAAGTATGCGGACATGATTGAGGGGTTCAATTGTTGTTCAGACTAAACATCAGAACAGGGAAGAAATGTGATCTAAGTGACTATGACTGTGGGAGAATAGTGCAAAAAATACATTCAGTGAGAGTCAGTTACGTGGGAGAAAATGCCTTATTAGTGAGAAAGGTCAGAGGAGAATGGTCAAACTGACAGGAAGGAGACACTCACTCGAATAACCCAGCGTAACAACAGTGGTGTGGAGAAGAACATCTCTGAATGCACAACATGTCACACCTTGAAGTGAATAGAATACAGCAGCAGAAGACCACACTGTGATTTTAGTAAAATGACCACTGAGTAATATCATGTGCTGTTTTGGTCATTTACCTACAAGGAAGATGTAAATAAGATTGAAAGAATACTGATAATTTACAAGGATGTTACCAGGACTGGAAGGACAAAAATAAAAGGAAAGATTTGATAGATTAGAACTTTATTCCCTAGAACGTATTTGATAGAGGTGTGCAAAATTATGAGGGGTATAGATATGGTAAATGCAAACAGACTTTTTCCACTGAGGTTGAGTGAGCCTAAAACTAGAGCTAAGGGAAAAGTTTAAGGGAACATGAGGTCCATGCAGCCATGGGAGCAGATGGTGGGTGGTCGTATGAGCAGCTGGTGCATATCCCAAGTACTGGTTATGCAACCACTGACGCCAGGCAGACAATCTCTGAAGAGTATTGATAATGGCTGGGGTCACCTATCTTGTAAAGATATTGTCCGGAAGAAGGCAATGGCAACCCAGTTCTGTAGAAAAATTTGCCCATGTCATATGACATGGCACATAATGATGATGACGATGATGACTGCAAGGAAAGAGGTTTGAACGAGGCAGCTAGATTTTCCAAAGTACTAAAAATTTAAGAACACTTGCATCTACTTCCAGCTCTTGTTCTGACATTTAGAAAGTAAAACAGGACCAGATGTTTGGCCTCTTAAAGCTTGAACATCTGTTTGTATGTAGAAAAATACAAACGGATGTTTTTTTTTGTATGAGTCAGAGCGATCCTTTCACCAGTAAGGTCTGTTCTTGCATTTGGAACAAATTATTGTAGACACGTCCCACCACAGAGTGAACCTCTGTTACTTTGTGAGAACCAAAACCAAATTTATTATCGCTTACTTGCACGACATGAAATCTGAGGTAGACCAGCTGGTGAAATGGTGTCAGCAACCTTGCACTTAACGTTAGTAAGGCCAAGGACTTCAGGGTTGGGAAGCCAGGAGAACATTCCATGATCCACATCGAGGGGTCAGCAGTGGAAAGGATGAGCAACTTCAAGTTCTTGGGTGTCAACATCTGCCAAGATCTGAATTGGGCCCAACCTATTGATGTCATTAGAAAGAAGACACACCTGTGGGTATATTTCATTCAGAGCTTGTGGAGATTTGGTGTGTCACCAAAGACTGGCAAATTTGTATAGACATATGGTGGAGAGCATTCTGACTGGTTGCAATACCACCTGGTATGGAGGCTGTAATGCACAGAATCAGAATCATGGGCATTACCCTCCACACTACTGAAGACCTCTTCAAAAGGAAATGCCTCAAGACGGCAACATCCATCATTAAGGACGCTCACCGCCCGGGACATGCCCTCTTCACATTACTACCATCAGTGTGGAGGTACAGGAGCCTGAAGATGCACATTCAATGTTCCAGGAGCAGCTTCTTCCTCTCTGCCAGTGGATTTGTGAATGGTCCACGAACCCGTAAACACTACTTCACTATTCTGCACTCTTTGTGCACTCTTTATTTTTTAAGTATTTCTTATAGTTTTTGCTTATTTTTTGCTTATGAATTTCACAGTACTGCTGCCAACAAATTTCACAACATGCCGTGCTGTGCAAATGCCTAAGATGTTTACACAGTACTGTAGTAATTTTATGTATTGTACTGCACTGTTGCCACCAAAAAAAACAATTTCATTACATATGTGAGTGATGACAAACCTGATTCTGACATGGCTCTCTACTCTGGTCTGAAAGTGGAAAGGGGACAGGGAGGGGAGAATCATGGTTGGGAAAAGGGAAAGGGAGAGGGGAGGGAGTGGGAAGCGCCAGAGGGACATTCTGTAATGAGCAATAAACCAATTAATTGGAATCAAATGACCTTGCCTGGTGTCTCAGGTCACCCCCTACCCCTGGCACTCCTTCTCTGCCACCCGTCCCACAGCCTTCCTGCGGCACTCCACCCTCGCCATTCCCAACATCCTTTACTCCCGCCAGAATTACATACTCACTCTCCGCTCCACGTTGACAAATACAGTCCTGTGCAAAACTATGTATATATGTTCCTAAGACTTTTGCACATACTGTATCTCAGTGATAATAAACCTGATACTGACTCTGATTCGGATTGCTTTGCAAATTGTAGACTGTTTTGTGTTCTAATTGTGTTTACTTTTTGTTAAAATTGAGTAATATTCCTTCTTACTTGATGTTCTTCTTGTGAATGTTGTGAATCTAATGTTAAGGTGGCATGGTAGCATAGTGGTTAGCAAATGCTTTACAATGCCAGGTTATCTGAGTTCAATTTCCGTCTCTGCCCGTAAGGCGTAAGGAGACTGTACGCTCTCCCTGTGACTACGTGGGTTTCCTCCGGGTTCTCCGGTCCCACAGTCCAAAGACATACCAGTCGGTAGGTTGATTGGTTAATGAAAACTGTCCCGTGATTAGGCTAGATTGTTGGGTGATGTGTCTCAAAGGGCCGGAAGGAACCGTTTCGCGCTGTATCTCAGTAATTGCCTGCAATGCTGCTGCAAGTTTTTCATTGCACCTGTGCACACATGGTCTTACGCAGCTGGCCAAAAGCTTCTTTCATTTGTCCCTCCATCGAGGCAGCCGAGAGCAGGAGTGCAGAGGCCATAAACAAATAAACTCCAAGGGCGACAACAAGATAGGCTGGGTGATCAAGGGTTCATCTGTAACATGCGCCAAACTAATTAAGCTAATGGTGTCTAATTAAACTAAACTCTTCTGCCTGCGCATGATCTATGAGTGTGCATATTCATGAGCTTATCTAAGCGCCACTTAATGGCCGTTCTTGTATCTGCCTTCACCAACATTGCAGGCTGTGCATTCCAGACACCTATCAATCTCTGTGTGAAAAGAAAACCCTTTGAGCCATACCCCCCTGCAATCCCATGATTTAACCCTAGCCTAATCACGGGACAATTTACAGTGACTAATTAACATAGTAACTGGAATGCCTTTGGATACTGGGAGGCAACCGGAGCACCTGGAGGATACCCACATAAACACGGGGAGAATGTACAAGCTCCTTATAGACAGTGGCGGGAATCGTACCCAGATCATTGGTATTGTAAGTGTTGTGCTAACCACTACACTAACGTTCTGCCATAATGCCCTTGATTAGTCAGGCATGAAGGGATACGGGGTGAAGGTAGCAGATTGGTGCTGAGACAGAAATGGATCAGCCATGATGAAATGGTGGAGCAGACTCAATGGGCCAAATGGCCTAATTCTGCTCTGATTGTCTAATTGTCTTATTGTCTAATGTTGGTACCATTCGTAAGAAGTTTCTGTAAGTCCTCCCCGTGGCATGTGTGGGTTTCCCCTGGGTGCTTTGGTTTCTTCCACTGTCCAAAGTTGCCCCGGGTAGGTTAATTGGTCATTTTAAATAGTCCCATGATTGGGTTTGGGTTACACTGGTGTTGTCGGGGGTTCCTTCTGTAGTGTAGCTCAGAGAGCCGGTTAGCTCCTATTCCATGCTTTATCACTAAATAGATAAACCTGTCCCTCACACCTTCCTCACCTCTCATCTTAATAGCATATCCTCTGCTATTACAGAGGAACAGTACAAAATGTCTGCTCTCTCTTTGCCACTCATTTTATAAAATTCTATCTTATCTCCTCTCAGCCTGAGAAAGTGACTCTAGTTTGTCCACTATCTCCTTTTTGCTCATGCCCTCTAATCCGGGCAAAATCCTGGTGAACCTCCATCATCAGCTTTCTGAATGGACAATATACCAACCCATTAATACTACCTCACTCTTTTTGCACTACGTTTTGAATTTAATTTATATATATTTGATGTTGTAATTTATGGTACTTGTTATGTTTTGCTCTGTACTGCTGCTGCAAAACAGCGTAAACACATAGTGAATAATGGACTACCTTCATACAGTGTTGTCAATGATTACATCCTCCAAATCTTCAGTTTCATTGTAACAATCAAGATGTTACCTTCAAAGTAGGAACCACAAAGAATTCAACACTTTCAAGTTCTTCATAGTTTCTAATTTGTTGAAGTGAAATTGGGAACCTGCTGGAGGGTCTTGGCCCAAAACGTCAGCTGTATTCTTTTCCATAGATGCTGCCTGGCCTGCAGAGTTCCTCCAGCAATTTGTGTGTGTTGCTTTGATGTCCAGCATCTGCAGAGTCTCTTTTGTTTGTGAAGTGAAATTGTTTCATTTTCACTCCCAGCCGTTTCTGGCATTTCCAAGTCTAATGCTTGAAACTGCAGTGAGCAAAACAGTTCTGAATTGCCTTACTGTTTATTTCTCACCAACTACCAGTGACAAGACTCACCGTTTTGTGAACACAAGCACACGCAACTGACGTTACTTCAAAATGGCTTGCTTGAAGCAGTGTTGTGCCTAGCAGCCATGCAATTGCACACAACTAATGCTAGTTTGAAACGGTTCAGCCACAATCTGCTGCCCCAGATACGCAGCACAATGACCCAAAAAACAAAAAGAATCCTGGCTATTTCTTTCTTTAGTTTATGTTCTTTAAGAGTTGTCCCAAATAAGTGGCTACCCTGATTAACCAATGGCCCAATTAACCACAATATATGGCATATACATTTTTAATTATATTTATTTATAATTAATTTTATGTGTGTGTGTGTGTGTGTGTGTGTGTGTGTGTGTGTGTGTCTGTGTCTGTGTATTAGAGATATATATCCAACAATGCTTCTTCATCCTTACATTCATAGTCAATGCATTAAGGACTGTTGCCGCTTATGTGGCCCTCTATGGTGGTATACTACTACAATAAAGAAGGGGCTTCCTCACACAACTTGGCTACTCCCTCTCTAGTAGCAGAATAGTACTATAATGTGGTCCTTCCCCACCAAGCCCCTGTGGTGGCTGTACCAAGCTTCGGTATGCCCCTCAGCACATACACTTGCAGCCTTGAATGCACCATCTCTCCATGGACATCTCAATGTGACTCACAGTTGTTTAATGTCATTTCCAATATACAAGTGTAAAGGAGAACAAATTAATTGTTACTCCAGATCTGATGCAGCACAAAAAAAACGGTAAGCTAAAGAACATAACAATAATAAAAAACACAATGAATATACATAAGATTAGCTAATATACGTAGATTGATTGTACGTCCATAAGGTGATGCTTGGCACTTGGGTGTCTGCACCTAAGGTGACTGACAGGAAATGATAAAGTAGTGGTGATTGGGGGTGTGGAGGGGTGGGTTAGTGGGTGGGGGTGTTGATCAGCCTTACTGCCTGAGGAAAGTAACTGTTTTTGAGTCTGGTGGTCTTGGTGTAGTCTCCTTGCTAATGGGAGTGGTTCAACCAGTCTGTGAGCAGGGTGGATGGGATCCTTTAGGATGTTATTAGCCTTTTTCTGGCATCTTTCTGTGTATACATCCTTTGCGTATAGGCCGGTGACGCACCGGGCAGTTCCTGTACCATGCTCTGATGCAGCTTGTCAGCATGCTCTCTGCTGTGCATCAGTAGAGTGACGTGAGTATAGATGTGTAGAATCCAGCTCTCTTCAGTCTCCTCAGAAAGTAGAAGCATTGGTGAACTTTGCTGTCTGGTGGGATCTGTTCTGGGGCCATGAGAGGTTTACAAGATTTTATTTATTTATTTATT
The DNA here is from genome assembly GCF_963921235.1 of Mobula hypostoma. NCBI lineage: Eukaryota > Metazoa > Chordata > Chondrichthyes > Myliobatiformes > Myliobatidae > Mobula > Mobula hypostoma. The sequence continues at coordinate 5,547,085 of NC_086107.1, forward strand.
GATTGATTGATTGATTGATACAGCACAGAATAGGCCCTTCCAGTCCTTGGAGCCACACCACCCTTCAATCCCTCGATTTACTGACAGTAGCAGGAATTGAACCTGGATCATAGAAACCATAGAAACTACAGCACAGAAACAGGCCTTTTGGCCCTTCTTGGCTGTGCCGAACCATTTTCTGCCTAATCCCACTGACCTGCACACGGACCATATCCCTCCATACACCTCCCATCCATGTATCTGTCCAATTTATTCTTAAATGTTAAAAAAGAACCCGCATTTACCTCCTTGTCTGGCAGCTCATTCTATACTCCCACCACTCTCTATGTGAAGAAGCCCCCACTAATGTTCCCTTTAAACTTTTCCCCCCTCACCCTTAACCCATGTCCTCTAGTTTTTTTCTCCCCTTGCCTCAGTGGAAAAAGCCTGCTTGCATTCACTCTATCTATACCCATCATAATTTTATATACCTTTATCAAATCTCCCCTCATTCTTCTACGCTCCAGGGAATAAAGTCCTAACCTATTCAACCTTTCTCTGTAACTGAGTTTCTCAAGTCCCGGCAACATCCTTGTAAACCTTCTCTGCACTCTTTCAACCTTATTTATATCCTTCCTGTAATTTGGTGACCAAAACTGAACACAATACTCCAGATTCGGCCTCACCAATGCCTTATACAACCTCATCAAAACATTCCAGCTCTTATACTCAATACTTCGATTAATAAAGGCCAACGTACCAAAAGCTCTCTTTACGACCCTATCTACCTGTGACAACACTTTAGGGAATTTTGTGTCATCTATGCTGTAAAGTGTTGTGCTAATTACTATGCTAGCGTGATACTCTATGTGCACTCACAGGAGTTGGTAGCCATCTGTTATGTCTTGTTGACACTGAGGAAGAGGTTATTTGGCCTCAAGCTCTTCCACATCTTCTCTGTAGGCCATTGCATTCGAAGTTATCCAACACCTCCATTGAAATTTTCAAGAAATATTTGGCTTAAATATGCTTCAGACCCCTCAGTTAGACAGCAACTCAGTAAACTGAAGGTGTCTCCAGCAAGATGTCCGAACCTGCATCATTTAACTGGTGGGATTCGTGCCTCTCAGTGCCGGTCACAAGGTTAAGCACCAATCTGCGGGTGTGAATGCAATCTAGGTTTACAGGAAGGAAAGATATAATCCTGCTGATCCCAGAGGATGTATTTAGCCAGACTGAGCCATGTTTCATTTTATGATCTAATCTGAACATTAACATCAACTTTAATCTCTGCTCTTTATTTTTCCTTCACTACAGCCCAACCTAGGCACGAATTCCCCTACTAAATCCTCTTTTAATACTCTCTTCACTGTTATGATGCCTTGAAATTGCATTCAGTAAGTATTAATATCTCCTTGTATGACTCTGTGTCAAATATGATTCGATGATACTCTTGTTATGTGTTTGGTGACATTTTTCCAAGTTAAAGGAGCTATTTAAACACTTCAGTTATTTAATAATTTGCCTACATAGTACCACACGTCCATTAAATCTCACTGTTGCTAAAGCAATAATTTGGAGACAGAAACATTTCTCGGACACACAGAGTATGAAATTGACATATATTTTCTAATTTTATAATTGATATGAAATTGACAATATAAAAAATGTCAATGGGACTAGTTTGGCATGGACTAGATGGGCCAAAGGGTCTGATTTTGTGCTGCTGTGCTCATGACTGTATGAATCAGTGACATCAAAGTAGTGACAAGTTGCAATAATTTGGCATTTGTTTCCAAAAATAGGTTTATCATCTGTATTTACTTCATTACAAGAATATCTCTGTGGGATTCATTTACATTTCTATGATGCTGTTAGGTTAACATACTCATCCCTGTCCGTCTACATACATATCACTGTTCATGTACATAATTCATTCCACAGCAACACACACAAAATGCTGGAGGAACTCGGCAGGTCAGGCAGCATCTATGGAGAGGTGAAGCCAGGTGGGGGGAGGGGGGGGGATGAATTGAGAAGCTGAGAGGTGAAGGGATGAAGAGGCAAAGGGCTGAAGAAGAAGGAATCTGATAGGAGGGGAGAGTGCACCATTAGAGGAAGGGAAGGAGGAGGGGCACCAGAGGGAGGTGATTGGCAGGTGAGGAGAAGAGAAGGGGTGAGAGGGGAGCCAGAGGGCAATGGAAAAATATACCATTCTTTCTCTCCAATAATACAGAATGATAGAGCCTTACAGCACAGCAATATGCTCTTTATCCTATCTCGTCCATGCAGACCATCAAGTTATAGAGTCATAGAGTAGTACAACACAGATATAGGTTGTCCACATTGTCCACCTAGCTAGTCCCAATTTGCTGCATTCAGCCCATACCCCAAGAATCCCCACCCCTCTTTATACCTATACAAGACCATAAGACCATAAGTCATTGGAGCAGAATTAGGCCATTCAGCCCATCGAATCTGTTCTGCCATTCCATCATAGCTGATTCATTATCCCTCTCGACACATTTTCCTGCTTTCTCCCTTGTAATAGTTGGTGCCTTGATTAAAAAAGAACCTATCAACTTCTGCTTTAAATATTCCCAATGTTTCAGCCGGCACAACCATCTGTGGCAATGAATTCTACAGATTCACTAACTGCTGCCTAAAGAAATCCCTCCTCATCTCTGGTCCAAAGTGATGTCCATCTATTATGAGGATGTGCTTTCTGGTCTGACTCTCACACTATTGGAAACATCTCTACATTTTCTCCACGTCCACTCTATCTAGAACTTTCAATGTTACAATGAGATCCCCCCCACCATTGTTGTAAACTCCAGCGAGTACAGGCCCAGAAACATCATATGCTCCTCATGCCTGGGATGATTCTCATGAAACTCCTATGGACCCGCTCCAGTGACAGCACGTCATTTCTTAGACATGGATCGTAAACTGCTCACAGCACTCCAGAGTGATCTGACCAGTGCCTTGTCAGTATTACATCCTTGCTTTTCTATTCTTGTTCTCCTGAAATGAAAGCTTACATTGCACTTGCTGCTAAACTGATGGCGTTTTACCTGCCTCAACCCCTTCCTCTGGCAGCTCGTTCCAAATACTCACCATCACTATGTGAAGTCAAGTTCTTCAGAAGTTTGTAGAAGTTTGGCATGACATCTAAAACTTTAACAAACTTCTATAGATATGTAGGGGAAAGTATATTGTCTGGCTGCATCACAGCCTGGTATGGAAACACCAATGCCCTTGAATGAAGAATCCTGCATAAAAGTAGTGGAAACAGTCCAGACTATCAGGGGTAAGGCCCTCACAACCATTGAGCACATCTACACAAAACACTGTCACAGAAAAGCCGCATCCAACATCAGGGACCCCCACTACCTAGGACGTGCTCTCTTCTCGCTGCTGCCATCAGGAAGAAGGAACAGGAGGCTTAGGGCTCACACCACCAGGTTCAGGATCAGTTATTACCCCTCAGCCACCAGGCTCAAGCTAGAGGGGATTGCTTTACTCAACTTCACTTGCCCCATCATTGAAATGTTCCCACAACCAATGAACTCACTTTCAAGGACTCTTCATCTCACGTCTTCAATATTTATTGCTTATTACTTATTCTTTTTTGTATCTCAACAGTTTGTTGTTTTCTGCACTATGGTTGAACACCCTAGTTGGGTCATTTTTTATTGATTCTGTTATGGTTATAATTGTGTAGATGAATATGCTCACAAAAAAACCCTCCAAGATGACCACAACCTTGTAGTGTTTGGAGGCTTGCGTGCCTCGGTGACTCAGGGAGCTATGTTGGCTGGAGTCAGGGCCTTGTGCATTGGCTGTTGGTAGGGTCACCTTTGCCAAACAGGTCAAAGGGTAGAGGCCAGGCTAAGAGTGGTCCACCGGTCCTCAGGGTTAACAATCCTGACGGGTCAAAAAAAATTGTTACGGAAACAGCAATGAAGAATTCTTCTATACAAGCAGAGCTGGAAGACTTTCATTGCTGCCCTAAATGCCAGTGTTGTAATGCCAGGGCAGTAAGTACCACAAGAAAATTAATCTCAGGGTTGTATAAGGTGACATATGTGTACTTTGATGAAATAAAAGCTTCGAGCTTTGAACTTTGAATAGTTCGCTCTGTTTTAATCCCATTTACAGGCATTTGGCCTGTAGCCATAATACTTCAAGCGCTCATCCAGATGCTTCTATTATGAGAGTCTCTGCCACCCCCACCTCCTCAGGAAGTGTGTTCCAGGTTACAAACACCCTCTGAGTGAACATAATCTTCCTCAGATGCAATCAAATTCAAAGTCAAAGTCAAAACTAAACTTATTATCAAAGTACATATACGTCACTGTATACTGCCCTGAGATTCATTTTCTTGCAGACATTATAGAAAAATAAAGAAATACAACAGAATTTATGAAAAATGACACATAAACAAAAGATAACAACCAACCAATGTACAAAAGGAAACAAATTGTGAACACAAAAATAAATAAATAAAACTGAAACCATGATAAACACGGATTGATTCTGTAGATGCTGGAAATCCAGAGCACCACACACAAAATGCTGAGGAACTCAGTAGGTCAGGCAGCATCTATGGAGAAGAATAAGAAGTCAACGTTTCAGGCTGAAACCCTTCTGACCTGCTGAGTTCCTTTAGCATTTTGTGTATGTTACTGAGAACGTGACTTGTAGAGTCCTTGACAGTAAGCTAGTAAAATGTACCATTTCCTTGCCCAGTTCTTTAGCCAATCATTATAATTCTGCATCCCGCCCCCCCCAGCCTCACTGTCAACATCACCAACTTTTGTGTCATCTGCAAATTGACTGATTTTACCTCTGAGAGTCACATCAAAACTGTTAACATGAGGGTCTCAGCGGTGATTCCCGCGGTGCATCACAGTTTCTTTCAGAATGAACAGTGCCTGACATGTAGAGTATTCCCAACATTTTAAATTATTTTTTCTTTTCAGTGTTATTGATTCTGGGAAAATTTCCAGAGCATTCCTTTACCCTTCAAACATTAAATGCTGGAAAATAATAGCAGCTCAGATATACATATATTTTCAATAAGATCGAAAGGATGCAGGGAAAATTTTCAGGGATGCTGCCAGGACTTGAGGATCTCAGTTATGGGGAAAGATTGAATAAATTAGGACTTTATTTCCTGAAGCATTGGAGAATGAAGACATTTGATAGAGGCTTACAAAATTATGAGGAGTTTAGATAGGGTAAATGCAAGCAAGTACTTCCCTCTGAGGTTGTGTGAGACTAGAAGATGTCATGGGTAAAAGGTGAAAGGTGAAATGCTTAAGGGGAAATTCTTCACTCAGTGGGTAGTGAAAGTGTGGACGAGATGCCAGCAGAAGTAATGGATGTGGGTGTGATTTCAGCATTTAAGGGAAATTTGGATAGGTGCACGGATGGGAGAAGGATATGGAGGGCTATGGTCCGGGTGCAGCTCGATAGGACTAAGCAGCAAAAGAGTTCAGCATGGACTAGATGGGCCAAGTGGCCTGTTTCTGTGCTGTAGTGCTCTATGACTCTTTGATGTAATCTCTGGAGTGAAAAACAGGGCTGAGTTTCATGAGAATGTGGTTCCTCATTAAAATTGCTCTCATGGAATCTCTTAATTCACTGGAAAGATAGTATCTCTACAGTACAGGGGACACAGTACTCTGGAGTACAGAAGTAGTGTGACAGCAAAGTGTAATGGTTAGAGCAATACTTTACAGTGCCAGTGATCACTGATTGGCTTTCAATACCCACTGCTGTCTGTACAGAGTTTGCATGGTCTCGTCACGACTGTGTGGGTTCTCCATTTTCCTCCCACATTCCAAAGACATACCAGTTAGGGTTAGTGAGTTGTGAGCAGGCTACGTTTAGCAGCAGAGGCGTGACGACATTTGGGGGCTGCCCCCAAACACATTCTTGGACTGCGTTGGTCATTGACATAAATGATGTAATTCTCTATATGTTTCGCCGCTTCGATGTACATGTGACAAATAAAGCTTCACATCTCTTATCTCTCAGTGTCAGCTTAGAGTCTTTACTCGTGTTTCCGGAATGGAGCTTCTGCTTTCAGAGACAAGCATTTACCAATTAAGCCCTGATCTCTCAGAAGCCTAGACCATTGAAGCAGAGACAGAAGTTTGAAACTCACTATTATGGCTGGGAGATTCACATTCCTTTAATTATGTAATGCTAAGGAATGAATTTATAATGACCACTAAAACTGTCAGACTGTAGAAATGTATCTGGATCTCTTTTATTTTTTAGGCATCTGTCATCAACCTTCCTCACACAGTCACAGAATTGTACAGTGTGGAAACAGACCATCACATCCACCCTCAGACTAACGAGTGGAATTCAGTCCATATTGATCCCAAATTCCAGCACTTCTAAGTCTGGGTGATTCAAGTGTACAGCTTGAAAACTTCTCAACAGCTGTCAGCAACTCTGCTTCCACCACACTCTCAGGCAGAGTATTCCAGGTACTCACCACTCTCTGTCAAAAAAGCCTCCTCAGATCCCCTCTTTTTGCATCACACACTGGTAAAATTTCTCCAATATGAAGGAACACAAGAGTTTACAGAGAGCAATGAACTCAGCCAGTTCCATCATGGATACAGCTCTCCCTACTATCGAGGACATCTGTAAGAGGCGACACCTCAGGAATGCCACATCTATCACCATGCAGACCATGCCATCTTCTAGATGCTGCCAACAGGCAGGAGGTGCTGGAGCATTGACCCACACCTCAAGGTTCACCAGCAGCTTTCTTCCCACTGCCATCACGTTCCTGAACTGGCCTGAAGAACCCTAACAGTACCTCAGACGCTATCACCTGCGACGTGCGTTAATGTCATGATGAAAACTTTGTCAAGGACAGCAAGGTAGCACAGCAGTTAGTGCAATTGCTTTACAGTGATCACCAATCGGGCTTCGATTCCTATGGGGAGTTTGTACATTCTCCAGCTGACCCTGTGAGTTTTTTGCAGGTGCTCGGGTTTCCACCCACATTCCAAAGACATACAGGTCAGGGTTAGCAAGTTGTGAACATGCCATGTTGGAGATGAATACTTGCAGACTGCCCGCTGAAAAATCCTCATTGATTTGATTTGACTAAATTGATGCATTTCACTGTGTCGATGTCCATGTGTCAAATAAAGCAAATTTTTAAAGATTCAAAGTACATTTATTATCAAAGTATGCATGCAGTAAACAACCCTGAGATTTGTCTTCCCACAGACAGCCACGAAACAAAGAAAACTATGGATGCAGGACAAGGTGATGTGTGTAGCTGCATGAGGTGGGAGCTGGTGGACCCTATTGTGGTTTCCTGGTGACCACATCTGCAGCAAGAGTTGGCTGCTTAAGGAACTCGGGCTCAAAACTGATGACCTGGAATCTGAGCTTCAAACACTGTGATGCTTTAGAGTGCTTCAGGACGCAGTCACACCCATTAGATTAACTACTTAACAAGAGGGTGTGTTTGTGAGTAAGGCTCGTAGGGGATCCCAGAGGGGAGAGCTGGAGGAATTTCATCACTTGAGTTTGGCCAACAGCTCTCAGATTGTTAATCTCTGTGTGGATGAGAGTGGAGCTGTAGGAAGGATGGGTAACTGAACTGCGGCACCCAGGTTCAGGGAGTCATTTAAGAGGGGGGAAAGAAGAGAAATATAATTGTAATTGGAGGTAGTATAGTCAGGGGAATAGACACAATTCAGATTAGCTATTTCCACCCTGGCTGCCCACTCTATCTCTGCCTTTTATCATCTTGTACACCTCTATCAAGACCGCTCTCATCCTCCTTCGCCCCAAAGAGAAATATCCTACCTTACTTAACCTTTCCTCATAAGACATGTTCCCTAATCCAGGCAGGACCCTGGTAAATCTCCTCTGCGTCCTCTCTAAAGCTTCCACATCTTTCGTATAGTGAAACAACTAGAGCTGAACATAATATTCCAAATGCATTTCCCTGCTAATGAAATCATCTTCCTCTATCTACACTGTCAAATCCATTTCTACCACATTAAACACATCAATTATAATCAGCCCCTTAAAAATCTGAACACAACATCTAATCAAACTGATGGTTTAATTGCAACAGATAAACTCCGAGTCAAAATTATTAACAGACAGATTGCTAGATTGCTTTAAACAGAAACTAAAAACTGTTTCTGGGCTCAACAAAATTGGTTCTATTCAGTTTAGTTAGGTATAATAGACTCCAGAATTGAGGCTTGCAGGACTTAGTGTACACAGGCAATGCAAGGAGATGATAATTGCATTATAAGAGGAGAGATATTTCATTGTAACTGAATTGGGTTAATGGATCTTTCAGTTGTTTCTGCAGTGGCAGTGGACTGGAATTCAATACAGATAGGCTTTATCTGGTCCACCTCTCTGCTGTTTGCTGGGTTTTAGGAGATGATCACATTATTTCTTTCACTAGGGCAACAGTTTGCAGTTTGCAGCCGGCTGCAGACTCAGCAAATTGGCATTGATATCCAATTGGTGTCAAAGGCCAAACTAATTCTTCCTAAATTAGTGGTGAGTTCACAGGAACGAGAGAGAGAGCGAAAGAGAGAGGGAGGGAGAGGGGGAGAGAGAGAGGAAAACAGATGCATTACCACACTGTAATAACGGTCCTATGGGCAGAGCACTGCGTCAGCTGCAATTGGGAGATCACTGGAAGTTCAAGTTATTTCACTATTTTCCTCACAGAGTCATACAGCACAGAAACAGGTCAGTCAGCCCATCTATTCCATGCTGGTCTGATCTTATCCCCAGACCCATTGACCCGCACCTGGAGCACTGCCCTCCCTACCCCTCCCATCCATGCATCTATAGGACTTCTCTTAAACGTTGCAGTTGAACCTGTATCCAGCCCAGCAGCTCATTCCACACATGCACCACCCTCTCAGTGAAGAGGTTCCATCTCTGTTTCCGTCTAAATATTTCACCTTTCACCCTACACCTATGTCCTCTGGTTCTAGTCTCTCCCAACCTGAGAGGAATATGTCTGCATCTACTCACCCTATGACAATTTAGTATATCTCGACAAGGTCTCCCCTCATTCTCCTGCACTCCAGGAAATAAAGTCCTACCCTAGAACCATGGAGTCATTGAGCAGAACAGCACAGAAGTTTGCCCTTCGTGCCATCCAGTCCACCCTGAATGGTTATCCTGCTCAGTCCCATCAATGTGATGAGGGGTATAGACAAGGTAAATGCAAGAAGGCTTTTCCCACTGAGACGGCAAGGAGAGGTCATAGGTTAAGGGTGAAAGGTGAAATGTTGAAGGAAAACATGAGCTGAAACTTCCTCACCCAGAGGGTGGTGAGAGTATGGAACGAGCTGCCGGCAAGTGGTTGATGCAACTTTGACCTTGACGTTTGAGAGAAGTTTGAATAGATAACAGATGGGAGGGGTAAAGAGGGCTATGGTCCGAGTGTAGGTCTATACCCCTTCCATCCATGTACTCAACCAAACTTTTCTTAAATGTTGAAATTGAGCCCCCATCCACCACTTCTGCACCAGTCACACCATCATCTGTGTGAAGTTCGACCTCAGGTTCCCTTAAATAATTCACCTTTCACCCTTAACCTTTGACTTCAAGTTCTATTCTCAACCAACCTCAGTGGAAAAATCCTGCTTCCATTTACCCAATATATACCCCTCTTTCCTCAGCTGCCCCATTATTGCTCTTCCTCTTTGTACACCTTCCCATGTCGGAAGCATCTGCTACCTTCCATAGGCACAACAGCAGCTGTATTTCATTAGGAGTTTGAGGAGGTTTGGTTCATTAAGGATGTTATAGCTGGGGCAGGTAGTGGGGATAAGCTCCCTCTACCTATTAAATGCTCCCAATGGCATGCATCTCAAACAGCCTCTGACAAACAAGTCCAGCTCCTGGCCTTCACCTGTGGCTTAGCTACTAAGCCCAGTGGAACCTTTTCTACTGACAGGTAAAGGACAAAAGTGGGTTACTGTTGCCTTTAAAATAGTGGCTTTGGGCAGATGGGGCTTGTTGGCCTTGGTGGGCAGCTCATCTTGGAGAAGGAGAACTCTGATCTCAAACCTCTGCTGCCTTGTGGCTATACCCACTCATGGGGAAGGCTCTGGGAATAAACCTCGAGGAAAAATCTGCAGCTGGAGTCCTATATTGAGTTCAATGCTGACTGGCAACTCCAGTCTTTTTATTGGCTCTCCTCCATTATGTCCTGTTTAAGTTTAGAGAAAATAAGAAGTCGGACATTTGATACATCCTTTAACTTTGAGCAAATCTGGTGACCTTTTATTCAATATTTTCATTTAATTTGATTTATTACTCTTCCAATTTTTTTTTTGAAGTTTTAGATTTGATCAGAGAGTCTTGCTTTTTTTCTGGTCGCATCCTCAAAATGGACTGCCCAGTCCCTTTATTTTTGTTTCTTTTTTTTAATAGTGTAGTAGGGGTTTTTTCCTTCATTTAAAATTCAACGATTTTTTTCTTTCCTCTTCATGAATTGATAAGAGGAGAATTGCTGTTTCCTTTTTTTATTATATGTTTTATGTTAGCTTAACAATACGTACAACTTTGGTAATGTCTATCTTAATCTTAATTGATATATATATTTGAGATAATTCTCCTCTTGTTTATATTTATGTTCCTTTTAAATCAATAAAAAGATTAATAAAGAAAGAAAGACTGGCAACTCCTGTGACACAGCTAGTGCCAAACTCTGTCAGCCTCGACGTTCCATTGGATTCATCACCTGCATGGAGAGGGGGACCCTGCTGCATGGGCAACAGCTTGCTCTCCGCATCGTACTGCCCCAGCGTGGGTATCCCATAGACAGCTAGAACACAACATCCATGGTCGACCCCTACCAATGGAGGGTCTCAGAATGAGGAGATTTAGTCTGTCACCAACGACTCCAGCAAATTTCTACGGATGTAGAGGGTATTCTAATGGGTTTATCACAGTCTGATATGGAGAGACCATTTCACAAGATTGGAAAAAGCTGCAGAGAGTTGTAAACTCAGTCAGCTCCATTAAGGGCACTAGCATCCCTAACATCCTGGATATCCTCAAAAGGCAATGCCTCAAAATGACGGCATTCATCATTAAGGACCCCCATCACCCAGGACCCGCCCTCTTCTCATTGCTACCATCGGGGAGGAGATACAGGAGCCTGAAGACACACACTCAACATTTCAGGAACAGTTTCTTCCTCTCCGAATAAACAATTAACCAACCCATATACACTACCTCACTATATTTTTGCTCTCTCTTTGCACTACTTGATTTTTTAAAATATGTACAGTATATATAGAGTCATAGAGTCATGGAAAACTACAGCACAGAAACAGGCCCTTCGACCCTTCTAATCCATGCGGAACCATTTAAACTGCCTAGTGCCATTGGTCTACACCCAGACCATAATCCTCTATACCCCTCCCATCAGGTAACTATCCAAACTTCTCGACTGTGAAAACCAAAGCTGCATCAACCACTTGCACTGGCAGCTTGTTCCACACTCTCCCCACCCTCTGAGTGATGACCTTTCACCTCATGCTTCCCTTCAACATTTCATGTGTCACCTTTCACCCTTAACCCATGACCTCTCATTGTAGTTTCACCCAATCTCCATGGAAAAAAGCCTGCTTGTATTTATCCTATCTGTACCCCTCATCATTTTGTAAACCTTTATCGTCTCCCCTCAATCTTCAATTTCTTATTGTAATTCATCTTTTTTATGTATTGCCCTGTACTGCTGCCTCAAACAACAAACTTCATGACATAAGCTAGTGATTCTGACTTTGATTCACAATAACCTTTATATTTACATTTTTCAGTTACAGCACCCCATCATTGATATCACCTCTGCTCACTTCACCCACCCACTGCAAATTAAAATACATCTGTTTTCCCAGTCTTCCAGTTCTGATGACAGGACATTAACTTGAAGCAATAAACCCATTTCTCTCCCCACATACTGACACACAAGTGTCTCCAGCATTTTTGGTTTGTATTTTGGTGCCTCTGCTCGTGTACTATATATACAGAAAGGTGCTGGAAAGGGGCCAGTAACATCATGAAGTAACATCCACCCTGTTCCATGAGGGAGGAGGCTACATAGCGTCCACACCAGGACCACCAGACGCAAAAACAATTACTTTCCCCAAGCAGTAAGGCTGATCAATACCTCCACCCACTAACCCAGCCCTCCACACCTCCAACCACCACTACTTTATCATGTCCTGTCAGTCACCCTATGTGCAGACACTCCTGTGCCTAGCATCACTTTATGGACATACCGTCAATCTATGTATATAAGCTATCTTATGTATTTATAGTTGTGTTTTTTTTTAACTATAATTGTGTTCTTTATCTTATCATGGATTTTCTGCCTGTGCTACATCGGATCCAGAGTAACAATTATTTCATTCTCCTTTGCACTTCTGTACCAGGAAGGACATTAAACATTCTTGAATCTTGAATTAGAATCTCTGGAACAGAGAAAGTAAGGACATAGTGGTTCCTCGTTCTGTTAAGCATTTTGCAAGGTCCCGTAGGGTCATGAAGCCAGGCTCTTCAGCCCATTGGTCCATGCTGACCAAGATTCCTCATCTAAGCTACTTCCATTTGTGTGTGTTTGGCCCAGAACCCTCTTCAATATTTAAATCACAAATAACGATGAGTTAGAGTGCAGGAGACATGGTGGCATGACATTTCCCTCAAGGTCAACAAAAGGGCTGGTCACTGACTTTAGAAGGAGAACAGCACAGATGCTCCTGTCTACATCAACATTGAGAGCTTCACGTTCCTCAGTGTGAACATCACCATTAGATTGCCCTGGTCCAACCACGTTGACGTCATGGCCAAGAAAGCTCACCAATGCCTTTGCTTCCTCAGGAGGCTAAGGGAATTCCGCATCTCCCCATCAACATTCACAAATGTTTATCGATGCTCCATAGAAAACACTCTGTCTGGATGCATAATGACACAGTAAAGTGACAGCTCTGCATGGACTGCAAGAAACTGCAGAGAGTTGTGGGCACAGCTCAGCACATCTCAGGAAACAGCCTCCCCTCTCTGGACTCGGTCTTCAAGTTCCTAGCAGTGAGCATCACCAATGGCCTAACCTGGAAGCCACAGACACCACAGCTCACCAATTCCTCTACCTCCTCAGAAAGCTAAAGAAATTTGGCATGTTCCCACTGACACGTAGCAATTTTCAGCAACCCACAGAGAAAGTACCCTATCCAGATACATCACAGCTTAGTGTGGCAAATGCTCTGCATGTAACCGCAAGAAACTGAAGAGAGTTGTGGACACAGCTCAACACATCTCAGGAAACAGCCTCCCCTCCATGGACTCCGTCTGCACTTCTCACTGCCTCACTAAAGCAGCCAGCATAATCAAAGACCCAACCCACCCCGGACATTCTCTCTTCTTCCCTCTCCCACTGGACGGAAAATATGCATATTACCAGGCTCAACAACAGCTTCTATCCTGCAGTTATTGGACTTTTGAATGCAACCCTTGCATGATAAAATGGACGTTTGACCTCACTGCCTACCTTGTTATAACCTTGCACTTTATTGTTTACCTGCACCGCTCTTTCTCTGTTGCTGTTACATTTTACTCTGCATTGTGTTATTGACTTATCAGGTCCATACTAATGCACTGTGTAGTGATCTGATCTGTATGAACAGTGTGCAAGACAAGCTTTTCACTCTAGCTCCGTACATGTGACAATCATAAACCAATTCCAATAATCCTCCAAGAGGACCACAACCTTGTCACGGTTTGGAGGCTTGCGTGTCTCAATGACCCGCAGAGATATGTCGGCTAGAGTCAGGGCTTTATGCTTTGGTACTTGGCAGGGTCACCCATGCCTAACACGTCAAAGAGTAGAGTTTAAAATGCAAACACTGTTGTGTGCTGGGGCAGCAGGCTGAGGGTAGCAGACACCAACAGAATCAACAAACTCATTCATAAGGCCAGTGATGTTGTGGGGATGGAACTGGACTCTCTGACGGTGGTGTCTGAAAAGAGGATGCCGTCTAAGTTGCATGCCATCTTGGTCAATGTCTCCCATCCACTACATAATGTACTGGGTGGGCACAGGAGTACATTCAGCCAGAGACTCATTCCACCGAGATGCAGCACAGAGCGTCATAGGAAGTCATTCCTGCCTGTGGCCATCAAACTTTACAACTCCTCCCTTGGAGGGTCAGACACCCTGAGCCAATAGGCTGGTCCTAGACTTATTTCCTGGCATAATTTACATATTACTATTTAACTATTTATGGTTTTATTACTATTTAATTATTTATGGTGCAACTGTAACGAAAACCAATTTCCCCCGGGATCAATAAAGTATGACTATGACTATGACTATGACTGTGACTAAACACGAGGAAAGAGTAGAGTATTTGATCTCTCTAATCCTGGGAAAAAGACCGAATGCATTCATACTACCTATACACCTCAATAAAATTATCTCTCTGTCTCCTGCGCTCCAGGTAATTAGCATGATGTGATTACATCTTGTGGTGTCAGAGTTTGGAGTTCAATCTGGCGTCTTCGATAAGAAGTTTGCACGTTCTTCCCATCGGTGCGTGGATTTCTTCCGGGTGCTCCGGTTTCCTCCCACAGTCCAAAGACATACAGGTTAGTAGGTTAACTGGTCACTATAAATTGTCCTGTGATCAGGCAAGGGTTAAATCGGTGGGTTGCTGGGCGGTGTGGCTCGTTGGGCCGGAAGGACCTGTTCCACACTGTATCTCCAAATAAATCATAAATAAATAAAGTTTATTTCCTTTATTTCCCATCAGAAAGAACCCAAGGGATGGACACTGTGAGTTAAATGAATTATTTAATTTAAGTTATTTAGAGATACAGTACGGTAATAGGCCTTTGCAGCCCACGGGTCCACACTGCCCAATTAACCTACTAACCCAAGTCAACTCACATAAAATTCTGGAGGAACACAGCAGGTTAGGCAGCATCTATGAGAAAGAGTAAACAGCTGATGTTTCAGGCTGAGACCCATCTTCAGGACTGGAAGAAGTCTTCCCTTCCTTTTCAGTCCTGAAGAAGGGCCTCGGCCTGAAATATCGAAAGTTTACTCCTTTCCATAGATGCTGCCTAGCCTTCTGGGGTCTGCTAACATTTTGTGTGTCTTGCTTTGGATCTCCAGCATCCGCAGGTTTTCTCTTGTTTGGAACCTACTAACCCACATGTCTTTGGAATGTGGGAGGAAACTGGAGAACCCGGAGGAAAGCTAGGTGAATTATGAGGAGAATGTACAAAATCCTCACAGGCAGCAAATGAGATCATGTATTTAAAATACATTATTTTAATAATGTATTAAAATGGGCATGCCCAAATCTGGCAGAACAAAACTCCCAGATGATGAGCGTGCTGGTGGATGGAAACTGACTGGGTCTTTGTTTCAGAAAGAAGCAAACCTCCTATTGGGAGATGGTGGTGTATAAAATGGTCTCTCCCAAGATTGTAAAAACAGGTCTCCTGACTATTCAAGGTGAAGACTGATTCTTCACTCTTCAGAGGTTGTCACTCTTAGATGAATATATTTGTG
The DNA here is from genome assembly GCF_963921235.1 of Mobula hypostoma. Taxonomy (NCBI): domain Eukaryota; kingdom Metazoa; phylum Chordata; class Chondrichthyes; order Myliobatiformes; family Myliobatidae; genus Mobula; species Mobula hypostoma. Next base: position 5,562,677 of record NC_086107.1, read on the forward strand.
ACCTTTGAACAAGAATTATAAACTTGAAATCCGAGACCTTATAGACCTTATATAAAATCATGGGGTCTTGGATAAGATGGATGGTCACAGCCTTTAGTTCCAGTGTTGGGGAGTTCAAAGCTAGAGGGAAAAGTCAAAGTCAACATGTACAAAATGCTGGAGGAATTCAGCAGGTCAGACAGCATCGATAGAAAAGAATAAACAGCTGAGATTTTGGGCTGAGACTCTTCTTCAGGACTGGAAGGGAAGGGGGAAGACATCAGAATAAAAAGGTGGGGGAGGGAAGGAGGATTGCTAGAAGGTGATTGGTGAAGCCAGGTGGGTAGAAAAGGTAAAGGGCTGAAGAGGAAGGACTGTAATCGGAGAGGAGAGTGGACCATAGGATAAAGGGAAGGAGGAGAGGACCCAGGGGAAGTCAAAGTTGAGTTTATTAGTATAGATATTGTGAACAAACTGATACCTTTTCCCAGGAAGGAAATGTCTAATATGAGTGGGTGTGATGTTAGAGGTAAGTTTTTTTACACCAAGAGTGTGGAATGCACCGTCAGGGTTGGTGATAGAGGCAGATACATCAGGAACATTTAAGGGACTCTGAGATAAGCACATGCATGACTGAAAAATGGAAGGTTGTGTAGGAGGGATGGGTTAGATTGATCTCAGAGTAGGTTAAAAGGCTGGTACAACATCACAAGCCAAAGGGCCTGTACTGAGCTGTAGTGGTGCAATGAAAAGCTTACTTGCCAAAACATCACAGGGGCCATAAAAGCACACTGATAAGAAAAACATAAATTAAACAATATTTTTACACAAAAAAAGTACAATTAGAATAAAGAACAACAAAGTCCATTTTAGTGCAAAATGAGAAGGGAAAAATTTTAAAGGGATAGGAGGGAAATTTTTTTCACACAGAGGGGTGTAGATATTATAAGATCATAAGACACAGGAGCAGAATATATATATACACACACACACACACACACATTTTGTATATGGAATGAGCTTCCAGAGGAAGTGGTAAAGGCAAGTACAATTACAACATTTAAAAGACATGGATAGGGAAGATTTGGAGGAATTGGGGCCAAATATTGTCAAGTACAGGGCAGCTCTTACCCCTCAATCATCAGGCTCTTGAACCAGAGGAGTTAACTTCACTCAACTTCACTCACCCCAACACTGAACTGTTCCCACAACCAATGGACTCACTTTCAATGCCTCCTCATCTCATGTTTTTGAAATTTATTACTTATTTATTTGTTATTACTATTTCTTGCTTTTTGTATTTGCACAGTTTTTTTTTCTCTTCTGCACAGTGCTTGAACACCCAAGTTGGTCTGGTCTTTCATTGATTCTGTTATGGTTATTTTTCTATAGAGTTATTAAGTATGCCTGCAAGAAAATGAATCTCAGGGTTGTATGTGGCGAGATGTATGTACTTTGATAATAAATTGACTTTGAACGTTGAAAAGATGTTTAAATATTAGCTTTACTTGCCGCATGCATATTAAAACAAGCAGTACTGTGAAATACTCCAAATGCTGGAGGAACTCACTGAACTCTTCTTACAACCCATAGCCTACGTTTTTTTTCTCTCTTTTTGTATTTGTACAGCTTGCTATCTTTTGCACGTTGGTTGTTTATTGTGTGTGTTTATTCATTGATACTATTGTTTTCTTTGTATTCACTGTAAATGCCCACAAGAAAATGAATCTCATGGTGACATATAAGTACTTTGATAATAAATTTACTTTGACTTTGAAGTGGGACTAGCTCAGTTTGGCAAATTGATCAGAATGGATGAGTTGGGCCGAAGGGCCTGGTTCTGTTTCTACCTTCGGCTTCCAGTGGAATAGTAACTACAGCCTTGCCACTCGGACCCACTTCGCAAAGACATATTAAAACAGATTATTGGTACAGGCACTGAGAAAAGTTTGTGTTGTGTATTTAATATTTGAGTAATATTTGAATAATATTGAGGCATGGAATCAATCCCACTTCTGCCAATAGTGCAGAGACCACCAGGACACCAGCATGGAGGATATTCAGCTGAACAATAATAACAATTTTAGCCCCACCAAAGGCTGTGCCCTCTGGTCCTAGACTCCCCCTATTATAAGAAACATCCTCTTCACATCTACTCTGCAGACCTTTCAACATTCATTAGGTTTCAATGAGATCCCTGCCCCCCTCCAACCCATTCTTCTAATTTCCAACAAGTTCAGGCTCAGAGCCATCAAACATTAACCCTTTCCTTCCCGAGATCATTCTCGTGAACCTTCTTTGGGCTCCCTCCAATGCCAGCACATTCTTTCTTCGATAAAGGGCCAAAAACTGCTCACGACACTCCAAGTGTGGTCAGGCCCAATGTCTTTTACATCCTTGACTTTTGTATTCTAGTTCTCTCAAAATTCTGTCAGAGTCACCTTATGTACAAACACTCAGGTGCCTGGCGTCAATTTATGAACATACAATCCGTCTATGTTCCAAGCTACCTTACACATTTATATCTATTGTGTGTTTTTTTTATAATAGTGGTCTTTATCTTATTGTGTTATTTTTTTGTGCTGCATCAGATCCGGAGCAACAATTATTTTGTTCTCCTTTACACTCGTGTACATGAAACAATCTTGAAATAAATGAAGAAACAGTCAGTGCTAGTTGTTACTTCACTCAAGTGGTGAACCTCTTAGCCTTAGAATCTCTCTGGGTGGGTTTGAGAAGACAGGACATTGAGAGCAACACACAGAAAATGCTGGAGGAACTCGGCAGGCCAGGCAGCATCTATGGAAAAGAGTACAGTCAACACTTCGGGCTGAGACTCTTCATCAGCACTTGACATTGAGAGACTTATTGTGATTCCAAGGTTCGCTTTATTTGTAACACAAACATCGAATATCAAAACATAGTGTGAGATGCATTGTTTGTGTCAATGACCAACACAGTTGAAGGATGTGCTGAGGAACAGCTAGCAAATGTCGTCACGCTTCCAGCGCCAACGTAGCAGTCCCACAACTTACTAACTTTAACCCGTACACCTGTGGACTGTGGAGGGAACAGAGCATCATGTAGCAATGGGGAAAACGTAAAGACTCGTTACAGACAACGGCAGGAATCACTGATTGCTGGTCTTGCACTAACCACTACGCTACAGTGCTGCCCCATGGGGAATTAATTACTTTAACACGTGAATACGTGGGGCCCTCTTTTTCATGCTATTTCATTGACAATGGACTTTGCTGGGAATAAAATTCATACGACAATATCAGCCTCACTCTGAGTAATTATTTACAAACAAAAGAAAATCTGAAAATGCTGGATCTAAGTGACACACACAAAATGCTGAAGGAACCCAGCAGGCCAGGAAGATCTATAGGAAACAGTAAACAATCGATGTTTCAACCTGTAATCCTTCATCAGGACTGAATATCTATCTATCTATCTATCTATTTATTTAGAGATACAGTGAGGAACATGCCCTTCTAGCCCAATGAGCCACCCCACTGATTTAACCCTAGCCTAATCACAGGGCAACTTACAATGACTAATTAATCTACTAACTGGTATGTCTCTGGACTGTGGAGGGAAAGCGAGGCTGCAAATGAAACCTATGTGCTCACGGGAAAGACATACAATCTTCAACTCTGTTATAGTGTTGCATGTAAATACATTTCCGAAGAAAGCCCGGCAGCAGCTCTACTTCTCCAAGAGTCTGCAGAGATGCGGTATGACATTGAAAACTTTGACAAACTTCTATAGATGTGTAGTGGAGAGTGTATTGACAGGCTGTATCATGACTAGTATGGAAACACCAGTGCCTTTGAATGGAAAATCCTACAGAAGGTAATGGATTCAGCCCAGTAACATCGTGGGTAAAGCTTTCCCAAGCACCGAGCACATCTACATGAAGCACTGTGGTAGAAAAGCAGCAACTGTCACCCTCCAGGCCATACTCTTTTCTCAATTCTGCCATTAGGTCGAAGGTACAAGAGACTCAGGACTCGCAGCACCAGGTTCAAGAACAGTTACTACCTCTCAACCATTAAGCGCTTGAACAAAAGGGGATAACTACACTCATTTGTCCATCCACTGAGATGTTCCCACAACTAATGATCTCACTTTACGGACTCTTAATCTTGTTATTTCATATTCTCATTATTTATTGCTATTTATTCATATTTGCATTTGCAAAGTTTGTTGCCCTCTGCACTCTGCTTGATCTTTCATTGATCCTGTCATAGTTACTATTCTACAGATTTGTTGAGTATGCCCACAGGGATAGGATTCTCAGGGTGTATGTGGTGACATATATGTACTCTGATGGGGACGGGTCAGTCTTGGGCTGAACATCCTGCTCACTTCAGAAAGGTGAAGCGTCTTCCATAGCCTCTCCTTTTCAGATGTGGTGATCACCGCAGGAGGTCACTGGCATATGGCCACAGCTTATGAGGCGGTCTGCTCTGCCACAGACTGAGGCGGAGGCCAAGTCTGTGTGTATATTTAAGGCAGAAGTTGATCATTTCCTGATTGATCAGGAACCGAAGGATACGGCGAGAAGGCAGGCGAGAAGGGATCCGGGACCAGCCATGATAGAATGGTGGAGCAGACTCGATGGGCTGAATAGCCTAATTCTGCTCCTATGTGTTATGGTCTTATGGCCTCACCTACACTACTGTGCCCACAGCAGTGCCTTCATGTGACATTCTTGTTCTTACTGAGTTTGCTATGTCATGCCGTGACCGAGTATCCAGCGGTATAACTGGGCAGGCAGGCTGGGCTCATCAGCCTGGGAGGTCAACTCCGATTCCAAACCTGGGAGATGGGACTCGCTAGCCTTGCCAGCCAGTCTGTCTAGGAGAGGGAAACCCACAGCATTGGGGTCGTCGCAATCATTGCAGCTCACTGTGTCGTTGTGGAACGCTCCCCACCTCCCACCCCCCGGCCTAATGAGGGGAGTCAGTCCACGCACACCGATCCTCACTATAAACCTACTCAGTGCAAGCAGGAAGAAAAGGCATACAGCAAGGGAGATGCTATGTCCTGATCTCCGCAAGTGAAGAACCAGCCATCATGTGTACTCTGACAATAAAATTTACTTTGAACTTAACCGCGACACTACTGTGGCGCACAATTTTCCATCACAATGTGAGGTACACCTGTATAAGTCACGTAGTTAGCAAACTTGTATTATATTCTCTGGGTGTTGCACCTTATTTAACTGCTGCTTGTTAAAAAAGACATTCCAATTAATCCCTCCAACTCACTCCCCTCAATTCTCACTCAGAACTCTTCAAAATAGGCTCTTTCGAGTATTTACCTCATTCTTTTCAGCAGTTATAGAGTAAATCATCTCCAACTGCCTGTAAGTCTCAGTCAGACTATTCCGTTTCTTTAGTCAAAGTGCTGTTGACTTAAATCAAAAATCCGCCTAGATTTGAAAGTTCATTGGCTCGAAACGTTAACTATGTTTGCCTCTCCCAGACACTGCCTGACCCACTCAACGGTTTCAACATTCCTGCCTTTATCCCAGTTCATCAGTAATGAGGTTTGCATAGAAGTATTTGTTCAGTAAGTGAAAAAAAATTATTCTGAAAGTTCTGATCTTCCAGGCGTCGCAAATGATTACTGCTGGCTGTTTGTGGCCGTTGCCTCATCTGTCGTACGTCTACCATGTTGATAAAAATTTCAACTGCTCAAACTCAAGGTTAATCTGTTATGGGAATGTAGTGCAAACATGTCAAGCAAACATGGCAATAGTTTTGGTTTTCTCAGCTTTTATCATCAGTGGTTGACAACCCAGCTGGTTGACATGACAACGGCTGACAAAATCAGAATCAGAATCAGGTCTAAAACCAGAGGATACAGCATCAGAATAGAAGGATATCCATTTAGAACAAAGAAGAGGAGGAATTTCTTTAGCCAGAGAGTGGTGAATCCGTGAAATTTACAGCTACAGGCAGCTGTGGAGGGCAAGTTATTGGGCATGCTTAAGGGAGAGGTTGTTAAGTTCTTGATTAGTCAGGTCATGAGGGGATATAGGGATAAGGCAGGAGATTGGGACTGAGAGGGAAATGGATCAAACGTGATGAAATGGCGGAGCAGACTCGATGGGCCAAATGGCCTAATTCTGCTCCTATATTGTGTGGTCTTATGGTCTTAATATTACTTACAAATGTCATGAAATTTATTGTTTTGCAGCAGCAGTACAGTGCAATGCATAAAATATACTATAAATTATAATAGGAAATACAGTATATAACAGATTAAATAAATTGTGCAAAAAAAAGAATAAAATGGTGAGGTAGTGTTTATGGGTTCATTGTCCATTCAGAAATCTGATAGTGAAGGGGAAGAAGCTGTTTTTAAAACATTGAATGTGTATCTCCAGGCTCCTTTACACCCTCCCTGATAGTAGCAATGAGTAGAGGGCACGTTCTGGGTGATGGGGGTCCTTAATGACGGATGCCACTTTTTTGAGGCGTTGTCTTTTGAAGATGTTCCCGATGGTAAGTGAAACAAAATTAGGAGATGCTATTGATAGTGAAGAAATTTACTACAGATGACAGGGGCAACTTTATCAGTTAGGAAAGTGGTCTGAGGAGTGACAAATGGATTTCAATACAGGAAAGTGAGAGGTAAAGCATATTGGAAATTCAAACCAGATTAGAATTTATACTAATCTGGTTTGAATTTACCTCCACCAGTGAATTTACTTTTTTAATTCTTTTAGAGATAACCCACGGTAGCAGTCCCTTCCGGCCAAATGAGATCATGCTGCGCAATTACTCCCAGAAACCAATTAATCTACTAACCCATATATCTTTGGAATATGGGAGGAAACTGGAGCACCTGGAGGAAACCTACGTGGTCAGGAGGATAATGTGCAAACTCTTTACAGAGAGCAGCGGGAGTTAAACTCGGGACGCCGGGGCTGTAATAGCACCACGTTAACCACTATGCTACTGTGACACCCAAGTAATGGAAGAGAGGGACCTAGGTGTACAAGTGCAGGTGGTTGAAAGCAATGTCATAGGTAGACAGGGTGGGGGAAAGGGGCATTTAACCTGCTAGTCCTCATGAGTCAGGGCACAAAGTACAGGAGCTGGGACATTATGTTGCAGTTATACATGTCATTGGTGAGGGTGCAGTTCTGGTCACCCAGTTATAAGAAAGATGTGGTTAGAATAGAAAGAGTGCATAAAAGATTGCTAAGAATGCTGTCAGGACTAGATGTCCTGAGTTAGAGGGAGAAGGTGGCCAAGCGAGATCGTTATTCCTTGGAACATAGGAGAATGAGGAGCAACCCTATAGAAATGTTTAAAATTATGAGCAGCAGAGATAAGGGCAACAGTTAGTCTTTTCTCCAGGGTAGGAAAGGCCAAAACTAGAAGACATAGGTTTGTGATTAGACGGGAATGATCTAAAAGGAAGTTTAGGATTGGGGGTGGTGTGTATATGCAATGTGCTGCCAGAGGAAGTGGTTGAGATAGTTAAAACAGTATCATTTAAGAAACATTTGCACAGGTACATGGAAAGGTGAGGCTTGGAGGGACAAGGGCCAAATGCGGATAATTGGGACTAACTGGGTGGGCACTGTGTTTGGCCTGGACCTGTTGCGCCAAAGGGCCTTTATTGATCCTATATTGCTCAGTGATGCTAGAACAAAGGGATTGAACAACAATGCAAGAAAATGCAACCTCTCTCACTGTGTTTTCTAACTGTAGTCAGTTCATTAACGATCTGTGCTCATACCTCATTAAGATGTTGAAGACAGCGAGGATTACTGAACTTACCAGACATAAGTGGAATTGAATTATCATATGCCCACTATCACCCAGCCTTCCCACCAGTGACGAACAGTGAGGGATGGCTGACAGAGACATGATCTCCATGCAAAATGAAATTCCATCTTTGCAGTCAGATGTGTAACTAGAAGACAATAAGAGCTTTAAGACATAGGAGGAGAATTGGGCCCTCGGTCCATCAGGTCTGCTCTAACATTCCATCATGGCTGATTTATTATCCCTCTCAACCCCACTCTCCTGACTTTGCCCCATAACCTCTCATGCCCTGACGAATCAAGAAACTATCAACCTCCTCTTTAAATGCAACCAGTGACTTGGCCTCCAGGGTCTCCTGTGGCAATGAATTCCACAGATTTATCATACTTTGGCTAAAGAAATTCCTCCTCATCTCTATTCTAAATGAACATCCCTCTATTTTGAGACTGTGCTCTCTATTCCTAGACTCCCCCAACAAAGAAAACTTCCTCATCCCGCCTACTCTAACAAGGCCTTTCAACATTCAATAGGTTTCAATAAGATTCCGTCCCCCTCCCCATTCTTCTGAATTCCAGGAAGTAAAGCCCCTCATTCTCACAATCATTCTTGTGAACTTTCTCTAAACTCTCTCCAATGTCAGCACATCATTTCTTAAATAAGGAACTCAAAACTGTTCACAATACTCAGTGAGGCTTCACCAGTGCCTTATAAAGCCTCAGCATTACATCCTTGTTATTATTCTAGTCCTCTTGAAATGAATGCTGACATTGCATTTGCCTTCCTCAACTCAACCTGCAAGTTAACCTTTAGGGAATCCTGCGCGAGGACCCCCAGGTCCCTTTGCACCACAGATTTTTCAATTTTCTCCCCATTTAAAAAATTGTCAAGCTTTTATTCCTCCTACCAAAGTGCACGGCCATACATTTCCTGATACTGTATTCCATCTGCAAACTGCCCATTCTCCGAATTTGTCTAAGTCCTTCTGTAGCCTCTCTGTTTCCTCTACACTACATACCCCTCCACCTACCTTCATATCGTCTGCAAACTTGGCAACAAAGCCATCAGCTTCATCATCCAAACTGTTGACATGCAACATAAAAAGAATCAATCCTAACACAGACCCCTGTGGAACACAACTAGTCACCAACAACCAACCAGAAAAGGATCTCTTTGTTCCCACTCTGCCTCCTGCCAATCAGCCAATGCTCTATCCAGGCTAGTATTTTTCCTTTAATACCCTGGGCTCTCATCTGTAAGTGTATCTACACTATAATTACAGAAGAGCAGAAAGGATACTGTAAGGGTATGAAACAACGTAAAGAATAAGCGATTACGTAATTCTAAATCAAGCCCAGCAGAAAAGCAGAGATCTTTTGTGGTGTTATATTGACGACCAAAAAGCATTTGATTCTGCCCCACAATCACGGTTAAAAGAAATTCTTAATATATATAAAATATACCCAATACTTGTGAAATTCCTGCAACATCTGATGAAGCATTGGCATACAACAATCACCCAATCTATTAAGAATCAAAAAAGAAGAACTATCATTATCAAAATAAACCAAGGCATTTTCCAGAGCAACTCTCTAAGCCCACTACGGCTTTGTCTAGCTTTAAACCTGCTCTCTAATTTACTGACTCAGATGAAAATAGGGTATTAAATCAGAATTGAATTATACCTTGACACACCTATACATGGATGATTTGAAATTATGTGCTCCTTCATCAGTAAAGTTGAAGCAATTAATTCAGAGAGTAGAGCTGTTTTTGAAAGATAGAACACGAACTTTGGATTAGCTATGTGCAGAACATTAAACATAAGGAAAGATGCAATAGAGCTAACAGAATATAAAACAGAGCAGCAGGATATTGTAACGTATGGATCTATTTCTTTAGCACTACATATTGATCTGTTGTCTGCGCCTGCACTGTTGTCTACGAATGCGCATTGTTCTCTCTCTGCAATGTGAATACACCAGCTAAAACCATCTCCTGCGTTCATGCTTTTTATTAATACTGTATATGTAGTTATGCACAGACACAATAAATTGGCAATGAGTACGGACCTGAATGTCAGAGAGTACCATGAACTGCAGCAACAGTTACGGGATAAAACAGCACAAATGCTAACAAAGGCAGGAGTACAGTGCATGGTAACAGTGAAAGACGCGCTGAATTTAAAGTGAAAATCACGTGGTGTTGGCTTCAGTCAGGAAAGTTGACAAATTTGACAGCGCAAATGAAGGCTGGGAGTTGGATATCAAGAGGGAATTGTAATGCGAGTAACATGCAGGAACAAAAAAAAAGCCTCTACACTTCTTAGTTTAATTGGTGCAAGAATGTACCGTCTGTTACTCAGTAACCCCTGAAAAGCCAGTAAGCAAGACATTCGATGAAAATGTTACACTTTTTCAAAATGACTTGAGCCCTAAACCACCGGCAATGGCTGAGAAATGTAGATTTTACAAAAGGAACCAGCCAAACGATGAAAGCATTTCTGAACACATTGCGGAAGTGCGCAAACTTTCCCAGTACTGAGACTTTAGAGGACTTTTCTGATGCATTAAGGAACAGACATATATATGGCATGCATAGTCAAAGCACTCAAATGAGGCTACTTGCTGAAGAGACCTAACCTTAGAACGGGCATTGGCCATTGCAATATTGTTAGAGACAACAGCAAAGGATGCAGCAGTACTGCAGAAAAGGAGATTAGAATGCAAAATGCACAAAATATCCCTGAATGGTGCAAAAAGTTGAAAATGATATCGATGTGACAAATCCTTCCACGATGCAAATGACTGTTGCTTCAAAGAAAAAATCTGCAGCAAGTGTCACAAACAAGGACACATAGAGAGTGTGCAAGGCAGACAAAAAGCACAACCAAGTGAAAAGCCTCAAACACAAAACTAAGTAAATACATTAAGTTACTGAATGTAAAATAGAATCAAGCAACATAGAGTCTGAAAAAGTTGAACTGTTATGCCTAGGAATGCATAATATAATTGAAGCAGATCACAAAATCATCTGGATCACAAAAGATGTGTCTGGTGTAAACCTGAAAATGGAGCTGGATATAGGGTCAGCTTTGTCCATAATTCCAGAAGCTGACTGCAACAGACTGTTTTCTAAGGTACCAGTAGAGAAGACTTCAGTGATGCTGAAGACTTACACAGGTGAAAGGTGTCCCCAAAGGCAAATAGAAAGTGAAGGTGATTTATTCACCACGGCAAAGAGTACATATTGACTTTGCTGGGCCATTCCTGGACTCCACGTTTCTCACTGTTGTGGGTGCTCATTCAAAGTGGACGGAGGTTATACCAATGAAGTCAACCACCTCAGCAAAGACTGTCTCTGCTCTGAGGACTATCTTCAACAGAAATAGCTTACCAGAACAAATTGTGAATGACAATGGATCACAATAGATGTCAGAAGAATTCCAACTGTTCATAGAGAAAAATGGCATCGGACATTTCAAGTCAGCTCCTCACCAACCAGCAATGAATAGGTTAGAGGAAAGGTTTATTCAAAACTTCAAGAAGTCCATCAAAGTGATGGACAAGGAGGATATTCTCTACAGCACAGGTGGTGTATCGGAACTCTGTTCATGCGATGACAAGTCAAACACCTGCAATGCTGCCCATGAGCAGGATCTTGCATAGACCTCCTGAAACCAGATCTGTGGCGGGAAGTGCAGAATAAACAGGTCAGCTGGCTGCCAAGTGAAATAGCAAGGTGCTTCGAGACTGGACAGGAAGTCGTAGCAGATGATTATCGACAAGACAAGTGGACACCCAGTAGGATAGCTACAAGAACTGGACCATCGATGTATACACTGGGATGTTGGAGATCAGACATGGAGACATCATGTGGACCAGGTACTGGATGCTCAACTGAAGAACATACCCGAGTTGAATGCATCCAACAAGATGAACGCATTACAGCCACCGGACTTACCTCTCAGTGATGATGTGACTGACAGCACCGTGACACCAGAAACTGAGATCACTGCCTTAGACAAGATACCTACCAAAACTGATGCTGCTCCACAGGTACAGAAGCACGACGAGAATGTTATCATTAATAAGAGACCTGCCTAACCTAACGCCACTCCACAGGTGCAGAGGCGCTATCCTGAAAGAAACAGAGTGTCATCCAAAAGATTGAACCTTTAGAACCTTTAGTTAGTGATGGACTGTTACTGTGAAAGCATGTTTATTTGGAATATGGGTTTCTGAAAGGGAAATTGAGTGTTTTGTACATATAGTTTTATGGTGCATTAATCTAAAGGGGGAGGAAGTATAATGTATGGATCTATTTCTTGTATGGAGCAATGACCCCCTCTCCCTTAGCACTACATATTGATCTGTTGACTATGCATGTGCTGTTGTCTAGGCATGCACAATCTTCTCTCTCTTGCTCTTGCAGCAATGCGAAAACACCAGTTAAAGCCATCTCCCACATGCGTGCTTTTATTTAATCGATATGTAGTTGTGCACAGACACAACAGATACAATACAACCGATGAATGAATATGAAACATATATGTACCTGGGATATCAACAAAGAAAGAAAATCATGGTGCAATAAAGGGAAACCTTTTGACAGAATTTACTTCAAGGTTTAAGAAAATCTGCCAAACAGGACTCAATAATAAAAATATAACAAAGGTAATAAATGTTTTCACTGTACCCATGTTAATTATTTCTTTTGGCATAATATATTGGTCTGAAACTGATCTGGAAAGTTTACAAAGAAAAATATGAACTGAAATGACAAATTTTAAAAACACTGTGTATACTTGAACACGCTTAGATTAACATTATCTAGGACAGAAGGAGGAAGAGGAAGATCAGGCAGAAAAATTTATACCACAGTCAGCTAAAACTTCTAAGGATATATTTTCATCAACGAAACAGGATTCAGCACTCCATGCAAGCATATGCAATTCTGATAAGTAGTACACACCACTAAACTTAAATGAAAGCACAACCCTGAAAAATGAAGAAATTATCACTTGAAAAAAGTTAATCAATGGAAGAGTATGAGCCTCCATGGAAGACATCTCCATGATCTGAGCAGACTCGATGTCAACAAGGGAGCATCAAAAGCCTGGCTCAGAGTTGGAGACCTCTTCCCAGAAACAGAGGGGCTCCTTGTGGTAATACAGTGGTTAACACAAAAATACATGACAAATGATCGACAAATTCAGGATGATAAATACAGAAAATGCCAGGAGAAAGCAGAAACACTTTATAGGATCCTACAGTAGTTTAACTCAACCTGATTACCTACACAAGCACAAACAAATGGCAAACATCATTCACCAAAATCTTGCTTATAAGTTTAAACTCATAAAAGACACGATACCTTACTACAAGCCTGCTACAGTTTTAGAGTCAGGATCCCACAAATTAAGTGGCAACGTTATTACAGGTAGGGCAATCCATAATAACCATCTGGATATAATATTACAGGATAAACAAGCAAGAGCAATTTATTAAATAGATATAGCCATTCCAAACACACATAATATACAGAAATCAGTAAGTGAAAAGCACCAGAAATATGCTGAATTAAAAGAGGACGATGGGAACATGAACAGGGTACACATTGTCTAGAAAGTAATATCTACAACTGGTGTCATCCCGAAGTCACTACACAATAGCATTAAATAACTAGCTCTACACAGCACAGCAATATTAATGTAAATCTCCAGAAAGCTATAATACCAAACACCACTAGAATTGTTCAAAAATTCCCAGCAATTGAGAAATGAGTGTGCTTGGCTATGCCCATACCTCAGGTTTTACCAGCTTGAGGTGAGAAAAAATAAAAATAATAATAGCCACCTATTTATAGACCACTTTTCATACAGACAGTGTAGTTCAAAGTGTTTTACAATGGGATAAGGTGCAAACATGAAAATAAAATAAAAAATAAAAATTGAATTAAAAATGAAAATTAAAAAAGATGTTAGTTAAAAGCAAGATTAAATAAATGGGTTTTGAGCTGGAGTTTAAAATTGTCAGCTGAGTCTGCATGCTTTTAGTTTTAGGTATTGAGTTCCACAGCTTTGGAGCATAGTTCAGGAAAGCCAACCTGCCAATTATCTTTTGAGGGAAATGGTTTAAATTTAATAGACCAGAGGGGAAAAAACCTGAGAGCTCAAGCAAGATTACAAAACGAAAACGATTTTGTGATGTACTTCAGTCCCAAACCATTAAGAGCTTTAAAAGCAGGTAAGAAAATTTTAACATCAATTCTAAAGGATACAGGAGGCCAATGCAGAGTAATTAGGATGGGAGAGATACGTACAATTCAGTAAAAGTGTTTGAGGATATATCTCCGCTCACTCTCGTTACATGTAATCAACATTAAGAACATGATACCCCCACCTTCATTACATTTTGTGCAGACATTTCACGTAAACATTGAGTAACTGCATTGTCACCTCAATACAACTGATTGACTGGTTTTGGCTGTACGCATGGATTAGGCTTTTCTGGTTTCAAATGTGCCATGAGCCCTGGGGCTAACTTACCTTCTGTCGAATTTCTTCTTCCATCTTCACAGGGGAGCCCCACTCGGCGACCTGCCTTACCCCGTCACTGGCGAATCCGCCGTACTCCCACAGCATGTAGGACTTGGAATGAGATGCCCCAATAATGGCAGACCAGTGTGTTGCAAATTCTGCATGTGGAGGAAAGAGGAGTCATTGGATTATTTAAACGCAAACAACAGGAATTCTGCAGATGCTGGAAATTCAAGCAACACACATCAAAGTTGCTGGTGAACGCAGCAGGCCAAGCAGCATCTATAGGAAGAGGCGCAGTCGACGTTTCAGGCCGAGACCCTTCGTCCTCCTATAGATGCTGCTTGGCCTGCTGCGTTCACCAGCAACTTTGATGTGTGTTCATTGGATTATTAGTGTCCCACCTATAGTAGACACTTCCCCACCACTGAGCACATCTACATAGAATGCTATTGCAGGAAAGCAGCATCCCACCATCCAGGCCATGCTCTCTTCTCATGGCTGCCACTAAGATGAATGTACAGGAGCCTCAGGACTCACATCACTTAGTTCAGGAACAGTTACTATCCATCAACCATCAGGCTCTTGAACCAGAGGGGATAACTTCACTCAGCTTCACTCACCCCAACACTGAATAGCTCCCACAGCCTAAGCACTTCTTGCTGCTGCCATCAGGAAGAAAGTACAGAAGCCTCAGGATTCACACCACCAGGTTCAGGAACAGTTATTACCCCCAACCATTGGGCTCTTGAATCAGCGTGCATAATTTCATTTACCTCAATACGGAACTGATTCACATCCTATGAACTCACTTTTAACGACTTTACAAATCATGCTCTCAATATTTATTGCTTATTTATATATTATTTTGGTTATTTCTTTGTATTTGCAGTTTTGTTGTCTTTTGCACATTGGTTGTTTGTATTTGTTGTGTTTCTTTGTTTTTATTGTGAATGCCTGCAAGAACAACAATCTCAGGGTTGTATATGGTGACATATATGTACTTTGACAATAAATTTACTTTGAACTTTGAAAGCTCTGAAACAATACCACCAAAGATCCTTATGATATGAGGTCTCAAAGTTCTCTGCTTCTCTCTGGACACCAGACCCAACCAGTTCCTCTCCACCACCATTCTCCTCCATCTGGCAGAACTGATCCTCAAAAATTTTTCTTTCAGCTCTTTCCATTTCCTTCAAACTAAAGGTGTAGCCGTGGGCACTCACATGGGTCCCAGCTATGCCTGACTTTTTGTCGGCTCTGTGGAACAGTCTGGTACGACTCCCCAACTTTTCCTACTCTACATTGACAATTACACAGGTGCTGTTTCCTGAACCCAAGCAGAGCTTGTTGACTTCATCATCTTTGCCTCTAACTTCCACCCTGCTCTCTCTGTCTCTGTCTCTGGAGATAACTTAGCCACCAATATATTTTATGAACCCACTCCATTACCTGCCAATCTCAACGATTAAAATATAGAGCAAATTTGAAATCAACGAGGTACGAGCAGAAGGCAAGCAGGTGTTCAATGCCAGCTGCCTGCATTTGATCAGTCTCCCTTTTGCTTGCTGCTACCAGAGGAAGGTCCAGAGGTATTGGTCAAAATTTGATCAGAGTGGTTTGTGGATTGGACTCATTTGTAGAGGACTCTGGAGTTCATGGTATATGTGTTTCTGGTTTCTGGTTATGCACCACTTTGATCAGGGCACTTCGACACAGACTGGCTCTATCGTCTGCAGTCAAAGAATGACACAGCGCTAAGTTGAACTGAACTACACTAAACATTCCCAGACTGTTCCAAGAACTCTACAGTTTGATGCTTAATAATCTGGGCGTTATTTGCTCATTTTTTCCCATTTGTGCGATTCATTTTTTTCATGCATGTTGGGTATTTGATGTTTTCTTTGAACGGATTCCATGGGGTTTCTTTGTTTTGTGGTTGTGGGAGGATAACCTCAGGGTTCTGTACTGCATACATACTTTAATAATGAATGTACCTTGAAACTTTCAATATTTGAATCTATAAACTGAGGTACAGAAGTAGTGATATCCTGCTAGAATTATAGACCATGGAACTTAGAACAGCACCCTTGAGTTATAGGAAGATGTTGAATAGATTAGAACTTTACTTCCTAGAGATGAGGGGAAATTTGATAGAGATATGCAAAATTATGACGGATATCATTCGGGTAAATGCAAGCAAATGTTTTCCACTGAGATTGGGTGAGACTACAACCAGAGGTCAGGGGTTAAGGATGAAAGGTGAAATGTTTAGGGGGAACTTCTTCACTCAGAAAGTGGTGAGAGTGTGGAACAACCGGCCGGCAGCAATGGTAGGTGTTGGTTTGATTTTAACATACAAGAGAAATTTGTATAGGTACGTGGATGGAAGGGGTATGGAAGGCAATGGTCCTGGTGCAGGTCAATGGGACTTGGCAGATTAATAGTTTGGCATGGACTAGATGGGCCAAAGAGCTTGTTTCTGTGCTGTAGTATTCTATATCTCTGTGCATAACAAATTGAGATAGAACAAGGTGGAACAATAACAGAATGCAGAATAAAGTGTAACAGCTACAGAGAAAGTGCAGTGCAGCTAATCAATAAGGTGCAAGGTCATAACAGTAGATCGTGAGGTCAAGGGTCCAACTTATTGAACAAGAGGTCCATTCAAGAATCTGATAACACTGGGATAGAAGCTGCCTTTAAGCCTGGTGGTATATGCCTGCAGGCTGTTGTTATCTTCTACACAATGGAAGAAGGGAGAAAAGAGAAAGTTTAGGGTATATGAGGGGGAGGGGTCTTTGATTATGTTAGATGTTTTACTGAGGAACCATAAATTACAGACAGAGACACTGAAGGGGAGGCCATTTCCCGTGATGTGCCGAGCCATGTCCACAACTCTCTGCATTTCCTTGAGGTCTCAGACAGAGCAGTTGCCATACCAAGCCACTGTAAAATTGTTCCAGGAAATTGTGGGAAGAAGAATTAAATATCAAGATTAATGTAGCTTTAGTCTAAATAGGTGGTCGATGGTCAGAATCAGAATCAGAATTAAATTTAATATCACCAGCATATGTCATGAAATTCGTTGATTTTACGGCAGCAGTACAATGCAATACATAATAGAGAAAAAACTGAATTATGGTAAGTATATATATTAAATAGTTAAATTAACTAAATAGTGCAAAAATACAAATAAAAAAGAAATGAGGTAGTGTTCAATTCTTAATAACGGATGCCACCTTTTTGAGGCATCACTCCTTGAAGGTGTCCTGGATACTATGGGGCTAGTGCCAATGTTGGGGATAACTAAGTTTACAACTCTCTGCAGCTTATTTCAATCCTGCGCAGTAACCCTCCCCACCCATACCAGACAGAGATGCAGCCGGTTAGAACGCTCTCCACAATACGTCTGTAGAAATTTGCAGGTGTCTTTGCTGCCATACAAAATCTCCTCAAAATGAAATATAGCCATTGTTATGCCTTCTTTGTAATTGCATCAATATGTTGGGCCCAGGATAGATCCTCAGAGATGCTGACACCCAGGAATTTGAATTTGCTCACTCTTTCCACTTCTGATCCCACAATGAGGACTGGTGTATGTTTCCTCGTCTTACCCTTTATGTAGTCCATAATCAGTTCATCAGGATCCAGTGCTTCTATTAACTCATTAGAGTCCAAGAGGACCACAACCTTGTCGTGGTTTGGAGGCTTGTGTACCTCAGTGACCTGGACAGGGTTGGCTGGAATCAGGGTTTTATGCATTGGCTCTTGTTAGGGTCTCCCATGCCAAATACGGCAAAGGGCAGAGGCCAGACTAAGAATGGTCCAAATTTCTTCCAGGTTTGGGGGTTCAAATCCGGGCTAACAACCCTGACTGGTCAAAATTTAATTGTTATGGAAACAGCAATGGAGAATCCTTTTATATCTGAGTTCAACAGTATTCCTGAGTCTCCACCTGGGACTTGCATGACTGACAGTAGTGAAAACCGAGAGGGAGTAACTGACATGATGAAGGAAGCCCTGAACACTGTCAGAGATCAGAGATGGTAGATCTTCATTGCTGCCCTAAACATCAGCAGCATAACGGGCAGTAAATATTGATTCATTGAGCCCTTGATCAGGACTCTATGTACAAGGATAAACCGTGCAATGTCTTTTCATTCTTACATTTGAAAACAAAGCATTTTTTGTTAAAGTACACTTTTTAAGAGCAATAGCACCGATGTCACTGATGTGGCTCCCCAAGGTGGTACAGAACTAACATCAGAGATCAGGATTGAGCTTGTGTCATTGGAGCTGAGAGCCAGTGGTGCTGCATTATTCATCTCTGAGTTCCATTTCCTCTGCTTTCTGAAGAGAGCATGCTTTCAGAATATATTAACCGAGTTCTTGTACGTTTACAATGAACCTCGACACTTGCTCAAACCCCACCCCAACCGACCTTGTGTTGTCAATAGATGCTTTGTAACAAGGGTAATAATTGGCCAGGCGTTTTTTTCCTCCTTTCTTGCTTCTCCCAGGAGATGACAAATTCCTGGGTGGGCTGGGGAATGTTTATATCGTGACTCACCAGGGAATGGCTAATGTGTGGGGCTAATTGGAAGGTACAAGGACTTAATAATCATTCCCATTGTTTGTCTGTTCACACCAGAGTTGAGAAATCACGCACGTCAGGAATGATTGAACAGGCCTGGTGATCCCTCTTGCTCCTCAATCCTAGTAATTATGAAGGGGTTCAGCAGGGTCAGTGTGCTGGATACACATCATTACATAGAGATAATTTGTGAGTAACTTTAGAAACTGGAGACTAAAGAATGCCTACATTTAGGAAACAATAAGAACATAGAGTATTGAATATTAAAGCACAATCCAGGACCTTCGGCTCAGAATATTAACATACAAGAGAGAACATAGCACAGTACAGGCCCTTCAGCCCACGATGTTATACTGACCTTTTAACATACTCCAAGATCAATCTAACCGTTCCCTCCCACATAACCTTCCACGTTTCTATCATCCATGTGCCTGTCTGAGAGTCTCTTAAATGTCCCTAATGTATCTGCCTCCACCACCATCCCTGGCAGGGCATCCCATCATTGTCTCAAAGAACTTACCTCTGATATCCCCCACCCTGTGTTACTTTTCTCTGAACACCTTAAAATCATACTCCCTCATAATAACTATTTCAGCCCTGGGAAAAAAAGTCTCTGGCTGTCAATATAATCTATGGCTCTTACTTTGTACATCTCACCTCTCACCCCTCTTTGCTCCAAAAAGAAAAGTGCAAGCTCACTCAGCCTTTCAAGTTCAAAATCAAGTTCAGTTTGTTGTCATTCAGCTGTAGACATGTATACCACCAAACAAAACAACTTTTTCCAGAGCAATGCGCATAACATAGTGCATATACCTGTAACTCACACGCATGCGCGCACACACACTACATAAAGTAATATTACCACAAATAAATTAACAAGTAATAAGGTACATTACAACACAAGTTTAAAAAGCAAACAGGCGCGTCAAGCGTGATGAGACCTGGGTGGAGGCAGGGAGTTCTTTGTCTCACGGCCTGGGGGAAAGGCTGTTTCCTATCTGATGGTAGGGGGTCAAGGAGATTGTTGGACAGATGGGAGGGATCATTGACGATGCTAAGGGCCTTGTGTACGCAGCACTCCAGATAAATATCACTAATGGGTGGAAGAAAGACCCTGACAATTCTCTCAGCAGTCCTCGCAATCCTTTGTTCTGACTTGCAGTCAAAGCCTTGCAAATCCCACACCAGATGACAATGCAGCTGGTCAGGATGACACCTCTGTAAAAATTGGTTAGAATGGTGGGTGGGGGGCGGGGAGCCTCAATGCCGCAGTCACCTCAAGGAGTGGAGACACTGCTGTGCTCTCAGACGTGGTGCTGAGGCACCAAATTGTTTCTGTACTCCCAGAAACTTGGTGCTCTGAACTCTCTCCACAGAAGGGACATTTCTGTGTAATGAGGAGTGGTCAGCCTGTACCTTCCTCAAGACCACAAGACCTTCCTAAAGACCTCTTGGTCTTGTCCACATTGAGACTCAAGTTTTGTGCTGGCTCCTTTCTACCAGCTGCTCTATCTCCTCTCTGTACAGCATCTCATCATCATTGTTGACGAGACCATTCACAGCTGTGTCATCAGAGAACTTGATGATTTGGTTTGAATTGGACCAGCAGTGCAGTCATACATCTGCAGCCTGAGAAGTTTCTGCCAATGTGGACTGACTGAGGCCTTTCTGTCAAGAAGCCCAAGATTCAGTGACAGAGAGCAGTGTTGACACCCAGTGAAGACAGTTTATCCCTCCTTCTGAGGGATGATCATATTAAATGATGAGCTGAAGTCAATAAACAGCATCCTGGTGTATGAGGCACCATTTTCCAGGTGGGACAGGACAGAGTGGAGTGCAAACACCATGACATCATCAGTGGACCGATTTGGGTGATAAGAGAACTGGAAATGGTCCAAGTAGCAGGAATATGGGGTTTAATGCAATCCATAATGCTCAAAGCGCTTTATTATTTTTGAACGCAAACACGAGGAAATCTGCAGATGCTGGAATTTCAAGCAACACACATAAAAATTGCTGTTGAACGCAGCAGACCAGGCAGCATCTATAGGAAGAGGTACAGTCGACGTTTCGGGCCGAGACCCACTCCTGACGAGAGCTCTCAGCCCGAAACGTCGACTGTACCTCTTCCTATAGATGCTGCCTGGCCTGCTGCGCTCACCAGCAATTTTTATGCGTGTTGCTTATTATTTTTGAGGTCAGTGCCAAAGGATGGTAGTCATCTTGGGCACTGGTATGATTGTGGCCACCTTAAAACCTGCAGGAACAGTGGACTATTCTAGAGAGATATTGAAGATGTCTGTTAGAACTTCAGTTAACTGTCCCTCACAGTCCTTCAGCACCCAACCAGGTATGTTACCAAGTTTCACATCTTTACAAAGGTTGACTCTGGGTCTTTCGTACATCCGCTGCAGCCAGACAGAGTGCCTTCTCCATGAGGGGAGGGGGTGGTTCCTCGCTGGCACATCATTACATGCATCAAACAAAAATAAAAGACATGCAGCCTCTCAGAAAGAGAGGCGTCACTGTCATTGACGTGTAGGGTGGACTTGGGGTCTGTTATGGTCTGAATGCCCTGCCACACGCACCTCATGTCTCTAGTGTCACAGAATGGCTGTAAACTCTCTGTGAATAATCCCATTTTGCCTTCCTGATGGCACGGGAAAGCACCACTCTTGCAAACCTGAGAGCCGTTTTATCCCCCGATTCGAAGGCAGCATCCTGATTTCTCAGCCATGCCCAGACCTCTGCCGTCAACCTTGACATCTGATTTGCCCACACATAGATGTATTTAATAACAACGGCATCCTTAATGCACTTCTCTATGTAGACAATCACAGATCTCGCAAATTCATTGATGTTAATGTGATGGTCACAGGTAACGACCTCACCTAATCGGTTCCAGTCCGTGTTTTCAAAACAGTTCTGCAACGCTGAGGTTCTCCTTCTGACCATGTTCTTATCTCCCTTTGAACTGGTTTGACTCGTTTAATCGGTGGTCTGTATGCAGGAATTAGCAAAACATATAAGTAGTCAGGGTATCCAAGGTGGGGTTGGTGAGCAGTCTTGTATACACCAGGGATGTAGATATAAACCAGGTCACCTCTGGTAGCAAAGTCGACATGCTGAATTTAGGCAGGACTGTTTTTAAATTAGAATGGTTGAAGTCTGCAGCAACAATACAATTTGGGGTGGGTGGCTTGCAGGTCACCGATGGTGCTGTGGAGCTTATGCAGTGCTTCACCAGCATTAGCATGGTGGGAGTGTATACGGCTGCAATCGCAATGGCAGTGAACTCCCTCAGTAAGTAGAAGGGTCTGCACTTCACCATCAAGAACTCTACCATAGGCCAACAGAACTGGTGTGTGAACCAAAGTGTGTCCTCTAATCCAGTCTGCATACTGGTAGAAGTACATGCACGTGGACAAACACATCCACCACTTCTGCTGGCAGCTTATTCCACACTTGCACCACCCTCTGGTGAACACACTCGTCCTCAGATTCCCCTTAAATCATTCAGTTTTCACACTTACCCTATGATCTGATGAGTTCATAGTCTGCAATGGAGGGGCTAGTGCACAGGATTGGGAAAAGCTGCAGAAAGTCACTAACTCGGTCATTTCCAACAGGGTCACTAGCTTCCCCAACATTGAGGACATCGTCAAAAGGCAATACCTCAAAAAGATCATTGTGGCTTTCCCTCGAGGTCGAGGACGATGGTCTTCGTTCTGTTGATCTACTTATGGGCTCTCAAGTGGCTTATGAGTCCAATCTTGGCTTTGAAAGTTCTTCCGCATTCAGGACAGGTAGTTCCAGATGGCAGATCGAGCTTTGGTTGTTGCTGCCTCTCTTTCTATTTTCTTCTCTTTTTTTCTAATTCTGCACATCTGTTGGCTGTGAAAGTTGCTGTTCCTTCTCGGATGATGCCTTGCCAGAGTTTCCTGTCCTTGGCATTGGTTTCCCAATTGTTGTTGTCGATGTTACATTTCTTCATGTTGGCTTTTAAGACGTCTTTGAATCTCTTCTGTTATCCGCCTCTTTTACGTTTGCCTTCTTTAAGCTGGGGGTAGAAGATTTGTTTCGGCACACGTTCGTCTTTCATCCAAACAACATGACCGCTCCATTTTAGTTGGTTCTTGATGACATAGGTTTCAATGCCTGTTGTTTTTGCTTCATTTAGCATGCTGACGTTGGTTCTTCTATCTTCCCAGTTGATATTTAAGATGTTTCGAAGACAGCGTTGGTGGAACTTTTCAAGTGCCTTCAGATGTCGTCGGTATGTTGTCCAGGTTTCTGATGCATACAGGAGCATTGGAATTACCACTTCTTTGTACACTAACATTTTGGTGTCTGTTCCGATGTCACGATCATGAAGGACTCTTGTTCAGAGATGTCCAAAAGCTGTTCCGGTGCATTTAAGTTTCAGTGGATTGTGACCTTGTCACGGTGGAGAAGCTTGTGTGGTCCTGAGATCCCGAGAGTGATGTTGTCTGGAGCTATGCTCCTGGTAGGGTCGACCAAGGTGGTAAGGTCAAGGGTAAGGTCCCTGACAAAGAACAATCCAACCAAGATCTCAACGGTGGAACAGGTGGACGAAGTTACTTCGAACTCAACGGCTGTGAAGGCGGATGAAGGTTGCAACAAATCCATCAGCTCCAATCATCGTAGTTTCCATGCCATTGGAATCAGTTGGTTGATTTGTGAAGTATCGTGTGCTTCTTGGAGTGCAACATCAAGTACGCGTTAAACAAATACACGCACAGGCATCTTCGCTCTGTGGGCCACTTCTTCAAGTCTTTCGGCGATCGTGGGAGGGCGACGGGAGCAGGCAATGTGATGGCTGGAAGCTCCTCATCAAGAACCGGCAGGAAAGCAGTGAATACTTGATTCAGTCGCTCAACTTTTGGACAGAAGCTGGAAGGTTGTTCGGCAGCAGTATTCACATCTGAGCAGCCCTACTTAGGATCCACTCTGCTCACCCTGAACTGGAAAGGGGCTAGAAAAGGTGCCCTAAAAATAGTCTGCTTCACCCCATCCTGTCTGGAAAGTCGCGTCCAGAGGGATCACCATCATGAGGTCTCAAAAAGATAGCATTTGTGATTAAGGACCCCCATCACCCAGGACATGCCGTCTTCTCATTGCTACCATCAGGGAGGAGACTGAAGGCACACACTCAACATTTCAGGAACAGCTTTTTCCACTCCACCATCAGATTTCTGGAAGGACAATGAACCCACGTGCACTAACTAGCATTTTTTTTTGCTTCCTTTTTTAACTAAATTTAACTTAATTTACATATATATAAATTTATAAATATATAATTGTAATTTATTGTATTTTATATTATGCATTGCAGTGCACTGCTGCTGCAAAACAACAAATATTACAATGTATGACAGTGAAGTAAATTTATTATGATTTTGTATATCTCTATCAAAGTAAATTTATTAGCAACATTTGTGTTATGGCACCAAATAGAACAAATTCTGAAATATTTCATCTTGAGAGATAATTTGAAATTTAAAGAAAAGACAAGATTTTGAGCAAGGTTTAGAGGAGAGAAGGCTGAAAGGCTGCGGGAAGTCTGAAAAGATGATCAGAAGGTGGGAGGATATCTGTATGGAGCTTGAACTCTTGACAGTCTTTGTGATTCTATGCAATTACAACCTCCAGATGTCATGCTTTGTGTTGTCTGCTGCTTTGTGAAATGGCTTTAAGCTTCTGTCGCTCACAGATACTTGTTAAGCATTCCTCTGTCCACTATCCTACACAGATTCTAATCAGTAAAGTGACTGTAAGGAATGTCACTTGAGCGCTTTAAATACTTGACTATAAACGTGCTCAGGATTCATTCCTGGAATAACTGAACGCATAGCTGGTTTTGCCTGCCAACTAATCTGCTGTTTACTAATTAATCACAAGAAAGTGACATTTGCAAATATCAGAGATGAAAAAGTCTCACTGAAGTACAAGGAGGACAGAGAAAGTTTACAAGGAGTTGTCAGGACTTGAGAACCTGAAAAACAGTTCAAAGTTCAAAGTAACTTTATTATTAAAGTACACACATATGTCACCGTATACAACCCTGAGAGTCATTTTCTTGTAGGCATACTCAATAAATTCAAAACAGAGTAATAACCATAACAGGGTCAATGAAAAACCACACCAACCTGGGCATTTAAGCAGTGTGTAGAAGACAACAAACTGTGCAAATACAAAAAGAAAGAAATAATAATAAATAAGCAATAAGTATCGTAAGATGAAGAGTCCTTGGAAGTGAGTGTGGTTGTGGAAACATTTCAATGATGGGGCAAGAGAAGTTGAGTGAAGTTATCCTGTTTGGTTTAAGAGCTTGATGGTTGAGGGGTAGTAACTGTTCTTAAACCTGATGGTGAGAGTCCTGAGGCTCCTGTACCTTCCTGATGGCAGCAGAAAGAAGACAGCATGTCTTGAGTGGGGGGGCTCCATGATAATGGATGTTGTTTAATGTGACAATGCTTTGTGTATAAGTACATCCATGTGCTCAATAATGTGGAGGGCTTTACTCGTGAGAGACCGGGCCATATCCACTTCATCACGGATGAATAGACCTACAGTTGTAGTCGATCAGGAATTTTTTTTCTTGTAAAGTAGGAGAATGAGGGGAGTTTTGGTAGAGGTATACAAAGGTATAAGAGGGTTTTGACAGGGTTATAGGCAGTTCCAAACTGCAGCCCATCATTCTGCATTTGGACCATAGCCCTCCAGACTGTTCCAATCTATGTACCTATCCAAATTACTCTAAAGTGTTGAAATTGAGTCCATATCCACCACTTGTAATGACAGCTCGTTCCACAATGTCACCACCCTCTCTGTGAAGAAGCTCCCCCCATGTTCCCCTTAAACATTTCACCTTTCACCCTCATTCTCTTACACTCTAGGGAATAAAATCTTAACCTATCATACCCTTTAACTCAGGTCCTCAGGTCCTGGCCAAGTTTATTGATATTCTTCCTGCAGGAAGGTGACCAGAACTGCTCGCAATACTCCAAATTAGACCTCTCCAGTGTCTTATATGGTTTGAACATAACATGCCAGCTCCTGTGCTCAGTACTTTGATTTATGAAGGCCATTGTGCTAAAAGCTCACTTAGCAACACTATCTATATGTGATGCCACTTTCAAGGAATAATGTCCTCTGTTCTACCGTACTCCGCAGTTTCTGAACACTTATCGTGCAAGTCTGATCCTGGTTTGTCCTTTCAAAGTACAACACCTCGCGCTTGTTTGCATTAAATTCCTTCTGTTACTTTTCTGCAGATTTTTTCAGTTGGTGCAGATCCCATTGCAAGCTTTGATAGTCTTCCTTGCCATCCACTACACCCCTGGTTTTGGTGCCATCTACAGATTTGCTGATCCAATATAGTATTGGATATACCACATTGTCGTCCAGATCATTGATATAGATGGCAAACAACATTGGGCCCAGCACCGATCCCTATAACACTCTACCAGTCACAGGCCTCCAATCAGAGAAACAACCGTCTACTACCACACTCTGGTTTTACACACAAAGCCAATATCTGAAAAAATCACTATCTCTACCTGAATGCCATGTGACTGAACCTTGTGGTGCTGGCTCGAAGGGCCGAAGGGCCTACTCCTACACCTATTTTCTATGTTTCTTGACCAACTTCCCATGCAGGACTTTGTCAAAAGCCTTGCTAATAACCATGAACATGGGATCCTCTTAATCAACTTCTCTGGTAACTTCCTTGAAAAGCTCTGTAAGATTAGATAGACATAACCTACCACACACAAAGCCATCCTAATCAGTCCCTGTTTATCCAAACACTTAACTATCTGATGCTTTAGAATACCTTCCAATAACTTACCTACTACTGATACCAGGCTCACCAGCCTGTAATTTCTCAGTTTATTCTTAGAGGCTTACTCTAACAGTGGAACAACATCAGTCTGGCATCTCACCCATAGCTGAGGATGGTTTAAATACTTTTGCTAAGGCTCCAGCAATTTCTGCACCAGCCTCCCACAGGGTCCCACAAGTTGTGTATTAATGCAAACAACGCGTTTCACTGCATGTCTCGATGTACATCCCTCATTGAGAGATCAGCAGTGGAAAGGGTGAGCAGTTTCAAGTTCCTGAGTGTTAATATCTCTCAGGATCTATCTCGAGCCCAGCATATCGATGCAATTACAAAGAAGGCACAACAGCAGCTATATTTCATCAGGAGCGTGAGCAGACTTGGTATGACACCAAAACATTTGAAAATGTCTACAGATGTACTGTCGAGAGCATTCTAACTGGTTGTATAACCGTCAGGGATGGAAGGGCCACTGAAGAGGATCAGAAAAAGTGACAGAAAGTTGTAAACTCAGCCACCTCCACCACAGAAGACATCTTTAAAAGGCGATTCCTCATAATAGTCACCCGCCACCCAGGACATGCCCTCTTCTCATTGATACCATCAAGGAGGAAGTACAGGAGCCTAAAGGCTCACATTCATAGCTTAGGGAGCAGTTTCTTCCCCTCTGCTGTCAGGTTTCTGAACGGAAAATGAAGCCATGTACACTATTTTTTACTTTTTACCCCTACTTATTTAATTTCATTTTAGATATATACTTATTGTATTCATAGTTTTTTTATTATTATGTAGTACAATGTACTGCTGCCACAAAACACTGAATTTCATAACATATGCCATTGATATTGAACCTGAATCCGATTCAGATTCTGGCATGTGATAACTAGGTGAATCTGAATCCAGGAGTCATCACTTAGCAGCTTAACAGCCAAAGTTTATTAGCAAAAACCGTCAAATCAGTAAAATAGGATGAAGTCAGGATGAGAATGCGCTGGTGCATAAAACTCTTGCAACTGGAATGAGCCAGCAGGCCGGAACTATGACCATTACACATTCTACCATTGCTAGTTGTGCACAGGGTGACAGAACTCATCACTGATTAAGCACTATTCCACAACAAATCTCTTAGACCTACAGTAATCGCTGATGAAGTCAACCCACTACTGAACTGATTCCACAGCCTATAGACTAATTTTTAAGGATTCTAAACCTCATGCTTCAGATACATATAGTTTATTTATTTATTATTATTGTTATTTTATTTTATTTTAGCACTTGCACAGTTTGTTGCCTTTTTCACATTGACGATGATGATCATGATGATGATGTTTCCCTGTCTCTGTTGTGGACAGTTTTTCATTGATTCTATTGTGTTTCTTTCTATTTATTGCGAATGCCCACGAGCAAATGAATCTCAGGGTAGTATATGGTGACATATGAGACCACAAGACCATAAGATACAGGGACAGAATTCGGCCATTTGGCCCATCAATGCCTTCTCCTCGGCTGATCTACCTATGGACTCAGCACCTTCTAATGAACGGTCTCATTATACAATGAGTTCTGATGAAGGGTCTCAGCCCAAAACATCGACTGTTTATTCTTCTCTATAAGTGCTGCCTGACCTGTTGAGTTCCTCCAGTATTTTGTATGTGGTGCTCTGGATTTCTAGCATCTTGTGTTTATGATTTTCAACTCTGTATACAGCTTTTCCCCATAGCCCTTCATTCCCCTTGCTGTGCATATAAATATGCCTTAATTTAATTTAATGAGATAGCCTCTACTGCTTCCCAGGGCAGAGAATTCTCTACTTTCTGGGAAAACCGGTTTCTCCTCATCCTCATCTTCATCCTAAATCTATTCCCTGAATTCTGAGACTATGTTACCTAGTTTTAGTCTCACTTACCAGCGGAAACAATTATCCTGTCTCTATCTTATCTATTCCCTTAATAATTTTATATGCTTCCGTAAGATCCTCTCTCATAGTTCAGAATTCCATCAATCGTGGAATTGAATTTAGGAGCCAAGTGGTAATGTTGCAGCTATATAGGATCCTGGTCAGACCCCACTTGGAGTAATGTGCTCAGTTCTGGTTGCCTCACTACAGGAAGGATGTGGAAGCCATAGAAAGGGTGCAGAGGAGATTTACAAGGATGTGGCTTGGATTGGGGAGCATGCCTTATGAAAATAGGTTGAGTGAACTCGGCCTTTTCTTCTTGGAGCAACGGAGGATGAGAGGTGACCTGATAGAGGTGTGTAAGGTGATGAGAGGCATTGATTGTGTGGATAGTCAGAGGCTTTTTCCCAGGGCTGAAACGGTTGCCACAAGAGGACACAGGTTTAAGGTGCTGGGGAGTAGGTACAGAGGAGATGTCAGGGGTAAGTTAGAGTGGTGAGTGCGTGGAATGGGCTGCCGGCAACGGTGGTGGAGGCGGATACGATAGGGTCTTTTAAGAGACTTTTAGATAGGTACATGGAGCTTAGTAAAATAGAGGGCTACAGCTAAGCCTAGTAATTTCTAAAGCAGGGACATGTTCGGCACAACTCTGTGGGCCAAAGGGCCTGTTTTGTGCTGTAGGTTTTCTATTTTCTATGTTTAGTATATACCCGGGTGACTCAATCTCTCCTCATAGGCTGACTCCTTCATTAGAATTAACCTGATGAATGTCCTCTGCACCACTTTCAAAGCCAATGTACTTTTCCTCCAGTTTAATTATGTCTTTCTTATAACAGGGTGACCAGAACTGAATACAGTACTCCAAGTTGCCTCACCAATGACTTCTACAACTGCAAACACAATGTCCCAGCCCCTATCCAGCCAGCTGAATACTTCCAGAGCAACACACACAAAATGCAGTCCTATGAAGGGTCTCAGCCCAAAACATTGACTGCTTATTCATCTCCATAGACGCTGCCTGACCTGCTGAGTTCCTCCAGGATCCTGTGTGTGCTGCTCTGGGTTTCCAGCATCTCCAGAATCTCTTGTGCTTATGAGGGAGGATCTGCTGGAGGTGTACATACATGTGAGGGGCACTGACAGGAAAGACAACAGGAAACCTTTCCACATGGTGCAAGGATCAAGGACATGTACACGTTTGCTGATGACACGACCGTTGTGGGCTGTATCAAAGGTGGTGATGAAGCAGCATGCAGGAGGGAGAGATTGAAAATTTGGCTGAGTGGTGTAATAACAACAACCTCCCACTCAATATCAATAAGACCAAGGAACGAATAGTAGACTTCAAGAGAGGAACACCAGAGGTCCATGAGACGTCCATCATCGGAGAATCAGAGATAGAAAAGGTCAGTAACTTTAAATTCCTGGGTGTCACTATCTCAGAGGACCTGTCCTGGACCCATCATATAAATATAATTGTAAAGAAAGCACAACAGTGCCTCTACTTCCACAGGAGTCTGAAGACATCAGGCATGTCATCAAAAACTGTTGGCAAGCTTCTATAGATGTATGGTGGAAAGTGGGCTGACTGGCTACATTACAGCCTGGTATGGGAACACCAATGCCTTTGAGTGGGAAATTCTGCAACAGGTAGTGAATTCGGCCCAGTACACCACAGGTAAAACCCTCCCAACCATTGAGCACATAAGACCATAAGACAAAGGAGCAGAAGTAGGCCATTTGGCCCATCGAGTCTGCTCCGCCATTTTATCATGAGCTGATCCATTTTATCCTATTTAGTCCCGCTGTCCCGCCTTCTCACCATAACCTTTAATGCCCTGGCTACTCAGAGACCTATCAATCTCTGCCTTAAATACACCCAATGACTTGGCCTCCACTGCTGCCCGTGGCAACAAATTCCATAGATTCACCACCCTCTGACTAAAAAAATTTTTTCGCATTTCTGTTCTGAAAGGGCGCCCTTCAATCCTGAAGGCATGCCCTCTCGTACTAGACTCCCCCATCATGGGAAACAACTTTGCCTCATCCACTCTGTCCATGCCTTTTAACATTCGAAATGTTTCTATGAGGTCTCCCCTCATTCTTCTAAACTCCAAGGAATACAGTCCAAGAGCGGACAAACGTTCCTCATATGTTAACCCTCTCATTCCTGGAATCATTCTAGTGAATCTTCTCTGTACCCTCTCCAACGTCAGCACATCCTTTCTTAAATAAGGAGACCAAAACTGCCCACAGTACTCCAAGTGAGGTCTCACCAGCGCCTTATAGAGCCTCAACATCACATCCCTGCTCCTATACTCTATTCCTCTAGAAATGAATGCCAATATTGCATTCGCCTTCTTCACTACCGACTCAACCTGGAGGTTAACTTTAAGGGAATCCTGTACGAGGACTCCCAAGTCCTGTTGCATCTCAGAACTTTGAATTCTTTCCCCATTTAAATAATAGTCTACCCATTTATTTTTTCTGCCAAAGTGCATAACCATACACTTTCCAACATTGTACTTCATTTGCCACTTCTCTGCCCATTCTTCCAATCTATCCAAGTCTCTCTGCAGACTCTCCGTTTCCTCAGCACTACCAGCCCCTCCACCTATCTTCGTATTGTCAGCAAACTTAGCCACAAAGCCATCTATTCCATAATCCAAATCGTTGATGTACAATGTAAAAAGAAGCGGCCCCAACACTGATCCCTGTGGAACACCACTGGTAACCGGCAGCCAACCAGAATAGGATCCCTTTATTCCCACTCTCTGTTTCCTGCCAATCAGCCAACGCTCTATCCACGTATGTAACTTTCCTGTAATTCCATGGGCTCTTATCTTGTTAAGCAGCCTCATGTGTGGCACCTTGTCAATGGCCTTCTGAAAATCCAAATATACAACATCCACTGCATCTCCCTTGTCTAGCCTACTGGTAATTTCCTCAAAAAATTGTAATAGGTTTGTCAGGCAGAATTTTCCTTTAGGGAATTCATGCTGAGTTCTGCCTATCTTGTCATATGCCTCCAGGTACTCTGTAACCTCATCCTTGACAATCGACTCCAACAACTTCCCAACCAACATCAAGCTAACAGGTCTATAATTTCCTTTTTGCTTCCTTGCCCCCTTCTTAAATAGCGGAGTGACATTTGCAATCTTCCAGTCTTCCGGAACCATGCCAGAATCTATCGACTTTTGAAAGGTCATCGCTAATGCCTCCACAATCTCCACAGCTACTTCCTTCAGAACACGCGGGTGCATTCCATCTGGTCCAGGAGATTTATCTACCTTTAGGCTATTCAGCTTCCTGAGTACTTTCTCTGTCGTAATTGTGACTGCGCACACTTCTCTTCCCTGCCACCCTTGAGTGCCTGGTATACTGCTGATGTCTTCCTCAGTGAAGACTGATGCAAAATACTTGTTCAGTTCCTCTACCATCTCCTCATCTCCCATTACAATTTCTCCAGTATCATTTTCTATTGGTCCTATATCTACTCTCACCTGTCTTTTACTCTTTATATACTTGAAAAAGCTTTTAGTATCCTCTTTGATATTATTTGCTAGTTTCCTTTCATAGTTAATCTTTTCTCTCTTAATGACCTTCTTGGTTTCCTTTTGTAAGGTTTTAAAAACTTCCCAATCCTCTGTCTTCCCACTAATTTTTGCTTCCTTGTATGCCCTCTCCTTAACTTTAACTTTGGCTTTGACTTCTCTTGTCAACCACGGTTGCATCCTTTTTCCACTCGAAAATTTCTTCTTTTTTGGAATATACCTGTCTTGCACATTCCTCATTTCTCGCATAAACTCCAGCCACTGCTGCTCTGCTGTCATTCCTGCCAGTGTCTCTTTCCAGTCAACTTTGGCCAGTTCCTCTCTCATGCCACTGTAGTTTCCTTTACTCCACTGAAACTCCGACACATCAGATTTCGGCTTCTCTTTTTCTAATTTCAGTGAACTCAATCATGTTATGATCACTGCCTCCTAAGGGTTCCTTCACCTCAATCTCTCTAATCACCTCCGGTTCATTACACAATACCCAACCCAGTACAGCCGATCCCCTAGTGGGCTCAAAAGCAAGCTGTTCTAAAAAGCCATCTCGCAGACATTCTACAAATTCCCTCTCTTGAGATCCAGTGCCGACCTGATTTTTCCAATCTACTCGCATGTTAAAATCCCCCACAATTATCATAACACTGCCCTTCTGACAAGCCTTTTCTATTTCCAGTTGTAATTTGTAGTCCACATCCCTGCAGCTGTTTGGAGGCCTATAAATAACTGCCATCAGGGTCCTTTTACCCCTGCTATTCCTTAGCTCAACCCATAAAGATTCTGCACCTTCCGATCCTATATCACCTCTTTCTAATGATTTAATATCATTTCTTACCAATAAAGCCACGCCTCCCCGTCTGCCTACCTTCCTATCCTTCCGATACATCGTGTATCCTTGGACGTTCAGCTCCCAGAGACATGCATCCTTTAGCCAGGTCTCAGTGATGGCCACAATATCATACCTGCCAATCTGTAGCTGTACAACAAGATCATCCACCTTATTCCTTATGCTGCGTGCATTTAAGTACAACACCTTAAGACCAGTATTTGATACTTTTTGCTTTGATTTCACTGCAACTTTATTGCACTGCAACTCATCCCAATGGCTACACATTTGCCCCATCACCTGCCTGTCTTTCCTGACATCTTTACTGTTCACTATCTTAGATTTATTTCTGTTTTCCCCTTCCTCCGCTCTATCATTCCGGTTCCCATCCCCCTGCCAAATTAGTTTAAACCCTCCCTAACAGCTCTATTAAACTTTCCCGCCAGGATCTTGGTCCCCTTCGGGTTCAGGTGTAACCTGTCCTTTTTGAACAGGTCATACTTCCCCCAGATGAGATCCCAATTATCCAGGAATCTGAAGCCCTGCCCCCTACACCAGTCTCTCAGCCACGCATTCATCTGCCTGATCCGACGACTCTTGCCCTCGCTAGCACGTGGCACAGGTAGCAATCCCGAGATACCCTGGAGGTCCTGCTTCTCAGCTTCCTTCCTAACTCCTGGAAATCTCTCTTCAGGACCTCCTCCTTTGTCCTATCTATGTCATTGGTACCAACATGTACCAAGACAACTGGCTGCTCACCCTCCTCCTTCAGAATATTCAGGACCCGATCCAAGACATCCCGTACCCTGGCACCTGGGAGGCAACACACCATGCGGGTATCTCTGTCAGGCTCACAGAATCTCCTGTCTGTTCCCCTGACTATGGAATCCCCCACGACTACCGCATTTCTCTTCACCCTCCTTCTCTCCTGCACAACGTCTACATGAAACATTGCTGTAAGAGCACAAATACAAATAGAAAAGCAACATCCATCATCAAAGATCCTCACCACCCAGGCTGTGCTCTTTTCTCACTGCTGCCGTCAGGTAGAAGGTACAAGAGCCTCAGGACTGAGGTTCAAGAGCAGTTACTACCCCTCAAACATTAAGCTCTTGAACAAAAGGGGATAACTACACTCATTTAAGGACTCTTCTATCTTGTTATTTCATGCTCGTTATTTATATTTGCAATTGCAAAGTTTGGCTGCAGTTTACATTTCTTGATGTTTACAGTTTACAGATCCCGTTTACAGTTGCTGTTCTATAGATTTGCTAAGTATGTCCACAGAAAAAGAATCTCAGGGTTGTATGTGGTGACATATATGTACTCTGATAATAAATTTTACTTTGAACTCTGAGACAGAGGTTTCCAAATCAGAATGAGAATCAGGTTTATTGTGACTGTCTCATTGAATGTGACCAGCATCTTGATAGGTCCTGATGAAGGGTCTCGGCCTGATATGCCAATTGTTGATTCCTTTCCATAAATGCTGCCTAAGCTGTTGAGTGCCTCCAGCATGTTGTGTGTGTGTGTGTTGCTCTGGATTTCCAGCATCTGCAAAATCTCTTGTGTTTATGAATAATTCCAGATCTGTTTTAATTTATTGCAGATTTCCAGTGTTTGTTGATTTGTGATTTTCTATTACTGAAGTTGATTTATTTCAATCTTAAATTTGAGTAAACCAAATTAGAAAGACATTAGTTGGCTTTGGTCGATTGGGATCCTAAATTGAAAGCTATGATTAACTTTTAAAACAGCACATTGTTTACAATATCTAAAATTACAGTCCAAGTAAAGGTAATCCAGCTAGTATTAGGACATAGGAAAATAATTATGAACGGAAGGAGCAGTAATCTTAAAACCATAAGACACAGGAACAGAATTAAGCCATTCTACCCATCCAGTCTGCTCCACCATAATTCTCTCAAACCCATTCTCCTGCCTTCTCCTGTTAACTTCTGTTACCCTGACTAATCATAATTGTCATAGTCATAGTCATAGTCATACTTTATTGATCCCGGGGGAAATTGGTTTTCGTTACAGTTGCTCCATAAATAATTAAATAGTAATAAAACCATAAATAGTTAAATAGTAATATGTAAATTATGCCAGGAAATAAGTCCAGGACCAACCTTTTGGCCCAGGGTGTCTGACCCTCCAAGGGAGGAGTTGTAAAGTTTGATGGCCACAGGCAGAAATGACTTCCTATGACACTCTGTGTTGCATCTCGGTGGAATGAGTCTCTGGCTGAATGTACTCCTGTGCCCACCCAGTACATTATGTAGTGGATGGGAGACATTGTCCAAGATGGCATGCAACTTAGACAGCATCCTCTTTTCAGACACCACCGTCAGAGAGTCCAGTTCCATCCCCACAACATCACTGGCCTTACGAATGAGTTTGGTGATTCTGTTGGTGTCTGCCACCCTCAGCCTGCTGCCCCAGCACACAACAGCAAACATGATAGCACTGGCCACCACAGACTCGTAGAACATCCTCAGCATCATCCGGCAGATGTTAAAGGACCTCAGTCTCCTCAGGAAATAGAGACGGCTCTATAAATAAATATAGAGTCGAATGAAGTTGCGGAATAAAGTTCAGTGGAGTAGCTGCATGCTGGCATCCTGGTGTGTTCTGACCTGTCCCTTAACAGCAAAGCCAGCAATTATCACAGGCAAAGTGCTCACCACCATGAGCGTACTTACAATGAGTGTGGCTTCAGAAACGCAGCATCCATTATCAAGGACCCCCACCATCCAGGCTGTGCCCTTTGTGCCCATATCTCACTGCTACCATTGGCAGGAAGTACAGAAAACATCTAAAAGATTGTTCCAAGACAGGTAGTCTGGTGGGACAGGCAGACCGGTGGCTTATGAAATCTAAAGCTAAATTTGAGCATTACAATGGCGTAGCTGTTTGTGCAATACTATTATAGCTCAGAATGTTCTGCCGAAGGGTTTCAGTCCGAAATATCAACTGTACTTTTTTCCATTGATGCTGCCTGGCCTGCTGAGTTTCTCCAGCATTTTGTGTGTGACGCTCAGCACGTTCAGAGCTCGGAGTTCAATTCCAGCACCACCTGCAAGGAGTTTGCACGTCTCCCCATAGACAATGTGGGTTCCCTTCCACAGTCCAGAGACAGTGGTTAGTAGGTTAATTGATCATTGTAAAAAGGGTTAAATCAGTGGGTTGCTCATTGGGTCAGAAGGTGCTGTTCCATGCTGTATCTCTAAACAAAATAAAATAAAAATGAGAAGTGATCCACTGTGGTAGGAAGAATAAGAGGCAATATAAAGCAAAGAACACAATTCTAAAAGGATTTAGAGATCTGGGGCTACCTGTGCATTTCTCACTGAAGTGGCAGAGCAGACTGAGAAAATGGTTGAAGACACATGTGGGATCCTGGATTTTCTGAACAGAGTGTCAAGTCCAAGAACAAGGAGACACCAGAGACAGCTGGTATTGGAAAAGATCAGATTGTTGAAGGAACTCAATGGGTTGGGCAGCATCTGTGAAGGGAAATGGATAGTCCACATTTCAGATCTGGTCTTAGGGACAGATTTTGACTCAAAACATAGATTCTATAGATGTTGCTTGACCTGTTGACTTCCTCTGGCAGCTTGTATTCTGCAGAAAAATAAAGAACTGATGAATCTTTGTAAATTACTGATTTGGTCACAGGGTGATGCATTCAATACCACAATTGAGGAAAGATGAAGAGGACAAAGAAGAGGGTTGTCAGAATAAACAGAATAACTTGAGCTATGTTGGAGGGAAGCTAGGGTAATAGTGTCAGAGAATGGAAACAGGTCATTCAGCTCAAGTGGGTAAGCATTAACAAGATGGGCCGAAAGGCCTGTTTCAGTGATGTATGGCTCTATGTCTATATGACTCTGTGAGTGCTGGAGCAGATAATTAGCAACTTGTAATCAAGGTAACAGCCAGATCTAAACAGGTGTTAAATGACTTTATAATTTTATCTATACATGTTAATCAACTTCAAAGTTCAAAGTCCATTTATTAACAAAGACTATCACCCAGTTTCACTTACATCCACAGTGATGAAGTGTTTTGAGAGGCTGGTGATGAAACAACTCCTGCCTGAGAAGTGACTTAGATCCACTTCGATCTGCCCTTGAACAGAAAATCCTGTAAAAAGTAGTGGATACGGCCCAGTCCATAACGGGTAAAGTCCTCCCCACCACTGAGCGCATCCATGAGAAAAACCCTGTTGCAGGAAGGCAGCGAACACCATCAAGGAACCCCGCCACCTAGGGCATCCTCTCTTCTTGCTGTTGCCATCAGGAAGAAGGTACAGGAGCCTTAGGATTCACACCACCAAGTTCAGAAACAAGCATCAGGTTCCCTCAACCATCAGGCTCTTGAACCAGAGATAACTTCATTCAACGTCATTGCCCCATCATTGAAATACTCCCAGAACCAATCTACTCACTTTCAAGAACTCTTCATTTCTTGTTCTCAATATTTATTGCTTATTTATTTATCATTATTATTTCTTCTTTTTCTATTTGCGTAGTTTGTTGTATTCCGCTCTCTGGTTGAATGCCCTAGTTGGGTAGAATTTCAATGAACATGCTATGGTTATAAATTGATAGATTTTTTGAACATGCCCACAAGAAAATAGATCTCAGAGTTGTATTTGGTGACAT
This sequence comes from Mobula hypostoma, assembly GCF_963921235.1. Lineage (NCBI taxonomy): Eukaryota > Metazoa > Chordata > Chondrichthyes > Myliobatiformes > Myliobatidae > Mobula > Mobula hypostoma. The sequence continues at coordinate 5,600,395 of NC_086107.1, forward strand.
ACTCCACATGTGCTTTGATAATACATAACGCTCAGCTATATCAGCTCGTATTTATCTAGGGGAAACCCCGTCCGCTGCCCGACCTTGTCTCCTGGTTATGTCGGTGGCTGTGCACCTGATACAGCCTCAAACATCAGTCATCAGCCAGCACGCAATGTACATTTTACAAATTACACTTTATAAATCTTACTAGGACTATGAGATTAATAGAGGTACAATATAAAAGGGAATGAAAAAAAAGGCACCAGAGCTATCATAGTTCAATTTCTTTGTGCACACAGTTGGAGCTCGGGACCTTCCTTCTTCACCCTGCGATCCACTCCGACCCCCCCCGACTCGCAGCTCGGGATCACCCACAGTGATCGAGCAGAGCACTCCCAGTACGACCGTCTTCCTCCCGGTCTCTCCACCAACTCCCCACTAAAACCCCTATTTCCCAGCCATATGAGACAGCATATCACCCCAAAAAAAGAATAACATGGACACTCATTGGTTCATTTTCTCCTATCAATAAGATAACCCAAACAAACTGCAGCGAGAGAACCTTCTCAGCATTTACCACAACAAAGAAGCCATTTTAATTAACATATGCAGTAACATAAAAGATTAACATAACGAAGAAGCCATTTTAGATTAGATTAGATTATGAGGACATGCAGTCCTCTTTTATTATCATTTAGTAATGCATGCATTAAGAAATGATACAATGTTCCTCCAGAATGATATCACAAAGACACATGACAAACTGACTGAAAAACTGACAAAAAACACATAATTATAACATATAGTTACAACAGTGCAAAGCAATACCGTAATTTGATAAGAACAGACCATGGGCACAGTAAAATCACGAAGTCTCTCAAAAGTCCCATCATCTCACGCAGACGGTGAACCTCCAGCGCCGCAAACTTGCCGATGCAGCATCCTGGAAGCATCCGACCACAGTCCGACTCCGAGTCCGTCCGAAAACTCCGAGCCTCCGACCACCTCTCTGACACCGAGCACCGAGCACCATCTCTGCCAAGCGCTTCGACCCCGGCCCCGGCAACAGGCAAAACGCAAAGCCGAGGATTTGGGGCCTTCGTCTCTGGAGATTCTTGATCGCGCAGCGGCAGTGAAGCGGGCATTTCAGAAGTTACTCCAGATGTTCCTCCGTGCTTCTCACGTCTGTCTCTATGAAATCAGGATTGTGCACGGCGTCCTACTTCACAGATATGATATCAATTCGGAACGGCCGCGTGTGCTGCGTTGCACCGCCATCTTCTCCTCCCTCTCTTTTGATTAACATACGCAGTAACATAAAAGAAGAAACCCCTTACAAATAGATTTACTTTGAACTTAAGCTTTAATTTATACAACCTTGACACTTGTCTCCTCACAGGCAGCCACAAAACAAAGAAACCAAATAGAACCTATTAAAAAGACTATCAAACACCCAGCGTGCAGAAAAAAACACACAGTGCAAATAATAAAAGTAAGCAAATAACATTCAGAACTGAAGTTCGTGAAAGTGAGTTCACAGCCACGAAGCCAGTCATCACTACAGCCGATCCAGGAGCCCATTTGTTGCAGGCCACTTGGAATACAGACTAGTGATAAGCTTTATTTGTCACGCGTACATCAAAACATTGAAACATACAGTGAAATGTGTTGTTTGAGTCAACGACCATCGCAGTCAAATGCCGTGCTGAGGAGAGCCTGTAAATATTGCCAGACTTCTGGCGCCAACATAGCATGGCCGCAACTTACTAACCCTAACGTTCATGTCTTTGGACTGTGGGAGGGTTCTGGAGCATCCGGGGGAAACCCACGTGGTAACATACAAAGTTCTGACAGACAGCAGTGGGAGCTGAACCTGGGTTTGTGGCCTCGTAAAGCATTGCACTATCTGCTACGCTTCCATGACACTCTGGAATGATTTTTAAAGTCAACAGTTATTCTGTAGATTAATTCAAATGTCCTGTGAGAGAATCTGCTGAATCTATTGGAAGGAAACACTGAGGCACTGGAGACGGAGAAAAATAAAAATGTGAAGGGATAAAACAAAAGCTGATCCTATCTGGAGCACATACGGGCTCTTCCCTACCAAGAGGAAATGCTGAGAGGTGACACGACTGACATCTTTGAAATGATGAAAATGTACAGTAGGACCATAAGACCATAGGACAAAGAAGCAGAAGTCGGCCATTCGGCCTACTGAGTCTGCTCCACCATTTTATCATGAGCTGATTCACTGCCCCGCCTTCTCACCATAACCTTTGATGCCCTGGCTACTCAGATACCTATCAATCTCTGCCTTAAGTACACCCAATGACTTGACCTCCACTGCTGCCCGTGGCAACAAATTCCATAGATTCACCCTCTGGCTAAAAAAATTTCCTCGCATCTCTGTTCTGAATGGGCGCCCTTCAATCCTTAAGTCATGCTCTCTCGTACTAGACTCCCCCACCATGGGAAACAATTTTGCCACATCCACTCTGTCCATGCCTTTCAACATTCAAAATGTTTCTATAGGACAGATGAAGATGTTTCCACTTGCAAGGAAATCCATAACAAGGGCCATAAATTGTCTCGGCCTGAAACGTCGACTGCGCCTCTTCCTATAGATGCTGCCTGGCCTGCTGCGTTCACCAGCAACTTTGATGTATGTTGCTTGAATTTCCAGCATCTGCAGAATTCCTGTTGTTTGCCCATAAATTATGAGATGGTTGCTGATGAATCCCACTGGAGATCAGAAGAAACTGCTTGACTCAGAGAACAAAGAGAAGGTGAACCTTTAGAAGAGAATATTCTAGGATTTAAAAGGACTCAAGAAGAATGTGAGTGCCAAAAGAACAAGATGGTAGGCTGGTGAAGGGTGAGAGGGGATAGGATGAACAGTGCCATGAATCAGATGGGCAGAACAGCCAATTTATGTTGTCTAATCCCAACACTAATTTTCTAAACTTTATTAACACTGAGTATTCCCATCAAACAAAATATGTATATGTGTGTATATGTATACATCATCAGGGGAGGAAGTGGGAAGCACCAGAGACACATTCTATAATGATCAATAAGCCAATTGTTTAGAATCAAATGACCTTGCCTGGTGTCTCAGGGCTGGGTGTGTCTACACCCGTAGCACCTCTCCCCCCATGCAAACCCCTGCCCCGGCACTCCTTCTGTCTCTCCTGTTCAACATACCTCCTGCAGCACTCCACTACTAAATGCGCCCAATGGCATGCGTCTCAAATAGCATCTGGCAAGTCCAGCTCCTGGCTCTCAAGTGTGGCTTAGCTACTAAGCCCAGTGGAACAGCTTCTACTGACAGGGGAAGGGACAAAGGCAGGTTTCTGGTGCCTTATAACTAGTTGCTTCTAGGGTTCATCAGCTGTAGCTGGCAGCTTACTTCAGAGAAAGAAACTCCGATCTCATATTTCCGCTGCCTTGTGGCTATACCCATTCATGGGGAAGGCTTCAGCAGTAAACACCAAGGAAATATCTGGAGCTGGAGTCCCAAAAGCAGTCCTACATTGAATTTAACACTGACTGGCAACTCTTCCAATGCTGCTGGTGCCAAACTTTATTGGTCTCTGCTGTTTATTTAAATTCGTCAGCTGTGTGGTGAAGGGGAGCCTGCCACATGGGCAACACCTTGCTCTCCATAATGTACTGCCCTGGCTTGTGTATCACGTAGACAGCTGGGACGCAACATCCATAGGCAACCCTGACCAACAGAGGACTACGGATATATACTGTATCTATATGTATATGGTGGATTCTGGTTAATTGGCCATCAGTTAGTCAGCGTAGCCATTTATTTGTGACAACTCTTAAAGAACAAAAACTAATTAAGATATAGCCAAGCAACACACATCAAGGTTGCCGGTGAACGCAGCAGGCCAGGCAGCATCTCTAGAAAGAGGTACAGTCGACGTTTCAGGCCGAGACCCTTTACGAGATATAGCCAAGATTCTCTTCGTTTATTTGAGACACAATGCCGTTTAATTGGGACAGGAGAATGTTGCCAAACAGTTTCTAACTAGCATCAGTTGCGTGCCCTTCTGTGACCGTTAGACGCTACTTAGAGTGAACAGATTTTAGATAGCGTCAGCCGCATGTTCAAAGTTCAAAGTAAAATTTATTATCAGAGTTCATACGTGTCACCACATAAGACCCTGAGATTCTTTTTCTGCGGGCATAGTTAGCAAATCTATAGAACAGTAACTGTAAACAGCATCTGTGAACTGCAAAGATCAAGAACTGTCAACTGCAACCAAATTGTGCAAATGCAGATATAAATAACGAGCATGAAATAACAAGATAGAAGAATCCTTATATCAGTACAATTATCCCCTTTTGTTCAAGAGCCTGATGGATGAGGAATAGCAGCTATTCTTCAACCTGGTGGTGTGAGTCCTGAGGCTCCTGTACCTTCTACCTGATGGCAGCAGTGAGAAAAGAGCATGGCTTGGGTGGTGAGGATCTTTGATGATGGATGTTGCTTTTCTACAACAGTGTTTCATGTAAATGTGCTCAATAGTTGGGAGGGTTTTACCACCTTTCACAGGATTTTTCACTCAAAGGCATTGGTGTTCCCATTCCAGGCCAAATTGCTACTTGTAAGCACGCTTTCCACCACACATCTATATAAGTTTGCCAAAGTTTTTGACGACATGCCGAATCTCCGCATGTGCTTGTGTTCAAACAGCTGCGATTTTTGTCACTGATAGTTGCCAAGTAATAAGCCGTAAGACAATTCAGAACTGTTTCCCTCACTGCAGCTTCAAACATTCAGGCTTGGAGATGCCAGGAATGGCCGAGAGTGAAAATTAAAAGATTTCACTACTTCAACAAGTTGGGAACTACAAAGAATTTGAAGGTATCAACAATCATCTTGAATGTTACAATAGAAAGAGGATTTGGAGGATGCAAGCATTGAAAGTATTGTCTGAATTTCAGGTTCAGTAATACAAGTACAGTAGTCATAACAACTGGGGTCTTCCTTGGTTGCCTTTGATGTCCATAACTTTCGCTGTGCCTTGTCATGCCCTTCCCTCTCCAGGGAGCATTGCAGAATTGCCTTCCTGGTCATTAGCTCTCATACGCTCAGTCTGCTGGAGCTAACCACACCCAAGGGCAGGCATATCCCTATCTGATGGGAGTATGAGACCTGATGGCTCCTCTCACCTGGTTTAGCCTGCGTGTTAAAGCAGTGTACTAGGGTATGGTCGATGTCACATGTAAACAGCTACTCGAAGCCACAGGTGAGGGCAGAGTGTCTGGTGGGACACAAATGTGAGTGAGTTACCCCAGAATGGATGTGACCCTTCCCCAGAGGTGTTGTCACTCCCTGGATACCCCATACACGGCAGCATACACCATATGAATTTCTCCATTAATAACTATTTGGAACTAATACACAATTTTATAGTAATATTGCAGGCATTCTCATTGTTCTGTATTTCATTTAATTACCTAATTTGTTACTCAATTAAACAGTAGTTTGTGTTTTTTATACCTTTTTAACTATTTCCATGAAACTTTGGCATCGACTCTGCTCAGCCGTTCTATCATAGATGATTTATTATCCTTCTCAACCACAAACATGGCCGCAAAACCATCGATTCCACCATCCGTACCCTAGTCACTGACGGCCAACCAGTAAAGTGGAGTGACATTTTCAATTTTCCAGTCTTCTGAAACCTTTCTAGTGAGTCTTGAAATATCATTACTCATACCTCCGCAATCTCTTCCTCTACCTTCTTCAGAATCCTGAAGGGTAGTCCATACGGTCCAGGTGATTTATTTACCTTCAGGCCTTTCATCTTCCCAAGCACCTTCTCCTTAGTAAAAGCAAATGCACTCACTTCTGACCCCTCACACTCTCAAACTTCTGGCATTCTGCTAGTGTCTTCCACTGTGAAGGCTGTTGCAAAAGACTTGTTAAGTTCCTCCACCATTTCTTTGTTTCCCCATTACTACCTCTCCAGCATCACTTTCCAGTAGTCCAATATCCACTCTTGCCTAAATATTGTGTGCGTGTATATTTATATATATTCTTGTAATTTTATGATTTTTGTGTACTGCTCTGTAATTGCTATGTACTGCTGCCACAAAACAACAAATTTCATAACATATGCCAGTGATATTAAACCTGATTCTGATTCACTACAACTTAAAGATAGGCTGGATTCATTTGCATTTCAACAGCCTCCTTAAATTGATTTAAGTCTAATCATAAAGACTATTTCACAGTCTATTAAAGCTTGTGATACAGAAGGCATTCACATATGAAGAGAAAAGTTCATAGATATAGATATCATGTCTTACTTGGATAATCTCTGGGATGGGTTTTCTCTGACCAATTTCCATAAAACGTTAACCGGTACTTTGCTGTCCCACAGGCACAGCAGTCCTGGATGGGTCTCTCTGTGGTAAGCTCTTCATTAGGCGCTGGAAGGGAGAAATATATTCAATATTCAAGTTTGTTCAATGTCATTTCCAGTACACAAGTGTAAAGGAGAACAAAATAACTGTTACTCCAGATCTGATGCAATATAAAAAAACACAATAAGATAAAGAACCACCTAGAACTGTGCCCCCTTCCAGCTCTGTTTCCCTCCCTGATAAACTCAATTATTTCTAGGCTCGCTTTGACCGAGGGAACGAGGAGGTCACCCTCAAAGCGGATCTCCCACCTGGTGAACTGCCTCTCTCACTTTCCACCTCCAATGTTTGCGCCCCCCTGAGCAGGGTGAATGTACGGAAGGCAGCTGGTCCGGATGCAATACCTGGCCGTGTGCTCAGAGTCTGTGCAGGGCAGTTGGCCAGGGTCTTCACAGACATTTTCAGTCTGTCCCTGGCTCAGGCAGTTGTCCCCACAAGCTTCAAGATTGCCACCATCATGCCAGTGCCAAAGCATTCCAGTGTCAAAGCAACACTCACAACATGCTGGAAGAACTCAGCAGGTCGGGCAGCATTCCACTGTCACGGGCCTGAATGACTTCCGCCCAGTTGCACTCACCCGCATCATTGCAAAGTGCTTTGAGAGACTGGTTCTATCACACCTGAAATCCTGTCTGCCCACTACCCTGGACCCCCATCTATTTGCCTATCGTACCAACAGGTCTACAGAGGATGCCATCTCCACAGCACTTCACTCTGCCCTGACCCACCTGGACAGCCCCAACTCTTACGTCAGAATGCTGTTCTTTGACTTTAGTTCGGCGTTCAATACTGTGATCCCCTCCAAGCTGATCGCCAAACTTCGTCAGCTGGGTATCAGCTCATCCCTCTGTAACTGGACCTTGAACTTTCTGACTAACAGACCCCAATCAGTTAAGTTAGACAACCTCTCCTCCTCCATTCTCACCCTGAACACCGGCGTGCCTCAAGGCTGTGTGCTGAGCCCTCTTCTGTACTCCCTTTTCACCTATGACTGCGTTCCTGTACACGGTTCTAACTCCATAATCAAGTTCGCAGACGACACCACAGTGGTTGGCCTGATCAGAGGGGATGACGAGACAGCCTACAGGGATGAGGTCCAGCACCTGGCCGTGTGGTGTACCGACAACAATCTGGCCCTTAACACCCAGAAGACCAAGGAGATTATTGTGGACTTCAGGCATGCTAGGAGCCACACTCATGTCCCCACATCAACAGAGCTGTGGTGGAGCATGTATCAAGCTTCAAATTCCTTCGTGTCCACATTTTCAATGATCTCACCTGGTCCCTGAACTCCTCCATCCTGATCAAAAAGGCGCAACAGCATCTTTATTTCCTGCGGAGCATCAAGAAAGCTCACCTCTGTCCCAGGATACTGACGGACTTTTACTGCTGTACCATTGAGAGCATACTCACCAACTGCATCTCAGTGGGGTATGGCAATTGTCCCGCATCGGACCGCAATGCACTCCAGCGGGTAGTGAAAACTGCCCAGTGGATTATCGGCACCCAATTGCCCACCACTGAGAACACCTACCATAAACGCTGCCTGAGCAGGGTGAAAAGCATTATCAAGGATGCATCTCACACTAACCATGGACTTTTTACTCTCCTCCCATCCAGTAGGCGCTACAGGAGCCTCCGCTCCCGCACCAGCAGGCTATGGAAGAGCCTCACATCACAGCGCTAAGCAGTATTGCATCCGTATGGACTGTCTCAGTACTTTTATATTTGTATACTGTAGCACTTTTTTTATTCGCAGTTATTTTGTAAATGATACTATACTTTTGCACTTCTGATCCGATGCCAATTGCATTTCATTGGCTTTGTATCTATACTCGGCACAATGACAATAAGGTTGAATCTAATCTAATCTAACACAATAATAATAATAATAATAAACACAATAAATATAAATACGTAAGGTAGTTTATATTCATAGATTGATTGTATGTCCATAAAGTGAAACAGGTGTGTCTGTACAAAAGATGACTGACTGGAAATGATAAATATCAGTTTTATTTATCACATGTACGCATGTCAAAATAACAAAAGATACAGTAAAATTTGGCATATGCGAGAATGGCCAATACAGTCCGAGGACGCGATGGGGGCAGCCCATAAGTTTCACCACGCTTCTGGCACCGACATAGCATGCAGACACCTCACTAACCCTAGCTGATATGTCTTTGGAATGGGGGAGGAAACCAGAGCACCCGGAGGAGATCGACACGGTCATGGGGAGATCGATCAAACTCCTTACGGACAGCAGTAGGAATTGAACCCGGGTGATGTAAGCCACTGAGCTATTGTGCCACACACATGAATGGTAATGGATTGGGGAGTGTATGGAACAGAGGGGCTCAGGAGAACAAGTATGTGGTTCCCCGGAAGTGACATCACCCGTCGATAGGTTGGTGAAGAAGGCTATCAGCATGGTGGTCTTCAACGGAAAGGACACTGATGCACAGTAAAAGTTGGCGTGTTATATTGCATTTTTACAAGGCACGGGGTGAGACCACATTTGCAATATTCTGTTCAGCTTTAATCCTCTCTGTAGAAAAGATACCATTAGGATGGAAAGAGTGCAGAGGAGATTTTCAAGGGATGATGCCAGGTCTTGAGAAGCTGAGTTATATTGGGACGTTGAGTATATTTATTTATTTATAGATACAACATGGACCAGGCCCTTCTGGCCCAATGAGCCACACCGTCCAGGTACCCATCTATTTAACTCTAGCCCAATCATAGGATAACTTACAATGACCAATTAAGCTACTAAGCAGTACACCTTTGGACTGTGGGAAGAAACCAGGGCACCCAGAGGAAATCCCACCTGCTCATGGGGAGGATTAAACTCTGAGCTCTAGTCTCAATCTGCAACAAAGTCACGCAAACTGCAATGTGGGAGAAGGCTAGGCCTTTATTCACTGGAGCATCGAGAAAGGGAGATGGTCTTTGAAAGCAAATAAAGTCATGAGGGGCATAGAGAGGTTGAATGCAGAGTCTTTTTCCCAGGGTTGGGAAATCAAAACTGGGGGGCATTGCTTTAAGGTGGGAGGAGAGAGATTGAATAGGAAACCCGAGGGCAGCCTTTTCACATGGTGGGTGGTCTACCTGTGGCAGAAGCTGCAAAGGACGTGGTTGAGGCAGGCACATTCACAGCATTTGGACGTGGCGATATGGTAGCGTAACGGTTAGCATATCGCCCTACAGCACTAGCTGTGAGATCCAATTTCAATTCCCACTGCTGTGTGTATGTTTTCCCTGTGACCATATGGGTTTCCTCCTGGTGCTCCAGTTTCCTCCCACAGTCCAAAGATGTGTGGGTTAGGGTTAGTGAGTTGTGGGCATACTACGTTGGCACCAGAAGCGTGGCGACATTTGCCCAGCACAATCCGCGCAGATTTGATCTGACGTAAACAGGAATTTCATAGTATATTTCGATGTACACGTGACAAATAAAGCTAAACTTTGAATCATTGATCTTTAAAAGGTACTTGGACAGATAGTAGGATAGGAAATATTGAGGGATATATACCAGAGAGAGACAAATTGGACTAGCCTAGATGGGAATGTTGGTCAACCTGGACCAGCTTAGATGGGAATGTTGGTCAGCCTGGACCAGCTTAGATGGGAATGTTGGTCAGCTTGGACCAGCTTAGATGGGAATGTTGGTCAACCTGGACCAGCTTAGATGGGAATGTTGGTCAGCTTGGACCAGTTGGACCGAAGGGCCTAGTTCTGTACTATATGACTCGATGACTCCACTGCCAAGAGCTGGCTTTAAACTATAACAGTCCCAAACCATGATTCATTGTACATCAACACAAGAGCAAACTCAACTCATGGATCAAGGATCAATTTTATTTACCATATACATTTGCATGTATTAGGAAATTACTGTGACATGTTGCCAAAACATGCAACAAAAACCGACAACATTCAATCAAATAATTATGTAAAAATAAAATTAGAAGCAAAGATATGGAATAAAATGTTCATAAACACATAAATACCAACGTGCATTTACAATGTAAACAGCATTATAAAAAGAGTTTTAAAACGTTTATAGTGAGGTAATAGATAGAGTGAGGTATGGGAGAGGCACTAACTAGAATGATTGATTAGATTAACAGCCGGGGGGAAGAAACTTTTAAAATGGTGTGAATTTTTTTCTTTAAACCCTAAAGTGCTTTCCATAATGGAGCTTTTGGAAAAGGCAGTTTGCAGGGTGGGTAGTGTCCGCAATGATTATCTGCCGGCTTCTTTGCACTGGACACGTACAAGTTCTGCAGTGATGATAGAAGGCAAAGGACAATTAACAATCTCACTGGGACAATTAGATGGGGTGTCAGATAACTACACTTACCTTTCTCGCACAGTCTCTTGGTAAGTGCCCCATCATCTTGGAACCAGATCACCCGCTTCTGCACAATGCTTGCTCTGCAAAATGAAACGGTTGATGATTCACTGTCCCTGGGGAGTTTTACGGACAGCACAGTATAATGAGACAAAATTGGAAGAAAGACAATGCTTTGCCTGGGTGATTTTTGACTTCATAAAGCAAACCCCCTGGGTGTGAACTAGGAGTGCAAGGACAAATTTCAATCTATACAAAAGTTCTTTTTTATGTTCTTCAGCTGTTCCATAAGTGCTTCACAACCAGTAAGATACTTTGACATCGGCTAGGGGGAGCTTTACTCTAAGTTGAAATTGGCAGGTTGGATGGACATAAAGAGCCAATGACATGGTGTCGTGACAATATGACCATAAGAAATAGGAGCAGAATTAGGCCATTCAGCCCATTGAGTTTGCTCTGCCATTCCAGCATGGCTGATCCATTTTCCCTTGACAACAATATTCCCCTCAGTGTCAGCAGAACTAATGAGCTGGTCATTAATTTTAGGAAGGAGTTAATGCACATACTGCTGTTTACATCAATGGCATTGTGGTCAAGAGGGTTCAGTGTTTGAAGTTCTGAGGACTGATTGTCCTGGTCCGACCATTTTGACGTCACAGCCAAGAAAGCTTATCAATGTGTCTAATACTGCAGGAGGCTAACAAAATTTGGCACGTCCTCTTTGACTCTCACTGATTTTTATCGTGGCACCACAGAAAGCATCCTGTCTGGATATATCAGATTGGTACGGCAACTGTTCTACTACTCTGCCCGTGACCACAGAAAACTGCAGAGAGCCATGGACACAGCTCAGTACATCACAGACACCAGCCTTCCCTCCATGTCTTCACCCCTCAATGCCTCAGTAACATAGAGAACTTAATCAAAGAACCCACTCACCCCAGACATTCCCAATTATCCCCCCTTCCATCGGGCAGAACTTAAAGCACATTTCACAAATCGTAGATAGGTAGATAGATACAGATAGATATACAAATAGATAGACATAAATAGATATAGATAGATAGATAGATGGATAGATAGATAAACAAACAGACAGATAGCCAGATGGATAGATGGGGCTGGAGAATCAACAATGAAAAGTCAAAGGTTTAAGGTGAGGGAAGAGATTCGATAGCAACATAAGGAGAAATTTGTTCACGCGCAGAGGGTAGTATGTTAATGGAACAAGAGCTAGAGGAAACGACAGAGGCAGGTACAATAACAACTATTAAAATAATTAACACTATTAAGAGGAAGAGGGCTAGCAACACCATAAAGGATCCCACTGTCACAATATGCACTGGAAATATTGGAACCCAGGTGTGGAGGAACAACGGACTCTGACGTAGGAACAGCAACAAGGGTTTATTCAGAAGAATTCCAAAAGAACATCAATGACTCAGCTGAGCGACACTACGAGAAGTAATATTCTTAAAACTAGGACCCTGCAATTAGTGCCAGTAGGCTATCCGCTTAAATTATACAAGTATCACAGAATCCCCAGGCCTGTGAAAATAAGCTTAACGAACTTCAACAGAAAGCACCAGGAGACCACATTACAAAGAGCAAGTCATTCGAGAAAAACATAAGGAACTCTAAATGATTAATGACTCATGTTAAATACCAATTCACCAATTCCAATGCTATAAAAGCCTTGGAGCCAAGAGCTCTCTGACTCCCTGCTCAGGCCCAAAGAGCTTATTACAGTACCCCCTCCCTATGGCTGGCAGCTGATGGCTCAGGAAGCCCTGAAAACATGAGGCACATGGTCCAAGGATAACTCGAGAGAGCTGGGATCACAAGAGAGAATCATGGGGAACAAGAGAGAGAGAGAGAGAGAGACCTACGGACCTTGAGAGAGACCTGAGAACATTGGGACAGACTTGGGAATCCTCAAGATGCAGAGAACATTGAAAAGACCTTGGAAATGCTGAAGAGTCCTTGGAAACTTTGTAAAGAACTTAGAAACCTTGAAAAGTCCTTGGAAGCCTGAAAGGCCACGGGAAAACTGAGAACCTTGAGAACCTCGGACGCTTACAGTAGCGTGCTTAGACCTGGGAAAAACACTGAGACTCAGAAACTTGAGTCCTTGAAATCATGAAACTGGAAACCTGAGGAAGGATCCTGGACACACCTTGCTGACCATGTTTTACTCTTCACTACTTCAAGCTACCTGGCTCTCTGTAGATCAGTTTCATTTGTTACATGAAAGTTCCATTTTCGCATTCAGTACCATCACTTTCATCAAGAGGTTAAATATAAGGTCACTTACTCTTGATAGGGTTACTTTGCTAGTGTGGTTGCACACTCCAGCCAGCAATCGACTTTTGGAGCAGGGCTCTTCAGGGTGGCAAACTCAAATTACTGTTTCTGTAGACACTTATGCACTGGAGGGTTTGCTACCATTGGCATTGCTCATCAGAACAGACAGAAGGGGATTATGTATTGTATAAGGTTGGTCCACCCCACTGCAGTGGTGGCATGTAAGCTTATTTCAATTATTCTCAATAGTGTGATTTGATATTAACAAAGAAGTACCATTACCTGCAAGGGACAATGTCAGGAAAGGGTAAGTTCTTACCAAATTTACACTATTGATGAATGCTGATTTATTGAATCAAATGAATTTTATTCATAAGCTTGCTTGTTATGCAGACCTGGGTCACAGGACCCTGCAGCTGAGAACCCAGGTACTTATAACTTGAAAAGCTCAGAACAGGGACCAGAGAAAATCAGAATGTAGACTAGAAAAGCTCGGTACATGGAATTGAGAAACTTGGAATGTAGACTGGAGACACTCAGAGCATAAAGTTGAGATACTCAGAATGTAGACTTGAGAAGCTTGGAACGTAGACTAGGGCACTCGAAATGTAAACTTGAGAAACTCAAAAATCAGACTGGAGAATAGGTGAAGTTCTCACCTAAAGCTGACCGATGAGAAAACGCCACCGTTCAACTTCCACTTGGTCCATTACTTGGCAGGGTCCTTCTGTCATGATGTGCCCTAGCAATCTTGGAGCCCAAACGCGGAGGGAAGACAGACTCCAGTGTAGAGGCAGTGATGAGAATTTATTCATAAAAGTTCCAGCAGATCATCGGTGGCTCATCTGAGCGACACCACGAAAAAAGTAACATTCTCAAAACTAGGACACCGCGACTGGCACTAATCAAGCATCCGTTTAACTAACACAAGTAACACAGAATCTCTGAGCCTGTCAAAATAAACTTAACAAGCTAAAACAGAAAGCACCAGGAGAGCACATTATAAAGAACAAGTCGCTCAAAAAAAATGCAAGGAACTCTAAATAATTAACAACTCACTTTGAACAACAATTGACCAATTTGGATGCTCTTAAAAACCTCAGAGTCCAATGCTCTCCGGTGCCCCATGCAAGCCTGAAGACCTTATTACACCCATCCACCCTGCTTAAGGATTGTAGGTCCCACTCCCATCAGGGAGCATTCGTGCCAGGACCACCAGATTCAAAAACAGTTACTTTCCCCAAGCAGTAAGGCTGATCAACACCTCCACCCACTAACTCACTCCTCCACACCACTAACCACCACTACTTTATCATTTCCAGTCGATCACCTTAAATACAGACACTCCTGCACCTAGCATCACTTTATGGACTTATAGTCAATCTGTGTATATGAGTTTATATATTTTTTAATGACTATTTTGTTCTTTTCTGTTTTTACTATTGCCTTTTTTTGTGCTATATTGGACCTGGAGTAACAATTTCTTTCTCACTTACATTTGTGTGCTGGAAATGACATTAACCAGTCTTGAATCTTGAAGATATTTTGACAAGTACAGTACATTGTACAGAATTGTGCAAAATGCTTAGGAACATATATATATACTGTAGCTAGGATGCTGATGCCTTTTGCACAGTACAGTAGTTGTCAGCGTGGAGCAGAGAATGAGGTAGTAAATCTGGCGGGAGCAAACCATGTTCAGAATGACGAGAGTGGAGCACCGTGGGAGAGCTGTGGGACAGGTGGCATAGAAGGAATGCCAGGGTCAGGGTGTGGTGCGGGTGCAGACACACCCACCCCTGAGGCACCAGGCAAGGTAATTTGATTCCAGACAATTGGTTTATTGATCATTACAGAATGTCTCTCTGGTGCTTCCTACTCCCTCCCCTCTCCTTCCACTTTTCCCAACCATGATTCCCCTCTCCCTGCCCCCTTCCCACTCTCAGTCCACAACAGAGACCCATATCAGAATCAAGTTTATCATTACTCACATGTCATGAAGTCTGTTTTCTTTTGTGGCAGCAGTACAGTGCAAATACATAAAATTACTACAGTACTGTGAAAAGGCTTAGGCATCCTAGCTATATACTTTATATGTGCCTAAGACATTTGCAACAGTACTGTAGATAGAAAAGGTTTAGAGGAATCTGTGTCAAATGCGGGCAACTGGGACTGGGCTAGATGGGAATCTTGGTTGGCTTGGATCAATTGAACTAAATGGCCTGTTTATCGGCATAGAACTCACCAACCCTAGTAACAACACGAATGTGTCGGCTGTAATTGCAGTTGGGGCTAGTTTACAAGACCATAATTGTCTTGAAATGAACAACCCAGTAACTGCTGTAACTAGTAATTCAACAACTGCTGAGTTCCTCCAGCACATTGTTCAACTTCAAGTTTATTGTCATCTGACTGTACATACAGTATATACAACCAAATGAACGAACGTCCTTCCAGCCCATGGTGTATCCACAATACATATATCACATACAGCACATAAACCAAAATATTATCACAAATAAGTTAATAAAATATAATTCAAAATTCATGTAGTGTGCTGCACATATAACTAGTGAACAGTAAACAGTAACTAGTTTCCTGTCCTAGTGATGAAACCTTGGTGGTGGCAGTGTACCCCAGGGGAATGCCACGGAGACCAGATTAATGGCACTACGCATGGGTCCATGGTGCAGAAGGGAAAGAGAGAGAAGTGCTAGTGATAGGGGACTCGATAGTCCGAGGAACAGACAGGAACAGGTTGGTATGTTGCCTCCCAGGTGCTATGGTCAGGGACATCTCGGATCACATCCACAGTATTTTGGAGGGGGAGGGAGAGCAGCCAGATGTCATAGTGCACGTTGGTACCAATGGCACAGGAAGGAAAAGAAAAGAGGTCCTGAAGAGGGAATTTAGAGCCAAGGCAGAAAGCTGAGAAGTAAGTTCTGGATTGCCACCTGTGCCACGCACCAGTGAGGATGATTTAGCAGAATAATGTGTGGCTGAGAAGCTAGTGCAAGAGTCGGGGCTTCAGGTTCTTGGATCATTGGGATTTCTTCTGGTACGACCGGTACAAAAGTGAAGGGTTGCACCTGAACCTGAGGGGGACCAATATTCTCATGGGCAGGTTTGTTAGAGCTGTTGGGGAGGGTTTAAACTATTTTGGCAGGGGTGGGAACTGGAGCAAAGGGACTCAGAATAGGACGGATGGTAAAAAAGCAGAGATAACATGCAGTCAGACCGTCAGGAAGAGCAGGCAGCTGATAGGACAAATGAGTATCCGTGCATTAAGGATGCAGAATCAAAAAGGGTAGCAAATACCATACTCAATGTGTTAGAAATGAGGTGGATGATATTGCTGCACTATTACAGACGGTCAGGTACGATGTTGCGGCCATCACTGAATCATGGCTGAAGGGTGGTTCTAGATGAGAGCTAAATGTTCAAGGTCACACATTGTGTCGGAGGGATAGGAAGGTAGGCAGAGGGGTTGGCATGGTTCTGCTGGTAAAGAATGGCATCATTAGAAAGATGCGACATAGGATTGGAAGATGTTGAATCCTTGTGGGTTGAGTTAAGAAACTGCAAGGTTAAAAGGACCCTCATGGCAGTTATATACAGGCCTCCCAACAGTAGCTGGGATGTGGATTACAGATTACAACAGGAAATAGAAAAGGTAAATCAAAGGGGAAATGTTATGATATCATGGGAGATTTTAACATGTAGGTAGATTGAGAAAATTAGGTTGCTAATGGAGCTCAAAAGAGTGAATTTGTTGAATTCCTATGAGATGGCTTTTTAGAGCAGTTTGTTGTTGAGCCTACCAGGGGATAAGCTGTCCTGGATTGAGAGTTATGTAATGAACCAGAGGTGATTAGGGAGCTTAAGGTAAAAGAACGCTTAGGAGGCAGTGATCACAAAATGAAATTTGATAGGGAGAAAATTACAGAGAGGGCATACAACAAAGCAAAAATTAGAGGGAAAATAGAGGATTGGGAAGTTTTTTAAAACTTTCAGAAAGCAACTAAAAGAATCATTAGGAGAGAAAAGATAAAATATGAAAACAACCTAGCAAATATTATCAAGGTAGATAGAAAAAGCTTTTTCATGCATATAAAAAGGTAAAAGAGAGATGAGAGTGGATATAGGACCACTAGAAAATGAGGTCAGAGAAATAATAATGGGTCCAAGGGGATTGGCAGATGAATTAAATGAGTATTTTGCACCAGTCTTCTCTGTGGAAGATACCAGCAGTATGCCAGATGTTGAAGGGTGTGAGAAAAGAGAAGTTACTATCACAAGGGAGAAGGTGCTCAAAAAGTTGAAAAACCTAAAGGTGCATAAATCACCTGGACCAGGGTTCTGAAAGAGGTAGAGATTGTGGAGGCATTAGTAATTATCTTTCAAGTATCATTGAACTCTGGCATGGTTCTGGAGGAATAGAAAATTGCAATGTCACTCTACTCTTTAAGAAAGGAGAGAGCCAGCTGAAAGGAAATTATAGACCAGTTAGCCTGACCTTAGTAGTTGGGAAGATGTTGGAGCCAAGTGTTAAGGATGAGGTTATGGAGTACTTGGTGACACAGGACAAGATAGGACAAAGTCAGCACGGCTTCCTTAAGAGAAATCCTTGCCTGATGAACTTGTTGGAATTCTTTGTGGGGATTACAAGTAGGCTAGATAAAGCAGATTCAGTGGATGTTGTATATTTGGACTTTCAGAAGGCCTTTGACGAGGTTCCACACATGAGGCTGCTTACCAAGTAATTATCAATTTACAAGCAAATTGTAAATTGCTGAAGGTACTGGTGAGGACTCACCTTGAGTATTATGAACAGTTTTGGGCTCCTTATCTCAGAAAAGACGTGTTGACATTGGAGAGCTTTCAGAGAAGGTTCACAAGGATGATTCAGAGAATGAAAGAGCTATCATATGGGGAATATTTGATGGCTCTGTGTCTGCACACGCTGGAATTTAGAAGGATGGGGGGGGAGCTCATTAAAACGTTTTGAATGGTGAAAGGCCTAGACAGAGTAGATGTGGATGGATGTCTCCCATGGTGGGACAGTCTAGGACAAGAGGGCACAGTCTTAGGATAGAGGGGCATCCATTTCAAACAGAAATGCACAGGAACTTCTTTAGCCAGAAGGTGGTGATTTTGTGGAATTTGTTACCACAGGCAGCTGTGAAGGCCAAGCTATTCGGTGTATTTAAGGCGGAGATTGATAGGTTCTTGACTGGTCACGGCATCAAAGGTTACAGGGAGAAGGCTGGGGATTGGGGCTGAGGAGAGAGAAATTGAAGGGCGCCCATTCAGAACAGAAATGCAAAGAAATTTTTTTAGTCAGAGGGTGGTGAATCTATGGAATGTGTTGCCATGGGCAGCAGTGGAGGGCAAGTCATTGGATGTATTTAAGGCAGCGATTGATAGGTATCTGAGTAGCCAGGGCATCAAAGGTTATAGTGAGAAGATAGGGGAGTGGGACTAAATGGGAGAATGGATCAGCTCATGATAAAATGGCGCAGACTCGATGGGCCGAATGGCCGACTTCTGCTCCTTTGTCTTATGGTCTAAAAAAGAATCGGCTGTGGTTGAATGGTAGAGCAAACTCGATGGGCCAAATGGTCTAATTCTGCTCCTATGCCTTATGGCCTTATGGTCTATTCATTATTCATTTATTTATTTTATTTTATTTGAGATACAGTACAGAATAGGCCTTTCTGGTCTTTCAAGCTGCCCCACCAGCAACCCTTTGTTTAACCGTAGCCTAATCACAGGACAATATACAATGACCAATTAGCCTACCAACCAGTAGGTCTTTGGACAGTGGGAAGAAACCACAGGACCTGGAATAAAATCCACACCTCCCATGGGGGTGAACATACTGATCCTTAAAGTTGATGTCGGAATTGAACCCCGAACTCAATGCCCTGAGCTGTAATAGTGCCACGCTAACCGCTAGGCTATTGTGGCACCCAGTCTCACAGCCTGAGGGAAGAAGCTGTAACCCAGTCGGACAGTTCTAGTCCTGATGCTCCTGTGCCTCCTTCCTGACCATATTGGGTCAAAGAGATTGTGGAATGGGTGGTAGGGATACTCAATAAACTTGTGGCTCGGGATCCTTTGTGTTCAAGATTGCAGAAGCTCTTGTGTATATGATAACAACTTGTATAAACTCTAATTCTCAAAGGTTCCATTGATAAATATAGAACAAAGTGACGACCATGTTCTACAAGTACAGAGATGGGGAAATCTGACGGTAAAGTCATAGAAATGTGTAGCATGTAACATGGACCTTCAGCCCATTGAATCATGCTGACCATCGCTAATCCCACATTCTCATCCGCTTGCACTGAATCTTCCACTCGCCCTACAGAGCACAGTAAGAAGGACCAAGAGGACCACCAGGGTCTCCCTCCCCCACTATTTGTGACATATACCGGGAGCGTTCTAGACAAAGGGCTCGAGGCATTGTTGAGTATCCCAATCACCCATCCCACAATCTCTTTGACCCAGTACAGCCAGGAAGGAGATACAGGAGCATCAGGATTCGGACTGCCAGACTGGGTAACAGCTTCTTCCCTCAGTCTGTGAGAATAATGAATACCCTGCAACTTGACTCTAGGATAGCGAGCTGTTTACTACACCCAATATGCATTTAGAGTTATATTTTATTAACTGATTGTTGGTAATATTTTGTTTTGGTCTGTGGGTGTATCATGCTCTTGAGGAATGTTGTTTCATGTGAGTGCATATATGAACAGTCAGAAGACAATAAACCTGAAATTGAACTTGATCTTGAATCTACCTACAATGGATGATTTGCAGTGGCCAGTTTTTCTTTGGGATGTGGGAGGAACCTCAGCAGAAGCCCACAGAGGTCACAGGAAGGACGTGCAATCTCCACACAGACAGCACCCGAAGCAGTGATTGAACCCAGTCTGCTGGTGCCGTGAGGCGGAGGCTCTACCCACTGTAGCACTGCCCTGCCTTTTCCACGCAGGCCATTCTCGTTTTGTCTCATTGTACTAAACTTCCGGAAGGATGTCTCCGAAAAACTAGAACCAAACTTTGCTGCCAGCAAAAACATAACGCCATTCGGTGTTGATGTGGAATCAAGGACTCAACCATGCTCAGCTGATCTATACGATGAGGATTCCGTCTCTCATTAATGCCTTTTGCAAACAGCCCACAGAAACCCAACTGTCCAGTGTCAATAATGTCATCAAGCTGATTGGGCAGCCAAACATAACATTGGACACAAAGATTTTGCTTCCTGAATACTTCTGGGAGCAGCTTATGGATCTTGCACTGCTGATCACGAAAATCACCATGAAATTTTCCTATCACACACCATGTTTTGAAATCACCTATATTTGTTATTTCAATTCATAATTCAAGTCAGAATAACTGATGCCAATATTTAAGAAGGCATTTTTGTTGGTCCACAAATCAAACAGGTCATTAATAACAGGCAGCTGATAAAACTTCCAGTGGGACGACAGAATATCACATGGAAGGCATTCTAAGATGTTGCTGAAAATTTTCTTGGCAACTACAGAGCATCGAACTACATGCTGCAAGCATACAAAACCATGAAGTGAAACATGTCACTAAAGATTCATTTTCTGCATTCCCATTTAGACGTCTTCCCTGCAAATCTTGGCAAAAGCAATGACGAGCATGGTGAAAGATTTCACCAGGACTTTGCAGTCATGGAGAAACAGTATCAGGGCAACTGGAATCCATCAATGCTGGCTGACTGTTGTTGACACTTAAGCAAGAAGCCTCAGACACAGAGTACAAAATAAAATCATCAACAAAACATTTTTAGCTTAATTGAACTATTGCAAAAGGTCAGCACTGTTATGCAATTAAAAGCATTATATTGAACAAAAGTTAATTTTTTGTTTCTCCAAATTCCTACATGATGCAAATAGTTTGAAATTATATTTGTGTTCATCTTCAAGTGGTCTCCACCCCTCACAATCTTCCTTCATTCTTTTTCCACACACTCTTCCTCTACTCTTAAAACCATAAGACCACGAGATAATAGGAGCAGAATTAGGCCATTCAACCCATGGAGTCCTCTCCACCATTTAATCATGGCTGCTTAATTATCCGTCTCAACTCAACTCTCCTGCCTTCTCCCTATAACTTTGATGCCCTTACCAATTAAAAACCTCAGCTACCCGGTGATTTGGTCTTCACAGCCATGGTACTGTATTTATACCGTAAATATAATTGTATAAAATTATTGCACTTCATATTTTGATATATTAATGTTAAGGAATTATACTAATTGTTCTTAATATTAGAGCTGACAAATTGTTAAGCAGTAATTATGCTTTCAAATTCTTGAAGAGTGCATGCAATAAAGAATAAGGCTTTCAGAGTGTTTAAACTGATTCTTAACCAGCTTAAAATAGCAATAGCAAATGCTGGGAGCAGTTCTGTCTGCAGAACAGTGATGAATCATTATAAAATCTTCGGGATTTTCAGGCAAAAACGTCAAGTGTTAGGTAACCTTCAGGCATCAAGCTATCGCTGCGCTGTGGTTTCCATCAACGTCACAGCTCAGACTTAACTCTTCTTTTAAAATTTTATTTTAAGTTTATAGGGATAATTTTTGGTACTGAGAGGGGAGTTAGGGATCAGGTTAGGGTTTAGGGACAGGGATGTGGGAGATTTAGAGGGAAGGCCAGAGATTAAGCCTCCACTCTGTGCTCAAAGCCAACATCCTGGATATGGTCAGATGTCAGCATCTGAACTTGAAGTGTGAAAGCATTAAGCACTGCAACTGTGTAGTACCACAGCAAGGTACTAAAGAACTGGTTGTCAACTTCAGGGTCCTTCTGGTAAGATGGTGGTGCACTCAGATGTGCTGGCTTCTATGGGGCCAACCAAGGGTGTTATTGTCTTTTACAATTTTTTTTTGTACAATCACAAGACCCTGCTGGAAATTGAGAACTTAAAGTACTGCAGGTCTACCCCACCAGCAAGTTGCTTGTTGGCAGAGAAACTGAAGGGGCTGGACTTGATGTGGATTGTGCTGCTGGCTGCGTCAGAGAGGTGCCTGAGTGGGTGCACAAAGGTAGTGAAGTTTGCAGTGCTGCAAGTCCGATTCACCTGGTTATTGGTGAATGGTGGGGATGGGGAACAAGGGAGCTGTGTAGCCTTGGTTGTAGTGAGGACCAGGCCTCAAGCCATGGTGTCGTCTGTTTGCAGCCACCCAGGAAAGAGACATCAGAGTCGGTGTGCTCCACCAGTGTGCTAGAGACAGTGTGGTGCAGCATACGTACTGGAGTCAACACTGGCCTCCACCGTTCGTTTGGCAGAAGACAAGATATATTGTGTTTGAGTGTAGACTGCTGCAACATTCATGGACTCAGGGATTTGAAAGATTTTTTTTTGTGTGATTGAATTTTACTGATATCTTATATGCGCTTTGTGTGCCTTATACTGTGTTTTGCGCCTTGGCCCCAGAGCAACGCTGTTTCGTTTAACTGTATTCATGGATATTCATGTATGGTTGAATGACACTTAAACTTGAACTTCAGCTTGAACTTGGACTTGAAGGGGAAGGAGGGCGAACATGCACCAGTTTATTCTGGGGGATTGGCAGTGGAAAGCACCTGCAGTTTTTTATTCATGAGCGTTAACATATCAGAAGACCTGTCGTGGGCCCAGCACATAGAGTAGATGCAATCACAAGGAAGGCATGCCAACGTCTTTACTTTCTCAGGAGTTTGAGCTTATCACTGAACACTCCAAACTTCTACAGATATATAACTGAAAATATCTTGACTGGTTGCATCATGGTCTGGTAATGTAATTTCCTCTTTTAAATCAGCATAGTTCTAGTGTTTTTCACTTACAGATTGCTGTATGTTATGTGTGTTTGGAATGGCTATATCTATTAAGTAAGTTGTTCTTGCTTGTTTACCTGGTAATATTATGTCTGAATGGTTATTATGGATTGTCCGATCTGTAATAATGGATCAACCATCATATAATTTACAGGACTCTGATCAGGCTCCTATTTATAGTAGGATATGGTGTCTTTTATGAGTTTATATTTTAAAGCAAGATTTTGCTGAATGATTTTTGACACTTGATTGTGCCTGTGTAAATAATCAGACTGTTAAATTGCTGCAGGATTCTGTAATGTGTTGGATTGAATTGAATTGACTTAATTTCTTACATCCTTCACATACATGAGTAAAATTCTTTGTGTTACATCTCCATCTAAATTTGTGATGCGCAATCATAGTAATTTATAATAATTTATAATAAATGGAACAGTCAATGTAACATAGAAATACACCCAAATCAGCATGAGTTAATCAGTCTGATGGCTTGGTGAAAGAAGCTGTCCCGGAGCCTGTTGGTCCTGGCTTTTAAGCTATGGTACCGTTTCCCGGGTGGTAGACTGGAATAGATTGTGGTTGGGGTGATTCAAGTCCCCAATGATTCTTTGGGCCCTTTTTTCACACCTGTCTTTGTAAATGTCCTGAATCATGGGAAGTTCACAACTACAGATGCACTGGGCTGTCCGCACCACTCTCTGCAGAATCCTGCGATTAAGGGAGACACAGTTCCCATACCAGGCAGTGATGCAGCCAGTCAGGATGCTCTCAATTGTGCCCCTGTAGAAAGTTCTTAGGATTTGGGGGCCCATACCAAACTTCCTCAAACATCTGAGGTGAAAGAGGCACTGTTGTGTCTTTTTTACCACACAGCTGGTGTGTACAAGCCATGTGAGTTCCTTGGTGATGTGGATGGCGAGGAACTTTAAGCTGTTTACCCTCTCAACCCCAGATCCATTGATGTCAATAGAGGTTAGCCCATCTCCATTCCTCCTGCAATCCACAACCAGCTCCTTTGTTTTTGCAACATTGAGGGAGAGGTTGTTTTCTTGACACCACTATGTCAGAGAGATTACTTCTTCCCTGTTGGCCACCTCGTTATTGTTTGAGATTAGGTCAATCAATGTAGTGCCATCAGCAAATTTAATTAGCAGATTGGGGCTGTGGGTGGTGGCCCAGTCATGGGTATACAGAGAGTAAAGGAGGGGGCTTAGTACACAGCCCTGAGGGGCTCCTGTGTTCTGGTTTCTCTTGGCATTTTCTGCATTTATCACCTTAAATTTGTTGGTCTTTTGTTACGTATTTTTGATTTTCTTTTAGTGTTAACCACCTAGTCCTGTAATTGCCACAAGGAACCCCAATGAGTCTGGGAAGAGGCCTCCAACTCTGAGCCAGGTGCTTGACATGGAGTTGACATCGTTGCCTTCCTTGTCGATATCGAGTCTGCTCAGATCATGGGAATGTCTTCCATGGAGGAACATGCTCTTCCATTGGTTAACTTTCTCGTCTATAGTGAAAACTCTTTCATTTTTCTGGGTTACGCTTTCAATTAATTTCAGCGGTGTGTACTTCTTAACAGAATTGCATATGCTCACGTGGAATGCTGAATCCTGTTTCCATTGATGAAAATATATCCTTTGAAGTTTTATCTAACTGTTGTGTAATTTTTTTTATTCCTGTTATTCCTCTTCCTCCTTCTGCTCTAGGTAATGTTAATCTAAGTGTGTTCAAGTACACATAGTGTTTTCTAAAATTTGTCATTTCTGCTCTTATTTTTCTTTGTAAATTTTCCAGATCAGTTTTGGATCAAGGTATTACAGCAAAAGAATATGTTAATATGGGGATAGGGAATGTGTTTATTGCTTTTTGTTATATTTTTACTATTGAGTCCTGTTTGGCAGATTTTCTTAAGCCTTGAAGTAAATTCTGTCGAAGGTCTTCCCTTTATTGCACTATGATCTATTTTCTTTGCTAGGTGATATCCCAGGTATTTATATTTCATATTCATCCATCGGTTGTATTGTATCACACTGCTCTGTTTTATTTTCTACTAAATCTATTGCACCTCTCTTCATGTTTATTGTTCTGCATTTTTCTTGTTCAAAGTTCATCTTTATACCTTTTGAAAATAGTTCTATTATTAGAATTAATTGCTTTAGCTTTACCGGTGAAAAGCTTTATTATTATTACTATTAGTATTCTGATTATTATCTTTCTTTTTGTGTTTTCACATTGATTCTCTATCTGTAGTATGTGGTCTTTTGTTGATTCTATTATGTTTCTTTGTATTTACTGTGAATGCCCACGAGAAAATGAATCTCAGGGTTGAATAAGGTGAAATATTAAGTGCATTGATAATAAATTTACTTTGAACTTTGTCTTTAGTTTTGAATCCTGGCCCCACAAAAAATGCCCGAGCTCTTGTTAGAGGGTGCTGTACTTACTTCAACACAACGCAGCCCGAACCAGACGCTGGTGCCGTCCAGAAGACCTGAATCCGCGTCCGTCTTCGGGGCGTGCTCTCTGTGACCGCGTACGGGCAGTTGGTCATGAACTGTGTGTCCTCATGGTCAATGATCTGGAGGTTTGGGGTGGGAGAGAGAGGGGAGCTCTGTTATAATGCAATTGAAAGAAATAGACTCACTGCTTATCCTGCTCTAGGTGAGTCATCAGAACATCAGCACTCAGCCAGCACTGCATGAAGACAGTGTAGGCCATACCAGCACAGCAAGACCCCATAAGATAATGGAGCATAATTAGGATATCTGACCCATTGAGTCTTCCCCAGCCATCAGTCATGGCTCATTTCTTCAACACCCAGTAACTTGGCCTCAATAGCCATCCTCAGCAATGAATTCTACACATTCACCACCCTCTGGCTGAAGAAATTCCTCCTCATCTCTGTTCTAAAGAAACATCCTTGTATTCTGAGGTTGTGTCCTCTGATCCTAGGCTCTCCCACTATTGGAAACATCCTTTTCATTTCCACTCTATCTAGGCCTTTCAATATTCAGTAGATCTCAAGTCACTGCCTCTAAAGAGTTTTGTTAATATCAGTTACATCCAATAGTATGCACACAAAATGCTGGAGGAACTCAGTAGGCCAAACAGCATATATTGCTGTCTGGCCTGCTGAGTTCCTCCAGCATTTTGTGTGCATTACTTTGATATCCAGCATCTGCAGATTTTCTCTTGTTTGTGACATCCAAGAGTATGTTGCTACAGATCAAAAGACCATTCGACATAGGAGCAGAATTTAGCTATTCTGCCTATCGAGTCCTCTCTACCATTCGACATCCCTCTATTCTGAGGCTGTGCCCTCTGGTCCTCGACTCCACCACTCTATCCACTCAGTATCTGGTAGGTTTCAATGAGATCCCATATGGAACCATGGCAATAGGATTGAAAAGAGTACTAAGAAAGTTTACAAGGATGTTTCTGGGACTTGAGGACCTGATTTGTAGGGAAAGGTTGACTAGGTTGGGACGTCATTCCCTGAAGTGTAGGAGATTGAGGGGAGATTTCCTAAAGGTATAGAAAATTATGAGGAGTATCGAAAGGGTAATTACAAGCAAGCTTTATCACCGAGACTTTGGTAAGTCTAGAACTAGAGATTATAGGTGAAAGGTGAAATATTTAAGGGGACATGAAGGGAACTTCTTCACTCAGAGGGCGGTGAGAGTGTGAAACGAGCCACCAGTAGGAGTGGTGGATGTGGATTTGATTTCAACATTTAAGGGAAGTTTGGATAAGTGCATGGATGGGAGGATTATGGAGGGCTATAGGAGACTAGGCAGAATAACAGTTCAGCATGGACTAGATGGGCCAAAGGGCCTGTTGCTGTCCTGTAGTACACGATAACTGTGATCAGGTGATCTATTGGGTGATGAATAGTGGGTGGCATGCTAGTGTAGTGGTTAGCACAACACGTTATAGTACCAGCGACAAAGGTCCAGTAACTGCCACTGTCTGTAAGGAGTTTGTATGTCCTGCCGATGACCGTTTGGGTTTCCTCCAGGTTCTCCAGTTTCACCCAACAGTCCAAAGATGTACCAGTTCATAGGTTAATTGGTCAGTGTAAGTTGTCCTGTGATTAGGCTAGGATTAACTCAGGGGATTGCAGGCTGGCGTGGCTTGAAGGGCTGGAAGGGCCTATTCTACACCGTATCTCAATAAACAAATAAATATTAGCCCAGAGGATTCAGGAAAGTTGTCAAAGAGAAATGAGCGGTGCCCTGATATAACCATCTGCTTGATGACACAACGTTCAGCATTGGCACATTAGGATTGTCTGCTTAGTTCTGCAGAATGGGAGAACGTGGTGACTTCAAACAGCACCCACAGAACTGCAGCTGGTGCCAGTCCATCACAACCATTATTAAATCATTTCCAAATCAGCTTGCGGGTTTGACTTTAAATCACAGAGAATTATAAACCCACAACAAACACGGGCTTTGCGGAGGTGGATTATATGTTTTAGCTGTGGTAGAGTGTCCCTGCTGGGAAAACTGATCAATGAAGAGATCGGGTAAAGGTGCAATCATTCGTAAATCCCGTGGGACTAAGTGATTGACAGATTTAATAACTAAATCAATTCGCTAGAGTTCATTGTGAATCAGCTATCAAAATGGAGAGATGCCAATAACAGATTGTTGTAGACGTATAATTATACATTTAAGAGTGATCGGAGAGAAAAATTAACACAGTGTTGACCGAACAACCCCTTCTACCATGTAATTTTTACACAATTACCCACAAATCTATTTTCCACATGATTACCCTCTAGGTAATACAAGCGACAAGGAGTGCAGAGATTAGCACAATGTATTCGTGCCAGCAATCAAAAGGTTGGGTGAGACTACATCTAGAGGCCATGGCTTAAGGGTAAAAGGTAAAAAGTTTAAGGGAAACATGAGAGGAAACTTCTTTCAACACACATAAAAGTTGCTGGTGAACGCAGCAGGCCAGGCAGCATCTCTAGGAAGAGGTACAGTCGACGTTTCAGGCCGAGACCCTTCGTCAGGACTAACTGAAGGAAGAGTGAGTAAGGGATTTGAAAGTTGGAGGGGGAGGGGGAGATCCAAAATGATAGGAGAAGACAGGAGGGGGAGGGATAGAGCCAAGAGCTGGACAGGTGATAGGTAAAAGGGGATACGAGAGGATCATGGGACAGGAGGTCCGGGAAGAAAGACAAGGCAGGGGGGGAACCCAGAGGATGGGCAAGGGTATATTCAGAGGGACAGAGGGAGAAAAAGGAGAGTGAGAGAAAGAATGTGTGTATAAAAGTAAGTAACAGATGGGGTACGAGGGGGAGGTGGGGCATTAGCGGAAGTTGGAGAAGTCGATGTTCATGCCATCAGGTTGGAGGCTACCCAGACGGAATATAAGGTGTTGCTCCTCCAACCTGAGTGTGGCTTCATCTTTACAGTAGAGGAGGCCGTGGATAGACATGTCAGAATGGGAATGGGATGTGGAATTAAAATGTGTGGCCACTGGGAGATCCTGCTTTCTCTGACGGACAGAGCGTAGATGTTCAGCAAAGCAGTCTCCCAGTCTGCGTCGGGTCTCGCCAATATATAAAAGGCCACATCGGGAGCACCGGACGTAGTATATCACCCCAGCCGACTCACAGGTGAAGTGTTGCCTGACCTGGAAGGACTGTTTGGGGCCCTGAATGGTGGTAAGGGAGGAAGTGTAAGGGCATGTGTAGCACTTGTTCCGCTTACATGGATAAGTGCCAGGAGGGAGATCAGTGGGGAGGGATGGGGGGGACGAATGGACAAGGGAGTTGCGTAGGGAGCGATCCCTGCGGAATGCAGAGAGAGGGGGGGAGGGGAAGATGTGTTTAGTGGTGGGATCCCGTTGGAGGTGGCAGAAGTTACGGAGAATAATATGTTAGACCCGGAGGCTGGTGGGGTGGTAGGTGAGGACCAGGGGAACCCTATTCCTAGTGGGGTGGCGGGAGGATGGAGTGAGAGCAGATGAACGTGAAATGGGGGAGATGCGTTTAAGAGCAGAGTTGATAGTGGAGGAAGGGAAGCCCCTTTCTTTAAAAAAGGAAGACATCTCCCTCGTCCTAGAATGAAAAGCCTCATCCTGAGAGCAGATGCGGCGGAGACGGAGGAATTGTGAGAAGGGGATGGCGTTTTTGCAAGAGACAGGGTGAGAAGAGGAATAGTCCAGATAGCTGTGAGAGTCAGTAGGCTTATAGTAGACATCAGTGGATAAGCTGTCTCCAGAGACAGAGACAGAAAGATCTAGAAAGGGGAGGGAGGTGTCGGAAATGGACCAGGTAAACTTGAGGGCAGGGTGAAAGTTGGAGGCAA
This sequence comes from Mobula hypostoma, assembly GCF_963921235.1. Lineage (NCBI taxonomy): Eukaryota > Metazoa > Chordata > Chondrichthyes > Myliobatiformes > Myliobatidae > Mobula > Mobula hypostoma. The sequence goes on from NC_086107.1 coordinate 5,629,683, forward strand.
AGTTAATAAAGTCAACGAGTAAACTTCTTTGCTCAGAGAGCTGTGAGAGGGCATTTTAAAGGTCTTGGCATGGACATGATGGGCCAAAGGGCCTGTTTTGAGCTGTACTTTTCCATGACTCTATCAGGGTTCAATTCCCACTGCTGTCTGTAAACCAATCTTCCGCCCTTGGATCCACTTTACACCGCACACTGTCGAAACAGTGCTGCCAGGATAATCAAGGACACGTTCCACCCAGCCAACACACCTTTCATCCCTCTTCCCTCTGGGAGATGGCTCAGGAGCTTGAAGACTCATACGGCCAGATTTGGGAACAGCTTCTTTCCAACTGTGATAAGACTGCTGAATGGATCCTGACCTGGATCTGGGCCGTACCCTTCAAATATCCGGACCTGCCTCGGTTTTTTTGCACTACCTTACTTTCCCTTTTCTATTTTCTATTAACGATTTATAATTTAAATTTCTAATATTTACTATCGATTTGTACTCCGGGGAGCACGAAGCGCAGAATCAAATATCGCTGTGATGATTGTACACTCTAGTATCAATTGTTTGGTGACAATAAAGTAAAGTAAGGAGTAAGTACCTTTTCCCTGTGAACGTGTGGGTTTCCTCCAGGTGCTCTAGTTTCCTCCCACATTCCAAAGACGTACAGAGTAGGGTTAATGGCGCCCCTTACAGCTGACCCCAGCACATGCTTGGGCTGTGTCAGTTGATGACACCAACGAGACGTTTCATTGTATACTTCCTCCCTGATCATCTCTGCGTTTCTCCCCCTCCCTTTCTAGTCACCCTGTCGGCCACTGTGACCGCCTACCTCTGCAGATTCACTCTCACTGAGGGAGAATTACACGGGGAATTTTCAGGTCGAGTCACAAGGATCACCGTAGTTGGCAGAATCTCAGACGGTGACGAGAGGGCATACAGAAGCAAGATGTTCCAATTGGCTGAGTGATGTTAGAGCAATAACCTTGCACTCAACATCAGTGAGACCAAAGAGCTGCTTGTGGACTTCAGAAAGGATAGAATGAGGGAACACAAACCAATCCTCATAGAGGGATCAGAAGTACAGAGAGTGAAGCAATTTCATGTTTCTAGGTGTCAAAATCTCTGAGGGTTTAATCTGGTCACAACGTATTGATGCAGCTATGAAGAAGGAAAGATGGCAGCTATAGTTCATTAGGGGTTTGAGGAGATTTGGTTTGTCAACAGACTTCTATAGATGTACGATAGAGAGCATTCTGACTGGCTGCATCATTGTCTGGTATGGGAGTGGGGGGGGGGTTACTGCACAAGATCAAAATAAGTTGCAAAAACTTGTAAAATTAGTCAGCTCCATCATGAATACAAGCCTCCATAGTATCCAAGGTATCTTCAAGGAGCGGTGCCATAGGAAGGCAGTGTCCTACACCACCCAGGGCATGCCCTTTTCTCATTGTTACCATCAGGTAGGAGGTACAGAAGCCTGAAGGCACACACTGAGCGATCAGGAACGGCTTCTTTTCCTCTGCCATCCGATTTCTAAAGGGCCATTGAACCCACGAACACTATCTTACCACTTCTTTGTATTTCTATTCTACTATTCCACTAGTCCCATTGACCCGCACCCAGTCCATAACCCTCCAGACCTCTCCCATCCACGTATCTATCCAACTTAAAACTTAAGAGTGAGCCCACATTTACCACGTCAGATGGCAGGTCGTTCCACACTCCCACCACTCTCTGAGTGAAGAAGTTCCCCCAATTTTCCCCTTAAACCTTTCCCCTTTCACGCTAAAGCCAAGTCCTCTCGTATTTATCTCTCCTACTCTAAGTGGAAAGAGCTTACCTGCATTTACTCTGTCTATACGCCTCATAATTTTGTAAACCTCTATCAAATCCCCCCTCATTCTTCTATGCTCCAAGGAATAAAGTCCTAACTTGTTCAATCTTTCCCTGTAACTCAACTCCTGAAGACCCGGCAACATCCTAGTAAATCTCCTCTGCCCTCTTTCAATCTTACTGATATCCTTCCCATAGTTAGGTGACCAGAACTGTACACAATACTCCAAATTTGGCCTCACCAGTGTCTTATACAACCTCCCCATAACATCCCAACTCCTATAGTCAATACTTTGATTTATGAATGCCAGGATGCCAAAAGCCTTCTTTACAACCCTGTCTACCTGTGACGCCACTTTCAGGGAACTATGTATCTGAACTCCCAGATCCCTTTGTTCCTCCGCACTCCTCAGTACCTTACCATTTACTGTGTGTGTCCTACCTTGATTTGTCCTTCCAAAATGCAACGTGTATATATTTACTGTAATTCAGTGTTTCCTTTTCTCTATGCTTATCATGTATTGCATTGGACTGCTGTCGCAAAGTTAACAAATTTGACAACATATGCTGCTGATATTGAACCTGATTCTGATTCTGCCCCACCCTCACACACAGTTACAGAGAAAACGCAGTGCCGATAGAAAAATAAATTGTACAGATTACAACGACAGGTACTCATCACGAGGTCATCTGTTAATGAATGAGAGGGTCTGAGAGCAGCGATGTTGAAGCTGGTCTTGAGCGTAATGATATATGTGCTCAAGCTCTGTATCTTCTGCCCAATGGCAGAGGAGAGCAGAGAGATACTTCCACCCACTTTCACATGAGGACGTTCTTTCTGACATCATCCCATCACCAAAGGTTTGACTGTTAAATTCTGCCCCTTCCTCTGTACTCAAATCACCTCAAACACCTATAACCCTCAGCTCAAATTAATCATTCAAATCACAGAGCCCCAGTCTCATTGGACTACGGGAGTATTCTGATTAATTAATTAATTGATTCATTAATTTACTTAGTGGTACAGTGTGGAGTAGGCCCTTCTGGCCCTTTGATCCATGCTGCCCCAGCAATCCTACAATCCCAATTAATCCTAACCAAATCACGGGACAACTTACAGTGATCAATTAATTTACCCAGGACCATGAGAGGAAATCGGAGCATCTGGGAGGAACCCATAGAGAAGACGTACACAGACTCCTTACAGAATGGTATCAGAATTGAACTCCAAACTCCAAAACATCTTGAGGAGTCTCTACGCTACTGTGGCACCCAGGTGGAAGTAAAGCAGAGTCATAGAAACATAGAGTTATGGGATAGAGAACATAGAACACTACAGCACAGCACAGGTCCTTTGGCCCACGATGTTGTAACAAACTTTTAATTCAGGCAGGAGAAGATGGCGGCGCGACGGCAGCGCGCGCGGCCTCTCCGGTGAATGATATCTGTAATCTGTCAAGTAGGGTACCGTGCACAATTCTGATTTAATGGAGACAGGCATGAGAGTACGGAGGAACATCCGGAGAAACTTCTGAAATGCCCGCTTCGCTGCCACTGCTACTGTGTGGTAACTGGAATCTCCGGAGCAGAAGGCCCCGAATCCTCGGCTTTGCTTGTTTCAGCGGCCGGGGCTAGGTCGGAGGCGCTTGGCAGAGGATGGCACTCGGGAGGCTGTATCGGAGGGGCAGGTCGGAGTCTTGAAGTTTTCGGACAGACTGACTCAGTGTTGGCTGTGGTCGGCTGCTTCCAAGGCATCGGCAAGTTGACGGTGCCTGGAGGTTTATGGCAGGGAGTTTCTCCCTTTTGCCGCCTGCTAACGGGGACTCGGGAGTCGATAGACTCAGGGACTTTGAGACTTTTTTTTACCGTGCCCGTGGTTTGTTCTTCATCAAATTATGGTATTGCTTTGCACTGCTGTAACTATATGTTATAGTTATGTGGTTCTGTCAGTGTTAGTCTTTGGTTTGTTCTGTTTTCTGTGATAATCACGCCGGAGAAACACCGTATCATTTCTTAATGCATGTATGCATTTCTAAATGACAATAAAAGAGGACTGAGTGTTCTCATAATCTAATCTACTCCACGATCAATCTAACCCTTCCTTCCAACATAACTCTCCATTTTTTATCATCCATGTGCCTATCTATGAGTCGCTTAAATGCCCCTAATGTATCTGCTTCTACGACCACTCCTTGAAGGGTGTTCCACACATTCATGCCTCTCTGTGTAAGAAGCTTACCTTTGACATCCCGCCTATACTTTCCTCCAATCGCCTTAAAATTATGCCCCTCACATAAGCCATTTCTGCCCTGGGAAAAACTCTCTATCTGTCCACTCAACATGGAAACAGGGCCCACGGTCCAATCCATCCATGCTTCAAGGTTTGATTTCAGTTTGTAGTTGTACAACTCTTTTTCAGGGGACTCTGTGGTTTGAAGTTTAATATCTTCAGCGTTGATTGAACACACTCCGTGGCTGTGGACTAGTTTTCTTTGTGGACTCTGGTTCATGTTCCACATGTTTCTGGGTACTCTTTTTCGCTATTTGTGCGATTTGATCGAGGCGCTTCGGTATGGACCTGACTCTAGGCCTGAGGCCTGCAGTCATTGACACAGCGCTAAACTGAAGTGACTCAGTGGCTGTCACTCCTGGACCGTTCTGGGGACTCAGTGGTTTGATGGTTAATATTCTCTGTGTTATTGCCTCGCTTTTGCTTTTTGCATGGTTTGTGCTTGTAATCATATGTTGGATGTCTGATGTTTTCTTTAAACAGGTTTTTCTTTGTTCCCTGGCTGCCTGCAGAAGGATGAATCTTAGGGTTTTACACCGTACACATATTTCGAAAAGAAATGTACTTTGAAACGTTGAAATGCCTCCTATCCATGACTTATCTAAATGTATTTTAAAAGTTGTTATTGAGGAGTGAAGCGGGGTTTAGCTGATTTAAGCGCCAGGCCAGATTAAGAAGGTCAGGATGTTGGGACCGGAGGTGAGGGGTGGGCCAGTGTTCAGCTTGCTGCTTGTGGGGTTCACTCATCTCTGTGCTGAACTGAGCCTGAGGTTTGCAATTAACAGGCTCCTAGACCGGCTGTGACTGGCTTTGTGGCCATTGACTCACTTTCACGAGCTTCAGTTCTGAATGTTAAACCAAAAACACAAGAAAATCTGCAGATTCTGGAAATCCAAAGAAACAGACACAAAATGCTGGAAGAGCTCAACAGGCCAGGCAGCACCTACGGAAAGGAACGAACAATCAACATTTCGGGATGACACCCTCCACCAGGACTGGAAAGGAAGGGGAGAAGTCAGATTAAGAGGGTGGGAGAAGGGAGGAAGAAGTACATGGTGGCAGGTGATACGTGAAAGCAGGAGAGACAGAGGGAGTAAAGCAAAGAGCTGGGAAGTTGACTAGTGAAAGAGATAAAAGGCTGGAGGAGGGAGAACCTGTTTGGAGAGGACAGGAGACAATGGAAGAAAGGGAAGGAAGACAAGCAACAGAGGGAGGTGATGGGCAGGTAAAGAGATACGGTGAGAGAGGGAAATGGAATGGGGAATAGTGAAGGAGATGGGGAGCAATTACTGGAAGTTCAAGATATCGATGTTCATTCCATCAGGTTCGTGGCTACCCAGACAGAATATAAGGTATTGCTCCTCTGTCCTAAGTGTGGCCTCATCCTGGCAGTAGAAGAGGCCATGGACTCACATGTCAGAATGGAAATGGGGAGTAGAATTGAAATGGGTTGCTACCAGGAGATCCCACTTTTTGTGGTGGACTGAGTGAAAGTGCTCAATGAATTGGTCTCCCCATCTATGTTGGATTTCACCAATATCCAGGAGGCCACACTGGGAGCACTGTGTACAGCAGATGACCCAACAACCTCGCAGGTGAAACGTCACCTCAGCTGGAAGGACAGTTTGGGGCCCTGAATGGTAATTGAGAGAGAAGGTACAGGGGCAGATGTGGCACTTGATCTGCTTACAAGGATAAGTACCAGGAGGGAGATCATGGGAGGTTTGAGAGGATAAGGGATTTGTGCAGGGAGTGATTCCTGCAGAAAGCAGAAAGTGGGGTGCAGGGAAAGATGTGCTTGGTGGTGGGATCCCATTGAAGGTGGTGGAAGTTACGAAGAATTACGCGCTGGAAGCAGAGGCTAGTGGGGTAGTAGGTGAGGACAAGAGGAACCCTATTCCTTGTGTGGCAGTAGGAGGATGGGATGAGGGTAGGTGTGCGTAAATTGGAAGAGATGCGGGTGAGCACAGCATTGATGACAGAAGAAAGCAAACCCCTTTTATTTGAAGAAGGACATGTCAATTGCTCTGGAATGAAAAGCCTCATCCTGAGAGCAGATAAGGCAGAGATGGAGGAACTGAGTAAAGTGGACGGCATTTTTACAAGTGACAGTGGGGGAAGAGGTATAGTTCAGATGGTTGTAAGAGTCAGTGGGTTTATGAAAGGTATCAGTAGATCGAGAGATTGAAAAAGGGGAGAGAGGTAGACTGGGAGATTGATTCATTGAGCACCCTCGCTCCATCCACCACAGAAAGCAGGATTTTCTGGTGGCCACCCATTTCAATTCTACTTTCCATTCCCGTTCCAACATGTCAGTCCATGACCTCCTCTACTGCCGGGATGAGGTCACACTCAGGTTGGAGGAAGAACACCTTATATTCCATCTAGGTGCCTCCAATCGGATCTCGAATTTCTGGTAATTGCCAGCCCCGCCCCCTTCACCATTCCCACTCCTGTTTCCCTCTCACACCTTCTTTTCTTACCTGCCCATCATCTCCCTCTGGTGCTTCTCCCCCTTCCCTTTCTTCCATAGTCTCCTGTCCTCCCCTATCAGATTCCCCCTTTTAAAGCCCTTTATCTCTTTCACCAATAAACCCCACACCTTACCCCTCTCCCAGTTTCACCTATTACCTACTACCTTGTACTTCTTCCTCCCCTCCCCCCAACTTCTTACTCCCACTTCTCCTCTTTCTTTCCAGTCCTGATGAGGGGTCTCGACCTGAAATGACAACTCTTTACTCTTTTCCATTGATGCTGCCTAGCCTGCTGAGTTCCTCCAGCATCTTGTGTGTGTTGCTATGGTTCTGAATGTTATTTGCTTACTGTTATTGCTCGTACGATTTGTTTTTTCTGCACACTTGGTGTTTGACAGTCTTCTTTTTTTAATGGATTCTATTGGGTTTCTTTGTTTTGTGGCTGCCTGCAAGGGGAAGAATCTCAAAATTGTATGTAGTATATATACTTTGATAATAAATGTATTTGAACTTTGCACCTGCCTCAACTCTTCCTCCAGCAGCTCACTGCAAATACAAACAGCAGTTTAACTAATGACCTGGTATTCAAAACCCAATCATGGCAGCTAAAAAAGTTAAATACAGTCAATTAAAGTTTTCAGATTTAAAAAGAATAACCTCAATGAAACCACCAGCCTGTTCACCAATGCCATTCAAAAGAGAGGACATCTTCTGTCCTGACCCGGCCTGATCCACATTTGTAAATATGTTTTATTTGTTTAATATTATCACATGCACAGGTGTCTGGTGAAAAACTTTGTTTTGCATGCCAACGAGATAGATCATTTCATCACATCAGTGCATTGAGAGAAAAACAATTATCCTGGGCCTCAGGTCCCACACCACCAGGTTCAGGATAAGTAATAACCTACAACCATCAGCCTCCTGAACCAGTGAGAGTAACTGCACTCACCTCAACTCTGAACTGATTCCACAACCTACAGACTCACTTTCAAGGGCTCTACAACTCACGTTCTTAATATTATGTTTATGTGTGCATTTATTTATTTATTATTTTATTTGTATTTGCACAGTTTCTCTTCTTTTGCACAATCCTTGTTTGTTAGTCTTTGCCTGCAGTTTTTCATTGATTCTATTGTATTTCTTTGTTCTACTGTAAATGCCCGCAAGAAAATAAATCTCAGCGTGGTATATGGTGACATATGTGTAGCTTAATAATAAATTTAGATTGGACTTTGAGCGCAGAATGAAACACTGCATTTACAGAGAAATGCAGTGCAGGTTGACAATAAGATGCAATGTTATAATGAGGTAGATAATGAGATCAAGAGTCCATCTTAATCCAGGGGACTGCTCAATAGTGGTATAGAAGCTGGTGGTACGTGCTTTCAGAATTTTGTATCTCCTACCCAGAGGGACTGGCGAGAAGAGAGAATGTCTGGGGTTGGTGAGGTCTTTGATTATGCTGGTAGTGAGAAGTGTGGATGGAGTCCATGCAGGGAAAGTTTGTTGTCCTTGACCCACAGTATTACAGTCAGTCCTTAACTGCCCTCTGAATTAGCAAGATGATCTACTCAGGGACAATAAAGGATGGGTAATAAAAGATGGGTTTTCCTACATACTACAATTATTTTTTTTTTAAAAAGGCTAACGTATTCTTTCCTTAGGAACTGCAAACACTAAATTTGCAGAGCATTATACACACAGTGGCCACTTTATTAGGTACACCTGTACACCTGCTCGTTAATGCGAATATCTAATCAGCCAATCATGTGGCAGAAACTCAACGCATAAAAGCATGTAGACATGGTCAAGAGGTTCAGTTGTTCAGACCAAACATCAGAATGGGGAATGTGATCTAAGTGACTTTGACTGTGGAATGATTGTTGGTGCCAGACAGGGAGGTTTGAGCATCTCAGAAACTGCTGGTCCCCTGGGAATTTCATTGCATAACAGTCTCTAGAGTTTACAGAGAATTGTGTGAAAATCAAAACTCAAATAACCATGTGTTACAATAGCAATGTGCAGACGAGCATCTCTGAATGCACAACATGTCAAAATTTGAAGTGGATGGACGACAGCAACAGAAGACCACGAGCGTACACTCAGTGGCCATTTTATTAGGTACAGGAGGTACATAATAAAGTGATCACTGAATGTGTAAACATTGCTGATCGCTACACTGCTGTTTTGATGAACACTGATTAATAGCACTGCAATCAAACAAAACTTTCCAGGTGTTCAGAATATTTAATCGTTACTCTGATTTGAGATAGATTAGCAAATAACAACTCAGAACAGAACCTGTCTTGAGACAGAAGGGGACCCGGGGCAGAGGGAGTTGGGGCAGAAAGGGACTTGGGGCAGAGGGGGACGGGCTGATGGGGACTCGGATAGAGGGGTACCCGTGGCAGAGGGTGACCCGGGGCAGAAGGTGACCCAGGGCTGATGGGGACCAGGACTGAAGGGGACTCGGAGCAGAAGGGGACCCGGAGCAGAAGGGGACCCGGGGCAGATGGGGACCCGGGGCAGATGGGGACTCGGGTAGAGGGGGATCCGGGGCAGAGGGGGATCCGGGGCAGAGGGGGATCCGGGGCAGAGGGGGACCTGGAGCAGAGGGGGACTTGGGGCAGTGGGGGACTCGGGGAAGAGGGGGACCTGGAGCAGAGGGGGACTTGGGGCAGTGGGGGACCCGGGGCAGATGGGGACTTGGGTAGAGGGAGATCCAGGGCTGATGGGGACTCGGGTAGAGGGGGATCCGGGGCAGAGGGGGATCCGGGCAGGAGGGGACCCGGAGCAGAGGGGGACTTGGGACAGAGGGGGACTCGGGGCAGAGGGGGACTTGGGTAGAGGGGGACCCGGAGCACGGGCAGAGGGGGACCCGGGGCAGAGGGGGGCTCAGGGCAGAGGAGGATCCGGGGCTGAAGGGGACCCAGAGCAGAGAGGGACTTGGGGCAGAGGGGGATCTGGGGCAGAAGGGGACCCAGAGCAGGGGGGGACTCGGGGCAGAGGGGGACTCGGGGCAGTGGGGGACCTGGGGCAGAGGGGGACTCGGGGCAGATGAGGACTTGGGGCAGATGGGGACTTGGGTAGAGGGGGACTCAGGGCAGAGGGGGACTCGGGGCAGAAAGGGATCCGGGGCTGAAGGGGACCCGGAGCAGAGGGGGACTTGGGGCAGAGGGGGATCCGGGGCAGAAGGGGAAACGGGGCAGAAGGGGAAACGAGGCAGAGGGGGACTTGGAACAGACATACTCTGAAACCTGACAAGTATTGAACCCATTTAAATTCTGATAATCCAAAATCATTATGATGCTAAAAATGTTTTTGGATTATCCAATCACTTGAATTAAACAAAATAAATACCAAGGAAAAGAGGATTTTAATGTCTTGAAAATGAATTAGCTGATAATTTGAAATGAACAGGATTATTTTGGTACAATCTACAAATAGCAGTGCCCAGGCTGACAGGGCTGTTAGCCATATAATACATGGGAACTAGAGAATAAAGAGAATCCATTCTAAATAAAGACAGTATTGGATTGTGTATTTTATGTTTGCTCAATAATAATCCAATTTGAAACTATTTAATCTTTCTGAAGGTAAACATGGTAAAATGGTAGTTCACTCTATGGGTGATTCAAGGAAGTAAGCCTTCCAGTTAATTGTGGATGTGGATGAAAGTGTGGTTCTAGTTTAGAAATTTCATTTTGAAATGATTTTCAACATTGTTTTCGCATTCTGTTTTCTTCATCTTCACAGCAATGTCATTTGTGTACACACTCAGATCTCATTTACAGGCCCTTTCACAAACACACACTTACACACACTGCAATTTTGCACATACATTCTATTCTCTTACACACACACACACACTACCTGCTCGTACATGAGAATCACATATACATTCTATTGTATACACACCTTACACAAACACACTTACATATACGCATACACTACTCTTACACTCTAGTTAACTTCTACATACTCTACCCACACAAAGCTCTATTCTCTCTTTGTTTACAGACTATTCTCTCACGTGCAAATACACCACTTACACACACACTCAATTCCATCTCACACACTCGATTTTCTCTCTCACACACTTAAACCCATACACACTCTATTCTCTAGCGCATACAGGTACGTGAATGGGCAATGTCATACTTTCTCCCTCTCGAAAACCCATACATACTATTTGTTACATACTAACTGAAACATACTCACTGACTCTGAATCAGAGACATACACACCTATTTATTTAACTAAAATTTGTATCAAAAAAATGTTAAGATTAACTTGCTACATGTTGTTCACTGTTACAAGTCCCAGTCATGCTCACGCACAGACACACACAGACACACACACACACAGACACACACACACAGACACACACACACACACACACACACACAACTGGAAGATGAAGACAAGACAAACCTCCAAGGCATCATTCGGATATAATTATAATGCTGGTTGACAGAAAAATGACCAACTCGGTGTGAGAGGTTAACACAGAGATGTGGTGTATGTCGTAGTCCCAGGGGAGGAGGGAGTGGAGAGAACAAAGGGGAAGAGAAGTGGAGGTGAGGGTGGAGAGTGAGGGTGAGGAGTGAGGGTGTGGAGTGAGGGAGGAGAGTGAGCATGGGGAAGTGAGGGTGGGGGAATGAGGGTGGAGAAGTGATGGTGATGGTGAGGGAGGGGAGTGAGGAGTGAGGGAGGGGAGTGAGGGTGAGGAGTGAGGGTGAGGGTGCAGAGTGAGCATGGGGAAGTGAGGGTGGGGGAATGAGGGTGGGGGATTGAGGGTGAGGGAGTGAGACGAATGAGGTGGGGAATGAGGGTGGGGAGTGAGGGTGGGAGAGGGAGGTGAGGAGTGAGGGTGGGGGAGTGAGGGTAGGAGAGTGAGAGTGGGGGAGTAAGGGTTAGGAGTGAGGGTGTGGGTGGGGAGTGAGGGTGAGGAGTGAGGGGGAGTGAGGGTGGGAGTGAGGGTGAGGAGTGAGGGTGAGGGTGGGGGAGTGAGGGTGGGGGAGTGAGGGGAGAGTGAGGGTGGGAGTGAACGTGAGGGTGTGGGTGGGGAGTGAGGGTGAGAGTGTGGATGGGTGGGCAGTGAGGGGGGAAGTGAGGGTGGTGTGGTGGGTGGACGAATGAGGGAGGTCTGATCGATGTTCCTTGTGATTCTACCTGAAAGTTCCCAGCGTAATCCTCCTCCCTGTGTCCATCCGCGCCGTCCCGTAGAGCAATGAGGGTGAATCCGCGGAAGTAGGAGGGCACCGTGGCCGAGAGAGTGACTGGAATGAGAGGGGGAAAAACATGGAGATGATCAGCTTGGAAAACCCCATACCACCTCTTCAAACTTAGCAAAAAGATTTCATGTGTCCCGTCGGTAACCCCGCGCAGTTCACAGTAAAGGAAGGGATTTATGTTCGGAGGAACGTGGCCTGGAAGACACTCTTGGTAGCATTGGCAAAGAGGGAAGCACAGAAAGACACACACACTGTGAGAGTGGCGCAGTCCCATGGGGAGAAAGGGACACACAGGGACAGAGAGACAGAATCTCACACAGCTGCAGAGAGAGACAGTTACACTTAGAGGGAGAGAGAGGGTGAAGGAGAGGGGGGATTACAAACATACAGTACATAGAGTGAGTAACATTGAGAGGTAGACGGGCATAATTACAGAAAGAGGGAGGAAAGACAGTTCCACACTTACAGTGGAAGAGTGAGGGGATTGTGCGTGTCACACACACACACACACACACACGCAGGGGAAGACACATTTGTCACAGAGTAAAACGACAGTTTCGCACATAGAGAGGAAGATAAAAAGAGAGAAAGAGTTACGTTTTCATGGAGAGAAGAGGCACACAGTCCCACGGAGAGAGGGAGTCCGACACGCACACACACAAAATATCACACACAACATCACAGACAGAGTGAAAGTTACTTACACACATACAGTGTCACTCAGAGTAACAAAGACACACACAGAAACAGTTATTTACAGTGTCGCACAGAGTAACAAACACGCAATATCGCACACGGAGAAACAGTTACACACATACCGTCACACAGAACGAACACACACACGCACACAGTGACTTACACATTCACACATATGCTCAGAGTACCACAGAAAAAAGTCTCTCTCTCTCTCTCTCTTTCTCTCTCTCATACACACACACACACACACACACACACACACACACACAGGGAGACACACAGAGGTACGATCCCATGAAGGAGGAGGCAGAGAGGGCTGAGGAGGTTCCCAAGCGCGCACATACACGAGTCCACTCACCGCGATAGGTGCTGCCCGGACTGTAGAACTGGGGGTTGCCCTCGATGCGGAGGCTGAAGCCGGTGTTGCCCTCCCTCCGGCTGCCGGGCGACCTGACGATGCGGCTGCAGTATCCGTCAGCTACAGCACCCTCGTCGTAGAAGGAGGCGACGGCGGCGCCAAGGGCGAGAGAAAGAGCAAGGAAGCGCTGAGCCAAGTGCATGGCGAGCGGAGTCTCTCTCTCTCTCTCTCTCTCTCTCACTCTCTCTCTCTCTCTCACTCCCTCTCTCTCTCTGCTTCTCTCTCTCTCTCTCTCTCTCAAACCCCCTCCCCTCGCCCGCAGGCTGATCTGCAAATTGACACACTCACACACAGAGAGACGGAATAGTGTTGCCTACGGAAGCTTCCCTGGTGAAGCTCAGCGAATTTTTGAGGTAATCCCCTCTCCGCGGAAACCGTGCGCACTTAAAAACCTCCCTCCTAGGATGAAGGCTGGATAACGCTCAGTGGCAACTAATTCACATACATTCACACAGTATGTGTGTGTGTGTCAGGGGGAGGTGGGTAGGAGGCAGGGTGGGTGCACTGGGGCGGGATGGTAAATCAGACCCACGTCAGGCAGCCCCGAACTAACCCCGGCTGATCCCCTCCCCTGATTCACTTCAGCCTGAGACCGCAGCTTGAAGTCCGCGCACAGCTTTTCGACACGTTGGGCAGCCTGGGTCCGCTTGGACAAAAGTTACTGTACTTGCGATCTTGCGACGAGTATTTTCCTTTTTTTTTTAATCTCTCGCCCCGTGTCCCGACTCTTAAAGAAAGAGCAAGAGGCAGGGGTCAGTCCTGCCCAACTGGCGGTTTTGTCTGGTACATGCTGTCTGCCCCTGTGGGCGTTGGAAAGGATTTCTCAGCGTGTGGAGGTCCGGAGGTCGATAATCTCAGGAGCAGAGCAGTTTGCAGGGAATATAAGAACACAAGAACATAAGAAATGGGAGCAGGAGTCGGCCATCTGACCCGTAGAGCCTGCTCAGCGATTCAATTAGATCATGGCTGATCTGGCCATGAACTCATCTGCACCAACCTGCCTTTTCCCCAGAACTCTTACTTCCCCTACTGTGCAAATATCTGCCCAACCTTGCCTTAAATTTTTTTTTCTGAGGTAGCCCCCAATTTAATTGTTAGTAGGTAACTGTAAATATTGGAATATTGGGATCTTGCTATGCATGAGAGGGACTGCTCCCGACGTCTCTTGCTTGACCAAACTTCGAAAGAAGGACCCTGTTGGGTCGTAGGTGTGTTGATGTTCCAAAGGAGACATGAAAGCTGCCTCAGAAATGTAAATCCTTCTGTCATTTCCAGTGTTCCCCATTATTTATTGTAGTGCCTGCACTGTTTTGAGCACTTTACGCAGTCCTGGATAGGACTGTAGTCTAGTGTAGTTTTTGTGTTTTTTCTTACGTAGTTCGGTGTAGTTTTTGTATTGTTTCATGTAGCACCATGGTCCTGGAAAACGTTGTCTCGTTTTTATTATGTTCTGTACCAGCAGTTGTGGTTGAAATGACAATAAAAAGTGACTTGACTTGACAAAGGGTCAGTAATATGATAGGCCAAGGGGGCTCCTTCTATAAAATGGAACTGAGATTCTGAGCAACTATTAAAGTAAGATTACTACAGAGATTATGAGGGGTATAGGTTAGGGTATAGATCGGGTAAATACAAGCAGGTATTTTTTTCACTGAGGTTGGGTGAGGCTAGAAGGTGGTAGCTAGAATAAGTGCATGGATGAGAGGGGGAATGAAGAGCTGCAGTCCGGGTGCAGGTCAACGGGACTAGGCACAGTAATAGCTCGGCATGGACTAGATGGGCAGAAGGGCCTGTTTCTGTGCTGTGCTTCTCTCTGACTCTCTGAGATGTTGGTATGTTGATGCACCGCTTAATCTGGGGAGCTGAACCTGTTTTACCTAAAGCAAAGGGTGTCACAGTAAAGAGGAAGATAGAGTCACTGCCTCACCATTCCAAATACCCACGTCCAGTCCTGATCCCGGGTGTAGCCTGTGTGGAACCTCTGCGTTCCACCTCTGATGGTGTGTATTCACACCTGGCTTCTTCCCTCACCCCCAGTAGAGGCGATACTTCATTAGGAGTTTGAGAAATTATGTGTATATATTTCTTACTGTAATTTATAACTTTTTAAATGATGTGTTCCACTGTACTGCTTCTGAAGAACAGCAAATTTCACAACGTATGCCAATGATATTAAATCTGATTGGGATCCTGATGTGTGGGTGGGTAGGTTAAGGCCATAAGACCATAAGAGATAGGAGAGAATTAGGCCATTCAGCCCATTGGGTCTGCCCCGCTATTCCATCATGGTTGATTCATTTCTCTTATTAATCAAAAACCTATCAACTTAGGTGTATGCCTTAAATACACTCAATGACCTGGCCTCCACAACTGCCTGTGGCAACCAGTTCCACAAATTCACCACCCCCTGGCTAAAGAAATTCCTCCTCTTCACTGTCTAAATGGACATTCCTCTATTCTGAGGCTGTGCTCTCGAGACGCCCACCTCCCACTACAGAAAACATCCTGTCTACATCCACTCTATCTAGTCTGTTTAATATTTGATATGTTTTGATGAGATTCCCCTCTTATTCTTCTAAATTTCAGCAAGTACAAACACATAGCCATCAAACGTTCCTCATACGATAACCCTTAACTCCCAGATTCATTCTCCTGACCCTGCTCTGGACCCTCACATATGTCAATACATCGTTTGTTAGATAAGGGTGTCTAGAATTGCTCACAATACTCCAAGTGAGGCCTCACTAGTGCCTTATAAAGCTTCAACATTACATTCTTGCTTTTATGTTCTAGCCCTCTTGAAATGAATGCCAACATTGTATTTGTCTTCCTCACCACAGACCTAACCAGCAAATTAACCTTTAGGGAATCCTGCACAAGGAGTCTCAAGTCCTTTTGCACCTGTTTTTCAAATTTTCTCCCCATTTAGAAAATAGTCTATGATTTTACTCCTTCTAACAAAGTGCATGATCATACACTTCCCAATGCTGTATTCCATCTGTCACTTTGCCCATTCTCCTAACCTGTCTAAGTCTTTCTGTAGCCTCTCTACTTCCTCAACACTGCACATCCCTCCACCTATCATCGTATGATCCACAAAGCCATCAATTCCATCATTCATTGATATATAACATCAAAAGAATCAGTCCCTACACAGACCCTTGTGGAACATCACTAGCCACTGGCAAACAATCAGAAAAGGCTCCCTTTATTTCCACTCGTTGTCTCCTGCCAATCAGCCAGTCATCTATCTCTGCTAGTATCTTTCCTGTAATACCACGGGCTCTTATCTTGTTAAACAGCCTCATGAGTGGCACCTTGTCAACGGCCTTCTGAAAATCCAAATACACAATATGAACCAATTCTACCTTGTCTATCCTGCTTGTTTTTTCTCCAAGAATTCCAACAGATTTGCCAGGCAAGATTTTCCCTTGAGGAAACCATGCTGACTATGGCCCATTTTATCATGTGCCTCCAAGTACTCTCAAACCACATCCTTAACAATTGAGTCCAACATCTTCCCAATGTCTGAGATCAGACTAACTGGCCTATAATTTCCTTTCTTCTGCCTCTCTCCCTTCTTGAAGAGTGGAGTGACATTTGCAATTTTCCAGTCTTCTGGAACTGTTTCAGAATCTAATGATTCTTGAATGATCTTTACTAATGCCTCCACAATTTCTTCAGCCACCTCTTCCAGAACTCTGGGGTGTACACCATCTGGTCCAGGTGACTTATCTACCTTCAGACCTTTCTGTTTCCCAAAACCCCTCTCCCTAGTAATGGTAACTTCACACACTTCATGACCCTGACACCTGGAACTTCCAGCATACCTCTAGTGTCTTCCACAGTGAAGATTGATGCAAAATACTTATTCAGTTCATGCACTATTTCGTTGTCCCCCATTACTACCTCTCCAACATTGTTTTCTAGCAGTCTAAAATCCACTCTTACCTTTCTTTTACACTTTACATATCTGGAGAAAATGTTGGTATACTCTTTAATAGCTTACTTTCGTATTCAATCTTTACCTTCTTAATGACGTTTTTAGTTGCATTTTGTAGTTTTTTAAAGGATTCCCTATAACTTCCCACTAATTTTTGCTCTATAAGAAGCCCTCTCTTTGACTTTTATGTTGGCTTTGATGTCTCTTATTAGCCACTGTGGTACCATCTTGCCTTTAGAATACTTCTTCTTTGGGATGTATATATCCTGTGCCTTCCAAATTACTTCCAGAAATTCCATCCATTGCTGCTCTGCTGTCATCCCTGCCAGTGTTCTTTTCCAATCATTTCTGGCCAACAGCTCTCTCATGCCTCTGTAATTCCCTTTACTCCGCTGTAATACTGATACATCGGACTTTGGCTTCTCCTTTTCAAATTTCAGGGTGAATTCGATCACATTATGATCAATTGCCCCTCGGGGTTCTTCTGCCGGAAGCTCTGTAATCAATTCTGGTTCATTGTAAACATCTAATCCAGAAAAGCCGATCCCCCAGTGATTACGAGCTGCTCTAAAAATCCATCTCATATGCATTCTACAAACTCCCCCTCTTGGGATCCAGAACCAACCTGGTTTTCCCTATCTACCTGCATGTTGAAATCCCCTGACTTTTGTAACATTGCCCTTTGGCATGCATTTTCTATCTCCCATTGTAATTTGTAGGCTGCTTCCTTACCACTGTTTGGGGGTCTGTATACAACTCCCATCAGGGTCTTTTTACCCTTGCAGTTCCTTAGCTCTATCCTCAATGATTCAACACCTTCCAACCCTATGTCACCTCTTTCTAATGATTTGATGTCATCTTTTACCACCAGAGCAATGGCACCCCATCTGCCTTCCTGCCTATCCTTTCGATACAATGTGCATCCTCCAGTGTTCAGCTCCCAACTATGACCTTCTTTCAATCATGACTCAGTGATTCTACCTCATTCTGTATACTGCATGCATTCAAATATAACACCTTCAATCCTGTATAAGTCATCCTTTTTGATTTTGTCCCCATGTTACACTACAACTCATCCCATTAACTGCAATTTTGCCCTATCATCTGCCTGACCTTCCTGACAGTCTTACTGCACACTGCATCTCGTTGTCTACCAACAGCCCCATCCTTAGTCCTATCACTGTAGTTAATTGCTATAAATTCTCTGAAGTGGGTTGGTAAATGCACAGGAGAGATGGTGGACATCTGGGAAAGATGATAATTTGTATAAACAGCAGAAATTAAGAGGGCAAAGGTGATGATGAGATTGCTCTGCCAAAAGCTAAAATGGACATGATGTTCTAATCATACCCATTACAAAGAAAGCATGCAGCGCATCTACTTTCTTAGAAGTTTACGAAGATTCAGCATGTCATCTAAAACTCTGACAAACTTCTACTGATATGCAGTGAAGAGTATATTGACTGACTGCATCACAGCCTGGTGTGGAAGCACCAATGGCATAGAATGAAAAAGTTTACAAAATGTAGTGCATCAGGGGTAAAGACCTCCCCACCATTGAGCATATCTCCACAGAGTGCTGTGCAGAAAAGCAGCATCCATCATCATAGTCATAGTCATACTTTATTGATCCCAGGGGAAATTGGTTTTCATTGCAGTTACACCATAAATAATAAATAGTAATAGAACCATAAATAGTTAAATAGTAATATGTATATTATGCCAGGAAATAAGTCCAGAACCAGCCTATTAGCTCAGCGTGTCTGACCCTCCAAGGGAGGAGTTGTAAAGTTTGATGGCCACAGGCAGGAATGACCTCCTATAACGCTCTGTGTTGCATTTTGGTGGAATGAGTCTCTGGCTGAATGTACTCCTGTGCCAAACCAATCCATTCTGTAATGGATGGGAGACATTGTCCAAGATGGCATGCAACTTGGACAGCATCCTCTTTTCAGACACCACCGTCAGAGAGTCCAGTTCCATCCCCACAACATCACTGGCCTTACGAATGAGTTTATTGATTCTGTTGGTGTCCACTACCCTCAGCCTGCTGCCCCAGCACACAACAGCAAACATGATCGCACTGGCCACCACAGACTCGTAGAACATCCTCAGCATCATCCGGCAGATATTAAAGGACCTCAGTCTCCTCAGGAAATAGAGACGGCTCTATCAGGGAACCCCGCCACCTAGGACATAGTCTCTTCTCACTGCTGCCATCAGGAAGAAGGCACAGGAGACTCAGGACTCACGTTGTCAGGTTCAAGAATAGTTATTGCCCCTCAACCATCAGACTCTTGACTCAGAGAGATAAATTCACTCAACTTCACTCACCCCATCACTGAACTGTATCCACAACCTATGGAATCACTTTCAAGGGCTCTCCATCTCATGTTCTCGATATTTATTGCTTGTCTATTTATTATTATTATTTTGCTTGGTTTTTTTTTGTTTCTTTGTATTTAGGGAGGATCAGAGTTGCTGAGGGTCATGTGTGACTTATCTACTCAGCCCAGCAGAACCATTTCTACTGACAGGAGAAGGGGCAAAGGCAGGTTACTGGCTCCTTAAAACCAGTCGCTTTGGGCAGATATGGCTCATCAGCTGTGGTTAGCAGCTCATCCAATAGAAGGAAAACTCTGATATCAAACCTCTGCTGCCTTGAGGCTATACCCATTCATGGGAAAGGCTTCGGGAGTAAACTCTGAGGGAAAAGTTCCAAGCTAGAGTCCCTAAGGCAAGTCCCGCTTTGCTGTGGATACCAAAATGAATCAGTCTCTGCCATTCCTTTGGGTTCATTAGATGCGCGGAGAGAGAGAGAGAGCTTGCTACAAGGGCAACAGCTTGCTCCTCATACTGTGCTGCCCAGGCTTGCGTATCCAGATAGCGAGAGCACAACATCCATGGCTGACCCTGACCAACGGAGGCTTCACTGAGGATGCCCACAGGAAAATGAATCTCAGAGCTATATATGGTGACATTTGATTATTTTTATAATTGTCTTAATGACCAGTGACATGGATGGGTGACAAAGGGTATCCATGGTTGTCCTTTTCACACAGAGAGCCGTGGGTGCCTGGAATGCACTTCCTGGGGAAGTGGTAGATGAAGATACATTAGGGACTTTTAAGAGATGTATAGATAGGCACATGAATGTGAGGAAAATGGAAGGATATAGACATTGTGTAGGCAGCAGATAGTAGTTTAATTGGCCGTTTGATTACTAATTGAATTGGTTCAGCACAACATTGTGGGCTGAAGGGCCTGTTCTTGTGTTGTACGGCTCTAAATTCTATGGTCTGTGTTGGGATATCCCAGGTCAGAGTGGGGGATGAAGGATTGGATGTCCATGTCAACAGGAGGCACGAGGGCCAGGGAGTCAACATCATCGGAAATGGGCTTGGAGTTCAGGGTCCTGTCATAAGCTTCTCTGAGGGAGTCGATACTGAAGGTCAAAGCCTGAAGCTCGATCGGAAGCCCAAGGTTCAAAGCCTGATGACTGGAGACTATAGACCCGGAGGCCTGCTGCTGGAGTTGAATGACTGTCCGTGTGTGTGGATGGGTAGGAGGAAGGAGAGTGACCAGTTTTGCTGCTGTAATTCTTTTGCCTGTGTTGTGTGTTTGTTGTGCTCTGTGTTGTCCGGCCGAGCATTGTGGACACGCTATGTTGGCGCAGAATGTGTGGCAACACTTGCGGGCTGCCCCCAGCATGTCCTTAGGTGTGTTGGTTGTTAACGCAATCAGCCGTGTGTTTTGATGTTTGCCACTTTATTAGGTACACCTGTCCACCTGCACGTTAATGCAAATATCTAATCAGCCAATCACATGGCAACAACTCAATGCATAAAAGCATGCAAACATGGTCAAAGATTAAGTTGTTGGTCAGACCA
This sequence comes from Mobula hypostoma, assembly GCF_963921235.1. NCBI lineage: Eukaryota > Metazoa > Chordata > Chondrichthyes > Myliobatiformes > Myliobatidae > Mobula > Mobula hypostoma. Next base: position 5,650,455 of record NC_086107.1, read on the forward strand.
AACATCAGAATGGGAAATAAATGTGACCTAAGTGACTCTGACTGTTGGTGCCAGACAGGGTGGCTTGAATGTCTCAGAAAATGCTGACCTCTTGGTATTTTCACGCATGGTGTGAAAAACAGAAAAGTAAATCCAGCAAGCGTCAGTTCTGTGGGTGAAATGCCTTGTTAGTGAGAGAGGTCAGAGGAGAATGGCCAGACTGGTTCAAGCTGAAACTCAAATAATAACCACACTTTACAACACTGGTGTGCAGAAGAGCATCTCCGTATGCACAACTCGTCAAACCTTGAAGTGAATGGGCAACAGCAGCAAAAAACCATGAGCATGCACTCAGTGGCTACCATATTAGGTACAGGAGGTGTTTGTGATAAATAAGACTAAATCTGAAGTGGTCTTCTTCGGTCTCAAAGCATTTAAGATATTGGGTCAGAATTTGTAAACAGGGCCAGTAGAGGGTGTGTATAAATCAGGGGTGTAAATGCAGGTTTAATTCGCTTTCAGCAGGAGGCAATTTATTTATTTCGCACCAGCAACTTCAAATATGCTGGTCTCTGCAGATGGTAAGTTAGGGAGCAAGCTAACTCAGTGTTGTTTATTTTTTAACAGACAAACCTGTTCTTGTGTGTTTCAACACGACTTAATCCCTCAGGCAAATTTTCTGCTGATAGCCAAGGACAGTCAAATCTATTACTGTGTGGCCGTGGAGAACGAGGATGGGGGGGTGGGAGTTAGTGCGAGGGTCATTATTTAAATCACAATTCTTTAATGTAGGGACAGGACACTCAGTTCAAGAATTTGTCTAAAGGAAAACAGTAAATTAGAGTTACATCATCAATTATTTATTCTGAAGTTGCTTTGTGTTGATAGAGCTTGTACAGAGACGTTGAACGTTCAATAAAGCTCCCAATTATCCCGGAACTGGTACATGCAGTAAATCTTCATTCACTCCACTGATTCATCTCCAGGTCTAAATTCACACTGCATAGGATTAGTACCACTGCCTTAACACTGCTGTGCAGAGGTTGTAAAAAAGTTCTAAAACAAATTTCAAAAGTAAAATCTCTATCAGTGGTGGTTAGCAAAATACGTTTCCGTGCCCACGAACTGGGTTCAATTTCCACTGCTCTCTGTAAGGAGTTTGTATGTTTTTCCCCATGGCCGTGTGGGTTTCCTCCGGGTGCTTTGGTTTCCTCGCACAGTCCAAAGACGTACTGGTTACAGTTCGCTGGCGCCAGAAACATGGTGACACTTCTGGGTTGCCCCCAGCATATCCTCGACAGCGTTGGTCTCTGACACAAACGATGAATTTCACTGTACATTTCAATATGTTCATTGGGGTAACCAGGTGGCGACATGGCCTTGATTGGCAGGAAGGATCTGTTTACCATGTTGTATCACTAAAAGTTATTTAAAATTTATGTTTAGTGTGTGGAATCAGAATCAGGTTTAATATCACTGGCATACAGTATGTCGTGAAATTTGTTGTCATGCAGCGGTAGAACATTGCAATACATAATAATAATAACTGTGAATTACAGTAAGTATAGAGAAAAAAAATGAAGTAGTTTTCGTGGCTTGAATGTCCACTCAGAAATCTGACGGCAGAGAGAAAGAGGCTGTTCCTGAATAATTGAGGGTGTGCCTTCAGGATACTGTACCTCCTCCCTGATGGTAGCAATGAGAAGAGGGCGTGTCCCGGGTGATTAGGGTCCTTAATGATGGGTGCCACCTTTTTGAGACGTTTCTTCTCGAAGACGTGTTGGATGCCGGAAAGGCTGGTGCCCAGGATCGACCTGATTAAGAACACAACTTTCTGCAGCTTATTTCAATCCTGTGCAGTGCCCCCACCCCCATACCAGATGGTGATGCAGCCAGTTAGAATGCTCTCCGTGGTATATCTGTACAAATTTGCGAGTGTCTTTGGTGTCATGCCAAATCTCCTCAAACTCCTAATGAAATATAGCTGCTGCTGTGGCTTGTTTGTAATTGCATCGATATGTTGGGCCCAAGAAAAATCCTCAGAGATGTTGACACCCAGGAACTTGAAATTGCCCACCCTTTCCGATTCTGGTACTTTGATGAGGACTTGTGTATGTTCCGTCATCTTATCTGTCAGTTTCTTTTCATTCAATGGGCCTTTGGACAGCAGAAGTTGCCCTCCTAGCCACATACCTCCTCCACACACTCACTTTCCTCCTCACTTGTGTTCACCTATCACCTGCCAGCTTGTAATTCTCCACTTACCACACCTTCTTATTCCAGCTTCTTCTCCCTTCCTTTCCAGTTCTGATGAGGGGACTTGGCCCAAAATATTGACTCTTTATTGCCCTCCATAGATGCTTTCTGATACACTGAGTTTCTCCAGCATTTTGTGTGTGTTGCTCAAGATTCCCAGCAGCTGAAGAATGCCTTGTTTTCAGAGAAACACTGGCTCTTTAAGGTTGTCATAGTCAGTGGAGGTAGTGGGGATAAGCTCCCACTGCCTATTAAATGCTCCCAATGGCATGCATCTCAAATAGCCTCTGACAACCAAGTCCAGCTCCTGGCATTCACATGTGGCTCAGCTACTAAGCCCAGTGGAACCATTTCTACTGACGTGAGAAGGGACAAAAGTGGGTTACTGGTGCCTTTAAACTAGCAGCTCATCTAGGAGAAGGAAAGCTCTGATCTTAAACCTCCACTGCCTTGCGGCTCTACCCACTCATGGGGGAGGCTTCAAGAGTAAACCCCAAGGAAAAATCCAGAGCTGGATTCCCTAAGTCAATCCTGTGTTGAGTTCAACGCTGACTGGCAATTCCTGCTACGCTGCTGGTGACAAACTGTATCGGTCTCTACTGTTCCTTTGGATTCATTAGCTGTGTGGAGATGGGGAACCTGCTGCATGGGCAACATCTTGCTCTCCATATCGTACTGCAATACCCCGCAGGGTTCAGTGCTGGGACTGCAGCTGTTTACGATATATATTAATGATTTAGATGAGGGAATTAATAGTAACATTAGCAAATTTGCCAATGACACAAAGCTGGGAGGCAGTGTGAAATGTGAGGAGGATGTTATGAGAATGCAGGGTGACTTGGACAGGCTGGGTGAGTGGGCAGATGCAGTTTAATGTGGATAAATGTGAGGTCATCCACTTTGGTGGTAAGAACAGGAAGGCAGATTATTATCTAAATGGAGTCAAGTTAGGAAAAGGGGAAGCACAACGAGATCTAGGTGTTCTTGTGCATCAGTCACTGAAAGCAAGCATGCAAGTACAGCAGGCAGTGAAAAAAGCTAATGGCATGCTGGCCTTCATAACAAGGGGAATTGAATATAAGAGCAAAGAGGTCCTTCTGCAGCTGTACAAGGCCCTGGTGAGACCACACCTGGAGTACTGTGTGCAGTTTTGGTCTCCAAATTTGAGGAAGGACATTCTTGCTATTGAGGGAGTGCAGCATAGGTTCACGAGGTTAATTCCCGGAATGGCGGGACTGTCATATGTCGAAAGATTGGAGCGACTGGGCTTTTATACTCTGGAATTTAAAAGGCTGAGAGGGGATCTTATTGAAACATATAAGATTATTAAGGGATTGGACACGCTGGAGGCAGGAAGCATGTTCCCACTGATGGGTGAGTCCAGAACCAGAGGCCACAGTTTAAGAATTAGGGGTAGGCCATTTAGAACGGGGTTGAGGAAAAACTTTTTCACCCAGAGAGTGGTGGATATGTGGAATGCTCTGCCCCTGGAGGCTGTGGAGGCCAAGTCTCTGGATGCTTTCAAGAAAAAGATGGATAGAGCTCTTAAAGATAGCGGAATCAAAGGTTATGGAGATAAGGCAGGAACTGGATACTGATAGTGGATGATAGTGGCCTACTCCTGCACCTATTGTCTATTGTCTATATCATGTAGACAGCTAGGATGCAATATCCATGGTCAACCCTGGCCAACGTAGGGCCTCAATGGAAATGCCAATGCCCAGGAACGGAAAAGACACCAGAATGTAATGGACACAGCTCAGTCCATCAAAGGCAAAACCCTCCCACCATTCAATACATTTACATGAAGAACTGCCTCAAGAAGGCAGCATGGGCGCTTTGGAGAATGAGGGGAGATCTGATGGAAGTGTAACAACTTATGAGGATATGGACAGGGTAAACTCAAGCAGGCTTTTTCCACTGAGATTGTGTGATACCAGCATTGTAGGTCATAGTTTAAAGGTGAAAGGTAAAATATTTAAGGGGAAAGTGAGGGGGAATTTCACTCAGAGAGTGTGAGTGTGGAATAAGCTGCCAGCAGGAACGATGAATGGGTGTTCATCAGTTTGAGGATAGAGGGGAAGCCTTTTAGGACCGAGATGAGAAAAAACTTCTCCACACAGAGAGTGGTGAATCTGTGGAATTCTATGCCACAGGAAACAGTTGAGGCCAGTTCATTGGCTATATTTAAGAGGGAGTTAGATATGGCCCTTGTGGCTACGGGGATCAGGGTTATGGGGGGAAGGCTGGCACAGGGTTCTGAGTTGGATGATCAGCCATGATCATACTGAATGGTGGTGCAGGCTCGAAAGGCTGAATGGCCCACTCCTGCACCTATTTTCTATGTTCTATCTTTCTATGTTCAATTGCAATGTTTAAAAGAAGTTTGGATCAGTACATATCATGGACTAGATGGGCAAAATGGTCTGTTTCTGTGCTGTAGTGCTCCGTGACTCTATGATCAAGTGGGTGACAATAAGATTGGTTCAGGGGCTGTGGGAACTGTGCTGGAGTGCTCTCTGACCTTAAAACTATGCCCTCTAGTTTTGGGTTCCCTTTTTCTGAGGAGGCATCAATTAGCACACGTCAGGGTTGATTCACACTAACTAATGGTTAAAATTTATTTTCTTTTATTTATTGAGATAAAGCGTGGAACAGGCCTTCAAAACTCAGCTAATGGTAGGGGTCCATGGCATAAAAAATATTGGGAACCCCTGTCTTAGAACATTTAGTGCTCTTAAACATGTCAAATAAATACTTTTAACATAAATAAACATAATAAATGATTGCATTCAGATAATGGCTGCCTCTTCTGTCGCAATGACGCCACTCTTAGGTTAGAGGGGGTAACACTTCATTTTCCATCCAGGTAGCCTTCAACCTGATTGCATGAACACTGATTTCTTTAAATTCCAGTAGTCTTTTCCCCCTTTTCCTTCCCTCTTCTTTCATTCTGGCTCCCCTCTTACCTCTTCTCTTCACCTGCCTTTCATCTCCCCTGGTGCCCCTCCTCCTTCCTTTTCTCCCATAGTCCTGACCAGTCAGGGCATCAAAGGATATGGTGAGAAGGCAGGTGTATGGGGTTGAGTAGAATCTGGGATCAGCCATGATGGAATAGCAGGGCAGACTTGATGGGCTGAATGGCCTAATTCTGCTCCTATGTCTTATGTTCTTATGGTCTTATAGTCCGCTCTCCTTTCCTATTAGATTCCTTCTTCTCTAGCCTTTTATCTATCATTTCCCAGTTTCCCATTTCAAACCCCTCTCCCACCCACCTACCTGGCTTCACCTATCACCTGCCAGTTTGCACTACTTCCCCTTACCCCACCTTCTTACTCTGTCTTCTTCCCCCTACCTTTCCAGTCCTGATGAAAGGTCTCAGCACAAATCGTCCACTGTTTCTTCCTTTCTGTAGATGCTCCCTGACATACTGAGTTCCTCCAGCATTCTGCGTGTTCTACTCTGGATTTTCAACATCTGCAACATCTCTTGCGTTTATTGCCAGGTTTATGATAATTGGTAAAAGAACTAGAGGGGAGAAAAGCGAAGAATTGTGTGTCAGATCTGCTGCCTCGTCATATCATTTGCTTGGAGAGTTTTATGTTTGATTTGTGCCAATCAGGGAGGTTCCCAGCCTAGGGTTCATGGCATAAAAAAGGTTAGGAACCCCTGGCGCCAATGAATATTAATGGTAACTGGAAGCTTTCAGTTTACCAGCACAATCTGCAAAGCAATTTGAGTTCTGTTTTGCAGATTGTAATATATGTAGTCATTATTCGTCATCAAGAAATGCAGACATCATTCACAACTGAGTTAACATCACTATTATTAGCAGGAGAGCGATCACTCGAGTCGAGCATGATGTTCTCCTAAGGAGTTATTCCCTTAATGGAGAATGCCTGTGCGTGACTTTGTTTAACATGGAGAGTCTGATACATGGGCAGCCGCCACACTGACCTTGACAGATCAGGGTCCAGGTCCAGTGCCATGACGACTGGGGTCCCTTTACTGCTTCAGCTTTCCTCCGCCTTTACTGCCATTGTGATGCATCATGGGTATCCGCCAGCTCCACCGTTGGGGCCTTGGTTCGATATTTCTTTGTCCGGAACCTCCCTCTTTGACCTTAACACCATGGAATGACCCTACCAGGAGCTAAGCACCAGCTGGCAAACCCCATCAGCATTGCTCACGGAATCTCAGGAACTCACAAGCCTCTTCACCACGACAAAGCAATGATCTTTCATTATTATTAAAGCACCCAGCATACCAGTGAGATTTAAGTCAACCTTCTGCAGAAACCAATCACAAAGGCAACGAATGTTGTGTTTATATTTGAAGACCGCAATGATGCAGTCTGGGGCACTTCAGCAAAGAATGCTTTGCCTTGCAGCCTGCAGTGGCCTAGTGGTGTGACGCCAAACAGAACTAAACAGAATACTCCTGAACTCCTGCTTTGACGTTTGATACTCTGTGTTGCCCGCTTGCTTTTAGCCATTTGTGCAATTCGTTGTTATTTTGTGCATTGGGTTTTTGATGTTTTCTTGAATGGGTTCCATCGAGTTTCTTTGTTTCGTGGCTGTCTGTAGGAGGAAGAATCTCAGAGTTGTGCTGTGTATACATCCTTTGCCAATAAATGTACTTTGAAACTTTGAATTCGGTGGGACACGCCCACAGCTTGTGCCTTTCCTATCAAAGATCATCACAGATGGTTTGCAAGAATGGTCACACACACACACACACACACACACACACACACACAAACTTTTTCAATCTTTGCCCTGCAACTCTTAACCCCCTTCTCAAAAACCTATCAATCTTTGCCTTAAGTATACCCAATGACTTAAAAACAGACTCCACAGTCACCTTTCAGTCAGGATGTGTGTGGCACACGCAAAATAGAACCATAGAGTCATTGGGCATTATAGCACAGAAACCTTCCCTTCGACCCGTCTAGCCGATGCCAAACTGCCACTCTGCCTGGGTCCATTACCCCACACCGGGACCATAGTCTTCCCTTACCCCTCCCATCACCTATCCAAACTTCATGTAAGCGTTGCAATCAAACCCACATCCACCACTTCTGCTGATAGCTCATTCCACACTCCCACCACTCTTTGACTGAAGAAGCTCCCCCTTAGGTTTCCCTTAAATATAGTGTTGCCCTGTTACAATGCCAGTGATCGGGGTTCAAATCCCGATGCTCTCTGTAAGGAGTTTGGTCATTCTCCTCGTGACAGTGTGGGTTTCCTCCACATGCATTGCTTTCCTCCCACATTGCAAAGACAAACTGGTTAGTGGGTTAGTTGGTCACACAGCTGCATTATGGCCTGGTATGGGAACTCCAATACTCTGAATGGCAATTCCTACAAAAGGCAGTGGATTCGGCCCAGTACATCTCAGGTAAAGCCCTGCCAGCTAATGAGCACATCTAAGTGAAATGCTGTCGAAGGAAAGCCAGATCCATCATCAGAGATCCTCAACCGCCCCCCCCCATACTCTCGTTATTTATTGCTATTTATTTATATTAGCATTTGCACAGTTTGTGTCTTCTATGCTCTTGCTCTTTCAATGATCCTGTTTACAGCTCTATAGATTTGCTAAGTGTGCCCACAGAAAAGGAATCTCAGGGTTGTATGTGGTTGCACGTATGAAGTCTGATAATAAGTTTTACATTGAATTTGAACTGTAATTGGATGGTGCAGGCTCAGTGCACTGGTAGGGCCCGTCACCGTGCTGGATCTCTAAAAATAAATGAACAAACAAATAAATAACTATTTTGGGCAAATAGATGCGCTTGTATGCAACTGCTTTGAGTCAGTAGACTTGTCCGTGTTCAGTTGCCTGCCTAGGTGAACATGTCACCACCCTCATGAACTTCGGCATCAATTGTACTGAGGACACCAAAGATGTAGACACCATGAGCAAGAAAGCTCACCAGCACTTATATTTACTCAAGAAGCTAAATGAATTTGGCAAGAAGGCTTTGACACTTACCAATTGTTATAAATGCACCACAGAAAGCGTCCCATCCTGATGTATCATGGCTCGGTATGGAAACTACAGAGAGTTGTGGACACAGCTCAGCACCTCACGGGAACCAGCCTCCCCTCTATGGACTCTGTCTACACTTCTTACTACCTCAGTGAACCAATCAGAATACTCAAAGAGGGCGGTGGGGAGGTGATGCATCTCTACCAAAGGAGATGTAAGGCACTCCCTCCCTCCGCTAGCCTGCAGGTCACCCTTGGGCAAGGTGTAGCACCTGCTTTGCCCCCTCACCCTGATCAGGGTCATGGGAAGCCATGGCAGCAAGTGGCGGATGGTCGTATGAGCAGCCGGTGCACATCACAAGTCCTGGTTATGCAACCTCTGACGGCAAGCTGACAATTTCTGAAGAGAATTGATAATGACTGGGGTTACTCATCTTGTAAAAATACTGCCCAGAAGAAGGCAATGGCAAACCACTTCTGCAGAAAAATTTGCCAAGAACAGTCATGATCATGGAAAGATCACGATCGCTCACGTCATACGATATGGCATATAATAATGATGATATTCAAAGACTGCAACCGCCCCAGATATTCTCCCCCCGCCCCACCATTGGAAAAAAGATAGAAAAGTCTAAAATCACAAACCACCCAGCTCAAGCACAACTGCTATTCTGTTATGAGACTATTGAATGGTGCCTTAGTACAATAAAGTAGACTCTTAATCTCTCAGTCTACCTCAATCACTCAATCGACCTCAATGCACCTTATTGTCTGCCTGCACTGCACTGTCTCTGAATCGGTAGCACTTTATTCTGCTTTCTGTTACTGTTTTCCCTCATTCTGACTCAATGCACTGTGTAGTGATCTGATCTGTATGAACAGTGTGCAAGACAAGCTTCTCACTGTACCTCAATGCTTTTTTAAATTTGATTGAGATACAAAGTGGAATAGACCCTTCCGGCCCTTCAAGCCACACTGCCCAGCAACCCCAGATCTAACCCTGCCTTAATCATGGCACAACTCACAGTGACCAATAACCTACCTAACAGCATGTCTTTGGACTGTGGGAGGAAAGAGGAAGGAAACCCACTCCATCACAGGGATAAGGAATTTCAGGATGTATATTAAATACATTTCTCTGACATTAAATGTACCTATTGAACTCTTTACAGGCAGCAGCAGGAAATTAACCCAGGTCTCTGCTACTGTAAAGCATTGTGCTAACCGCTACACTACGGTGTCAATAATGTGACGATAATACACCAATTTACCAATATATAGCATTGAATTTCTCCTGTTTCCCACTGTATTACAGACATTTCCTTTTTTTGTTTTGTCTCTGACACACTTGACTTTCTTTATGCTTGCCAAACAGCTGTTTCTTTTTCCAGTTCTGATGAAGGTACTGGAGTATTAACTCCATTTCCTGCCCCAAAAATGTTAGTTAGCACACTGGACATTTCTTGCATTTTTCATTCTTATTTTAGATTTCCAGAAATTTGAATGTTTAGGTTATGTGCCAATTTTGGAAATATTTGGTGCCTGTTTTGACTTCTTGGTTCAGAAAGTTCGATTCATAAACTTCGTGCTCATAGTTGAAGCCTCCAAGTTAAGTCAGATCGAGTTATTTGTCATCTGCAGAAGTGAGGTACAGTTATAATGAAAAGCACAGATCATAAACATAGGAGCAGAATTAGGTAATTCGATCTGTCAATTCTGTTCCGCCATTCCTTAACGGCTGATTTATTATCCCTCTCAACCCCAGTCTCCTGCTTTCTCCCCGTAATCTTTGATGCCCTGACTAATCAAGAACCCATCAACCTTCACTTTAAATACACCCAATACTTGGCTTCCACAGCTATTTGTGGCAATGAATTCCATCGATTCACTACCCTCTGGCTATTGAAATTCCACCTCATCTCTGTTCGAAAGGATGTTCCTCTCTTCTGAGGGATGCCCTCTGGTCCTAGACTCCACCACTACAGGAAACATTCTCTCCACATCCACTCTGCCTGGCCTTTCAATATTCAATGTTTCAATGAGATTCACCCCAATTCTTCTAAACTCCAGCTAATACAGGTCCACAGCCATTATATGTTCCTCATACGTCAACCTTTTCATTCCCTCGATCATTACCTTGAACCTCCGCTGGGCCCTCTCCAATGCCAGCACATCGTTTCTTAGATAGGGGGCTCAAAACTGCTCACAATGCTCCAAGCGTGCAGGGAGGAGATATATCTCTACTAAAGGAAACGTATGGCACACCTCTCCATTAGCCAGCAGATCACGCTTAGGCGAGTATGGCACCTGCTTAGCCCCCCCCCCCCCCACCAGTCAGGGTCATCTGAAGCCATGGATGGTCGTATGAGCAGCTGATGCATATCACAAATCCTGTTTATGCAACTACTGACACCAGGCAGACAATCTCTGAAGAGTATTGATAATGGCTCGGGTTATCTGTCTTGTAAAGACACTGCCCAGAAGAAGGCAATGGCAAACACTTCAGTTGAAAAATTTGTCAGGAACAATAATGGTCATGAAACTATGATCCCCCACATCATATGACACACAGCACATAATGATCATGGTGATTGGTCTGTTATTGCCACAAATACCAAGATTCAGTGAAAAAGTATTGTCTTCCGTACTGTTTACATAGATGAAATCATTACACAGTGCACTGAGGTAGAACAAGGTAAAGCAATAACAATGCAGAATAAAGTGTGCCAGCTACAGAGAAAGCGCAGAGCAGGTAGCCAATACGGTGCAAGATCATAATGAGGTAGATTGTGAGGTCAAGAGTATATCTATTTGTAGAAGAGATCCACTCACGAGTCCAATAACAGTAGCTGTCTTTGAGCCTGGTGGGACATGCTTTCAAACTTTTGTATCTTCTACCTTATGGGAGAGGGGAGGAGAAAGAATGTCCAGGGTGTGTGGGGTCTTTGATTATGCTAGCTGCCTTTCTGAGACAGCATGAAGTGGAGACAAAGGCTGGGCTTCCGTGATGTACTGGTCTGTGTCCACATCTCTCAGTAATTCCTTGTGGTCCTGTGTAGAGCAACTGCCATACCAGCCATGATACATCTGGACAGAATGCCGTCCATGGTGCAGTAGTAAACTTTGTGAGCACAGGGTGATTCCCAAGCAGAGGAAGAAGCCCCAAACACCACATGACCTGGTGTTGGTGTTAATGGTGTTGGTTATTGAGAAAGTGCATTATGCAGTCTGATTTTAATATTCAGAATCTGTATGAGAATGAGAATCAGAATCAGGTTTAATATCATTTGCATTTGTTGTGAAATATGTTGATATGCGGTAGCTGTACATTGCAATACATAGGAATAAAATATATAAATTACAATTAGAAACATATCTACACACACACACACACAAACACACATATACATAGAACATATATTAAAAATTAAATTTAAAAAGTAATGCAAAAAGAGAGCAATAAGTGAGGTAGTGTTTATGGGTTCATTGTCCATTCAGAAATCTGATAGTAGAGGGGGCAAAGCTGTTCCTGAAACACTGAGTGTGTGTCTTCAACCTCCTGAATTTTCTCCTTGATGGTAGCAATGAGAAAAGGGTAAGTTCTGGGTGTTGGATCCTTAATGATGGATGCCGCCTCTTTTGGGCATTGCCTTTTGAATAAGCCCTCGATGCTGGGGAGACTAGTGTCCATGATGGAGCTGGCTAAGTTTAGGACTTTCTGTAGCTCTTTCCAGTCCTATGCAGCACCGCCTCCATACTAGCTGGTGATGCAACCAGTTCCCAGACACATAGATACAATCATGGAGAAGGCATGCCAACATCTTTACTTTAGATGTTGAAGGAGCCTAGACATGTCATAGAGTCATAGAGAAGTACAGCAACGAAACAGGTCCTTCGGCCCATCTAGTCCATGCTGAAACATTCAAACTGCCTACTCACATCGACTTGCACCGGGGCCAAAGCCCTCCATATCCCTACTATCCATGTACATATCCAAACTTCTGTTAAACATTGAAATCATGCTTGCATGCACCACTTGTGCTGGCAGTTCGTTGCACAGACTCATAACCCTCTGAGTGAAGAGGTTTCTCCTCGAGTTCCCCTTAAACTTTTCACCTTTCGCCCTTAACCCATGACATCCAGTTGCAGTCCCATTCAATCTCAGTGGAAAAAAAGCCTGCTTGCGCTTTCCCTATCGACACTCTTCATAATTTTGTACACCTCTATCAAATCTCCTCTCAATGTTCTACTCTGTAAGGACCAAAGCCCTAACCTAGTCAATCTTGCCTTATAACTCAGGTCCTTGTAAATTTTCTCAGTACTCATCTTCCTGTAGGTAGGTAACCAAAACTGCACACAATAAATTAGGCCTCACCAACGTCTTATACAACTTCAACATAATATCCCATCCCTGTACTCAATACATTGATTTATGAAGGCCAATGTGCCAAAATTTTCTAGCAAACGTCTACAGCTATACTGTTGAGAGTATCCTGACTGAACGTATTGTAGAACATTACAGCCCAGTATGACACATCAGCTCACGATGTTGTGTCAGCCATTTATTTTATTTGGAGATACAATGAGGAACAGGGCCTTCCGGCCCAGTGAGCCTCACCACCTAGCAGCCCACCGATTTAACACTTGCCTGATCACAGGACAATTTGCAAAGAGCAATTAACTTGCTAAGCGGTACGTCTTGGGACTGTGGGAGGAAACCTGAGCACCCGGGGGAAACTCACACAGTGACATGGAGCACATGCAGACTCCTTAAAGATGGCTCCTGAATTGAACTCAGATTTCTGGAACACCCAGAGCTGCAATAGTGTCACGCTAACCACTATGCTACTGTGGTCCCGATTTAACCTACTGTAAGATCAATCTAACCCAATCCCTCCCACAGAGCTCTTCATTTTTCTATCATCCATGTGCCTCTTAAATGTCCTAATGTATCTGTCTCTATCACCACCCCTGACAGCAAGTTCCACGCACCACCATTCTCAGTGTGAGAAACCTCTAACATCCCTCTATTCTTTCCTCTAATCACCTTAAAATTATACCCTCTTGTACTAGCCATTTCTGCCCTGAGAAAAAGGTGTTGACTGTCCCCTCTATGCCTCTTATCTAAAACATCTAGATAAAATTTGACACCTAAAGCAGCCTGCTTGGTTTATACCCCATCAATCACTCCAACATTCATTCCCTCTATCTCCACTGTGGTGCATTATTTGAATAAGTGCTATATTATTGATTGACTTATCTACAAATGTGAATGGAATATTTCCTACCTATGGGTATAAAAAGTGCTGATCATACTGCATCGCCATCTTTTTGCTTCGCTCTCCCTTAACTTGATGGAGTTTATCACGGTCTATTTTCAATTTTGTTTGTTCATTGGTGCTTAATTAAAACAATTGTGAAGCAACAAGTTTTGTGCCTCTTTCCTGACTTCTGATTGGGGTCAACATTGGGGTCAAAACATCAGAAATCCAACATGGTTACATTCCTAGTGCTGTCTTTAAGGAGTTTGTACATCCTCCACATGAGTTTCCTCCGGGTGCCCTGATTTCTTCCAACATTCCTGAGGTGTCTGGTTTGGATTATTGAGTTGTGTGCACACTGTGATGGCGCCAGAATTGTTTCAATAGTCAAGTCAAGTCAAGTCACTTTTTATTGTTATTTTGACCATAACTGCTGGTACAGTACATAGTAAAAACGAGACAACAAATACTTGCAGGCTGCCCAGTACAAGCCTTGGTGACTTGATTTGACATTTGTCGAGCACCTTCACTCAGTCCACCACAACAGGCGGGATTTCCCGGTAGCCACCACATTTTAGTACCACTTCCTATTCCTATTCTGACAACGCAGTCCATGGTGTCCTCTGCTCCCGCAATGAGGCCTCTATCAGGTTGGAGAAGCAACATCTCATATTCCATTTGGGTAGCCTCTAACCTGATGGTATGAACATTGGTATTTCAACTTCTGGTAGTTTCTCCCCCATTCTTTAAACTAGAATGGTTGGGGGGTGGGAATCAAATTAAAGCGGCTAGGTGTGAGGAGGTTAGTTCACAACAGAGGGATGGGAACCAGTGCAGAGAGACAGAGGGGTGTAAAGTGAGCGTAGAAGCAAAAAGTACAAAGGGGAAAAGTAAAAGTGGCAGGCCGACAAATCCAGGGCAAGCATTAAAAAGGGCTAAGAGAGTTGTAAAAGAGCGCCTGAAGGCTTTATGTGTCAATGCAAGGAGCATTCGTAATAAGGTGGATGAATTGAAAGTGCAGATTGTTATTAATGATTATGATATAGTTGGGATCACAGAGACATGGCTCCAGGGTGACCAGGGATGGGAGCTCAACGTTCAGGGATATTCAATATTCAGGAGGGATAGACATGAAGGAAGGGGAGGTGGGGTGGCGTTGCTGGTTAAAAAAGAGATTAACGCAATAGAAAGGAAGGACATAAGCCGGGAAGATGTGGAATCGATATGGGTAGAGCTGCGTAACACTAAGGGGCAGAAGACGCTGGTGGGAGTTGTGTACAGGCCACCTAACAGTAGTAGTGAGGTCGGAGATGGTATTAAACAGGAAATTAGAAATGTGTGCAATAAAGGAACAGCAGTTATAATGGGTGACTTCAATCTACATGTAGACTGGGTGAACCAAATTGGTAAAGGTGCTGAGGAAGAGGATTTCTTGGAATGTATGCGGGATGGTTTTTTGAACCAACATGTCGAGGAACCGACTAGAGAGCAGGCTATTCTGGACTGGGTTTTGAGCAATGAGGAAGGGTTAATTAGCGATCTTGTCGTGAGAGGCCCCTTGGGTAAGAGTGACCATAATATGGTGGAATTCTTCATTAACATGGAGAGTGACGTAGTTAATTCAGAAACAAAGGTTCTGAACTTAAAGAGGGGTAACTTTGAAGGTATGAGACGTGAATTAGCTAAGATAGACTGGCAAATGACACTTCAAGGATTGACGGTGGATATGCAATGGCAGGCATTTAAAGGTTGCATGGATGAACTACAACAATTGTTCATCCCAGTTTGGCAAAAGAATAAATCAAGGAAGGTAGTGCACCCGTGGCTGACAAGAGAAATTAGGGATAGTATCAATTCCAAAGAAGTAGCATACAAATTAGCCAGAGAAAGTGGCTCACCTGAGGACTGGGAGAAATTCAGAGTTCAGCAGAGGAGGACAAAGGGCTTAATTAGGAAGGGGAAAAAAGATTATGAGAGAAAACTGGCAGAGAACATAACAACGGACTGTAAAAGCTTTTATAGATATGTAAAAAGGAAAAGACTGATAAAGACAAATGTAGGTCCCCTGCAAACAGAAACAGGTGAATTGATTATGGGGAGCAAGGACATGGCAGACCAATTGAATAATTACTTTGGTTCTGTCTTCACTAAGGAGGACATAAATAATCTTCCAGAAATAGTAAGGGACAGAGGGTCCAGTGAGATGGAGGAACTGAGCGAAATACATGTTAGTAGGGAAGTGGTGTTAGGTAAATTGAAGGGATTGAAGGCAGATAAATCCCCAGGGCCAGATGGTCTGCATCCCAGAGTGCTTAAGGAAGTGGCCCAAGAAATAGTGGATGCATTAGTGATAATTTTTCAAAACTCGTTAGATTCTGGACTAGTTCCTGAGGATTGGAGGGTGGCTAATGTAACCCCACTTTTTAAAAAAGGAGGGAGAGAGAAACCGGGGAATTATAGGCCGGTTAGCCTAACGTCGGTGGTGGGGAAACTGCTGGAGTCAGTTATCAAGGATGTGATAACAGCACATTTGGAAAGCGGTGAAATGATCGGACAAAGTCAGCATGGATTTGTGAAAGGAAAATCATGTCTGACGAATCTCATAGAATTTTTTGAGGATGTAACTAGTAGAGTGGATAGGGGAGAACCAGTGGATGTGGTATATTTGGATTTTCAAAAGGCTTTTGACAAGGTCCCACACAGGAGATTAGTGTGCAAACTTAAAGCACACGGTATTGGGGGTAAGGTATTGGTGTGGGTGGAGAATTGGTTAGCAGACAGGAAGCAAAGAGTGGGAATAAACGGGACCTTTTCAGAATGGCAGGCGGTGACTAGTGGGGTACCGCAAGGCTCAGTGCTGGGACCCCAGTTGTTTACAATATATATTAATGACTTGGATGAGGGAATTAAATGCAGCATCTCCAAGTTTGCGGATGACACAAAGCTGGGTGGCAGTGTTAGCAGTGAGGAGGATGCTAAGAGGATGCAGGGTGACTTGGATAGGTTGGGTGAGTGGGCAAACTCATGGCAGATGCAATTTAATGTGGATAAATGTGAAGTTATCCACTTTGGTGGCAAAAATAGGAAAACAGATTATTATCTGAATGGTGGCCGATTAGGAAAAGGGGAGGTGCAACGAGACCTGGGTGTCATCATACACCAGTCATTGAAAGTGGGCATGCAGGTACAGCAGGCGGTGAAAAAGGCGAACGGTATGCTGGCATTTATAGCGAGAGGATTCGAGTACAGGAGCAGGGAGGTACTACTGCAGTTGTACAAGGCCTTGGTGAGACCACAAGTGGAGTATTGTGTGCAGTTTTGGTCCCCTAATCTGAGGAAAGACATCTTTGCCATAGAGGGAGTACAAAGAAGGTTCACCAGATTGATTCCTGGGATGGCAGGTCTTTCATATGAAGAAAAACTGGATGAACTGGGCTTGTACTCGTTGGAATTTAGAAGATTGAGGGGGGATCTGATTGAAACGTATAAGATCCTAAAGGGATTGGACAGGCTAGATGCGGGAAGATTGTTCCCGATGTTGGGGAGGTCTAGAACGAGGGGTCACAGTTTGAGGATAGAGGGGAAGCCTTTTAGGACCGAGGTTAGGAAAAACTTCTTCACACAGAGAGTGGTGAATCTGTGGAATTCTCTGCCACAGCAAACTGTTGAGGCCAGTTCATTAGCTATGTTTAAAAGGAAGTTAGATATGGCCCTTGTGGCTACAGGAGTCAGGGGGTATGGAGGGAAGGCTGGGTTCTGAGTTGGATGATCAGCCATGATCATAATAAATGGCGGTGCAGGCTCGAAGGGCCGAATGGCCTACTCCTGCACCTATTTTCTATGTTTCTATGTTTCTATTCCCCTTTTTCTCCTCTCTTTTTCCATTCTCCATCCTGGTTCTAATCTTACCCCTTCTCCTCTCCTCATCTGCTCATCACCTCCCTCTGATGCCCCACCTCCTTCCCTTTCTCCAATGGTCCACTCTCCTCTTCTATCAGATTCCTTCTTCTTCAGCCCTTTACCATTTCCACCTATCACCTCCCAATTTTTCACTTCATCCCCCTTCCCCCATCCATCTACATTCCCTCTCACCTAGTCTCACCTATCAGCTGCAAACTTGTCCTCCTTCCCATCCTCCACCTTCTTATTATGGCTTCATCCCGCTTCTTTTCTCGTCCTGACGAAGGGTTTCAACCCAAAAAGCTGACTGTTTATTCCTCCCCCACCCCCCATGAGATGCTGTCTGACCTGCTGAGCTCCTCCAGCATTTGGAGTATTTCAATCTACATGTAGATTGGGTGAACCAAATTGGTAAAGGTGCTGAGGAAGAGGATTTCTTGGAATGTATGCGGGATGGTTTTTTGAACCAACATGTAGAGGAACCAATTAGAGAGCAGGCTATTCTGGACTGGGTTTTGAGCAATGAGGAAGGGTTAATTAGCGATCTTGTCATGAGAGGCCCCTTGGGTAAGAGTGACCATAATATGGTGGGATTCTTCATTAAGATGGAGAGTGACATAGTTAATTCAGAAACAAAGGTTCTGAACTTAAAGAGGGGTAACTTTGAAGGTATGAGACGTGAATTAGCTAAGATAGACTGGCAAATGACACTTAAAGGATTGATGGTGGATATGCAATGGAAGCATTTAAAGGTTGCATGGATGAACTACAACAATTGTTCATCCCAGTTTGGCAAAAGAATAAATCAAGGAAGGTAGTGCACCCGTGGCTGACAAGGGAAATTAGGGATAGTATCAATTCCAAAGAAGAAGCATACAAATTAGCCAGAGAAAGTGGCTCACCTGAGGACTGGGAGAAATTCAGAGTTCAGCAGAGGAGGACAAAGGGTTTAATTAGGAAAGGGAAAAAAGAT
Source organism: Mobula hypostoma (assembly GCF_963921235.1). Lineage (NCBI taxonomy): Eukaryota > Metazoa > Chordata > Chondrichthyes > Myliobatiformes > Myliobatidae > Mobula > Mobula hypostoma. The sequence goes on from NC_086107.1 coordinate 5,668,814, forward strand.
TATGAGAGAAAACTGGCAGGGAACATAAAAACGGACTGTAAAAGCTTTTATAGATATGTAAAAAGGAAAAGACTGGTAAAGACAAATGTAGGTCCCCTGCAGACAGAAACAGGTGAATTGATTATGGGGAGCAAGGACATGGCAGACCAATTGAATAATTACTTTGGTTCTGACTTCACTAAGGAGGACATAAATAATCTTCCAGAAATAGTAAGGGACAGAGGGTCCAGTGAGATGGAGGAACTGAGCAAAATACATGTTAGTAGGGAAGTGGTGTTAGGTAAATTGAAGGGATTGAAGGCAGATAAATCCCCAGGGCCAGATGGTCTGCATCCTAGAGTGCTTAAGGAAGTAGCCCAAGAAATAGTGGATGCATTAGTGATAATTTTTCAAAACTCGTTAGATTCTGGACTAGTTCCTGAGGATTGGAGGGTAGCTAATGTAACTCCACTTTTTAAAAAAGGAGGGAGGGATAAACCGGGGAATTATAGACCGGTTAGCCTAACGTCGGTGGTGGGGAAACTGCTGGAGTCAGTTATCAAGGATGTGATAACAGCACATTTGGAAAGCGGTGAAATGATCGGACAAAGTCAGCATGGATTTGTGAAAGGAAAATCATGTCTGATGAATCTCATAGAATTTTTTGAGGATGTAACTAGCAGAGTGGATAGGGGAGAACCAGTGGATGTGGTATATTTGGATTTTCTTTTTTTTTTAATTTTATTTTTATTTGGATAAGGAGTTCACAATTATTATGTACTTTTTTCACACATATAACCTTTTCCATTTTTTTATATGTATAAAACTACAATTATTTATACATTCTTAAGTACACATTGAGATGATATAAAAGCAAAATAAACATTTAAATAGATAATTATGTACTGTGGTAAATCTAACCTATTAGGCTAAGTAATGAAATTAGTTGTTAAGAAAAGGGATAAAAAAAAATGAAAAAATTAAGTAAATAAGTACATAGGGATTGGATAATTATGTCTGCGGGCAGGAACAAGCACGAACAAATTGGGATATAAACACCTACAATGGTTGGTATATAGGCTTGTATGCAACATTTTGGACCAGTGGAAATGGTCCAGAAGGGTATATTTGGATTTTCAAAAGGCTTTTGACAAGGTCCCACACAGGAGATTAGTGTGCAAACTTAAAGCACATGGTATTGGGGGTAAGGTATTGGTGTGGGTGGAGAATTGGTTAGCAGACAGGAAGCAAAGAGTGGGAATAAACAGGACCTTTTCAGAATGGCAGGCGGTGACTAGTGGGGTACCGCAAGGCTCAGTGCTGGGACCCCAGTTGTTTACAATATATATTAATGACTTGGATGAGGGAATTAAATGCTGCATCTCCAAGTTTGCGGATGACACGAAGCTGGGTGGCAGTGTTAGCTGTGAGGAGGATGCTAAGAGGATGCAGGGTGACTTGGATAGGTTGGGTGAGTGGGCAAATTCATGGCAGATGCAATTTAATGTGGATAAATGTGAAGTTATCCACTTTGGTGGCAAAAATAGGAAAACAGATTATTATCTGAATGGTGGCCGATTAGGAAAAGGGGAGGTGCAACGAGACCTGGGTGTCATTGTACACCAGTCATTGAAAGTGGGCATGCAGGTACAGCAGGCAGTGAAAAAGGCGAATGGTATGCTGGCATTTATAGCGAGAGGATTCGAGTACAGGAGCAGGGAGGTACTACTGCAGTTGTACAAGGCCTTGGTGAGACCACACCTGGAGTATTGTGTGCAGTTTTGGTCCCCTAATCTGAGGAAAGACATCCTTGCCATAGAGGGAGTACAAAGAAGGTTCACCAGATTGATTCCTGGGATGGCAGGACTTTCATATGAAGAAAGACTGGATGAACTGGGCTTGTACTCGTTGGAATTTAGAAGATTGAGGGGGGATCTGATTGAAACGTATAAGATCCTAAAGGGATTGGACAGGCTAGATGCAGGAAGATTGTTCCCGATGTTGGGGAAGTCCAGAACAAGGGGCCACAGTTTGAGGATAGAGGGGAAGCCTTTTAGGACCGAGATTAGGAAAAACTTCTTCACACAGAGAGTGGTGAATCTGTGGAATTCTCTGCCACAGGAAACAGTTGAGGCCAGTTCATTGGCTATATTTAAGAGGGAGTTAGATATGGCCCTTGTGGCTACGGGGGTCAGGGGGTATGGAGGGAAGGCTGGGGCGGGGTTCTGAGTTGGATGATCAGCCATGATCATAATAAATGCCAGTGCAGGCTCGAAGGGCCGAATGGCCTACTCCTGCACCTATTTTCTATGTTTCTGTGTTTCTATGTTTCACAGTACTACATATTTTGATGTGCATTTGGCAACTAAAGCTAATATTAAAAGATCTTTACAAAAGTTCAAAGTACATATTTGTCACCACATACAACTCTGAGATTCATTTTCTTGTGGGCATACTCAATAAACCTATAGAATAAAAACCGTAATGGAATCAATGAAAGACTGACCAACTTGGGCATTCAACCAGTGTGCAGAAGACAGCAAACTGTGCAAATACAGAAAGAAAGAAATAATAATAACTAAATAAGCAATAAATATCAAGAACATGATATGACGAGTCCTTGAAAGTGAATCCATCGATTGTGGGAACATTTCAATGATGGGGCGAGTGAAGTTGAATGGTTCAAGAGCCTTATGGCTGAGAGGTAATAACTGTTCCTGAACCTGGTGGTGTGAGTCCTCAGGCTGCTGTACCTTCTTCCTGATGGCAGCAGTGAGAAGATAGAATGTCCTGGATGGTGAAGGTCCCCAATGATGGATGCTGCTTTCCTGCGACAATGTTTCATGTAGATGTGTTCAATGGTGGAGAGGGCTTTACCCTTGATGGACTGGGCCATATACACTACTTTTTATTGGATTTTTTCATCTAAGTGTAAGGGGGTTTCGTCTGTTACTGTGTAGGCTAATTAAAATGGCTTCCTTGTTGTGTTATACTCGGAAATGCTTCCTTGTTATGTTAACTGCTGAGGAAGCCTCTAGCTAGACATTTGCTCGGGTTAATACAGATAGCAGGTGCTATTAACCAATTGGGATAGTTGTTATGATTTTGGTGTATCTGGGAGATTTGTATGCGCGGGGTTTTGGGGCAGAAGGCGGGAGAACGAGACAGAGGATGGACTAGGTGCTGTGATGTCCGCTAACGGGGTCGGACCCCGAGGAGGGTGTTCGGCGAGGAGACGGAGATGGACTGGTGTGGAGCGTCTGGTGAGTTAGATTCCATTATATATTTTTGGAATTTGATTTCAGCAACTGCTGGAAAAAGTAATTCTGTAGTTATGTCAATTGCCAACAACTCAGAACTTCGGACCAGTAATCTAGAGTTATTCAGGTCCTGCCATGACAGATGGGGAATTTAAATTTGTTTAATGAAATAAATCTGGACTAAAGAGGAGGTCACAGTGTACTGGTGGTTATGAAACTTCTAAAGCATCATTTAAAAAACTCTGGTTTCTAAGGAGACACAAGACTGCAGATGCTGGAATCTGGAGCACAATACACGCCGTTGGAGCTACTCTGGATCAAACAGAATTGGAGGAGGCAGAGGGAGTGTCAATTTTTCAGAACTCTCGCAGGTCCTGTTGACCTAAAGCTTTTATCTGCAGAGATGATTCAGAACCAGGTTTAATATCAGTGACATCTGCCTTGAAATTTCAAATTCCAAAGACCAAAGTTCAAAGTAAATTTATTATCTATATATGTCACCATATACTGCACAACCCTGAGATTCATTTTCTTATGGACATACAGTACTCAATAAATCTAATAACCATAATAGAATCAATAAAAGACAGCACCAACTGGGCAAGTGTACGAAGGACAACAAACTGTGCAAATATAAAAAGAAAGAAAAAAATAATAAAAAAGCAATAAATTCTGAGAACATGAGATGAAGTGTCCTTGAAAGTGAGTCCATAGGTTGCAGGAACAGTTCAGTGACGGGGCAGGTGAAGTTGAATGAAATTATCCCTGTTGGTTCAGAAGCCTGATGGTTGAGGATTAATAACTGTTGCTGAACTTGGTGGTGTGAGTCCTGAGGTTCCTGTACCCTTTTCCTGATGGTAGCAGTGAGATGACCTGGATGGTGGCGGTCTCGTATAATGGATGCTGTTTTCCTACAACAACTCTCTGTGTAAATGTACACAATGGTGAGGAGGACACTACCCCTGATGAACTGGGCTGTATGCACTATTTTTTGTAGAAATTTAAATTCAAGGGCTTGGTGTTTCTGTACTAGGCTGTGATGCAACCAGTCAATATACTCCCCACCACACATCTATAGAATTTTGTGCAACACACACAAAATGCTGGAGGAACTCAGCAGGCCATGCAGCATCTATGGAAAAGAGTAAACAGTTGACGTTTCTGGCCGAGACCTTTTAGCAGGACCTTATTTTCTCCTCACCTGTCTATCGCCTCAGCCTGGTCTCCTCCTTTCCTTTCCATTCTCCCTTTCTCCTGTCATCAGTTTCCTTCTTCTTCAGTTCTTTTACTGCTTTCACCTATCAGTGCCGGCTTCTCAGGTCGAACTCCCTCTCCTTCCCACCCACCTCCTACTCACCTGGTTCCACCTATCGCCTTCTAATTTGTACTTCTACTCTGCCGCCCACCTTCTTATTCGGACGTCTTCCCCCTTCCTTTCCCATCCTGATGAAGGGTCTTGACCCGAGACATCAGAACTTCATTCATTTCAGTTGATGATGCCTGGCCTGCTGAGTTCCTCCAACATTTTGTGTGCATTGCTTGGATTTCCTGCATCTGCAGGTTTTCTTTTGTTTTTTTTATAGAATTTTGTCAAAGTTTTAGATGTATTGCCGAATCTTCGCAAACTTCAAAAGAAGTAGAAGCACTGTTGTGCTTTTTTCATAAATGCACTTACATGCTGGGCCCAGGGCAGTTCCTCGGAAATGAAAACACAGAGGAATTTAAAGTTGCTGATTCTCTGCACCTCCGATCCCCTGATGAGGATCGGCTCATGGACCTCCTCCTGAAGTTAACAATAAGCTCCTTGGAATAAAGAACTAGAAATCACAAGCTTAAAGTAAGAAGTGAGAGATTTCTTAGGAACCTGAGGGGCAAGTTTTTCACACAGTAGGTGGTTAGAATATAAAACAATAAGCACAAAATATTCTGCAGATGTGGAAAATCCAAGCAATGCACACAAAATGCTGGAGGAACTCCGCAGGCCAGGCATCATCAATTGAAATGAATGAAGTTCTGATGTCTCAGGTCAAAACCCTTCATCAGGATTGGAAAGGAAGGGGGAAGACGTCTGAATAAGAAGGTGGGCAGCAGAGTAGACGTACAAACTAGAAGGCAATAGGTGGAACCAAGTGAGTGGCAGGTGGGTGGGGTGGGGAGAGAGTGTGTACAAAGTGCGAAGCTGGGCACTGACAGGTAAAAGTGGTAAAAGAACTGAGGAAGAGGGACTCTGATAAAAGAGGAGAGTTGACAATGGGAGAAAGGGAGGGAGGAGGGGAACCAGGGCAAGGTAATAGACAGGAGAGGAGAAAATATGGGGCAAGAGGGGAGCCAGAATAGGGAATTGAAGAAGAGACTGCATAGTTGAAGTATATAGAATGAGCTGCCAGGGAAGTGGTAGAGGAAGGTACATTATCAGCCTTTGACTGTAGATGGACAGGAAAGATTTAGAAGGATATGGGGTAAACAGGACTAGCTTAGCTGGTCCAAAGGATCTGTTTTCCTTTGACTCTAAAATAGGAGCAGAAGTTTCCAGTCAGTCATCAAGGCTGTCTTGTCACTTCACATCATCCTGGTTCAAGTTTTTTTTTCTAAGTTGAAGCTTTTTCTTGGCCATTTCCACATTCTGCTTCTACTGCCCTCATGGGAGGGGAGTTCCTGAGCATTATGACTTGTCCAGAGAGGAATAAATATTAACTCATCTTTCTTTAATGGGAGATTTTCATTTTCAAACAGTGACCCCCAGTTCTTTATTCTTCAATGAGGAAACTTCCTCTTCACATCCACCCCTTGTCAGGACCCCTCAAGTTCCTACATGTTTTAAAGATGTTGGTCATTAAAATCAGAATCCACGAGAAGATGCTAATCATTTCTCATATTTCGTCAGGAGGAGGAACATTGAGACTGGTAAAGAATCAGTCGGCTGGACTTTCAATAAGCCAATAACATCTTTTAAAAAATACACCATGACAGGAAAATCAAAGGGGCCAATTATTAGATTTAGCTGAAAGCATTTTGAAAATTGATTCCGCTTTACACATAATCCGTTTTAATAGTTTAACATTTCAATATAAGTTATTTGGAGTATTATTCAAAATTATCAAATTATTCTTCAAAGAGCCAAGACATTGACTGTATTGACAGATCATTGGCAAATTGGTTTAATATTGTCACATGTACCGAAGTACATTGGAAAACTGTCATCCCTACAAATCACTTCATCAAAGTAGAGCACTGAGGAAAACAATAATGAAGTGCAGAACAAAGTGTTGCAGTTACAGAGAGTGTAGTGCAGACAGACAATAAAGTACAAAGCTTTACTGAGGTAGATTGGGAGGCCAAGTCAATGTCATTGGACAAGAGGACTGCTGTATCTGTTCTATGGTTTTATATGAGCTGGATAGAAGCTGGCCTTAAATCTGGTGACATGTGTTCTTCAGCTTCTACGTTTTCTGCCTGATGGCAGAAGGGAGAAGAGAGACTGTCTGGGGAGGCAGGTTTTTTTTTGTTGGCACTGAATGCAGCACGAAGCTATGAGGTGGTACAACCGTGTCCCATCCCAATTTATTGATAGGTCTCGCTTTGAGTGAGGCAACTGATTTTTGGCAATGGTTTTGAAACTTGGCCTGGAACATCTGTATGGAATAACCGATGCTGTCTTTAATGGATTGTTTGCAGGGAAACAATTCTGGAATTATTTTTGTTGATTCACGTCAGAGACACTGGCAGAACAGCACATCGCTCATCTGTAACTATCCTTGAGAAAGTGAACCATCTTAACCTCTGCAGGGAAAGGTGTGTCCACAGAGCTGTTGGCAACAGAGATCCAGGATTGCGATCTAGTCATGATAATCCAATGATGATTGGATTATCATTATGTGACTTGGAGGGCGATGGGCAGATTGTGGTGTTCCCATGCACCAGGTTCTTTTGTCCTCTTTGGTAGAGGTCAACCGTTTAGGGGGTGATATCCATGTGGACTGGGTGAGGAGTTGTGGTACGTATTCATTTTGAGAGAATATAAAAGCAAGGATGTAATGCTGAGCCTTTATAAAGGATGAGTGAGGCTTCACTTGGAGTATTGTGAGCAGTTTTGGGCCCCTTATCTAAGAAAGGATGTGTCATCATTGAAGAGGGTCCAAAGGAAATTGATCCTGGGATTGAAAGGCTTTCAGATGAGGAGCTTTTAATGGCTCTGGGCCTGTACTCATTGGAATTCAGAAGAATGAAGGGTGACCTCATTGAAACTTATTGAATGTTGAAAGGCCTTGATAGAGTGGATATGGAGAGGATGACCAGAGGTCACAGCTTCAGAATAGAGGGGTGTCGTTTTAGAACAGAAACCAGGAGGAATTTCTTTAGCCAGAGAGTGAGGAATCTGAGGAATTCATTGCCACAGTAGGCTGTGGAGGCCAAGTCATTGAATATATTTAAGGCAGAAGTTGATAGATTCTTGATTAGTCAGGGCATGAAGGGATATGGGGAGAAGGCAGGAGACTGGGGCTGGAAGGGCCAATGGCAGAGCAGACTCAATGGGCCAAAGGTACTGATTCTGCTCCTATATCTTTTAGTCTTATGAGTGGGAAACATAGTAGCCTCTATACTCTGATTGTTGAAGGAATCAACGTTCAGAGTGGTGTTAAGTAGGATCATAAGACCATAAGACATTGGAGCAGAATTAAGCCTTTAAGCTTGTGTTAAATTTGTTAATAGGGTGTATGGGGTTTACCTAGGAGGGACAGCACCTCTGGTGAAGGGTTGTCCTGTCCATTCTGGGGCAGTTCATTCACCTTTGGTCCCCACCACGACACTTGGCTCTGATTTGTGGCTCTAAGTCACGGTTTGCATGTGACAGTGGCCACCCTCCCGTATACCGCTTCGGAAGGTGGGCTAAAGCAGCTGAGAGTACCCAGGTGAGGGAGGGACATGCCTGCCCTAGCATGTGAAGTCATCTCCAGCAGACTGGCCAGGTGATATCTACAGTGAGATCCAACGGCCAGGAAGGGGGTACTGCAACACTCTGTGGAGAGTGAAGAAAATGACAAGGAACAGAGGACGTCATGGTCATCCACTGCAACCAAGAAAGACTCCAGTTTGTAACAACTACATGTTCCACTGGATATGGACATCTGAGGAAGAGAGAGTGGAACTTCCCCATTGCAACGGCTTTTCCACTTTAACAACTTTCCTGCACAGGTCTCCTGTCATCACCGGACATGATGGACAACCACTAAATGTGCTAATGGGCTAATTACTCCTACAACAATTTCTTCTTCCAATGTAGTGGATTCTTGAGGGAAATAAGGCCAATGACATCTATCACTTATGATCCCCACCATCTGGGCAATGCCCTTCTCACTAGTTCACAGCTTTATTAGCCATTAGCTGACAGCTGGTATTGAGTTCCCAGGGTCTTGTGTACAGGAGCAGGATATGCCAACTAGTGTAGTGGTGTCGCAGCAACAACCTGGCACTCAACATCAGTAAGATGAAAGAGCTGACTGTGGATTTCACGTAGGGTAGGATGAAGGAACACATACCAATCCTCATAGAGGAATCAGAAGTGGAGAGAGTGAGCAGCTTCAAGTTCCTGGGTGTCAAGATCTCTGAGGACCTAACATGGTTCCAACATATTGCTGCAGCTATAACGAAGGCAAGACTGTGACAATACTTCATTAGGAGTTTGAAGAAATTTGGCATGTCAACACTCAAAAACTTTTATAGATGTACTATGGAGAGCATTCTTACAGGCTGCATCACTGTCTGGTATGGGAGGTGGGGGGGGGGCTACTGCACAGGAATGAAAGAAGCTGCAGGGGGTTGTAGTCGGCTCCTTCTTGGGTACTAGCCTACAATGTACCCAGGACATATTCAAGGAGCGGTGTCTCAGAAAGGCAGCATCCACTATTTAGGACCCCCAGGACATGCCCTTTTCTCACAGTACCATCAGGTAGGAGGTACAGAAGCCTGAAGGCACACACTCAGTGATTCAGGAACAGCTTCTTCCCCTCTATCATCTGATTCCTAAATGGACATTGAACCCATGAACACTACCTCAAATTTTAATATATATTACTTTTTGTTTTTGCATGATTTTCAACCTATTCAATATATGTATATCGTAATTTATTTATTTATTATTATGTTTTTCTTCTCTATTATGTATTGCATTGAACTGCTACTGCTAAGTTAACAAATTTCATGACACACGCCGATGATAATAAACCTGTTTCTGATTCTGATTCTGAAATCTCCAAAATGCAAATACATGACTTTAAGGAGAGAATCCGATAAGTTCCAAGGTGATGTGTGGGACAAGTTATTTACACAGAGGTGGGTGCACAAATCACAAAGCCTGCTTTTGCAAACAGCAGACAATATTCTGCTGATTTTACATCAGTTAGTCAGATCTTTGTTAACAGAAGGCGTTGTTTTCAACCATGTTCAGGAACAGCTATTACCTCTCAACCCAGAGGGGATAACTTCACCAACTTCACTTAGCCCATCATTGAAATGTTCCCACCACCAACGGACTCACTTTCAAGGACTCTTCATCTCATGTTCTCGATACTTATTTCTTATTTACTTAATTTCATTGTTGTTTCTTTTTGTATTTGCAGTTCCTTGTCTTTTGTACAGTGTTTGAACACCCTAGTTGGGCCGTCTTTCATTGACTTTGTAATAGTTATTATTCTATATGTGACCCTCAGCTGGCCCAGTTCGCGTTCGTCTAGGGGAATCAGCCTTCAGCCCGGCCAAACTGGGTAATCACGTTTGTGTGGATGTTGTGTAATGTACCCCCAGTCACAAACCCACAACGCAAAATATCAGACAGTACACCATATGCAATTAAATGACAGACTTTATGAATCTCAATCTGAATATAGGGTTAGTAATGAAAATAAACAAAACAAAAAAAAAGGCCCAAGTCAAAGTCCAAGTCCCCGTTGGAGCTCACTCAGTAGTCATTCTTCCACCATCGGTCTCCTCTGAATGTCGCCGACCTTCAGACCCTCAGATCCCAGTCCACCCCGTCCAGTGGTCTACCAGCTCTCTCCACACACATCCTCCTCTTCATCTCTCCTCAACAAAACACCGCGGAAAACCCGGCTCCCAGACACACAAGAAAGAACAACATTTCTCCCATTGGATAGCCACTGAATTCCAAAATTCCGTTATCTCTAGTCATAACCCAAACATTGCTGCTACAGAGAAATCATTACCTTAACAGTGGAACATTACATAGAAGCCATTACGTTAGCCTTAGCAGTGAAACCTTACAGTGTGTTACATATAGATTTGTTGAGTATGCCAAAAAAATGAACCACAGTGTTGTTTATAGGGATATATATCTACTTTGATAATGAAATTTACTTTGAAATTTGAACTTTGGGTTGTTGAGATATGCAGCAAAGATTAGGGCCAGAACAGGTTCCTTTTGATAAAACCTTCTTCAGATGGGATTTTTTCATGATGTAGCTGGGATGCTGTTGCAAACTACTTTTCTATTGTACCCAGACCTTGCTATAGCGTCATAGAGCTCTGCAGCACAAAAACAGATCCTTCACCCCATCTAGTCTGTGCTGAACTGTTATTCTGCTGAGGGCTATCGACCTGCACCTGGTCCATAGCCCTGCATACCCTTTCCATCCATGTACTTCTCCAAATGTTGACATGAAAGTTCAAAGTACATATATGTCATCGTATACTACCTTGAGATGCATTTTTGTGCAGGCATTCACAGTAGATATAAAGAAGCACAATAGAATCGATGAAAACTTACACAGAAGCAAAGACAGATAAAACACCAACATGGAAAAGATGACAAATTATGCAAATACAAAAAGAAACATAAAATAATAATATAAATAAGTAAGTAATAAATAATATTGAACATATGAGTTGTAGAGACCTTGGAAACGAGTCCATAGCTTGCAGAATCAGTTCAGTGTTGAGTTGATTGGTTCAGAGGTCTAACGGTTGAGGGGTAATAACTCAAAACCACATCCACCGCTTCCGCTGCCAATAAACGTGACGTGACTTGAGATCACTGGTCACAGGATTTGGCTGCGTTGCCCAAAATAATTGCGACAAACATGGCTCGATTTCAAAGGCGAAAAGTAGCCACATCACCAGAGATGTGTAACACTTGCAACGCAGAGCTATCGACTGTACAAAAACCTTCGAGAGGAAGTGAGGAACTTAAACTGATCAATAAACTCCAGCTGCTTTTGCAGTATAAAGTGATCCCATCTGTTTTTCAAGCATCTAAAAATGTCATCTCAGATGTAGGACGATTTAAAACCCTGCCTGACCAGACCTATCTTATTAAACGAGTTCCTCAATTGGCCCACACATGGATTTCTGTGCACTGTTCTGGTTTCCATTTACAGAATAGAACTAAAATCCTATTCGATAGGATTGAAAGAGTGCAGGGAAAATTTACAAGGGTGCTATCAGGACTTGAAGACCTGAGTTAGAGGGAAAGGTTGACTAAGTTAGGACATTATCAAAGTTCAAAGTAAATTTATTACCAAAGTGCGTAAATATCATCATATACTACCCTGAGATTCAACTCCTACCCTGGTGCATAGGAGAATGAGGGGAGATTTGAAAGTGGTATACAAAATGATGAAAGGCTTAGACAGGGTAAATGCAAACAGGCTTTTTCCACCGAGGTTGGGTCAGTCCACAACTAGACAGAGGTCATGGTTAAAGGTGAAAGATGAAATGTTTAAGAGGAACATGAGGGGGAACTTCTTCATTCAGAGAATGGTGAGTTTGTGGAATGAACTGGTGTCTGAAGTGGTGGATGCGGGTTTGATTTCAACATTTAAGAGAAATTTGGGTGTGTACTGTACTTGGAAGGGAGGAGTATGGAGGGCTATCGTCTGGGTGCAGGTAGATGTGACTAGGTAGATTAATGGTTCAGCACAGACGAGATGGGCCAAAGAGCCTGTTTCTGTGATGAGTGTTCTATGACTCTGAGTCTAAGAAGTAATGATGCGGGAATTTTAGAAAACATGGAAATATAATTTTCATGTTCCACTTCCTTCTCTTCCATATATTTGCTCTCTCTCTCTCTCTCTCCTCGCCGCCTGACTTTAGCATTGCCAATCAGCTTCACTTTCAGTATGCTGGATGAACTCAGCAGGTCGGGCAGCATCAACCGGAAACGATGAGTCGACGTTTCGGGCCGGAACCCACGGACCTGTCAACAATTCATTTTCTTCCTCCAATTTGTGTGTGCTTTTGATCAGGTTCCAATATTTCTCCATATTTTCCACTTTCAAAAGTGGACAATCAACTTCACTTGCTCCATCACTGTACTGTTCCCACAACTTGTGCACTCTTGGGAATCTTCATCTCATGTTCTCAATATTTATTGTTTATTTATTTATTATCATTTGGTTTTTTTTTCCTTTCATTTTTGCATTTGCTCTGTTTGTTGTCTTTTGCACAGTGTCTGCTCTGTTGGTACAGTCTTACCTTGATTCTGTTATGGTTATTGGATTTACTGAGTATGCCTGCATGAAAATGAATCTCAGGGTTGTATATGGTGACATATATATGCTTTGATAATACATTTACTATGAACCTTCAACTTTCATCCCTCCCATCCATCCAACAATCTCTTTGACCCCCTGCATCAGGCTGGAGTTACTGTAGCATTAGGACAAGGACTGTTAGGATGGTAAACAGCTTCTTTCCCCAGACCGTGAGACCACTGAAGAACCTGCCACCACCCGGGTCTCATCATCTATGAAGTATTACGCAGTTTATTCTTTAACTGGTGTTCCAAATGCACTTTATTTGTAAATTTACCTGTGGTAATATTACTTTGTGTGTTGTGTGTTAGTTATATGTACTGCGTTGTGCACCTTGATCCGAAGGAACATTGTTTCATTTGGCTGTATACAAGTGTACAGTTCAATGATCTTAAACCTGAATTTGACCTTGACTTGCTGTGTTCCTGCAGCATTTTGTCTTTGTTATGATCTTCACAGATGTTTTGCAACTTTTCAAAGAAGATGGGAGGGGCAAGTTCTTTATACAGTGAGCAGTGGGTGCCTGGAATGAGCAGCCTGAAATGATGGCAGATACACTGGAGATTCTAAGTGATATTTAGATAGACACAGGCATGTGAGGAAAATGGAAGGATATTTACATTATGTAGGCAGAAGAGGTTACTTGGCACTTGATTACAAATTTAATTGGTTCACAACACCATTGGCCAGCTGGTGGCGCAATGGGATCAGCGCCCGACTCCGGAGCGAAGGCTCCCATGTTCGAATCCAAGTCGGGCTACCCCCCGAGCACGCTTTCCATCCGTGCCGGGTTAAGCGTCGAGCTAGACACTCGGCCTCGTAAAAAACAAGGGTCGAGTCAGGAACGTTCATATCGTGACCCGGTTAATCCAAAAGGAGACCAATCCTGCCACCACGCGCCAGACAAGAATGGCTGACTGTCTGGTGCGACACGCTAAAAAAAAACTACACCATTTTGGGCTGAAGTACCTGTACCTGTGCCGTTCTATGTTCTAACTGCTAGAGGATGTAGGTTTAAAGTGAGAGAGGACAGGTTTCAAAGAGGATCCGAGAATTTTCAACACAGAGGGTGGTGGGTGTACGGAATACGGAATAATCTGCCTGATGAAGTGATAGAGGTGAATACCATTACACTTAACACATTCCTAACCCCAACTACATGGATAGGAAAAGTTTAGAGATGTGTGGGCCAAATACAGGCAACATATTTCCTTCCACATTAACTGTTTGGTTCTTTAAGGTTGTTATAACTGGGGGGTGGTAATGGAGACAAGCTCCCTCTACCTATTAAATGCCCCCAATGGCGTGCACCTCAATATCCTCTAACAACCAAGTCCAGCTCCTGGCCTTCATGTGTGACTTAGCTACTAAGCCCAGGGAAACTGTTTCTACTGACAGGAGAAGGTGGGTTACTAGCACCTTAAAACCAGTCGCTTCAGGTAGATGGGGCTTGTTAGCCATAGTTGGCAGCTCATCTAGGAGAAGAAAAGCTCTGATCTCAAACCTCCACTGCCTTGCAGCTACACCCACTCATGGGGAAGGCTTTGGGAATAAACCCTACAGGAAAAAGATGGAGATGGAGTCTCTCAGGCAGTCCTACATTGAGTTCAATGCTGACTGGCAACTTCTGCGACCCTGCTGGTACCAAACTGTATTGGTCTCTGCCTTTCCTCTGGGTTCATCAGTTGCATGGAGATGTGGAGCTGGATACATGGGCCTCAGTTTGCTCTCCATATTGTACTGCCCAGGCCTGCGTATCTGGACAGTTAGGACGAAATATCCATGGCTAACCCTGACCAACAGAGGCTTCAGACAGACAGACAATGACTGTTTGCCTCTGACTGAGAGATTTAAAGATTAGCTTCATTTGTCACATGCACATCGAAACATATAGTGAAATACATTGCTTGCCTCAATGACCAACATAGTCCAAGGATATGCCAGGGGTAGCCCGCATACTTTGCTCTGCTTCCAGTGCCAACATAGCATTCCCACATCTTACTAATCTTACTTTGATATATATATATATATACCTCCTGTCAGTGGAGGGGAGGAGAAGATGGCGGCGCGACTCAGCGTGTGCGGCCGCTCCGAAATGATATCGGTATTTGTTAAGTAGGTACTGTGCACAATTCTGATTTGATGGAGTCAGACGTGAGAGGCACGGAGGAACATCTGGAGAAACTTCTGAAATGCCCACTTCGCTGCCGCTGCTACTGTGCGATCGAGAATCTCCAGAGACGAAGGCCCCAAATCCTCGGCTTTGCCTATTGCCTGTCGCCGGGGCCGGGGTCGAAGCGCTCGGCAGAGACGGTGCTCGGTGCTCGGTGCTCGGTGTTGGAGGCTCGAAGTTCTTGGACAGACTCAAGAGTCGGCTGTGGTCGGGTGCTGCATCGGCAAGTTTGCAGCGCTGGAGGTGCATGGCAGGGAGAGTTTCTCCCTTCTACCATCTGCGTGAGATGATGGGACTTTGGAGAGACTTCGAGACCTTTTTTTTACCGTGCCCATGGTCTGTTCTTTATCAAATTATGGTATTGCTTTGCACTGTTGTAAGTATATGTTATAATTATGTGGTTTTGTCGGTTTTTTAGTCTTAGTTTGTCTTGTGTTTCTGTGATAGCCAGAGGTGGTGAATCTGTGGAATTCATGGCCACTGACGGCTGTGGAGGCCAAGTCAATGGGGGTGTTTTTTCAACAGTGGTGGGAATGGGGGGGTTGCGATGGGTTCCACAAAGTCATGGATGATGTGACTGTGGGTGACCTTGACCAGATCTTCTGTAGACAGAGAACGTTGTCAGATTCCTGAGGTTTAAATAGAAACTGCTTTTGTTTACTTAATGAGAATATGCAACTTGAACAGCAGACAAGTGATAGAAGCATAAGAACATCTCCAAGGTCATGTTGATGAATTGCAATGCGGTGGAGTATTGAATTAGCAGGCACCAATTTAATAGACTTATCTGGTTATAATGGAACTGCAGTAGTTTACATGGCTGTACCAGGCCATTCAGCTGAATTATTTTTATGCTAGTTCGTCACCACAGTATCTCAGGACCATTCTCTGCTTTCAGAACATTGAACACAGAATGTAAGGCACAGTATGAGCCCTTCGGCCCTCGGTATGGTGCCGACATTAAATCTACTCCAAGTTCAATCTAACCCTTCCCTCCCACATAGTCTCTCCAATTTAAATAATGTTGTTTACATTGTAAATACATGCTGGTATTTATGTGTTTGTGCACATTTTATTCCATATCTTTCATTCTAACTTTATATTTATATAATTGTTTATTCATCTTGTTTTTTATTGCATGTCACGCCAACACAGCACAACATATTTCTTTTGTAAGTAAATGTGCATGACAACTAAAGTTGATCCTCGATCCTCAGTTGTCCCTAATACATCTGCTTCTGCTACCTCTCCTGGCAACGTGTTCCCTGCGCCCACCACCCTGTGTGTGGATGTGTGTGTGGGGGGGGGGGCAGACCTACCTCTGAAGTACCCCATCCCCCTTAATCTTCCCTCCAATCTCCTTAAAATCATGCCTCCTTGTATTAGTCATTTCCACCCTGAGAAAAATGTCCAATGATTCAATGGTTCATGGTTCAATTTAATATCAGGGAATGTATACAATATACAACCTGAAATTCTTACTCTTCACAGACATCCAAAAAACAGAAGAAAAACTTGAAGAATAAATGATAGAAAAATATGAGAACCCCAAAGCCCCCATCCCCTCTTCGACAGACAAGTAACAGTAAAGCATCAACCCTCTCTCTACCTCTTGCCCCACCTACCTTAGCAAAAACATCAGCCCCCTTTAATCACCTGTCATGATGCAATGGCAAAGCCCACAAAGAGACCATGGTCTAGAGTCCATCAAAAAAAAACGCTGTTCATTCCAACACTCTGACATCCCATAGGCTCTTGCTCGCGCTAACAAGGGCAAGAGAGATACCGCTCTTGCAACAGTGAGAGGAAAGGCCAGCAGCTCACTGCTTCGATGTTATAATCTGCAATGTCGCTTATTCCGACAGCTGTCTCAATGTTCCCATCTCACGTGACGCTTCAGTAGTGAGGAATCAGGTCGTTCACAGGGTTGCAGGGCCGCACCCTGACGGCTCACGTCTTCCAGGCCACTCCTGGAGATAGCTAGAACACTAGGCTACTTGGTGAACTCCGAGAGCAGGGACGCACCACCGTGAAGAACCGCAGTTTTGAGTGTAGTTGTAGGTCATGAACTCTGACAGGACCCCAGCTACCTTGAAAAAGGAAAAGGAAATATTAAAGAGAAGAAACCAAATTGTTTTGCAGATAAGCTGGAAGAAGTCACCCTGTGGCACCAGCTTTAGTCTCTGGCTATCAACTCGATCTATGTTTCTTATCTTCTTGTACACGTCAGTCACGTTACTTTTCATCCTCCTTCACTTCAAAGAAAAAAGCCCTGGCTTGTTCAACCTACCCTCATAAGAAGACATGCTCTCCAGTCCAGGCAGCACCCTGGTAAATATCTCTGTACGCTCTCTAAAGCTCCCCCATCCTTCCTATAATGAGGCAACCAGAACGGAATATATTACTCTAAGTGTGGTCTAACCAAGGTTTTATAGAACTGCAACATTATTACCTCAGTACATCTGGCAGCATCTATGGAGAGGAATAAACAGCTGACTTTTCAAGCTGAGTCCCTTCATCAAGTTAATAGATTAGTAAAGAAGACATTTGACAAGATTGCCTTCACAGGTTGGAGCACTAAATGTAAGTGCCAGGAAATAAAGCGTCAACTGTATAAAAATATTGGTGAGTCTGCACTTGGAGTGTTGTGTGTTTTTCTGGTTGCCCCATTACAACAATGACGTGGAGGCTCTGGAGAGGGTGCCGAAGAGGTTCGCCAGGATGTCACCTGGATTTGAGGCTGAACCACAAACAGAGGTTAGAGAAATTTGGGTTGTTTTCTCAAGAGCAACAGAGGCTTAAGGAAGATTTGATAGGAGTGTATAAAATTATGAAGAGGCACAGATAGGATAGACAGTCCATGGCGGTTAGTGTAATACTATTTTGGTACCAGTGACCACGGTTCAATTCCCACTGCCTTCTGTAAGGAGTTTATATGATTTTCCCATGACCGCGTGGGTTTCCCCCAAGTATCTGGTTTGCTCCCACATTCCAAAGATGTATGGGTTAGGTTAATTGGTCACGTGAATGTAATGGGGTGGCGTAGGTTCAATGGGTAGGAAAGGCCTGTTAGTATCCCTCTAGACCAGGGGTTCCAACATTTTTTATGCCATGGACACCTACCATTAATTGAGGGGTCCGTGGACCCAGGGTTGGGAACCCCTGCTCGAAAGAGTAGCATTTAAGATGCTGTTAGATAGGAGCATGAATGCACAGGAAATGGAGGGATATGGATCATGTAGAGGCAGAGGAGGTTTAGATTAATTTGCCATTGTGTTCAGCACAAACACAGTGGGCTGAAAGGTCTGTTCCTGTTCTATACTCTTCTATGGGCGCCACAGTAGTGTATCAGTTATTGCGACGCTATTGCAGTCTGAGGCATTGGAGTTCAGAGTTCAAATCTGGCACCATCAGTAAGAAGTTTGCACGTCCTTCTCATGAGTTTGTGGGTTTTCTCTGGGTGCTCCAGTTTCCTCCCACATTCTAAAGATGTACTGGTCAATAGTTCATTATGAATTGTCCTGTGATTAGGCTCGGGTTAAGTAGGTGGGTTGCTGGGTGGTGTGGCTCACTGGGCCGGAGGGGCCTGCTCTATGCTTTATCTCTAAATGACGATCTTCACAGAGCAATGCCTCAAAAAGGCACTGTCCATCACTGAGGACCCCCATCACGCAGAACATGCCCTCTTCTCATTGGTACTGTCAGAGAGGAGATACAGGAGCCTGAAGGCACACGCTCAATGATTTGGGAACAGCTTCTTCCCCTCTGCCATCTGATTTCTGAATGGACACATGAACACTATCTCACTACTTTTTTTATTTCTATTTTTGTACTACTTATTTAATTTAACTGGTTAACATAAACACACACACACGTGTGTGTGTGTGTGTGTGTGTATGCTATATATATACACACACACTTACTGTAATTCACACTTCTTTCTCTCATCATTATGTATTACATTGTGCTTCTGCTGCAAAGTTAACAAATTTCACATTTTCCAGTGATATTAAACCTGATACCGATTCTGAAAATAAAATTAAAAATGTTCTAAGTTCTATGTACAGTCCCTGATTCTTTGGCTATCTGAACGTCTGCTCTCCAAAGCATATACATCCCTTCTGAAGTCAAAAGCATTTCATTAGGTTGTTTCTGAGCAGAACAGTAAGGTACTGTGTACAGTAAAGTTTTCCACTGACTGACTTTACAATAAACTAATTTGAAAGCATTGAAGCTTTGATGGAAATTTAATCACATATTTCAGCCTATGCTTCATCTTGTACTTAATCATGACATCTAGAATTCCTTCCCTGAGCTAAGCTAAGCAGATATTCTTCATGCTGTTGAGAAATCCTCATGCCCTGCTGTATTAGGAGTGATATCATCATGAATTTACAGAATTAATCTTCAGAATGAGAGCATAATTTGCCATCAGGAAGGAGGTACAGGAGCCTTAGGTCCCATATCGCCAGGTCCAGGCACGTTTTCATGGACTCTACAACTCATATTCTCAGTATTTAATTATTTATCTATCTAGCTAGCCACCTGTCTATTTATTTCTTTATTTGTTTGTTTGCTTGTTAATTAATTTTTTATTGTACTTGCACAGTTAGTCTTCTTTTGCACAGTGCATGTTTGTCAGTCATTCTTTGTGTGTAGTTTCGTATTGATTCTATTCTATTTCTTGGTTCTACTGTGAATGCCTGCAAGGAAATTAATCTCAGAGAAGTATATGTGCTTCAATAATAAATTTTCTTTGAAATTTAAACTTTGCGAGTTTGGCTCATCTGATCATTTGATTTCTGAATGGACATTGAACCCATGTACTCTACTTCACTACTTCTTTTTCTCTTTTTTCACTACTTTAATTTAACATATACATATATACACACATATATATCCATTGTCATCCATTGTTCGTCCACTGCCATCGTCGATGAAGACCTCGACACCGTTATGATGATGATGGTGTCGAGACTAGCACGTGATTTGGATTTAAGTGAGGGAGAGTTGCACAGCGTCAGCCTCACTCTCTCTTCCCAATTCCCATCTGGATCCAGTGGCAAGACAGAGTCGAGACGGCTGGAGATGGGACTAGGCGCAGTGGATGACTAGGACATCTTCTGTGTCTAGACGTGCTCTACATGTTCCATGACACTTGCAGAGACCGCCTTCTTGACCGTTGGACCTTCCATTGGTCTCGTCCACTCAATCCGCTGAAGTCTGTCTTCACATGCTGGGATAGACAACTCCCTATCTCATCGAGGGTTTGATACCCGCCGGCTACCCTCACCTGGTTTAGCCGGCTTGTCGAAGCCGTTGCCCGGGGTGTGGCCGCTGTCGCATGCAAACAGCTACGGGGAGCCACAGGTGAGAGCTGAGTGCCAGGTGGGGACCAAAGGTGGACTAACCGCCTTGAAAAGGATGCGACATATTCCCCCACCAGAGGTGCTGCCCCTCCCTGATTCCCCATACACCCCATATACATATATATACACATACACACACACACACATACGTAATGCCCTGCTTCAAATTTTTACTGTTATGATGTATGTATTTCATTTTGTGCTGTTCTGTGAGAGCTGCTTGTTTTCAGCTTATGTTTGGGATCTTGCTGAAGATAAGAGGTGAGGAGAAATGTGCGCCAACCAATTAGGATGGTCAAATTGAAGGGGAGGTTTTTGTGGTGAGGGACACGAAGGTTGGGCTTGGGGCTTTCGTTCGAGAGGAGATGAAGAGAGAAGACGCTGGGGAGACCCGGTCGTAGCATACGATCCGGTCAGAGACCTGTTTGTTCAAGGTGGATTGCGAGCGATGTTTGGAAGGTGGTGTGTTCTCTTACATTCACCGAGGGCCCAGCGCGAGAGTGACAGAGAAGTGCAAGATGAGTGCCAACTTGTGCACATTTGACTGTTTAATTAGAATAGACCCTTTTACTTTTGTTATTTTTTACTAACCCTTCAGTTAAGTTAAGATTCATAAATATTATTCCTTTAATTGTATGTAGTATACCGCCATTAATTTGTAGCAGGGTAGCAAATGACACAGCATCCACATAAACCGGGCTTTGGTGTGGGATTGAGCGCACCTCAGTCTCATGAGTTTGTTGGGGCCGGAAGTTGTCGTCTCTAGACTTACAGACAATGTAGTTGTATATTACATTGTACTGCAATGCTTTGCTGTCACAGCGCAGGGCCTAGACTTCCGGGAAACAGTACCGCAGCATGAAAGCCAAGACCAACAGGCTCCGGGACAGCTTCTTCTACCAGGCCATCAGACTGATTAATTCATGCTGAAGCTACTGTATTTCTATGTTAAATTGACTGTTCTGTTTTACATAATATAAATTACTATAAATTGCATATTGCACATTTAGATGGAGATGTAATGTAGATTTTTACTCCTTATGTATATGAAGGATGTAAGTAATAAAGTCAATTCAATTCAATTCAGATCTTCGAATCCCAGCTCCATCTCTGACTGTGAAAATGCCTTAAGTACGTTGCTCCCAGACTTTGCAATGCACCAGCATGGCTCATATCTTGAGTCAGCTTCACCTATTACTATACCTCATATAAAAAGCATCATGGCTTGTACGGCACCTGCTCTGCCGGAGACCGCAAGAGATTGCGGCGAGATGTGGACAGGGCTCAGCACATCACAGAAACCAGCCTCCACTGACTCCCTCAGAGAGGCCACTGAGTGTTTATAAGTATATTAACAATAAAAATAGTAGTTTTTATGTATTGCACTATACTGCTGCTGTAAAGCATCACATTTTATGACTTTTGCAATATAAACAGCATTATAAAAATTGGGTTTAAAATGTTTACTATACAGTGCAGTGGCTGAGGTGATATATAGAGGGATACGGGGAGCTAACTAGAAATGTTGATCAGTTAAACTGTCTGGGGGAAGAAACTTTTAAGATGGTGTGAAGTTCTTTGTTTTAAAAGCCCTGTAGCTCTTTCTGGATGGGAGCTTTTGTAAAAGGCTGTTTGCAGGGGAGTAATCTCCAGAATGATTTTTCCTGCCTGTTTCTTTGTCATATACTCAGTGGCCATTTTATTAGGTACACCCGTACACCCACTCTGTAATGCAAATATCTAATCAGCCAACCGCGTGGCAGTGACTCATTGCATAAAAGCATGCAGACATGGTCAAGAGACTCGGGTGTTGTTCAGACTAAACATCAGAATGGGGAAGAAAGGTGATTTAAGTGATTTTGACCATGGAATGATTGTTGGTGCCAGAAGGGGTTCTTTGATTATCTCGGAAGCAGCTGATTTCCTGGGATTTTTACGGACAACAGTTTCGCTTTCAGAGAATGGTTAAAAAAAATCTAATCAGCAACAGTTCTGTTGCCTTGTTAAGGAGAGAGGTCAGAGGATAATGACAGGAAGGTGACAGTAACTCAAATAACCATGCATTATAACAGTGGTGTGCAGAAGAGCATCTCTGAATGTACAACATGCCAAACCTTGAAGTGGATGGGCTACAGCAGCAGAAGACCACAAAAATACATTTAGTAGCCACGTTATTAGGTACAGGAGATACCTAATAAAGAGGCTACTGAATGTACGTTTGATGATGATCCCAACAATCCAGCAACAAATTTTAAACAGCAAGCTCCCAAGCAACAGATTTATTTGTGTTCTTTTGTTGAAACCATTTCCCCTTGGCTCTGCCTTGGATATTCTTTGCCGAGGCTAGGCCCCCAGGACCTATAAGAACTTGGGAGAGAATCTGAAGTATTTCTTGGTTCGGGCCACTTCTCTCACTCTGTAAATGTCAACACGAAGCCTGAGAGACAAAGGGAAAGAAGATTTGAGTTATTTCAGCTGCCCTGCCGAGACAATGCAAAAAGTGCCAGCTCTTTGTCAGTGGAAAGGGTCTCTCGCACTTTCCAGTTTCGCCTTCAGTTCAAATATTTGAACCATACAGAGGCAGAGACAAAGAATTCAATGCAAGAATTACTAAATAAACTGCATTGCAGTGATAGTCATCGAATGAAGGGGGGAAGGGAAGGGATAGATTGTAAATTGTTCCCAGTATTTGTTAATTGTACAACTCTCCAAGGAGCGGAGGCAATGATTGCATGGCAACACGGTGTCTCCAGCCACCAGTAAATCTCTCTGTGGGGCTTTGTGCTCAGTGCTTCTGATGAAATGTTACCCTCAAAGCTACAAAAATTGGGAGAGTTTAAGACCAAAGGGCACTGCCTCAGAATGGAAGGATGTCCCTTTAGAACAACGATGAGGAGAATAGGGCCCCCATTATCCAGGCTGTGCTCTCCTCTCGCTATTACTATCTGGCAGGAGGTACACAAGACTTAGGTTTCTTCAAAGATCAAAGTAAATTTATTATCAAAGTACATACTGTATGTGTCACAATATACAACCCTGAAATTCATTGTCTTGTGGACATACTCAATAAATTCATAGAATAATAACCATAACAGAATTAATGAAAGACTCCAGCAGCTCGGGCATTCAACCAGTGTGCAAAAGACAACAATCTGCAAATACAAAAAAAAGAAATAATAATAATAATAAATAAATAAGCAATAAATATCAAGACCATGAGATAAAGCGCCCTTGAAAGTGAGTTCATAGGTTGTGGGAACAGTTCAGTGATGGGGCAAGTGAAGTTGAGTGAAGTTATTCCCTTTGGTTCAAGAGCCTGACGGTTGAGGGGTAATAATTGTTCCTGAATCTTGTGGTGTGAGTCCTGAGGTTCTTCTACCTTCTTCCTGATGGCAGCAGTGAGAAGAGAGCCTGTCCTGGGTGGTGTGGGCCCCTAATGATGGACGCTGCTTTCTTGCAACAGCGTTTCATGTAGACGTGTTCAGTAGTTGCAAGACCTTTGCCCTTGATGGAGTGGGCTGTACCCACTACTTTTTGTTTGATTTTCCCTTCAAGGGCATTGGTGTTTCCATACCAGACCGTGATGCAGCCAGTCAGTATAGCCTCCAATACACATCTTTAGAAGATTTTCAAAGTTTTAGATGTCATGGCGATTCTTCACAAACTCCTAAGGAAGTACCAACATATACAAAATACTGAAGCGTCCTGATGAAGGGTCTCAGTCCAAAACTCCAACTGTTTATTCCCTTCTATAGAAACTACCGAACCTGCTGAATTCCTCCAGCAGTTTGTGTGTGTCACTCAGGACTTCTAGCATCTGCAGAATCTTTTGTGTTAAAGTCTCTTACCACCAAATTCAAGATAATTGATACCCTTCAACTATCATTGAATTGACTTGACTTTATTTCTTACATCCTTCACATACATGAGGAGTAAAAATCTTTACGTTACATCTTTATCTAAATGTGCAATGGTAGTAATTTACAATAAATAGAACAATCAATGTAACATAGAAAAACATTCAATTCAGCATGAGTTCATCAGTCTGATGGCCTGGTGGAAGAAGCTGTCCCGGAGCCTGTTGGTCCTGGCTTTTATGCTGCGGTACTGTCTCCTGGATGGTAGCAGTTGGAATAGATTGTGGTTGGGGTGACTCGGGTCCCCAATGATCCTTCGGGCCCTTTTCTCACATCTGTCTTTGTAAATGTCCTGAATGGTGGGAAGTTCACATCTATAGATGCGCTGGGCTGTCCGCACCACTCTCTGCAGAATCCTGCGATTAAGGGAGGTACAGTTCCCATACCAAGCAGTGATGCAGCCAGTCAAGATGCTCTCAGTTGTGCCCCTGTAGAAAGTTCTTAGGATTTGGGGACCAATACCAAACTTCTCAACCGTCTGAGGTGAAACAGGTGCTGTTGTGCCTTTTTCACCACACAGCCAGTATGTACAGATCACGTGAGGTCCTCGGTGATGTGGAAACCAAGGAACTTAAAGCTATTCACCCTCTCAACCCTAAATCCATTGATGTCAATAGGGGTTAGCCTGTCTCCATTCCTCCTGTAATCCACAACCAGCTCCTTTGTCTTTGAGACATTGAGGGAGAGGTTGTTTTCTTGACTCCATTGTGTCAGAGATATGACTTCTTCCCTGTAGGCCACCTCGTTATTGTTTGAGATTAGGTCAATCAATGTAGTGTTGTCGGCAAATTTAATTAGCAAATTGGGGCTGTGGGTGGTGACACAGTCATGGGTATACAGGGAGTAAAGGAGAGGACTTAGTACACAGCTTGAAGGGCTCCTGTGTTGAGAGTCAGGAGGTAGAGGTGAGGGAGCCCACATTTACCAGCTGTTGGCGATCTGACAGGAAGTCCAGGATCCAGCTACACAAGGCAGGGTTAAGGCTGAGGTCTCTGAGCTTCCTGTCAAGCCTGGATGGAATTATGGTGTTGAATGCTGAACTGTAGTCCGGAAACAGCATTCTCACATAAGCATCCTTCTTTTCCAGATGTATAAGGACAATATGTAAAGCAGTGGCGATTGCATTGTCTGTTGGTTGGTTGTGTCAGTAGGTGAATTGTAGGGGGTCCAGTGTGGGTGATAGCAAGCTGCAGATGTAATCCTTGACCAGCCTCTCAGAGCATTTGTTTATCATTGAGGTGAGTGTGACAGGATACCAGTCGTTCAGGCATGTTCCCTTGGTCTTTTTTGGTACAGGGACAATAGTGGATAATTTGAAGCAGGAGGGCACTCTACACGGGGAGAGTGTAGGATGCTGAACAGGTGTGGATAACTTCACCCACCTCAACTCTGAACTGACTCCACTACCTATGGACTCACTTTCAAGTACTTTCCAACTTGGTATTATTTATTTAGATTTTGTTAATACCTACACAAATTGTCTTCCTTTTCACTTTAGTTGTTTGTCAGTCTTTGTTATTTATAGATTTTCATACATTCTATTGTGTTTCTTTATTTCCCTGTTAAGGCCTGTAAGAAAGCAAATGTGAAGGTAGAATATGGTGATGTATATGTACTTTGATAATAATTTTACTTTTAACTTTGAACATTCTTTAGCCAGAGGGTAGTGAATTTGTGGAATTCATTGCCATAGGCAGCTGTGGAGGTCAAGTCCATTGGCATATTTAAAGTGGAGGTTGATAGGTTCCTGGTTAGTCAGGATATCAAAGGTTACGGGGAGAAGGCAGGAGAATGACAGGGAAAATAATTCAGCCATGATGGAATGGTGCAATAGGCTCAAAGAGCTGAATTCTACTCCTATGTTTTAAGGTAACCGACTCATTTGGTTCCCTGGGCGAAAAGCAATTGAACTGATTGAGCCAATAGTCTCTTGGAGTTGACAGGAGAGGGAAATTAATTTTGTGGCGAAGGGATAACATCCTGGTAGAGTGCTCAAGGGCACGGCTCAGGTTAGACAAGGATGAATGCTCTGAGCTAAGAGTTAGCCATTTGGAGATGGAAATTATCTTCACTCAGCACTTGACATTCTGTGGAAAACACACAAGATGCTGGAGGAACTCAGCAGTTCAGGGTGCAGCTTTGAGGGAAGTAAACAGTCGATGTTTTTGGGCCAAGACTTACTGAGTTTCTCCAGCAGATTCTGTGTGTTGCTCAAGATTTTGAGCATCTGCAAAATCTCTTGTGTCTGTTATTCCATTGAATTCTCTGCCCAAGATAGTTGTGAATGTTCAGTTAGTAATTATATTCAAGTCAGATATAGTTTTTGAATGTTGGCAGTCAAAGAATATGACAACAGGGCTGGGTATTGGGATTAATGTTAAGGGTCAGTTATGAATGACAGATCAGGGACGAGGGTCTCTATAGTGAATTCTGGCACCTGGCATTTCCATTAATAGATTAATTTTATTTCTCACATGTATATTGAAATATTGAAACATCCAGTGAAATCTGGCATTTGCATCAGTGACTAACACAGACTGAGAATGTGCTGGGGGCATCCCACTAGTATTGCCACGCTTCCAGCACCATCATAGGATGCCTACAACTCGTTAACCTTAACCTGTACATCTCTGGAATGTGGGCAAAAATGGCTTTATCCAGTTTAACTACGTCTTTGTTTTACCAGGGGGAACCAAAACTGGACACAGTGCTCCAAGAGCGGCTGCACCTCACAACAGGTAAGCAATGAACAGTAAACAGATCGCTGTCATAGTGATGAGACTTTGGCGGTGGCAGTCTCACAGTCTGAGGGACAAAGCTGTTACCCAATCTGGCAGTCCGAGTCCTGATGCTCCTGTACCTCCTTCGAAGTACATTTATTATCAAAGTATGCATAGTATATTACAACCTTGAGATTCGTCTTCTTACAGGCAGCCACAAAACAAAGAAACCCAAAAGTCAAGTCAAGTCACTTTTTATTGTCATTTCGACCATAACTTCTGGTACAGTACACAGTAAAAACGAGACAATGTTTTTCAGGACCATGGTGCTACATAAAACAATACAAAAACTACACCGAACTATGTAAAAACAACACAAAAACTACACTAGACTACAGACCTACCTGGGACTGCATAAAGTGCACAAGACAATGCAGGCATTACAATAAATAATAAACAAGACAATAGGCACAGTAGAGGGCAGTAGGTTGGTGTCAGTCCAGGCTCTGGGTATTGAGGAGTCTGATGACTTGGGGGAAGAAACTGTTACATAGTCTGGTCGTGAGAGCCCGAATGCTTCGGTGCCTTTTGCCAGATGGCAGGAGGGAGAAGAGTTTGTATGAGGGGTGCGTGGGGTCCTTCATAATGCTGTTTGCTTTACAGGTGCAGCGTGTGGTGTAAATGTCTGTAATGGCGGGAAGAGAGACCCCAATGATCTTCTCAGCTGACCTCACTATCCGCTGCAGGGTCTTGCGATCCGAGATGGTGCAATTTCCGAACCAGGCAGTGATGCAGCTCCTCAGGATGCTCTCAGTACAGCCTCTGTAGAATGTGGTGAGGATGGGGGGTGGGAGATGGACTTTCCTCAGTCTTTGCAGAAAGTAGAGACGCTGCTGTGCTTTCTTTGCTATGGAGCTGGTGTTGAGAGACCAGGTGAGATTCTCCGCCAGGTGAACACCCAGAAATTTGGTGCTCTTAACGATCTCTACGGAGGAGTCGACGATGTTCAGTGGAGAGTGGTCGTTCCATGTCCTCCTGAAGTCAACAACCATCTCTTTTGTCTTGTTCACATTCAGAGACAGGTTGTTGGCTCTGCACCAGTCCGTTAACCGCTGCACCTCCTCTCTGTATGCTGACTCATCGTTCTTGCTGATGAGACCCACCACGGTCGTGTCATCGGCGAACTTGATGTGGTTCAAGCTGTGTGTTGCAGCACAGTTGTGGGTCAGCAGAGTGAACAGCAGTGGACTGAGCACACAGCCCTGGGGGACCCCGGTGCTCAGTGTGATGGTGTTAGAGATGCTGCTTCCAATCCGGACTGACTGAGGTCTCCCAGTCAGGAAGTCTAGGATCCAGTTGCAGAGGGAAGTGTTCAGGCCCAGTAGACTCAGCTTTCCAATCAGTTTCTGAGGAATGATTGTGTTGAATGCTGAACTGAAGTCTATGAACAGCATTCAAACGTACGTGTCTTTTTTGTCCAGGTGGGTTAGGGCCAGGTGGAGGGTGACGGCAATGGCGTCGTCTGTTGAACAGTTGGGACGGTACACAAACTGCAGGGGGTCCAGTGAGAGGGGCAGGAGGGGATGATGGATGTGAGTGCAGAGGGATGGTAATCATTGAGGCAGGACACTGAAGACTTCTTTGGCGCGGGGACGATGGTGGTGACCTTGAAGCACGTAGGAACGATGGCACTACTCAGGGAGATGTTGAAGATGTCAGTGAGAATCTCAGCTAGCTGGTCTGCACATCCTCTAAGCACTCTGCCAGGAATATTGTCTGGTCCAGCAGCCTTCTGTGGGACACCCAATGTGCAGAAAAAATCAAAATGTGCAAACAACAAAAGCAAGAAATTAACTGAAGTTCACGAAAGTGAGCCCACACTATGAAGCCAGTCTTCGCCGCAGCAGATCCAGTAGTCCGTTAGCTGCAGGCCACAGCCTCAGTTCAGCACAGTGACAAGTCAGCCTCACAGAGAAACAAGCTGAACTGGCCTATCCCCTGCCTCCGGCCCTGACGCTCTAACCTTTTCAATCTGGCCCAGCACTTAAATCGTCCAAACCACGGGCTGTTCCTCTCTCTCGCCATCCGATGGTAGTGGGACAAAGAGATTGGGCGGTGGGTGGTAGCGATACTCAACAAAGCTTTGGGCCCTCCGTCTACAAAACTCCCAGTAAATGTCATGAATGGGAGGAGGGAGAGCCCTGTGATCCTCTTGACAGTTTTTACCATCCCCTGTAGGGTCTCGTAGTCCGATGTCTTGCAGCTTCCACTCCACACAGTGATGCAGCCAGACAGGATACTCTTGATGGTGCTCCTGTAGAAAGTTGTTAGAATGTGGCAGGGAGCTCTGTACTCCTCAATCTCCTCAGATTCTGTGCTTTCTTAGAGGTGTTGTAGGTCCAGGTTAGATTGCTCATCACCCATTTTCTAGTGAAGCTACTCCCACTGAGCTGTCGAGGAGGGAGTTCCAGGATTTAGAACCAGCAATAAGCAAAATCTAGTGATATATCTCCAAGCCTTGATATTGACAGCTCATGAGTTTTGTATTAACCTCTAATTTCTTTTTCACAAGTCAATGTTCCTCGTTGAACATCTTTTATTCGGTAAATTCAATATAACTTATAACATAATATCACACCCGTGGTTTCCCCTGAATCTCACAATAAATTTACTTCCCTTCCAGCCTGCAGGGAGCTTAGTCACAATCATGGTACACATCTGCCTGACACATTTTAAGTCGTGATCAGTTAGGGAAAGAGGTACAGGAGCCTTAGGTCCCACACCATCAGGTTCAGGAACACCATCTCCCCTAAGGCTCGTGGGTACGTGACCATGCAATAACTGAAATGGTCCCACACACATAGCCTTTGTTGCAATGCAGCTGGCATTTTCTTTTAGATACAATAAAAGAGTTACCTCAAAAATATCTCAGCAATACTGTGATTCCAAATCTGTTGGATCTGAGTAACTTAAGACAGGTTCAATTAAGACGTTCACTGATATGTTGAAGTACGTGCTTAGAAACAAAGAATTTGAAGAACTGTCAAATCTTGTTGACATCATTGGAACATTTCAGACTTCTCGTGATGACTGTAAACGTGGATTCAGTCTGGTGAATCCAATCAAATGTAAATCAGAAACAGAGTAGAAGTGGAGCATTTGGATGAGCTAATGAGGGTTAAGGTGTATCTTTCATCTGATTGTGAAATTAATCTGGACAACGGTTACAGACAATGGATTTCTAATAAAGACAGACAGAAAAAGTTTATGAAAAGTTAATTTTTTTGTTGTATGATATTTCGTTATACCATTCAATCAATAAATAAAATCAAAAGTGTGCGATTTTTCAGTTTTTCATTTTAAATATTCGTAGTATGCGTATTACAAAAAAAAGGGCCACACATAAAAAAATGTCCCACTCAGAGCGATAATTGGTCCACGCAGCTGTGAAATAAATTATAGTGAACTTTGTTCAGGAACATCAGGCTCCTGAACCAGTTTTCCAGAAGGTTACTTCACAGGTTGAGTCTGTGGAAAAGAAGGCAAATCCAATGTCGGCACTTCTTTCAAGGGGAATAGAATATAAAAATAAGGAGATAATGCTGAAGCTTTATAAAACACTAGTTGGGCCGCACTTGGAGTACTGTCAACAGTTTTGGGCCCCATATCTCACTGGGGAGAGTCCAGAGGAGGTTCATGAGGATGATTCTGGAAATGAACGGGTTAGCATATGAGGAGTGTTTGGCAGCTTTGGGCCTGTACTCACCAAAATTTGGAAGAATGTGTGGGCATCTCAGTGAAACCTACCGAATGTTGAAAGGACTAGATAAGGTGGATGTAGAGAAGATGTTTCCTCTGGTGCGAGTATCCAGAACCAGAGGGCACAGCCTCAAAATTGAAGGGTGTCTTTTAGAACAGAAGTGAGGAGAAATTTTTTGAGCTAAGCAGTGGTGAATCCGTAGAATACTCTGCCACAGACTGTAGTGGAGGCCAAGTCCCTGGGTATATTCAAAACAGAAGTTGCTAGACTCCTGATTGGGTGGGGCATCAAGGGATATGGTTTGAGAGGGCAGGTGTATGGGGTTGAATGTGATCTGGGATCAGCCGTGATGAAATGGTGGAGCAGACTAGATAGGCTGAATGGCCTAATTCTGCACCTATATCTTATGGTCTTACCTCAACACAGATCTGATTCCACAACCTATGGACTCACTTTCATGCATGTTCTCAGTATTATTTATTTATTTATTTTTATTTTGTATTGGCACAGATTGTCATCTTTTGCACATTGATTGTTTGTCAATTTTGTTTGTTCTACTGTGAATGTCCTCAACTAAATGAATCTCAGGGCAGTATATGGCGATTGGCATCCGTCCGTCTCGAAGGACAATGGGTGATGATAATCATCAGCACAAGCCTGGGCAGAAGGTATGGAGACCCTGAGATTCCCAGTCATCAAGATCCCCCTCTCAGCCTCACCAGTGCAGTCCAAAGGAAAGCTTATGAAGCAATATGTTTGGCACCAGCTTGGCTGCAGGAGCTGCTGGAAGGATGTTCAATGACGTCCAGCCGTCTTAGGGGCTCCACTCCGGATTTGCTGTCTGGGTTTACTCCCATAGCCTTCATCTCTCCCGAGGCTGCCCACAAGGTAATGGGGCTGCCTGCTACGTGTGCAGGGACCAGACCTCCCCCCCTGTCCTCTGTAGTGCAGCCCGAGTCCGAAAGGAGTTCAGTTGCCATGTGTCGCCAGCGAGGAGGCACTGCTTGAGGCTTGCTGTTGGAGAACCTATGTACTGGCTGGGAGAGACTTACACATCCTTTTCTCAAGACTGCTAGCCGGTGGTGGAAGCTGAAGGTGAGAGCGACAAGCACAGCCCACTACACTACCACACTAGACACATCACAACAACCATTTTGACACTATGGGGACATATATGTACTTTGATAATAAATTTACTTTGAACTTTGAATTCATGTGCTTGTAATTTCATTGTATTTGTACCTTACCGTACTAGCACATACGACAATAAACATAACTCCAATTCTTCCCAGCTCATGTCAAAGACAACTTCATTGTCATCTGCACAAGTCCATGCATGCACACATACAATGAAAACCTTGTCTGCATCAGCATCAAACAAGCAGCTTTCACATGGAAACCAAATTAAAAATAACCTCTTGTGTTAATCTTCAAGAGAACCACAACCTTGTTGTGGTTTGGAGGCCTCAATGATCCAGAGAGTCAAGGCTTTATGCTTTGGATATTGGAAGGATCACCCATGGCCGAACAGGTCAAAAACTGGAGGTCAGACTAAGGATGGTTCACCAATCCTCCAGTTTCAGGGGTTCAGCTCAGGGCGAACAGCCCTGACCAGTCAAACAAAATTGTTACGGAAACAGCAATGAAAAATCCTTCTGCATCTAGATGGCAAAGAACACAGAGATGGAGGACCTTCATTGCTGCCCTAAATGCCATAAGGCGTGATGCCCAGTAAGTAAGTAGGTCTCGTGTTAAACATAAATGATATACTAGAAAAAATACATTAGAACAAAAACAGGCTCATTGGTCATAGTTTCACTATAAAGAGGTAGTGATTAGGCTTGCTATATTAGGCTTCTCTTGTATACCCACTCATGGGGAAGGTTCCTGGAGTCAAGCACGATGAAAAATCCAGAGATGAAGTCTCGATATTGACTGACAACCCTTGCGATGCCACTGGAGATTATATCAGTCTCTGCCATTCCTTTGGATTCCTCATCAATGTGGAGAGGAGGAAGTTGCTGAATGGGCAACGGCTTGCTCTCCGTATTGTACTGCCCCGGCCTGCGTAAATGTATGTAGACAGCTTGAGAAACTAAATGGCTGAAAGTGAGTATCTGTTCCCGAAATTGGTGATGTGAGACTTCTGTATCTCCTGCCTGATGCCATCAAACAGTATCAAATACTGGAATCGAATGTGGCACATAGCTCCTCCTGAAAAGTCATACCGTCCAAAGTTCAAAGTAAAATTTATTATCAGAGTACATACATATCATCACGTACAACCCTGGGATTCTTTGTCCTGCGGGCACACTTAGCAGACCTATAGAACAGTAACTGCTAACAGGATCAATAGACAACAAACTGTGCGAATGCACATATCAATAAAAAATGAGAGCGTGACGTAACGAGATAAAGAGTCCTTAAAGTGAGACCATCAGCTGTGAGAACACCAGAAATAGAATGAGTGTAGTTATCCCCTTTTGTTCAAGAGCCTGATAGTTGAGGGGTAGTAAATGTTCTTGAACCTGGTGGTGTGAGTCCTGAGGCTCTTGTTACGTTCTACCCAGTGGCAACAGTGAGAAGAGAGCATGGCCTGGCTGATGAAGATCTTTGATAATGGATGCTGCTTTTCTATGGCAACATTTCATAAGGTTTTTCAAATAAATGTCTGCTCCTAAGTGACAATACTCTTAACTAAAAGAGACGCTTGTTCCTGAGAAGTGAAATGTATCCCGACAATGGGGCACTATTTGTAGGAAGGATGCAAGGGTTATATTAAGTCACACTGAATAGTCAAGGAGTCAATGGTTACAGGGAGAAGGCAGAAGAATGGGGTTGAGAGGGATAATAAATCAGCCATGATGGAATGGTGGGGCAAACTCAATGGGCTGAACGGCCTAATTCTGTTCCTAAGATCCAATAAATCACATGGAAGGATGAGGGGGGATCTCATTGAAATCTAGTGAATATTGAAAGGCCTGGGTAGAGTGGTTGATTCTAAAGTGGGGGAGTCGAGGGCCAAAGGGCATTGCCTCAGAATCAAAGGACACATATTTAGAACAGAGATGAGGAGGAACTTCTTTTGCCAGAGAGCAGAGGTTGATAGGTTACAGGAGAAGGCAGTAGATTGGGGTTGAGAAGGACAATAAATCAGCCATGATGGATTGGTGGAGCAAACTCGGTAGCCTGAATGGCCTAATCTGCTTCTAAGTCACATGCACATAATCTTATGGTCTAATTATGTAGTGTGTGATGGGGCAGAGAGGGACAGAGAGGATTGGAGCAGGGTTGCAGAGGGAGATGGGGTAAAGAGAAGCAGAGGGTGCTGGGGCAGAGAGGGGCAGAGGGTGATGGGGTAGAGAGAGGCAGAGGGAGATGGGGTAGAGAGAGGCAGATGGTGATGGGGTAGAGAGGGGCAGAGGGAGATGGGGTAGAGAGAGGCAGATGGAGATGGGGCAGAGAGGGGCAGATGGAGATGGGGCAGAGAGGGGCAGAGGGAGATGAGGAAGAGAGAGGCAGAGGGAGATGGGGCAGAGAGGGACAGAGAGGGTTGGAGCAGGGGTGCAGATGGTGATGGGGCAGAGAGGGTTGGAGCAGGGGTGCAGAGGGTAATGGGGTAGAGAGAGGCAGAGGGAGATGGGATAGAGAGAAGCAGAGGGAGATGGGGCAGAGAGGGACAGAGGGTGATGGGGCAGAGGGAGATGAGGAAGAGAGAGGCAGAGGGAGATGGGGCAGAGAGGGACAGAGAGGGTTGGAGCAGGGGTGCAGAGGGTGATGGGGTAGAGAGAGGCAGAGGGAGATGGGGTAGAGAGAAGGAGCGGGTGATGGGGTAGAGAGAGGCAGAGGGAAATGGGGTAGAGAGGGGCAGAGGGAGATGGGGTAGAGGGAGGTAGACAGTGATGGGGTAGAGAGGGACAGAGATGGTTGGAGTAGGGCTGCAGAGGCAGATGGGGCAGAGAGGGACAGAGGGAGATGGGGCAGAGAGGGACAGAGGGAGATGGGGTAGAGAGAGGGAGCAGGTGATGGGGTAGAGAGGGGCAGAGGGAGATGGGGTAGAGAGAGGGAGAGGGCTAAGGGTTACTGAGAGTAGGAGAAACCAGGAAAGAGTGTATAACTGAAGTAGGAACAATGATCTTCAGGAAGATTTGGAAGAGATAGACACAAGGAAAGGAGGATAAGAAGGAAATAGTTCCTTATCACCATCAGCTCGGCAGGTATGAGATGAGCAGAATAAATTTGAAATGATTCCAGAGGAATCACTTTTTACATAAAAGGTTTTACTGAGTTATGTATTTCCACTTTAGTGAATTTGAATAAATATTTATACACTCATTACGGTGTGAACAAAGCAGGCATGAATTTTTAATGATGCTTCAAGATGATAGTGGTTGTATGACAGAAATAGAATTGGCAACATGTTTATGTTATGAGGATGGCAACACCTCACAAAATGCCTTGTATTTGTTCATGGGAGGTCACCTAGGCCACCATTTATTGTCCAACCCTGATTATGCCGTCATCAAGCTATACAGCAGAGATATAGGCCTTTCAGCACAACATATCCATGCTGACCACAGTGTGCCACCCAGCTAGTCCTAATTTTCCAATTATCTGAGTAATCAGAATTAAAATGTCTTACAACCAGAAAGTTCTACTTTTTGTAGATGGAGCGGAGGTGTTTGACAAAGCATCCCCCAGTTTTTTCATATATTTACCATTTTGGGTTGCGTTTGCTCTTTCACTGATTTCATTATGGTTATTGGATTTGTTCAGTATGCCAGCAAGAAAACAAATCTCAAGGCTGTATGTGGTGACACGTATGCACTATGACAATAAATTTACTTTGAACTTTCTCCTGTCTTCTTCTCTCAGTAGCCTTACTAAACAGGTATCTATCAGTCTCTGCTTTAATTACACCCAATGACTTGCCTTTCACTGCTGTCTGTGGCAATGAATTACATGGATTCATCACACTCTGGCTATAGATATTCCTCCTTATCTCTGTTCTTAAGGGACATCCTTGTATTCTGAGACTGTGCCCTCTACTCCTAGACTCTTCCACTATAGAAGACATCCTCTCCAAATCCAGCCTATATGGGCTTTTCAATATTCGATGGGTTTCAAAGAGATCCTCCCTCATCCTTCCAAACTGCAGTGAATACAGACCCAGAGCATTTAAATGCCTTTTGTTCCCAGGATCATTCTCATGAACCTGTCCTGGACCCTCTCCATTGCCAGCACATCCTTTCTTAGATAAGGAGTCCAAAACTGCTCATAAAACTGGTTTTATAACACTTTGATATACTTATGTGTGGTATGGTCTGTCTGGATGCTTTTCACTATATCTTGGTACATGGGACAAAGAACCAATTATCAACTTTATTGTCCATAGCTGAAGGCAGGGTCACCAGTGGTGCAGAAAATCAGAGATGTTAGTTATATTCTCAGTCAATGGCCCATGAACTCTCATTGTTGATTGCAATTGGTATGTACTGCAGTGAGAGCATTGACTCTCCAACGACTATCAGCAGTCCCATTAACTGAAGTTCAATTTATTATTGAAATAAGCGACTCAGTGGTCAATTTATTAAGTCTACCAGCTCATTAAGGCAGTAACTAATCAGATAACCATATGGCAGCAACTCAATGCATGCGGATGTGGTCAAACAGTTCAGTTGTTGTCTGGAGCAAACATCAGAATAGGGAAGAAAGGAATGTCCTCTAAATGACTTTGACTGTGGAGCGATTGTTGATGCCAGATGGGGAGGTTTGAGTATCTCAGAAACTGCTGATCTTCTAGGATTTTTGTGCACAACAGTTTCTAGAGTTTAAAGAAAGTAATGTGTTTAAAAAAACATCTAGGGAGTGGTAGTTCTGTAGGTGAAAATGCCTTGATAATGAGAGAGGTCAGACAAGAATGACCAGACTGGTATAAGGTGATAGAAACTCAGATAACCACGTGTTACAGCAGTGGTGTGCAGAAGAGCAACTCAAATCATGGCACATTGAATCTTGAAGTGCATAGCCTATCACAGCAGAAGATCACGGACATCCACTCAGTGGCTATTTTATTAGGTAGAAGAGGTACCTAATAAAGTGGCCTTTGAGTGTATGTCACCATATACTACCTTAATTCTTTTTCTTGCAGGCATTCACAGTAGATCAAGGAAATTCAACAGCATCAATGAAAAACAACACATAAAGTCTGATAACAGCCAATGTGCAAAAGAAGACAAACCATGGAAATATTTAAAAAAAGTAAATAATACTGAGAACATGAGTTGTAGAACCTTGAAAGTGAGCTTGTAGTTTGTTGAATCAGTTCAGTGTTGAGATGAGTGAAGTTATCCACATTGCTTTAGGATCCTGATGGTCTAGGGTAATAACTGTTTCTGAACCCGGTGGTGTGGGATCTAAAGCTTCTGTACCTCCTTCCTGATGGCAGCAGAAAGAAGAGAGCATGGCCCAGACTGGTGACCCTTGATGATGGATGCTGCTTGTAGATGTGTTCAATGGTGTGGGGGGCTTTAACTGTGATGGACTGGACTGTGTCCGTCATTTTTCAAATCAGAGTCAGGTTTATTATCACTAATATATGTCATGAAATTTGTTGTTTTGTGGTAGCAGTACAGTGCAAGACAAAAATTATAACAAGTAACACAAAACAGAGAAATAGTGAGATAGTGCTCAAGGGTTCAGGCATCAGACAGTAGAAGGGACAAAGCTGTTTCTGATATCTTTGGGACCTAGAAAACATTGAGTGTGAATCTTTAGGCCCCTGTATCCTGCACATACAGATCCACAAAATAATCCACTCATTTCACAGAGTCTACTTACAAACGTAGAAAAGACATGCAAGTTAGTGTAATACAGTTCTTTTTTTAAGCACAGAGCACTCCAAAGTCACCTTTGTCAGGTAGGGCAGTAGCCATCTCTGTAAATTGGCTAATGGATGGACTATTTGAAACGGTTGTTCAAAGTTCAAACAACCATGTGCAAAAGACAACAAACTATACAAATACAAAAAGAACAAAATCAAAGAATAAAGAATTCTTACAAAGAATAAATAAGCATTAAATATCAGGGCCTTAAAAGTGAGTCCATAGGTTGTGGGAGCAGTTCAGAGATTGGGTGAGCACCTTCTACCTGTTGTCAGCAGAGGGAAGGGAGCATGTGAAGGCGAGGGGGTGGGTGGTTCTTGATGATGGATTCTGCCTTCATGTGATAGCGCTCCTTCTAAATATACTCAATGGTGAGAAGGGCTTTGCCTGTGAAAGATACCAGGGAGATGGTAAAGGGGCAATGTCTATCTCTTTTCAATCACTAAATGTTGGAGTTTAGCCAGTAATTTAAAGCAATGAAGGTACTTCATTCATGAATAATCTCCGTCATTTAATTCAGCTGCCTTACTGTGGCTCTCTCTCCACGGACAGAGACTCTGATGAGCTGCACACCAATCAAGCTAACAGCAACAGAAGGATCATCATCTCTAAAAAACACTGTGTCTTGAATTATACAGACCACATTTATTACATCATAGTAGTGCAATCACTCGAGTTGATTATGATGTTCTCCCAAGGGGTTATTCCCTTAATGGAGAATGTCTGTGTATGACTTTGGTTAATATGGGGAGGCTGATGCATTGGTGCCACCACACAGTCCTTAACAGATTTGTTGTGCAATTAATTTTTCAATAATATTTGAGTAATACTGTTGATATATCATTTGATTAAGCATTCTTTATTTACATAATTCATTATGGATTATATGTAAAAGAACTTGAATGGCATACATTATTATGCTGCCACATCAAATGTGCGTGCTTCAGTAAAAGTAAAACAAAACTAAGCACATGCATCCCAGACTTCCTGTTTTTCTTTCAATTAGTTTTATGTTTTGGAGTTACAAAAAAGGACAAGATTAGGGGGGGGGGGGTGGTCAGTGTCCATTGGCATGGAGTGTAAGACGACTGGGGACTCTTCATTGTGGCAGGCTTCCTCCATCTTCACTGCCATGGTGATGTGTCTCCATCTTCCGCCAATTCCACTGCTGCGGTCTTGGTTGGATCATTCTTTGTCTGGAACAATTCTCTTGACCTTACCGCCATGAGTGACCCTCTCAGGAGCTAAACTTCAGCCAGCATCACTCTTGCGATTTCAGGAACTCACAAACCTCTTCAACTCAACAAGATGACACTCCTTGGGCAGGTACTCATCATGAACGATTACATCACAAACACCAAATGGCATGAACATCAATTTACCTAACTTCAGGTTATTTCTCTCCCCCTTTCCATTCCCTCTTCCGGGTCTCCTCACACCCTTTCTCTTATCCTCACTTGCTGATCAGCACCTTCTGGGTCCTCTAGTCCTTCCCTTTCTCCCATGGTCCACTGTCCTCTCCTATCAGATTCTTCCTTCTTCAGCCAATTACCTCCCACCTTCTCACTTTATTCTCTCTCCCCCACCCACCCTTCCCCTCACCTGGTCTCATATCACCTGCTAGGTTGTATTTCTTCTCCTCTCCCCAACCTACTTATTCTGGCTTCTTCCACCCTCTTTTGGAGTTCTGAAGGGCCTCAGCCCCAAGCATCTGTTTATTCATCTCCATAGATATTACCTGACCTGCTGAGTTCCCCTCAGCATTTTGTAAGTGTTACTGTTAATTAGATTACTGGCTTCATACAAGACACTTCATTCTTGTTAGCAGTTGGACACTTTTTTCATTTTTAATGGAAGTATATTATTAATAAAACCAAATATCAGTGCAAGATCTAGATAACAAGGCAACCTAATAATTTAATACTTGACAAGCAATTTGAAAATGGAAAATTTACTTTCAACAATTGTTCTAAAAGATGATGGTGATGCTATTTTGAACCTTGGCAGATGCTGGAAATCTTGAGCAACATGCACAAAATGCCCAAGAAACCCAGCAAGTCAGGCAACATCTAGGGAGGGAAATAAACCCCTGATGAAAGGTCTCAGTCTTCCACAGAAGCTACCTGACCCCTGGGCTGTTGTCCTCGTTAAGCCAAGCAAGGAGGATTCAAGGGATGTTATCTTGAATTTAGGGTGGTGAAGTGGAGATGCATCTCTACCAACGAAGGTGCAAGGTGTTCCTTCCCTCTACTTGCCTGAAGGTCACCGTTGGACAAGGTGTAGCACCTGCTTAACCCCTCACCTGCCCCAAAACAATCTCCATCAAGTGCAGTTACAGGAGCAGGTGGTGAATGGTACATATCACAAGTCCTGGTTATGCGACCACTGATGCCAGGCAGACAGTCTCTGAAGAGTATTGGTTAAATTGCCTTCATTTTCTCCGCCTCTACACCCATTCCTAAATGGGTGTCCTTAATTGAACCTCATTAGAGTAATCCAGGGGTCAGTACTTTCAGTGAGCTGTGAATATGAATATGGGATCTTAGCTGTATCAGTAAAATTATGCTGTTTCAAAGGCAGCTCCATTTTAGCCACTACTCAGTGAGACAAGTTGGTTTGGGCTATTGAAAGATAGTAATGCAACTGCAAGAAAAGTTTTTGTACTTGTTCATTTCATAAACGGCGATTACAGCATCAGAGAAATGGGGAGACCAGTTAATACAGAGATAAAGAGAAAGTTCCCCACACAAAGGGTAGTGAATTCAGCCGACTCCATCAGGTGATTAAGTTGTTAGGCTGTCAAACATCAGCCTCCCTTCTGAGCTTTAGCAGGGACAGTGAGGAAAGGATTCAGGAATGTTCTCAAAGGTTTTTTTTGATTTCTTGACTTGTAGGACTCTGGTGTCAAAATGGAGGTCACCAGATTTTTAGATATTAAGGAAATTGATGAATAGGTGAATTATATAGGGAAATGGTAGAAGATCAGCAATGATCTAGATGAATGGTGGGATTTTAGACTTGTGTTATTTTAGCGTCTCCTTAAATTAATGATTAATCCTTGCTGACAGGAACTTGAAGTGGACGAACACAAAACAAAAGACAATGTAACAATATATCAACAATCCTGCATTCATCATCATCATTACGTGCCGTGTCGTGTGACATAGGTGACCATGGTCTATCCATGACCATGATTGTTCTCAGCAAACCTTTCTCCAGAAGTGGGTTGCCATTACCTTCTTCTGGGCGTTGTCTTTACAGAATGAGAGATGCCAGCAGTTACCAACACTCTCCGGAGATTGTCTGCCTGGCGTCAGTGGTCTTATAACCAGCTGCTTATCTAACCATTTACCACCTGCTCCCATGGCTTTACATGACCCTGATCAGGGGGAGGGGGCTAAGCAGGTGTATGACCTGCAGGCTAGTGGAGGGCAGAGATATATCTCTACCCCACAACCCAATTGTCTCATGTGTTAGAGGGTGAAGTACTTAATAGTAACCAAGGCACCCGGCCATCTAAAACAGACTGGCATTTCCAGTGCCCATTACACCTGGTTTGTTCCAACAGTGCACTGGCACATCAATACAAGAGGACATGGCTTTAAGGTAAGGGGTGGAAAGTTCAAGGGGGATATTAGAGGAAGGTTTTTTTACTCAGAGAGTCGTTGGTGTGTGGAATGCACTGCCTGAGTCAGTGGTAGAGGCAGATACACTAGTGAAGTTTAAGAGACTACTAGACAGGTACATGGAGGAATTTAAGGTGGGGGCTTATGTGGGAGGCAGGGTTTGAGAGTCGGCACAACATTGTGGGCCGAAGGGCCTGTACTGTGCTGTACTGTTCTATGTTCTATGTTCTATAATGGCCGGGGTCACCCTTTTTCTAAAGACACTGCCCAGAAGGTGGCAATGGCAACCCACTTCAGGAGAAAAAATTTGCCAAGATTAATCATGATAAGATCGTGACTGACATCATATGACATGGCACATAACAATGAACAAACATCTTTAATTTGCACCCGATATTCAGAAAAGGGATTAATTTCTATCAATTTTCTGTTATCTCCTAGGCAAACTATTGTTTTGAAAAATTCCAAGCAATTGTTAGATCATCATGCAATGGGTAGGGCACATTATATTGTGACAGGAAGAGGGACTATAGTTTGTCCAAACCAAGACATTTCTACATTATAATTATATTTGCTACATGGTTCTCCACCTCTTAGACATAGAATCATAGGGAGATGAAACATGGAAATGGGCCCCACCCCACTGAGTTTCTGTTGACCATTTATCACTTGCTCACTCCTGTCCTATGATGATCCCAATATTTCATTGCTCATACATGATTACTAATTCATCCCAGATTTTACCACTCACTGACACACAAAGGGAAGTTACTGCTGCCAGTTAGCCCACCAACTCACATTTTTTCAGAATGATAAAGCAAGCATGAGTGCTTGTAGAAAACCCACAGTCATGGGGCGAATGTGATATCTATTCTGGGTCCAACATATTGATGCAGTTATAACAAAGACATGATGGTGACCATATTTCATTAAGGGTTTGAGGAGACTCGCACAAATTTGTACAAATGTGGGGAGTATTCTGACTGGATGCTTCACCATCTGGTATGGAAGGCCCACTGCTCAAGATTGTAAAACATTGCAATGGGTTGTAAACTCAGCCAGCTCCATCGTGGGCACTAGGCTCACCAGCACTGAGGACATTTTCAAAAGGTGATGCTCAAAAAGGTGACATCCATCATTAAGGATCCCTAGCACCCAGGACATGCCCTCTTCTCATTGTTACCACCAGCGAGGTGGTACAAGAGCCTGAAGACACACTCAACGTATTAGGAACAACTTCTTCCCCTCCGCTATCAGATTTCTGAAAGGACGATGAATCCATGAACACAACCTCTTTTCCCTCTTTTTGCACTACTTATTTCTCTACATAATGCAATTTAAAATAATTTTTTATGTATTGCTGTATACTCCTGCTGCAAAGCAACAGATTTCACAACACGTGTCAGTTATAATAAACCCGATTCTGATTTTGAACTCCACGCAGTCAGCATCCGAGGTCAGGATAAAACCCGGGTCATGTGCTTTGAGTGTCAGCAGTTCTACCCACTGTACTACACCTGTTGGACACAAACCCACCAAAACTGGAAGCAAGGGAGGCTGGTCAAGATGAGGCTTTCAAAACCTCTGCAAAGAGATGTTTGAGGGGATTAGTGGAGTTTCAGAGGAGAAGACCCTGAGGTTAAAACAATTGGATGCATGTACTGTATGAGACCAAGACATGAGTAGAATTAGGCTATTTGTCCATCAAGTC
This sequence comes from Mobula hypostoma, assembly GCF_963921235.1. Lineage (NCBI taxonomy): Eukaryota > Metazoa > Chordata > Chondrichthyes > Myliobatiformes > Myliobatidae > Mobula > Mobula hypostoma. The sequence goes on from NC_086107.1 coordinate 5,711,758, forward strand.
TGTTCCACCATTCCATCATAGCTTATTTATCATCCCTCTCAACCCATTCTGCTGCCTTCACCCTATATCTTTGATGCCCTTGCTAACCAAGAATCTATCAATCTCCACTTTAAATATACTCAATTACCTTGCCTCCACAGCCATCTATGGCAATGAGTTTCACAGCTTTGCCACCCCCTGGCTGAATGAATTTCTCCTCATTTCTGTTTTAAGGGGACATCACTCCATTCTGAGACTGGGCCCTCTGGTCCTCAACTCCCCCACGATAGAAAACATCCACTCCGTATCCACTCTATCTTGGTCTTTTAATATTCAATTGGTTCCAGTGAGATCCCCCTCCCTATCCAGTTCTTCCAGTCTCCGGTTAGTACAGGCCCAGAGCCATCAAATGCTCCTCGTACATTAACCCTTTCATTCCTGGAATCCAAGTATAAAGGAAAAGAGAAGACCAGAGACAGAACATCAAAGGGCAAGATTGGGAATGTAATTTTGGAGGTTCTAGTACCAGGATGTGCCATGACCACAAAAAGGAATTGAAGGGAATACATTTTTACAGATCCAGATAGCTGGAGGCATCTGATACACCACAGAGTTGCAGACATAACCCAGTCCATCACGCAAACCATCACACAGCTAAATTTCATTAGGAGTTTGAGGAGATTTGGCATGTCACCAAAGACACACTCAAATTTCTACAGATGTACAGTGAAGAGCTTTCTAACTGGCTACATCACCGTCTGGTATGGGGGGTGGGGGTTGGAAGGCACTGCATAAAATCAAAATAAGCTGCAGAAAGTTGTAAACTTAGTCAGCTCCATCATGGGCATTATCCTCCCGAGCATCCGGGATACCTTCAATGAGCGATGCCTCAAAAAGGATGCATCCATCATTAAGGACCCCCATCACCCAGGACATGCCGTCATCTCATTGCTTCCATTGGGAACGAGGCACATGCATTTGAAGACATGCACTCAATGATTCAGGAACAGCTTCTTCCCCTCTGCCGTCAGATTTTTGAATGGACATTGAACCTATGAACACCACCTCACTACTTTTTTTGAACTACTTATTTAATTTAACATTTTATATATGAACTTAGTGTAATTCAATTTTTATTATTATGTATTACAAGGGACTGCTGCCACAAAACAACAAATTTAACAATGCATGTCAGAGATGCTGAACCAGATTCTGATTGAGTCTGAAACAAGCCTCCCACTGACTATCTACACTTATTGCTGCCTCAGGAAAGCAGGCAGCATAAAGGACCCAGCCCACCCCAGTCATTCTCTCCTCTCTCCTTGCAGGCAAAAAAGATAAAAAAAAAAGCCTGAAATCACCTACCACCAGGGTCAAGGACATGTCCCATCCTGCTGTTATTAGAGTCTTGAATGGACAGACAGTGCAGATAAACTCCTAATCTCTCAATAATTTGGTTTTTCTGACACTGATCAACAGAAAAGATTATTTTGTATCAAAGTGAAAACAAATTTCTACAAATTGGTCTAAATTTGTTGCAATTATGACAAAAAAAAATTGATTGCATAATTACTCCCTCCCTTCAAGGAACTATTTAGTAGATATACCTTGGCAGCAATTACAGCCTTGAGTCTGTGTGGATAGGTCTCTATCGCTTTTGCACATCCGGACACTGCAATTTTTCCCCATTCTTCTTTACAAATCTGCTCGAGCTCTGTCACATTGCATGGGGATCATGAGCAAACCGCCCGTTTCAAGTCCAGCCACACATTCTCAATTGGATTGAGGTCTGGTCTCTGACTTGGCCACTCCAGGACGTTAACTTTGTTGTTTTTAAGCCTTTCCTGTGTAGCTTTATGCTTGCTGGAAAACAAATCTCCCAAGTCACAGCTCTCTTGCAGACTACATCAGGTTTTCCTCCAGGATTTCTCAGTATTTTACTGCATTCATTTTACCCTGTACCTTAACAATCCTTCCAGGGCCTGCTGCAGTGAAGCATCCCCACAGCATGATGCAGACACCACCATGCTTCACGGTAAGGATGGTGTGTTTTTGATGATGTGCAGTGTTTGGCTAACACCAAACATAGTGTTTACTCTGATGGCCAAAAAGCACAACTTTGGTTTCATGAGACCATAGAACCTTCTCCCAGTTGACTTCAGAGTCTCTCCCATATGCCTTCTGGCAAACTCTAGCCAAGATTTCATGCATTTTTTTTCAACAGTGGCTTTTCCTTTGCCACTATCCCAGAAAGCTGCAATTGATGCAGCATCCAGACAACAGTTGTATGTGCAGTCTCTCCCACTGAAGCTTGTAACTCCACCAGAGTTGTCATAGGTCTCTTGGTGGCCTCACACCTTAGTCCCCTTCTTGCACAGTCACTCAGTATTTGAAGACAGCCTGCTGCAGGCAGATTTACAACTTTGCCATATTCTTTCCATTTCTTGATGACAGACTTAACTGTACTGCAAGGGATATTCAATGACTCAGAAATTTTCTTGTATCCATCTCCTGACCTGTACTTTTCAATAATCTTTTTGCAGAGTTGTTTGCAGTGTTCTTTTGTCCTCATGGTGTAGTTTTTGACAGAATACTAGCTCACTAGCAGTTGCACCTTCCCAATAAAGATGTAGTTTTACTACAATCAATTGAAACACTTTAACTGCACACAGTGATCTCCACTTAACTAATTATATGACTTCTCAAACCACCTAGTGATGATTTGGTGTGTCATATTAAAGGGGGTGAATAGTTATACAATCAATTGTTTTGATTTGTAATTAATTTAGATCACTTTGTAGACATCTGTTTTCACTTTGACATGAAAGAGACTTTTTCTGTTGATCAGTGTCAAAGAAAGCCAAATTCAATCCAATGTGATTCAATATGGTAAAGACAATAAAACATAAAAACTTCCAAGGGGAGTGAATACTTTTTGCAGGCACTGTAAAAAGACTTGGTCTCCATAACTGCCTGTGGCAAACAATTCCATAGATTCACCACTCTCTGGCTGAAGAAATTCCTCCTCATCTCCATTCTAAAAGGACACCCCTCTATTCTGAGGCTGTGTCCTCTGGTCTTAGACTATTCCACCACAGGAAACATCCTCTCCACATCCACTCTGTCAAGGCCTTTCACCATTCGATATGTTTCAATGAGGTCACCCCTCATTCTTCTGAATTCTAGTGAATACAGGCCCAAAGCATTCAAACACTCTTCATATGACAAGCCATTCAAACCTGGAATCATTTTCGTGGACCTCCTTTGAATCCTCTCCAGTTTCAGCACACCCTTTCTAAGATAAAGGGCACAAGCCTGCTCACAATACTTCGAGGCCTCACCAGTGCTTTATAAAGTCTCAACATTACATCTTTGCTTTTATATTCTAGTCCTCTTGAAATGAATGCTAACATTGCATTTGCCTTCCTCACCACAGACTCAACCTGCACAAGTATCCCAATTCTCTTTGCACCTCAGTCTTTTTGTATTTTCTGTCCATTTAGAACTAAGTCAGCCCTTTTATTTTTTCTACCAAAGTGCATGACCATACCCTTCCTGATGCTGTATTCCATCTGCCACTTTGCTCATTCTCCTAATCTCTCTTCCTTCTGTAGACTCTCTACTTCCTTAAAACTACCAATATCTCCACCTATCTGCATATCATCTGCAAACTTTGCAAGAAAGCCATCAATTCCATCATTCAAATCATTGACATATAATGTAAAAAGAATTGGTCCCAGCACAGACCCTTGTTGAAAACAACTAGTCACTGGCAGCCAACCAGAAAAGTCTCCCTTTATTTCCACTCTTTGCCTCCAGTCAATCAGCCACTACTTTATCCATGCTAGAATCTATCCTGTAATACCATGGGTTCATAGCTTGTTAAGTAGTCTCATGTGTGGCACCTTGTCAAACATCAATATCAACGAATTCTCCCTTGTCTATCCTGCTTCTTGTTTCTTCAAAGAATTCCAGCAGATCTGTCAGGCAAGACTTTCCTTGAGGAAACCATGCTGACTACGGCCTATTTTATTGTAGGCAGTTTCGAAATACCCCTCCTGTAATCCAGCAGCAATCTGATTTTCCCAATCTTCCTGCATCTTGAAGTCCCCAATGACTATTGTGACAGTGCCCTTTTGACATGCTTTTTCTATCTCCCCATTGTAATTTGAAGACCACATCCTTACTACTAGTTGGAGGTCTGTATACAACTCCCATCAGGGTCCTTTTACCCTTGCAGTTCCTTAGCTCTATCCACAATGATTCAATACCTTCCGACCCTATGAAATCTTTCTAATGATTTGATTCCATTCTTTTACCAACAGAGCAACCCCACCCCCCTCTGCATTCCTGCCTATCCTTTCAATGCAATGTGTTTCCTTGGACATCGAGCTCCCAGATGTAATCATTCAGCCTGATTCAGTGATGCCTACAACATCATACCTGCCAATCTGTAACTGTGCTGCAAGTTCACCTACCTTATTCTGTATGCTGTGTGCATTCAAATACATCACCTTCAGTCCTGTATTCACTCTTTCTGATTTTGTCCGTCTCTTACATTGCAACTTATCTTGTTGACTGCAATTTTGCCCTATCAACAGCCTCTCCTCACTACGCATTGCCTCTATTTAAAAACTAACTACCTCATCTTCAACACTATTATCTGTCTTCCCTACAATACTTCTTGCATTGAAAAATATGCAGCTCAGGACATTAGTTACATCATGCTCAATCTTTTGATTCCTAACTTTGTCTGACGTCTTACCTACATCTGGCTCTACAACCTCTCCACTAAATGTTCTGGCGCTCTGGTTCCCATTACCCAGCAAATCTAATCTAAGCCCTACTATACAGTATTAGCAAACCTTCCAGTTAGGATATTAGTCCCCTTCCAATTCAGGCTCAATCTGTCCCTTCTGTACAGCTCCCATCTTGCCTGGAAGAATGCCCAGTGATCCAAAAACCTTATGCCCTCCCTCCTACACATATTAAACTGTGTAATAAGACCATACGACCATAAGATGTAGGAGCAGAAGTAGCCCATTCAGCTCCGAGTCTGCTCCACCATTCAATCACGGGCTGATGCAATTCTTCCAGTCACCCCACTCCCCTGCCTTCTCCCCCTACCCTTTGATGCCCTGGCTAATCAAGAACCTATTGATTTCTGCCTCAAATGCACCCAATGACATGGCCTCCACAGCTGCTCGTGGCAACAAATTCCACAGATTTACCACCCTCTGACTAAAGTAATTTCTCTGTATTTCTGTTCTAAATGGACATCCTTCAATCCTGAAGTTGTGCCCTCTTGTCCTGGACTCCCCTACCATGGGAAATGACTTTGCAATATCTAAACTGTTCAGTCCTTTTTTAACATTTAGAATGTTTCTATGAGATTCCCTCTCATTTTCTTGAAATCCAGGGAATACAGCCCAAGAGCCCAGACATTCCTCATATGGTAACCCTTTCATTCCTGGTATCATTCTTGTTAATCTTCTTGTCTCCAGTATACTGCAGACATCATCCACTGTGAAGCCTGATGCAAAATACACATTCAGTTCCTCTGCCATCATTGCATCTCTCATTACAATATCTCCAGCATTATTATGTATTGGTCCTATATCTACCCTCAACTCTCTTGTATCCTTTATATACTTAAAAAAGCTTTTAGTATCTTCTTTGATATTAGTCACAAGCTTCCTTTCATAATTCATCTTTTCCTTTCTAACGACCTTCCTAATTTCCTTCTGCAAGTTTTTAAAAACTTCCCAATCCTATATCTTCCCACTAGCTTTGGCTTCCCTATATGACCTCTCCTTTGCTTTTACTGTGCCTCTAACTTCACTTGTCAGCCACAGTAGTATCCTTCTTCCATTCAAAAATTTCTTCTTATTTGGAATATATCTGTCTTGCACTTTCCTCATTTTTCGCAGAAGCTCCAGACATTACCGCTCTGCTGTCCTTCCTGCTGGTGTCCCTTTCCAGTCAACCTTGGTCAGTTCCTCTCTCATGCTATTGTAATATCCTTTATTCCACTGAAATACCGACACATTGGAATTTAGTTTCTCCTTCTCAAAGTTCAAAGTGAACTCAATCATATTGTGATCACTGTTCCCTACGGGTTCCTTAACCTTAAACTCTCTTATCACCTCTGGATTATTGCACAACACCCAATCAAGTACAGCCAATCCCCTAGTGGGCTCAACAACAAGCTGTTCTAAAAAGCCATCCCTTAGACATTCTACAAATTCTCTCTCTTGAGGTCCGGTACTGACCTGGTTTTCCCAACCCACTTTCATTTAAAATTCCCAACGATTATCATGACATTGCCCTTCTGACGCGCTTTTCTATCTCCTGCTGTAATTTGTAATCCACATCCCAGCTGCCGTTTGGAGGCCTGTACACAACTGCCATTAGGGTCCTTTTACCTTTGCCATTTCTTAACTCAACCCATATACTTCACACCTTCCAATCCTATGTCATTCCTTTCTAATGATTTCATATTTTTTCTCATACACAGGGCCACACCACCCTCTCTGCCTACTAACCTATCTTTCCGATACACCGTATATCCTTGGACATTCAGCTCCCAATGGCAGCCATCCTTTAGCCAAATTTCAGAGATGGCCACATCGTCATACTTGCCAATCTGTAGCTGAATTTTAAGATTGTCTATTTTATTTCTTATGCTGCGTGCATTCAAATATAACACTTTCAGTCCAGTATTTGTTGCTAACAACAGGAATTCTGCAGATGCTGGAAATTCAAGCAACACACATAAAAGTTGCTGGTGAACGCAGCAGACCAGGCAGCATCTCTAGGAAGAGGTGCAGTCGACGTTTCAGGCCGGGACCCTTCGTCAGGACTAATTGAAGGAAGAGTGAGTAAGGGATTTGAAAGTTGGATGGGGAGGGGGAGATCCAAAATGATAGGAGAAGACAGGAGGGGGAGGGATGGAGCCAAGAGCTGGACAGGTGATAGGCAAAAGGGATACGAGAGGATCATGGGACAGGAGGTCCAGGAAGAAACAAAAACGCAAACAACAGATTCGACTTCTCTAACTTCCGCTAATGCCCCACCTCCCCCTCGTACCCCATCTGTTACTTATTTTTATACACACATTCTTTCTCTCACTCTCCTTTTTCTCCCTCTGTCCCTCTGAATATACCCCTTGCCCATCCTCTGGGTTCCCCCCCCCACCTTGTCTTTCTTCCCGGACCTCCTGTCCCATGATCCTCTCGTATCCCCTTTTGCCTATCACCTGTCCAGCTCTCGGCTCTATCCCTCCCCCTCCTGTCTTCTCCTATCATTTTGGATCTCCCCCTCCCCCTCCAACTTTCAAATCCCTTACTCACTCTTCCTTCAGTTAGTCCTGACGAAGGGTCTTGGCCTGAAACGTCGACTGCACCTCTTCCTATAGATGCTGCCTGGCCTGCTGCGTTCACCAGCAACTTTTATGTATGTTGCAGTATTTGTTGCTCTCTGTTTTAACTGCACCGTGCCTCTATTGCCCTGTAACTCATCCCACTGGCTGTGATTATGCCTCATCTCCTGCCTGTCCTTTCTATATCTTCTCTGTTGCACGCTAACTTTGATTTACTTCTGTTTTCCGCTTCCTCAGCCCTATCATTCCAGTTCCCATCCCCCTACCAAATTAGTTTAAATCCTCCTTAACAACTGTATTAAACCTGCCTGCTGGGATATTGGACCCCTTTGGGTTCAGGTGTAACCCGCCCTTTTTGTACAGGTCATACCACCCCCAGGCGAGACCCCAATGCTCCAGGAACCTGAAGTCCTGCCCCCTACACCAGCCTCTTAGCCACACATTAATATGTCTTATTGTGCTATTCTTGTACTCGTTAGCACGTGGCACAGGCAGCAATCCTGAGATTGCTACCCTGGAGGTCCTGCTTTTCAGCTTCCTACCCAACCCCCTGAATTCTCTCTTCAGGACCTCCTCCCTACTTCTACCTATGTTATTGGTACTAACGTGTACCAAGACTTCTGGCTGTTCACCCTCTTCCTTCAGAATACTCTGCATCCGATCTGAGACATCCCGTACTCCGGCACCTGTGAGGCAGCACAACATGCTGGCTGACAAGCTGACAGAACCTCCTCTCCCTATGAAATCCCCTATGACTGCCACATTCTTCTCTCTCTTCTGCACCACAGAACCAGGCTCAGTGCCAGAGAACCGATCGCCGTGGTTGTCCTCTGTCAGGTCACCCCCCCCAATAGCATCCAAAACAAGTTAACCATTACTGAGGGGGATAGTCACAGGGGTGCTCTCTACTATCTAAGCTGTTGGGGTGACTAACTCCCTGTAGCTCCTATCCATCTCCTGCTCACTTGCCCTAATAAGCAGCAGGTCATCAAGCCACAGCTGCAGATCCCTAACACGGTCTCTCAGGAACTGCGTCTCGGTGCACTTGGCACAGATGTGGCCAGCTGGGAAACTGGAAGATTCCCAGGATTCCCACATCCGACACCCAGAGAAAAGTACTAACCCTACGGACATGCTCTTTATTCCTCAAAAAATGCAAGGATAATATGAAGTCCACTTACCCACTTAACTCACTGAAGCCCGAATGAGCCAAAGCCCTACCACTCTAACTCAGACCTCTCCGTTGATGAGCGCTTTGCTAGGGAGTCTCCAACACACGATTAGTGCGCCGGTTGCAGCCGGGTTCCTGCAAAGCTTTCCCCTTTTAAACTTTGCTCCCGGACCTGTGCACCTCCTCTCTCTCGTAGCTCTCCAACTCACAACTGGTACTCCGGTTATAATCTTCCTACTGCTGGCCTCACTAGCACGTGACATGGGTAGCAATCCTGAGATCACAGCCACGAAGGTCCTGCCCTTCAACTTAGCACCTAACTCGCAGAATTCCCTGTGCAGAACCTCATCATTCATCCTACCCATGCCATTGGTACCTACATGAACCACAACTTTGGGCTATTCACCCTCCCACCTAAGAATGCTGAGGACTCGATGAGGTATCCCAGACCCTGGCACCCGAGAGGCAACATACCATTCGGGAATCTTGTTCTTGCCCGCCAAACCTCCTTTCTGTTACCCTGGTGAATCCCCAATCACCACAGTGTGCTTCTTCTCCCTCTTTCGCTTCTGAGTCACAGAGGCAGGCTCAGTGCCAGAGATCCAACCGCTGTGAATTTCCTCTGTAGGTCATCGCCATCTGACAGTATCCAAAGTGATATAGCTGTTGTTGAGGGGGATGGCCACAGGGATAAGTAGCTGAGTCACACACACCAGGCCAGGAGCTGGACTTGGTTGTCAGACACTACTTGAGACACACCACTGGAAACATTTAATAGGAAGTTGAATGATGTCCCTAGCACCCGCACTCCTCAGCTATAACAACTTTAAGGAACCAACATAATTATATACATACTTTGATAATAAATTTACTTTGAAAATGTTGTCACAGCCAATAAGAGGTCAGTGAAGAGGCACAATTAGGAATGAAACAATACTGCAGAAAAACTCAAAACATCTCTAAACCTGCAGAGTGGGGTTTTAATTTCCATTTGAATTGCAACATCAATAAGCGTGAGCGATCCTGTACTGGTAGGCAGAACGAGGAGACTTCATATAGCTCGGATAATGAGAGAAGCAGCAGGATCTGGAGAGCAAACACACGACTCACTAAAATCAGTGACGCAGGTTAATGTAACCAAAGTAGCAGGCCAAGCGCTTGGGCTCATTTCTGGAGGATGGATATAGAAAAATCAGAGGCGATAGATTAAGCACAGCTCTGACGCCCTTATGAAGTTTGCTGACGAAGCCATTATCGCTGGTCAACTCAAAGGTGGTGATGAGTCAGCACACAGGAGGGAGATTGAAAATCTGGCTGAGTGATGCCATAACAACAACCTCTCACTCAATGTCAGCAAAACCAAGAAGCAGATTATACGCTTCAGGAGGAGCAAACCCGAGGTCCGTGAGTCAGTCCTCATCGCAGGAGCAGAGGTGGAGAGGGTTAGCAACTTTAAATTCCTCGGTGTTATTCTATTGGGAGCGGGCCTGACCTAGACCCAGCACATAAGTGCAATTACAAAGAAAGAATCATGGCATCTCTACTTTCTAAGGAGTTTTTGGAGATTCTCATTACATCTAGAACTTGGACAAACTTCTTTAGGTGTGTAGTGGAGAATATATTGACTAGCTATATCACAGCCTAGTGGGGAAATGCCAATGACCTTTAACAAAAAATCCTACAAAAAGTAGCGGATATGGCCCAGTCCATCAAGGGTAAAGCTCTCCCAAACATTGAGCACATCTATGTGAAACACTGTTGCAGGAATGCAGCATCCATCTCTCACCAGTAGGTTCAGGAACAATTATTATCCCTCAACTATCAGGCTCTTGAAACAAAGGGGATAACTTCACTCAACTTCACTCACCTCATCATTGAAATGTTCCCACAACCAAAGGACTCATTTTCAAGGACTCTTCATCTCATGTTCTCAATATTTATTGCTTATTTATTTATTTATTATTATTACTCTTTCTTTTTGCATTTGCTCAGTTTGTTGGGTGGTCTTTCATTGATTCTGTTATAGTTATTATTCTATAGATTTGTTGAGTATGCCCACAAGAAAATGAATCTCAGAGTTGTATAAGGTGACATATATGTACTTTGATTATAAATTTACTTAAAACCGTAAGTGGTTAGATTAGGGGTGGTATAGTAGTGTCGCAATTAGTGTAATGTTTTGCAATGTCAGTGGCCTGGGTTCAATTCCCATTGCTGTCTGTAAAGAGTTTGGATTTTCTCCATGCGACCACGTGGGTTTACTCTGGGTGCTCTGGTTTCCTCCGACATCCCATATATGTGCGGGTTGAAAGGTTAATTGGCCACATGGTGTAGCTGGGCAGGACGGGCTTGTTGCACTGGAAAGGCCGGTTCCCATGGTTTATCTCTAAGTAAATAATAAATACAACCATTGATAAAATCACGCCTAACCCGAGCTAACTGGCTGCATCACCATCGGGTATGGAGGGGCTACCGCACAGGATTGTAAAAAGTTGTGGAAGGTTGCATACTCAACCAGCTCCATCATGGGCACTAGTTTTCCAGCATCGAGGTCAATTTCTATTTATTTGTCTTATTTATTGAGATACAGTGCGGAATGGGCCCTCCCGGCCCTTTGAGCTGCACCGCTCATCAACCCCTGGGTTAATCCCAGCCTACTCAGAATCAGAATCAGATTTATTATCACCGGCATGTGACGTGAAACTTGTTAACTTAGCAGCAGCAGTTCAATGCAATACATAATCTAGCAGAGAAAAAAATAATAAACAAAATAAAAATGATAATAATAAATAAACAAGTAAATCAATTACGTATATTGAATAGATTTTTAAAAAGTGCAAAAATGGAAATACTATATATGAAAAAAAAGTGAGGTAGTGTCCAAAGATTCAATTCACAGAGGGCAAGAAACTGTTCCTGAATCACTGAGTGTTGTGCCTTCAGGCTTCTGTACCTCCTACCTGATGGTAACAGTGAGAAAAGGGCATGTCCTGGGTGCTGGAGGTCCTTAATAATGGATGCTGCCTTTCTGAGACACTGCTCCCTAAAGATGTCCTGTGTACTTTGTAGGCTAGTGCCCAAGACGGAGCTGACTAGATTTACAACCTTCTGCAGCTTCTTTCGGTCCTGTGCAGTAGCCCCTCCATACCAGACAGTGATGCAGCCTGTCAGAATGCTCTCCACAGTACAACTATAGAAGTTTTTGAGTGTATTTGTTGACATTCCAAATCTCTTCAAACTCCTAATGAAGTATAGCCACTGTCTTGCCTTCTTTATAACTGCATCAATATGTTGGGACCAGGTTAGATCCTCAGAGATCTTGACACCCAGGAACTTGAAGCTGCTCACTCTCTCCACTTCTGATCCCTCTATGAGGATTGGTATGTGTTCCTTCACCTTACCCTTCCTGAAGTTCACAATCAGCTCTTTTGTCTTACTGATGTTGAGTGCCAGGTTGTTGCTGCGACACCACTCCACTAGTTGACATATCTCACTCCTGTACGCCCTCTCATCACCACCTGAGATTCTACCAACAATGGTTGTATCATCAGCAAACTTATAGATGGTATTTGAGCTATGCCTAGCCACACAGTTATGTGTATATACAGAGTAGAGCAGTGGACTAAGCACACACTCCTGAGGTGCACCAGTGTTGATTGTCAGTGAGGAGGAGATGTTATCACCAATCCGCACAGATTGTGGTCTTCCAGTTAGAAAGCTGAGGATCCATTTGCAGAGGGAGGTACTGAGGCCCAGATTCTGCAACTTCTCAATCATGATTGTAGGAATGATGGTATTAAATGCTACGCTATAGTCAACGAACAGCATCCTGACGTAGGTGTTTGTGTTGTCCAGGTAGTCTAAAGCTGAGTGGAAAGCCATTGAGATTGCGTCTGCCATTGACCTATTGTGGTGATAGGCAAATTGCAATGGGTCCAGGTCTTTGCTGAGGCAAGCATTTCATCACTGTAGATGTGTGTACTTCTGGGCGATAGTCATTAAGGTAGCTCACAATATTCTTCAGCACTGGTATAATTGTAGCCTTTTGGAAGCAAGTGGGAACTTCCACCTGTTGCAGTGAGAGATTGAAAATGTCCTTGAATATTCCCGCCAGCTGGTTGGCACAGGTTTTCAGGGCTTTACCAGGTACTCCATCGGAACGTTCCGCCTTGCAAGGGTTCACTCTCTTTAAAGACAGTCTAATATCGGCCTCTGAGACAGAGATCACAGGGTCATCAGGTGCAGCAGGGATCTTCACAGCTGTAGTTGTGTTCTCCCTTTCAAAGCGGGCATAGAAGGTGTTGAGTTCATCTGGTAGTGAAGCATCACTGCCATTCATACTATTGGGTTTCGCTTTGTCGGAAGTAATGTCTTGCAGACCCTGCCAGAGTTGCCGTGCATCTGATATCGCCTCCAACCTCATTCGAAATTGTCCCTTCGCCCTTGAAATAGCCCTCTGCAAATCATACCTGGTTTTCTGGTACAGGCCTGGTTTGCCAGACTTGAATGCCACAGATCTAGCTTTCAGCAGTCGCCGTACCTCCTGGTTCATCCACAGTTTTTGGTTTGGGAATGTACAGTAAGTAACTCATCCACACAGGTTTTAATGAAGTTAACAACTACAGCATACTCATCCAGGTTCGAAAATGAATCCCTGAATACAGTCCAATCCATCGATTCAAAGCAGTCCTGTAGGCGCTCCTGTGCTTCCCTTGTCCATACCTTCTTGGTCCTCACCACTGGTGCCGCAGTCTTCAGACTCTGCCTACACTCAGGGAGTAGAAGTACAGCCAGGTGATCAGAATTCCCAAAGTGAGGGCGTGGAATAGCACGGTAGGCATTCTTGATGGTGGTGTAGCAATGGTCTGGTGTGTTGTTTCCTCTGGTATTGCAAGTGATCTGTTGATGGTAGTTGCTTAGTGATCTTTTCAGACTGGCCTTGTTAAAATCTCCCAAAACGATGGTGAAGGTGTTAGGGTGCGCTGTTTCGTGCATGTTGATCCCATTGTTCAAATCATCTAAAGCCTGCTTGACATTGGTCTGAGATGGAATGTAAACTGCTACCAAAATGGCCCCAGAGAACTCCCGTTGCAAGTAAAAAGGACGACACTTTACTGCTCGATATTCCAGGTCTGGTGAGCACAAGTCAATTTACAATGACCAATTAACCTGTCAACTGATATGTCCTTGAACTGTGGGAGGTAGCCAGAGGAAACCCACATTGTGACGGGGAAAACGTACAACCTCCTTACAGGCAGTGGCAGAATGGCAATTCCTTAAAAAGCAGGCATCCATTATTCAAGAATTTCACCACCCAGGACTTGCCCTCTTCTCATAGCTATCATCGGGGAGGAGGTACAGGAGTCTGAAGAATGATGGAGCAGTTTCCTTCCCTCCGCCATCAGATTTCTGAAAGCTATTTTTGCTTTCTTTTGCAAAACTTATTTATTATTTTCATATATATTTCTTATTGTAATTTATCATATCATCATCATCCTCATCACGTGTATGATGTGGGCTATCACGGTCTTTTCATGACCATGATTTTTCTTGGCAATTTTTCCTACTGAAATGGTTTGCTGTTGCCTTCTTCTGGGCAGTGTCTTTACAAGTCAAGTGATCCCAGCCATTAGCAATACATTTGACAAGATAGGCAGAACTCAGCATGGTTTCCTTGAAGGAAGATCCTGCCTGACAAACCTATTACAATTTTTTTGAGGTAATTACAAGTAGGCTAGACAAGCGAGATGCAGTGGATGTTGTGTATTTGGATTTTCAGAAGGCCTTTGACAAGGTGTCACACATGAGGCTACTTAACAAGATAAGAGCCCGTGGAATTACGGGAAAGTTACAGACGTGGATAGAGCGTTGGCTGATTGGCAGGAAACAGAGAGTGAAAAGGGATCCTATTCTGGTTGGCTGCCGGTTACCAGTGGTTTTCCACAGGGATCAGTGTTGGGGCCGCTTCTTTTTACGTTGTACATCAACGATTTGGATTGTGGAATAGATGGCTTTGTGGCTAAGTTTGCTGATGATACGAAGATAGGTGGAGGGGCTGGTAGTACTGAGGAAACAGAGAGTCTGCAGAGAGACTTGGATAGGTCGGAAGAATGGGTAAAGGAGTGGCAAATGAAATACAATGTTGGAAAGTGTATGGTTATGCACTTTGGCAGAAGAAATAAACAGGCAGACTATTATTTAAATGGGGAAAGAATTTAAAGTTCTGAGATGCAACGGGACTTGGGAGTCCTCATGCAGGATACCCTTAAGATTAACCTCCAGGTTGAGTTGATGGTGAAAAAGGCGAATGCAATGTTGGCATTCATTTCTAGAGGATTAGAGTAAAGGAGCAGGGATGTGATGTTGAGGCTCTATAAGGTGCTGGTGAGACCTCACTTGGAGTACTCTGGGCAGTTTTAGTCTCCTTATTTAAGAAAGGATGTGTTGACGTTGGAGAGGGTACAGAGAAGATTCACTAGAATGATTCCGGGAAAGAGAGGGTTAACATATGAGGAACGTTTGTCCACTCTTGGACTGTATTCTTTGGAGTTTAGAAGAATGAGGGGAGACCTCATAGAAACATTTCGAATGTTTAAAGGCATGGACAGAGTGGATGTGGCAAAGTTGTTTCCCATGATGGGGGAGTCTAGTACGAGAGCGCATGACTTAAGGATTGAAGGGCGCCCATTCAGAACAGAAATGCGAAGAAATTTTTTTAGTCAGAGGGTGGTGAATCTATGGAATTTGTTGCCACGGGTGGCAGCGGAGGCCAAGTCATTGGGTGTATTTCAGGCAGAGATTGATAGGTATCTGAGTAGCCAGGGCATCAAAGGTTATGGTGAGAAGGCGGGGGAGTGGGACTAAATGGGAGAATGGATCAGCTCATGATAAAATGGCGGAGCAGACTCGATGGGCCGAATGGCTGACTTCTGCTCCTTTGACTTATGGTCTTATGGTCCCTTCAGAGATTGTCTGTCTGGCGTCAATGGTCACATAACCAGGACTTGTGATGTACACTAGCTGCTCATACGACCATCCACCACCTGCTCCTGTGGCTTCACGTGACCCTGATCACAGGGTGGGGGGGGGGGGTGCTGTTAAGCAGGTACCACATTTTGTCCAAGGGTGACCTGCAGTCTAGCAGAGGGAATGCCTTACACTGCCTTTGGTAGAGACTTATCTCCATCCTGCCAATCAAATTTATAGTGTATTTTATGTTTTACATTGGACTGCTGCCAGAAAACAGCAAATTTCACAACATATGTCTGATAATAAACCTGGTTCTGATTTTGATTTTGATTTCCATTTCTGGTCTCCATATGTTTTGTTTAGACCACACTTGGAGTTCTGTGCACTATTCCTCTCTCTCACAGAGAGTAAATGGAACCACTGAAGCAACTGAAGAAAAAGGTTTATTGCAGTCACCCACCTACCCACCTTCCCCATCACCTGGTCTCACCTATCACCTATCAGCTAGTCTTCCTTCCCCTCCCTCCACTTTTCCTATTCTGGCTTCTGCCCCCTTCCTTTCCAACCCTGATGAAGGGTTTCAGCCTGAAACATTGACTGTTTATTCCCCTCCAGAGATCCTGAGTTCCTCCTAGCATTTTGTGTGTGCTACTTGGACTATTGTGTACAGTTTTGGTCGCCCTGCTTTGGGAAAGATGTTATTAAACTAGAAAAAGTGCGGAAACATTTTAGCAAGATGATGTCTGGGCGTGGGATGTTGAGTTGCAAAGAGAGGTTGCGTAGAATATGACTTTATTCTTCTGCTCTGAATGTGGTAATTAATGCAGTTGAAGGGTTCAAGGGGCAGAGATATTGGAATTGGTTTATTATTGTCACATGTACCCATACAGTGAAAAGCTTGTCTTGCATACTGTTCATACAGATCAGATCATTACATAGTGTCTTGAGGTGGTGGTTGTCCATCATGTTCAACGATGACAGGAAATCAGCATGGGAGAGTTTTTGAAGTGGAAAACCTGTTGCACTGGGACAGTTCCATTCTCTTAACCTCAAAAGTCCAGATCCAGGGGTACGAACAAGGATCACAAACTGGGGTCTTCCTTGGTTGCAGTGGATGACCATGACATCTTCTGTGCTTGTCGTGCCTTTCTCTCTCCATGCAGAGCCATCTTCCTGGCCATTGGACCTCACTGTAGATCTAATCCACCCAGTACATCAGAGCCGACTTTCACGTGCTAGGACAGGCATATCCCTATCTCACTGGAGTATGAGTCCACCGGCTACCCTCAGCTGGTTTAGCTCGCCTGGCGAGGCGATGTATCGGCGTGTGGCCAGTGTCACATGCAAACAGAAACTTAGAGCTACAGGTGAGAGCTGAGTGTCCGGAATGAGCTGCCCCAGCATAGACACAAGGTGCTACCCCACACTGGACATCCCATACACTCAACATTGAGGCAGTACAAGGTAAGACAATAACCATGCAGAATACGGTATAACATCAACCGAAAAAGTGCAGTGCAGGTAAACAATAAGGCGCAAGATCATAACGAAGTAGATAATGAGGTCAAGAATCCAATCTATCATACTTGGGAACCATTCAATAGACTGATAATTCTCCTGGCAACATCTTTGTGAATCCTCTTGGTGAAAATGCTCCCACAGCGTTCGGATTTAAATTGACTGAGTATTAGAGCAGAGAAACAGGCTCTTCAGATCATCTGGTCTGTGGCAAACTGTTATTCTGCCTAATCCCATCGACCACATTTACCAGGATTTAATTGGGATTACAATCGGTCTATTATTGTCATGTGTACTGAGTTACAGTGCACACTGTTCACACACAAATCAACTCAACGCACAGTGCGCTGAGGAAGAGCAAACTAAAACACCAACGCAGAATAATGTCCTGAGGCTTTTGCACAGCATATTTGGCAAAGTGAACAGGAGTGTGGAAACAATAATTTGGCAGTAACTCGTGAGAAATAAAGACATAAGAGAACAAGAAATCAGGAACGGGATTAGGCCACGTGCCCCCTCAAACCCACCCCTCTAACTCCATCGACAAGTCTGCAGATGATACCACTGTAGTGGGCTGCATCTCAAGTAATGATGAGTCAGAGTACGGGAAGGAGATCCAAGATTCAAGATTGCTTAATGTCATTTCCTGTACACAAATATAAAGGAGAACAAAATCATTGTTACTCTAGATCCATTACAGCACGGAAACACCATAAGATAAGGAACATAACAATAATAAAACACAATAAATATGAATATGCTAAATACCTAGACTGATTGTATGTCCATAAAGTGACACTAGGCACAGGCATGGTGACTGACAGGAAATAATAAAGTAGAGGTGGTTAGAAGTGTGGAAGGGTGGGTTAGTGGGTGGAGGTGTTGATCAGCCTTGGAAAAGTAACTGTTTTAGAGTCTGGTGGTCCTGGTGTGAATAATATTTAGCCTCCTCCTTGATGGAAGTGGGAAGAACAGTCCATGAACAGGGTGGGTGGGATCCTTCATGATGTTACTGGCCCTTTTCTGGCATCTTTCTTCATGTATGTCCTTGATAGCAGGTAAGACTGGTGCCAGGGATGCACTGGGTCATTTGACTACCCATTGTAAAGCCTTCTTGTTCACTGCAGTGCAGTTTCCATACCATGCACTGATGCAGCAAGTTAGGATGCTCTCTACTGCGCACTTGTAGAAGGAGGTGAGTATAGATGCACATAGTCCAGCTCTCTTTAGTCTCCTTAGTAAGAAAAGGTAAGGGTGACCTTTCCTGATTGTATAGGATATGTGCTGGGACCATGAGTTGTGCACTGCCACGAGCTTGAAACTGCTCACAGTTTCCACTGCCTTGCTGCCGATGTAAAGAGGAGTGTAAATGGTTCAAGTTACCCTGAAGTTGATAGCCATCTCCTTTGTTTTGTTAACACTGATCAAGAGATTATTTGATCTGGCACCAGGCCTCGAACTATTCCTCCTCCTCTCTGTAGGCTGTCTCATCGTTGTTGGTGATGAGCCCTGTCACTACCCTGTCATCAGTGAACTTGGCAATGTGATTACTCAAGTGTTTGGCCGTGCAGTCATATGTGGGCAGAGTGTACGACAGTGGGCTCAGCACACAGCCCTGTGGGGCACCCGTGTAGGGGAGGATAGGGAGGGAGGAGCAGTTGTGCATCCTGACTCTCTGACACAGAGAGAGAGACAGAGAGCTGCTGGGAGTCAGTTCCATGGATTGCTCGACATTGTCATTCAGGGTCTTCCAGAAATATATTCTATTTTTTGAGTGAAAATGTTTCTTTACTCCACACACAAAATGCTGGAGGAACTCAGCAGGCCAGGCAGCATCTATGGAAAAGAGAACAGTCGACATTTTGGGCCGAGACGCTTTGGCAGTCCTACCAATATGCTGTCCCTCATCCGACCACGTTGATGTCAATGGCCAAGAAATCTTACCAATGCCTTTACTTCATCAGGAGGCTAAAGAAATTTGGCATGTCTCCATTAACTCTTACCAATTTTTACCGATGCTCCATTCTGTACAGATGCATCATGGCTTGGTAAGGCTCGACACATCACCACAAGAGACTGCAGCGAATTGTGGATACAGCTCAGCATGTGACAGGAACCAGCCTCCCCTCCATGGATTCTCTCTACACTTCTTGCTGCCTCAGTAAAGTAGCCAACATCATAGAAGTCCCTACCCACCCTGGACATTCTCTTCTCACCTCTCCCACTGGGCACCAGATACGAAAGCCTGAAAGCACATTCCACCAGGCTCCAGGACAGCTTCTATCCCACTGTTATCAGAGTATAGAATGGTCTTGCAGTGATAAGATGGACTCCTGACCTACTTGGTTAGGATCTTGCACCATATTATCTGCCTGTACTGCACCTGCTCCGTAACTGTAACACTTAATTCTGCATTCTGTTATTGTTTTAATTTTAGGCCCTCAATACA
Organism: Mobula hypostoma; assembly: GCF_963921235.1. Lineage (NCBI taxonomy): Eukaryota > Metazoa > Chordata > Chondrichthyes > Myliobatiformes > Myliobatidae > Mobula > Mobula hypostoma. Next base: position 5,731,225 of record NC_086107.1, read on the forward strand.
CTATTGTAATGAATTGATCTGTACAAAAATCTATTTCATCAAGGCACTTACACTTTATTTGTTGCCATGCTCTGAATTGTAACTGTAACATTATTGTGTATTCTCCATATATTTTCCATTTGCACTCCCTTCCTGCAGTTATGTGCAGAATAATCTGGCTGGAATGCAGAACAAAGCTCTTCACCCTCTCTCAGTAGATATAGGCATCCGTTAGTCTCGTGAGACCATGGATTTGCACCTTGGAAGGTTTCCAGGGCACAGGCCTGGGCAAGGTTGTATGGAAGACCGTCAGTTGCCCATACTGCAAGTCTCCCCTCTCCACGCCACCGATGTTGTCCAAGGGAAGAGCATTAGGGTCCCATACAGCTTGGCACCGGTGTCGTCGCAGAGCAATGTGTGGTTAAGTGCCTTGCTCAAGGACACAGCACGCTGCTTCAGTTGAGGCTCGAACTAGCGACCTTCAGATCACTAGACCGACGCCTTAACCACTTGGCCAGGCACCTCTCTCAGTAGATATGAAAGTAATAGACCACTTACCACGACAAATCTCCAAAATCCTGCAAGGCTGAAAAGTCCAGAGTTTACCAACCCTAGAATGTAGAAGTTCTTAAGTAGCTCCATATCAGCTATGGAGCCAAGTTATTGGATATATCAAAGACAGAGGTTGATGGATTTTTGATTAGTCATGGGTTGAAGGGGAGAAGACAGGACAGTGCACCGGAGAGGAAAATGGGATCAGCCATGATGAGATTGCAGAGCTGATTCAATGGGCCAAATGGCCTAATTCTGTTCCAATATACTAATTGTGATTTATAGTATCTTTTATGTATTGTACTGTGCTGCTGCCACAAAACAACAAGTATTGTGACAATCGCCAGTGATATTAAATTTGGTTCTGATATCAAAGAGGCAAATTTTAAGGAGCCTTCAGAGGAGGAAAGAGAAGTTTCCTGTTGATAGATCTTGACAAGATGAGACAAAATGAAATGTTCAGTATGTATTTTACTTCAGATCTTCATATATGTGGCTATCAAAGGCAGAGTTACAGACTGTTCATCACTGAATCACTCACACAATACCCATACAGTCTGTTAAATCTGCATATTGGCTCCACCTAGCAGGTCCTAATCTTGTACTGCAGCTGAAAGTGAGCAGTGCTTTTGTGTTGAGTGAACTTGCCATCAATGAAATGGATATTCAGCGATACTGGCCTTGAAATACTGGAGTGTGCAGCATCCGGATTGTGTGGATTCCAGGGAAATACAGTCACAGCAGGAGAGGAAGGTGGAGGTGTGTGTGTGTGTGTGTGTGTGTGTGTGTGTGTGTGTGTGTGTGTGTGTGTGTGTGTGTGTGTGTGTGTGTGTGGTGTGTGTGGTGTGTGTGTACACAGAAGTGAAGTTCCCTGGGAGAGCCATTGCACACCAACCTCCCGCTGGTTTAGCAGAGTGCGCTCTTAGTAAAATGGCATTATGATCTGGAAACCTGGATGTGTTGAACACACACAAGCAACTGCACACATGTTCACACACATACATACACACACACACACACACACACACACACACACACACACACACACACACACATCATGAATGAATCCTCCTGAAGGAAGCCCATACAGTGATGGGGAGAACATTTAACCTCCTTCCAGTCAGCAGTGGGAGTTGAACCTTAACCTTCTGATTGCTGTCACTGCTAAAGTGTGATGCTAATCGCTTTGCCCAGGAACACACAAGTAGGCTGTTCAGTTCTTCAAGTTGGCTCAATGAGGTCGTGCATGATCTGCTTCTATCCTCAATATCATATCTTCATCAGCACCTGATACACTTTCACCTGTACTGAGTCACAGAGAAGCTGTTGGTAAATTGGTTTGTTACTGTCACTAGTACAGAGGCACAGTGAAAAATTTATTTTGCGTATGTCCGTACAGATCATTATAAAACAACACTGAACTGAGATTTGTTCATTTGTTATGTGCTGTGTTGTATGACGTGGGCACATCATCACCATGATATGCACCAGCTGCTCATACGACCATCCACCACCTGCTCCCATGATTTCACGTGACCCTGATCGGGGACTAAGCAGGTGATACACCTTGCCCAAGGGTGACCTGCAGGCTAGCAGAGGGAAGGAGCACCTTACACCTCCTTTTGTAGGGGCGTATCTCCACCCTGCCACCCAAGAATTGAGCTAAACAATGACAGAATGTGCCGTACAGGTAGATAATGTAGAATCATGGAATCACACAGGCCCTTCGGCAGTGATTTCTCACAGAGCAAATTGGGTCTCAGGTTGTGCGAACTAAACAATGGAATTTTGCTCCTAAAAGTCCAGCAGCTTCAAATCAACTGCGTTGGCCAACATGCTGAATAACTCCGGAATCATCCTAGAGCATCGGGATCACCAATATAGGTTCTCACAAATAAAATGAAGTGAGGTGTTTTATGTTTAAGAAAATCTGTAACACATATTATTGAACTTCAAAACCCGAACATTGAAGCCCACTCAAGACCCTTTCTTTACGTACTAACATCATCACATCAGAACAGCCTCTTAAAGTGAAACCCCACATGAGAATTATGTATATTCCTCCCAATGATAAAACCCTACACAGGTCTCCCACGACTCACCAGAACCAGCATTGTGAGCGTGTCCGGAGCTCATACGAGCCATCCGGCTTGGATCCTGTGCTCCATAGGTGCAGGGACATCAGGAGCCACTGGCTCATCCATGAGTGTGTTGACACACTCATGGTCATGTCGTGACAGCAGAGGCATGGTAGTGGAATCCTCCAAATCTTGGTGGTCCGGTTTAAGGTGGTCTACTGAAACATGTTCTGGTTTACCCCCCTTTTCTTTGATAAAGGTCTTTTCTCCCCACTCCAGAACACGGAGCGGTCAATGGTAAGGGAGCCTAAGGGGATGTTGGTGTGCATCATGGTGGACGAAAACAAACGAGGTAGAATGTAGGTCAACAGGAACCCGAGAGTGCTGTACGCCATGATGGGAGGCAGGAGTAGGTGAAAAGGAATTGAGTTTACCGAGGATGGTGGGACACTGTTGAGAGGCCGACCCAGGTGTTTGTGACGTGAGGAATTAAATCACCTGGCACTCGTAATGGCTGTCCATATACCACCTCAGCCACGGATGACTGCAGGTTCTCTTTTAGAACGGTTCTGAACCCCAGCAGACCCATGGGAGATGATCATACCAACACTCGTCGGTCAGAGCAGCCTTTAAGGAGCAGTGAAACCATTTGCACAAGCCATTGGAATGCGGGTGATACACCGTGGTGTGATGTCACCTAATGCCGGGATTCTGGGCCATCGCTGCCCAGAGGTCTGAAATGAATTGGGGATGGTGGTCAGGGGAAGTAACAGGTGGGGTGCCAAACCGAGCACCCCAGGTATTGCTGAACGCCTGAACCATGTCTGTGGTCTTTCTTGATGGTAGAGGGACACCTGGTAGTACGGTCCACCATGGTAAGGAGGTAGGTGAAGAGGACCAACAAAATCCACATTGACATGGCCAAATCATTGCTCGGGGACCCCAAAAGATGCCAATGGTGCCTGAACATGATGGTTAAATTTTGCCTACTAGCACTCCCCACAGGCTGCAGTCCAGTCACACAGTCCTTTTTGAGGCCGTACCACAAACTTTAGAGCCACCAGTTCCTGTGAGGCCTCCAGCCTGGATGTGAGAGGCCACGTATGGAACTAGAAACAGTCCGCCTCCAGTTTGCAGGCACTATGGGGCAAGGGTAACCGCTTGAGACATCGCACGGGAGAGAAACCCCAGCTTTCCTGATTTGAAAGTCAGCCAACTGCAGGCCCGTGGCTGCTATTCAGTAATATGGGACCTCTGGTTCAGTAGCTTGGTCAGCTGTCATGTGGCATAGTCAGCCCCTGTGGGTATGGCTCAACAGCTGGCCATGATAGGCAATCAGCCCAGGCATTATTTTTCTCCTTGATATGTTGTATATCAGTTGTGAACTCAGATTTGTAGACCAGGTGATGTTGCTGCCACGCAGAGCAAGGGTCTGATATTTTAGCTATCATGTGCATGAGGGGTTTGTGGTTAAAGAACACTATGAAATGGCGATCCTCTAGAAGAAAATGAAAATGAAAATGATGGACAGCAGGATAAGATAAGACCGAGAAGCTCATTCAAACGCACCGTACTTCCTTTCGGGGTTGGAGATGCCGGCTGAAGTAGGCGAGCGGCTGTCACGCACCTCCAACCAACTGTCTGTGCACAGCTCCCACAGCATAGTCTGAAGCGTCAGTAGTAATGGCTATGGGTGCATTGAGGAGTGGGTGCACCAGTAGTGTCGCGTTGGAAAGAACTGGTTTGGTATCATCAAATGCCCTGGTCATGTCCACTGATTAGGCCAGCACACCATTAGGGCCACTGCCTTTCAGTACCTCATACTGTGCAAGCAGATAAGCTCAGCACCTCGTGGAACAGAGTGGTGATAGAAATTCACCATACCTCAGAACTGCTGTTGATCTGGATTAGATTATGAGGACACTCAATCCTCGTTTATTGTCATTTAGAAGTGCATGCATTAAGAAATGATACAATGTTCCTCCAGTATGATATCACAGAAACACAAGACAGACCAAGACTAAAACTGACAAAAACCACATAATTATAACATATAGTTATAACAGTGCAAAGCAATACCGTAATTTGATAAGAGCAGACCATGGGCACGGTAAAAAAAAGTCTCAAAGTCCCGATAGCCCCATCATCTCACGCAGACGGTAGAAGGGAGAAACTCTCCCTGCCATGAACCTCCAGCGCCGCAAACTTGCCAATTAAGCACCCTGGAAGCACCCGACCACAGCCGTGTCTTAGTCCGTCCGAAAACTTCGAGCCTCCGATCGGCCCTCCAACACCGAGCACCAAGCACCATCTCTGCTGAGCGCTTCAACCGAGGCCCTGGCCGGCAAGCAACAGACAAAGCCAAGGAGTTGGGGCCCTCCTCTCTGGAGATTCTGGATCGCACAATTCTGGATTTTTAGTAGGGTGGAGCAGTTACTTTTGATGGAAGGGGTTTTGCACCTTCTGCGAAGACACGACGGTCAAGAAAGTCCAACCCAAACTGGCATTTAGTAAGGTTAATAATCAATCCATCTTGGCTTAGGTGCCCGAAAGTGTGCGGAGATAAGACATGAGTTCAGATTTGGACACACTGACGACAAGTATGTCATCTATGTGAACAAAAAGACAATCTAAGTCTTTTAATACAGACTCCATCAGCCATTGGAAAGTCTATGATACATGTGCAGAAACTCAAAGAGGTCAAATGAGGTTAACACAGCCATTCGGGAATGTCATCCGAGCTCGCAGGTACCTGATGACAGCCCCTAACTAGGGTTATCACACGAGGAATGTTTGATGGCTCTGGGTGTGGACTTGCTGGAATTCAGAAGGATGAGGTGGATCTCACTGAAACCTTTTGAATGTTGAAAGGCCTAGACAGAGTAGATGTGGAAAGGATGTTTTCTGTGGTGGAGAGTCTAGTACAAGAGGTCAAAATAGAGGGGCACCCTTTCAAAACAGAGATGTGGAGAAATGTCTTTAGACAAAGGATGGTGAATTTGTGGAATTTGATGCCAAATGGAGCTGTAGAGGCTGGGCTGTTGTATATATATAAAACACAGAGATTGATAGGTTCTTGATTGGACTTGACATCAAAGGTTACGGGGAGAAAGCCAGGAACTGGGGTTGAGGAGGAGATTAAAAAAAAGGATCAGACGTGATTGAATGGCGGAGCAGACTCAATGAGCAGCTGGCCTAATTCAGCTCCTATGCCTTTTGGTCTAAACAAAGATTTAGGGGAAGGAAAGATAGAAAAAGATAGACAGAAGGAATGAGAAGCTGACGGAGAGAGTCGAGTGAGAGAGAGACTTGTAGAGAGACAGGAAGGGGGAGAGAAAGAGAGGAAGAGAGAGGAGAAAGAGAGGAAGAGAGAGGAAAAAGAGACAGCCAGACAGAAAGAGACAGAGGCAAGGAGATAAGAGGGAGAAACAGAGAGAGGGAGAGATGGAATGAGATGGACAGAGAAAGACAGAATGAGGAGAGAGAGAGAGAGAGGAGAGAGTGGGGAGAGGGTGAGAGAAAACAAGAGAGGAGAGTGGAAAGAGAGAAAGGAGAAGGTGAGAGAGAAGAGAAAGGGAGTGGCAAGAGTGAGAGAAGGTGAGAGAGAGAGAGAGAGAGAGAGAAGGGGAGAGAGAGAGAGAGAGAATAAAAAGCTTAAGCGAGCTTTCAGTAAAAATTCTTCAACTGAGCAGAAATCCCATTATAATTTAAGAATAAGACACTCAATGCCAGAATATTGTAGTGGAGGGTGGGGATGGATGTCTGTCCTGATTAGCAGTGTATTGGAAAAAGCAACCAACTACACCAGCTACTAATTCTGTCTCCTTTCGGTAGTCAGTGCTGATGGCTATTGGACATGGAAATCTCTGCACAGAGAAACCATCGGTAAGAAATAAGCTAACGCAAGATGATAGTTGTAAAAGAGCTTTACCAGGATGCTGCCTGGATTAGGGAGCATGTGCTACAAACCTGTGTTGTTTTCTCTGTAGTGAGAGAGGATTCTGGGACATCTGATATAAGTTTATAAAGTTATGGGAGGCATAGATAGAGCAGACAATCAGATTCTTTTTTCCCAGGGTAGAAAGGGCTTATGTATTTGAGGTGAGAGTTAAAGAGTTTTAAAGAGATGTTGTTATTTTATTTTGAGATACAGCACGGTAACAGGCTCTTCTGGCCCAATGAGCCCGCGCTACCCAATTACACCCACTTGAACAATTAACCTGCTAACCAGTACATCTTCGGAATGTTGGAGGAAACCAGAGCACCCAGACACAATCTGTGCAGTCACAGGGTGAACAGATAAGCTCTTTACAGACAGCAACGGAAATGAATCCAGATCTCTGACGCTGTAATAGTGTTAGGTTAACCGATGTGTTACCATACCACTCATGTTTGAAGCAGCATTTTTTGTACAGAGGTTGGTGGATGCCAGAAACAGACTGGCGTGGGTGGTGATACTGGTGCTAAAGAAGATTTTAGAGAGACACATGCAGGAACTGGTGGTGTTGGTGGGGGGGAGGGAGGAATATGCAGTACGCACAGGCAGAAGAGATCTATTTTAATTTGGATTTGTGTATGGCGCAGACAGCATTGATAGAAGGACTGTTCCTGTGCTGTACAGTTCCATGTTCTGCAGTCTATGTTCAATCATCCTTCAGTATCAATCTACTCAGCAACAATCTGGGGTAATAACAGTTGACAGAGAGCTGGTTTTGACTTCTCTGCCGCTAAATGAAAAGTTAAATTAATTAATCATCTTTCTGACAAGAGAATGCAGAAATAAGCATTTAGGACAGGGTTTTCCAACCTGGAGTCCATGGGCCCCTTACTTAATAGTATTGGTCCATGCTATAAAAATGGTTGGAAATTCCTGGTTTAGAACTTAGAACATAGAACACAGAACATTATGTAACCCTGAGGTTTGGCCAGCACATGCTTGACTAGGGGAAGACAGCCTCTGGCCCAGCCAAACTGAGAAATCTCATTTGTGTGGATGCTGCATGATGTGTTGCCCGGTTACAAATCCGAACCACAAAATATCAGACAGTACACCATATGCAATTATACAATTGAACTTTATAAATCTTAATCTGACTATAGGGTTAGCAAAGAAAATAAAAAGAAAAAGGGTCCATTTTAATGAAACAATCTAAATGCATGTTGGAGCTCACGGAATCGTCCAGTCGACCCCATTGACCTCCTGCGAGCGTTGCTGACCTTCGGACTCTTGCTCCAAGTCCACTTCGTCCGGCGGTCTACCAACTCTTTCCATTTGCGTCTTCTCTCTTCATCTCTCACTGACAAAAGACCTCGAAATCCCTGCTCCCAGACCCACAAGAAAGAACAACATGCCTCTCATTGGCTAGAATACATTCCAAAGGCCTTGTTATCTCTAGTCATAACCCAAACATTGCTGCTACAGAGAAACCCTTACCTTAGCAGTGGAATATTGTAGTACGTTACACTTAGAACATAGAACAATATATCTACAGGCCCTTCCGCCCACGATATTGTGCTGACTTTTTCACCTGCTCTAAGATCAATGTGACCCTTCCATCCCACATAACTTCCATTTTTCTACCATCTATGTGTCCCTAATGTACCTGCCCCTACCACCACCCCGGCAGAGTGTTCCATGCTGCATGATGTGTTGCCCGGTTACAAATCCGAACCACAAAATATCAGACAGTACACCATATGCAATTAAGCGATTGAACTTTAGAAATCTTAATCTGACTATATACATCACTCTCCATGTAAGAAAAACAATCATCTTAAAATTTTGCTCTCTGGTATTAGCCATTCCTGCCCTGTGCAAAAATCTCTGGCTGTCCACTCTATCAATGCCTCTTATCATCTGATATACCTTGATCAAGTCGCACCCCCCCCCATCCTCCTTCACTCCAGAGAGAAAAGCCCTAGCTTACTCTACTTTTCCTTAAAAGACATGCTCTCCAATCTCTGCAGCATTCTGGTAAATCTCCTCTGCACCCTTTCTAAAGCCTCCATATCCTTCCTATAATGAGATATTCCAAGTCTGGTATAACCAGGGTTTTACAGAGCTACAGAATTACCTTTGTTACTCTGAGATCTTTATTTTGAAAGCCAAACCATTCTCCTGAATTACTCACTGCAGAGGAAGCAGGAACAGTCAGCCAAGACAAAGGATATCGTCTAATATTCTGTATGGTGATTTATAATGTATCACTTAATGAGCTGAGTTTTGTTTCCTTGCTTCTTCGAGGTAGTCTGACTGATTTCCAAGTGAATTGTTTTGCAAAGGCAGTATAATTTCAATTGCATTTGTCTCCCTTCCTTTCCAGTCCTAATTTCCAGACCCCGCCTACAATGGGTAGTTGAAACTGCCCAATGCATCCCTGGCACCAGCCTGCCCGCATATAGAAAGATGCCGGAAAAGCGTCAATAACATCACAAATGATCCATCCACCCTGCTCATGGACTGTTTGTCCCACTCCCATCAGGGAGGAGGCTATGTAACATCCACACCAGGACCACCAGACTCCAAAACAGTTACTTTCCCCAAGCAGTAAGGCTGATCAACATCTCCACCCACTAACCCACCCCTCCACACCCCCAAACATCACTACTTTTATCAGTTTCTATTAGTCATCTTATGTACAGAAACTCCTCTCCCTAGTGTCACTTTGTGGGCATACGATCAACATATGTATATAAATTATCTTATGTATTTATATTTATTATGAATTTTTTATTATTGACCATAAGACAATGGAGCAGAATTAGCCCACTGATACTTCACTGCCATTTCATCATGGTTAATCCATTTCCCTCTTAACCCGATTTTCCTGCCTTCTCCCCTGACTAATAAAGAGCGTATTAACCTCCACCTTAAATACACCCAGTGACCTGGCCTCCATAAATTCCACAGATTTACAGCCCACTGGGTAGAGAAGTTCCTCCTCATGATTCTTCTAAATGGCCATCCCTCTATTCTGAGTCTGCGTCCTCTGGTCCTAAACTTCCCCATCAGAGGAATCGTCCTCTTCACATCCACTCTATCCAGGCCTTTCAATATTCCATAGGTTTCATTGTGTTCTTTTTCTTACTATGTTTTGTTTTTGTGCTGCATCAGATCCAAAGTAACAATTAATTTGTTCTCCTTTACACTCGTGTACCGGAAATGACGTTAAACATTAAACAATCTTGAAGGATCTCAGCCCGAAATGTCGACTGTTTATTCCCCTCCATAGGTGCTGCCCAACCTGCCGTGTTCCTCCTGCATTCTCTGTGCGTGTGTGTTGATCTGGATTTCCAGCATCTGCAAAATTTTTTGTAGAAACATAGAAACATAGAAAATAGGTGCAGGAGTAGGCCATTCAGCCCTTCGAGCCTGCACCGCCATTCAGTACGATCATGGCTGATCATCCAACTCAGAACCCTATACCTGCCTTCTCTCCATACCCCCGATCCATTTAGCCACAAGGGCCACATCTAACTCCCTCTTAAATATAGCCAATGAACTTGCCTCAACTCTTTCCTGTGGCAGAGAATTCCATAGATTCACCACTCTCTGTGTGAAGAAGTTTTTCCTCATCTCGTTCCTAAAAAGCTTCCCTTTTATCCTCAAACTGTGACCCCTCGTTCTGGACTTCCCCAACATCAGGAACAATCTTCCTGCATCTAGCCTGTCCAATCCCTTTAGAATTTTATAGTTTCAATCAGATCCCCCCTCAATCTTCTAAATTCCAGAGAGTATAAGCCTAGTCGATCCAGTCTTTCTTCATATGAAAGTCCTGCTATCCCAGGAATCAATCTGGTGAACCTTCTTTGTACTCCCTCTATGGCAAGAATGTCTTTCCTCAGATTAGGGGACCAAAACTGCACACAATACTCTAGGTGTGGTCTCACCAAGGCCCTGTACAACCGCAGTAGTACCTCCCTGCTCCTGTACTCGAATCCTCTTGCTATGAATGCCAGCATACCATTCGCCTTTTTCACCGCCTGCTGTACCTGCATGCCCACTTTCAATGACTGGTGTACAATGACACCCAGATCTCATTGCACCTCCCCTTTTCCTAATCGGCCACCATTCAGATAATAATCTGTTTTCCTGTTCTTGCCACCAAAGTGGATAACCTCACATTTATTCAAATTAAATTGCATCTGCCATAAATTTGCCCACTCACCTAATCTATCCAAGTCCCCTGCATCCTCTTAGCATCCTCCTCACAGCTAACACTGTCGCCCAGCTTCGTGTCATCCGCAGACTTGGAGATGCTGCATTTAATTCCCTCGTCTAAGTCATTAATATATATTGTAAACAACTAGGGTCCCAGCACTGAGCCTTGCGGTACCCCACTAGTCACTGCCTGCCATTCTGAAAAGGTCCCGTTTATTCCCACTCTTTGCTTCCTGTCTGCCAACCAATTCTCTATCCACACCAATACCTTACCCCCAATACCGTGTGCTTTAAGTTTGCACACTAATCTCCTGTGTGGGACCTTGTCAAAAGCCTTTTGAAAATCCAAATATACCACATCCACTGGTTCTCCTCTATCCACTCTACTAGTTACATCCTCAAAAAATTCTATGAGATTCGTCAGACATGATTTTCCTTTCACAAATCCATGCTGACTTTGTCCGATGATTTCACCGCTTTCCAAATGTGCTGTTATCACATCTTTGATAACTAACTCTAGCATTTTCCCCACCACCGATGTCAGGCTAACCGGTCTATAATTCCCCGGTTTCTCTCTCCCTCCTTTTTTAAAAAGTGGGGTTACATTAGCCACCCTCCAATCCTCAGGAACTAATCCAGAATCTAAAGAGTTTTGAAAAATTATCACTAATGCATCCACTATTTCTTGGGCTACTTCCTTAAGCACTCTGGGATGCAGACCATCTGGCCCTGGGGATTTATCTGCCTTCAATCCCTTCAATTTACACTTCCCTACTAACATGTATTTCCCTCAGTTCCTCCATCTCGCTAGACCCTCGGTCTCCTACTATAATTTCATATATAATTTCGACTTTGTTAGCTTTTTGCTGCTGGACTGTTGCTCTGTATCAGGACTATTTGTATGCAAAAATATGCTCTCACTCACCTTAATGTTCCTCTTAGACTCCGTACCTGAAAAGCAGATTCACTCACCATCAAATCCCAGGGGCAATGTGCCAGTTTTGCTCAGCTGGGTGGGAAAACCTGGTGTTTTTTTTTGTATTTACACAATTCGCTGTCTTTTGCACAATGGGTCTCAATGGGAATTTGCTGTCTTTCGCCCATCTTGTGTGGTTTTTCATCGATTCGACTGCATTTCTTTGTATTTACTGTGAATGCCCACGAAAAATGAATCTCAGTGTAGTATATGGTGACATATATGTACTTTGAAAATAAATGGACTTGGAGCTTTGAACTTTAGTTGGGCTTCAGGACATTTGCACTGGTTTCAGCAGGCAAATCCCTCCCTTATGAAAGCAGACTTTTTCTTAACTTTGTGTTCCTGTAACACTTTTGTCTTCAATTTGGTAGGCCTGAGCCCCACTCTGGAGAATTTAGCATTAAGGAAACTATATTCACACTTAAGTTCAAATCTGAGCAATCACTTGCTGCTTACAGAGAAATTAAACCCAGCAACCCCCTCCAAAGGGGTACCTTAAAGAAGGTGGCATCCATTATTAAGGACCCTCACCACTTGGCTTATGCCCTCTTCTCATTACTACCAATACAGAGGGAGTATAGGAGCCTGAAGACAGACAGTCAACAATTCAGGGACAGTTTCTCCCACTTCACCATCAGATTTCTGAATGGTCCATTAATCCATGAACACTCACCCCTAATTCCTTCTTTTTCCGCTATTTATTTACTTTGAAATTTATAGTAATTTTTATGTCTTTGCTCCGCACTGCTGACCCCAAACAGCACATTTCATGCCATAAGTCATGGAAATTACTATAAGTATTAATATAGTCATATTAAAACCTGATTGCAAATCTGACTCACAATGCAGTTTTGGTTGAAGAAGCTGAATCTCAGGGTTGTTTATGGCATACATACTTTGATAATAAATTTAAACTTTGGTCCAATGAGGGTGAAGGCTGGACTGCTTTCTTTTTCAGTAATATAACTGAGTGTAATATGCTTTGTTAGGTGGAAGTATCTCCTCCCTGGCCAGGACGGGACCCAGCTCTAGAAATAGCGATCACTGACAGCTTTACTGACTGCCAGGGGTGCTGGTGGAGGCAGATGCATTAGGGATATTTAAGTGACTCACAGATAGGCACATGGATGACAGAAAAATTGAGGGTTATGTTGGAGGGAAAGGTTAGACTGATCTTGGAGTCGGTTAAAATGCCAGCACCACTTCATAGGGCAAAGAGCCTGTCCTGTGCTGTAGTATTTTATGTTCTATGTTGTATTCTTTGCCAATTGCTCTTCTCCTTTCAAAAGAGAATGTCCCATGAGGAAAGGTTAAGGGCTTTTCTCTTTAGAGCAAAGAAAGACGAGAGGTGACATGATGGAAATGTGTAAGATGATTAGAGGCATAGATCGAGTGGACAACCAGAGACTTCTTCCAGAGGTGGACATGGTTAATAAAAGAGGGCATAATTTTGGAGGAAAGTATAGGTTGGATGCAGGGGTAGATTTTTTATAAAGAGAGAGGTGGATGCTGGAACGCCTGATGAGGTGGTGGTAGAGGCATTGCATTAGGGCATTTAAGAAACTCTTATATAGGCACATGGATGATAGAAAAATGGAGGCCTATGGGGGGAGGGAAGGGTTAGTTTGATCTGGAAGTTGGTTAAAGTTTGGCGCAATGTTGTAGGACAAAGGGCTTTTACTGTGTTGTAATGCTCCATCTCCTCTCCCCGGAACACTCTAATAAAAGCAACACACATCAAAGTTGCTGGTGAACGCAGCAGGCCAGGCAGCATCTCTAGGAAGAGGTACAGTCGACGTTTCGGGCCGAGACCCTTCGTCAGGACTAACTGAAGGAAGAGCTAGTAAGGGTCTCGGCCCAAAACATCAACTGTACCTCTTCCTAGAGATGCTGCCTGGCCTGCTGCGTTCACCAGCAACTTTGATGTGCGTTACTCTAATAAAACTCTTTCTACATCCCAGATTCATAGAGTCATACAACACCACCGTACAGAAACAGGCCCTTCCGCCCATCTACTCTGTGCCAAACCATTAATCTGCCTAGTCCCATCAACCATAGCCCTCCATACCCACGTACTTATTCAAATTTCTCTTAAATGTAGAAATTGACCCCGTATTCACCACTTCCACTGGCAGCTCGTTCTACACACTCACCTCCCTCTGAGTGAGGAAGCTGCACCTCATGTTCCCCTTAAGCATTTCACCACTCACTCTCAACCTCAGTGGAAAAAGCCTGTTTGCGCATAGCCTCATGGGTGGTGGGGAGGAGATACATCTCTACCAAAGGAGATGTAAGGTGCTCCTTCCCTCCACTAGCCTACAGGTCACCTTTGGGCAAGGTGTAGCACCTGCTTCAACCCCCACCCAATCTGGACCACATGACCCCGTGGGAGCAGGTGGTGGATGGTTGTACGAGCAGCCGGTGCATATCACAAGTCCTGGGTATGCGTCCGCTGACACCAGGCAGACAATCTCTGAAGAGTATTGATAATGGCTGGAGTCACCCGTCTTGTAAAGGCACTGCCCGGAGGAAGGCAGTGGCGAACCACTTCTGAAGGAAAATTTGACAAGAACAATCATGGTCATGGAAAGACCATGATCGTCTATGCCATATGACACGGTACATACCGAATAAACAATACCCCTTGTAATTTTGTATACTAACTATACCACCCATAATTTTGTATACTGTCCAAGAGATGGCCAGAAAGAGTCATAGTGTCTTTGAGCACTGCACACAGGTGGCTGTTTAGCCCATCTAGTCCTGGACCTGTTATTCTGCTTGGTCAAATCAACCTGCAGCTGGACCAATACTCCAGTTGTGGCCAGCCACACAATCTCAGTAAGTAGATGACAAGATTGCCATGCCAGAGCTCCTCAGTATGCAGTGAACATCGGCCCAGATTATATAGACCTGTATCGATGAGACAGCTGTGTTATCAGGCTAAGGCAAATACTCAAATTTGTTAAATAAAACTGTTCTTTATATACCTGACATAATCAATTGTACAGCCAGGAATGAACTAACTAATTATTTATTGATTAATTACAAAGTCATCATCTTAAATGCCTACTCGTTCAACATCATGATACACATGCAGCAAAATTATTTGTTCTCCAGATATATTGTGTCCAATGAATTGATTTTTAAAAAACTGTAACATCAAAATTTGAACCAGCGATGCACACAAAATGGTGAAGGAACTCAACGGGTCAGGCCGCAGCTATGGAGTGGAATAAACAATCAACATTGCACGCTGAAACCTATCTTGATAAAAGGTCTCGGTATGAAACATCGATTGCTTATGCCCCTATAAATACTGTCCGGACAACTGAGTCCAATATTTTGTGTGTGCTACTAAAGATTTCCAGCATCTGCAGAATCTCATGTTTAGATTTTGAATCATGTTAGTCTGAACAGTGTGGTAGTGTAAAAAACTAGGAATGACAAAGAAATGGACAAATGGTTAATAGTTTTCTAAAATTTTTCTTGTTCTGAACCAAACTAACACAGAGCTCAAAGTTCAAAGGACATTTATTGTCAAAGTATGTATACGTCATATAATCTTGGGAATGGTTGAACAGGCAGTCACAGAACAAAGAAACCCAGAACTCATTAAAAAAAGACCATCAAATGTGCAGAGAAAGAAGACAAATGATGCAACCAATAAACACAAGCACACAGATTTCTGAGCTGAAGTCCATAAAGAGTCTGTGTCCAGACCGTTAATTCAGCGCAGAGTGGAACAGCAAGCTGAACCCACCTGTACCTCACCTCCGGCCATGACGCTCTAGTCTTTTCAGTCTGGTCTGGTGCCCAAATCATCGTCCACACATTGTATTCTGTTGCTTTGATATGCTCTGGGGCCAGGACCCTGCCGCCTTGATTCGCTGGCTAACTCAAGGGTAAGTACCATGATTTAAACAGATACCAGGTTAATCCCAAAGGTCTTGTGACTTTGCAACCCCCTCCTCAGCCAACGAGTTCCAGATTTCAACCACACCTTTACATAACCAGAATTCACCCAGTATTCATCGAAGGGTCCTGGTGAAGGGTCTCAACCCAAAACATCAACTGTATATTCATTTCCATGGATGCTGTCTGACCTGCTGAGTTCCTCCAGTGTTTTGTGTGTGCTGTTCTGGATTTCCAGCATCTGCAGAATCTCTTGTGTTCTCAATGCTCAAGTACATATTAACCTAAGTTTTATGTTTTAGGAGGTTCACAGGAATGGAAGGGTTAACGTATAAGGAATGTTTAATGGCTCTGGACCTGTATTCGCTAGAGTTCAGTAAAATGAGGTGGGGGTCTTTACAAATATTGAAAAGCCTAGATAGAGTGGACGTGGAGAGGATGTTTCTAATAGTAGGAGAGTCTAGGGCCAGAAAGCACAGTCTCAGAATACAAGGCTGCCCCTTTAGAACAGAGATGAGGAGGAATTTCTTTACCCAGGGGTTAGTGAATCTGTGGAGGCCAAGTCATAGGGTATATTAAAGTCCATAAGACCATAAGACCATTTGGCCCATCAATTCTGCATCGCCATTCAATCTGAGCTGATTTATTATCCCTCTCAAACCCATTTTCCGGCCTTCTTCCCATAACCTTTATTGCCCTGGCTAATCAAGAACCTATCAACCCCCGCCTTAAATATACCCAGTGACTTGGACTGTGGCAATGAATTCCACAGATTCACCACCCTTTGGCTAAAGAAATCTTTCCTCATCTGTTTTAAACGGACATCCCTCAAATTAAAGCAGAAGTTGATAGGTTCTTGATTAGTCAGGGTGTCAAAGTTTACAGGGAGTAGGCAAGAGGGAAAAACTCGGCCATGAAGGAATGGTGGAGCAGATCAATATGTAAAGTTCAAAGTACATTTAATATTAAAGTATGTATACATTATACAACCTAAAGATCCATTTCCCAACAGGCAGCCACAGAATAAATAAAACAAAGTCAGAACAGAAGTTATTCCATAGACACGAAGCCTGGAGAAGCCAGAGCAGATGACACACTCAACCTCAGTTCAGCACAAAGCCAAGTCAATGTTGTGGAGCCCTCAGACATGGAGCCTGAAGCGGCCAGATCAGACTATAGACTCAACCTCAGTTCAGCGCAGAGCCAAGTAAATACTGCGGAGCAGCGAGCTGAACTGGCCCTACCCTTGCCTCTTGTCCAGGCACCATGCCTTTTCGATCCATCTGGCCTCGTGTTTAAATTGTGTCCGAACATCGGCTCATTCCTCACACTAGGACCGGGCCCCGTCGCATCAATACGCTCTGATCCTGGACCCCGCCACCACACGTTGGCCCGTACCTAACCTTACCACATTGGTCTAGCACTTACATTGATCAATCGTTGCTCTCAGTTTAGGTGGACAGGCCTTGAATCTGCCTTTCCCCTGCTCTACTTTCCCTGACTTTGCCTCGAATGTGTCACGACTTCGCCTCACACCTGCATGCTTCTTCCCTTGACTCTGCCTTGCCTCTCCATTGCTTGTGGTAATCGTTTGCCATAAATTTTACAGGGAAAAAGTGTTATTAATTAAGTATTCATAACAATAATAATAATAAATACTTTATTGATTCCCGTGGGAAATTCTTTCGTTACAGCAGCAACATTTAAAAACACACTTAGCAGTGTGCAGATTTAACTAATAATAATATAACACAATAATAATTTACCGGCGTGCAATAATAAAACAGAGGCTATTGTACTATCTCCTGGAGTACTAACTACCTGGCAGATAGAGCTCAGTTTGTACGGCTGGGTAGCTCTCTGACTGAGACGATGGTGAGTGACACTGGAGCGTCACAAGGGATTGTTTCTGTTCACATTGTAACTGTAAAGATTTTCTGTAACGATCCTTGTGACAGTGGAGCTGAAAGAGCCTGTTCGAAAGGGTACTCTGCTGCTTATTCAGTAGGTCATGGAGAGGATGTGCCTGATTCTCCATAATGGATAACAGTTTGTTTAGTGACCTCCTCTCCACCACTAACTCAAAACTATCTGGGTTGTAGCCAAGGATGGATCCAGCCTTTTTGATATAGTTGTATTCTTTGTTTTGTTTGCTGCCAGTAAGTCGCTGGGGTTCTCCAGTGCCATCTTAAACTAGAGCTCTGCGGAATGTACTGAATGGCTTAATTCTGCTCCTGCTGTCCTTTGGTTTTATGATCCAAACTGTTTCCAACATATGCCCTGTGATTTGTTGGTTTAGTATTGGTTTATTACTATTTCATATACAGAGGCACAGTAAAAACTGTTTATTAGACCATAAGGATTGTAGTGGACCATGATTCCAGTGCCAACGTTGCACACCCATAACTTACTACCCTAACCCTTATAGAAACATAGAAACATAGAGAATAGGTGCAGGAGTAGGCCATTCGGCCCTTCGAGCCTGCACCGCCATTTATTATGATCATGGCTGATCATCCAACTCAGAACCCCGCCCCAGCCTTCCCTCCATACCCCCTGACCCCCGTAGCCACAAGGGCCATATCTAACTCCTTCTTAAATATAGCCAATGAACTGGCCTCAACTGTTTCCTGTGGCAGAGAATTCCACAGATTCACCACTCTCTGTGTGAAGAAGTTTTTCCTAATCTCGGTCCTAAAAGGCTTCCCCTCTATCCTCAAACTGTGACCCCTCGTTCTAGACCTCCCCAACATCGGGAACAATCTTCCTGCATCTAGCCTGTCCAATCCCTTTAGGATCTTATACGTTTCAATCAGATCCCCCCTCAATCTTCTAAATTCCAACGAGTACAAGCCCAGTTCATCCAGTCTTTCTTCATATGAAAGTCCTGCCATCCCAGGAATCAATCTGGTGAACCTTCTTTGTACTCCCTCTATGGCAAAGATGTCTTTCCTCAGATTAGGGGACCAAAACTGCACACGATACTCCAGGTGTGGTCTCACCAAGGCCTTGTACAACTGCAGTAGTACCTCCCTGCTCCTGTACTCGAATCCTCTCGCTATAAATGCCAGCATACCATTCGCCTTTTTCACCGCCTGCTGTACCTGCATGCCCACTTTCAATGACTGGTGTATAATCACACCCAGGTCTCATTGCACCTCCCCTTTTCCTAATCGACCACCATTCAGATAATAATCTGTTTTCCTATTTTTGCCACCAAAGTGGATAACTTCACATTTATCCACATTAAATTGCATCTGCCATGAATTTGCCCACTCACCCAACCTATCCAAGTCACCCTGCATCCTCTTAGCATCCTCCTCACTGCTAACACTGCCACCCAGCTTCGTGTCATCCGCAAACTTGGAGATGCTGCATTTAATTCCCTCATCCAAGTCATTAATATATATTGTAAACAACTGGGGTCCCAGCACTGAGCCTTGCGGTACCCCACTAGTCACTGCCTGCCATTCTGAAAAGGTCCCGTTTATTCCCACTCTTTGCTTCCTGTCTGCTAACCAATTCTCCACCCACACCAATACCTTACCCCCAATACCGTGTGCTTTAAGTTTGCACACTAATCTCCTGTGTGGGACCTTGTCAAAAGCCTTTTGAAAATCCAAATATACCACATCCACAGGTTCTCCCCTATCCACTCTACTAGTTACATCCTCAAAAAATTCTATGAGATTCGTCAGACATGATTTTCCTTTCACAAATCCATGCTGACTTTGTCCGATCATTTCACCGCTTTCCAAATGTGCTGTTATCACATCCTTGATAACTGACTCCAGCAGTTTCCCCACCACCGACGTTAGGCTAACCGGTCTATAATTCCCCGGTTTCTCTCTCCCTCCTTTTTTAAAAAGTGGGGTTACATTAGCCACCCTCCAATCCTCAGGAACTAGTCCAGAATCTAACGAGTTTTGAAAAATTATCACTAATGCATCCACTATTTCTTGGGCTACTTCCTTAAGCACTCTAGGATGCAGACCATCTGGCCCTGGGGATGTCTTTGTCTTTGCAATGTGGGAGGATGCTATGTTTTGTAACTTCAAAACATTAAACTAATTCAAAGAAAGACTTGGAAGTCCAGGAATGCAGATGTAACTTCACCTTTTGAAAGTTTGAAAGTTCAAGGTACATTTATTATCTAAGCATATATACATTATAAAACCTTGAGATTCGCCGTCGAACAGGCAGCCACAAAACGAAGAAACCCAAAAGAACCCACATAAAAAAAGGAAGAAACACTTACTGTGCAGACAAAAAAATAACACATCATGCCTGTAAAAAAGAACCCATAAAAAATAAAAGAACTTACATAATAAAAGACCGTCAAACACCCATTGTGCAGAGAAAAAAGAATGCAAGCAAATAGCGTTTTGAACTGAAGTCTGCAAAGGTTTCAGCATCGTTCAACAGAGCCAAGTCATAGAGCAGTGATCTGAACCAGCCCATCCTCCAGCTTGGGCCCTGACACTCTGACCTTTTCAATCTAGTCCTGTGCCTAAATTGATGTCCAGACATCGGGTTCAATCATCTCAATACTCTCTGGGGTCAGGACCCCACCACCTCAATTTGGCCTTCTACTTTCAGCGAGGCTCACACCTATCCCATGGTAGCATGATGACATATGCAATTCATGTATTTATACATATAACCTGTAATTAATTGTTTCAACAAACAAGAATACATAATCAACCTATATATATATATACACACACACACACACACACACACACACACACATATATATACACACACACATACAAGATTTCTCAAAAAATAGTTGAAATATTAAATTCACAGCAGAGGAAACTGGAGTACCTGGAGGAAACTCATGCAGTCATGGGGAGAACATACAAACTATTACAGCCAGTGGTGGGAGTTGAACTCTGATCAGTGACCGCTGGTGCTGTAATACTGCCAGCAATTCTCATCCTTGGGGATGAGTGCTGAGAGCTGTTACATTTCATCAACAAGGCCAAGACTGAGAGGACAACCTTTAGTTAAATAATTTCCAATGAATTTAAACTCGCCAGCTTTGCTTCAACCTCCGGATCAATTATCCAGACTGTGTAGGGATAGCTTCCTGCAGAACATTACTGAAACGCATGGATTTTTACATCAACCTTGCAGTTGTGTCTTCATCATTACTAATGACGAGCATTTTATGAATAAAAACAGATCAATAATTGAAATTAAATTCTACAGCTGCTCTGGTGGGATTTGAACTAAAATCTGTGGATTGTTAATCCAATCATTTTGCCATTACATCAATCCTTTTCAATAAGAAACTGGACAAACATTTATCAAAAGTTCACTTTCCTGCCTGGTGCACTTCTTATTGATTTAGTTCAGGTATAGACATCTGTCAACCTTCGCTTTGTCGGCTGAAAATGGGGCACAAGTTTGCGCAATGGTTAGTGCCCGGGATAGCCAGCAACACTGGCTCAATGTTCAATGTTCAAAGTAAATTTTATTGTCAAAGTATCTACATGTCACCATATAACCCTGAGATCCATTTTCTTGCAGGCATACCCAATATAGAATAAGAACAGAATCAATGAAATACCACCTAACTAGGACATTCAACCAGAGTGCAGAAGATAACAAACTGTGCAAATACAAAAGGAAGAAGTAATAATAATAATAATAATAATAATAATAATAATAATAATATAAGTAAATGAGATGAAGAGTCCCTGTAAGTGAATCCATTGGTTGTAGAAACATTTCAATGGTCTGTCAAGTGAAGTTGAGTGAAGTTATCCCCTTTAGTCCAAGAGCCTGATGGTTGAGAGGTTATAACTGTTCCTGAACCAGGTGGTGTGAGTCCTGAGGCTCCTGTACCTTCTTCCTGATGGCAACATTGAGAAGAGAGCACCACCTGGGTGGTGAGGGTCCTTGATGATAGATGGTCCCTTCCCGCAACAGCATTGCATGTAGGTGTGCTCGCTAGTTGGGACTTCTTTACCCCAGGTGGAGTAGGCCATATCCACTTCTTTCCATTCAAAGGCACTGGTGTTTCCATACCAGGCTGTGATGCAGCCAGTCAGTATACTCTCCACCACATGGCTATAGAAGTTTGTCAGAGTTTTAGATGTCATGCCGAATGTCCGCAAACTCATAAGGAAGTAGAGGTGTAGCTGTGCTTTCTCAAAGGCCCAGGACAGGACCTCTTAAATAATAACAGAATCAATGAAAGTCCACCCAGCTAAGGAGTTCGCACAGAGTGCAGATTGCTGAGTGGCAATTCCTTTCATTGTCTGTAAGAATTTTGTATGTTCTCCCTATGACTGCATAGGTTTCTTCCAGGTGCTCCTGTTTCCTCTCACAGTCCTAGGATGTACAGGTTTGTAGGTTGATTGGTCAGGTGGGTGTAATTGGATAACGCGGATCTCATTCGGCCAGATGAGCTCGTTACTATGGCTGTATCATGAAATAAAAATAAATCCATTTTGACTTCCCATTGCCATTCTGACACATGACCTCTTGTACTTCCATGATAATA
The DNA here is from genome assembly GCF_963921235.1 of Mobula hypostoma. Taxonomy (NCBI): domain Eukaryota; kingdom Metazoa; phylum Chordata; class Chondrichthyes; order Myliobatiformes; family Myliobatidae; genus Mobula; species Mobula hypostoma. Next base: position 5,753,406 of record NC_086107.1, read on the forward strand.
TATCAATTATTGAGGTTCTCCATTGGTTGGGGTCAACCATGGATGTTGTGTCCTGGCTGTCCACGTGATACGTAAGCCAGGGCAGTACGATATGGAGAGCAAGCTTTCGCCCATGTGGTAGGCTCCCACTCTCCATGCAGCTGATGAATCCATAGGAACAGCAGGGACTGATACAGTTTGGCACCAGTAGATTCACAGGAGTTGCCAGTCAGTATTGAACAATTTATGACTGCCTTCAGGATTCCATCTGCAGATTTTTCCTCAGGGTTTACTTCTGAAGCTTGCTCTATGAGTGGGCATAGCCACAAGGCAGCAGGGGTTTGAGATCAGAGTCTTCCTTCACCTAGATGAACTGCCAACCATGGCTGACGATCCCCATCTGCCCACATTGTCTGGTTTTAAGCTGTCAGCCTTTGCTCCTTCTCCTGTTAGTAGAAACCGATCCACTGGGCTTAGTAGTTAAGCCACATGTGAAGGCCAGGAGCTGGACTTGGTTGTCAAAAGCTATTTGAGATGCACAATATTGGGAACATTTCCCCACTACCAACCCCCACTATGCCAACCTTAAGAAACCAAACCAATTAATAATTATAACAATTTAATATTTATAAATATATATATATATTGATGTCTCTAATAATAATAAAGAAATTTACTAATTTTCTGCCTGATGCAAGGTGGGAATAAAGAGTATGTTTGGGGTAAGAGGGGTCCCTGATTATATTGGCTGCTTACCCAATGCAGTGGAAGGTGTAGACAAAGTCCATGGAGGGAAGGCAGGTTTGGAAATGGAACAGGAATTGGCTTATCTTTGGTACATGTATCAAGATACAGTGTAAAGCCTGTCTTGCATTCTCTTACACGTGTCTTTGGAATGAGACCTCTTACCTGTTCTTTTCACCTGCCTATCAGAATCAGAGTCAGGTTTAATATCACTGGCATAGGTCATAGAAACAGAGAAAACCTACAGCACAATATAGAACCTTCGGCCCACAATGCTGCGCCAAACATGTACCTACTTTAGAAATTACCTCGGGTTACCCATTGCCTTCTATTTTTCTAAGATCCATGAACCTATCCAGGAGTCTCTTAAAAGATCCTATTGTATCTGCCTCCACCACACTTGCCTGCAGCCCATTCCACATACTCACCAATCTCTGTGTAAAAAACTTACCCCTGACATTTCCTCTGTACCTACTTCCAAGCACCTTAAAACTGTGCCCTCTCATGTTAACCATTTCATCCCTGGGAAAAAGCCTCTGACTATCCACACAATCCATGCCTCTTGTCATCTTATACACCTCTATCAGGTCACCTCTCATCCTCCGCTGCTCCAAGGAGAAAAGACCGAGTTCACTCAACCTATTCTCATAAGGGATGCTTCCCAATCCAGGCAACATCCTGGAGTTTGTATGTTGTCCCCGTGACTCCGTGTGTTTCCTCTGGCTGCTCGGGTTTCCTCCCACAGTCCAAAGACGTACCGGTTGATTGGTTAATTGGTCATTGTAAAATGGCCCATGATTAGGCTAGGTTTAAACTGGGCGATTACTGATTGGTGCAGCTCGAAGGGCGGGGAGGGCCTGTATCTCAATAAATGAATAAATATTGAGGGCTAATAACTAGTAACTAGTGACATGGATTGTGCTAAGGTGGAAGCATGGAACAGCACACAAAGCTTAGAAGCAGAGAAACGGAATGCAGCAGCAACAACATCAAGCTTTCAGGAAGGTCATTAATTATGTTAGAGTGTGCATCTATTGTTGTAATAGAAAATTGGATTTTCTGTAATCAGTACCTAGTCTTTACTTAATTATTTTTTTCCTTTTGCCTCCATTCGGTCAAAGAACTAGTTATCGCATCCACTGAGAATGTAAAAGCTGTGCCAAGTTCAGGCTCAGGTAGATCACTTTGGCTGGTTCTCTGGTGCACGCCAGTTTTTAATAAAACGCCCATCATTTTGAACACCAACTCCGTCTGGCCTTTCAGTTCACTCTTTGAGTGGCTAATTGGGGACGTGCTGAATCTCTTTAGCCTTCTATGGAAGTAGAGGCAGTGATGAGCTTGTCAAAAGGCATGTACACCACTTTTTTGTGGATTTAGCCTGCCTTTTCCCTTATCAGCCTCCATTACTCCTCAACTAGCAGGCTCCTGAACCGGAGGGGACAACTTCACTCACCTCAACACTGAACTGTTCACACAACCAATGCAATCACTTTCAAGGACACTTCATCTCATGCTCTTGATATTTATTGCTTATTTATTTTTTAATATTATTATATTGATTTTTAAATTTTTGCAGTATGTTGTCTTTTGCATACCGGTTGTTCACCCACCTGTGTCCTGTGTGGTTTTTCATTGACTCGATCGTGTTTCTTTGTATCTACTGTGAATGCCTGCAAGGAACCGAATCTCAGGGTTGTATATGTGACGTATGTGATTTCTATGTAATCTATATATGTACTTTGATAATAAATTTATTTTGACTTTGATTCTGATAAGACACAAGCCCACAGCAATGAAGGAGTTAAATCCGGCTTGCGCAGAGCTGCAGTAATCTTCACTCCTGAAGTAGAGCAGTTTGTCACACAGTTTTATTGTAACTGATTGATTCTAAATGTATACCAGTCAATAAAACACCGAGATCTTCTACTAATTGCATTGTCCAAGCAGTCCAATTCAGACAAAGTACAGCCGCTCGCTCAACAGAGGGAGGCTGGAGCTGAATAATTGAGGTTGTAAATAGAAGGGGAAAGTTCGAAAGGGAGCATTACCTCATTTAAAATGTCATGCTGAGGTATACTGCCAAGGGAGACAAATAGATTGGAAATAATAAGGGAACAAGTGAGAAGAGTTAGAAATAATAAAAGGAATTGGTATCTACAGGAGGAAATGAAGGGACAGTGTTTTTTTCCCTCTGCATGTGGACAAAGCGAGTTTCGTTGTCTGGCTATAACTACCCTTGAGAGAGTAGTGATCAGATATCCTCTCAAACTGCTCTACTTCTTCTGCCGAGGTGATTTACGCAAGGGCCAGGGAAATTCTTGGCGTGTGGATAAGGCACAGGAATTCCTGGGAGAATGGAGCTAAAGTGGATGTAGACTTTTATACCCAGGACAGTGATTTGTCCATGGGAGAGCTGGGGTTTACAGGCAGAGCTTGGGTATTCCAACTAGGACTGGGCCTTACACATGGAGAGTAACCACTATAAGTGCTTTACATCCAAGACTGGTCCTTATACTTCGGGCTGGGCCTTACACCTGGGACTGGGCTTTAAAACAAGGGCTGCACCTTAAAACTGGAGCTAGACCTTAAAGGTATGAATGGGCATTACTCCTGGGGCTAGGCCTTAAAACTGGGGCTGGGGCTTACTTCCAGGGCTAGGCCTAAAACCTAGGTCTGGCCTTTACTCTTGGGATTGGGTCCTAGACTCAAAGCTATGCCATACTATTGTGTATTTACTATGTCAGTACTATTTGAGTAAGATTGTAAATGTTTTGTTTGATTAAGTATTCTTTTCAATTAAATACTTTGTTGTAGGTTATATGTAAAAGCACATGAATGGCATACATTATCACATCACCACATCATACATATGCGACTTGCTTAAAGCAAAAGTGAACTAAGACAAGTTTTCCTGGGCTCCCATCTTTTTTTGCTTTCAATTTATTTAATAGTTTGGAATTAGAAAACATTACAATTTTTAAAACAAACCCAAGGAGACTTCTTACTCATTGAAGTGCAACAAGAAGTTTAATAAAAGACCAGTGAGACATTTGAGTTTTAAACATAGAGCATGCTGCATGTGTCCCTTTGCAAGGGGGAAAGAGAAATAGTCAAGTTTAAAAAAAGAGGCAGAAAATGGAAGAATTCACCGGTTTATAAACAGTGAGTACCGAGTGATTATGATCATAAAATAAGAGTGGAAATGGCTGGCTACATTGGAAAGATTGATGTGTTTGATTACACAACAGATAACTAGATATTATACATAGTGTGGATTGAGCAGTATTTTAATGCTAATGAAAAGCCAATGAGAAACAAGTTCCAGTTTTGCTGAGTACCTTGCATTTAAAGGCATGCAGTTTGCTTCAAAGTTTAACTGCTTCATCCAAACCAACCGAAATGAGCTTTGCTGATATTGTGAAAGTAACACAGGAACATTTAGAACCAAAACTATTGCTGATTGCAGAATGCTTTAGGTTTCATAAGTGGAATCTAAAGGAAGAGGAGTCCATTTCAGCATACATGGCCGAATTCAAGAGGTTGACTGAACATTGTCAGTTTGATAATAGGCTTATTGGTGCACAGAGAGATTACTTAATTTGTGGAATTTTACAAGAAAGCTTTCAAAATGACTCCTAACTCAAGAATAATATACATTTAAAAGAGCAGTTGAAAAAGCTGTATCAATGGAAATTACAGACAAAGGCGCAATTGAGTTGCAGTTAGGAATGAAAGTGAGCGTGAACAAAACTGCAAAATCTAAACAGAAACTTTCCTGGTCAGACAAATTGTATTCCCATTGTGGTAGATGCTTACATACACCAGACAAATGCAGGTTGAAAGGCGAAACTTGCAGAAAAATGCAACTAAGTAGGACATATACAAAGAGCATGTCAGGCAGACAAAAATAAAAAGACTGCTCATGGAAGAGAAAAAGAGAAAAAGTTAAGTTGCAGTTTCAAAAAGAGCACTATTTTGCATGCTGATGATGAAAAATCCGATAATAATGACTACACAGGACTGGGTAGCCTTGAGAGCTATATTGTGAAAACCAATAATAGACAAGCAATGTGGTTTATACCAAAAGTGAACGGTAAAGTTGAATGACATTTCAAAGATTCTGAACTGAAGCCTGCAGATATCTAACTAAGAACTTATACTGGAGAAAATATAACTCCTATGGGAATAACATTTGTAACAGTGAAATAGAACAACTAACAAGTCATATTGGGCTTGTATGTGTTAAAAACAGGTGGGCCAGCATTGTGGGAGTTTGTAGGAGTTGACTGCCTGAGACAACTACAAATTGATTGGAGATCTATCCCCCATTTGCATGGCTTCCCTGTAACAGAGTGAGCCAAAAAGGAATTAAGAAAGGTTCTGGATGATGAAGAACACCATGAATAATTGCCCAGCAAAGGGCAAACAGGTACTGGTGCCATCCTCTGTGCCTCTGATTGGAAAGCACATTGGACCAAAGAACGATCAAGCTGCTCAGAGGAATCATGAAAGTGTCAAAAACTGTGTTAGAGTACAGTACCAGAGGTGATAGATCTGTCACTGTACAACACTGGGGTACTGTACCATTCGGGACAGGTCTTTCACTGTATAGCACAGGGGTACAGTACTGGTGCAGATGGGTCTGTCACTCTATAACAATGGGGTACAGTACTGCTGATGACAAATCTGTTACTGTATAACACTGGGGTACAGTACCAATGGGGACAGATCTTTTACTGTATAGCACTAAGGAACAGAGTTGGTGGGAATGGGTCTGTTAGGGTATAATGCCAAGGTATAGTACCGGTGGGAATAAGTATGTCCCTGTATAACACTGGGGTACAGTGCTGGTGGGGATTGGTCTGTCACTGTATAACACTGGGGTACAGTACCAATGGGCACTGGTCTGTCACTGTATAACACTGGGGTACAGTGCTGGTGAGGATGGGTCTGTCACTGTCTAACAATGTGGTACAGTATCGATGGTGACAGATCTGTTACTGCATAACACTGGGGTACAGTACCGGTGGGGACAGTTCTTTTACCAGATTGTTACCAGACAAATTTTTACCAGACAGTTCGTTCACCAGATTGATTCCTGGGATGGCAGGACTTTCATATGAAGAAAGACTGGATGAACTAGGCTTGCACTCGTTGGAATTTAGAAGATTGAGGGGGGATCTGATTGAAACATATAAAATCCTAAAGGGATTGGACAGGCTAGATGCAGGAAGATTGTTCCCGATGTTGGGGAAGTCCAGAACGAGGGGTCACGGTTTGAGGATAAAGGCGAAGCCTTTTAGGACTGAGATTAGGAAAAACTTCTTCACACAGAGAGTGGTGAATCTGTGGAATTCTCTGCCACAGGAAACAGTTGAGGCCAGTTCATTGGCTATATTTAAGAGGGAATTAAATATGGCCCTTGTGGCTACGGGGAACAGGGGGTATGGAGGGAAGGCTGGTGCAGGGTTCTGAGTTGGATGATCAGCCACGATCATAGTGAATGGTGGTGCAGGCTCGAAGGGCCGAATGGCCTACTCCTGCACCTATTTTCTATGTTTCTATGTTTACTGAATAGTACTGGGGTACAGTACGGGTGGAGATGGGCCTGTCACTGTATAACACCATGGTACAATACTGGTGGGGATGGCTCTATCCCTGTATAACACCAGGATACAATACTGCCACTCCCCAGAAATGGGCTGAGTGCAAGCCTTAACGTTTGCGTGAGTTTCCAGTGTAGGGCACACCAATGCCTCTTGGATTTGAAGACAAGACTGAGGTGCGCAAACCGTACATTAGATCCTTCGAGATCCCTCACCACGTCATCTGAAGGTTCTGTCCAGCCCATCAAGGCTGATTGATATGTCTGATACGTCTGCATGTTGGTCAATTGTGGAATTGCTAAGTTGCTTCATATTTGCTAATGGTCACCATGACTGGAATGCTTCATTCTATTGGAACTGTGTGTAACTGAAAACAAAATTCACTTTTATTTTGGTGCTTACTTCTTTAAGCACAACAGGATACATTTGAAATCGATACGATGATGAACATCTCTCCCATTCTGATTTCCTGTATCTTTTCTGAAAGTAAAATTGAACCGACTCACTGTAACCATTCTACACCAACTGCCAGCTGCTAAAATCATAAATTTTCAATATTTTCTCTTCTTCTAATGCTTCTAGCAAAATATTAACACATTTGCAGCAGTTGTCCATTGAACCTTCAGATGAATTCTCTAATCCAGGGGGAGGAAGCTTCACACTGGGTACATCAGCACCTCCGCAGTCAGGGAAATGGACGCTGGGTTATCTCAGATTTGGAATCAGAATCAGGTTTATATTCATTGACATACATCATGAACTTGTTTTGATTTGTGGCAGCGGTACAGTGCAATACATATAAACAATTTTAAAAATAATAGTGCAAAAAGAGAGGAAAAGGTGGTCTACTGACACACGATTGCACCTTGAATATACCTGTAGCATGTGTATATGTGTGTGGGTTATGCACACATATGTATGAATATGTATGTGTATGTGTGTCTGTGTGCATGCATTCTCATGTGCATATATGTGTTTGTCTGTACACACGTATCTGTATGTGTGTATGTGTGTGCCTATGCTTGCATGTGTGTGTGTGTGTGTGTGAGATAGATTGTGTCTGTGTGATTGTGTGTGTCGGTAAGTGTGAGTGAGTGTGCGTGTGTGTGTCTGTGAGTGTGTGCATCTGTGTGTGTGTGTGTGTGTCTGTGAGTGTGTGTATGTCTCTATGAGTGTGTGTGTCTGTGAGTGTGTGTGTGTGTGTGAGTGTGTGTCTGTGTGTGTGTGTGTGTGTCTGTGTGTGTGTGTGTATGTGTGTGTGTGTGTGTGTGTGTGTCTGTGAGCGTGTGCCTGTGCGTGTGCGTATGCATACCTACATCCTCCGTCTATCTGCTTCAGGATCGCTGATCTGCACTCTCTCCCACTGCACAGTTCATGCTTCCCCTCAGCAGGCACAGAAATGCATTTGTCAAATGTGGCACATCCATATACGTTAATCACCTGGTGAAGAGCTCACATTACAGACAACTCAAACCACATAATCATGTGCAAACTCCACACTCAATCAAACCCAGGTTGCTCCTGTTCCACTGGTGGAATAAACTGCCCCACACCTATTCCAAAGGTTAGACTTATGCTACTGGACATGGAATGTAAAATCTTACAGCACAGTACAGACCCTTCAGCCCATCATCTTGTGCCAGCCTTTTAACCTACTTTAAGATCATTCTGGACCTTCCCTTCCACATAGCCCTCCAGTTTGCTGTCATCCATGTGCCTATCAATGTATCTGCCTCTACCACCATCCCGACAGTGCGTTCCAAGCACCCACCACTCTCCATGTTAAAAACTTACCTCCACCCTATCCTTCCCTCTAATAATCTTTCTCTGACCTCCTGAGGAAGGAAAGGTGATGGCTATGGTGTCTATGTGGATGTACCTCGACAAGCTATTGGTGAAGCCCACACCTAGGAATGTGAAACTCTCAAGCAGCTTGACCTCTATGTCCACACCCAAGATCCTGATGCAGGAATTTGACCCAAAATGGTGTTGAATTCTGATGTTTTAGATCCAAGTTTCTTTTGGAGGTCAGGAAAGAGGCACAAAACTTGTTGCTTCCCCTTCATTTTATAAAGCGTAAACAGAACAAAGAATGTTGAAAGCTGATAGTAATATGAGCAAAAACTTGTAGCAGGAAAGCAAAAAGTTGAAAGAACCTTAGGGTCACATCTTTTTATACCTTTAGTTAAGAAAAATTCCATTCAAATTGATAGATAAGAGTCAACCAATCAGATAGCCCCTTTTCAAATAATGCAACATCAGTGAAGCTCCTAGAGCTCTCCAGATTGTTGTAAGGAACTGTAACCACTAGGGGAAACACTGAGCAACTGCATATACATATTATGACCACTAGGAAACATACCAAACATTTCATGTATATACATAGTTATAAAAAATCTTCACAGGCATAAATTGTTAAATTGTAAAGATAATGACAATTAAACAGTCTAATCTAACAAAGGGAAATAGTGGCTGTTGGGCCATGGTCAGAGAGTCGGACGATATGGATTTCATATCGGATGATCAAAATCAGAATCAGGTTGATTATCACGGATCCAAAATCTATGGGCCTGAACTGATCCCACAAACTATTCACTCACTTTCAAGGAATCTGCAACTCATGTTTTTAGTATTATTTATTTATTTATTGTATTTGCACAGCTGGTCTGTTTTTGCACATTGGTTGTTTGTCAATCTTTGTATGAGGTTTTTCATCGATTCTGTTGTATTTTTTGTTCCATTGTGAATACATGCAAGAAAATGAATCTCAGGGTAATATATGATTGTTGTGTATTTAATATTTCATTAGAATTAGTGTAATCCTTTGATTAAGGATTGTTTGTTGTTTATATAGTTCATTATGGTTATATGTAAAAGTACATGAACTGCATACATCATCATGCTACTGCGTGATATGCGCACGCCTTGCTTAAAGTAAAAACTAAGTTGGACTCACATTTTTAACTCCATGCCTTCCTTTGAATTAGCTTAATGTTTTGATGCTACAAAACATAAATTATACGTAGTTTGATAATAAATTTACTTTGAACATTTAGTTGCTGCTTGACCTGTTGAGTTCCTGCAGCAGATTGTGTATTGCTCCAAATTCCATCAAATATGTACTTCGATAATAAACTTACTTTGAACTTTTGAACTTTGGACATCTGTTGTGCAATTTGTGGCAGCAGTACAGTGCAATACATAAAATATACTATACATTACAATAGCAAATATATATTAAAAATTTGATAAGTAGCGTAAAAAGAGAGTAAAGATAGTGAGGTGTTCTTCATGGGTTCATTGTTCATTCAGAAATCTGATGTTGACGTACACAACAGTGTTTTAAAAGAAGTTATTTAGAGATACAGCTTGGTAACAGGCCCTTCAGACCCAACAAGCCCGCAGCTTACTAAACCCTAACCCGAAAATATTTGGAATGTGGGAGGAAATCAGAGTACCCAGAGGAAATCCATGCAATCACGGACAGGACGTACAAACTCCTTACTGACAGCAGTGGGAATTGAACTCAGGTCATTGGCACTGCAGAAGTGTTACGTTAACTGCTATGCTACCATGCTGTCCATCAATTATATAATAGAGATAGTGCAAAGGTCAAAGTATATTTATTATATACCTCTGGGTTCCCCCCGCCCCCTTGTCTTTCTCCCTGAGCCTCCTGTCCCATGATCCTCTCGTATCCCCTTTGCCAATCACCTGTCCAGCTCTTGGCTCCATCCCTCCCCCTCCTGTCTTCTCCTATCATTTTGGATCTCCCCCTCCCCCTCCCACTTTCAAATCTCTTACTAGCTCTTCCTTCAGTTAGTCCTGACGAAGGGTCTCGGCCTGAAACGTCGACTGTACCTCTTCCTAGAGATGCTGCCTGGCCTGCTGCGTAGCATCTGCAGAGTTCCTGTTGTTTGTTTTTTATTATCAAAGTATGTCGTGCTATATACAACTATATACAACCTTGAGATCCGTCTTCTTTCAGGCAGCTTCAAAACAAAGAGACACAATAGCATCCACCCACCCCCACGCAACAGCAAAGACTGCCAAACTCCCAATGTGTGAAAAAAGAACAAAGCATGCAAACAATAAAAAAGTAAACAAATAATGCACAGAACATTAAGCACAGTGTCCCTGGCCATGGAGGCAGAGCAGAGGGAGGCAAATGCAGCTGGTTCAGGAGCCCAATGGCCGCAGGCCCGTCAGTTCAACACTGGGGCCAGCAAGAAACAGAGTAATAAATTGTACACTGGTTCGTCCTCAGCCCTCAGCCTCAAGAGGCATTTCAATTACTGTGGTTAAGTGCTTTACAGAGCCAATGATTGGGATTCAGTTACTGCCACAGTCTACGAGGTGTGTGGTTTCCTCAGGCATACCTAAGACTTACTGTTTGGGCTAGTGAGTTATTGGCTTGCTATGTTGGCACCAGAAGCAATGTGACACAACGGACTGTATTGGTCATTAATGCAAAATGATGCATATTACTGTATGTTTCTATGTTTCAAAGCACTTGTGACAAACTAATCTTAAAATATTAGAATCAGCTTAAAATATAAGATAAATCTATTTGTTTAAATAGTTCTCACAACACTGTGGGCTGACGGTTCTCTTCTTGTACTTCATGCTCAAAGTTGCTGGTGAACGCAGCAGGCCAGGCAGCATCTCTAGGAAGAGGTGCAGTCGACGTTTCAGGCCGAGACCCTTCGTCAGGACTAACTGAAGGAAGAGTGAGTAAGGGATTTGAAAGTTGGAGGGGGAGGGGGAGATCCAAAATGATAGGAGAAGACAGGAGGGGGAGGGATAGAGCCGAGAGCTGGACAGGTGATAGGCAAAAGGGGATACGAGAGGATCATGGGACAGGAGGCCTAGGGAGAAAGACAAGGGGGGGGTGTGACCCAGAGGATGGGCAAGAGGCATATTCAGAGGGACAGAGGGAGAAAAAGGAGAGTGAGAGAAAGAATGTGTGCATAAAAATGAGTAACAGATGGAGTACGAGGGGGAGGTGGGGCCTAGCGGAAGTTAGAGAAGTCAATGCTGATTAAAATTCAGTTATTTGTCTGTGATGTGGATGCGAATCAGGAGGTGCGAAATTTCAAGGAAAGCATTGCAAATATGGAATTGTCCTTCACTGTTTCGCACATAAAATATGTGTAATGCTGGGCATAGGCAGACTTTTCGATCAAAAGCATGTGATACCTGCTGCATCTTGTTTCATCAAATAAAGAAGCTGCTTCATATCTGCCAGTATTTTTCTCCAGTGACTTCATTCATTCAACAACAGGATGTGGCAGCAGAAGACCGAGGACGTACACTCAGATACAGGTGGTGCCTAATAAAATGGCCACTGAACGTATGCTCTATCTTCTTTCTCTCTAAGCCGCATTAGAGAGAAAATATTGACAAATTCAAAGATAGGCAAAGCTAAATTCATGATTTAGTAATATTTAATCTGCAATGTTACAAATTCAGCTGCCAAAACAATAACTAACTATTCGTCAACATTGAGATATTCATATGTGAGTTGAAACATTTGCGACAGCTGGCATATCTATTAACTGAAATGCACCTTGTATGAGAACGCTGTCTTCTCCATTACTTTTCTGAATTGATGCAACATCTTCACACATAAATAGCTCAACACCACATGGGACACATCGGATCGTACGCTGGATCAGACTTATTTATTATTTACCTAAATTGACTTCCCATTAACTAATCCCTAAAGGAATCAATTATTTAAGTATATGGAAAGAACTAAAGGTCCCAGCAGTGCTTAGAACTACAGAAACATGCCATGACCATTCAAAGTTCTAAATTCAAATTTCAGATCAAATTTATTATCAATCTAACTCTAGTTTACCATATACCAGCTTGAGATTCATTTTCTTGCAAGAGTTTACAAGTTAAAGATGAGATACAATTGAATTTAATAAAAAAACACTATACCTAAGCAAAGAGTGACAAAGAAGAAGACAAATTGTGCAATAAATAAAGGTTCCTTCAGGTTTTTATAGCCGGGAGTTGTAGTGAGGATAAGCTCCCACTACCTATCAAATGCTCCCAATGGCGTGCACTTCAAATTGCCCCTGACAACCAAGTCCAGCTCCTGGCCTTCACATGTGGCTTAGCTTCAAAGCCCAGCAGAACCATTTCTTCTGACAGGAGAAGGGGCAAAGGCAGGTTACTGCCTTAAAACCAGTCACTTAAGGCTGATAGAGCTTGTCAGCCATGGTTGGCAATTCGTCTGGGAGAAGGAAAACTCTGATTTCAAACCTCCGTTGCTTGTGGCTATACCCTGTCATAAGGAAGGCTTCAGAAGTAAACCCTGAGGGAAAAATCCAGAGCTGGAGCCCCAAAGGCACTCCTACATTGTGTTCAAAACTGACTGGCAACTCCTCTGATGTAACTGGTGGCAGGCTGTAGCGGTCTGTGCCACTCCTTTGGGTTCGTCAGCTGTGTGAAGATGGGGGTCCTGCTGCATGGGCAACAGCTTGCTCTTCATATTGAACTTCCCTGGCTTGCGCATCATGTAGTCAGCTAAACCTCCATGGTCGACCCTGACCACACAAAATAAATAATATTGAGAACAATGGTTGTAGAGTCTTTGAAAGTGAGCCCATAGGTTGTGGAATCAGTTCAGAGTTGAGGTGAGAGCAGTTACCAACACTGGATCAGCAGCCTGATGGTGGTAGGGTTAAGACTATTCTGGAACCTGATGGTTAAGCTCCTGTACCTCCTGCCCGATGGTAGCAGTGAGATGAGAACATGACCTGGATGCTGTTCTCTTGCGGCCGTGCTCTATGTAAATATGCTCGGTGGTGGGGCGGGCTTTGCCTGTGATAATGTCGGCTGCTATCCGGGAGCAGCAGGACAAGTAGACAGAGTCAACAGAGGAAAGGCTGGCTTCTGCGATGGACTGTGCAAAAGAAGACAAACTGTGTAAATAAAAATAATACTGAGAAGGTGCCTGTTAGACCACGTCCAGGTGTACCGGAGAACCTCAATGCTTTGATCTAATACAATACATCAGCTTTAAGTTCTGACATTTTCAGCTTGTGCTCAACTGAAAAGACATCCTCAACGTTGGTGCCCCGCCAGGCCCTGTCCTCATCCCCTGAATACACTCCCTACACACTCATGACATCATCACTCCCACACCGGTTAATATTCAAGATCGAAGGTTCAATTTTATTTGTCATGTGTACTTTGAAATATTTGAATGTCATTTTGCATTAACAACCAACAACTCCAGGGTATTAAACAGACATAAGATTATTTTAATTATTAACAACAACATCATTTAGAGGAGGTAACATCACACTTACAGTCATAGAGCAACAAATCATGGATACAGACCTTTCAGCCCATCCAGTCCATACTAACCATGGTGCCAACCCAACTAGTCCTGGTTTCCTGCACTCGGCCTACTTCCCTCCATGCACCTATCCAAGTGTTTCCTAAATGATACTACTATACCCGCCTCAACCAGCCCCTCCAGCAGCTCGTTCCACACAATCATCACCCTCTGTGTGGAGAGGTTGTCCCTCAGGTCCCATTTAAACCCTTCCCTTGTCAACCTAAACCTATGCTCCCTAGTTTTGTACTCCCCTGCCCTGGGGAGAAGACATCGCCCACCCTATATATGCCTCTCATAATTTTAAACATTTCTGCAGGGTTGTCACTTACCGTCCTTTGCTCCAAGGAAGTCCTGTTCATTTCATGTTCTCACACGGGTGGCACGATAGCATAGTGGTAGGCACAACACTTTGCAGTACAGACGACCTGGGTTCAATTCCTGCCGTTCCCTGTAAAGATTTTGTGCGTTCTCCCTGTGACCGCGTGGGTTTCCTCTGGTTGCTCGGGTTTCCTCCCACAGTGCTGGTTGGTAGGTTAAATGGTCGTTGTAAATTATTCCATGATTAATTGTTCTATGGTTTAATCGGTGAGTCGCTGGATGGTGCAGTTCAAAGAGCTGGAAGGGTCTGCTCTGCTCTGCATCTCTAAATGAATAAATACAGTTTGAATCCAGCTGACTAGATCTCCCTAGATTTCATGGTAACTGATCTTCCAGAGCAGCCTACCAAGGAGAATATTGCTAAAGTTCATTGGGCAGAAGACACAAAAGATTGAAAGCACGTACCACCAGGCTCAAACCTACTGTTATCTATCAACAGTCCCCTGGACTCTTGGCCTCACAATTTACCTCATGATAACTTTGCAGCTTATTTCTGCTTGTCCTGTACTTTCTCAGTAACTGTAGCCCTTCATTCTGCGTTATTTATTTTCATTTCAAGATACAACACGGCACCAGCCTAACGAGCCCGCACTGCCCAATTACACCCCTGTGAACAATTAACCTTCTAAACCCTTGTCTTTGGAATGTGGGATGAAACCGGAGCACCCCAAGGAACCCCATGTGGTCAAGGGGAGAGCGTACATACACCTTACTGATAACAGCGAATTCAAACTGGGTTACTGATATTATAATAATGTTAAGCTAATGTTACGCTACTATGTCACCTAACACCTCATTCTGTTACTGTTTTCCTTTGTCCTACCTCAATCCAATTCTGTAATCAAATGATACAAAAGGGTGGTATAGAAAACAAAGTTTTACACTGCACCTGGCTACTTGGGACAGTAATGAACCAATTTACCAATTTACAGATTCGCAGATGGCCCACTGTGGTGGGCTGTAACTCAAATAATGACAGTGGGAGTAAGACAGACAGCCTACTGACATGGTGACAAGACAACAATCTCTCCCTTGGTCAAAGAGTAGGTCATTGACTTCAGGAATCAGGGCAGAGTACAAGCCCCTGTTTGTGTCAGTAGTTGGGGTTGTCGTGTGTTTATGTGTTTAACATTGAAGTAATATTTGAGTAATTTTTTAAATATGTTGTTGATTAAGCATTCTTCTTTGTTTCAAATAGCCCATTAAGGGTTATATGTATAAATGCATGAATTGCATACATCAATACGCTACACATGATATGTGCCCACCTTGCTTAAAGTAAACTCAAAATTAGACCTGTATTTTGTACTCCCGTCTCTTCCTTCAAATTAATTTAATGTTTTGAAGTTATAAGCCATAACAGAGGTGGTTTAGACCTTTAAATTCTGAGGTGTAAATATCACCAATGATTTCACTTGATCTAGATAGATGGACACTATGGACAAGAAAGCACAGCAGTCCCTCTATTTCTTCGGATGGCTAGGGAAATTCAGCATGCCCAAAAGACTTTTGCCGATTTTCACAGATGCACCATAGGAATATCCTATCCTGATTCATCACAGCTTGGTACAGCAACTGCGCTGGCAAAGACTGCAAGAAATTTCAGTGAGTTGTGAACACAGTTCAGCACATCACAGAAACCAGTCTCTACCATGGGCTGCCTATGCTTCTCACTGCCTTGGTAAAGCAACCAACACAATCAAATACCCCACCCACACAGACATTCTCTCTTCTTCCTCTCTCCCACCAGGAAGAAGATACAAAATTCTGATAACACATACCGAGAGGCTCAAGGATAGTTCTGTCCCATTGTAATAAACGAATAATCAGAATTTGTGCATGATTAAGATGAACTCTTGACCTCACAGTCTACCTTGTCATGGCCCTTGAACTTTATTTGTCTTCATGCACTACATGTCTTCTGTCACAGTTCCACTCTATTCTGTATTCTGTGTTCTTTATAATTCTGTACTTCCTCAATATACTTATAAAAGGAAGGATCTGCCTGGATAACATGTCTTTCATCTGACAATAGTAAATCAATTCCAATTGTCAATTAATTTTCTCTCTGAGGAAAGGTTGATCAAACTAGGACTTTTCTCTTTGGAACGAAGGATAATGAGAGGTGATTTGATAGAGGTGTACAAGATGATAAGAGACATAGATCAAGTAGACAGGGCAGAGATTTTTCCCAGGGTGGAAATGGCTAATACAAGACCATAAGATATAGGAGCAGAAGTAGGCCATTCAGCCCATTGAGTCTGCTCTGCCATTCAATCATGGGCTAATCCAATTCCTCCAGTCATCCCCACTCCCCTGCTTTCACCCCATACCCTTTGATACCCTGGATAATCAAGAACCTATCTATCTCTGCCTTAAATACACCCAATGACTTGGCCTCCAAAGCCACTCATGGCAACAAATTCCACAAATTTATCAGCCTCTGACTAAAGTAATTTCTCCGCATCTCAGTTCTAAAAGGATGTCCTTCAATCCTGAAGTCGTGCCCTCTTGTCCTAGAATCCCCTACCATGGGAAATAACTTTGCCATATCTAATCTGTTCAAGACTTTTAACATTCAAAATTCTTCTATGAGATCCCCCCTCATTCTCCTGAACTTCAGGGAATACAGCCCAAAAGCTGCCAGACGTTCCTCATACGGTAACCCTTTCATTCTTGGAATAATTCTCATGAATCTTCATTGAATCCTCTCCAATGTCAGTATACTTTTTCTAAAATAAGGAGCCCAAAACTGCACACAATACTCCAAGTGTGGTCTCACGAGTGCCTTACAGAGCCTCAACACCACATGCCAGCACTTATATTCTATACCTCTAGAAATGAATACCAACATTGCATTCACCTTCTTCACAACCGACTCAACCTGGAGGTTAACCTTTAGGGTATCCTGCACAAAGATTTCCAAGTCCCTTTGCATCTCTGCATTTTGAATTCTCTCCCCATCTAAATAATAGCCTGCCTGTTTATTTCTTCCACCAAACTGCATGACCATACACTTTCCAACATCCAGCCATGCAGGCTCTCTGTTTCCTCAATACTACCCACTCCTCCACCTATCTTTGTATCATCAGAAAATTTAGCCACAAATCCATTAATCCCATAGTCGAAATCATTGACATACATCATAAAAAACAGCGGTCCCAACACCAACCCCTGTGGAACTCCACTGGTAACCGGCAGCCAGCCAGAATAGGATCCCTTTATTCCCACTCTCTGTTTTCTACTGACCAGCCAATGCTCCACTCATGCTAGTAACTTCCCTGTAATTCCATGGGCTCTTATCTTGCTAAGCAGCCTCCTGTGCGACACCTTGTCAAAGGCCTTCTGGAAATCTAAGTACATCATGTCTGCTGCATCTCCTTTGTCTACCCTGCTTGTAATTTCCTCAAAGAATTGCAGTAGGTTGGTCAGGCAGGACTTTCCTTACAGGAAATCATGCCTCCAGGTACACCGTAATCTCATCCCTAAGGGGGCATAATTTTAAGACGTTTGGTTGAAAGTATGAGGGGGAGTGTCTGAGATATGTTTATTTACACAGAGGGTGATGGATGCATGGATCGTCCTGCTAGGGCTGGTGGTAGAGGCAGCACGGTAGCGCAGTTGTTAGCACAATGCTTTACATTACCAGCAACTCGGGTTCAATTCCCGCTGCTGTCTGTAAGGAGGTTCTATGTTCTCCCCATGATTATGTGGGTTTCCTCCGATAGTCCAAAGAGGCACCGGTTAGTAGGTTAACTGGTCGTTATAAATTGTCCTGTGGCTAGGCTACGTTAAACCAGAGGTTGCTGGGCGGTACAGATTGAGTTGCTGGAGGGGCCTGATCGGCACTGTATCTCAATAAACAAATAACTTAGGGGCATTTAGAAACCCTTAGATAGGCACATGGATGACAGATGATAAATGGAGGGCTATATGAAAAGAAAGGTTGGATTGATCTTAGGCTATGTTAAAAGGTCGGTACCAAATCACAGGGCCAATGGCCTGTACTGTGTTCTCTGTTCTGTGTTCTTTGTATGAGGGCATCACAGATTGACAGGACAACAGCATCCCATATGATCTTTATTCTGGCACCAGTACAAGTACAGGATGGAAGTTTGCCAATGTGATGGAGTCCACCTGATCTGGCTGAGAGCATGGTACAGCAGCAAGTCCATAGTACAAATGTTTCCAATCTTTTTTATGCCTTGGGCCAACACCATTAAGAAACGGGTCTGTTGGGAACCCCTGCCATGGAGAATGGTGACAAGTGCCTGCAATGGGAAAACATGGGCGTCTTAGGAAAAGCAAAACCATTGTTCACTCTGAGACAGAGAAAGATCCGAACTGCTGCTTTAGCCATTACAGATAAAGAGAAAACTAAATGATATAAAGTGGGTAAAGCAGGAGAGGCAAACTGGCAATGTGGAAACCAGATGTGCAGCAGATACACTGCTTGGAATGTGTAACCCAACAACATTGTGCAGAAGATAAGGTGCTAAATGGATGAATTACAGCAACCACTTCGACTTAGTGGGTGTGATATGATAGCCATTGCTGAGATACGCCATGCTAAATGGTCTAAAAGTAATACATTTGAGCAGTAGGATAAGTCTTAGAGATTAAGGATGAAAAGAGGTTATAACAAAAGTCAGGCAGACAGAAGAAATGATTTAGGGTGAATGTAGGAATCAAAACCAAGTTATTAACTGCAGGGTAGCACAAGTTTCTGCAAAATGAACCAGTACAGATCACAAGAGTTTAAAAGTTCAATGTTCAAATTTTAAAGATAATTTATTGTCAAAGTGACCCTGAAATTAGTTTTCCTACAGGCATTCACAGTGGAACAGAGAAATACAATTGAATCAATGAAAAGATACACACAAAGTATGTTAAGCAACCGATGTGCAAAAGAAGCCAAACGGAGTAAATACAAACAAATAAATAAACACATAGATTTTTTCAACGATGCAGTAGCAGTCAAACTGATGTAGGAGGTCTCATGCATATTGGGGAGCGAGAGATTTTAAAAAAGGAGCTTTCCTGGAATTCAGCTTTTTATGGTGGCATAATCATGATTTATTAGCAAGAGCAAATAAGAATAAGGCGGGGCAAGTGGAGTGGCCATTGTGTGAGTGGATCTGTGTTAGACTGGGGAGACTTTGGCTTATCAGGCTTGGGAGAGGTAGGTATCTGTTGAGTTTCTTCTTCTTTCTTCTTCTTCGTTCTTCACTCTTCACTCACATATTTAGAGCAGTGAGGATGGCGCCAGGGTCTGTGATGTCCTCTCGATGTGAGATGTGGGAATTCTAGGAGACTTCCAACCTCCCAGATAACCACATCTGCACCAGATGCACCAAACTGCAGGTCCTCAGAGAACATGCCAAGGAGCAGGAGCTGCAGTTTGATGACTTTTGGCTCAAATGGGAAACTGAACAGGTGATAGATAGGAGCTGCAGAGAGGTAGGCTGCAGAGAGGTAAGTTACAGAAAGCAGGTAAATGGGTGACTGACAGGAGAGGAAAGGGAAGAGGAGAGTCAGTACAGTGCACCCCTGTAGACGTTCCCCTCAATAGTAAGTATACTGCTTTGGATACTGTTGAGGGATATGACTTACTGGGGGAAGCCACAGTGACAGGGTCTCTGGCACTGAGACTGGCTCTGTGGCTCAGAAGGGAAGGGTGAAAATAAGAGTGCAGTAGGGATAGGAGATTCCATAATTAGAGGACGTGAGATTCTGTGGATGAGGTAGAGACACCCGGATGGTAAGTTGCCTCTCAGGTCCCAGGGTCAGGGACATCTCGGAATGGGAGGACAATGTTCTAAAGGGGGAGGGTGAGCAGCTTGAAGACTTGGTACATATTAGCACCAATGACAAAGGTAGGAAAGAGGAGGTGGTCCTGGGGAGAATATTCAGGGAGCGAAGTGGGAAGTTGAAAAGCAAGACCTCCAGGGTAGCAATCAAAAAGAGTGATGGATACAGGACTGAAGCTATTATATTTGAATGTGTGCTGTATACGAAATAAGATAAATAACCTTGTAGCGCATTTCGAGATTGGCAGGGTTGAAATTGAGGGCATTACTGAGTCGTGGCTAAAAAAAAATTATTGTTCGGAGCTTAGAATCCAAGGATACATATTATATCAAAAAGACAGGCAAGTAGGTGGTGGGGGAGGCGTTGGCATGGCTCTGTTGGTTAAAAAATGAAATCAAATTCTTAGAAAGAGGTGACATAGGATCTGAAGATACAAAATCATTGTAGGTAGAGTTAGAAACTGCAAAGGTAAGAAGTTACTGATGGAGGATATATACAGACCATGATATGGTCTACCAATTACAATGAGATATAGAAAGGTATATCAAAAAGGCAATCTCACAATACCCATGGGGGATTTCAATATGCAGGTACATTGGGAAAATCAGGTTGGTGTTGCATCCTAAGAGAGAGAATTTGTAGAATGCATACAAGATAGCTGTTTAGAGCATCTTGTGGTTGAGCCCATTAAGGGATCAGCTATTCTGGATTGGGTGTTGTGTAATGAACCAGATTTGATAAGGGAGCTTACGGTAAAGGAACCTTTAGGAGACCATGATTACAATGTAATAGACTCACCATGCAATTTGAGAGGGAGAAGTTAAAGTCAAATGTATCAGTATTACAGTGGAGTAAGTGGAATTACTGATGAATTCAAGAGGATCTGGCTAAAGTTGATTGGAACGAGACACTAGTAGGGATGAAAGCAGAGCAGCAGTGCTCTGGAGATTTTGGGAGCATTATGGAAAGTGCAGGATCAATACATCCCAAAGAAGAAGTTTGTTAAAGGCAGGATGATGCAATGGTAGCTGACAAGGAAAGTCAAAGCAAAAGGTAGGGCATATAAGACAGCAAAAATTAGTGGGAAGTTAGAGGATTGGGCAACTTTTAAAAAGCAACAGAAGGCAAATAAGAAAGCCATGGGGGAGGGGGAAATGAAATATAAAGGTAATCTAGCTAACTATATCAAAGAGGTACCAAACTTTTTTTTCAGATATATAAAGGGTAAAAGAGAGGTGAGAATAGATATTGGACCACTGGAAAATGACTCTGGAGAGGTAGTAATGGGAACAAGGAAATGGCAGATGAACGGAATATGTGTAAAAGGTTCCAGTGCTTTCCCGACACATATGACGGAAAAACTTTTCTTGGGCTTACTTGTACCCAGCTGGAAGCCTGAGAAGAGTTTATTCAAACTGAATAAGTATGTTGCATCAGTCTTCACTGTAGCAGTATGCTGGAATTTCAAGAGAGTCAGGGGGCAGAAGTGGGTTCAATTGCTATTACAAGGGAGAAATTGCTTAGGAAACTGAAAGTTCTGAAGGTAGATAAGTCATCACGACAAAATGGACTGCACACCAGAGTTCTGAAAGAACTGGCCGCAGAGACTGAGGAGGTGTTAGTAATGATCTTTCAAGATTCTGGAATGGCTCCGGAAGACTGGAAAATTGCAAATGTCACTCCACTCTTCAAGAAGGAAGAGAAGCAGAAGAAAGGAAATTATAGGACAGTTAGCTTGACCTCAGTGATTGGGAAGATGTTGGAGTTGATTGTTAAAGATGGGTTTTTGGGGTACTTGCAGGTACATATTAAAATGGGCCAAAGTCAGTATGATTTCTTTAAGGGAAAAACTTGCCTGAAAAATCTGCTGAAAATTTTTGAAGAAATAACAAGCAGGATAGACAAAGGAGTCAGTGGATGTTGCTTATTTGGATTTTCAGAAGGCCTTTGACAAGGTGCCATACATGAAGCTGCTTGGCAAGATAAAACCCATGGTATTACTAGCATTGGCTGATTGACAAAAGGCAAAGAGTGGGAATAAATTGAGCCTTTTCTGATTGGCTGCTGGTAACTAATGGTGTTCCACAGTGGTCAAGATTGTGACCACTTCTTTTTACGTTAGAGTTGCTTCTGTACTTCTCTAGAAACTTCTTAGTTTTCAGTAGCAACATCACACCACTTGAATGTGGCTATTATATAGGCTAATTGTGTTATCTCTAGTCCGAGTTTGAGATGACTATGACTTCTTTTTCCTTTTTCTTAGTTCTCTTAGCTGCTCTTTCTTGTTAGTTTTTCACTTTTGTAACATTTTAAAAAATAATCAGAACCAATCATTTTTATGCCACGTTCTTGACTTCCAAAGAACTTTTGATAATGGAAGTATCAGAATCCAACACAGAAAAAACAGCACAAGAGAAGAGGAGCTGGCATAACACACACAAACTGGCATGCTAGCGTAGCAGTTAGCATGATGCTATTACAGCTTGGGGTGTCCTGGAGATTGGAGTTCAGTTCTGGTGATGTTTGTATGTTCTCTCCATGAATCACATGGGTTTCCTCCAGGTACTCCGGTTTCCTCCCACATTCTTAAGATGTACCAGTTAGTAATTTGTCATTGTAAATCGTCCTATGATTAAGCTAGGGTTAAATAGGTAGATTGCTGTATCTCTAAAATTAAAACAAAATTGCTGGAGGAACTCAGGTCAGGCAGCAACTATTGAGGGGAGTAAAGAGTAAACAGTTCGGGCCGAGACCCTGATGAAAAGTCTCAGCCTGAAACACTGACTGTTTATTCCCCTCCATAGATACTGTCTGACCTGCTGAGTTCCTCCAGCACCTTGAGTGCATTGCTCAAGATTTACAGCATCTGCAGAATCTCTCGTGTCTAGAATAGGAGCAGGAGTAAGCCACTCGGACAATCAAGATCATGCCGACCTTCAGTAAGAATCATGGCCAATCTCTGATGGCTATTCAAATTCTTCTGTGCCATTTCTCCATATACCTCAGCTCCACCATCAATCAAGTATTTATTCACCTCCACTTTGAATGCTTCTAATTGATCCAGCTTCCACCACACAATGGGGCACTGTGCTTCAGAGAGAAAACCATAAGACCATAGGAGCATTTGGTCTATCAAGTCTACTCCGCTATTCCATTCTGGCTGATTTATTATCCCTCTCAACTCTATTCATCTGCCTTGACACCCTTACTAATCAAAAACCTATCAACAATGACCTGGCCTCCGTAGCCGTTTGTGGCAATGAATTCCACAGATTTATCACCCTCTGGCTAAAGAAATTCCATCGCATCTCTCTTCTAAAGGGACATCCTTCTGTTCCAGGGGTTCCCAAATGGGGTCCATGAATCCTTTGCTTAATGGTATTGGCCTATGGCATAAAAATGTTGGGACATCTGCTCTATTAAAGTACATAACCATACATTTCCCTATTCCCTTTCACTATCTCAATGTATTGATGTGATGAAATCATCTGTATGGATGGCCTGTAAAACACAGATTTTCATTGTCACCCCTCGACACAGTCAGTATGACAACAATAAACCAATTCTAATCTGAATTCCAGGCAGAGTCCTTGGATATTTTTAAGGAAGAGGCAAATGAATTTTTTATAAGCTGTAGGAGAGATGTCGTTTAGTTGGAAAGAAGATTTACAAGGGTATTACCAGGACTCAAGGGACTGAGTTTTAGGGAAAGTTCAATTTAAAGTTTAAGTTCAAATTCAGTTTATTGACATTCAGCTGCACGCATGCATACGACCAAATGAAACAACACCTTTGGACCAAGGTGTACAACACAGTACATATAACTCATACACATAACACTTAAAATAATATTATCACAAATAAATTAACAATAATAAGGGGCATTTAAAAAGTAAACAGCATAACGCTACTGGCACTTCCTATGTGATAAAACCTGGATGGTGGCAGGGAGTTCAGTAGACTCATGGCCTGGGGAAAGAAGCTGTTTCCAATCCCTCTGGTTCAAGATGGCACTACTGAAGATGAGTGACAACTTACTGGCGGTTCCTAAAGCAAGAAATACAACTAAATACTTTAGGGTTTCTTGTTTTGTGGCTGCCTGTAAGCAAACAATACTCAAGGTTGTACAGTATAATTAATTATAATTTGATTACTAGCGGGTGGTGAAAACTGCCCAGAGGATTATCGGCACCCAATTGCCAACCATTGAGAACATTTATCATAGACGCTGCCTGGGCAGGATGAAATGCATTATCAAGGATGCATCTCACCCCAACCATGGACTTTCTACTCTCCTCCCATCCGGTAGGCGCTACAGGAGCCTCCGCTCCCGCACCAGCAGGCACAGGAAGAGCTTCTTCCCTGAGGCTGTGACCCTGCTGAACCTCACATCACAGCGCTAAGCAGTATTGCACCCATATTGTACTTTTTCCGTACTTTTATATTTGTATGTTGTAGCACTTAATTTTTATTTGTAGTTATTTCGTAAATAACACTATTCTTTTGCACTTCTGGTTAGATGCTAATTGCATTTCATTGGCTTTGTATCTGTACTCAGCACAATGACAATAAAGTTGAATCTAATCTAATCTAATAAATATACTTTGAACTTTCTTGTCCTAATGATATGGAACCTCCTACCTGATGGTAGGGAGTCAAAGAGATTGTTAGACAGATGGGAGAGATCACTGACCATGCTGAGGGCCACACACACACACACAGATAAATATCTCTGCTGGGTGGAATAGAGACCCCATTGATCCTCTCAGCAGTCTTCACAATCCTTTATCTCTCTCTCTCTCTCTCTGGCTATCCATCCCATAGGATGATGATGGTTCCTTTCAGTCAGTTACTGGGGTGGTACCCCACTCCTCAGAAAGGAACAGCGTGTGCGTGAGTGGATTTTAGGTGAGTAGGGGGTTGCACAGGTCCAGACCCACCCTCTCGACATCCCCTCCTGGATCCAGCAACATGGTAGGGTCCAAGACAGCTGGGGGAAGTTCTGTTTCAGTGAATGGCCAGGCCAAGCTTCAATGAAAGGGATGCCCTTTCCGCACTTCACGGCACGTGTTTGCTAGATGGCCGTTGACCCTACGAGAGGGTTCATCTGCCCTTTGACAGGTCACTCGTCTGAGTGCTACTGGTACCATGTAACCCAGCACTACCTGTCGCATGGTCGGGTGGTCGGCGACTAAACCGACTCCCCCACCAGGCTTGCCTGGTGAGAAAGGTGGCTAGTCCTTTATAAGGACTTGCAGACAGATGCCGTGCAATTCCTGTACCAGATAGTGATGCGGCTAGTCGGAACATTCTCGATGATGATCTTGTAAAAACTGGTTAGAATGGCTGAGCAGGCTAGGATCTTACTCCTCCTAACACAGGAGACAGAGGGGGGACATCAGAGAAGGATATAAAATCATAGGTGGCATATGTAAGGTAAATGCCAACATTTTCCCCCAGGAAAGAGAATAAAAAATACTATAGGGAATCGGCTTATTATGAGAGGGGAAGATTTAATCTGGACGTAAGTGGCAACTTTGTCACGTAGAGGGTCTGATCCAGACTCAGATTCAGATTTATTTATCATGTATGCATCGAAACGTACAGTGAACTGCGTCATTTACTGTCACAATGTACGCTGGCCATGATGAAACCCAAGTGTAGAGGGACGTCACACTCCCATGTAGAGATCTCAAACAAAGTTTAAACACAGGAACACGAGGAAATCTGCAGATGCTGGAATTTCAAGCAACACATATAAAAGTTGCTGGTGAACGCAGCAGGTCAGGCAGCATCTCTAGGAAGAGGTACAGTTGACGTTTCAGGCCGAGACCCTTCGTCAGGACTAACTGAAAGAAGAGCTAGATCTCTTACTAGCAACATTTATGTGTGTTGCTTTAAACACAGGAACTCCTAAAGAACACTGAGCAACACCACGAGAGAAAAAACATTCAGAATCAGGTTTATTATCACCGGCATGTGACGTGAAATTTGTTAACTTAGTAGCAGTAGTTCAAAGCAATACATAATCTAGCAGAGAGAGAAAAAATGATAATAAATAAAATTAAAACATAATAATAAATAAACAAGTAAATCAATTACATATATTGAATAGATTTTTAAAATGTACAAAAACAGAAATACTGTATATTAAAAAAAGTGAGGTAATGTCCAAAGCTTCAATGTCCATTTAGGAATCGGATGGCAGAAGGGAAAAAGCTGTTCCTGAATCGCTAAGTGTTTGCCTTCAGGCTTCTGTGTCTTCTACCTGATGGTAACAGTGAGAAAAGGGTATGCCCTGGGTGCTGGAGGTCCTTAATAATGGATGCTGTCTTTCTGAGACACTGCTCCTTGAAGATGTTCTGGGTACTTTGTAGGCCACTGCCCAAGATGGAGCCAGCTAGATTTACAACCTTCTGCAGCTTTTTTCAGTCCTGTGCAGAAGCCCCTCCATACCAGACAGTGATGCAGCCTGTGAGAATGCCCTCCATGGTACAATTAGAGAAGTTCCTGAGTGTATTTGTTGACATGCCAAAATCTCTTCAAACTCCTAATGAAGTATAGCTGCTGTCTTGCCTTCTAACTGCATCGATATGTTGGGACCAGGTTAGATCCTCAGAGATCTTGCCACCAAGGAACTTGAAACTGCTCACTCTCTCCACTTCTGATCTCTCTGTGAGGATTGGTATGTGTTCCTTCGTCTTACCCTTCCTCAGAACTAGGTACAAAGGAATGCCTGCTTGAATAGTACACGTAACCCGAAGCTCTGAGCCTATCAAAATAAACTTAACAATGTTAAAAATTAATGATAGCAGTCAAACCACAATTAACCAATTAAGGAGCTCTGGAAAGCATGGAGCCCAACGCTCTCTGGCTCCCCACACTGGTCCAGAGAGCTCATTACAATTTGCATTAACACCAGCACAAGCAAGGATGTGCAGGGGAAGCCCGTACGTGTCGCCACACAACCCGGTACCAACATAGTATGTCCACATTGTTCAGCAGAACAGCACAAGCAATATCAACAACAAAACAACAGAAGGGCAGTAAAACAAGATCCCTTCTCAACCTCTAACATATACAGAATACAGACAGGTGCACACACACACAATACACACACAGATACACAAAACACACACAATACACAACACACACACACACACACACACAGATACACAACACACAATACACACTCAAAACCTTCAAACCCAGGACAGGTCACCTTTGAGCCTCCAGTCCTTAGTCCCAGACTCTCAGACTCAATCATGTGATAAATTAATGGAAGAAACTGTCACAGAGTTGGGAGGGAGGTAATGGAATATATTAACACTTGACAAGGGGCCTACCAGAAGATGGTAAAGAAGAGAACCTGATGAGACTGGATGAGATTCCAATCGAGGCGGAAATCCTAAACACTATCACAGATTTAACCAAAGTTGAGCTGACGATTGAGCACTGAACTTCTGTCTGTCTGTATCTTGTTTTACGGCGGTTGGCATCCAGCTTAATGGTGCATTACCGCCACCCTCTGCTCCAGAATGTGCACTAGACATACATTCTAAATCCCTACACCCAATCGCGCCCGCACACACACACACACACACACACACACACACACACACACACACACAAACCTACACTTCACCCTCCCATCTTTGACCATCCTAGTATCCTATTCCTGTTTATTCATCATATTCTATAAAAAAACCCTGTACCCCTTAAAAACGCTAAAAATACCCGGACGTGCTCTCTCACCCATGCCCAGCAACCCTTTTAGTGTGAATTCCTACATCCCCGAGCACTGAACTTGAGTTTGAGTGCTCTTTAAATATCCAAATCTTTGTGCCAAACCATGGCTGCCAATTAGCAGAGTGGGGTGGAATCCTTAAAGGGACCACGCCAGCTATCCATACTCCAGAGAGTGGGAGCGTATAAACGCTGGAGGCTGGCGCAGTTGGGTTCGTACTGCAATACAACATTTAAAGGATGCTTGTACTGCTACATGGATCAGAAACAGATACAGACAAAGTGCAGATAAATTGGATTTGCTTATGCAGACATCTTGGTCAGCATGGACGACATGAGCAAAGGGCCTGTTTCCCTGTTGTACAGTTCTCTGACTTCCCTTTCTGGAGTGAAGGAGGATGAGAGGTGACTGGATAGATGTGTGGTGGTGGTTGTCTCTCGGGGTCCGAGGAAGACTAAACATTGTGCAGTTATCTATGGATACGCATGTGGCTTTGGAGGCCGAAGGCCGAAGCACACATGCGGTTGCAGGTTGGACGTGGAATGTCGGTTGTTAGAACAGGTGCATACACAGCTTTGTGGTGTTGGTCTCGTGCTGCTGCAAGGCGCCGATTTCAGTCATCCTCAAAGTCAGATGCAGCTTTTCTGGTCAGGGTGCACCATGCAGCCCTGTCAGCTGCGGACTCTTCAAGTTGTCGAGGCTGGAGGTCTGCCCATTTGATGTACGATTTCAGATTGTCTTTGAATCTTTTTTTTGGGGCGGCCCTGATTGCGGCTGCCATGATCAAGCTCACCGTAGAGCAGCTGCCTGGGGATCCTTGTTTCACCCATATGGATTACAATGCCTGTCCAGCGTAGCTGGGCCTGGAGGATCCTTGCCTCAGTGCTTGTGCTGTTGGCTCTGTCAAGGACTTCCTGGTTGGTGATTCGGTCCTGCCATCGAATCCTCATGATCGACCACAGAGAGCGCATGTGAAACTGCACCAGCTGTTTGATGTGCCTGCGGTACAGGGTCCAGGTTTCGCAGCCATACAGGAGAGAGGTGAGGACCACAGCCTTGTACACCTTGAGCTTGGTTGAAAGCTGAATGCCCTTGTGCTCCAGAACTTTGACACGGAGTTTCCCGAGTGCCTGGCTGGCTTTCTGGATCCTTGCTATGATCTCTTTGTCAAGAGATCCATCACTGGAGATGGTGCTTCCTAGGTACTTGAAGCTCTCCACATTCTTCAGGACAGTGCCGTCGATGGTGACGCATGGCTGAGGAGGGTGACTGTTTGGTGCAGGTTGTAGGAGAACTTCTGTCTTACCGAGGCTGATTGTCAGGCCGAACAGCTTTGAGGCTGCAGGGAATTTGTCAACAATCGTCTGCAGGTGGTTCTCCTGGTGGGCCATGAGGGCACAATCATCAACAAACCGGGCTGCAGTGATGAGCTTCCTCAATGTTTTGGTCCTTGCAGCGCAGATAGAATGGACAGCCAGAGACTGTTCCCAGGGTGGAAATGACTAAATCGAGGGGGCATAATTTGAAATTGATAGGGGAAAGTATGGGGAGAGGGTTATCCAAGGTAGGTTTTTTTACACAGAGAGTGGTAGGTATGTGGAACGCACTGCCGGGGTGATGATAGAGGCAGATACATTAGGGACATTAGGAGACTGTTAGATAGACACATGGATGATAGAAACATGGAGGGCTATCTGGAAGAGAAGGGTGAGACTGATCTTAGAATTGGTTAAAAGGTCAGCACAACATCGTGGGCTGAAGACTCTGTACTGATCAACACTCTATGTTCTATCACTCTATGACTCTAAGTTCAAGGTGCTACGTTGAATTAAGGTTATCGTCAAATCATCCATGATCATATTAAATGCCAGAGTAATTATGAGAGCCTGCGATATCTATCCCTGCTCCTAAGCTGTTAATCTGCGGGCTCTTGAACATCACATTTTGGTGCTGTTAGGCCTACGACCCACCTGCAGTTACCTTGTTCATCCAGTACTTTGGGGGGAGGGTGGAAGTGTGGCAGGAAGGGAGGAGGATGTCCCTGTTAACTTGCTCCTGGGGCTGGCTAAGATAGTTATCTGTGGGTCTTGGAGATGGCCAGCAGAGGATTCTGACCAGGCTGACTGGCTGGTGATGTTCAGAGAGTGTGTCCTATGCCAGGCAGCTGTGGGAAAAAAAATAAAACACAGCATCCATGGGTAACATGGAGGTATTTCAAGACCGTTGGGCACCGCAGGGGAATAACTGCCATTCTCGCTGAGCATGGGAATATGTAAATTTAATCTGTATTAGTCATGACGTCTGGTTGTTGTTTGTAATGTGATTGTGGAACAACACTGTTGTGGTTTGAATTTATAATAAATGTATTTTTTTGTAAAATAAGAAGAACGCTGGTGGTGAGAGGCAAACTGACCTGGGATCTACTCTCACGCATCTTGAGACTACCTGAGTTTCAAGGGCTGGCATCGCTGAGCCCTTCGGGCAGTTGCCATAGCGACGGGCTTCGGTCCCAGTCCATTCACGACCTGAAAAGTTTCAGCGCGCTGTACAAACAACCAGAACTTTGCTGTTTACACTTAAACAATGCAACGGTCTCGCCTTTGTGTGGTACACATCACCCTCTAAATGAGATGCACTACTGAATCAGAGATCGACGTCTCTGGTAGCATTTGAACAAGGCAGGCTTTGACACATAGCTGGCAACAAATCTCAGTATCACTGGATTATTAATTAATTCAACCCTGTCCAATTTTCTTTGAGTTTATTTTTAATCTTAGTCAAATTTTATTTGTGATATTTTATGGCCCGGTGGACCGAGAATAGTCTAATAGCAAATTAAGAGGGATTATAAGTAAGCGTTGTTTATATAATTTCACATTAAATTAAAAAGACTGTGGAATTAAACTTTTCAGGCTGAAATGATATATCGTTGGCTTTCAGTTTTGCCAATTTGTCATGAAATATATTCATCTGCTAAAGTGATCGTAGCACGGCAATTATGTTGGAGACAAAGGAAACTGCAGATACTGGAAGCTGGGGCAATATTCAAGATGCTGGAAAAACACATCAGGTTAGATAGCATCTGTAGAGGGAAATGAACAGTTGTCATTTCAGGATCCTACATCTGGACTTGTCTTGAAAGATTTACACCACCAGGTTCAGGAGTAGTTATTATCTCTTAGCCAACAGGCTCTTGAACCAGAGGGGATAACTTCACATAAGTTCAACTTACTTACTCACTGCTCATCACACTGCTGGTGTTTCAGGCAGCAATGAAGGTCCTCCATCTCTGGCGGTGTTCAGGGCTTCCTTCATCGTGTCAGTAGCTTTCTCTTGCTTTCCACTACTGCCAGTCATGTAAGTCCCAGCTGGAGACTCAGGAATATCGCCAAGCTCCGATGTAGAAGGATTCTTCATCACTGTTTCCATAACAATTTTGCTTTACAAGTCAGGGTTGTTAGTCATAAGCTGAATCCCCAAATTTGGACGACAGGTGGACCACTCTTAGTCTGGGCCTATATCCTTTGACCTATTTGGCATGCGTGACCCTACGAAGAGCCAAAGCTTAAAGTCCAGACTCCAGCCAACATAGCTCTCCAGGCCACTGAGGTACACAAGCCTTCAATCCTTACAACTCTTGGAGGATTTAAGTTCAAGTTCAAGCTTAATTATTATTCAACCAGATGTGAATACATGAACACAGCCAGATGAATCAGTGTTACTCTGGGGCCAAGGTGCAAATCAAGAGTACCAACAGTCATGTACAGCATAAAGCACACATAACACATTTAAGAGAGCAAGCACATATAAGATATCAGTAAAATACAGTCACACAAAACATATATGGTACAAGACCCCAAGTCCGTGATTGTTGCAGCAATCTGCAGTAGAACACAATACGGCTTGTCTTCTGCCAAGGGAACACTAGGAGGCAGCACCACCTCCAACTTGGACTCTACCCCACACTGTCATCAGCTCTCCAGTGGAGTGCACTGACTCCAACGCCCCTCTCACTTGCCCCATCTCTAAACTGTTCCTACAACCTATGGACTTACATTCAAGGAATCACTGCCACATCTTCTCGATATTTATTTTATTATTATTATTTTTTTAAATTTTTTTCTCAGCTCCAGCTGGTAAAACCTGAGGTATGGGCATAACCAAGAACACTCATTTCTCAATTGCTAGGAACTTTCGGACTATTCTAGTGGGGTTTAGTACTGTGGCTTTCTGGAGATTTACATAAATATTGCTATGCAGGCCTAATTGTTTAATGCCTTTGTGTGGTGGCTTTGGGAATGGAATCAGTTGTAGATATTACTATTGGAACAACATATACCCTGTTCATGTTCCATAGTCTTTCAATTTCCTCTTTTATTTCAGCATATTTCTGGTGTTTGACAAATGTACCAAGGCACAGTGAAGAACTTTGTTTTGTATGCCATCCATACAGATCATTTCACAAGCTTTTCACTTTACCTCAGTAGACGTGGAAATAAGAAACCTATTCCAGTTTCAATCCATCAGTGCTTTCAGGCTATACACAGAAAAACAATGAAAACAGAACGCGGAATAAAGTGCTACAGTTACAGAGAAAGTGCGGTGCAGGCAGACACTGTGAGGTCAAGAGTCCATCTTACTGTACCTGAGAGCTGTTTAATAGTCTGAAGTCAGCAGGGTAGAAGCTATCCCTGAGCCTGGTGGTGCCTACTAGTCAGAGTCATACTTTATTGATCCCGGGGGAAATTGGTTTCCGTTACAGTTGCACCATAAATAATTAAATAGTAATAAAAACATAAATAGTTAAATAGTAATATGTAAATTATGGCAGGAAATAAGTCCAGGACCAGCCTATTGGCTCAGGGTATCTGACCCTCCAAGGGAGGAGTTGTAAAGTTTGATGGCCACAGGCAGGAATGACTTCCTATGACGCTCTGTGTTGCATCTCGGTGGAATGAGTCTCTGGCTGAATGTACTCCTGTGCCCAACCAGTACATTATGTAGTGGATGGGAGACATTGCCCAAGATGGCACGCAACTTGGAGAGCATCCTCTTCTCAGACACCGCCGTCAGAGAGTCCAGTTCCATCCCCACAACATCACTGCCTTACGAATGAGTTTGTTGATTCTGTTGGTGTCTGCTACCCTCAGCCTGCTGCCCCAGCACACAACAGCAAACATGATAGCACTGGCCACCACAGGCTTGTAGGACATCCTCAGCATCGTCCAGGCAGAGGGGAGCAGAGAGAATGTCTAGGGTGGGTGGGGTCTTTAATTATGCTGGCTGCTTTCTTGAGGCAGAGGGAAGTGTGGTCAGAGTCCATGGAGGGGGAGGTTGGTTCCTAAGAAGTGCTGATCTGTGTCCCCAACTCCCTGCAGTTTCTTTTGGTCATGGGCAGAGCAGTTGCCGTACCAAGCCTTGATGCATCCAGATAGGATGCTTTCTGTAAAAATCTAAACTCTGACATCCACCGCCCCCCCCCCCAATACTTTCCTACAATCATCTTAAAATTATGTCCCCTCGTATTAGCCATTCCCACTCTGGAAAAAAATCTCTGTTTATCCACTCTATCTAAGCCTCTTATCATCTTGTACACCTCCATCAAGTCACCTCTTGTCCTCCTTCACTCCAAAGAGAAGTGCCCTTGCTCATTCAACCCTTCTTCATAAGAAATTTGGAGAAAAAAATGGATGTATTCTAAATAGTGAGTCTTTTTTGGATTGTGAAATATCACTCTCAACGTTATAATATCACGCTCAACATTATAATAATGCCCTTTGGGTATTTTTGTCAGGTTGAAGATGCTATTTAAATGGAGTAATTTTTGGATAATGAATAAGCAAAGGTCATTGAGTTAAATTTATTTCCAATCAAGGAGGCAAAATGGGAAGAATTTTTTTTTACTTTCAGGATGGTTATGATCTGGAATACTGCACAAAGAGGTGGTTAAGGCAAATAAAAGAGGAACTTATTTAATCTGGGCACTGTGGAGTGATCTAATCTGCGGAGCTATGGATCAATTGGTTCTAACTGGATTCTTTTCAAAGGCAAAGTGAAGGACTGGAAATCCCCATCAGGTCAGGCAGCAGCTGTGGGGGAGAGAGAACCAATATTTCAACTTAACAACCCTTCACACAAGCCAGTCATCTTCAAGTGGTCAGCAGTGGAAAGGGTGAGCAGTTTCAAGCTCCTGGATGCTAACATCTCTGAAGACCTACGCTGGCTACCCTCATCTGGTTTTGTGCTGTCAAAGCAATGTACTGGGGTGTGGCCGCTGTCACCAGCAAACAGCTATTTGGAGCCACGGGTGAGAGCTTCCTTTCAATCCTCATGGTGCAGTTTAACTTAGATATTGACAATTACTTTCCGGTACAACACACATAAAATACAGAAGGATCTCAACAGGTCAGGTAACATCTGTGTAAATGAATAAACAGTTGACGTCTTTGGTCGGGACCCTTCTTCAGGACTGGAAAGGAAGGGGGAAGAAGCCAGAATAAGAAGGTGGGCGGGAAGGGAAGGAGGGAAAACTAGAAGGTGACAGGTGAAGCCAGGTGGGTGGGGAAGGGATGATGAAGTAAGAAGCTGGGAGGTGATAGGTGGAAAAGGCAAAGGGCTGAAGAAGAAGCAATTTGATAGGAGAGGAGAGAGAACAGTTCCTCTGCCCCCCACAGCGCTGCTCAACCTGGTGAGATTTGTGCAGCAGGTTAAGCATTGCTCCAGATTCCAGCATCCCAAGATAAAGAATAACTTTTTGTCATGTGTGCCATGATACATTAAAACATATAATGAAACGTGCCATTTACGCCAAATCAAAATCTGCGATGCTTGTGTCATCATGCTTCCAGCACCAAAATAGAATGCCCACAACTCACTAACCCTAACCCATATGTCTTTAGAATGAGTGAGGATTCCGGAGTACGTACAAACTCCTTACAGACAGTGGCAGGAATTGAACCTGTAAGGAGTTTGTAAGTTTTCCCTGTGACTGCATGGATCAATGTCAAAGTCAAAGTAAATTTATTATCAAGGTACGTATATTTCACTATATGCTACCTTGAGATTCATTATCTTACAGGCATTCACAGGAACAGAAAGGGATACAATAGAATTAACCAAAAATAAAAACAAAGATTGACAAACAACCAATGTGGAAAGGAAGACAAATTACACAAATAAAAGTAGCACTGGAAACATTAGTTGTAATGTTCTTGAAAGTGAGTCTGTAGGTTCTGGAATCAGTTCAGTGTTGAGGTGAGTGAAGTTATCCATCCCTGATTGATGATGTTCCTGATCCTGGTGGTGTAGGATACAAGACTTCTGTATCTCCTGCAGCGAGAAGAGGGCATAGCTTGGACAAGGGTGGTCCTTGATGTATGCTGCTTCCTTCTTCAATGCTTAAAGCTTTTTTGAGTATTTCTACCTCTCATCCCACAATCTCTTTGACCCACTACCATCAAGAAGGAGGTTCAGGAGCATCAGGACTAGGATTGCCAGACTGGGTAACAGCTGCTTCCCCCAGGCTGTGAGAATAATGAACAACCTGCCACCATTGAGGTCCCATCACTAGGACAGCGAGCTATTTATTATATTGTTTACTGTTTACCTGTGCTTTACCACATGCATTTTTGAATTATATATTATTAACTTAGTCATGGTAACGTTTTGCTTTATGTGCTCTGTCTGATATGTTATGTGGATGCACTGTGGTCCAGAGGAACATTGTTTCTTTTGCTTGCATATAAGTAGTCAGATAACCATAATGTCATAGTCCAGTCCGTGAAGTCCATATTCCGGTTCATGGTCCGGTCCATCGACCTTTGCTCCGGGTTTTCCTTTCTACCCTGTTTCTGCCCTTGTTGAGCTAATTGAGGCAGCTGATGCTAGTTGGGGCCGGCTGCATAAATACCTCCAGAGAGCAGGGCATGGTTGCTGGATTGTTCTGGTCCTTACTCCTTGGATTTCTTCCTCTGCCTTCTGTTTCCTTGCCTGAAGCCCTGCCTTGAGTTGCTGGTAACTCTCACCTCACCTGAAGTTTTTGTCTTGCCTTGCTTTGCTTTGCCTGAAGCCCTGCCTTGTCTTGTTGTCTGGTCCTGGAGCCACCCTGTACCTAGCTTCTTTCCTGTCCCTTGCCTCTGCCCAGGTAAGCCAAGCTGTCTTGCTGTTACCTGGGGTTGGTTCTGTCCCTTGCCTCTGTTGGGTGGAGATCTGTGCCCTGCCCAGGTGATTTGTGCCCTGCCCAGGAGGAGCCTGCCAAACCTCGCCTCCAGTCTCCGGGCTGCAGCCTCGCCTCGCCTTTGCCTAGTTCTGGGGTCTGAGCCAGAGGCAAGACCCAGGTACTTGGTCCTTGTCTAGTCTCTGGCTTGGAGTCCAAGCCCAGGCTCCTAGCTCTCTTGTCCAGTCCTGTTCTAGGTTCCTGGTTTTCCTGTCCATGTCCTTGCCCTCACCCTGT
Organism: Mobula hypostoma; assembly: GCF_963921235.1. Taxonomy (NCBI): domain Eukaryota; kingdom Metazoa; phylum Chordata; class Chondrichthyes; order Myliobatiformes; family Myliobatidae; genus Mobula; species Mobula hypostoma. Next base: position 5,789,483 of record NC_086107.1, read on the forward strand.
ATCCTAGTCCTGTCCCTAGTACTTCAGTGTCTGTGTATTGCACTTGGGTCTGTTCCCAGCCACTGCCCTTATGACACAAACATGAACTCAAACTTGTGATGGCACTCCTTATAAATATGCACAGTTTCCTCACCATATGCTCAAGTTAGCACTATGGTTGTAAAAGAGAACTTCCAGTGCAGTTAAACTTAGAAAGTAAAGAAATTATTTATAAAGTTGAGAAAATTCTGCTGTGCAGAGTACGTGATGCACAAACATATACTTAATCGAGCATTTCAACAAGGAAATGTCATGCTGTTTATCTTGACATTCAACACTAGTCAGTTATAGAAAGCCGCAATGGTTTCACAACACCAGCTTGGAACATGTTCCTCCATTGAGTGACTTGCTGACCTTTCCAAATAAGAATGTTTCAGTTGTTAAGTCAAGTGCAGTAATTACTCTGAGAAGTGACTGAACCAGTGGCCTGTGAAACTTTAAGCTGAATTCATCCAACATGTTCAAAATCTCCAGGCATAGGCTCTGAGTAACAGAATTCAAAGATGAAGAGTTTCGGTGAACTGCAGTTGGAAGATAAAGTAAAGTAATGGGCGGACATGGCACATTAGCTTGGAAGCAGATATCAGGCCTCCTTAACCAGTGGTGCGCTTGGACTTCATACTCACCACTCTGAGGGGTCATGTAGTACGGGGTGATGTTGGTGGATAGCAACACACCAAATGCTGGAGGAGCTCAGCAAGTCAGGCAGCATCTGTTAAGGGGAATAAGGATATGACATTTTGGGCCAAGACCCTTCATCAGGACTTGGTAGGTGGAAACCTCCTTTATTTCTTCAGACAGAAGAAAGGTGGTGAGCCCATGGAAGTCATTGCCACAGGCAGATGTGGAGGCCAAGTCATTGAGGATGTTTGAAGTGGAGGTTGAAATGTTCTTGATTACTAAGGGCGTCAAAGACTATGGGGAGGAAACAGGCAGGAGAATAGGGTTGATAGGGATAATAGATCAGCCATGATAGAATGTATTTATTTATTTAGCGTAGAGTGGAGAGTGAGCTCTTCCGACCCTTCGAGCCACACCACCCCAGCAACTCCACAAAACCTATTAACTCTAACCTAATCACAGGACAATTTACAGTGACCTATTGAATGACCCTTTTTTGTCTGTGGGAGGAAGCCAGATTACTCGGCGAGAACCCACAAATTCCATGGGGAGGATGTACAGATGTTGTTATTCTTATGGTTTTATGGTCTATAAGACATAGGAGCAGAATTAGGCCATTTGGCCCATCAAGTCTACTCTGCCATTCAATCATGGCTGATCCATCTTTCCCCTCCTCAGCCTCACTCCCCAGCCTTCTCCCCGTAACCTTTTACACCATGCCCAATTAAGAACCTGTCAATCTCTGCCTTAAATACACACAACGACCTAGCCTTCACAGATGCCTGTGGTAACAAATTCCACAAATCACCCTCTAGCTAAAGAAATTTTTCATCTGTTTTAAATGGATGCCCCTCTATCCTGAGGCTGTTCCTTCTTGTCCTAGACTCCCCCATCATGGGAAACATCCTTTCCACATCTACTCTGCCTAGGCCTTTCAACATTCAAAATGTTTCAAGGAGATTCCCCCTCATCCTTCAAAATTTCCAGCAAGTACAGACCCAGAGCCATCAAACATTCCTTGTATGATAACCCTTTCATTCCCAGAATCATCCATGTGAACCTCCTTTGAACCCTCTCCAAAGTCAGCACATCTTTTCTTAGATAAGAAGACCAAATTGCGCACAATACGCAAGGTGGGGCCTCACCAGTACCTTATAAAACCTCAGCATCACATCCCTGCCCTTGTACTTTAGACTTCTTGAAATGAATGTGAACATTGCATTTGCCTTCCTCACCACCAACTCAACCTGCAAGTTAACCTTCAGGGTGTTCTGCACAAGGACTCTCAAGTCCCTTTGCATCTCAGATTTTTGGAGTTTATCCCAGTTTGGAAAATAATCTGCACATTTACTTCTACCACCAAAGTGCAGGACCATGCATTTTCCAACGTGGTACTTCATTTACCACTTTCTTGTCCATTATCCTAATCCAAGTCCTTCTGCAGCCTACCTGTTTCCTCAACACTACCTGCCCCTCCACCAATCTTCATTTTATCTGTAAACTTGACGACAAAGCCATCTATTTCATCATCTAAATCATTGATATACAACATAAAAAGAAGCGGTCCCAACACCGACCCCTGTGGAACACTACTAGTCACAGGCAGCCAACCAGACAAGGATCCTTTTAGTACCACTCACTGCCTCCTACCAACCAGCCAATGCTCTAACCATGCCAGTAACTTTCCTGTTATACCATCGTCTCTTAAATTGGTAAGCAGTCTCATGTGTGACTTCCTACGGTCTATAGTCTTGCGTCTCTACTCATGTATTTGATCATGTTAAATTAAAAAGATCATCGGTAATTTGGCATAGATTATTTTTACAGATGTTCCATTGAAAGCAACCTATCCAATTGCATCTCAGGTTGGTATGGCAACTGCTCTGCCCAAGACATTGTGAAATTGTAGAGAGTTGTGAAATTGTAGAGAGTTGTGAACACAAACCAGTCCAATACAAAACCAGCCTTCTCCCCCCCCCCCCTTCAATCTGTCTACGTTTCCCCAATGCCTCGGAAAAGCAGTCAACATAATCAAGAGCTCCTCCTACTCCAGCCATTCTCTCTATACAAAAGGTTGAAAACGCGCACCAACTGGCTGAAGGAAAGGGTTAACTCTCATCAAACTCTTTATCAGAGGTCTTTTACCTTAAGGGTGAAATTTTGATTTTCAATCTACCTTAGAAACATAGAAACACAGAAAACCTACAGCACAATACAGGCCCTTCGGCCCACAATGCTGTGCCCAAAATGTACTTACTTTAGAAAATACCTAGGGTTACCCATAGCCCTCTGTTTTTCTAAGTTCCGTGTACCTATCCAGGAGTCTCTTAAAAGACCCCATTGTATCCGCCTCCACTGTTGCCAGCAGTCCATTCCACACACTCACCACTCTCTGTGGAAAAACTTACCCCTGACATCTCCTCTGTACCTACTTCCATGCACCTTAAAACTGTGCCCTGGGAAAAAGCCTCTGACTATCCACACGATCAATCCCTCTCATCATCTTATATACCTCTACCAGGTCACCTCTCATCCTCCGTCACTCCAAGGAGAAAAGGCCAAGACCTTATCATGGACCTAACATCTTATTGTCCATGCACACTGCACTTTTCTCTATAACTGTTGTGCATTCTGTTAGTATTTTTCCTACTGTACTAACTTGATGTACTTGATTCTTCTTGTAGACGATGGTGGCACAGACTATTTTCTAACCAGGGAGAAAATTCAGAAATCCAAGGTGCAAAGGGATTTGGGAGTCCTTGTAAAGCATTCCCCTAAAGGTTAGCTTGGAGATTGTTAATGTAAATGCAATGTTAACAGTCCTGTTGAGAAGATTGGATTATAAAAGCAAAGATGCAATGCCGAGTCTTCATAAAGCCTTGATCAGAAAGCACTTGGTGTATTGTGAGAAGATTTGGGCCCATTATCGATGAAAAGATGTGCTGGCATTGGAGAGGGTCCAGAGCAGATTCATAAGAATGATTCTGAGAATGAAAGGGTTAAAGTGTGAGAAGTATTTTATTGTTTTGGGTCTTTACTCATTAGAGTTTAGAAGAACAAGAGGGGATTCTCACTGAAAACTTTTGAAAGGTCTAAATAGAGTGGATGTGATGAGGATATTTCCTATACTGGAGGAGCCTTGGACCAGAGGGTGCAGTCTCAGAATACACAGACAGCCCTTTAGAACAGAGGCAAGCAGGAATTTATTTCGCCAAGGGTGGTGAATATGTGGAATTCATTGACACAAGTCATTGTGGAGGCTAAGTCATTGAGCAGAGGTTGATATGTTCTTGATTACCTAGGTTGACAAAGTCTGCAGGGAGAAGGCAAGAGAATGGGGTTGAGAGGGATAATAAGTCAGCAATGATAGATTGGCCCAATTCTGTTCTTATGTCTTATGGTCTTAGGGGAATTGGTGATGAGATTGTCAGTGGAGATGGCACTGGGATCCACATTAGCACTCTGATTGTTAAGGAGACAATTCCTACAAAGTTATTGGAAATATTAACCTTAAAATCCAAGGGAAATGTTAACTGATGTTCAAACAGTATAATCACCTCAAACAAAACAGATTCTGGAGACGCTGGAAGTCCTGGGCAACACATACATTCCCCTTCCCCTCCCCATTACGACATGTTGGTCCATGGCCTCCTGTTCTGCCAGGATGAGGCCATTATCAGGTAAATTCCAACCTACTGGCATGAACATTAATATTTCCACCTTCTGGTAATTTTCTACCTCCCCCTTACCTTTTCAATTCCCTTCTCTGGCCTCTTACCTCTTCTTTTCACCTGTCTACCTCCTCCCCTTAGTGTCCTTCCTCCTTCCTTTTCTCCCATCCTCCACTCTCCTCTCCGATCGGGTTCCTTCATCTCCAACCTTTCACATTTTTCATCCATCACCTTCCAGCTTCTTACTTCATCCCCCCTCCCACAACCGCCTGGCTTCACCTATTACCTTCTAGCTTGTCCTCCTACACCTCTACCCACAACCTTATTCCGGCTTCTTCCCTTTTCCTTCCCAGTCCTGATTCAGGGTCTCTGCCCAAGACATCGACTGTTTATTCCTTTTCATTAATGCTGCCTGGCCTGCTGAGTGCCTTCAGCATTTTGTGCGTGTTGCTCTGGATTTCCAGCATCTGTAGAATTTCTTGATGTCTACGATCACATCACTGACTTAATCTTGGCATGCGTAGTTTCTCAGAGCTGTGCCAGCGGACAGTGTCAGCTGTCTTTAATAGGGCAGCGTGCTTGACAAAAATCAATTGGCTTCGATTCATTAAGCAACTATTTTCACAATTTCTCTGCCCGCAGAAGAGATACTGATCCATTTAATCTTGAACTAGGCAAATTCTTTTGGATCTGAGAATTCCTGAAATTCTGTCACTGAGAATGTGGTAAAACTTCATCCATCTTTCTATCACTCTGTGCCTCCAGGGTTAAGGACTGCTTCCACCCTGCTGTTATAAGGCTCTTGAATTGATTTTTATTCGACAAAAATGAGCTCCTGATCTCACTTTTTATAATGCCCTTTAGATTTTCAATACACACTGGTATATATTTCTGTACATTGTATTCTATATTCATCCATAACTCTTTCTTCATCTTGGCCCTTAGCTCTCACTGGAGCATAGTCCAGTGATGCCCTCCCATCTCCATCGTCCACTCTTCTGAGTCAGTTTCTTGAGAGTGGACTAGGAGAGTTCCCATCGTCTAATTTCAGTCCCAACCTCTTTCCTCCATGTGTTCTTTGGACATTCCTTTTTCCACGTTCCTTAAGACCATAAGCCTGTAAGATATCGTAAACACAAAACACAAACACAAAATCCGCCAAAACAGACAGGATCTCCCAGTAGCCACCCACTTCAACTCTGCTTCCCACTCCCATTCGGATATGTCCATACATGACCTCCTCTACTGCCATGATGAGGCTAAACTCAGGTTGGAGGAGCAACACCTCATATACCGTCTAGGTAGTCTCCAGCCCCTTGGTATGAACATAGAATTCTCCAACTTCCGGTAATTCCCTCTCCCTCCCTTCCTCTATCCCTATTTCACTCTGCCCCCTCCCCCAGCTGCCTCCCTCATGGTTCTGCCTCCTTCTACTACCCATTGTGATTTCCCCTATTCCTTCTTCATCTTTCCTGACTATCACCTCCCTGCCTCCCTTCCCTCACCCCTTTATCTTTCCCGTTACTGGTTTTTCACCTGGAACCTACCAGCCTTCTCCTTCCCACCCTCCCCCCACCTTCTTTATAGGGCCTCTGCCCCTTCCCTCTACAGTCCTGACGAAGGGTTCTGGCCCGAAACGTCGACCGATCTTTTCCACGGATGCTGCCCGACTTGCTGAGTTCCTCCAGCTTGTTGTGAGCCTGTAAGATATCGGAGCAGAATTAGGTCATTTGGCCCATCAAGTCTGCTCCCATTACAGGAAACATCCTCTCCACATCCTTTCAAGGCCTTTCAAATTCAGGGGTTTCAATGCGGTCACTCCCCATACCTCTGAATTCTTGAATTCTAGTGAACACAGGCCCAGAGCCATCAAACACTCTCCATATGAGAAGCCATTCAATTCTGCAATCATTTTTGTAAACTTCCTTTGAACCCTCTCCAGTTTCAGCATGTTCTTTCTAAGATAAGGGGCCCAAAACTGCTCACAATACTCCAAGTGAGGTCTCACCAGCACTTTATTAAATCTCAACGTTACATCCTTGCTTTTATATTCTACTCCTCTTGAAAAGAATGCTAACATTGCGTGAGCTTTCCTCACCACAGACTCAACCTGCAGATTAACCTTCAGAGAATCCTGCAGAAGGACTCCCAAGTCCCTTTGCACCTTGGTTCTTTGTATTTCCTCTCCATTTAGAAAATAGTCAACTCTTTCATTTCTTTAAATGAAGTGCATAAAGATCATACACGTCCTGACACTGTATTCCATCTGCCATTTCTTTGCCCATTCTCCTAATCTGTCTAAGTCTTTCTGTAACCTCCCTACTTCCTCAAAACTACCGGCCCCTCCGCCTATCTTCATATCATCTGCAAACTTTGCAACAAACCCATCAATTCCATCATCTAAGTCATTGACATATAATGTAAAAAGAATCGATCCCAACGCAGACTCCTTTGGAACACCAGTGGTCATTGACAGCCAACCAGAAAAGGCTCCCTTTATTCCCACTCTTTGCCTCCTGCCAATCAGCGACTATTTTATCCATGTTAGAATCTTTCCTGCAATACCATAGGCCTGTAGCTTGTTAAGCAACCATGCTGGCTATGACTTTATCATGTGCTTCCAAGTACCCTGAGACCTCATCCTGAGAAAATCAAGTCCTACATCTTCCCAACCACTGAGGTCAATCTAACTGGCCTATAATTTCTTTCTTCTGCCTCTCTCCCTTCTTGAAGACTGGAGTGACATTTGTAATTCTCCAGTCTTTCAGAACCATTCCAGAATCTAGTGATCCTTGCAAGATCATTACAAATATTTTCCTTGGGGATTCCATTGTAATTCCTGCCTGTCGATGTTGTTGGTTGGCTTCCTCGAGGTGTAACCAATCCACCTCCATACTATTTGCATATTTGCATATTTGTATCTTTGTGGACTCCTGGTTGGTGTTTTCTCACCAATTTGTCAATGCATCTGATGTTTCTCAGCTACTGGTTGATAAAAGCCTGCAGTTTTTGTAATGTCATCTTTGTTGTTCTCCAGGTTTCAGATCCTTGTAGGAGCACTGTTGTACCATTTGATTTGAAGATTCTGATTTTGGTTTTCCTTGATATGACCCTGGATGTCCACACTATGTCCACACTCTGGATGTCTTCAAGATGTCGAATACTTTTCTGGCCTTGCTGATCCTGACTTTGACATCCTCATCCATTCCACCATATAAATACAATGCTTCCAAGATAGACAAAGGAAGTCACTTCTTCCAGTACCATTTCTCTCATCATCGTGTATCTATTGCTGGTGCAGTTTACCTTCATCACTTTTGTTTTATGGTCTTAGATCATAAGACCATATACATAAGAGCAGAATTAGGCCATTTGGCCAATGAGTCTGCTCCGCCATTTCATCATGGCTGATTTATTATCCCTCTCAAACCCATTCTCATGCCTTCTGCATGTAAACTTTGATGTCCTTACTAGTCAAGAACCTATCAACCTCCACTTTAAATATACCAAAATACTTGGCTTCTATAGCTCTCAGTAGCAACAAATTGCACAGATTCACCACCCTCTGGCTAAAGAAATTCCTCCTCATCTCTGTTCTAAGTGAAATTCCCTCTATTCTGAGGCTGTGCTCTCTGTTCCTTTAACCTCTAACCTTTAAAACTTCTGAAATTTAAATATAATTTTTTTTAACCTTTGTTATGAGCGGAGTGATGATGGCACTAAACGGCGACTCCTTTGCTTGTATCTTCGGAAACAGCTCTATTTCCATCTTGAATATCTTTATTTTTCCCTCAGGGTTATTTTGAAGACCCTGACCTGGAGTTACACGCTGACTACAGTTCTTTGCAGGAATGGGGGAATGGGACCTGTTCTCGGGGTTTCATAACCAGCCGTTGTTGTTCGGCACGCCAAAGACTCAGCCTAAGAGTTCAGCTCGGCTTTGGAGGCCTTGGATCTCAGGGCTCTGGAGACGGGCGGATCGAAGGTCGGTGTCACAGCAGACCTTTGGGTACAGAGCTCGGGGAAAAAAAAGTGACGTAATGGACTTTTAACATCGTAAATCAGCGAGTTGTTTGTTATGTCTCCCCACTCGCTGTGAAAACGGGAACACCTTAATAGGCAGAGAGAGAGCCTGTGGGATGTTGAATACCGGGTGAAACATGAACTCTTTGGGGTTACTGCAAATCTGTCTCTGCTGTTGCTTTGCTCACGCTTGAGTGCTTGGTGGCGGGTGCCGATGCTATTTTTTTTTGCTGGTGGGGGGAGGGGGGATTGTTGCTCACTGCTACTTGCGTGCGGGAGGGAGGGGAGCTGGGGGGGGGAATTTGGGGTTCTAACATTTAACTGTCATTCATTCTTTAGGGCATTCCTCTGCTTTTGTGGATGGTTGCAAAGAAAAAAAGCATTTCAGGATGTATATTGTATACATTTCTCTGACATTAAATGTGCCTTTGAAAGCTATTCTTTTGCATATCACACCCTGGCCAACAGACCACAGCAAACTCTTAATACATGTATATGTAAAAGGTGAATCCTTGACCCCTGATTGAAATCGACCTCGTTACAGTCCTTATCCGTGACCTGTCTACCTGCTTTGCACTTCCTCAACACTGTACTCTGCATTCAGGTTCAGATGTATATCGGATCATCCAGTGAATGTGTCATTTGTGCTAACAACCAACACAACCTAACGATGTGTCTAATGGGACCCTGAACTCCAGGCTCCAAGCTCCAGATTCACTGATGACAGGACCAGAAACGCCAGGCCTCAAACCCTGGGTTCGCCACGGACGAAACCCGGAAATGCGGGAACACCAGTGAGTGTCCATACTTACACAAGCCAATGAGAACACTGGGGGAGTCACATCCTCAGGAATGAGACCCCACTGATACAGTAGCGACAGCTCTGAAGTAGTTTCTTGGAGGATTGTGGACGGCCATTTAAGAAAAATATCAAAAGTTCATCCCTTGTCAGGAACTGTCAAGCCCTGACATTTGCTGTAATGTTGTACCAGTTTCGGCATCAGGGAAAATAATTGTCAGCAAAGGCTGCTGGATTCATTAAACTGACAGAACTTCTTAATAAGGCACCTTGGCACCCAATGTAAAGGATAGAGCAGAGCGCCTGGTTTTAATTATGGCCTCGTTAGATCTCAAATATCAGTGGGAAGCCACAGGTGACAAGTAAGATCAAACATTAATTATTCAAGGAAGCATGCCTCTCCTCCATCTGATTTCTGAATGGACATTGAACCCATGAACACAACCTCACTCCCCTTTTGATTTTTATTTTTGCACTATTTAATTTAACTATTTAATATATATATATTTACTGTAATTCACCTTTTTCTCTATTATTATGTATTTCATTATACTGCTGCAAAGACGACAAATTTCATGGCATATGCTGGTGATATTAAACCTGATTCTGATAAAGAGCCGCCTTGCCTTGCAAAAAAGGTGAAGGAGGATGAACATGCACTGGTCTACATGGGGGATGACAGTGGAGCCAACTGCTTTAAATTCCTAATTTTGTGGTGATTGGAGGAATAAGAATCAGGTTTAATATCACTGGCATATGTTGGGAAATTTGTTAACTTAGCAGCAGCAGTGCAATGCATGATAAATATAGAAAAAATGAATGAAGTAAGTATATATATATATTAAATAGTTTAATTTAAAATAGTGCAAAAATAGAAATAATAGAAAAGTGAGGTAGAGTTCACAGGTTCAATGTCCATTTAGAAATCGGATGGCAGAGGGGAAGAAGCTGTTCCTGAATCACTGAGTGTGTGCCTTCAGGCTTCTGTACCTCCTCCCTGATGGTAACAGTGAGAAAAGGGCATGTCCTGGGTGCTGGAGGTCCTTAATAATGGACACCGCCTTTCTGAGGCATTGCTGCTTGAAGACGTGTTGGATACTACGGAGGCTAATACCCATGATGGAGCTGACTAATTTTACATGTTCCTGCAGCTTAATTTAATCCTGTGCATATGAGACGGTGATGCAGCCAGTCAGAATGCTCCCCACAGAAAGTTTAGAGGAGGCTGTCAGAGGTAAGACACTCTTAGGTAGGCAAATGGATGGTAGAAAAATGGAAGGTCATGTGAGAGGGAAGGATTGAGATCTTGAAGTAGACTAGGACATGTTGGGGCAATGGCCTGTACTGTGCCAAACTGTTCTGTGTCCTATATTCCTAGACATTAACATATCAGGTGACCTGTTCTGGATCCATCACGTAGATGCAGTCACTAGGAAAGCACTACACTGTTTTTACTGGCTCAGGAGGTGAAGGAGGTTTACTCTAGCAAACTTCTTCAATGTATTGTTGAGAGTAACCGTACTGATTGCATTGTCATCTGGAGCGGCAATTCGTATGTGCATGAACGTAAGAGGCTGCAAAGAGCAGCAGATTCTGCCCAGTACATCACGGGCTCATCCTTCCCCGCTATCAGTAAAATCTACCGGAGAAACTGCCTTAAAAAGGCAACATCCGTCGTCAAAGAGTCCCACTACCTGGGCCATGCCATCGTCCCACAGCTTCCATTGGGCAGCAGGTACAGAAGCCTGAAGTCCCACACCACCAGGTTCAAGACCAGCTACTTCCCATCAACCATTCAGTTCAGGAACCAACCAGCAAAACTCTAATTTCTATAATTCAACAATACTATGACCACTTTAATCACTTTGTACAAAAATGATTTTTTCGTCGGAACATGGAATACTACAGTACAGTACAGGACCTTTGGCCCATGATGTTGTTGACAATTCAAGTTTATTTGTCACATGTACATCAAAACATACAAGGAGAAACATTCATTGTGTTAACAGCCATCTCACCTGAGCGTGTGTGGGAGCAGGCCACAAGAGTCGCCACATATTCCGGCGCCCACAATGTTCAGCAAAACAGCACAGAACGCAACAAGCAAAAAAGCAACAAGACTGGGAAAAAATGCCCCATTCCTCCATCCCTCCCTCCCTCCCTCCATCCCACGTACATACACGGTCCTAGAACCCCAGTACAGGCCTCCAGCTCCAGCCTTCAGCAGACATAGACTCGGGCCTGCAGACTCTGGGCTTTGACATCCCTGGTGGACTCGCAGAGATTCACAGACTTGGCTCCAGCCATTGGAACTCAACTTCTCATTTATTATCAGCATCGATCCCAGGGCATGCTGATCATCTCGAACTTCAGACTCACTGATGATGGGACCCCAGACGTTAGGCCTCGATCTCCAGTCTCACCAATTTGCAAACCCAGAGGGTCATTGGGACACATTCCGCCTGCCCACACAGACTCCAAATCTGGAACCCCCAACAACTCACTGATCTGTGGGGGCCCTCGTTCACCCTCGGCAGATCTTACATCTGAAAATGGATGTCCCACATTCACATTGTTGACCTTTGAATGTGGGAATCTAATTCTGGCCTGACCTCTTAGTTCCCCACATAGTTAATGTCCTTGTTCATACACCCTAAGCTGATCCACAGGTCCCCTCATTGTCCCCAAATCTATTCTTAGGAACCTAAAAATCAAATACCTTTGTACTGACCTGGTAATCTGCTATTACTTTGTTCAGCAGCTTCATGTGTAGTATCTTGACAAAGGCCTTCTGAAAATCCAAGTAAACAAAAATCCACTGACTCTCTTTGTCTATCCTACCTCAATGAATTTGTCTGAAAAATTTCCCCTTAAGGAAACCATGCTGACTTCAGCCAACTTCATCATGTGCCTCCAAGTATCCCAAAATACCAGCCTTTAAAATAGACCTTAGCATTTTGCCAACCATTACAGTCAAGCTAACAGGCCTGTAATTTCCTGTCTTTTGCATCCCTCATTTTTCAAAGAGTGGAGTGACATTTGTGATTTTCCACTCCTCCAAAAACATTCCAAAATCAAGTGATTCTTCAAAAATTATTACTAATGCCTCCGCAATTTCTTTAGCCACCTCCTTCAGAACGCCGAGTGTTCTGGTCCAGGTGACTTATCCACCTTTGGATCTTTCAACTTCCCCAGCACCTTCTCATTAGTAACAGCAGCTACACTCACTCCTGGCCCTGACACTCCTGAATTTCTAACATACTGCTAGTGTCTTCCACAGTGAAGACTGATGCAAAATACTTATACAGTTTGTTTGCCATTTCTTCCCCCGTCTCCCAGTACTACCTCCCTAGCATCATTTTCCAGAAGTCCAATATCTATTCTTGCCTCTCTTTTACCCTTTATATATCTAAAGTAACTTTTGCTATACTTTTTTTTATAATATTGGCTAGCTTATCTTCATATTTTATCTTTTCTCTCTTTATGGCTTTTAGGTGTCTTATGTTGGCTTTTAAAATCTTCCCAGTCCTCTGGCTTCCCATTAATTTTTGCTATATTGTATGGCCTCTCTTTGCTTTTATGCTCTCTTTTGAGTTCCCATGTCAGCCATAGTTGCATCATCCTCCCTTTAAAATACTTCTTCATCTTTGGGATGTATCTATCCTGTACCTTCCAAATTTGTCCCAGAACTCTGGCCATTGTTGTTTAGCCGTCGTCTCTGTTAGCCTCCCCTTCCAATCAACTTTGCACAGCTCCTCTCTCATGCACGGACTAGAAGGGCCGAGATGGCCTGTTTCCGTACTGTAATTGTCATATGTTATATGCCTCTGTAATTCCCTTTACACTACTGTAATATTGATACATCTGATTTTCCTTCTCCCTCTCAAACTGCAGGATGATATTGATCATACTATGATCACTGCCTACTAAGAGTTCCTTTACATTAGGCTTCCTAATCAAATCTGATTCATTACACAACACCCAGTCCGGAATTGCCTTTCCTCTAGTAGGCTCAGCCACAAGCTGCTCTAAAAAGCCATCTCACAGGCATTCTATAAATTCCCTCTCTTGAAATACAGCACCAACCTGATTTTCCAAATCTACCTGAACATTGAAATCCCCCCCCTTTTCTTGCTGGCGGTTTGATGTTTATTTTTAGAAGCTTTTTGTATGACGCATGGCTCCGGGGTTGTACACCTAATGGGTTCTTTTTTTTTCTCACTTTTCTGCTTTATTTTTGTTATCACAAAATTTTTTTTTCAATCTTTAAGATAATGATTTTTTTTGAGGCATTGTAAGTGCTGTTACTTCAAGTACTCCTGTTATTTTTCCTGTATAATATAACAATAAAAAGATTTCAAAAGAAAGAAAAGAAATCCCCCATGATGGTCGTCACATTGCCCTTCTGACATATTTTTTCTCCCACTGTAATTTGTACCTCGCATCCTGGTTACAGTTTGGAGGCCTGTATATAACTTCCATCAAGGTATTTTCGCCCTTGCGGTTTCTTATCGCAACCCACAATAATTCTACATCTTCTTTTCCTATGTCACCTCTTCCTAAGGATTTGATTTCATTTTTTTCCCAGCAGAGCCCTGCCCATCCTTTCCATGCAATGTGTATCCGTGGATGTTAACACCCCAGTTATGATCTTCTTTCAGTCACAAATCAGAGATGCCCACATTTCAGAAATGTCCATTTTCTTGCAGGCATTTACATTAAAATTAAGAAATACAATGGAACTTAAGAAAACTATAGATAAACAAAGATTGACAAAACAACCAAATTCAAAGTTCAAAGTAAATTTATTATCAAAGTACACATATGTCACCAAATATAACCCTGAGATTCATTTTCTTCCAGTCATACCAAATAAAACCATAATAGAATAACCAGAATAAAATCAATGCAAAAGAAGACAGAATTGTGCAAATAAATTAAGTAAAATAAAATAACCCACAGTCTGCAAAGAGGTGAGCAGTTATCTGCTGCCCACTACAGTCATTCTGGGGGCAGTATGCAGTGGGTGTGATGCTCCGAGCAGACAGGGAATACCTGACTGTGAGGGCTTCTCCCACCGCATAGAAATGTCAGCTTCAAACAGGACACCATCCACTTTTCTACAAGTTAATATTTTACCAATTTCACTCTTCACATCCATGGTAACCAGAAATAGTTCATCTTTTTTTTATTATTTCTTGTTTAGTGGCGATGGAATTGACAAATCCAAGAGCAAGGTAGTAAAATTAAACCAAAAAACATTAAATTCATCCATCATCCTTTATGAGGTGAGGGAAATATAAGAACAAGTGAACTAAATCTCAGAGAGATTGAGATCAATACAGTCCACAGTCTGTACAACCAGTTCCTGCAACTAATTAGAAATGTATGTGAATGCTAACACACACACACGCACGCACACACACACACACACACACACACACACGCAAACACACACTCTCACTCTCTCTCTCTCACACACACACACACAGACACACACTCTCTCTCTCTCTCTCTCACACACACACACACACTCACACTCTCTCTCTCTCACACACACACACACACAGACACACTCTCTCTCACAGACACACACACACACTCACACACTCTCTCACACACACATACACACACACACACACACTCTCTCTCACCCACACACACTCACACACTCTCTCTCTCTCACACATACATACACACACACACACACACACACACATACAGACACACAGACACACACTCACACACTCTCTCTCTCTCTCTCTCACACATACACACACACACATGCAGACACACACACACTCACACACTCTCTCTCTCTCTCACACACACACAGACACACATACAGACACACACTCAGACACACACACACACTCACTCTCTCTCTCTCTCTCTCACACACACACACACACTCACACTCTCTCTCTCTCTCTCTCTCTCTCACACACACACACACACACACTTGCTCTTTTCCTTTCTGATGACTGGCCTTCCCATTAGATGCTCTCACTGCTTTTCACATTCTGCAGCAGTTTATAAAAGGTCAGTGTCTGAAATATGACAATTTTTGTTCATCAAAAAAAAAATCACTTTGTGGGACTAGCCAGGAACACTGACCTAATCACAGGCAGTGAAAAAGCCAAGGGAGAGGAGGTGTGGAGAAATATAAATGAGATAATTTTCCATAGAGTGTACATCAGAACTGGAGCCACTCAGGACTCCTCTTTCACTACAGGAATCAGAATCAGAATCAGGTTTATTGTCACTGACATATGTCATGAAATGTCCTGTTCTGTGGCATTATAGTGCAATATACACTCAGTGTATAGTTCCTCCTGTACCTATTGAAGAGGCCACTGAGTGTATGTTCATGGTCTTCTACTGCCGTAGCTCATCCACTTCAAGGTTCGATGTGTTGAGCAGAGATGCTCTTCAGCACACCACTGTTGTAATATGTGGTTATTTGAATTACTGTTGCTTTCCTGTCAGTTTGAACCAGTCTGGCCGTTCTCCTCTCATCTCTCTCATTAACAAAGCGTTTTCACCCACAGAGCTGCCACTCACTGCATGTTTTTTTTGTTTTTTGCACCATTCTCTCTAAACTTTTGAGACTGTTGTGCATGAAAATCCCAGGAGATCAGCAGTTTCTGAGATACTCAAACCACCCCATCTGGCACCAACAATCATTCTGCAGTCAAAGTCACTGGGATCACATTTCTTCCCCATCCTGATGTCTAGTCAGAATAACAACTGAACCTTTTGACCATGTCCGCATGCTTTTATGCGTTGAGTTGCTGCCACATGATTGGCTGATTAGATATTTGCATTAATGAGCAGGTGTACAGGTGTACCTAATAAAGTGTGTATAAAATAGACTAGAAACTACAATAAAAATATATAGAGTGTAAAATATGAGAGCACAAACAGTGATGAAATGCTCATGGGTCCATAATAAATATATATTATTATAATATAAAATGTATTATATTACATATAATTAAGAAAGTAATGCAAAAAAGAGCAAAGAAGAGTGAGGCAGTGTTCATGGGGTCATTGTCCATTCTGAAACCTGACAGTGAGGGGAAGAAACTGTTCCTAAGACATTGAGTGTGGGTCTTCAGGCTCCTGTTCCTCTTCTCTGATGGTAGCAATGAGAAGAGGGCACGTCCCGGGTGGTGAGGGTCCTTTGTGGTGGATGCCACCTTCAGAAGACGTTGCGTTTTTGAAGATGTGTAGAATGCTACAGCACAGGAAGAGGCCCTTCATACCACAATATCTGTGCTGCTCATGATGCCGAGTTAAATGAAAACTTTTCTGCCTGCACATGATTCAAAGACAGATTAGTGATAAAGATTAGCTTAGTCTGTCGCGCGTACGTTGAAACATGGCATCAGTTTCTAATGCAGTCCGAGGATGTGCTGGGGACAGAGCGCGAGTGTTGCCATGTTCCGGTGCCAACATAGCACGCCCGCGACTTACTAACCCTAGCGCGTGCGTCTTTGGAATGTGGGATGAAACCGAACAACCTGAAGGCGGTCACAGGGAGAACGTACAAATTCCTCATAGGCAGTGGCGGGAATTGAACTCTGATTTGCTGGGGTTGCACTAACGGCCACACTGACTGGGATTAATGTACATAGAGTCTGATGACCAGCAGGGACTTGGTGTGAGGAGCTGTCAGTTTCCACTTTGTCTGACTCTGTTACATATAATCCTTTGTCAAGTACCTGAATTGTACAAAGACAACTGCACAATAGTGTTAACATTAAGACATTAGCTTTCTTTTTGCACCCTGGATTTATTTAATTATTAGAATTTGCTTTTTCTAAATGTGAAGGCTGGGTTTCTAGCTAATTGAGGCCTCACTTGGAGTATTGTGAGCAGTTTCGGGTCCCTTATCTTAGAAAGAGTGTGCTGACACTGCAGAGAGTTCAAATGTGGTTCACGAAAGCGATTCCAGGATTGAACGGCTTGTCACATGCAGAGAGTTTGATGCCTCTGCGCTCCGGGTCTTATGAAGATAGACTTCCCGTAGGATGGCAGTGTGTATACATGCAGTAGCCTTTTGGGGGCCAACCAAAGGTGATTCTTCTTTGTTATGTGTTTTTATACACAGTAAGACTATTTTTGACTGCAATAGCTATGTGTGCAGCAGGTCTAACCGCATCAATGAGCTGCTCATTGTTCGGAGTAGCCAGCCCGGGTGTCGTAAGAGCTGGCTGGCGGTTCAGAGAAGGCAAGACGGCCATCAGGCTGAGAGAGTCGGGCTAGGCTGTCAAGCCGAGGAAGATGAGTTGGCCCATCAGGCCGAGGGAGGAGACTCGGGCCATCAGACCGAGGGAGGGGACTTGGGCCATCGGGCCGAGGGAGGGGACTCAGGCCATCAGGGGACTTGGGCCATCAGGCCGAGGGAGGGGACTTGGGCCATCAGACCGAGGGAGGGGACTTGAGCCATCGGGCCGAGGGAGGGGACTCAGGCCATCAGGGGACTTGGGCCATCAGGCCGAGGGAGGGGACTTGGGCCATCAGACCGAGGGAGGGGACTTGAGCCATCGGGCCGAGGGAGGGGACTCGCGGGCCGAGGAAGATGAGTCAGGCCATCGGGCCAAGGGAGGGGACTTGGGCCATCAGGCTGATGAGGGGACTCGCGGGCCGAGGAAGATGAGTCAGGCCATTGGGCCAAGGGAGGGGACTTGGGCCATCGGGCTGAGGGAGGGGACTCGTGGGCCGAGGAAGATGAGTCAGGCCATCGGGCCAAGGGAGGGGACTTGGGCCATCGGGCCGAGGGAGGGGACTTGGGCCATCGGGCTGAGGGAGGGGACTCGGGCCTTCGGGGGACTTGGGCCATCAGGCTGATGAGGGGACTCGCGGGCCGAGGAAGATGAGTCAGGCCATCGGGCTGAGGGAGGGGATTTGGGCCATTGGGTTGATGAAGGGACTTGCGGGCCGAGGAAGATGAGTCAGGCCATCGGGCCAAGGGAGGGGACTTGGGCCATCGGGCATAGAGAGGCAAATCGGGCTGTCGAACTAAGGGAGGCAAGTGGAGCCGTCAGGCTGCGGGAGGACAGAAGGAGTCGGACTGGGTCTGGAAGACTGGAGCTAGGTGCACAGCATGTTGCTGTCTGCTACTCGGAGGCACTGGAGTTGGTGCCTTTGAGCTGGCGCAAAGGAGGTGTGTAGTGAAACCATGAGCGACTGTCTTGCACATTTCTTTTGCGATCACAAGACCCTGTTGGACATTGATTGCCATAGGACTGCTTCCCTTGTTTGGTAGCAAGACAGCAGTGTCATCCCCTTTGTAGTGAGGACTAGGCTTGTGTTGTAACATGGCACCCAGACTCATTTGGGGGGGGGGCGGGGGGGGCCTCTCCCATCAGTGCTTCCCTCTAGTGTTCGATCAGTGCAATTACAAGCCGAGAACCATCAGTTTGTGGGTCGTCACTCAAGGTCTTGGACTAAAGATGTGTTTCCTTACATGTTTCCTTTCTTGTATTTTTGGATGAATAGGTATGTTTTTTGGTCCCAGAGGAATGCTGTCTCATTTGACTGTATCCCTGCATGGTTTAAATAATAGTTAAACTTGATTTAATTGTACTCACTAGAACTTTGAAGAATGAGGGGTGACCTCACTGAAACCTATTGAATGGTGAAAGGCCCTGATAGAGTAGATGTCGAGAGAAGGTTTCCTATGGTGTGGAAGTCTAGGTCCAGAGGACACAACCTCAGAAAGGGGGGGGCATCCTTTTAGAACGGAGGTAAGGAGGAATTTTTTTAGTCAGAGAGTAGTGAATCTGAGGAATTCGTTGCCACGGGTGGCTATCGGGGTCAATTCTTTACGTATATTTAAGGCACAGATTGATAGATTCTTGATTAGTCAGGGCATGAAGGGATACAGGGAGCAGCAGGAGATTGGGGCTGAGAGGGAAAATGGAGCAGCCATGATGAAACGGCAGAGCAGACTTGATGGGCCAAATGGTCTAATTCTTCTTCTTTATCTGATGGTCTTATGTTCTTAATTGATCAAGGTATCCAAATAACTTGATGTGATTGTTGCACGCAACACAGTTGTTGACTAACCGCAGAATGCAATTATTACTAATGACAGCAGACCTAGAACTGAGGCAAAGGAAGCTCTTACAGGGGAATCAACGATCACATTTTCACCCCCATTCCACTACAACCTCACACAGAAGCGTTCTGTTTTAAGTAGGTTAAAAGTTGACACCACGTCATGGGCCGAAGGGACTGGGGTGTGTTTATGAAACTATCTGCCTAATTCTTGCTTGAATGAAGCAGTAGTATATCTGAGAGATGCCTGTTCTATACACCGAGCACAAGCTAGTCGAGATAATGCCCCCAATATCTATGGTGGTTGTGCGAGGTCATGTCCAGGGCACCGTGTTCCAATATACAAGCGATGTGAAGAACCTGCACGAGTGGCAGCAATGTAGGAAATAAATTTAAAACAAGCTCTGATATTTCACCTTACATTGAGTCACCATGGCAACCTCAAAAGATCCTTAATCCCACATCTACGGATGTAGAATAAAAGAATGCATGTATATATTCTGGATATGCCTGTCAGTTTAAACTTACTCCTTCTATACTGGGGACTTTAAAACGCAGAACCTTATCTATAATACTGTTGATCTCGCTGTAAAGTTTAAAGCCTGAAAGTAAAGTTCAAAGTTAAAAATAGATTTATTATCAAAGTGCATGTATGTCACCATATACAACCCTGAGATTGTTTTTTATATATCACTAATTTTTTATTGCAACACCAACAAATTGCATTCAATGCAACCAGTTGCCGATTATATTATGACTGTTTAACCCAGCCACCTCCCAACCCTCATCACTATCCCCCCCTCCACCCCTCATCTTCATCCTCATCCCCACCCACCTCTCCACCCCTCCACCCTCCACCCCTCTCTCCCTCCCATTCCTCTCCCCTCCACTAACCAACTGAATAGTAGCGCATACACAGACAAAGACAAAGCATTCCTATTTTAACAGAAGATCTTTTAAGTTGATATCAAATTTGTCCACATTAAGATTGTGTTTGGTCGTGCATCATTTACTCTTGCTGATGAAAGTTCCAGGTAAGAAATGTCCAAAAATCTCCGAAGCCAGTGAGTATTTGAAATATCATGGGGAGGTTTCCAACGCTGGACTACAATCTTCTTAGCTGCAGTCAGGCCTGCCAGCTAGACTTTGCGTGTTTTTTCCGTAAGGGAAAGGTGGGAGTCATCATTTAGTAGATGTACAGCGGGGTCCATTGGTAATTGTACTCTGAGAGTTCTGTAAGGGTGCTGATAACCTTCCCCACAAACCAAAAACCCCTGGACATTCCCATACAACATGTATAAATGAGCCAATGGCTCCATGGGGGCAAAATGAGCAATATGGGTCAGGAACCAGTCCCATTTGATGTCTAATTCTCGGTGTTAAATATGCTCTATGACAAAAATTTCAAGTGTATATACCAATGATTTGGGTTTTTCAAAGCACCAGCAGCATTATCCCAAATCGCATCCCAGTCCAAGTCTTGTCCCAATTCAGATATGTCCCTACCCCAGGCTTTCATTCCTGATGTGGGCATATAATTCTGGGAGTTTAATTTATCATAGATATATGACACTATCTGTCCTGGAGCACTCTGTATACAACTTAAAATGGGGTGGTCCTTTAAATCTGAACCCCAGGGAACCCCGCAGGCTTTACGAACTGATCTTACTCGAAAGTAGAAGAAAAGAGAGTGTTTATCAATATTATATCGAGATACAGTTCTTGAAAGCTAAGTATAGTACTTACCCCATTAATATCTTGAAGAGTAGTAATACCTTTATCCTTCCAAGTTCTGTTAGTGAATGGTTTTCCCCCAGATAGAAGATAATTATTGTTCCATAATGGAGATGATTTGCACCATATGCTTTTAAATTTTAGGAATTTTTCTGCTGCTCTAAACACTTGTAGCATACGGGTTAAAATTGGACTGTAATACAAATCACAATTTTGGTAGACATACCTATAAGGAGAAAGTCCTTCAATCTTATTGGTGCTATGAGTTTTTGTTCTATACTTTTCCATGACAAAACTTTATCCCCCTCCATCCAATAGCTAAGACTTTTTAATACAAATGCCCAGAGATACAATTTAAAATTTGGACACACCAATCCCCCATCTGACTTTTTGAATTGTAGAGCTGACCACTTTATATTGGGTTGTTTACCGTTCCAAACATAGCATCGCAGTAAGGAGTCTACTTTTTGCCAATATCCGGCTGGAGGCTCAAGTGGGATCATTGAGCTGATAAAATTAATGCGGGGTAAGATGTTCATTTTAATGAGCGATATACAGGCTGGGACTGATGCTGGCAGGTGTCTCCATCTATTAATATCTTTTTTTTCAAAATTAAAGAGTAATTTGTTTTAGCCACAGATGATAGGGAAGTATTACCTTTAATACCCAAGTAGAGGACCACATTTGTAACCCTAACGTGGGGAGGGAGGGACGCCTTACTTTTATCTGTATTAATCAGCATCAGTGCTGATTTTGACAAATGAACTTTGTATCCTGAAAGAAATCCAAATTGCTCCGGTTTTTTTAAAACATAGGGGAGAGTTTGTTGAACATTTGCCATATAAACTAGCGTGTCATCCATGTAAAGTGATATCGAATGTGATGTTGTACCTATTGTAATAGGGGAGATCTGAGGAGAGTTTCTAATTAAATGTGCAAGCGGTTCAATAGATATAGTAAAAATTAAAGGAGACAAAGGGTCCCCTTGTCATGTGCCCCATCCTATGTCAAATAACTCTGAGAAACCTCCTCCCACACATACCCGGGCTAAAGGATTAGCATACAGTGTTTGAATCATATTGATAAATTTATCACTGAACTTAAATTCTTTTAGAACTCTCCAAAGATATGGCCATTCAAGACGATCGAATGCTGTTTCAGCATCTAGAAATAGCAGGCCACAGGCAGGCAGGATTTTATGTGTTGCACTCAGCATGTGTAAAAACCGGCAAATATTATCAGATGCAAAACATCCCCGATAAAGCCCGTTTGATCTGGGCTAATTATTTTCCCAACTACTGTCTCAAGTCTACTGGCTAAGACTTTGGAAAATATCTTGAGGTCGCCATTTATCAAGGAGATTGGACGGTGATTGGCACACTCCAAGGGGTCCTTACCGGGCTTAGGTATAACTGTGATCAGGGCTGTGTTTAGTTCGAAGAGACAAAGGGTTGTCCTGACGACGGGTTCCGGCCCGAAACATCGACCGATCTTTTCCACTGATGCTGCCTGACCTGCTGAGTTCCTCCAGCGTGTTGTGAGTGTTGCTATGTTTAGTTCTCTATGGAAAGCGCCATTTCCAAAAGCATAATTTTAATGTTTCTAACCATACTGGTCCAAGACTATCCCAAAGTGCTAGGTAAAGTTCCACAGGTACGACATCTATACCTGGCGTATGGCCCTTATTTGTACCCTGAGATTAATTTTTAAATGTTATTTATTTAGTAGAGATACAGCACAGAACAGGCACCCTGCAACCAACCTACTGAGCTCTAGCCTAATCACAGGGCAATTTACAAAGACCAATTAACCTACTAACCGGTGTAGCTTTGGACAGTGGGAGGAAAATTCAGCACCCAGTGGAATCTCAAACACTCAAGGGATGAACGTGCAAACTTTCTTACAGGGGGTGCTGGAATTGAACTCTGAACTCTGAACTCTGGCACCCTGAGCTGTAATAGTGCCACCATAACCACCACACTGCCGTGGTGCCCTTGCCATTTTTCTTGCAGGCATTCACAGTAAATACAATAGTATCAATGAAAAACTGCATATAACAAAGACAGACAAACAACCAATGTGCAAACCATGCAAATACAAAAAACAAAGAGATAATAATAATAGATAAGCAATAGATACTGGGAACATGAGTTATAGAGTCTTTAAATGTGAGTTCATATGTTGTGGAATCAGCTCAGTGTTTGGGCGAGTGGAGTTAGAAACATAGAAACATAGAAAACCTACAGCGCCATACAGGCCCTTCGGCCCACAAAGCTGTGCCGAACATGTCCTTACCTTAGAACTACCAAGGCCTACCCATAGCCCTCTATTTTTCTAAGCTCCACGTACCTATCCAGGAATCTCTTAAAAGACCCTATTGTATCTGCTTCCACCACCGTCACCGGCAGCCCATTCCACGCACTCACCACTCTCTGCGTAAAAAAACTTACCCCTGACATCACCTCCGTACCTACTTCTAAGCCCTTAAAAATGCGCCCTCTTGTGCTAGCCATTTCAGCCCTGGGAAAAAGCCTCTGACTATCCACAAGATCAATGCCTCTCATTACCTTGTACACCTCTATCAGGTCACCTCTCATCCTCCGTCTCTCCAAGGAGAAAAGGCTGAGTTCACTCAACCTGTTTTCATAAGGCATGCTCTCTAATCCAGTCCACATCCTTGTAAGTCTTCTCTGCACCCTTTCTATGGCTTCCACATCCTTCCTGTAGTGAGGCGACCAGAACTGAGCACATTATTCCAGGTGTGGTCTGACCAGGGTCCTATATAGCTGCAACATTATAGACAATAGACAATAGAAAATAGGTGCAGGAGTAGGCCATTCGGCCCTTCAATCCAGCACCGCCATTCACTGTGATCATGGCTGATCATCCACTATCAGTATCCAGTTCCTGCCTTATCCCCATTACCTTTGATTCCGCTATCTTTAAGAGCTCTATCCATCTCTTTCTTGAAAGCATCCAGAGACTTGGCCTCCACAGCCTTCTGGGGCAGAGCATTCCATATATCCACTATTCTCTGGGTGAAAAAGTTTTTCCTCAACTCCGTTCTAAATGGCCTACCCCTAATTCTTAAACTGTGGCCTCTGGTTCTGGACTCACCCATCAGCAGGAACATGCTTCCTGCCTGCAGCGTGTCCAATCCCTTAATAATCTTATATGTTTCAATAAGATCCTCTCAGCTCCTAAATTCAGTTCCATGGTTGATGAAGGCCAATACACCGTACGCCTTCTTAACCACAGAGTCAACATACACAGCTGCTTTGAGCGTCCCATGGACTCGTACCCTAAGATCCCTCTGATTCTCCATACTGCCAAGAGTCTTACCATTAATACTATAGTCTGCCATCATATTTGACCTACCAAAATGAACCGCTTCAAACTTATCTGGGTTCAACTCCATCTGCCACTTCTCAGCCCAGTTTTGAATCCTATCAATGTTCCGCTGTAACCTCTGACAGCTCTCCACACTATCCACAACACCTCCAACCTTTGTGTTATCAGCAAACTTACTAACCCATCCCTCCACTTCCTCATCCAGGTCATTTATAAAAATCACGAAGAGTAGGGGTCCCAGAACAGATCTCTGAGACACACCACTGGTCTCCGACCTCCATGCAGAATATGACCTGTCTACAACCACTCTTTGCCTTCTGTGGACAAGCCAGATCTGGATCCACAAAGCAATTTCCCCTTGGATCCCATGCCTCCTTACTTTCTCAATAAGCCTTGCATGGGGTACCTTATCAAATGCCTTGCTGAAGTCCATATACACTATATCTATGGTTTTACCTTCATCAACGTGTCTAGTTACACCCTCAAAAAATTCAGTCAGGCTTATAAAGCACAACCTGCCTTTGACAAAGCCATGCTGAGTATTCCTAATCATATTATGCCTCTCTAAATGTTCATAAATCCTGCCTCTCATGATCTTCTCCATCAACTTACCAACCACTGAATAAGACTCAATGGCTTGTAATATCCTGGGCTAGCCCTACTCCCTTTCTTGAATAAGGGAACAACATTCGCAACCCTCCAATCCTCCGGAACCTCTCCCGTCCTCATTCATGATGCAAAGACCATCACCAGAGGATCAGCAATCTCTGTCCTTGATTCCCACAGTAGCCTGGGCTACATCTCGTCTAGTCCCAGTGACTTATCCAACTTGATGCTTTCCAAAAACTCCAGCACATCCTCTTCCTTAATATCTGCATGCTCAAGCTTTTCAGTCCGCTGAAAGTCATCCCTACAATCACCAAGATCCTTTTCCATAGTGAATACTGGGAAGCAAAGTATCCACTTCATTCAAGAGCTTTGCTTTTATTCAGAATTATGAGATCATAAGACTAGGAACAGAATTAGGCCATTCGGCCCTTCAAGTCTGCTCTGTCATTTCATCATGACTCATATTTCCCTCTCAACCTCAGTCTCTTGCCTTTCCATAACATTTCATGCCCTGACTAATCAGGAATCTATCAACCTCTGCTTTAAATACAATCAGTAACTTGGCCTCCACAGCTTCCTGTGGAAACAAATACCACAGATTCACCACCATCTGGCTAAAGAAATTCCTCCTCATCTCTGTTCTAAATGGATGCCCCTCTATTTTGAGGCCGTGTCCTCTGGCCCTGGACTCTTCTACCACAGGAAAATATCCTCACCACCTCCAATGTCCTTTCAACATTCTTCTAAATTTTAGTGAGTAAAGGTCAAGCGTCATCAATCCCTCCTCATATGTTAACTCATTCATTCTTGGAATCATCCCCATGAACTTCCTCACATTTTTTCTAAAATAAGGGGCCCAAAACTACACACAATACTCCCAGTGAGGTTTCACCAATGCCTTATAAAGCCTCAGCACTACATCCTTGCTGTTGTATTCTAGTCCTCTTGAAATGTATTTGCCTTCTAGCAATTATCTAACAATTTTACCAGTCTTTGGCATTAAGCCACCTACTAAATCAGCCAGGGCCACTCCACTGCTAGTGTGTGGCAAGCAGGTTTGAAGTGATGATAAGCAGATTAAGGTACGCAGATTGGGAAAGTCGTACTGTGTAATTATTGTTCCTGCTTCGCTTTGTCACACTAATTTGGGTGCTATCAAATTGTCAGAATCCTCGTCTGCTCTTAGTTGATTTGAATGAAATTCTTCCAATTTCTTTATATATCAAACATATGGTTCTTTGTTTTTCATGACAGTAGCTCAGAATAAAATGGCTGGTTAATAAAATAGATGTCAGTGCTCTTTGAATAAAACCAAGGAACTGAAATTCTTAGATGTAAAATCACAAAAAAGATTTCCTTAATAAAGTAAACTACTTTTCTGGGAAGTCAAAGTAAAAACCAAAAGGGATGGGGGAGATTCTTAACAATTTCTTTTCTTCGGTATTCATTAAGGAGAAGTACATTGAATTGTGTAAGATAAGGGAAACGGGTAGGGAAGTTATGGAAACTATGATGATTAAGGAAGAAGTAGTACTGGAGCTTTTAAGGAATATAAAAGTGGGTAAGTCTCCGGGTCCTGACAGGATATTCCCTAGGACATTGAGAGAAGTTAGTGTAGAAATAGCAGGGGCTCTGACAGAAATATTTCAAATGTCATTAGAAACGGGGATGGTGCCAGAGGATTGGCGTATTGCTCATGTTGTTCCATTGTTTAAAAAGGGTTCTAAGAGTAAACCTAGCAATTATCAGCCTGTGAGTTTGACGTCAGTGGTGGGTAAATTGATGGAAAGTGTTCTTAGAGATGGTATATATAATTATCTGGATAGACAGGGTCTGATTAGGAACAGTCAACATGGATTTATGCGTGGAAGGTCATGTTTGACAAATCTTATGGAATATTTTGAAGAGGTTACTAGGAATGTTGACGAGAGTAAAGTGGCGGATGTTATCTATATGAACTTCAGTAAGGCCTTTGACAAGGTCCTGCACGGAAGGTTGGTTAGGAAGGTTCAATCGTTAGGTATTAATATTGACGTAGTAAAATGGATTCAGTAGTGTCTGGATGGGAGACACCAGAGAGTAGTGGTGGATAACTGTTTGTCAGATTGGAGGCCAGTGACTAGTGGTGTGCCTCAGGGATCTGTACTGGGTCCAATGTTATTTGTCATATACATTAATGATCTGGATGATGTGGTGGTAAATTGGATGAGTAAGTATGTAGATGATACTAAGATAGGTGGAGTTTGGGTAATGAAGTAGGTTTTCAAAGCTTGCAGAGAGATTTAGGGTAGTTAGAAGAGTGGGCTGAAAGATGGCAGATGGAGTTTAATGCTAATAAATGTGAGGGGCTACATTTTGGTACAGTAGGAGGAAAGAGAAGCAGTGCACCATGCGCGCACAGCCCTCCGGTGAAAAATGATATCGTATCCATTAAATAGGGGCCGTGGACAATTCTGATTTGATGGAGGTGGATGTGAAAGCACAGAAGAACATATGGAAAAATATCTGAAATGCTCGTTCGCTGCTGTCGTTACTGTGTGGTCGGGAATCTTTTGGAGTGAAGGCCTCAAAATCCCCGGCTTTGCCTGCTGTTGGCGACCGAGACGGAGGTCGAATCGTTCGGACAGAGATGGCGCTCAGTACTCGGTGTCGGAGAGCTGATCAGAGCTCGAAGTTTTCGGATGACTCAGAGTCGGACGGTGGTCGGGTATGGCAGGGAGAGTTTTTCTTCCTTCTCCCGTCTGTGTGAGATGTGGGACATTTGAGAGACTTTGAACTTTTTACTGTGCTCATGGACTTCTTCATCAAGTTATGGTATTGTTGCACTGTTGTAACTATATGTTATAATTATGTGGTTTTGTTAGTTTTTTTCAGTCTGGGTCTGTCCTGTGTTTTGTGATATCACACCGGAAGAAATATTGTATCATTTCTTAATGCATGCATTACTAAATGACAATAAAAGAGGACTGCGTGTCTTCATAATCTAATCAAAATAGGACATACATGGTAAATGGTAGGGCATTGAAGAATGCAGTAGAACAGAGGGATCTAGGAATAATGGTGCATAGTTCCCTGAAGGTGGAATCTCATGTGGATAGGGTGGTGAAGAAAGCTTTTGGTATGCTGGCCTTTATAAATCAGAGTATTGAGTACAGGAGTTGGGATGTAATACTGAAATTGTACAAGGCATTGGTGAGGCCAAATTTGGAGTATTGTGTACAGTTTTGGTCACCAAATTATAGGAAAGATGTCAACAAAATAAAGAGAGTACAGAGAAGATTTACTAGAACGTTACCTGGGTTTCATCACCTAAGTTACAGAGAAAGGTTGAACAAGTTGGGTCTTCATTCTTTGGAACGTAAAAGGTTGAGGGGGGACTTGATAGAGGTATTTAAAATTATGAGAGGGATAGATGGAGTTGATGTGGATAGGCTTTTTCCATTGAGAGTGGGAGAGATTCAAATAAGAGGACATGAGTTGAGAGTTAAAGGGCAAAAGTTTAGGGGTAACATGAGGGGAACTTCTTTACTCAGAGAGTGGTAGCTGTGTGGAACGAGCTTCCAGCAGAAGTGGTTGAGGCAGGTTCGATGTTGTCGTTTAAAGTTAAACTGAAGAGTTATATGGACAGGAAAGGAATGGAGGGTTATGGGCTGAGTGCAGGTCGGTGGGACTAGGTGAGAGTAAGAGTTCAGCACAGACTAGAAGCGCCGAGATGGCCTGTTTCCGTGCTGTAATTGTTATGTGGTTATATGGTTAAATTTAGTTTTGAAGTACGTATATGTCACCATGCTGTAAGACCCGAGAGATTCTTCTCCGAGGATCATTACCTCGTCATGATGGAGAGGCTCGTGAGGTCCGGAGATCCTGGGAGTGATACCGTCTGGAGTTTAGCTTCTGATAGGGTCACCCATGGCGGTAAGGTCAAGGGGGAGGATCCAGACAAAAAGCGATCCAAAAAAGATCTCAGTGGTGGAGCTAGTGGAAGATGGTGACACATCACAACGGTGATGAAGGCAGAGGAGGGCGGCCGCTGAGTAGCGTCCCCAGTCGTCTTGGTAACCGTACAACTGGGCCTGCTGCTCATCTGTTGAGAACGGTAAGGTGTAAGCCTCTCCATGTTAAACAAAGTCACTCACTCGCATTCTCCCTTTGGCTAGTGGTTTAATACAGGGGATGATAGCCCCCCGGCCCAGCCAAACTTAAGAAAGTGAAGTGCCGGAGGATTGGAGAGTGGCTCATGTTGTTCCGTTGTTTAAAAAAGGATCGAAAAGTAATCCGGGAAATTATAGGCCGCTGAGTTTAACGTCGGTAGTAGGTAAGTTATTGGAGGGAGTACTAAGAGACAGAATCTACAAGCATTTGGATAGACTGGGACTTATTAGGGAGAGTCAACATGGCTTTGTGCGTGGTAGGTCATGTTTGACCAATCTGTTGGAGTTTTTCGAGGAGGTTACCAGGAAAGTGGATGAAGGGAAGGCAGTGGATATTGTCTACATGGACTTCAGTAAGGCCTTTGACAAGGTCCCGCATGGGAGGTTAGTTAGGAAAATTCAGTCGCTAGCTATACATGGAGAAGTGGTAAATTGGATTAGACATTGGCTCGATGGAAGAAGCCAGAGAGTGGTGGTAGAGAATTGCTTCTCTGAGTGGAGGCCTATGACTAGTGGTGTGCCACAGGGATCAGTGCTGGGTCCATTGTTATTTGTCATCTATATCAATGATCTGGATGATAATGTGGTAAATTGGATCAGCAAGTTTGCTGATGATACAAAGATTGGTGGTGTAGTAGACAGTGAGGAAGGTTTTCAGAGCCTGCAGAGGGACTTGGACCAGCTGGAAAAATGGGCTGAAAAATGGCAGATGGAGTTTAATACTGACAAGTGTGAGGTATTGCACGTTGGAAGGACAAACCAACGTAGAACATACAGGGTTAATGGTAAGGCACTGAGGAGTGCAGTGGAACAGAGGGATCTGGGAATACAGATACAAAATTCCCTAAAAGTGTCGTCACAGGTAGATAGGGTCGTAAAGAGAGCTTTTGGTACATTGGCCTTTATTAATCAAAGTATTAAGTATAAGAGCTGGAATGTTATGATGAGGTTGTATAAGGCATTGGTGAGGCCGAATCTGGAGTATTGTGTTCAGTTTTGGTCACCAAATTACAGGAAGGATATAAATAAGGTTGAAAGAGTGCAGAGAAGGTTTACAAGGATGTTGCCGGGACTTGAGAAACTCAGTTACAGAGAAAGGTTGAATAGGTTCGGACTTTATTCCCTGGAGCGTAGAAGAATGAGGGGAGATTTGATAGAGGTATATAAAATTATGATGGGTATAGATAGAGTGAATGCAAGCAGGCTTTTTCCACTGAGGCAAGGGGAGAAAAAAACCAGAGGACATGGGTTAAGGGTGAGGGGGGAAAAGTTTAAAGGGAACATTAGGGGGGGCTTCTTCACACAGAGAGTGGTGGGAGTATGGAATGAGCTGCCAGACGAGGTGGTAAACGCGGGTTCTTTTTTAACATTTAAGAATAAATTGGACAGATACATGGATGGGAGGTGTATGGAGGGATATGGTCCGTGTGCAGGTCAGTGGGACATGGCAGAAAATGATTCGGCACAGCCAAGAAGGGCCAAAGGGCCTGTTTCTGTGCTGTAGTTTCTATGGTTCTATGGTTCTAAATCTCGTTTGGGTGGATGCAGCCTGATGTGTCCCCTGTTACAAATCAGTACCATGAAATAACAAACAGTACACAATATCCGATTAAGTGATTGAGCTTTATAATTCTTAATTTGTCTATATGGTTAGTAAAGAAAACAAAAAAAAAGAAAAGGGGCCCATTCTCATGAACAGTCTATTGTTGAACTTTGGAGCTTGCAGATAAGGCCATTCGTCCCCATCGACCTCCTGCGATCACCGCTGACCTCCACACCCTCGCTCCAAGTCCACTCCATCTGGCGGTCTACCAACTCTCTCCATTCGTGTCTTCTCTCCTCATCTCTCTCTGGCAAAACATCGCAAATTCCCTGTTCCCAGACACACACAAGAAACAGCATCCTGCTCATTGGCTAACATGCCCCGTTATCTTTAGTCATAACCCAAACATTGCTGCTATAGAGAAAACATTACATCAGCAGTGGAACATTACAGATAGGCCATTACATTAGCAGTAAAACCTTGCAGCATGTTAGACACTTATAAACACACACACACACACACACACACACACCACACACACACACACACACACACACACACACACACACACACGCAAACACACAAATCCACAAATACATTCTAGCACACACACGGACATTCACACACACACAAACATAAATACAGACACACATACGCATACACAAACACACACACACATACAAACACACACAGATACATACGTACACAGACACAGACACACACGGACATTCACACACACACAAACATAAATACACAAACATACACACAAATGCACACACACACTTACTCATAAACATGCTAAAGCACACACACAAACACACACACACCCATAAACGGAGACACAGATACACACGCACACATATACACACACATACATACAATCACAAACACACACACAAGCGCACACACACACACCCACATACACAATCACACACACACACTTGTACACAAACACACAAAGCACACACCCACTTACACATATACAAGCACATATACACAGACACACAAACACACACCCATAAACACATACACACACTCCTAAACACAAGCATGCACACATACACACACTAACTAACACACAGATAAACACACACACACAAACACAGACACACACATACACACACTAACCCACAGGCACACACAAACACACATGCAGACACACACACAAACACACAGATAAACACAGACACACACATAACACACACACACAGATACACACAAACACACACGCAAACATACACAAACACACACACACACTGATACACACATGTACACAGACACATACACACAAATATAAACACACAAACACACACATACACATAAACACAGACACACATACACAAAAACACACACACACAAACAGACACACACAGATACACACAAATACACAGACACACACGCACACCAATTTAACCAATTTCCCCCGGGATCAATAAAGTATGACTATGACTATGACTATGACACACACTAACCCACATGCACACATACAAACACACACATACACACACTCCCAAACACACAGATACACACACTTACACAGGGAGAACCTCTGATTTACACTCAGAAAATGCTGGAGGAACTCAGCAGGTCAGGCAGCATCTATGGAGAGGAACTAAGAGTCAACATTTCAGGCTGCAACCCTTCATCAGGACCTGATAAAGGCTCTCAGTCCAAATGATGACTGTTTATTCATCTCCACAGATGCTGCCTGACCTGTTGAGCTCCTCCAGCATTTTGTGTGTGTTGCTCTGGATTTCCAGCATCTGCAGATCTCTCGTGCCTCTGATTTATAGTCGCTGTAATGAAAGGCTGGGCTGAGGAAAGAGCCAGCTGTGGTGTATCTCACAAATCATCTGCAGGTACATGTTAATCCCCCACGTACTTTTAGCCATGCATCACAGGGATCAATGTTTGGGATTTCATTAAAAAAGAGCAGGTGGTGGGAGAGTTTCCAAGCTCCAGTCTGCCTTCCACAGGCACTTTATTATCTCTTTCCCACTTGCTGTTTTTATCTTAAGCTTAATTTAAGCCATGGAGAGAAAATGTTTTTCTTGATTCTCTCATTGCTTTCCCAACCTTGCACAGGAGTGGTGAGGTGTTTAAACCACGCAGAGCCCACATTTCTGCGGTGCGTCCATAACCTCCGGATGTCCAGATGAAACACTTTTTGATTGGACACCTAGATCGACACAGTACGGAAACAGGCCATTCGGCCCAACCGGTCTATGCTGGACATGCTCATAGAGTCATAGATCAATACAGCACAGAAACAGGCCATTCGGCCCATCTAGTCCATATTGGACATGCTCATAGAGTCATAGATCAATACAGCACAGAAACAGGCCATTTGGCTCATCTAGTCCATGCTAAACCATTTAAACTGGCCTCAGCCCTGGTGACCAACAGCTAGTCCTAATTTCCTGTGTTCGGCCCATATCCCTCCAAGTTCGATGCCTCCATGTACCCGTGCAAGTGCTTCTTAAATTATTCTGTTGCATCTGCCTCAGCCACCTCCTCTGGCAGCTCATTCCATATACTCACCATTCTCTGTGTGAAAAATTTGCCCCTCAGAATCCTTTTCAATCTTTCCTCTGTCTTCCTAAACCTATGCCCCTGTCCTGGGGAACAAACTGTTAACATTCACCTTATCTGTGCCTCTCATAACACCATCAGGTCACCGGTCATTCCCCTGCATTCCAAAGAACAAAGGCTTTAGCCTGGATAAACTCTCACTATAATGCTTGCCCTCTAAATCAGCAACATCCTTGTAAGTCTTTTTTACATCCTTTGCAGTTTAACCACGCCTTTCCTGTAACAGGGTGACCAACACCATACAAAGTATTCTGAGCATGGCCTGGTACAGCTGCAACATAGAAACATAGAAAATAGGCGCAGGAGTAGGCCATTCGGCCCTTCGAGCCTGCACCGCCATTCAGTATGATCGTGGCTGATCATCCAACTCAGAACCCTGTACCAGCCTTCCCTCCATACCCCCTGATCCCTTTAGCCACAAAGGCCATATCTAACTCCCTCTTAAGTATAGCCAATGAACTGGCCTCAACTGTTTCCTGTGGCAGAGAATTCCACAGATTCACCACTCTCTGTGTGAAGAAGTTTTTCCTCATCTCGGTCCTAAAAGGCTTCCCCTTTATCCTTAAACTGTGACCCCTCGTTCTGGACTTCCCCAACATCGGGAACAATCTTCCTGCATCTAGCCTGTCCAATCCCTTTAGGATTTTATACGTTTCAATAAGATTCCCCCTCAATCTTCTAAATTCCAGAGAGTATAAGCCTAGTTCATCCAGTCTTTCATCATATGAAAGTCCTGCCATCCCCCAGGAATCAATCTGGTGAATCTGGTGATGTCCCACGATGTCCCAGCTCCTACACTCCATGCCCTGACTGATGGAGGCCAGCTTGCCACACACACAAAATGCTGGCAGAACACAACAGGTCAGACAGCATCTATGGAAATGAATAAATAGTCGACGTTTCACGCCAAGACCCTTCTTCAGGACTGGAAAGGAAGGGGGGATATGAACGGTGGAGGGGAGGGGAAGGAAGATAGCTAGAAAGTGATAGGCAAAGTCTGGTGGGTGGGAAAGATAATGGGCTGGAAAAGAAAGAATCTGTGAAGAGAGGAGAGTGGACCATAGGAGAAAATTGTGGGCCCAGGGAGAGGTGACGTGCAGCAGAGTAGAGGTAAGAGAAGAAGAGAGGAAGGGAAGGGAAACTTTTACACCGGAAGGACAAATCCATATTCATGCCATCAGGTTGAAGGCTACCCAGTCAGAATATAAGGTGTTGCACCTGCACCTGCCTTGTTCACCACACTGAGTCCATGGAGGGAGACTGTTTTCCGTGATGTGTGGAATGGTGTTCCACAATTCACTGCAGTTCCTCGCAGTCACATGCAGAGCAGTTGCCGTACCAAACTGTGGTGCATCCTGAGAGGATGATTTGTATCAGTAAAAACGAGTAAGAGTCGAGGGAATATGACAAATGTCCTTTATCCAAAGTAGCACATACAAAATGCTGGAGGGACTCGGCAGGTCAGGCAACATCTATGGAAATGAATAAACAATCAATGTTTTGGGCAGAAACTCTCCTCAGGACTGAAAAGAAAGGGCAAGACACTGGAATAAAAAGGTTGGGGGAGGGGAAGGAGGCTAGCTGGAAGGTGATAGGTGAAGCCAGGTGAGTGGGAAAGGTCAAGGGCTGGAGAAGAAGGAATCTGATTGGAGAGGAGAGTAGACCTTAGGAAAGAGAAGGAGGGGACCCAGAGGGTGATGATAGGCAGATGAGAAGAGGCAGAAGTCTAGAGTGGGGAATGGATGAAGAGTGGGGTGGGGAGAGAAAAGAAATACCGGAAGAAGAGATCGATATTCATGCATTTAGGTTGGAGCTACCCAAATGAAATATAAGGTGTTACTCCTCCACCTGCCTTTTTCACCACACTGTCCACTAGTGATGCTGCTTTTAATGAACTGTGTACTTGTATTCCCTCTGTTCCATTACGCTCCATAGTATCCCACCATTTATAATACACACCCTACCGTGGTTTGACTTCCCAGAATTTATCACCTCACACTTATTTATTTAGAGACAGCATAGTAACACACCTTTTCAACCCAAGGAGCCCTGTCGTCCACTCATACCCATGTGGTGAATCAATCTACTAACCCGCACGTTTTTAGAATGTGGGAGGAAACCCATGCGGTCACAGGGAGAGCATATATACACCTTACAGACCGCGCCAGGAATTCAACCTGGGTCACTAGTGTTGTTATATCCAATGTGGTAATGATAACTACTACACTACCATGCCACCCCCTACTCTGTATTGCTATCCATTAATACAGAAAATAGAAGACAGCCAATTTCAACACAGTGAGCCTCCCAGAAACAGGACCATGATAATAACCAAATAATTAGATGACCGCCAACCTGAGACAAACTCAATAGACTTTATATCCACGGTTCAGGCAATGTGGGTTTGATGCTGACCACGGGCGCTGTAGCTGCGGGATTTGCATGTTCTCCCTATGACTGTATGAGCTTCCTCTGAGTGCTCTGAATTCCTACCGGATCTCAAGGATGAGTGGATTGGTGGTTAACTGGCTACTGGGAGTTGCTGATAATATGTGAGTGAGTGGTTGAATCCATGGTAACATGGCAACGTAATGGTTAGCACGACGCTATTACAGCTCAGGGAACCGGAGTTCAGAAATCAGTTCCAACGTCATCATAAGGAGTCTGTACGTCCTTCCCGTGCAATGCCTGGGCTTTCTCCAGGTGCCCTGGTTTCCTCCCTCAGACAAACCAGTTATCTGGTTAATTTGTTGTTGTAATAATAGTACTTTACGGATCTCAAGTGGGAAATTGACATGTGATTATGCTGTGGTTAAATTAGGGGTTGCTGGACAGCGTGGCTTGTAAGATATCTCAATTAAACAAATGCAGGGAGGAATTGATGGGAATGTGGGGAGGACAGATCCCAGGGAAAATTAGTGGGAATGGGATTGCACTGTGAGCCACTGTAGGCAAGATTTACAGGGATGTTGCCAGGACTTGAGAACATGAGTCATTGGGAAAGGAGGAGTAGGTTAGGGTTTTATTTCCTGGAGTGTAGGAGAATGAGAGGAGATTTGATAGAGGTATAGTGTACAAAATTATGATGGGTACAGACAGGGTTAATGCAACCAGGCTTTTTCTCCTCGTGTTTGGTGAGACTAGAACTAGACGCCATTGGTTAAAGGTAAAAGATGAAATGTTTGAGGTGAACCTGGGGAGGATCTTCTTCACTCAGAGGGTGGTGAGTATGGAACGAGTTGCCAGCGGAAGTGGTGGATGTGGATTCAAATGGAATGTTTCAGAGGAATTTACATAAGTACATGGGTGGGAGTGATTCCTTAAGGTTGTGATAGCTGGGGTGGTAATGAAGACAAGCTCCTACCACCTATTGCTCCCAATGGCATGTGCCTCAAATAATCTCTGACAACCAACTCCAGCTCCTAGTCTTCATGTGTGGCTTAACTACTAAGCCCAGCGGGACTGTTTCTACTGACTGGAGAAGGAGCAAAGGCGGGTTACTGGTGCCTTAAACCAGTCACTTTGGGCGGATGGGACTCGACAGCCGTGGTTGGCAGCTCATCGAGGAGAATGAAAGCTCTGATCTCAATCCTCCGCTGCCTTGTGGCTATACCCACTCATGGGGAAGGCTTCTGAAAATCCCAAAGGAAATCCCAAGGGAAAATATGGAGTCCCTAAGGCAGTCCTACGTTGAGTGCAATGCTGACTGGCAACTCCTGCGATGCTGCTGTACCAAACTGTATCGGTCTCTGCCGTTCCTTTGGGTTCATCAGATGCATGGAGAAGGGGAGCCTGCTACATGGGCAACAGCTTGGCCTCCATTTCGTACTGCCCTAGCTTGCATATCTAGACAGCTAGGCTGCAATATCCATGGCCAGCTCTGACAGAAGGAGGCCTCAGACAGACCCAGGGAGTGGAATGGAGGGCTATCGTCCAGGTGCTGATCGATGGGACTAGGTAGAATAACAGTTTAGCATGGTCTGCATGGGCTATTGGACTTGTTTCTGAACTGTAGTCTTCTCTGAGTCATAACATTGGAATAGGAGCTATCCCTGAGCCTGGTAGTGCATGTATCTCTGCCCAATAGAAGCCGGGAGTAGAGAGATGACTAGGGTGGGAGGGGTCCTCAGTTATGTTGGCTGCTTTCCTGAGGCAGTGGGAAGTGTGCTCATTCAGTGGAGAGGAGGCTGGGTTCTCATGATAGACTGGATGTTTGCCACGTTTCTCTGCAGCTTCCTGTGGTCTTCAACACAGCAGTTTCCACACTGGGTCATGAAGCATCCAGGTAGAATGCTTTCAATGGACAGTACATCTGTAATGACACAAACAACAACAAAAAAAGGGATAATCAGGAATAATCTTCAAAGTTGAAAGTAAATTTACAGTATATGTACATCACCGTATATTACCCTGAAATTCATTTTCTCATGGGCATACTCAGCAAATCCAAGAAACGTAATAGAATTAATAAAAGTCCACTCCCAACAGGATGAACAAACAAACAAATGTGCAAAAGACAATAAACTGTACAAACACAAAAAATAAAAAAAACAATATAATGATAGTAAATAAATAAACAATAAATGTTGAAAACATGAGATGATGAATCCTTGGAAGTGAGTCCATAGGTTGTGGGAACAGTTTAGTGTTGGTAGAAGTGAAACTGAGTGAAATTATTCCCTCTGCTACAGGAGCCTGATGTTTGATGTTTGAACTGTTCCTGAAGCTGGTGGCATGGGCCCTGAGGCTCCTGAACCTTCTTCCTGACGGCAGCAGTGAGAGGAAAGCACGAGCTGGGTGGTGGGGTCCCTGATGACGGATGCTGCTTTCCTGTGACAGCACTCCATCTAGATGTGCCCAATGGTGGAGAGGGCTTTACCCGTGATGGATTCCGTATCTCAAACAACAGTCACCTTATACTAAAATTATTTCAGAAATTGTGGGATTTATGAGTATGAGAAAGATTGTGCATAAATGTCTTTCGCTTCTATCTACTTTACAATAGTGAGGAAAAGCACAACATCAAAACAGATTAATACCTTTCCACTGCTTCCATCATTAAGTCTGTGATCACCGCCATGTCAATAATTACAACTAACACCTTTAAGTTTGATAACCCCCTTCAGTTCTGCCACAATAAAATCCTTACTGGGGCACAGAACTTCTCTTTGTTATACAGATATCAGGTCAGTACTAACGGCAAGAGTACAGGGAGCAGACGAGAACAACCTGCAGGTAGTGTGTGATTATTTCTCATCACTGTGTGAGAGCTCCTATGCTTTAAAGGGTAGGTAACACCCAGCTAAGAGCTTCAGCGCATTACGTCTCCTTCACTGACTCCCCTGTCTGTTACCATTATACAACACCAAGTTCAAGTTCAAAGTTCAAAGTAAATGTAATAACAAAGTATGTATACTGAAGTAGCCACTGAGTATATGCTCTGGTCTTTTGTTGCTGTAGACCATTCACACCCAGGTAGATGTATTGTACGTTCAGAGATGTGGCAACACATGGTTGTTCGAGTTACTCTCATGTTCCTGTCAGTTTGAACCAATCTGGCCATTCTTTTCCGACCTCTCTCATTAACAAAGTGTTTTCACCCACAGAACTGTCGCTCACTGGATTTTTTTGTTCCTCGCACCATTCTCTGTAAACTCTAGAGACTGTAGTGCATGAAAATCCCAGGAGATCAGCAGTTTCTGAGATACTCAAACCATCCTAACTGGCACAAACAATTATTCAATGGTCAAAGTCATTTATATCACATTCTGATGTTCGGTCTGAACAACTGAACCTATTGACTATGTCTGCATGCGTTTATGCTTTGAGTTTTTGCCACATGATTGGCTGATTAGATACTTGCATTAATGAGCTGGTGTACAGGTGTACCTAATAAAGTGGCCACTGAGTATATATGCATGTAATTGTTCAGTGAATTTTCCTGTAATTGTGCAACTGGTCTTTCTGTATTTTTCCAGAAGCTTCTTAGTTTGTTCTGCAGCTGGTGTCATGCAACTTGAATCTGTCTGCTTTATAGATTAATTGTTATAATTGGAATGTTGCTATCTTTTTAGTGCAAGCTCATTTTTTGTAGAGGACAACCATGATTCTTTCTCTCAGTTCTTTGTTCCTTGTTTTTGTAACACTTATAAAATGTACATAGGCAATAAGATTTCTGCCTTAATCTTAATTTCCAAGGAGCCTCTAGATCACAAAAACACCAGGATCCAAAAATAATAACACACACAGAACGGTAGGGGAGCTCAGCAGGTCAGATAACATCTATAGAGAGGAATAAAGAGTTGATGTTTCTGGCCGAAACCCTTCATCAGACCTCTGGATTTCCAGCATCTGTATTTAGGATCCAACAATACCAACTTTGAGTGTACTCAACTAAAAGGCCATCTCCCATCTCCATACCAGGCACTGATGCAACCAGACAGAATTCTGCCCACTGTACATAGGCAGAAACCTTTGTAAGAGTCTTTGATGACACTCTGACTCTCCTCAAGCTTCTAATACATTTGACACCCTTCATCAGGACTGTCAAAAACATCAACGGTTTATTCCTTTCCACAACTGCTGTCTGACCTGTTCGCGTGTGTTGCCCTGGAACTTCAGCATCTGCAGAATCTCTTGTGTTCATGACATTGATTGACATCGAGTTGGGTACCAGGAGTCATAGTGTACTCCAGCACAGAGACAGGCTCTTTGGCCCTTCTAGCCCAGGTTAGAAAGAGAGAGAGAGACAGAAAGTGGAAGAAAAGAAAGTTGGAACTGTGGTGAACATTCTGACTGATTGCATCACTGCCTGGCGTGGACACACCAACGACCAGGTTTGCAAGAGGCTGCAGAGAGTCGTCAACTCAGCAGTTCCATCTCAGACTCCAGTCTCCTCACCATCAAGAACATCTTCAAGAGGTACCTCAGGAAGATGGCATCCCATCATTACAGACCCACACCAAATGGGACAGACCCTTGTCGCACCAGGGAGGAGGTACAAGAGCCTGAAGACTCTCTCTCAACAATTCAAGAACAGCTTCACTCTCCATCATCAGATTTCTGAACAGTCCACAAACTCATGAACAATAACTCATAATTTTTTGCACTATTTATTTATTTTGCAATTTAATCCTAATCAGAATCAGAGTGAAAAATCAGGTTTATTATCATTCACATTTGACAAGGGAGGCTAGTCAAGAATGCTTGGCATTTGGGATGAGGTAGTAAATAGAATTAGACATTGGTTTTGTGGGAGAAACCAGGGAGTGGTAGTAGATGGTTGCCTCTCTGACTGGAGGCCTGTGACTAGTGGAGTGCTACAGGGATCGGTGTTGGGTCCTTTGTTGTTTGCCATCTATATCAATGATCTCAATGATAAAGTGGTCAACTGGATCAGGTGAGAGAGGGAAATGGGAATGGGGAATGGTGAAGGAGGTGGAAGGGGAGGGTAGTTACTGGAAGTTCAAGAAATTGATGTTCATGCCATCAGGTTGGAGGCTGCCCAGATGGAATATAAGATGTTGTTCCTCCAACATGAGTGTGGCTTCATCGCGGTAGTAGAGGAAGCCATGAACTGACATGTTGGAATGGGAATGAGAAGTAAAATTAAAATGGGCAGCCACTAGAAGATCCTGCTTTTTCTGGCAGACGAAACGTAGGTGCTCGGCAAAGCACTCTCCTAATCTATGTCGGGTCTCATGGATGTACAGGAGGTCACACCAGGAGCACCGGATACACTAGGTGACCCCAACAGACTCTCAGGTGAAGTGTTGCCTCACCTGGAAGGATTGTTTAGGGCCCTGGGTGGTAGTGAGAGAGGAGGTGTAGGGGCAGGTGTGGCACTTGCTCCATTTGCAGGGGTAAGTACCCAGAGGGAGCTGAGTGGGGAGAGACAAGTGGGCAAGGGGATCAGGCAGAGAGCAATCCCTGCAGAAAGGGAAAGTGGAGGCGAAAGAAAGAAGTGTTTTGTGGTGGGATCCCACTGGAGATAGCAGAAGTTACAGAGAATCACATGCTGGCCGCAAAGGCTGGTGGCGTGGTAATTGAAGACAAGAGAAACCCTATCCCTGCTGCATTGATCGTGGAGGAAGGAAAGCGCATTTCTTTGAAGAAGGAAGACATCTCATTGGTTCTGGTATGAAAAGCCTCATCCCTAACTATGCCCTTTATAATCTTATATACTTTCTATCAATTCTTCCCTCAGTCTTCTACATTCCAAGGAACAAAGTACTAACCTAGTCGATCTTTCCTTGTAACTCAGTTCCTCCAGCCCCAGCAAAATCCTTCTAAATTTTCTCTGTACTCTTTCAACCTTAAGTACACTTTTCCTGTCGGTCGGTGACCAAAACTGCATGCAATACTACAAATTAGGCCTCATCAACATCTTATACAAATTCAACATAATATCCCATCTCCTGTACTTAGTCCTTTGATTTATGAAGCCCAGTGTGCCAAAAGCTTTCTTTATGACCCTATCTACCTGTGATACAACTTTCAATGAACTATGGACCTGTATTCCCAGATCCTTTTGTTCCACGGCACTCCTCAATACCGTACCATTCATTCACTGTGAAAATTTTGACAAACTTCTTCAGATGTGTGGTTAAGAGTATACTGAATGATTGCATTACAGATTGGTATGGAGGCACCAATGTCCTTGAAAGGAAAATCCTGCAGAAAAGTAGTGATATAGCCCAGTCCATCACAGGTAAAGCGCTCGCTGCCAGTGAGCACATCTACACGGAGCGCTATCGCAGGAAAGCAGCATCCAGTGTCACGGACCCCACCGTCCAGGCCATGACCTCTTCTTGCTGCTGCCATCTGGGAGGAGGTACTGGAGCCTCAGTACCCACACCACCAGGTTCAGGAACAGTTATTACCCCTCAACCATCAGGTCCTTAAACCAGAGGGGACAACTTCACTTGCCCCATCACTGCAATATTCCCACTGCCTATATACTCACTTTCAAGGACTCTTCATCTCATGTTCTTAATATTTATTGCTTACTTATTTATTATTCTTACTTCTATTTTTCTTTTCTTTTATATTTGCAGTTTGTTGCCTTTTGCACATTGGTTGTTGTCCATCCTGTTTTGTGTGATCGTTCATTGATACTATTGTGTTTCTTACATTTACTGTGAATGTTACCCTGAAAATGAATCTCATATGGTGATGTATATGTATGGTCTTTGATAATAAATTTACTTTGAACTTTGAACTTTTATTGTTAGTTTTATTCTGGTTTCATCTCCCCTTCCTTTCCAGTCCTGATGAAGAGATTTGGCCCAAATCTTTGGATGCCTATTCCAGTGTCTATTCCTCTCCATAGATTCTGCCTGACCTGCTGAGTTCCTCCAGGATTTTGTGTGCATCGCTTTGGATTTCCAGCATTTGCAGATTCTCTCGTGTTTAGGTAATGCTGCTGTTTCCCAATCACCCACTCACCCACCTTGCCACTCACCTGATCTCACCCGTCACCTGCCAGCTTGTACTCCTTCCCCTCCACTCACCTTCTTATTCTGGCTTCTGTCCCCTTCCTTTTCAGTCCTGGAGAAAGGTCTTGGCCCAAAATGTTGACTGTTTATTCCTCTTCATAAATGCTGCCTGATCTGCTGAGTTCTGCCAGCATTTTTGCACATTGCTCAATTGTTCCAACATCTGCAAAATCTCTTGTGTTTATAGTAAAACTTAGACATGTTTATGTTGGAAATTATACAGGCATATGTGACAACAATAAACTAATTACCAATTACTAAGACAAAACAAACTTTATCCAACAGCATTTCATTAACGAGATGGCCTGGCCAACATTTAGCAAGAACTGAGAGCATGCTATCACATTCAGTAGTTTCTGGAATCTCGTGGCAAGAATTCAGGGCAGGAATCTCGACAACGGAAGCCAAATACAGCTCCCTGCACCTCGTGACCAAATTGTATACCACAGTCTCCTTCTCAATAGATGGCAATGCTTTCAAATGAATAGGTAATGCAAAAAAAAACGATGACTGCAGGCAGATCTAATGAATCCCCTCCAGAATAATTCCCTTCGTTCACAGTCAAGATGCACAAATTAGAACTGTGGACGCAAATTGCTGGCTGTAGGGAGAGGAAATTTTCCAACTGTATCTTGGTTAGGGGAATTGGGATTTTAATCATGATATGAATAATTGGATGTTGCTAAGCCAATAGACCTCTTCTCCAATGAACAACAGCCGCGGGCATCACTAACTCAGTCTCTGAAGCTTTCCTAATAAACCACTTGTTTCTTTAGTGGAAGGGAAGGGTTTTTAATTTAATGTTTAGACCTTTCCTGCTATAGGTGTTTGCTAGCCCAATGTGCTTTCTCTTTCTCCCGAGAGGGTGACCTGATGTTTTCTGGATGAGGCTGCATTTGGCCTCCCCCATGATAACCATCCTGAAGAGGGGCAGAGGGTTTGTCCATCCTGGGGGCTTCAAACTAATGTTTATCCTTCAGCCAGCTCACTGTAAGTGCAGTGATTAACAGCCAGACAACCTGAGTTCTAGGGAAAGATTGAATGGATTCAGACTTTATTCCCTGGAGCGTAGAAGATTGAGGGGAGATTTGATAGAGTTAAACAAAATTATCAAGGGTATACATAGGGTAAATGGAAGCAGGTATTTCTGTGTGAACCAGAACTAGAGGGTGAAAGGTGAATTATTTAAGGTAAACCTGAGGGGGAACTTCTTTACTCCGGGAGTGTTGAGAGTGTGGAATGAGCTGCCAGAGGAAGTGGTGGGTGTGGGTTCAAAGAAGTTAAAAGAACATTGGGTCAGGATCTCGGCCCAAAACGTCGACTGTACCTCTTCCTAGAGATGCTGCCTGGCCTGCTGCGTTCACCAGCAACTTTGATGTGTGTTGCTTGAATTTCCAGCATCTGCAGAATTCCTCGTGATCTCATTTTAAAGACTTTTTATCTTGTCGCTTCATGCTCTCATTATTTATAGCTATTTATTTATAGTTGCATTTTAACAGTTTGTTGTCTTCTATGCTCTTGCTCTTCCAATGATCCTGTTTACTGTTACTATTCTACAGATTTGCTGCATAAGCCCACAAGAAAGAGAATCTCAGAGTTGTATGTGGTAAAATGCACGTAATTTGATAATAAATTTTACTTTGAACTATGAACACCAGATACAATTGCTCGATGAAGCTGTCCCTCAATCTGAGTCAGGGCCTCGCAGGTGTAGAGGGGGCTGCCCCTGGCCCACTGGATACAATTGCTTGACGATGTAGTCCCATAATCTACATCAGGTCTCACCAAGTTAGAGGAGGCCGCGCCAGGAGCTCAATGAAGCAGTACTACGTTTCATCATGAGTGGCGTGATAGAAATATAAACCTGTGTTTTTATTAATAACCTTGAGCAGTATTTTGGAAATTTTTATTAGAATGGTTGCCAGGGCAAATGATGTAGCTCCTTAGTGTGGCTGTAAATGTGTGAGCTACTGCATTAATCCTTCTGTTGCCTGCGGCAAGGAGCCGCGGAGAGGAGACATTAAGGCTAATTGAATGGACACAGTAGGAAGCTGGGAGGAATACTCCCCACAGTGCCGCTGGCTCTAACTCCTGATCGCCAAAATAAACACCGCACAATTACCCAGCAATTTACTGTTTGCCACCATCAGTGAACGATTTTCCCAGTCACTGACCTTCA
The DNA here is from genome assembly GCF_963921235.1 of Mobula hypostoma. Classification (NCBI taxonomy): domain Eukaryota; kingdom Metazoa; phylum Chordata; class Chondrichthyes; order Myliobatiformes; family Myliobatidae; genus Mobula; species Mobula hypostoma. The sequence goes on from NC_086107.1 coordinate 5,834,360, forward strand.
ACGGCATGTGCTGTTACTGTGGTGAGGCAGTTACTAGAGTACTTGTGCACTGTTCACGCTATCTTGCCACACAATTGCACACTCACATACTCTCAATCACACTTACGCACTCACAATCAGATTATTGTCACCGACATACTGTACATTGTGAAACGGCAGCATTACAGTGCAAAGTCATAAAAATGACTGTTGCAAAATTATGTCATACACATTCTCTGACACACTGAGACACACACACCAAGGCAAACACAGAGGCACACACAAGTGCAGACACATACTCTTAGACAAATACATCCCTGCACACTCATACACACAAATGCAGGCTCTCTGAGACATATACATCTAAATTTTTTTTTAGATTATGAGGACACGCAATCCTCTTTTATTGTCATTTTGTAATGCATGCATTAAGAAATTATACAATATTTCCTCCGGTGTGATATCACAGAAACACAGGACAGACCAAGACTGAAAAAACTGACAAAACCACACAATTATAACATATAGTTACAACAGTGCAACAATACCATAACTTGATGAAGAAGTTCATGAGCACAGTAAAGTTCAAAGTCTCTCAAATGTCCCACATCTCACACAGACGGGAGAAGGAAGAAAAACTCTCCCTGCCATGCCGACTACAATCCGACTCTGAGTCATCCGAAAACTTCGAGCTCTGATCAGCTCTCCAACACTGAGTACTGAGTGCCATCTCTGTCCGAACGATTTGACCTCCTTCTCGGTCGCCAAAAGCAGGCAAGGCTGGGGATTTTGAGGCCTACCCTCTGAAAGATTCACGACCACACAGTAACGACAGCAGCGAACGAGCATTTCAGAAATTTCTCCAGATGTTCCTCTGTGCTTTCACGTCCATTCTCCATCAAATCAGAATTGTCCATGGCCCCTATTTAATGGATACGATATCATTTTTCACCGGAGGGCTGCGCACTTTCCACAACACCTCCAACCTTTGTGTCATCAGCATATTTACTAACCCATCCTTCCACTTCCTCATCCAGGTCATTTATAAAAATCACGAAGAGTAAGTGTCCCAGAACAGATCCCTGAGGCACACCACTGGTCACTGACCTCCATGCAGAATATGACCCGTCTACAACCACTCTTTGCCTTCTGTGGGCAAGCCAGTTTGGGATCCACAAAGCAATGTCCCCTTGGATTCTATGCCTCCTTACTTTCTCAATAAGCCTTGCATGGGGTACCTTATCAAATGCCTTGCTGAAATCTATATTCACTACATATACTGCTCTTTCTTCATCAATGTGTCTAGTCACATCCTCAAAAAATTCAATCAGGCTCGAAAGACACGACCTGCCATTGACAAGGCCATGCTGACTATTCCTAATCATATTATACCTCTCCAAATGTTCATAAATCCTGCCTCTCAGTATCTTCTCCATCAACTTACCAACCACTGAAGTAAGACTTACTGGTCTATAATTTTCTGGGCTATCTTCACTCCCTTTCTTGAATAAAGGAACAACATCCACAACCCTCCAGTCCTCCGGAACCTCTCCTGTCCCCATTGATGATTCAAAGATTATCGCCAGAGGCTCAGCAATCTCCTCCCTCGCTTCCCACAGTAGCCTGGGGTACATCTCATCCGGTCCCGGAGACTTATCTAACTTGATGCTTTCCAAAAGCTCCAGCAAATCCTCTCTCTTAATATCTACATGCTCAAGCTTTTCAGTCCGCTGCAAGTCAGCACTACAATCACCAAGATCCTTTTCCATAGTGAATACTGAAGTAAAGTATTCATTAAGTACCCCTGCTATTTCCTAGGGTTCCATACACACTTTCCCACTGTCACACTTGATAGGTCTTATTCTTTCACGTCTTATCTTTTTGCTCTTCACATACTTGTAGAATGCCTTGGGGTTTTCCTTAATCCTGCCTGCCAAGGCCTTCTCATGGCCCCTTCTGGCTCTCCTAATTTCCTTTTTAAGATCCTTCCTGTTAGCCTTTTAATCTTCTAGTTCCCTAACACTACCTAACTCTCTGAACCTTTTGTAAGCTTTTCTTTTCTTCTTGATTAGATTTGTTACAGCCTTTGTACACCACGGTTCCTGTATCCTAGCATAATTTCACTGTCTCACTGGAACGTACTTATGCAGAACTTCACACAAATATCCCCTGAACATTTGCCACATTTCTTCCGTACCTTTCCCTGAGAACATCTGTTCCCAATTTAAGCTTCCAATTTCCTGCCCGATAGCCTCATAATTCCCCTTACTCCAGTTAAATGCTTTTCTAACTTGTTTGTTCCTATCTTTCTCCAATGCTATTGTAAAGGAGATAGAATTATGATCACTGTCTCCAAAATGCTCTCCTTCTGTGAGATCTGACACCTGACCAGGTTCATTTCCCAATACTAAATCAAGTACAGTCTCTCCTCTTGTAGGCTTATCTACATATTGTGTCAAGAAACCTTCCTGAACACAGTTAACAAACTCCACCCCATCTAAACCCCTTGCTCTAGGGAGATGCCAATCAATATTTGGGAAATTAAAATCTCCCATCACAACAAATCTGTTATTATTACACCTTTCCAGAACCTGTTTCCCTATCTGGATGGCATCCGTTAGTCTCGCGAGACCATGGATCTGTGTCTGGAAAGTTTTGCTTCAGTCTCTCCAGGGCGCAGGCCTGGGGAAGGTTGTATGGAAGACCGGCAGTTGCCCAAGCAGCAAGTCTCCCCTCTCCACGTCACCAATGTTGTCCAAGGGAAGGACAAGGGTAGATACAGCTTGACACCAGTGACATCGCAGGAGTTGCCAGAGCGAGGTCGAAAGCAACGTCGGACTGCCTTAGGGACTTCAGCTCCGGATTTTGCCTCAGGGTTTTCTCCTGAAGCCTTTCCCATGAGTGGGTATGGCCGCAAGGCAGTGGAGGTTTGAAATCAGAGTTTTCCCTCTCTTAGATTTCCCTATCTGCTCCTCGATATCCCTGTTACTATTGGGCGGCCTATAAAAAACAGCCAGTAAAGTTATTGACCCCTTCCTGTTCCTAACCTCCACCCACAGAGACTCCGTAGACAATCCCTCCATGATGTCCACCTTTTCTGCAGCCGTGACACTATCTCTGATCAACAGTGCCACACCCCCACCTCTTTTGCCTCCCTCCCTGTCCTTTGTGAAACATCTAAAACCCGGCACTTGAAGTAACCATTCCTGTCCCTGAGCCATCCAAGTCTCTGTAATGGCCACCACATCATATCTGCAAGTACTGATCCACGCTCTAAGCTCATCCGCTTTGTTCACAATACTCCTTGCGTTAAAATAGACACATCCCAAACCTTCAGTCTGATTGTGTCCCTTCTCTATCACCTGCCTATCCTCCCTCACACACTGTCTCCAAGCTTTCTCTAGTTGTGAGCCAACCGCCTCTTCCCCAGTCTCTTCAGTTCGGTTCCCACCCCACAACAACTCTAGTTTAAACTCTCCCCAGTAGCCTTAGCAAACCTCCCCACCAGGATATTGGTCCCCCTGGGATTCAAGTGCAACCTGTCCTTTTTGTACAGGTCACACCTGCCCCAAAAGAGGTCCCAATGATCCAGAAATCTGAATCCCTGCCCCTTGCTCCAATCCCTCAGCCACACATTTATCCTCCACCTCATTCTATTCCTATACTCACTGTTGCGTGTCACAGTCAGTAATACCGAGATTACTACCTTTGGGGTCCTGCTTCTCAACTTCCTTCCTAACTCCCTATAGTCTTTTATCAGGACCTCTTCCCTTTTCCTACCTATGTCATTGATACCAATACGTACCACAACCTCTGGCTGTTCTCCCTCAAACTGCAGGATATCTCGGACGTGATCTGAAACCCTGGCACCTGGGAGGCAAACTACCATCCGAGTTTCTTTCTTGTGTCCACAGAATGGCCTGTTTGACCCCCGAACTATTGAGGCCCCTATCACTACTGCCTTCCCCTTCCTTTCCCTACCCTTCTGAGCCACAGGGCTGGACTCTGTGCCAGAGGTATGGCCACTGTTGCTTCCCCCAGGTGGGCTGTTCCCCCCAACAGTACTCAAACAGGAGTACTTATTGTCAAGGGGTACAGCCACAGGGGTGCTCTCTAGTACCCTTCCCTCTCCTGACTGTGACCCACTTGTCTGTCACCCGTGGCCATGGTGTGACCACCTGCCTATAACTCCTTTCTATCACCTCCTCACTCTCCCTGACCAAAGGAAGGTCATCGAGCTGCATCTTCAGTTCCCTAACGTGTCGCTTAGGAGCTGCAGCTCGACGCACCGGCTGCAGATATGGCCGTCCGGGAGGCTGGGAAACTCCAGGACCTCCCACATCTGACACCGAGCACAGAAAACCAGCCTCAGACACATACTTCCTCCTTTCCTCAATTAACATATATTTCAAAGTTATATTAGCATATCAAAATTATATTAACGTCATATAAAAGGAAATTCCAGCTATGCAGCAAGAAAGGCTATGTGCACATTATTTCAGTTATTGTGCAGCCATGCACCCATGGGTGTGAGGCACCATTGCAACGATCTGTGGGACTTGAACTGGTTTACTTTCAAACTGCAACCAAACCTTTGCACCACTGCAATCTATCCCCACAGCTCTGCATGCTTACCCAGATGCATTCTGACAGGTCTGGCTCAATCTGCTTCCACTTCATTGCAAATGGAAAGAAATCACTGGGGCATTTGAAGTTGCTCAGCAATTTTGCATTGATTGCAAACAGAAGTTTTCTCAATAATAATCACCCCAAGGGTACCGATCATTAACTTGCAGTGTGCATTTTGGAAAATAGTTGAGCACGAGATAGAAGGATCAGGTTCTGAACAAAGGTAAATTGGTTTATTATATTTTATGTACCGAACGAAGTACAGGGAAACTCTTTGTTTTACATGTCATCCCTACAGATCACTTCAGCACATTATTGCACTGAGGTAGTACAAGGGAAAACAATAACAGAATGCAGAATAAAGTGTTACAGAGAAAATGCAGTGCAGCTAGCAATAAGGTGCAGATCTATAATAAGGTACATTGTTTATTTGTTTAGAGATACAGCACAGTAACAAGCCCAACAAGCCATGCTGCCCAATCTCACCCACGTGTATAATGGTATAATGAACCTACTAAACTGTGCATCTTTGGGATGTGAGAGTAAACCAGAGACCCAGAGGAATCCGATAGGGTCACAGGGAGAATGTAAAAACATCCTTGCACACAGCGGGGGAATTAAAGGTGAGTAGCTGGCACAGTAATACTGATACGCTAACCACTATACTACTGTGCCACCTAATTGTGAGGTCGAAGTCGATTTTATTGTAGTAGGGAACCATCAATACTGGTATAACAGTGGGATCAAGGATGGATTCTATCCAACTGTCATAAGACATTTGAAAGGTTTCCTTGTATGATAAGGCAGACTCAACCTCACAATTTACCTCATTACGATCTTGCACCTTATTAGGAAACTTTGTCACATGGTGTGAGCAGAATTATCTGCAGCTTAATGTGAAAAAGACTAAGGAGCTGGTGGTAGACCTGAGGAGACCTAAGGTACCGATGACCCCTGTTTCCATCCAGGGTGTCAGAGTGGACATAGTGGACAATTACAAATACCTAGGGATATGAGTTGACAATAAACTGGACTGGTCAAAGAACACTGAGGCTGTCTACAAGAAGGGTCAGATCCGTCTCTATTTCCTGAGGAGACTGAGGTCCTTTAACATCTGTCGGACGATGCTGAGGATGTTCTACGAGTCTGTGGTGGCCAGTGCTATCATGTTTGCTGTTGTGTGCTGGGGCAGCAGGCTGAGGGTAGCAGACACCAACAGAATCAACAAACTCATTCGTAAGGCCAGTGATGTTGTGGGGATGGAACTAGACTCTCTGACGGTGGTGTCTGAAAAGAGGATGCTGTCTAAGTTGCATGCCATCTTGGTCAATGTCTCCCATCCACTACATAATGTACTGGGTGGGCATAGGAGTACATTCAGCCAGAGACTCATTCCACCGAGATGCAACACAGAGCGCCATAGGAAATCATTCCTGCCTGTGGCCATCAAACTTTACAGCTCCTCCCTTGGAGGGTCAGACACCCTGAGCCAATAGGCTGGTCCGGGACTTATTTCCTGGCATAATTTACATTTTACAATTTAACTATTTATGGTTTTATTACTATTTATTATTTATGGTGCAACTGTAATGAAAACCAATTTCCCCCAGGATTAATAAAGTATGACAAGACTATTAAGATGGTGCTACTGAACGTGTGCAACATCTCACGAGTAGTTCAAAAGGCGAGAAATTGGACAAAAAACAATACCAATATCGCCATTTCTGAACTCAAATGTAGTAAAATTATCACCGCAAACAAAGAAGAGGCAAGCGAACTTTATCATTACTCATTCGGTTTCAATTGTTATCCTTTTTTCTTCCAATTGCATCAGCTCTTCATCTGTCAGTTCTTGGTCATGGGATGCCAAAACCTCTTCAACATCATGTTCGTCAGCTTCCACAAACCAAACTCATGTTGTCCTTACTTCGTTCACCATGATCAAAACGCTTAATTATGTCTAGTTTTACGCTAAGTGTAACACGCTTATGAGCTCTTTCAGGCTTTTCCGATACCTTAGAACTCATCTTGCAAACGGCTACTCACAGGTTCGTGTTTAAGCAATGCCGGCGAGAATGCAGTTCCGAATCCGGGGAGAGCAGCTGCTCGGGGCGCGCGGTGCCTTTTATCGCACACTGATACTTTTATCGCGCGCTGCTTTTTTTTCGTAACAGTGAAAACACCTTCTGAAAGCGAAAACGGGGTACTAATGTAGGTCTTTCGTAACAGTGAGGTTTTGTAAAGCGAACGTTCGAAAAGCGGGGGACACCTGTAATACAGTTAGCTAGGTTCAAACGGCCTGAAAAGGGGGAACTTTTCAAATTATTGACTCAACTTGACTGTGATTATTTTCAAGAATAAGAGCTCTTGAAATTGAGTCCATGGATTCTGGGACAAGTGAATTTGAGTGAAGTTTTCCCCTTTGGTTCAAAGGCCTAATGGATGAAGGGTAATAACCTTTCCTAAATCTAGCAGTGTGATTCCTGAGGGCAGCAGTGAGAAGAAAGCATGGCCTGGAGTGGTGGAGTCCCTGATGATGGATGCTGCTTTTAGGCCATAAAATATAGGAGCAGAATTAGACCATTTGGCCCATTGAGTCTGCTCCACCATTTCATCATAGCTGATGCAATTTTCCTCTCAGCCCAAATCTCCTGCATTCTCCCTTCATGCCCTGAACTTCTGGTCTTAGACTCTCCCACCATAGGAAACATACTCTCCACATTCACTCTATCAAGGCTTTTCACCATTCAATAGGTTTCAATGAGGTCATCCTTCATTCTTCTGAATTCTAGTGAATCAAACACTCTTCATATGACAAGCCATTCAATCCTGGAATCATTTTTGTGAACCCTCTCCAGTTTCAGTACATTCTTTCTCAGAAAAGGAACCTAATACTGCTCACAATACTCCAAGAGAGGCCTCACCAGTTCTTTATAAAATCTCAGCGTTACATCTTTGCTTTCATATTCTAGACCTCTTGAAGTAAATGTTAACATCACATTTGCTTTCCTCACCACAGACTCAACCTGCAAATTAACTTTTAGTGAATCCTGCACAAGGAGTCCAAAGTTCCTTTGCACCTCAGTTTTTTGTATTTTCTCTCCATTTAGAAAATAGTCAGCCTTTCATTTCTTCTACCAAAGTGAATGACCATACACTTCCCGACACTGTATTCCATCTGCCATCTATTTGTCCATTCTCCTGATCCAACTAGATCCTACTGTAGCCCCTCTACTTCCTCAAAACTACCTGACCTTCCACATGTCTCCATATTGCCTACAAACTTTGCAACAAAGCCATCAATTCCATCATCCTTCCATCATTCCATCATTGACATATAATGTAAAAAGAATGGGTCCCAACACAAACTCCTGTGGAACACTGCTGGCAGCCTACCAGAAAAGCTCCCTTTATTCCCACTCTTTGCCTCCTGCTGATCAGCCATTGTTTCATCTATGCTAGGATTATTCCTGTAATACCATGGATTCGTAACTTGTTAAGCAGCCTCATGTGTGGCACCTTGTCAAATGCCTTCTGAAAATGCAAGTACACATCAATCGATTCTCCTTTGTCTCTCCTGCTTGTTATTTCTTCAAAGAATTCCAACAGATTTGTCAGGCAAGGTTTTTCCTTGAAGAAACAATGTGGCATGGGTCTCCAAGTACCCTGAGACCTCATCCTTAATAGTCGACTCCAACATCTTCCCAGTCACTGAGGTCAGACTTAACTGGCCTATATTTTCCTTTCTTCTGCCTCTCTTCCTTCTGAAAGAGTGGAGTGACATTTGCAATTTTACAGTCTTTGGGAAGCATTCTATAATCTACTGATCTAGTGATCACTAATGCCTCCACAATCTTTTCAGCCATCTCTTTCATAACACTGGGGTGCTCACCATCTGGTCTAGGTGCCTCATCTATCTTCAGACCTTTCAGTTTTCCACGAACCATCTCTCCAGTAATCGTAACTCCACACAGTTCATGACCACTGACACCTGGAACTTCCACCATACACCCTGTACTCCCAACGCAGAACCTCATCACTCGTCCTACCCACGTCATTGGTACCTACATAGACCACGACCTCAGGCTGTTCACCCTCTTATTTAAGAATGCTGAAGACTTGATCCGAGGTACCCTGTACCCTGGCACCCAGGAGGCAATGCTCCATGTAGATGTGCTCTATGGTGGGGAGGGCTTTACCCATGATGGACTTGGCTGTATGCACTGCTTTTTGTAAGATTTTCCCTTCAAGGATATTTGTGTTTATATTCCAGGCTATAATGCCACCAGTCAATATACTGTCCTCCACACATCTATTCAAGTTTGTCAAAGATACGCCAAATCTTCATAAAAGCCTAAGGAAGTAGAGGCACTGCTGTCCTTTCTTTGTAATTGCACCTTACATGCAGAGCCCAGGACAAGTCCTCTGACATGATAACACCACGGAATTTAAAATTGCGGACCCTCTCTACCTCTGATCCCCCGATTAGGACCAGCACGTGGACTTCCTCCTCCTGAAATCAACAATCAGCTCCTCGTTCTTGCTGACATTGAGCAAAAGGTTTTTGTTGCGGCATGACTCAGCCAGCTTTTCAGTCTTCCTCCTATAGCTTAATTTATCGCCACCTTTGATTCGGCCAGCAACAGTGGTGTCATCAGCAAACTTGAATACGACATTGGAGTTGTGCTTAGCCACACAATCAGAAATGCAAAGTGAGTAGAGCAGGGGGCTAAGCACACAGCCTCGTGGTGCATCTGTCCTGATAGAGATTGTGGAGGAGATGTTGTTGCCAATCCAGACTGGCTGGAGTCTGTCCAAACTGGAGGAAATCAAGGATCCAATTGCACAAGGAGGTATTGAGGCCAAGATCTTGAAGCTTATTAATTAGTTTTGAGGGGATGCCGAGCTGTCGTTGATAAAGAGCATCTTTGCTGTCCAGATGCTCCCAGGCTTATGGTTCTTGGATTTACTGACTATGCTTGCAAGAAAATGAATCTCAGGTTTGTGTATAGCAACATATATGTACTTTGATAATAAATTTACTTTGAACTTTAATATTTACTAATAATCTAATACTTGTTAATTTTGGTGAATGTGAAATGCATTAATTTCTCCGTATCAGTAGTGGGGCTTCTCTCATCATTTTCCTGTCCTTCTGAAGTTAAGCCTATCACCCATACTGGGGCACAGACCGCCAACAGCAGTTCACCAGAGTCTTCTGTCCTGGGACAGTCCTTCAAGTTGTAAGATCCCAAGGATGAGGCCTTTGGAGTTTCTGCTGGTGTTTCTGTAGTTCTGTGTTTCTTTGCAGGATGGGATTGCTAGCCCCATGGCCAACCCTCCTCTTTTCCCAGCCAGGCTGGGGACCATCCATGGTGGAGTTTGTGCTTATGAAGCTAAATTAATTTGTTGAGATGTAATTGATGCAATCAGAGACCACTTTAGAAAGTCTGCAATCAGAACTGGCAAAAGGAGAAAGCTGAAGTGCAGAATATATTAACCAGGCTTAGCACAGAAGATAAAAGCTTCAAGTGAGTGGAAATTGCTGTGTGCTTCACAGAAACACTCCTTCTCAGACCTCCAGTAATGGAAGTAATTGCTGTTTTACTAATGCGAAATCTTTATTACTTTTGTGTGCTGCCTCTGATGTTTCAAGCATTATCTCACAACTTAAATGCAAGATAGTGGAGCACTTAAATGTGATTCATGTTTTAAAGAGATGTGAGCTTTTTAACAATAGTTACTGAAACCTGGACCCAGCACGTAAGTTCAATTGGGAAGAAAGAACAGCAGCGCCTCTACTTCCCATGTCTGCAGAGATTCAGCATGACATCGAAAAATTGTCAAAGTTCTATATATGTGTACTGGTGAGTCTGGTCACTCGTCTGAGTGTTACTGGTACCATGTAACCCAGTACTACCTGTCGCATGGTTGGGTGGTCGGCGACTAAACCGGCTCCCCCACCAGGCTTGCCTGCTGAGGAGGGTGGCTAGACACCCTGCAGGACGAAAAGCAAGACCTGTCAAAGGGCGGATGAACCCTCTCGTAGGGTCAACGGCCATCTAGCAAACACGTGCCGTGAAGTGCGGAAAGGGCATCCCTTGCATCGAAGCTTGGTCTGGCCATTCACTGCAACAGAACTTCCCCTAGCCGTCTTGGACCCCACCATGCCACTGGATCCGGGAGGGGATGTCGAGAGGGCGGGTCTGGACCTGTGCAACCCCCTACTCATCTAAAATCCACTCTCGCACATGCTGTTCCTTTCTGAGGAGTGGGGTCAACCCCACTAACTGACTGAAAGGAACCATCATCATCCTCTGGGATGGATAGTCAGAGAGTGGAGAGTATATTGACTGGCTGCAACACAGCCTAGTAAGGAAACACCAATGCCTTTGAATGGAAAATCCTACAAAAGGTAGTGGATTCAGCCCAGTACATCACGGGTAAAGCCCTCCCAACCATCGAGCACATCTATATGAATTTTTGTTTCATTTATTCCCATTTACAGGATGTGGACATTACCAGCTAAGCATTTATTGCCCATCCCTAGTTGCCCTTGTGAAGGTGGTGATGAGCTGCCTTCCTGAACTGCTGCAGTCCCTGAGGTGTAGGTCCACCCACAGTGCTGTTAGGGAGGGAATTCCATGATTTTGACCCAGTGACAATGAAGGAATGGTGATATGTTTCCAAGTCAGGATGGTGAGTGACTTGGAGGGGGATTTCCAAGTGGCGGTGTTCAAAAGGTAGTTGCTGTTCTCGGTCTTCTAGGTGGTAGTGGTCGTCGGCCTGGAAGGTGCTGCCTTAGGAACTTTGGTGTGTTGTTGCAGTGCATCTTGTAGATAATACACACTGCTGCAAATGTTCATCGATGGTGGAGGGATTGGATGTTTATGGAAGGGGTACAAATCAAGTGGGCTGCCTTGTACTGGATGGTGTCGAGCTTCTTAAGGGTTGATGGGGCTGCATTCATCCTGACCTGAGCCTTGTAGATGGTGAACAGGCTTTGGAGAGTTAGGAGGTGTGTGACATGCCACAGGATTCCTAGCCTGGTAGCCACGGTGTTTATATGGCTAGATCATTTCAGTTCCCTGTCAATTGTAACCCCCAGGATATTGCTAGTAGGGGATTCAGTGATGGTGATGCCACTGAACGTCAAGGGACGATGGTTAGAGCCTCTCTTGTTGGAGATGGTCATTGCCTGGCACTTGTGTGGTTTGAATGTTGCTTGTCACTTGTCAGCCCAAGCCTGGATATTGTCAGGTCCTGCTGCATTTCGGTATGAACTGCTTCACTATCTGAGGAGCCTTGAATGGTGCAGAACATTGTTCAATTATCTTCAAACATCCTCATTTCTGACCTTATGATGGAAGAAAGGTCATTGATGAAGCAGCTGAAGATGGTTGCTCCTAGGACACCTCCCTGAGGAACTCCTGCAGTGATGTTCTGAAGATGAGATGATTGATCTCCAATCACCACAACCATCTTCCTTTGTGTCAGGAAGGATTCTAATCAGTGGAAGGTTTTCCCCCTAATTCCCATTGACTCCATTTTAGCTAGGGTACCTTGATGCCACACTTGGTCAAACACTGCCTTGATGTTGAGGGCTGTCATTCTCACCTCACCTCTGATATTTAGCTCTTTGGTCCATGTTTGGACCAAGGAGATGATGAGGTCAAGAGCTGTGTGGCCTTGACGGAACCCTAACTGGACATCCGTAAGCAGGTTATTGCCGAGTAGGTGCTGCATGATAGCACCGTTGATGGCCCCTTCACTTTGCCGATGATTGAAGACTGACAGGACAGTAATTGGTTGGGTTGGACTTGTCCTGTTTCTTGTGTACAGTCCATACCTGGGCAATTTTCCACATTGCCGGTTAGATGCCGATGCTGTGTTGTACTGGAACTGCTTGGCTAGTGGCACAGCAAGTTCTGGAGCACAAGTCTTCAGGACTATTGCTGGGATTTTGTCTGAGTCCATAGTCTTCGCAGTATCCAGTGCTTTCAGCTGTTTTTTGATATCACGTGGAGTGAATCAGATTGGCTGCATACTGACTGATATCTGGGATGCTGGGGACTTCCGGAGGAGGCCGAGCTGGATCATCTACTCGACACTTCTAACTAAATGCTTCAACCTTACCTTTTGCACATGTGCTGGGCTCCTCTATCATTGAGGATGGGGATATTTGTGGAGCCTCCTGCTCCAGTGAGTTGTTTGATTGTCCACCACCATCCACAGCCGGATGTGACAGGGTTACAGAGCTTAGATCTGATCCATTGGTTGTGGGACCTCTTTGCTCTGTCTATCACTTGCTGCTTATGGTGTTTAGCATGCAAGTAGTCCTGTATTGTGGCTTCACCAGGGTGCCACCTCATATTGAGGTATGCCTGTTGTTCTCCTTCTCCTGCACTCTTCATTGAACCAGGATTGATCCTCTGGCTCGGTGGTGATGTTAGATTGGGGGATATGCCGGGCCATGAGGTTACAGATTGTAGTTTGAGTACAATTCTGCTGCTGCTCATGGCCAACAGCGCCTCAGAGATGCCCGGACTTGGGCTGCTAGATCTGTTCACTCTATCCCATTTAGCACGGTGGTAGTGCCACATAACATGGTGGAGGGTCTCTTCAATGTGGAGATGGGATTTAGTCTCCACAAATACTGTGTGGTGGTCACTTCTACCGATGCGGTCATGGACAGAAGCTTCCATGGCAGGCAGGTTGGTGAGAGTGAGGTCAAGTGTGTTTTTTCCTCTTGTTTGCTCCTTCACCACCTGTTGTAGTCCCAGTCTAGTAGCTCTGTCCAGTAGGACCTGACCAGCTCGGTCTGTGGTGGTACTACCGAGCCACTCTCGGTGATGGACATTGAAGCCCCCACCCAGAGTACATTCTGTGCTCTTACCACCCTCAGTGCCTCCTCCAAGTGCTGCTCAACATGGAAAAGTACTGATTCATCAGCTGAGTGAGGACAGGACGTGGTAATCAGCAGGAAGTTTCCTTGCCCGTGTTTAACCTGGTGCCATGGGACCTCATGGGGTTCAGAGTCAATGTTGAGTGTTGCCAGGGCAACTCCCTCTCTACTGTGAACCACTGTGCCACCATCTCTGCTAGGCCTGTCCTGCTGGTGAGACAGTACGTACCCAGGAATGGTGATGGTGGAATCTGGAATGTTAACTGTGAGGTGTGATTCTGTCAGCACAACTACGTCAGGCTGTTGCTTGACTAGTTTGTGAGACAACTCTCCCAACTTTGGCACAAGCCCCCAGTTGTTAGTAAGGAGGACTTTGCAGGGTCGACAGGGTTGGTTTTGCTGTTGTCATTTCCAGTGTCTATGTTGATACCGGGTTGTCTGTCCAGATTCATTCCTTATTATTTTCTTTTTAGCAGTTGGATACAACTGAGTGGGTTGCTGGGCCATGTCAGAGGGCACTTAAGAGTCAACCACGTTTCTGTGGGTCTAGAGTCAAGTAAAGGCCAGACCAGGTCAGGACGGCTGGATTCCTCCCCTAAAGGACATAAGCGAACAAAATGCTGTTGTAGGAAAGCAGCATCCATCATCAGAGATCCCCATCACCCAGGTCATGCTCTCTTCTTGCTGCTGCCATCAAGTAGAAGGTACAGCAACCTCAGGACTCACACCACCAGGTTCAAGAACAGTTACTACCTACCAACCATCAGGCTCTTGAATAGAAGGGGATAACTGCATTCACTTGCCCCATCATTGAAATGTTCCTACAGCCAATGATCTGACATATTCCAATTAATTGGGACACATCGGGACCAATACATCAATACACTTTGGTCTAATTAGACAGCTGACCCAATTACCTAAAGTTTCATGGAAATAGTTAAACAGTATTAAAAAGTCAAACTATCATTTAACTATGTAAAATATTATGTATTTAAATGAAATACAGATCCTTTTATAGATATGTAAAAAGGAAAAGACTGGTAAAGACAAATGTAAGTCCCCTACAGACAGAAACAGGTGAATTGATTATGCGGAGCAAGGACATGGCAGACCAATTGAATAATTACTTTGGTTCTGTCTTCACTAAGGAGGACATAAATAATCTTCCAGAAATAGTAGGGGACAGAGGGTCCAGTGAGATGGAGGAACTGAGCGAAATACATGTTAGCAGGGAAGTGGTGTTGGGTAAATTGAAGGGATTAAAGGCAGATAAATCCCCAGGGCCAGATGGTCTGCATCCCAGAGTGCTTAAGGAAGTAGCCCAAGAAATAGTGGATGCATTAGTGATAATTTTTCAAAACTCCTTAGATTCTGGACTAGTTCCTGAGGATTGGAGAGTGGCTAATGTAACCCCACTTTTTAAAAAAGGAGGGAGAGAGAAACCGGGGAATTATAGACCGGTTAGCCTAACGTCGGTGGTGGGGAAACTGCTGGAGTCAGTTATCAAGGATGTGATAACAGCACATTTGGAAAGCGGTGAAATGATCGGACAAAGTCAGCATGGATTTGTGAAAGGAAAATCATGTCTGACGAATCTCATAGAATTTTTTGAGGATGTAACTAGTAGAGTGGATAGGGGAGAACCAGTGGATGTGGTATATTTGGATTTTCAAAAGGCTTTTGACAAGGTCCCACACAGGAGATTAGTGTGCAAACTTAAATCACATGGTGTTGGGGGTAAGGTATTGATGTGGATAGAGAATTGGTTAGCAGACAGGAAGCAAAGAGTGGGAATAAACGGGACCTTTTCAGAATGGCAGGCAGTGACTAGTGGGGTACCGCAAGGCTCAGTGCTGGGACCCCAGTTGTTTACAATATATATTAATGACTTAGATGAAGGAATTAAATGCAGCATCTCCAAGTTTGCGGATGACACAAAGCTGGGTGGCAGTGTTAGCTGTGAGGAGGATGCTAAGAGGATGCAGGGTGACTTGGATAGGTTGGGTGAGTGGGCAAATTCATGGCAGATGCAATTTAATGTGGATAAATGTGAAGTTATCCACTTCGGTGGCAAAAATAGGAAAACAGATTATTATCTGAATGGTGGCCGATTAGGAAAAGGGGAGGTGCAACGAGACCTGGGTGTCATTATACACCAGTCATTGAAAGTGGGCATGCAGGTACAGCAGGCGGTGAAAAAGGCGAATGGTATGCTGGCATTTATAGCGAGAGGATTCGAGTACAAGAGCAGGGAGGTACTACTGCAGTTGTACAAGGCCTTGGTGAGACCACACCTGGAGTATTGTGTGCAGTTTTGGTCCCCTAATCTGAGGAAAGACATCCTTGCCATAGAGGGAGTACAAAGAAGGTTCACCAGATTGATTCCTGGGATGGCAGGACTTTCATATGAAGAAAGACTGGATGAACTGGGCTTGTACTCGTTGGAATTTAGAAGATTGAGGGGGGATCTGATTGAAACGTATAAAATCCTATAAAGGGATTGGACAGGCTAGATGCAGGAAGATTGTTCCCGATGTTGGGGAAGTCCAGAACGAGGGGTCACAGTTTGAGGATAAAGGGGAAGCCTTTTAGGACCGAGATTAGGAAAAACTTCTTCACACAGAGAGTGGTGAATCTGTGGAATTCTCTGCCACAGGAAACAGTTGAGGCCAGTTCATTGGCTATATTTAAGAGGGAGTTAGATATGGCCCTTGTGGCTACAGGGGTCAGGGGGTATGGAGGGAAGGCTGGGTTCTGAGTTGGGTGATCAGCCATGATCATAATAAATGGCGGTGCAGGCTCGAAGGGCCGAATGGCCTACTCCTGCACCTATTTTCTATGTTTCTATGTTTCTTTGGAACATATTAAGGCTGATTTATACTTCTGCGTCAACTCAACGCCGTACGTACAGCATAGCCGCGAACCCTACACAGATCCCTATGCTGCAGCCTGACGCGCACCTCTCCCAAAATGTAATTAAGCGTCGCGGCAACGCGACCACAACAGCTGTGATTGGTCCGCTTGGTAGCATCGCTTTTCCTCCTACGCCGCAATAGCTTCCCATTGGCCGACTGAAGGGCAGGGAAGGAACTCTGGCTGCAATGCTTTCCATAAAGCTTTACAGACCTCCAAAATTATGGAGGACACATTTCACTTTTACGAAAAAAGACACTCGCTTCTTGTTTACCCCGAGAAAGACTACCATGACCATGAAGCCTTGCACGGGCAGGTGTGTGCACATGCGCGTCGTGCCCAAATTGCAGAGCGACGCAGACACACCAACGCACAAGTATAAATGCTCACAACACGCGTAAGCCAATGGCATAGGGTATGGCGTCGAATTGACGCAGAAGTATAAATCAGGCTTTAGAACACTACCAGTACTACTACAGTACTAGAAAACTGTGTATATATAATAAATTAATTATAAAAAATAACTAAATGAGGCCCTCCATTAGTTGGGGTCAGCCATTAATGTTACATCCCAGATGCCAACGTGATATGCAAGCCAGAGCCAGAGTGAGGAAGTTGTTGCCCATGCAGCAGACTCCCCTTCTCCACGCATCTAATTCACCCAAAGGAACACAGAGTCCATACAGTTTGGCACCAGTGGTGTCACAGGAGTTGCCAGTCAGCATTAAATTCAACATAGGACTGCCCTAGGAGCTCCAGTTCAAGATTTTTCCTCGGGGTTTACTCCCGAAACCTTCCCCATGAGTGGGTAAGATAGTGGAGGTTTGAAATCAGAGTATTCCTTCTCCTAGATGAGCTTCCAGCCACGGCTGACGAGTGCCATCTGCCCAACGTGACTGGTTTTAAGGTGCCAGTAACCTACCTTTGCCCCTTCTCCTGTCAGTAGAAACTATTCTGCTGGACGAAGTTGCTAAGCCACACATGAAGGCCAGGAGCTGGACTTGGTTGTCAGATGCTATCTGAGACACACACCACCGTGAGCATTTAATAGATAGAGAGACCTTAACCCCACTATCCATCCCCTCCCGCCAGCTATGAGAACCTTAAGGAACCAAATTTAATGAAGTAAATAGTGCAAAAAGAGAGCAAAAATAGTGAGGTACTGTCCATGGGTTCATTGTCCATTTAGAAATCTGATGGCAGAAGGGAAGAAGCTGTTCCTAAAATATTGGGTGTGTGTCTTCAGGCTCCTGTACCTCCTCCTTGATTTCTTCTCAATGAGAAGAGGGCATGACCTGGGTAATGGTGGTCCTCAATAATGGATGCTACCTTTTCGAGGCATTGCCTTTCCAAGAGATCCTCGATGTTGGGGCAGCTGGTGCCCATTCCTCATAACCTTATTTATAACATGTTTGTCGAAACATACAGTAAAACGTGTCATTTGTGTTAACAACCTGTATGACCTAATTATGTGCTGGGGTCAGTTTGCATGTGTCACCACATAACATACCCATAGAACACTAAGCAACAAAGCAAGCTCCTTTCTTCCCCTCCGCCCACTCACGCAAGAGTAAAGGAGACCAATATAGTTGTTACTTCACCAGCACACATCCACCAGATTTAACATCACCAGCACACGTTGTGAAATGTGTTGCTTTGCAGCAGATACGATGCAAGACAAATAAAAACTCAATATGTTCGAGAACACAATAGTAATAAAACACAATAAATATAAATACATAAGATAGCTTACGTAGACAGATTGATTGCATGTCCATAAGATGATATTAGACACAGGAGTGTTTGTACATAAGGTGACTCTGACAGAAAATGATAAGGTACTGGTGGTTGGGGGTGTGGAGGGGTGGGTTAGTGGGTGGAGGTGTTGATCAGCCTTACTGCTTGGAGAAAGTAACTGTTTTTGAGGCTGGTGCTCCTGGCGTGGGTACTATGTAGCCTCCTCCCTGATGGGAGTGGGACAAGCAGTCCATGAGCAGGGTGGGTGGGATCCTTCATGATGTTACTGGCCCCTTTCCAGCATGTTTCTGTATTTATGTCCTTGATAGTGCGTAGGCTGGTGGCAGTGATACTGGTAGCATACTCAACTAGATTGCATCAGAGTGGTTGAATAAGGGCCAGGCTACAGCTCAAAGCAGTCAGGTCGAAGCTCAC
This sequence comes from Mobula hypostoma, assembly GCF_963921235.1. NCBI lineage: Eukaryota > Metazoa > Chordata > Chondrichthyes > Myliobatiformes > Myliobatidae > Mobula > Mobula hypostoma. Next base: position 5,852,958 of record NC_086107.1, read on the forward strand.
CTGTTTCCTGAGACCAGCACTGCATGACTCTCTGCACTGGGTACTCATGGTTCAGTTGCTGTGTGTATGCAGGGAGAAGGGGCACAGAGAGATATTGTCAATAGCTGGCGTCTTTGGTTGCCACCAATACCCAGAAGCAGGAAGTGGTGGGCACAGCCCAGGCCATCACAGCCAAAGCCCCCCCACACCATTGTGCGCATTTAAAAGCAGCGCTGCTGTAAGAAAGAAGCAGCCCTCACCTAGGACCACCCACGCCATGCTCTCTTTTCATTCTACCATTGGGCAGGATGTGCAGAAGCCTTAGGTCCAACACCACTAATTCGAGAACAGAATTAACCATTAACCCTTCAACCATCAGTCTCCTGATCCAGGGTGGATAGTTTCACTCATCACGACGCAAAGGTTTCAAAGTCCTCAAAGGTACATTTAATGTCAGAGAAATGTATACAATATACATCTTGAAATGCTTTTCCTTCGCAACCATCCACAAAAACGGAGGAGTGCCCCAAAGAATGAATGACAGTTAAATGTTAGAACCCCAAAGTCCCCCCACCAGCTCCCCTCCTGCACTTAAGCAGCAGCGAGCAACAATACCCCTCTCCCCACCGGCAAAAAAAAGGCATCGAAGTGATTCCACAACCTACAGACTCACTTTCAAAGATTCTACTTCTCACATGCTCAGTAGTTTTTAGTTGTTTATTTAAATTTGCACAATTTGTCTTCTTCTGCATATTGGTTGTTTGTCAGTGTTTCTTTATTTATTGTTTTTCATAAATTCTATTACATTTCTTTAATCTCATGTAAATATCTCCAAGAAAATGAATCTCAGAGTTGTATATGGTGACATATAGATACTTTGATAATAAATTTACTTTGACTTTAAGGCGTTCAATACAAACTTGTGAATTGAATGTTTGTCCCTGTGCTGTACTGTTTTATGTTCTATATCCTGACAAAGGGTCTCAGCCTGAAACATTGATCGTTAATTCTCCTTTATAGATGCTGCCAGACCTGCTCAGTTCCTCCAGCATTTTGTGTGTGTTACTCTGGATTTCCAGCATCCACAAAATCTCTTTTGTGTAAGAGCGCTATGATGATGTAGAGGCTAAGCAAGTATGACGCTATTACAGCTTGGGGCATTGGAGTTCAGTGTTCATAGTCATAGTCACGAGAGAAATTGATTTTCGTTACAGTTGCACCTTAAATAACTAAATAGTGATAAAACCATAAATAATTAAATAGTAATATGTAAATTAGGCCAGGAAATAAGTCCAGGACCAGTTCAATCCCAGCATCCTCTGTAAGCGGTTTGTACGTTCTCCCCATTACCGCAAGCGTTTCCTCTGAGTGCTTGATGGTAGGTTAACTAGTTATTGTAAAGTGTCCCGTGATTAGTCGAGGGTTAAATTGGGAGTTGCTGGGCAGTGTGGCTCGAAGGGCTGGAAGTGTTTATTCTGCACTGTATATATAAACACATAAATAAATATTCTCTTTTCTGTGGTCTATGTTCTAAATGAAAATTCCTGCACGGAAATCTCATTCCACTTTGAATCTTACAGGAAAATGGAATCCTTTTGTACGTGTACAGAATCTCCTGTCTGTTCCCCTCACCTTTGAATCCCCTGTCACTACTGCTCCCCTCTCTTCCCTCTTTCCCTTCTGTATATAACTGCGATCAGGGTCCTTTTACCCTTGCAGTTTCTTAAATCAACCCACAAGGATTCAACATCTTCCAATCCTACGTCACATCTTTCTACTGATTTACCAGCAGAGTCACACCACCCTCTCCTACCTTCCTATCTCTCCAATACAACTTGTAATCTTGGACATTCAGCTCCCAACTACACCATCCTTCAGCCACGATTCAGTGATGGCCACAACATCATACCCAACAATCTGTAATAGTGCAACAGGATCATCCACCTTATTTCTTATACTCCATGCACTGAGATATAACACTTTGAGTATTGTATTTGCTACCCTTTTTGATTCTGCGTCCCAAATGCACTGATACTCACCCTGCTGGCTGCAATTTTGTCCTGTCATCTGCCTGCTCTTCCTGACAGTCTGACTGCATGTTATCTTTGCCTTTTGAACATCCGTCCTATCCTGAGTCTCTTCACTCTGGTTCCCAACGCCCCTGCCAAATTAGTTTAAACTCTCCCCAATTGCTCTAACCAACCTGTCCGCGAGAATATTGGTCTTCCTCGGGTTCAGGTGCAAGACTTAACTTTTGAACAGGTCATATCTCCTCCAGGAGAGATCCCAATGATCCAAGAACTGAAAGCCCTGCCTCCTGCACCATCTTCTCAACCACGCATTTATCTGCCAGATCATCCTGTTTCTACCCTCACTGGCACGTGGCACAGGCAGCAATCCAGAAATTACTACCCAGAAGTTCCTGCTTCTCAGTTTTCTGTCCAGCTTTCCATTCTCTTTTCAGGACCTCTTTGCTATTCCTTTCTATGTCATTGGTACCAATATGTACCAAAAAATCTGGCTGCTCTCCCTCCCTCTCCAGAACGTTGTGGACGTGATCCAAGACGTCCCTGGCCATGGCATCTGGGAGGCAGCATACCATCTGGGTGTTCCGTTCACATCCACAGAATTTCCTGTCTGTTCTCCAAACTCTTGAGTCCCCTATCACTACCGTTCCTCTCTTCTCCCTCTTTCCCTTCTGCACTATGGACCTATGCTCAGTGCCTGTGACCTGGTCTCTGTGGCATTCCCCTGGGAGATACCTGTGGTATTACAGGAAAGTTACTGGCACGGTTAGAGCTTTGGCTCCTTGGTAGGAGGCCGCAAGTGGGAATAAAAGGATCCTTTTCTGGTTGGCTGCCAGTGACTAGTGGTGTTCCGCAGGGGGTCGGTGTTGGGACTGCTTCTCTTTATGCTTTATATCAATGATTTAGAATGATGATGGAATAGTTGGCTTTGTCGGCAAGTTTGCAGATAATGTAAAGATTAGTGGAGGGGCAGGTAATGTTGAGGAAACAGATAACCTGCAGAAGGACTTAGACAGATTCGGAGAATGGGCAAGAGAGTGGTAAATGAAATACAACATTGGAAAATGCATGGTCATGCACTTTGGTAGTAGAAATAAATGTGCAGACTACTTTCAAAATGGGGAGAAAATCCAAAAATCTGCAAAGGGACTTGGGAGTCCTTGCGCAGAACATCCTAAAGGTTAACTTGCAGGTTGAGTTGGTGGTGAGGAAGGCAAATGCAATGTTAGCATTCACTCCAAGAGGTCCAGAATACAAGAGCAGGGATGTGATGCTGAGGCTTTATAAGGCACTGGTGAGGCCTCACCCTGAGTATTGTGATCTGTTCTGGGCTCCTTATTGAAAGATGTACTGGCATTGGGGGGGGTCCAGAAAAGATTCACAAGGACGTCTCTAGGAATGAAAGGGTTATTGTATGAGGAACGTTTGATGGCTCTGGGCCTGCACTCACTAGAATTTATAAGGATGAGGGAGGATTTCATTGAGAGGCCTGGACAATGTGGATATGGAAAGAATGTTGATGGGGGAGCCTAGGACAAGAGGGCACAGCCTCGAGATAGAAGGATGTTCTTTTAAAACAGAGATGCGGAGAAATTTCTTTAGCCAGAGGGTGGTGAATTTGTGGAATTTATTACCACAGGCAGCTGTGGAGGCCAGGTCATTGGGTGTATTTAAAGCAGACCTTGATCAGTTCTTGATCGAAGATTACAGAGAGAAGGCTGGGGAGTGAGGCTGAGGAGGAAAAAGAAGGATCAAGCATGATTGAATAGCGGAGCAGACTGGATGGGCCAAATGGCCTAATTCTGCTCCTATGTCTTATGGTCTTTTGAAGCCACAGATCTGGGACAGGCAGACTGTGAGCAAACAGCTGTCTCACAGCGGGTGGGAACCAAGAGCCCATTCATTATTGCTGACTAAACTTACAAAACTCAGGCACAATAGGTGACACTTTCCCATTCAACTGTTCAATTAGTATGCTAATTGAGTTGAATGACGCTATTCTGTTTAACATGCAGGCTTGGTTTGGAATTTCTCTCGGTGGGAAGGAATAGTAACTGTCTTCAGAGTAAACAGCTGACTGGTCAGATCTGTTGGTACGAAGACAAAATGGCAATGACACAAGTGGTCAGTCTCCAATTTCCTTTGTTCTGATCCCAACGCTACTGTAGGCTGTCCTCACATAACATTTACACACGTCTCTAAATTAATACTGTCCATAAGTCTGTGACAAGAGCCCTAGGCGAGAATGGTTAGGACCCAAGTGCAAGAGTATCTGAGACAAGAATTGAGGCATGATACGAGACCGAAACGAAGACAGGGTTCTAAACTAGACGCTAGATGAGAATCCAAAACTGAGCTGATGATCGAGCACTGAACCTCATTTCAGGTGTTCTTTAATATTAAATCCTGGCACCCAAACATGGTGGGGTGCCCTGAATCATTAAGGGGGCTGTCCTAGCTCACCATATTCCAGAGAGTTAGAGCGCCTAAACCTCAGAAGGTGGTGCAGTTGGGTGTGTGTCATAACAGGACCCCCTCACCTACGGCTGACTCCTGACAGCATTGTTGCTCGAAGAGATGATGATGGTAGTCATGGATGAGAGCTAGGTCCAAGATGTCCCTTTCAGGAACCCAGCACAGTTCCTTGGGTCCAAATCTTTCCAAGTACAGAATGAACTACTGAACACCCTGAACAATTCTTGAATCCAAAATCCTTCTCACGGTGAAGTCCTCCTGTTCCCCATTGACAAACCTGGGCAGCAGCAGGACTGATGGTGGTGGGGCTAAGGGGCTGGTGATCACAGGTTTTAATTTGGAAATGTGGAAAGTGGGATTGATCTTGAGGGTCTTGGGGAGCTACAAGCTGTAAGCCATCAGGTACACTTTCCTGAGAATCTTGAATGGTTCAATGAACTTGGGGGCCAATTTCCTAGACTCCACTGGAAGCGGCAAATCCTGAGTCAACTGCCAGACCTATTGCCCAGACTGCAAAACTTGTCCCAGTCTTCTCTTGCGATTAACCTTTATTTCAGCCTCCTGCATAGAAGCTAACAAAATCTCCCTTGCCCTAATCCATTTTCTCCTTACAGCTGCAGATGAGGTCTTCCTCCGCAGGAACCCCAGCCTCGGCCTCCTGCTCAGGGAAGAGTGGCAGAGAAAACTCAAATTGGCATGCGAAAGCGTACATCCCGTGCACTGAATGTCATAAAGTATTGTGGGTGACATTCTCCCGCTTCAAATGGTCACACAGCTCGTCCGGTCTCTCAGCCAAGCATCTTAGAGCTTGTTCCAAATCTGCTGGTGGACTGAGGGTGAAACATGGGATAGTTGCCCCAATCAGCTTACAGAACGTCCTCCAAAAACACGACACAAGTTGTGGGCCATGATCCGGCATGATGTCCATTGGAAAACCTCAGATCCTAAAGATCTGGTGCAGGACAACTTCGGCCATCCCAGCCACAGATGGTAGCTTGTCCGGGTTAGGTGCAGCCAGAATGGGAGCTGTCATGAACTACTGTTTGAGCTCTGTGAAAGCAGCCTCCACCTCGGTAGACCAAACAAGAGGGCCAGTGAATCTCTTAGTTAGCACTGTCAATGGAGCCACCACTGAGCTGAAGTTTCTGATTAACTTTCTGTAAAAGTTGGCAAATCTCTGCTATCATTGGACTTGTTTCACACTGGATAGTCGTGGCCAATCTCCGCCTTCCTTTGTCTTACTAAGGTCCATCTTGAGATTGCCATTTGAGATAATGATACCCAAAAATGCAACAGTGGTTACACGAAATTCAGATCTCTCCAACTTGAGATAAAGTCCATGATGAAGAGGCCTCTTTAGAATACCTCTGATGTGAGCAACATATTGGACTTCGAGAAATTTAGGATGTTGTCCAAGTATACAAAGGCAAACTTATGGAGAACATCCAGGAGCATGTTATTTATAAAGGCCTGGAAAACTGCTGGTGCATTTTGCAAGGCTGAAGGGCATAACCAGGTACTCATAGTGCCCTATCACTGGGTTCAATGCCATCTTCCACTTGTCACCCTTCTTTATGCAAACCAGACTGTACGTACTCTGCAAGCCTAGTTTCAAGAATACTCGCCCCTTGGAGAATCTGAAAAGCAGTGTTTATGAGTGGAAGAGGGTAAAAATTCTTGACCGTTATGAAATTCAGCCCTCTATAATCAATGCATAATCAGTGTGGTGGAAGAATCAAGGCCTTTTCCATTCTGAAGATCTTTCCCAAACCATTGTAGACAGAAGATATTTCTATTGGCTTGGGTGCTACAGTTATCTCTGGACCTTCCTTTGGGGATGACTGCTGGGGCTCTTTAGGTATCAGGGGTGATTCAGCAGACCCCAGAGTCTCCTCTATATGTTCACAAGAGTCTTCAGAGAAAACAGAGGCCAAATAAATGTCCAAATACTCGTCTGTAACCTCAGACATTGGCAGTGAGGCACGACAAATGGTTCTTGCTCTCCTGGGACTAGGCTCCAAGCGTCTCTGTTTTGGAGCCTTCCTCTTAAATGAACCTGACAACTGGAGCCCTTTGGCTAAGCTGCTTCAGTTCCAGACTGCTTGGGCATCTCCTTGGCTTGTTCCTGAACTGGAGATCATCTCTATCTAGTTCCAGCACACCCCTGATTGGCTGCAGTCGACTTGTCTGCCCTTGAAGGCAGGACTGGGTTTCCTGAAGGCTCGAGGGTACCCTGAATAGAGCCTGCCCTCTCGTTGGCCGCAGGCTTCAGAAGGGTCTGGGTATTGGAACACCAAGCCAAAGCCATACATTCTTACAGTGACTGAACCATGCAATGATCCTCTCTTCCTTCCAGTTCAAGGAAGGGTAATGCTGGGACAGCCAAGGGTATGTGAGGAAACTCAGTGATATAGAAACTGATGTCTTCACGTGATCCTCTATCATCATCCGCAAGACCAATGCCTGCTGCCAGATGTGCCCAGCTGTCCACTTGACAGTTGTGGGCATGGGCTGGCTCAACTCCTGATGTGGTATGTTGAGCTGACAGCTCTTCCCCAAGTCCAGGAATCTTCCGCTGCCCCAGACCCAAAAAAGCATTAACTTCTCAGCGGTTTTTACCCTGGGAGATCTCTGGCCTCAGCGTGACACCAAAGTCCATGAGGTTGTGAGTAATGGCTGCTGCTGTTACAGTCCCTCTGACACCAGACGGCCTTAGCAGTTCTCCCAATGGCCAGCCTGCAGGTGACTTGATTCCCTGCAGTTATAGCAGCAACCTTGATTCCAATGCTGGAACCTCTCATTGGCAGAGATTCTTATGCAGCCAATTTACGTAGGCTCAATAGGATCGCGAGCAGAAGACGGGCTCCTCATTGTCTGAGGTGGGAACATGGAACTGCGATGCATTGAGGCTAGGCTCAGGCTAGCCCTCTTCGTTCCCTTGAGATAATCCAACTCTCGCTCCACCAGGCGATTATCAAGGCAAATGGATTGATAAATCTCAGCCTCTAAGTCCCCTGCTAGCTCCCCAAGGCAAGGGCATCCTTTCGTTCACCTTGGAGTCTGTGGCAGTACACAGTGACCAAGGCCCCCCTGTTCCCGCCATTCTCTTGGGCCAAAGTCCGAAACTCAATGGCATAGTCAGCTGCTTACTGACTGCCCTGACGCACCTTCATCGGACGGTCCAAGGTTTGGTTAGCTCTGGCGGAATGATAGAACACCTTCCTCATAGAGGCCATGAATTCCCCCAAATCCTAGCAAATTTCTAACCTTCACTCCCAATGTGCGGCGGCCCAGGCCAAGGTTTTCCCTGTCAGGAGAAAGATCATGAAGACCACCTTTCCACGCTCTGTAGGGAACCAGGTCAGCTGGAAATTGAACACCAATGAACACTGAGTAAGGAAGCCACGGCAAGAGCCCGGATCACTGCCGAATCTCTCTGGGGTCAGAAGATAGACTGGCTCTGCAGAGCACCTGACAGCCTCAACTGAGTGACTTGGGCTTCTTCCCTGTGCTAGCTGGCACACAGCGACCTGGAGATCGTGTATCTCCAGGCTCTGTCTTGAAGTTTTCTCACTGTTACTGGCCACAACTGACGAAACCTCCGATACCACACTGGGTCCACGTTGGCTCAATCGTATTGTGACGAGAGAACTAGGCAAGGATGGTTAGGACCCAAGTGCTGGAGTATCTGAGACTAGGATCGAGGCATGAAGCAAGACTGAAACAAAGACAAGGTTCTAAACTGGATGCTGGACAAGAATCCTAAACAGAGTTGATGACTAAGCCTAAGTTCAGGTGCTCTTTAAATATTATAAATCCTGGAGCCAGTCAGAGGGGTGGCCCAAATCTTTAAAGGAACCATACCAGTTATCCGTATTCCAAAGTCTAAACCCCGGAAACTGGTGCGGTTGGGTGAATGTCATAACAAAGTCAGGAAGTACACAATATGATAACTATACCTGAATCAGAATAAACATCACCCATAGTCTATCATGGTCCAACCACAGAGATGCCATGGCCAAAGAAACTCACCAGCTCTACTTCCTCAGGAGGCTAAAGAAATTCAGCATGTCCCCTTTGACCCTCACCAATTTTTATCAATGCACTGTAGAAATCATCCTATCTGGATGCATCTTGGCTTGGCACAGCAACTGCTCTGCCGTGACCACAAGAAACTGCAGTGAGTTGTGGGCACAGCTCAACACATCGCAGACACCAGCCTCCCCTCCATGGACTGTATGTACTTCTCACTATTTTGGTAATGAAACCAGCATAATCAAAGATCTCTCCCACCCTGGAGATTCTCTCTCCTGCCCCCTCCCAGTAGGCAGAAGATACAAAATTCTCATATCACCAGGATCAAAGACAGCTTCTATCCCACTGTAATGAGTGTACAGAATTGTTTCTTAGTACCAAAAGATCTACTCTTAACTTCACAGTCTACCTTGTTATGACTTATTGTCTATCTACACCGCACTTTGAAACTGTAACACTTTATTCTGCACGCTGTTATTGTTTTCCCTCAACGTATTCACGTAATGAATTGATCTGCATGAACAGTTTGCAGTGGGCACCACAATGGCATAGTGGTTAACACAACACTATTACAGTTTGGGGCAGCAGGATTTGGAGTTCAATTCCAAAGTCCTCTGGAAGGAGTTTCTTCGTCCTCCATGCGGAATGCATGGGTTTCCTCCGGGTGCTCCAGTTTCTTCCCACAGTTCAAAGACATACTGTTTAGTAGGTTAATTGCTCATTGTAAATTGTCTAGTGATTAGGCTAGGGTTAAATCAGGAGTTGCTGGATGGTGTGACTCAGTGGCCCAGCAGGATTAAATCAGGAATTCTGGGTCGAAGCACCAAAAGGTTCTGTTCTGGGCTGTATCTCCAAATAAAATAAATAAATTAATTAAATAAGTCAGGTTTTTCACTCTACTTCAATACATGTGACAAAAATAAATCAATCTACTAGTTTAACCATATATCCACAGTATTATAATTAATGGTATCGAAGACACATAAGACTTGTATTCAATTCAGGTTGCCCCATTATAGGAAGGATACTCAAGGTTCAAGATTGTTTATTGTCATTCATCAATACACAAATGCAAAAGACAATGAAATAATTCTTACTCCAGATCCAATGCATTATAACATAAACACAATAAGCATAAAAAGCACAGTTTAAAAAAACATAAATATAAATGCATAAGATTAACTGATGCATTATATGAACCGGTTGTGCTACCAACCAGTACACATTATTTATGACAGTGCCAGAAGCATTAATACTGTTGTATATTTAACCATGATGTCGTATATGCACTTTATATCAACTTGTTCATCCATAAAATACTTATTTTATCTGTTAATGTTATTGTGTTAACATTATTTTGTGCGCTGTATGTGATATATGCACTGTGTTTTACACCTTGGTCCCAGCTGAGCATTGTTTCATTTCACTGTATATTTGAATGATGATAAGATTGAACTTGCATTGTATGTGCATTGAATGTAGACACAGACTTGATTATATGGAACTTTTGGGGAACATGCAGAAGAGATTTATCAGGATTCTGCCTGAATTAGAAGGTACGAGCAAGAAGAAGATATTGGATAAATTTGTTTGTCTTCTCTCTGGAGAGGCAGAAGCTGAGGAAAGACCTGATAAAAGTTTATAAGATTATATGAGGTATAGGTAGAGCAGACAACTGGTATCTATTTACTTGTGTGGAAGTCAGGATCAGATTTATTAGCACTGAAGGTGATTGTTTTGCCCCAGCAGTACAGCACAAAGACATCACATTGCAATAGATCAACAAGTAAACAAATAGAGAAAAAAAAAGGAATAATGAGGCGTTGTTCATAGTCTATTCAGAGATCTGATGGCAAATGGGAAGAAGCCGTTCCTAAGATGTTGAGTGGTCTTCAGGCTCCTGTACCTCCTATCTGATGGTTGCAATGCAAAGAGGGCATGACCTGGTTGCTGAGGTTCCATAACGATGGATGCTGCCTTTTTGAGCATTACCTTTTGAAGATGTCCTTGATACTGGGGAGGCTGGTGCACATGCTGGAGCTGGCTAAGTTTATAACCCCCTGCAGCTTTTTCCGATCCTGTGCACGGGGCCCTCCATCAGAGATGGTGATGCACCCGGTTAGAATGCTGTCTACGGTCCAGCAGTAGAAACCTGCGAGTGTCTTTGGTGACATACCAAATGTCCACAAGCTCCTAATGAAGTGTAGCTGCTGGTGTGGATGGTGGCTGCTAATGACCAGTGGTGTTCTGCGGGGGTCGGTGTAGGGACTGCTTCTGTTTACGTTGTATATCAATGATTTGGATAATGGAATTGATGGCTTTATGGCCAGGTTTGTGGACAATATGAAGAAAGGTGGAGGAAGCAGGGAGTCTGCAGAAGGACTTAGACAGATTAGGAGAATGGGCAAAGCGATATCAGATGGAATACACTGTTGGGAAGTGTACGGTTGTGCACTTTGGTAGAAGGAATGAAAGCATAGACTATTTCTATATGGGGAGAAGATTCAAAATTCTGAGGTGCAACCAGACTTTGAAGTCCAAGAGCATGATTCTTTAAAGGTTAACTTACAGGTTGAGTCGTTGATGAGGAAGGCCAATACAATGTTACCATTCATTTCGAGAGGATTAGAACATAAAACCAAGAATGTAATCTTGAGCCTTTACAAGGCATTGGTGAGACCTCACGGAGTATTGTGAGCAGTTTTAGGCCTACAATCTGAGGAAGGATGCACTAACATTAGTGAGAGTCCAGAGAAGGTTCACGAGAATGATTCCGGGAATGAAAGAAAGGAACATTTGACAGCTCTGTGCTTGTAGTTACTGAAATTTAGAAGAATCGGGGGGGGGGGGGGGGCGTAATCTCTCAAAACATACCAGGTATTAAAAAACCTAAGTAGAGTGGATGTTTCTTATAGTGAAGGAGTCTAGGACCAGAGGGCATAGCATCAGAATAGAGGGACTTTCATTTATGATGAAATGGGGGGGGGAGGTTTCTTGAGCCAGTGGAAGATGAATCTATGGAATTTGTTGCCACAGAGGCAGGTCATTGGGTGTAATTAAGGTGGAGGATGATAGATTATTGATAAGTCAGGGCATGAAAGGTTATGGGGCAAAGGTAGGAGAATGGGGTTGAGAGGGAAATGGATCAGCCCTAGCCAAGCAGCGGTGCAGACTTGATGGCCGAATTCTACTCTCATGTCTTAAGTGCCTTCATCGTATTTGCATCAACATGTTGAATGCAGGATAGAACTTCAGAGATGTTGGCACCCAGGAACATGAAACTGCTCACCCTCTCCACTGCTGAACCCTCAAAGAGCTCTGGAGAATGTTCCCTCATCTTCTCCTTCCTGAAGCCCACAATCAGTTCCTTGGTCTTCCTGATTTTGAGTGCAAGATTGTTGTTGCCACACCATGCAACCAGCTGATCGGTCTCGCTCCTGTCAACTTCTCCTTCCCCCTCCCCTCCCCCCCCCAGATGTTGCTGAGTTTCTCCAACAGATTGTTGCTATTCCACTAACTTGGCACACACTCTTTGCTTTGGTAATTAATATCGTTATCAGCTGTCTTTTTAAACACTGTATGAGTCTTTGCCCACAACACTTCGGTCAAAATTTTGTTTTCATCCAACTTCCTACTGGCGCAGAAGAAGTTAGTTCTCTAGTGAGGGGCTTGAATTCACAATGGACCGTATGAGGACTGAAGATGCTCCCCGGGAGACAAAATTGGTGGGTAAAACAGCCAAGGTTAGCAGTTCAGCAGACTGGTACCGTTCTACACTGCCATCGTAGAGAGCACCCTCACATCAGCCATTACTGTCTGGATTGGCACAACATCCTCTCTCAGTGTACAAAAATTACAGTGAACTGTCAGGTCAACAGAAAAGGTCATTGTCTGCAGTCTACCATCACTGCAGGACTTGTATGAGTCCAGAGCAAATATCACAATCAGAATCAGGTTTAATATCACAAGCATATGGCCTGGTATGGAAACACCCATGCCTTTGAATGGAAGATCCTACAAAAAGTAGTGATACGGCCCAGTCCATCACAGGTAAAGCCCTCTCAACCATTGATCACATCTACATGAAACACTGTTGCAGGAAAACAGCATCCATCATCAGAGACCCCCATCTTCCAGCTCATGCTCTCTTCTCACTGTTGTCATCAGGAAGGAGGTACAGGAGCCTCAGAACCCACAGCACCAGGTTCAGGAACAGCTATATCCCTCGACCATCAGGTTCTTGAACCAATGGTTTCAATGTCCATTCAGAAATCAGTTAGTGGAGGGGAAGAAGCTGTTTCTAAAACATTGAATGTGTGTCTTCAGGCTCCTGTACCTCCTCCTTGATGGTAGCAGTGAGAGGAGGACATGTCCTGGGTGATGAGGGTCCTTAATGATTAATGATTTTTGAGGCATCGCCTTTTGAAGGTATCCTGGATGCTGAGGAGGTTAGTGGCCATGATGGATCTGGCTGAGATTACATCTTCCTGCAGCTTTTTCCAATCCCGTGCAGGGGCCCCTTCATACCAGATGGTGATGTCATTACTCCAAACGCTCTTCATGATACTCCTATAGAAATTTGTAAATGTCTTTGGTGACATACATATTCTACTCAAACTCTTATTGAAATATAGCCACTGTTGTGCCTTCTTCATAATTGGTTCAATATGTTGGGCCCAGCATAGATTCTCAGAGCTGTTGACACCCAGGAACTTGAAACTGCTCACCCTTTCTACCTCTGATCCCTCAATGACGACTGGCATGTGGTCCCTTGACTTACCTTTCGTGAAGTTCACAATCAGTTCTTTAATCTTACTGACACTGAGTGAAAGGTTGTTGCTGTGAGACCATGCAAACAGCTGATCTACCTCAATCCTTTACTCCTCATCACCATCTGAAATATTGCCAATAGTAGCTGTGCCAATGGCAGATTTATAGATGGTGTTTGAACTGTGTCTGGCCACACAGTCAGGGACATACAGAGGGTAGAGCACTCATCCTGGAGGTACGCCTGTGTTGATTGTCAGCAAGGAGGAGAAGCGGGCAGGTGAAAGCATTGCGGACACTACTCACTATGAAAACTGCCTTTTACGTTGCAATTCATCCTGTTGACTGCAATTTTGGCCTATCAACAGCCTCTCCTCACTGCACATTGCCTCTGTTTGTAAACCAGTTTCCTCATCTTCAGCACTGTCATCCGCCTTTCCTACAATATTCATTGAATTGAGATATACACAGCTCAGGACACTAGGTGCACCATGCTCAACTTTTTGATTCCTGAAGTCTTACCAACATCTGTTACCACAACCTGTTCACTAGCTGGTCTGGCACTCTGGTTCCAATCCCCCTGAAACTCTAGTTTAAACCTCACTGTACAGCATTAACTAAGTTTCCCACTAGGATATTAGTCCCCCTCCAGTTCAGGTGCAAATTGTGCCTTCTATACAGGTTCCACCTTCCCTGGAAGAGAGCCCAATAACCCAAAAATCTTATGCCCTCCCTTATACACCAATTCCTTAGCCACATTTTACACTGTATAATTTTCCTAGTTCTGGCCTCACTAGCACGTGGCACAGGTAGCAGTCCCGTGATCATAACCCTGGAGGAACTGCCCTTTAACTTGGCATCTAACTCCCTGAACTCCCTATGCAGAACCTTGTCACTCATCCTACGCATGTGATTGGACTACAACTTCTGGCTGTTCACCCTCCCACTTAAGAATGCTGAGGACTCGATCCAAGACATCCCAGACCCTGGCACCCAGAAGGTGACTACTATCCAGGAATCTTGTTCTCGCCCACAGAACTTCCTGTCCTCAAGATCACCACTCTGACTCTGTCCACTCAGACGATGGCCGCTGCACTTGCTCCTGACTTTCTTTAATTTGCTCTTGCTAATTTTCTAATCAATCCCAAACACCAATTGGTCATTGGCCAAAGCTCTTTTTCGCTATAGTAGTGGTCACCAACCAGTCGATCTTTGAGACTTTCCTAATAGATCCCAAAAAAAAAGAAAAATAAATACACAAATACTGCTGTAATGTGAGCATTTTAAAAATAAGCAATACTAATTAGGATAATGGTAATATAGCAATACTCCCGCTACAGAAAGCTGTTTGTAAAGAGAGATTGTTTCCGGGTTGCGGGGTTTTAGTTCCATTCTTTCTGTCCAGTGCGCATGTGTGTATAGCCCCTCTGCCATGCACCGCGGTTTCAGCGTAGCCTGTGCTGCATCAAAGTGACCAATTAGATTAGATAAGAGTACGGACTGTCCCACACATCAATATACGGCACTCGCTCGTGATATCCTGCAAGGTAGCATGGTGGAGGCTCCACGAAAGAAGGCGAAAACGTACAAATTCCATCCAGAATGGGAAGAGGAAGTTCTATTTACCTTGGCGAAAGACAAGTGTGTATATATGTTGTGCCACCAAACACAAGCATTGACTAAAAGAGGGAATATGGAGCAGCACCACAACACCAGCCACCAGAAATGTAAACACACCTACCCCCCAAAGAGCACAATTCGTGTCAGGAAATTTGAGGAGCTGAAATCGGGGTTGAAGGCTCAGGAATCGTTTTTCACAAACCATGCTGCTCAAAATAAGGCTGCTATTAAAGCATCATTTTGTGTAAGTCACCTTTTGGCTAAACACAAAAAGCCTTTTACAGATGGCGATTTATTCAAGGAAGCAATGGCCATTGCCGCAGAGACCATTTTTAATGACTTTTAAAACAAAAACGACATCACAACCGCAATACGTAATATACCATTTGGCCCTGCAACAGTGACAAGGAGGGTAGAGTCACTGTCAGAGGACGTGGATCGACAAGTGTTAAAGGACTTGTCACTCTGTGAATATTTTTCACGACAGTTCGATGAATTCCTGGATGTAATGCAAACAACTCAGCTTGTTGTATTCGTCAGAATGGCCCTCCAGGATTTTACAACAAAGGAGGAATTCCTCATTCTTTTGCACTTAAAGGAGAGAACAAGAGGTGAGGATATTTACAATGAGTTTAAAAAATATGTCCGTGAACATGACATCCCCATTCATAAACTGGTGGCAATTACTACTGATCGGGCCCCAGCAATGCGCAGTGTGCGTGTTGGTTTCATAGCACTGTGCCGTCATGACCCTGATTTTCCTGACTTCCTGGACTGTGTGATTCATCAGCAGGCCTTGGCTGGGAAGGTCGTGGACTTTTCTCATGTAATGACACTGGTGGTCAAACTGATAAACTTGATTTCAGCAAAAGTGCTTCAGCACTGCTTATTCAAGGCGTTATTGGATGAGCTCGACGCCGCTTACGGAGACATAATTCTTCATGCTGATGTTCAGTGGTTGAGTCACAGCAAAGTGCTACAACGATTTGTTCACTTGTTGCCTGAGATAAAGGGTTTTCTGTAGCCAAGAAACGAGGAGAACGAGAGGAGAACTGTCAGATGATGCGTGGCTACTGGATTTAGGGTTTCTGACAGACCTAACGACTAACACACAAGCTCATGGGAAAAGACCGACACCTGCCCCACATGATAAACACAGTAAATACATTTAAGTTCGGTGTTTGGATTTCAAATTTAAAGAACGGGAGGCTGACACACTTTCCCAACTTGGAAAAAATGTTACAGGCCATCAAGGAAAAAAATGCTTGAGCAGTACTGTGCTTAGCTAGACAAACTGGCAATAGAGTTCGATCGACGTTTTGGGAAGTTAAGCGTCATGAAAGATATTGCTGCATTTATTTCAAACCCATTTCCGCCAATGGATATAGAACAGATAGCAGCTAAATTCCAGCAAGTATTTGGTGTCCCAAGTGACATTGAAATGGAAATAATTGATTTGCAAAACGACATCAAACTTAAAGCAAGATCAAGGGACGGTGACTTTAGGGGGCTTGTCAGCAGGGAGAAGTTTCCTCATCTCACCACATGTGCACTAAAAGTCAGTGCCTACTTCAGGTCAACTTGTCTGTGTGAAATTGCATTTTCACAGATGAAAATTATTAAATCTAAGTACAGGAGCTGTCTTACTGACAGACACGTCACAGACTGTCTCAGACTGGCTGTCGGTAGTTATGAGCCAAATTTCAGGGAACTGGCTGAAAGTATTCAGCCCCAGCCATCACACTGATGCAACAGTCAATTTTTATTCATTTATTTTTCATGTTGAAATAAAATTAAATAATGAAACTTAGAATTAAAGGTATGAAGTATTGTACTATTCTTAAAGAAAGACAGCTATGGCGTTTGATATGCTAGTTACAGTGTTTTCTTGGTTGAATTAATTTGAAAGTTTGACAAAAACAATTTATGTAATTCAAATACAATTAGCCCAAATAAGAGGCCTCAAGTTGGAAGTACAATCTGAGCTGTTTTTTCTCTAAATGATTTAGTAGGTAGATCTTGCCTTTCACTAAGGCCAAGGTAGGGGATCTTGGGCTTAAAAAGGTTGGTGACCTATAGCAACCCGCTGCTGCCTTTTCTACTTGGGCTGTGGACCTGAATGAAATCTCCTCCGCTCAAAACTTCCTGTGTCTGGATTGGTCACTGCTCAAAGCTCTTTTATTATTATTTCTTTATTTTTGTGTGTGCACAGTTTGTTGTCTTTTGTACACCGATTGAATGCCCAAGCTGGAGGGATCTTTCACTGATTCTGTTAAGGTTATCATTCTATCGTGGATTTATTGAGTATGCCCACAAGAAAATGAATCTGAGGGTTGTATGTGGTGACAGATATGTACTTTGTTAATAAATTTACTTCAAACTTTGAACTTTTATACTAATACTTTTCCACCTTGGTGGTGCCAGCTGCATCCTCCTCATGTCTTACAGCTTTCAGCCCAGACAAACACGTTTCTCACCACATTCCACTATTATGGCTGCAAACTTGTAATTCTTTGACTCTCTTTAAACATGGCTGTGGACTGCTTCTTTGTACTGTCTCAAAATAATCTCACTCCAAGCTAACGCCATTTGATCTTACAGACTTCCACTTTCTTCTAATATATACCAACGTTTAACTCTTTGCTTACAAATTCTAACTTCATTGGGGTGATATACTGCGTCCAGTGCTCCCAATGTGGCCTTCTATATATTGGCGAGACCCGACGCAGACTGGGAGACCACTTTGCTGAACACCTACGCTCTGTCCGCCAGAGAAAGCAGGATCTCCCAGTGGCCACACATTTTAATTCCACATCCCATTCCCATTCTGACATGTCTATCCACGGCCTCCTCTACTGTAAAGATGAAGCCACACTCAGGTTGGAGGAACAACACCTTATATTCCGTCTGGGTAGCCTCAAACCTGATGGCATGAACATTGACTTCTCAAGCTTCCGCTAATGCCCCACCTCCCCCTCGTACCCCATCCATTATTTATTTATATACACACATTCTTTTTCTCTCTCTCCTTTTTCTCCCTCTGTCCCTCTGACTATACCCCTTGCCCATCCTCCTGGTTCCCCCCCCCTTTCCTTCTCCCTGGGCTTCCGGTCCCATGATCCTCTCATATCCCTTTTGCCAATCACCTGTCCAGCTCTTGGCTCCATCCCTCCCCCTCCTGTCTTCTTCTATCATTTCAGATCTCCCCCTCCCCCTCCCACTTTCAAATCTCTTACTAGCTCTTCTTTCAGCTAGTCCTGACGAAGGGTCTCGGCCTGAAACATCGACTGTACCTCTTCCTAGAGATGCTGCCTGGCCTGCTGCGTTCACCAGCAACTTTTATGTGTGTTGCTTCATTTTTATATAATTTTTATTTTGTATAGTTGCTGAAAGTTGCTGTTTTTGCTGCATGTCACACCAACACACCACAGCAAATTCTGCACATATATGGCGAAAAAGTTTGATCCTTGTTAAAATTGATCCATTTCAGAATATATGAAAGTGTCACTCCTACGTAAATAATGGTGATCACAATCAAGTCCTGTTAACCTGTAATCATCTACAATGGTGATCTATGGCATATCCTCTCTGTCATATTGAAACCAAGTTTGTGTTCACATTGATGGGCACTTAACAAATAACACTGAAAAATATTAGCATTCACAAGTCACAATTGATAGATGACTTTAAATATGCCAGGAAGTAGCACATTTTCTCATTAAGGTACAGAACATTTGATCTAGGAATATGATATGCTACATAGTCCAACTAGTTAATGTGCAATTATGGTCTTTGTCGGAGCAAATTGAAAGGCTACATGGAGTTGGTGTTTGAAATAGCAGGTGACTTAGTGAAAAAACTAGTACATAGCAGAAGGTGGGTCAGAGCTGATCTGCCTGAGCATGAACTTGTTACAGCTTTTACATTCTCAGTGGATGAGATTACCAGTAAAACTACAGTTTGGGAACAGAATGGTGGCTACCAGGGAACTTAATTAAGTAAAGGATGAAAATGATTATCCATTAGTTGAACAGTAAATCTCACTTTCAATTACAACAATGGGTACACACGCTAACATAATTAATGAAGTTAAATGCTTCAGTTTAATATCAGAGCATGTACAGAGTATACAGCCTGAAATTCTTACCCTTCACAGTCATCCACGAAACAGAGAGAAGAAAAAAATCTGGAACAATGAATCACAGAAAAACATTAGTATCCCAAAGCCCCCCAGTCCCCCCGACACTCACAAACAGCAGCAAAAGTTGTTGTGTTTTCACTGCTGCATTCAATATCTCTGACTCCAGGCTTTGTCTGCAGTTCCCTGTTGTCACATTAGCACAATCCACATCCCAATTTACTCGTCATCAGCCATCACTATTCTTTCCCCTACAACAATCTTCATCAGCACCCATCCCATCTTCATCACCACAATATTCCTCCAGCACCCATCCCACTTCTCATCAGCGCCTCTCCTGTTATTCTAAAGATTAAAGGTTAGCTGTCTTTGTCACATGTATAGCGAGACATACAGTAAAATGCATCATTTGTGTCAATGACCAACGCAGTCCTTAAGGGTCTTCACCATCCTTCACCATCCAGTCAAGCCCTCTTCTCATTCTATCATCAGAGAAGAGGTCCTGTAGGCCTCTGCGGCTTGGTGTAGAGCTTTAGGCTTCTGAGTTTCTCGAGCACCTGTATTTACTAACGGTTGGAGTTGTTAAGGCCAAGTACTTCTGGTTTAATCTTGTCAAATTAACTGTGATCAGCACGTGTTTCCAGGATTCGATGATTATTTAAAGGGGTCTCTTGTTGTGCTCTATAGGCGGAATCCTACTGTGTGTTTGGGTGAATGATTTGTCCCATAGTGTCGCTCGGACGGGTCCCAATACTCTGTCAGTATTCCTATGTCCAGCCTCTTGTATCTGTCTCTTTATGGGACTTCTGCCATTCCTCCGCACCTGGGTTGAGTCGGTGCCTGTGGCCACCATGACAGAGAGGTTACCTGTGGCTACCATTCCTCTGCACATGGGTCCAGACCTGCGAGCACGTACAGTGATGGTACAGGAGCCTAATTACCCACACTCAACCTTAGGAACAGCTTCATTCCCTCCGCTGTCAGATTTCTGAACAGACAATGAACCCATGAACACTACATCACCATATAACCATATAACAATTACAGCACAGAAACAGGCCATCTCGGCCCTTCTAGTCCGTCCCGAACTCTTACTCTCACCTAGTCCCACCGACCCGCACTCAGCCCATAACCCTCCGTTCCTTTCCTGTCCATATAGCTGCCCAATTTAACTTTAAATGACAATATCGAACCTGCCTCTACCACTTCTGCTGGAAGCTCATTCCACACAGCTACCACTCTCTGAGTAAAGAAGTTCCCCCTCATGTTACCCCTAAACTTTTGCCCTTTAACTCTCAACTCATGTCCTCTTATTTGAATCTCCCCCACTCTCAATGGAAAAAGCCTATCCACATCAACTCTATCAATCCCCTTCATAACTTTAAATACCTCCATTAAGTCCTCCCTCAACCTTCTACGCTCCAAAGAATAAAGACCCAACTTGTTCAACCTTTCTCTGTAACTTAGGTGATGAAACCCAGGTAACATTCTAGTAAATCTTCTCTGTACTCTCTCTATTTTGTTAGCATCTTTCCTATAATTTACTGTCTTTTTGCACTACTTAAGTTTTATTTGTTTTGTCTAAGTTATAGTGACTTTTATGAATTTCTTTGTACTGCAGCTGCAAAACAACCATTTCACGACATATGGCAGTGATACTAAAGATAATAATAATAATAATAATAATAATAAATACTTTATTGATCCCAAGTGGGAAATTATTTAAAACATGATTCTAGTTCTGATGTTGTGTGGCCATTTGCAGGGAGTTATGGACTTGGACCCCAAGGTCCCTCTATACATCAATGCTTTTAAAGGGTCTGCAGTCTTGTTTCTTATTCAGAGTAGAGGAGTGTGCAGAAATGATACCGAAGAGGAGCGGAGGCCAGCCACGACCATAGCGGATGATGAGGCAGGGTTGTGAGACCTGCTAGCCTACTAGCCTAGTCCTCCTCCCATTTTACTGAGTTCGTGTGACCTGCTCAGCACTTTTCTGGTTTTACTGTTGTGGAACGGCTCTTAGTTACAAGGGAGGACTGAGCCAAGGAGTTCCTCCTCACCTGTGTCCTGGACCCAGTATAAATCCCCCAAGGTGACCTTCATCAGTCTCAGCTTTCGGCTCAAGCATCTTACACAGTGAATAAGAGAGAACTGAGCAGTGTGATGGAACAAAGGGATCTGGGGAATGCACGTCCATAATTTGTTGAAAGTGAGATCACAGGTAGATAGAGTTGTAAAGAAAGCTTTTGACACATTTACCTTCATAAATCAGTGTTGAGTACAGGAGATGGGATGTTATGTTGAAGTTGTATAAGACATTGTTAAGGCCTAATTTGTAGTATTGTATGAAGTTTTGGTCACCTACCTACAGGAAAGGTATAAGTAAGGTTGAAAGAGTACAGAGAAAATTTAGAAAGATTTTGCAGAATTGGAGGAACTGAGTTACAAGGAAAGATCGAATAGATTAAAACTTTATTCCCTTAACGTAGAAGATTGAGGGGAGATTTGATAGAAGTATACAAAATTATGAGGGGTATAAATTGGGTAAATGCAAGCAGGCTTTTTCCACTGAGGTTGGATGAAATTACCACAAGAGGTCATGGGTTAAGGCGGAAAGGTAAATTGTTTAAGGGAAACATGAAGGGAAACTTTTTCACTCAGAGGGTGGTGAGAGTGTGGAATGAGCTGCCAGCACGAGTGGTGAATGTAATTTTGATTTCAACATTTAAGAGACGTTTGGATAGGTACATGGATGGGAGGGATTTGGAGGTCTATGGTCCTGGTGCAGGTCGCTAGGACTAGGCACTTTAAATTGTTCAGCACAGACTTGATGGGCTGAAGGTCCTGTTTCTGTGCTGTAGTTTTCTATGACTCTATGACTCTGAGAGCCGCAAGGTAATGTGGCAGATCTATAAAACCCTATAAAATTTGGAGTATTGTATTCAGTTCTGGTCACCTCATTATAGGAAGGATGTGGAAGCTTTAGAGGAGATGTACCAGGATGCTGCCTGGACTAAAGAGCATGTTTTATGTGGATAAGTTGAGCGAGCTAGGGCTTTTCTCTTTGGAACTAAGGAGGATGATACTTGATAGAGGTGTATGAGATGATAAGAGGTATTGATAGAATAGGAAGCCACTGACTTTTTCACAGGCTGGAAATGGCTAATACAAGTAGGTATAATATTAAGGTGATTGGAGGAAATTATAGGATGTCAAGATTCAAGTATCATGTGTACATACAGTGAAATGCATAATTTGCGGTAACAACTAACACACCTGAGGACATGCTGAGGGCAGCCCCAGAGTGTCGTCACGCATTCTGACGTCAATGAGGCACGCCCACAATGTTCTGTAGAACAACACAACACAACAAGCAACAAAACAACAACAAGAAAACAACCCCCATTCCTCCTCCCGCCCACACAACCACTCGCACACCTACACACGTCCACAGTCCTCCAGCCCCAAGTCAGAGGTCGGCTTAGTACACAGAGAGTGGCGGGTGTGTGGAACGCGTTTCCCAGAGTGGTGGTAGAGGCATTAACAATATCTAAGAGACTCTTAGACAGGCACATGGATGGCAATATGTGAGGGAAGGGTCAGATCAGGAGTTCCCAACCTGGGTCCACAATCTCCTCAGTCAATGGCAAGGCTCTGTAGCATAAAAAACGGTTGGGAGCCCCTGGGTTAAATGGATCTTGCAGAAGGTTAAAATGTTAGCACATCATGTGCTGAATGGCCTGTTCTGTGCTGTAATGTTCTATGTTCTTATCAACATTATCAACATGGACGTTAACCTTTGTGAGAACTTTGGATCAACGCAAACAACTTGTTGCTTTGTTTGCATTGTAGGGTGACCACAAATCAAGAAGCAAACTGAACATTGATTTCTCTAACTTCCGCTACTTTTTCTTCCTCCTCCATCCCACTTCTTCCATTCCCCACTCTGGCCCCCTCTTACCTCTTTTCTTCTCTTCACCAGCCCCTACCTCCCCCTGGATCCCCTCCTCCTTCCCTTTTTCCCATGGTCTACTCTATTCTATCAGATTCCCTCTTCTTCAGCCATTTATCTTTTTTCACCTATCACCTCCCAGCTTCTTCCTTCATTCCCCCTCCCCAACCCACCTGGTGTCACCTATCACCTACTCCTTCCCTCCCTCCACCTTCTTATTCCAGCACCTTCCACCTTCCTTTCTGGTCCTGATGAAGTGTCTCAGCCTAAAATGTCCATTGTTTATTCCTCCCCACAGATGCTGCCTGGCCTGCTGAGGTCCTGCAGCATTTTGTTTGTGTTACTCAATGTAGGAACCACGTATCTTTTTATTGTCTTTATGGTTTTGTATTTGTCCTGCACACCCTCACTCTGGGTTAGGGTAATTTGTCGCGTGGGTTTGGGTGGTGGTTAGCCGGCGGCTTGTGGCACCTGGGTGATGGTTAAAATAAACAAATAGAGACACCTGTTTGCCTGTTTGGTGGCATAGGGAGCATATATTTTTTATTGACTGCTCGTCTTTGTTTCAATTTGATCCAGTTATTTTTTATATCAATTACAGGAGAGTTGAATAATTTTATTGTTGCTTTGTAACAAAGGATCAAACGATCATTTTTGGCTTTGAATTCAGTTAGTTGGAAGTGCATCATACAGTGTGATATTCCCTCACAACCTCGCAGTGATCTTTGGACCCTAAGACCATTTGGCCCATCGAGTCTGCTTCACCATTTCATCATGGCTGATCCGTTTATCCTCTCAGCCCCAATCTCCTGCTTTCTCCCCGTAACCTTTCATGCCCTGACTAATCAAGAACCTATCAATCCCCACCGTAAATGCACCCAGTGATCTGGCTGCCCGTGGCAACGAATTCCACAAATTCACTACTCTCTGGCTAAAAAAATTCCTCCTCGCCTTTGTCCTAAATGGCCCTGGAGAGTGTTGAGTTTGCTCCACCATTCCATCATGGCTAATTATTTCCCTCTCAACCCCATTCTCCTGCCTTCTCCTAGAAAACTTTGATGTCCTGACTAATCAGGAAGCTATCAATCTCCAACTTCAATATATCCAAATGACTTGGCTGACACAGCTGTCTGTTGTGATGGACTGCACAGATAAACCACTCTCTTTCGAAAGAAATTCCTTCTCATCTCCATCTAAATGGCTCTCCCTCTATTTTGAAGCCGTGTCCTCTGGTCTTAGACTCCCCCACCAGAGGAAACATGCTCTCCACATCCATTCTATTGAGAACTTTCAATATTCAATAGGTTTCAATGTTATCCCCCTTCAGCCTTTTGAATTTCCATGAGTACAGGGCCAGAGTCATTAAACATTCTTCATATGTTAACCCTTTCAATCCCAGAATCATTTTCCTGAACATCCTCTGAACCCTCTCCTGTTTCAGCACATCCTTTCCTAGATAAGGGTCCCACAATTGCTCACAATACTCTAAGTGAGGACTCGATCGTACCCCTTTTGCCAATCAACTGTCCATCTCTTGGCTCCATCCCTCCCCCCGCCTCCGCATCTTCTCCTATCATCTTGGATCTCCCCCTCTCCCTCTCACTTTCAAATCCCTTACTAGCTCTTCTTTCAAAGGGTCTCGGCCCGAAATGTCGACTGTACCTCTTCCTAGAGATGCTGCCCGGCCTGCTGTGTTCCACCAGCAACTTTGATGTGTGTTGCTAGAATGAAAGTTGTACCAGCTTTCACACATTCTGGGATGTCAATAATTAGCCTGTTTTATATTGGTGAGGAGGAGTCTGTGACCCACCTCTTTGCACACTGCCAGTTCGCAAAGAGGGTGTGGAGGAGGGTGGACGGGCTAGTGTCACGTTTTATCCCCAGCAGCTGTGTAACAGAGGACTCTCTGACTTACGGGCTGTTCCCGGGGATGCACACGGAGACCAACATCCGGTGCTGCTGGCAGATCATCAGCTCGGTGAAAGACGCTCTTTTGTCGGCCCGAAACTTGATGATCTACCAGCACATGGAGATGTCCGTGGGAGAATGCTGCCGACTGGCACATTCTCGGCTGCAGGAGTACGTGCTGAGGGACGCACTGAAACTTGGTGCAGCCACCGCAAGGGCCCGGTGGGGAAGGTATAGGTTTCTCCACCCGTGGGAGTGGGAGGGGTCGGTGGGCGGGGAGTATACCCCTCAACAATGATATGGTAAGCTGAACTACTGGAGTGCCACGTGGGTGGCTATAAATACGGATATGTACTGAGTGTAATGGAAACGTATGTAAAGAATGAAAAGTTATTGAATGGTTTATTGTATATATTTATTTTTGAATAAAGTATATTTTGAAATTTAAAAAACCTGATCAGGAGGCTCCGTATTGATCTCCTACGACCGTTCTGCAGTCTAACTCACTAAAAGAACTCCCAGGGACAACCTGTAAGTTTGGGCCAATTATCCCCCTGCTGCAATTCAAGTTTAAATTTGATTCCACAACTGCTTCAGGTCTTCATGAAATGAACTGAGGACGCTGCTTCTGTTTTGCAGTGACTTTCACACAGAGCTCAGTGAACCAATCCCTGAATCCCGATTTTATTTATTGTGTTTTTGTGTGTGTGTGCACTGTGTGTGTGAGTGTCTGTGTCTGCCTGTGTGTATGTGCGTGTGTGTATGTGTGTGTCTGTCTGTCTGTAAGGGGTGTATGGGTTGTATGGGGAGTCAGGGAGGGGTAGCACCTCTGGTGGGGGAGCATGTCCTGTCCTTTTCAGGACGGTTAGTCCACCTTTGGTCCCCACCTGGCACTCAGCTCTCACCTGTGGCTCCCCGTAGATGTTTGCATGCGATAGCGGCCACACCCCGGGCAACGGCTTCGACAAGCCGGCTAAACCAGGTGAGGGTAGCCGACGGGTCTCAAACCCTCAGTGAGATAGGGAGTTGTCTATCCCAGCATGTGAAGACAGACTCCGGCGGATTGAGCGGACGAGACCAATGGAAGGTCCAACGGTCAACAAGGCGGTCTCTGCAAGCATCGTGGAACGCGTAGAGCACGACTAGACACAGAAGACGTCTTGGTCATCCACTGCACCTAGTCCCATCTCCAGTCGTCTCGACTCTGTTTTGCCACTGGATCCAGATGGGAATTGGGAAGAGTTGATGCTGCGCAATTCTCCCTCACTTAAATCCAAATCACGCACTAGTCTCGACACCATCATAATGGTGTTGAGATCCTCATCGACGATGACGATGGACGAACATGAGGTGTCTGTCTGTCAGTGTGTATATGTATGTGTGTGTGTGTGTGTGTGTGTGTGTGTGTTGTGTCTCTCTCACACACTGACTGGTTTAGTCAATTACATTGTTTAAGTCACAACCCATGGGAATTTGTGCTGTGGGAATCCACCAATTAACCCTGTCCCTTCTGCATCAGAAATAACCTCAAACTCCCATCACAGGGAGAAAGGAGCACACAGAAGGAAGGAGAGAGAAAAGATATTGGGACAGTATTAGTTAAATATTGCCACAATGAAAATCCTTTCTTGCATTCTGTTCATACAGATCAGATCATTACACAGAGCATTGAGATAGAACAAGGTAAAACGATAGCAATGCAGAATGAAGTGTAACAGTTACAGAGAAAATGCGATGAAGGTAAACAATAAGGTGCAAGATCCTAATGAGGTAGATTGTGAGGCCAAGAGTCCATCTCAATTGAACAAGAGGTCCATTCAAGAGAATAATCTGATTAAAGAGGGGCAAAAGCTGTGGTACGTGCTTTCAGGTGACTCTCCTGCCTGATGAGAGAGGAGAGAATGTCTGGGGTGGGTAAGGTCTTTGATGATGTTGGGTGCTTTAATGAGGAACGGAGGAGTATAGACAGAGTCCATGGAGGGGAAGCTGTGCTGTGCCAAAACTTTGTTTATTTATTTGTTTGTTTGCTTGATTGTTTATTTATTTATTATTGAGAGATACAGTGCGGAGTAGGCCCTTCTGGCCCTTCAAGCTGTGTGGCCCTGCGACCTCAGATAACTCGGATTTAATGCTAACCTAATCACAGGACAATCTACAATAACCAATTAACCTACCCAGTATGTCTTTGGACTGTGGGAGGAAACCAGGGAACCTGGAGAAAGCCCACGCATTCCACGGGGAGGTTGTACGAGACTCCTCACAGAGGATTGAATTCTGAACCCCGACACTATGAGCTGTAATAGTGTCACACTAACCACTACGCTACCATGACACCCGACTTCCTGTAGTTTCCAGCAGATGCTTTCCATGGTATGTCTATAAACTTTGGTGAGAGTCATTTCTGTTAACAACCAGAACAATCTAAGGATGTCTCACCACACATTCTGGCATCAACATAGTATACCCACAATGCCCGGCAGCACAACACAGAACACGACAAACAACAAAACAGCAACAGCAAAACTCTCTCCTCCCTCCCACCCACACACCTGGACAGTCCTCCAGGCCAAGACCTCTGGGCCTGTGGAATGAGCTATCAGAGGAAGTGGTTGAATCAGATACAACAACGACTCTGATAGAAGTTTAGAAGGATAGGGGCCAGATGCTTGGATATTGGCATCTTGGTTGGCATGGACCAGTTTGGCCGTAGGGTCTGCTACCATACAGTATGGTAGGTAGAGTCTACTATGACTGGACTCGATACAAGAGGTCAGCTCGGGCAGAGATTGGACACTGGTCAGATTAGCCAGCCCATATCTGGATGCAGTGACTCAACATCTATGACCATCTATGCGTTATAAGATGTCTGTGACAGGGAACTGGGTTCTGGCTCCATAAACCTGAGACCCGGGTAAAACGAAGAGAAACTGGATCAGCTTAGCACCTATTACCAGCACTGAAGCATTAATTACATTCCATTGGACAGAGTATAGTTCAAAGTAAGTTTATTATCCAAGTATATATATGTCACCATACACAACCCTGATATTTATCTTCATGTGGGCATACTCAATAAATCCACAATAGAATAATAACTATAACAGAATCATCTCTGACCTCTCCAACTTGGGTGTTCATGCAGTGTGAAGAAGACAGCAAACTGTGCAAATACAGGAAGAAAAAGAAAATAATAAATAATTAAGCAATAACTATTGAGAGCATGAGATGAAAAGTCCTTGAAAGTGGGTCCATAGGTTGTGAAAACAGTTCAATGATGGAACATCTCAACGACAGGTAACTAAAGAAACACAATAGAATTTATGAAAAGCTATAAATAATAAAAACAGGCCAATAGCCAATGTGCAAAAGAAGAAATGTTGTGCAAATAATAACAATGAAGATAGGTGGAGGGGTAGGTAGTGCTGAGGAAGCAATGTGATTGCAGCAGGACTTAGATAAATTGGAAGAATGGGCAAAAAGGTGGCAGATGGAATACAGTTTTGGCAAATGTATGATGATGCATTCTGGTAAAAGGAACAATAGTGTGGGTTATTATCTAAATGGGGAGAAGGTTCAAGCATCAGAGGTGATGAGGGTCTTAAGAGTCCTCATGCAAGACTCCCAGAAGGTTAATTTACAGGTTGAGTCTGTGGTAAAGAAGGCAAGTGCAATGTTGGCATTTAAAGGGGAACAGAATATAAAAGCAAGGAGCTAATGCTGAGCCTTTAAAAGACACTAGTCAGGCCACACTTCAAGTAATGTCAACAGTTTTGGACCCCATATCTCAGAAAGGATGTCTTGTCATTGGAGGGAGTCCAGAGGAGGTTCATGAGGATGATTCCAGGACTGAAGGGGTTAACACATAAGGAGCATTTGGCAGCTTTGGGCCTGTACTCACTGGAATTTAGAAGAATGCGGAGGGATCTCAGTGAAATCTACTGACTGTTGAAAGGACTAGACAGGGTGGATATGGAGAGGATGTTTTCTATGGTGGGGATATCCAGAACTAGAGGGCACAGCCTCAAAGTTGAAGGGCAACCATTTAGAAAACAGGTAAGGAGGAAGTTTTTTTAGCCAGAGAGTAGTAAATCTGTGGAATGCTTTGCCACAGACTGTAGTGGAGGCCAAGTCTGTGGATATATTTAAGGTGAAAGTTGATAGTTTCCTGATTGGTCAGGACATCAAAGGATATGGTGTATGGCGTTGAGTGGGTTCTGGGATCGGCCATGATGGAATAAAGGAGAAGACTCGATGGGCTGAATGGCCCAATCTTGTTCCTCAGTCTTATGGTCTTTTGGTCTAAGGCCAGCACCCACGACATGCCCCTTTCTCACCGCTACCATCAGGGAAGAGGTACAAGAGTCTGAAGACACATACTCAGTGATTTAGGAATACCGCAGCTTCTTCCCCTCTGCCATCGGATTTCTGAACAGACATTGAACCCATGAACGCTACCTCACTACTTTATTTTTCTCTTTTTGTTCTCTTATTTAATTTAACTATATATATATAATTTTTAACCATAATTTACAGTTTTTAGTATTATATATTTCAATTGCATTGTATTGCTGCTGCAGAATAACAAATCTCAAGACAAATGCCAGTGATATTAAACCTGATTCTAATTCTGAGTTGAGGTGAACGGAGATGTCTACATTGGTTCTGGAGTCTGATGATAACGGTTCCTGAACCTGACAGCATAGGACCTTAATTCACCATTTTCCCCGCTGCTAATGGGCTTCTAAGCAGCCAGCTGTGCTCACTATGGAGAGCAAGTCGGGGGTCAAGAAGTGGTATAAATCGGTTGCGTGCTGGTGTCACCTGAGGTGGGAAATACTTTGCTGGCACACAATGGCACTCACTTACCGTCAGTACCGAGATAGTAGACGTTATTAATCTTCCAATTCTATATACACTTATTATGCAAATGGCTAATCTTCATGGTTAAACATTGACAGTGGAATTCCTAGGATTTTTACTCGCTGCCTGTCAATGAAGAATCCTGGGCTGTGTCCTTTGTGACAGTACTGTGCTATTTTCAATGTTTTTAGTTAAGCCAGTTGCTTCTAAATCCAGTCGCAGTTAAAAAGGCAGCTGCAATTAGAGATATCATTCCTCATTCAAATTCTTGCTTCTTTTCCTTGACTTTTCCCTCTTTTACTGAGGATAGATTCTTTTTTTATTTTTGTATTAGCACAGTTTGGCATCTTTTGGTTGCTTGTCCATCTCGTTGAGTGAGTTTTTTCACCACAGATTCAAATTATATTGCGTTTCTTCATATTGACTGTGAATGCTCACAAAAAATGCAACTCAGGGCTGTATATGGTGATATATACACCATGTACTTTGATAATACATTTATCTTGAACTTAGAAACTTTGAAGTTAGTTCTTGCAAACATTTTCAAGCAAATTTCCTCCTGCGTTTACAGAGATTTATAGCGCTGAGCAGCGCAGTAGTGTCGTGTGCGGCCCGCTGGTGTTGCGGTTAATTCAAC
This sequence comes from Mobula hypostoma, assembly GCF_963921235.1. Taxonomy (NCBI): domain Eukaryota; kingdom Metazoa; phylum Chordata; class Chondrichthyes; order Myliobatiformes; family Myliobatidae; genus Mobula; species Mobula hypostoma. The sequence continues at coordinate 5,883,356 of NC_086107.1, forward strand.
ACTTTGCAGCACCAACTGTAAGTTCGGGCCTCGTTTGCTGCCACTGCCTGTAGGGGGTTTGTATGTTTTCTCCATGTCCACGTGGGTTTCCTCCCACATTCTAAAAAGACATATGAGTGAAGGTTAGTGAGTTGCGGGCATGCTATGTTAGCACAAGAAGTGTAGCAACACCTGTGGGCTGCCCTGCACAATCCTTGCTGACTAATTTTAATGCAAATGACAGATTTAACTGTATGTTTTGATGTACATAAGGAAAAACAAAGTTAATTTTTTCTTTAATCACTGCAGGTAGGCCATTCAGCCCATTGAGACATATAGCAGGGAAGCAGACCAATTGGCCCGTCAAGCAGAAGGCACAGTGGGTTTGTTTGGTTTATTTCTGTCTCATATTAGATTAGATTATGAGAACACTCAGTCCTCTTTTATTGTCATTTCGAAATGCATAGATGCATTAAGAAATGATACAATGTTTCTCCGGAGTGATATCACAGAAAACAGGACAGACCAAAGACTAACACTGACAGAACCACATAATTATAACATATAGTTACAGTAGTGCAAAGCAATACCATAATTTGATGAAGAACAAACCATGGGCACGGTAAAAAAAAGTGTCAAAGTCCCCGAGTCCCCGATAGCAGGCGGCAAAATGGAGAAACTCCCTGCCATAAGCCTCCAGGCACCGTCAACTTGCCAATGCCTTGGAAGCAGCCGACCACAGCCGATACTGAGTCCGTCAGTCCGAAAAATTCGAGCCTCTAACCAGCCCCTCTGATACAGCCTCCCGAGCGCCGTCCTCTGCCGAGCACCTCCAACCTAGCCCCGGCCGCTGAAACAAGCAAAGTCAAGAATTCGGGGCCTTCTGCTCTGGAGATGCCAGTTACCACACAGTAGCAGCGGCAGCGAAGTGGGCATTTCAGAAGTTTTCCAGATGTTCCTCCGTACTCTCACGTCCGTCTCCATCAAATCAGAATTGTGCACGGTTCCCTACTTGACAGATTACAGATACCATTCACTGGAAAGGCTGTGCATGCTGGCGTCGCGCTGCCATCCTCTCCTACAGAATTACAATGAAAATCTTTGTTTTACGTGCCACCCAGAAAGATCACCATGAAATGATTCTATTTTCTCTCACATCACCTTTTGATCTTTGATAGGCAACTCCTTCCTCTGTCCTGAGTTCAAAGTTCAAAGTAATTTTATTATTAAAGTACATATACAGTATTTCTCCACGTACAACCCTGAGATTCATTATCTTGTGGGCATTCATAATAAATAGAAAGAAACACGACAGAATCAATGAAAAACTGCGTACAATTGAGATGGACAAACAACCAACTTTGCAAAAGATTACAAACTGTGCAAGCACAAAAGTCATATTAATAATAAATATAGGACTGGGAGAAATTCAGAGTTCAGCAGAGGAGGACAAAGGGCTTAATTAGGAAGGGGAAAAAAGATTATGAGAGAAAACTGGCAGGGAACATAAAAACGGACTGTAAAAGCTTTTATAGATATGTGAAAAGGAAAAGACTGGTAAAGACAAATGTAGGTCCCCTGCAGACAGAAACAGGTGAATTGATTATGGGGAGCAAGGACATGGCAGACCAATTGAATAATTACTTTGGTTCTGTCTTCACTAAGGAGGACATAAATAATCTTCCAGAAATAGTAGGGGACAGAGGGTCCAGTGAGATGGAGGAACTAAGCGAAATACATGTTAGTAGGGAAGTGGTATTAGGTAAATTGAAGGGATTGAAGGCAGATAAATCCCCAGGGCCAGATGGTCTGCATCCCAGAGTGCTTAAGGAAGTAGCCCAAGAAATAGTGGATGCATTAGTGATAATTTTTCAAAACTCGTTAGATTCTGGACTAGTTCCTGAGGATTGGAGGGTGGCTAATGTAACTCCACTTTTTAAAAAAGGAGGGAGAGAGAAACCGGGGAATTATAGACCGGTTAGCCTAACGTCGGTGGTGGGGAAACTGCTGGAGTCAGTTATCAAGGATGTGATAACAGCACAATTGGAAAGCGGTGAAATGATTGGACAAAGTCAGCATGGATTTGTGAAAGGAAAATCATGTCTGACGAATCTCATAGAATTTTTTGAGGATGTAACTAGTAGAGTGGATAGGGGAGAACCAGTGGATGTGGTATATTTGGATTTTCAAAAGGCTTTTGACAAGGTCCCACACAGGAGATTAGTGTGCAAACTTAAAGCACACGGTATTGGGGGTAAGGTATCGGTGTGGGTAGAGAATTGGTTAGCAGACAGGAAGCAAAGAGTGGGAATAAACGGGACCTTTTCAGAATGGCAGGCGGTGACTAGTGGGGTACCGCAAGGCTCAGTGCTGGGACCCCAGTTGTTTACAATATATATTAATGACTTGGATGAGGGAATTAAATGCAGCATCTCCAAGTTTGCGGATGACACGAAGCTGGCTGGCAGTGTTAGCAGTGAGGAGGATGCTAAGAGGATGCAGGGTGACTTGGATAGGTTGGGTGAGTGGGCATCCTTGCCTTAGAGGGAGTACAAAGAAGGTTCACCAGATTGATTCCTGGGATGGCAGGACTTTCATATGAAGAAAAACTGGATGAACTGGGCTTGTACTCGTTGGAATTTAGAAGATTGAGGGGGGATCTGATTGAAACGTATAAGATCCTAAAGGGATTGGACAGGCTAGATGCAGGAAGATTGTTCCCGATGTTGGGGAAGTCCAGAACGAGGGGCCACAGTTTGAGGATAGAGGGGTAGCCTTTTAGGACCGAGATTAGGAAAAACTTCTTCACACAGAGAGTGGTGAATCTGTGGAATTCTCTGCCACAGGAAACAGTTGAGGCCAGTACATTGGCTATATTTAAGAGGGAGTTAGATATGGACCTTGTGGCTACGGGGGTCAGGGGGTATGGAGGGAAGGCTGGGGCGGGGTTCTGAGTTGGATGATCAGCCATGATCATAATAAATGGCGGTGCAGGCTCGAAGGGCCGAATGGCCTACTCCTGCACCTATTTTCTATGTTTCTATGTTTCTATATAAGTAGCAAATATTGAGAATACGAATATTAGAATTCTTTGAAGTGAACACATCGGTTGTGGAATCAGTTCAGCATTGGGGTGAGTGGGCCAAGAAAGGGCAGATGGAATTTAACTCAATAAATGTGAAGTATTGAATTATGATCATTTAAACCAGGGCAGGAATTACACAATAAATAGAAGGGCCTGGAGAGTGTTGAGTTTACTCCACCATTCCATCATGGCTGATTATTATCCCTCTCAACCCCATTTCCTGCCTCCTCCTAGTAACGTTTGATGCCCTGACTAATCAAGAAGCTATCAATCTCCTATTTAAATATATCCAATGACTTGGCCTGCACAGCTGTTTGTGGCAATGAATTGCACAAATTCACCATCCTCTTCCTAAAGAAATTCCTTCACATCTCCATCTAACTGAACGTCCCTCTATTCTGAGGCTGTGCCCTCTGATTGTAGATTCCCCGACTACTGGAAACATCCTCTCCACAACTGTTCCATCTAGGCCTTTCAATATTTGGTCGGTTTCAATGAGATCCACCCTCATTCTTCTAATCTCTAGTGAGTACAAACCCACAGCCATCAAACACTCCTTATACCCTTTCATTCCTGGGGTCATTGTCGTGAACCTTCTCTGGGCCCTCTCCATCAGAGCATTCTGGCTGGTCGTATCTCTGCCTGGTATGGAGTCCCCAATGCACAGAATTGCAAGATACTGTAGAGGGCCGTAGACTCATTCTGCTCCAACACAGGCATAACTCTTGCTTGTAGGGTTGTTTGCCGAACCTGGAGGTAAGGTCACAAACATTGTTTCACCTGTCGAGGTGACATCATCAGTGAGCAATTAAGTTTTGTTTCTGCCAAGTGCTCGCATTTTATATTGGTCTGACTTATTGTTCTGATTGGTTGGCTATCACGCTGGCTGCTAGTAACCATTGGGTTCCGGCTAACCAGATAGCTGAGCGATCTCCACTGGCACGTATCTCTGGCTATCAGTCGTTGTGAGCATTGACTCCCCCGGTGACCACGACTCACCCCTCAGCCCCAATCCCACAGATGCATAGCTTCGTGAATTGCATCCGATTCAATCTGCCTGTTAATAGTGTCTTCCGTTGAGAACCAGACTTGTAAAATTTTTCTTCATTTCTCATTTTGTGCTTCTGCCAGGATGTTCTTCCAGGCGTTACCCTCTCCATTGTTGAGGACACCTTCAAGAGGTCAGCCTCGAGAAGGCAACATCCACTACCATGGCCCTCACCATTCAGGATATGCCATCTGCTTGTTACAACAATCAGGGAGGAGCACAGGAGCTGGAAGACCCACACACACAATGCTTTACAAACAGCTTCTTCCCCTCTGCCATCAGATTTCTGAATGGCCCATGACCTCATCCTTCCTCACCTGCACAAATTGTTTATTTTCCTAACTTATGGTAATTCTTTTTATAGCAATGTGCTGCCGCCACAAAAGAACAAAGTTTGCAACCTATCAGTGAAGATGCCCATGAGGGTGAGGCAGCAATCAAGGTCCTTCATCTCTATTTTCTTTGGCCATCCTCTGTATTGTGCTCCAAGTGTGGTTCAGGGCCCTCAGCCACACTGAGACACAGAAAGGTTCTTCCTTGTTCTTTCCATAACAATTTTTTTGAGCAGTCAGGGTCATTAGCCCTGAGCTGAATGCCCAAAACCTGGAGGACCGGCGAACCACTCTCAGGCTGGTCTCTACCCTCTGACTGTTTGGCATAGGTGACCCTACCAAGAGCTAAGGCACAACTGAGCCTCTTGACCATGTCTGCATGCTTTTATGCATTGAGTCACTGACACGTGTTGGCTGATTGGTTATTTGCATTAATGAGCAGGTGTACAATAATGTGCCCACGGAATAGAGCCACACACAGCCCATATAATTATAATCCAGCACATACAGTCACAAAATTATATTATCATTACTCCTTGAGTGACATGGCCCTAAGATGGACAGGTTGACATGAAGTGTGAGGTGGATGTAAAACAGTATAATGTTACTGACACCATTATAATAAAACAAGGGGTTGTATAAATAAGTGAAACAGTAGCAATAAAAGATGAAAAGTGAGTGGTGCAGGAAGAGATGTGTTGGTGTGCTCTGTTTCTGTCTGAACTTCCCTTTGACTCCCTCCTCCCCACTCAAGATTTGTGCAGACTGAGTCAGATGTGTTCTGCATTTTCTGTAACTCAGCGGGGGGAATACAAGCCTACGGATGGCAGAGGTGTTCTGTAGAATAGCAACATGCTTTATAATCAGTGTTTCATTTTTAAATCTGTGCTTCCTTGGCAATTCTTCCAGGTTTCTCTGGAAGAGAACGGAGGGGCAACTTCCTCACACAGTGGGGTGGTGAGTATTTGGAATGAGCTGCCAGAGGAAGTGGTTGGGGCAGGTATAATTTAAGAAGCACTTGGACAGGTACATGGAGGAAGAGGGCTTGGAGGAATATGGACCGAACACTGGAAATTGGGACGAGCTGGGTAGACAACATGGTTGACATAGATTGGATGGGCCAAAGGGCCTGTGGTCCATGCTGAATGACTCTATGACCCTCTTCCACAACTTATGATGAGAGGGTGTTAGGACTTGTTTGGTGTTCAGAGGGAAATAAGTTCTTCTGTTAAGTGTTGATATTAAGAAATGAATCTCAGTCCTTTGATAGGACACTCTGATCTGGTAAATTACTCAGCTTGTTTTGCCTCAATCCATTTTCAGAAACTGATTATGATTACTAACATGTTATCAGTAACATATCTGTCTCACAAAATGTCTGACCAGCCTCCCCTTCATAGATTCTGTCTACACTTCCTGTAGATAAACAACATTCATTACGTGCCGTGTCGTATGACGTAGGCGATCACGACCTCTCCATGAGCATAATTGCTCTTGGCAAATTCTTCGACAGAACTGGTTTGACATTGCCCTCACAAACACGAGAAAATCTGTAGATGCCGGAAATTTCAGAGCAGCACACACAAAATGCTGGAGGAACTCAGCAGGTCAGGCAGCATCAATGGAAATGAATAAATAGTTAACACTTTGGGCCAAATCCCTTCATGAGGAGAGGAAGAGGAAGGGAAGAAGCCAGAATAAAAAGTATGGGAGAGAGGAAGGAATACAAGCTCGAAGTTGACAGCTGAAGCCAGGTGGGTGGGAGGAGGGGGGTGGGGAAGGTGGGGGGGTCTAGCATGAGAAAGTACAGCCTCAGAGTAGTGGGAAGGAGTGGGGGGAGAGGAGGAAGAAGTAAAAGGTAGCAGGTGATAAGTGAAACCAGAAAGAGAGGGGGCCTGAAGTGAAGAGTTGGGAAGTTGATTGGAGAAAGAGATACAGGGCCGGAGAAGGGGAGGACAGAAGATCATGGAAGGAAGAGAGGAGGGAGGTCCTTCTAGACAGTGCCTTTACAAGATGAGTGAGCCCAGCTACTATCAGTACTCTTCAGAGACTGTCTGCCTGGCGTCAGTGGTCGCATAACCAGGAGTTGTGATATGTACCAGCTCCTCATGCAATCGCCCACCACCTGCTCCCATGGCTTCACATGACCTTGATCAGGGGCAAAGCAGGTGCTACACCTTGTCCAAGGGTGACCTGCAAGCCAGCAGAGGGTAAGGAACACCTTACAGCTCCTTTGGTAGAGATATATCTCTGCCCTGACAACCAGCAGGGCAATTAAAAAGAATGAATTACTCACCTCAGCAGAGAAGGTCAGGTTCAAGTGAAGTTCATTGTCATTCAACTGTTTACATGTATATCACCAAACAAAACAATGTTTCTCCGAACCAAAGTGCACTTCACAGTACATATAATTCACACACAACACGCAGAATAATATTACCACAAATAGATTAACAAATAATAAAATATATTCCAGAAGACTAACATTTATCATTTAAGACACTAGTCAAAAAGTAAACAATATAACAGGACAGGCAGTTCATACATGATGAGACCTGGGATGGTGGCAGGGACTTTAGTAGTCTCAATGCCGGGGGGAAGAAGTCCTTTTCCTAATGCCTCTTGCCTGATGGCTGGGGGACAATGGGAAGCCATGGTAATGTAGCAGTTAACATGATGCTATTACAGCTCAGGGTGTCAGAGTTCAGAGTTCAATTCCAGTGTCTTCTGTAAGCAAGTTTGTATGTTCTTCCCATGTGCACGTGGATTTCCTCCAGGTGCTTCAATTTTCTCCCACAGTTAGAAGACTTACTGGTTGGTAAGACAATTGGTCATTGTAAATTGTCCTGTGATTAGGCTAGAGTTAAATCAGTGGATTGCTGGGGGGGTGAGGCTCAATGGTCCTTAAGGCCTGGTCTGTGCTCTTTCTCTAAATACATGAAAAAAAGAGATTGTGGGAAGGACGCAGGGGATCTCTGATAATGCTCAGGGCCCTGTGAAAACAGCAATCCTGATAAAATAAACAACATCAAACCAGTTTTCCTAACGGTATAATCAGTGGGCTGGATTAGTGAAGAAGACAGTTACTAGTCCTTTGCCAGGTAGGGTTCATTATACCACATGACATTTCAATGATAAATTAGTTCCAGGTGTTTGCAAACGGCCACTGTTTGAGCAGCAGAATTAGTCTGTAGCATATAGATCATAGCATCATGCAGTACACCACTTCATTAATATTGAATAATTTATGTTGTGTTAAACTTCAAAACTCAGTAACATCGAAAGGCTCATTTCAAGTCCCAGCTGCCAAGGGTTTGATGCGTTCAAATTGTGCCTTCTTTAATGAGACTGACACAAGACGACAAACATTTAAAATGGAGCATTATAATGGTCATTTATAATTATGAAAGTACAGCAGCTTTTGAGGCTCGGAAATAAAAGGGAAGTGAAAGATACCACTAACAACTGATGCAGATACGGTCTGCATTAAATAGGCCCTGTTTGGGTGTTTCCGATTGGAGCACCGCGGTAACGTACGGCACCAATGGACGCCATGGTAGCATACAGTATTAATGAGGCATCATGGTAGCATAGCGATTAGTGTGACACTATTACATCTCGGGACATTCTCGAGTTCAGTTCCATCACTGTAAGGAGTTTGCACCTTCTCCCCATAACCATGAGGGTCTCCTCCAGATGACCCAGCCACAATGCAAAGACGTATCAGTTACTTGATTAATCGGTCATTGTAAATTGTCCTGTGATTAGGCTAGGGTTGAATCAGTGGTTTATTGGGAGGCGTAGCTCATTAGGCTAGCAGTGCCTATTCTGCACTGTATCTTGAAATTAATAAATAGATGGATAGATAAATAAATACAGACTGTAAACACAATAAAGTTTGCAGATACTGGAAATCCAAAGCAACACACACAAAATGCTGAAGGATTTCAATAGGTCAGGCAGCATCTATGGGAATGAATGAACAGTCAGTTCTTTGGGCTACGACACTTCTTCAGGACTGTAAAGGAAGGGAAAGTTGACAGAATAAAAAGGTGGGGGGAAGGAAAGGAGTCCAAGCTAGAAGATGATATGTGAAGCCAGGTGGGTGTGGGGAAGTCTAGCACCAGAAAGTACAGCCTCAGAATACAAGGATGTCCCTTTGGAACAGAAATGAGACCAGGTACCTGTACAGAAGGGATGGTTTGCACCTGAACTGGAGGGGGACCAATATCCTAGTGGGGAGGTTTGTTAATGCAGCACGGGGTGGGGTTTAAACTAAAGTTGCTTGAGGATAGGAACTCGAGTGCCAGAATAGTTAGTGGATAGGTTGTGGAGACAGATGTTGTTAAGACTTCAGACAAAGTCATGAATCAAAAGGTTGAGCACGGTGCGACTAGTGTCCCGAGAAGATCCAGTATCGCATGATCTCTCATTCCCACTTCTACGTACTGATGAAGGAAACGCTCCTGAACACATTTGACAAACTCTGTCTCATCTAGTACTTTTACAGCATGTGAAAGTGTGGAATACTTTCCAGTCAATATGTGGAAAGTTAAAATCACTTATTATAACATCCTATTCAATGCAAGAAATATCGTAGGAATGATGGATGAAGTCAAGGCATGGATCAATACCTGATAGTATGATGTTGCAGCCATTAGTGAGACTTGTTACAGGAGGGGCAGGACTGGCACCTCAATATTCCAGGGTTCCGTAGTTTTTGATGTGACAGAGTGGAGGAATTAAAGGAGAAGGAGTGGCGTTACTGGTCAGGGAAAATGTCACAGCAGTGCTCCGCCAGGACAGACTGGAGAGCTCGAATAGTGGGGTGTTATGGGTGGAACTTAGAAATAAGAAAGGTATGACTACCCAACAGTCTTAGGGATTTAGAGGATCAAATTTGTAAAGAGATCTCAGACTGGCGCAAGAAACATAAATTTGTTATAGTAAGTGATTTTAACTTTCCACATTTTGACTGGAAATCCCTCACTGTAAAAGGACTAGGTGGGACAGAATTTGTCAAATGTGTTCAGGAGAGTTTCCTTCATCAGTACGTAGAAGTCGGAATGAGAGATCATGCGATATTGGATCTACTCCAGTATTCAGGAAAACCTCTTTCATCGGTACATTAAAGTCCCAATGATACTGGATCTGCTATTAGGAAATGAGACAGGGCAGGAGATGTTTGTCTAGGGGAACACTTTGTATCCAGTGACCACAGTCTCATTAGTTTCAAAATAAATATGCAAAGATCTGTGGGTTCAGATTGTAAATTGGAAAAAGGCCAATTTTGATGGTAAATTATCTGGCAAATGTGGATTAGGACAGACTGTACATAGGTGCACTGTACTTGGAAAATGGGAGGCCTTCAAAAACAACATTTTGAGAGTACAAAGCTTGTATGTGCCTGTCAGAATAAAAGGTAAAGATAACACGTGTCGGAAACCTACGTTTTCAAGCGATATTGAGGCCCTGGTTAAGAAAAAAAGGATGTGCATAGCAGGTTTAGGCAAGTAGGAATAAATGAGATGCTTATGGAGTACTAGAAATGCAAGAGATGAATTTAGAAATAAATCAGGAAAGCTAAAAGAAAGCATGAAGTTGCTCTAGCAGACAGGTGAAGGAGAATCTAAGGGATTGTACAGGTATGTTGTGCAGAAGGATTGCTAGGGACAAAATTGGTCCTCTGGAAGACCAGAATGGTAATCCATGAGTGGAGCCAAAACAGATGGGGGAAACCCTAAGTACATTGCGGCCACTGTATTTACTCTGGAGACGGACACAGAGTCTATATAAGTGAGGCAAAGTGGCAGATTGCAGAGGAGGAGGTGTTTGCTACGCTGAGGCAAATTAAAGTGGATAAATTCCCAGGGTTAGTTAAGGTGTCCACCTGGACCATATGGGAGGCAAGTGCAGCAACTTCCTGGGCCCTAGCAGAGACATTTAAAACATCTTTAGCGACAGGAGAGGTACCAGAGGATTGAGGGATAGCCAATATCATTCCACTGTTTAAAAAAAGTTCTAAACAGAAACCAGGAAACTATAGGCCAATGAGTCTGACATCAGTTGTGGAAAAGTTATTGGAACGTATTCAAAGGGACTGGATAGTGCGCATTTCCTTAGTGCGCATGCGCCGGTCGTGCATGCAGCCTGGTACAGCCATTCCGATCTAGTCTTTTACTTTCTTCTTCTTACTTTTTAATTTATGTTATTTTTTGTATTTTTTTTCTCACGGTAACACGTCGAAGCTGCACCCTCTCTAACACGCTGGTAGAGAGAGTTTTATTTGGGTTTTCTTTAGCGCTGGAAATGGTTACATCCCGACACATGGGACAGAAGCAAGGTCGCATTGTGTATTCCACGGACCAGCAAAGACCGGCCGGCTTAGCGAACAGAGCAGTGGACACCCCTGCTGAAATCCGGAGGAAAACACACAGAGGATGCAGAGGGGAATCACAAAGCCGAGGAAAGGGGACCGGGTCGAGACAACGGAGACTTTTGGAGAAGAGGAGTTCGGTGGGTAATGCCGTTCCGGCTGACCGGAAGTGCACTGAGAGCGGTAAGCGTAAAGGAGTTGGGTGCTTACTGTTCTGGCTAACAACAGATGGTGCAATCCGAGGTATAATACGATCAAGGAATGTGTTTGTAGACCGGATATTGAACTTTTTACGGTTGGACTTCGGCCACATTCCACCGTGATACAACACTTGGCGGCACGAGAGGTCATTCCTGCCTGTGGCCATCGAACGTGCAGCTCCTCCCGTGGAGGGTCAGACACCCTGAGCCAATAGACTGGTCCTGGACTTACTTTCCATCTGGCATAGTTTGTATTTTGTTGTTTGATTGTTGGGGTTTATTGTATTGCTATATTTTCGCTCTATTCTTGGTTGGTGCGGCTGTAACGAAACCAAATTTCCCTCAGGATTAATAAAGTATATCTATCTATCTATCTATCTATATAAGAATTTGGATGGACGTGGACTGATTAAGGATAGTCAACATGGCTTCGTGCATGGTAGGTAATGTTTAACCAATCTTATAAAGCTTTTCGAGGAAATTACCCAGGAAAGTGGATGAAGGCAAGGCAGTGGATGTTGTCTACCCGGACTTTAGGAAGCCATTTGCCCAGGTCCACAATGGGAGGCTGGTCAAGAAGGTTCAGTCGCTTGGCATTCAGAATAAGGCAGTAAATTAGATTAGGCTTCAGTTTTGTGGGAGAAACCAGAGCGTGGTAGTAGAGGGTTGCCTCTCTGACTGGAGGCCCATAACTAGTGGTGTGCCGCAAGGATCAGTGCTGGATCCCTTTTGGTTGTCATTGATATCAATGATCTGGATGATAATGTGGTTAACTGGATCAGCAAATTTGCGGATGACTCCAAGATTGGCGGGGGTGGGGAGGGGTGATATTGGACAGCAAGGAAGACTATTGTGGCTTGCAGAGGGATCGGCATCAGCTGAAAAAATGGGCTGAAAAATGGCAGTTGGAATTTAATAAACAAGTGCAAGGTTTTGCATTTCAGCGGGACAAACACAGTGAATGGTAGGGGACTGAGGAGTGTGGTAGAACAAAGGGATCTGGGTATACACATCCATAATTTGTTGGAAGTAGGGTCACAGGTAGATAGAGTTGTAAAGAAAGCTTTTGGCACATTGGTCTTCATAAATCAATGTACTAAGTACAGAAGATGGGATGGTATGTTGAAGTTGTATAGGATGTTGGTGAGGCTTAGTTTGGAGTATTGTGTGCAGCTTTGGTCACCTACCTACAGAAAAGATGTAAACAGGGTTGAAAGAGTGCAGAGAAAATTTACAAGGAATTTGCTGGGTCTAGGGGACCTGAATTACAAGGCAAGCTTGAATAAGTTAGGACTGTATTCTTCAGAAGGCAGAAGATTGAGAGGAGATTTGGCAGAGATATACAAAATTATGAAGGGTATAGATGGGATAAATGCAAACAGGCTTTTTCCACTGAGGTTGGGTGAGACTACAACCCAAAGTTATGGCTTAAGGGTGAAAGGTGAGAAGTATAAGGGGAAAATGAGAGGCAACTTCTTCACTCAGAAGGTTGGAAGAGGATGGAATGAGCTGCCAGCACAAGAGGTCCATGTGAGCTCGATTTCAACATTTAAGAGAAGTTTGAACAGGTACATGTACAGTAGGGATATGGAGTGCTATGTTCCCGGTGCAGGTTGCAGGTCACTGGGAGTAGGCAGTTAAAATGGTTTTTGGCATGGACTAGATGGGCCGAAGAGCCTGTTCCTGTGCTGTACTTCTCTATGAAGAGGAATTTCTTCAGAGGGTGGCGAATCTGTGGAATTCGATGCCACAAACTCTGGAGGCCAAGTCACTAGGTATATTTAAAGTGGAGGTTGATAGGTTTTTGATTAGTAAAGGTGGAGGCAGGAGAATTGGGTTGAGAGGGCTAATAATATGAATAGTGGAGCAGACTTGGTCTAATTCTGATTCTGTCTAATGGTCTTATAGTCGTTATCTTTGCAGAATTTTTCTTAGTGATGGTACTGCCTAAGAAAGCAGCCAACTTAATCAAGGCCTTCCCCTACCCTGGTCATTCTCTCTTCTCGCTTCTCCTCTTGGTCAGACACTATAACAAAGGCCTGATTGCACATACCACCAGGTTCAAGGACGGCTTCTATCCCGCTGTTATCATAAAGTTGAATGGACCTCTTACATGATGAAGATGAACTCTACTTCTCCGAATTCACCTCATCATGACCTTTTATTTGTCTACCTGCACTGCACTTTCTCTGTATCTGTAACTGCAGTACTCTGCAAGAGTCTTAGGCACATGTATAGCTAGCGTGCCTCTCGCTTTTGCTTTGGCTCTTGGGGTTCATTGGCCACTTTATTAGGTACCTCCTGTGCATAATAAAGTGGGCACTGATTGTATGTTTATGGTCTTCTGCTGCTGTAGCCCATCCACTTCAAGGTTCAATGTGTTGTGCATTCAGAGATGCTCTCCTGCACATCACTGTTATAACATGTGCTTATTTGAGTTACTGTCGCCTTCCCGTAAGCTTGAACCAATCTGGCCATTTTCCTCTCACCTCTCTTATTAACAAGGTGTTTTCACCCACAGAACTGCCATTGACCGGGTGTTTATTTATTTTTTTGCACCATTCTCTGTAAACTCGAGAGAATGTTGTGCATGAACACCCCAGGAAATCAGCAGTATCTGAAATACCCAAACCACCCAATCTGGCACCAACAATCATTCCACGGTCAAAGTCACATTTCTTCCCCATTCTGATATTTGGTCTGAACAACAACTAAACCTTGTGACCATGTCTGCATGCTTTTATGCATTCAGTTGCTGCCACATAATTGGCTGATGAAATATTTGCATTAACGAGCAGGCATATGTGTTGCCTAATAAAGTGGCCATTGTGTGTGGGTGAGCAATGATTGAGTAGAATAAGGGTACACACAATTATAATATTGTTACATTTAAATGAGTGAATGTCTAACAGCCTCATCACTTCCAACGATAAATTACACCAGCATGCTTACGACAAGCACTACAATATCCCATTAATCTCCTGTCATTAATAAATTACATTTGTTGTGATTACATTCTGCCTACAAGGGAAGGTCCATTCATTCTCTTGCATTGTCTTGCACCTTCATTTATTTCATGGCCGAGATGTTACCTCAGCCTTAACTTTCCACATTAACCCCGTATCACACGGTGGTCCTGAGATCTAAAACCTATTAATTCATCTCATTTGGACTGGGCTAGTGATTTTTTGGAATTAGAAGCAGGTTTATTCTCACTGACGTATCTCAAAGTTGAAATTTATTCACTACTAAGCAGGTGAGAAGGATCCTGGGGAATCTCAGACACAGCAAAGCATTGGGACCAGATGGTTGGAACACCCAAGATCCTGAAGGAGTGTGCTGAGCAGCTGTGTGGAGTTCTCCAGCGGATGTTCAATCTGAGTCTCAGCCTGGAAAGGATCCCTACTGTGTGGAAAACAACATATGTGGTCCCAGCATCCAAGAAGGGCTAACCAAAAGCCTTGAATGACTACTGTCCAGTGGTTCTGACATCGACCTCATACATCATGAAGACTCTAGAGAGGCTAGTCCTGGCTCACCTCTGACCTCTGGTCAGATCAGCCCTTGATCCCCTGCAGTTTGCCGACCAGGAGCACATTGAAGTCGACGATGCTGAACAAAGCCTACTCCCATTTGGATAAGCAGGGCAGCACTGTGAGAATCATGTTTTTCTGATTTCTCAAGTGCCTTCAATACCATACAGTCCTCATTTGCTGGGGGAAAGCTCCATTCAATGCATGTTGTCACTTCCATTGTATCCAGTATAATGGACTACCTGTGGCAGACCACAGTTTGTACGGCTTCAGAGCTGTGTGTCAGACATGGCTATAATCAGCACTGGGGCCCCACAGGGGACTGTATTGACTCCTTTCCTGCGTACCCTGTATATTGCGGCCTTTAGATACAACACCAAGTCATGTCACCTGCAGAAATTCTCTGAACACTCAGCAATAGTTGGTGTATAAAAGGAGGATGGGAGGATGAATACAGGACCCTGGTGGAGGACTTTGTCAAATGGCGCAAGCTGAATCATCTGCAGCTCAACATCAGTAAAACAAAGGAGATGGTGACGGGCTTTAGGAAGGCTACCTTGCACTGCTCCCTGTTACTATTGATGGTGAGGAGTGGATGTGGTGAGGACCCTCAAGTACCTTGGAGTGCACCTGGATGACAGACTTGAGTGGAGCACCAACACAGAGGCAGTGGACAAGAAATTCAGAATCACCTCTACTTCCTGAGGAGACTGAGGTCCTTTGGAGTATGCAGGCCTCTCTTTCACATGTTCTACTAGTCTGTTTTCACCAATACAATCTTCTTTGTGGTGGTGTGCTGGGGCAATGTCATCAGTGTGGGTGATGCCAACAGGCTCAATAAGCTGATCAGAAAGGCTGGCTCTGTTATAGGAGTCAATCTGGACACACTGGAGGCTGTGTAGAAAAAATGACAACGGAAAACCCTGGCAATTTTGGGCAATGTTTCTCATCCTCTGCATGCCACCTTGGCTGAACAGAGGAGCACTTTTAGTAATAGACTAAGACAACGACGCTGCTCTAAAGAGCGCGATATGAGGTCATTCTTACCCTTGGCCATTAGGCTCTATAATGAGTCAACCTGTAGCCGGGGAAGTGATGACCCCCTCCTGTTAGACTGTTTGAGGTAACTTATTTTTTATTCTTTTTTATTTCTCTTCTAGAATCTGAATATTTGTATCTCTG
This sequence comes from Mobula hypostoma, assembly GCF_963921235.1. NCBI lineage: Eukaryota > Metazoa > Chordata > Chondrichthyes > Myliobatiformes > Myliobatidae > Mobula > Mobula hypostoma. The sequence goes on from NC_086107.1 coordinate 5,899,091, forward strand.
TGTACTTGTAATGCTACTGTGATACTGTATTTTCCTTTGGGATCAATAAAACATCTGTCAAAGTATGTATACCTTATACAACCCTGAGATTCATTTTCTTACAGTCAGCCACAAAACTAAGAAACATGATTGAGTTCACTAAAAACACAAACACAAGAAGATCACCACATATCCAATTTGCAAAAGAAGACAAATCATGCAAATAGTTTTAAAAAAAGTAAACAAAAACACAAGGAACAAGGACTGCAGAGTCCCTGGAAGTGAGTCCAGAGAGACAGGGCCCATTCAGCACTGAGGCGAGCGAAGCCGGTCCAGGAGCTCAATGGCTGTAGAGCAACAACTGCTGCCAGTGCTGGCAGTGGGACCCAAGGCTCCCACACCTCCCGGCTAATGGTGGAAGTGAACAGACAGGGAGACCAGTCAAATGCAGGCAGACAGCACTGAACACCAATTGATTTTCCACTCTTGTCCTCAACAATTTTAATTATGCTCCACGATTTTAATCTTGCTCTCTGACACAATAGTGTCAAGAAAACAACTTCTCCCTCTATGTCGCAAAAACAAAGGAGCTGGTTGTGGATTACAGGAGGAATAGAGATGGGCTAACCTCTATTGACATCGATGGACCTGGGGTTGAGAGGGTAAACATCACCGAGGACCTCACATGGTCTGTACACACCAGCTATGTGGTAAAAAAGGCACAACAGTGCATCTTTCACCTCAGATGGTTGAGGACGTTTGGTGTGGGCCCCCAAATCCTAAGAACTTTCTACGGGGACACAATTGAGAGCATCCTGACTGGCTGCATCACTGCCTGGTATGGAAATTGTACTTCCCTCAATCGCAGGACTCTGCAGACGGTGGTGCAGATAGCCCAGCGCATCTGTAGTTGTGAACTTCCAATGATTCAGGACATTTAAAAAGACGTGTGAAAAAAGGGCCCGAAGGATCATTGGAGACCTGAGACACCCCAATCACAATCTATTCCAGCTGCTACCATCCGGGAAACGATACCGCAGCATAAAAGCCAGGACCAATAGGTTCCGGGACAGCTTCTTCCACCAGGCCATCAAACTGATTAAGCAGACATCCCACCCTGCAAAAACTCATTTCAGGGAGGTAGGACCCCCAACCCGCACAACCCCATATCCCCCCCCACTCCCCCAGTTGACCTCCAAGGGTGTATGTAATACTTTGTTTAGTGATTTTGTCTGATCTGTAAACCAAGTTGGGTATATGCAGAAAATGTGACATTAAAATATGTACTTATATTATATTATATTATATTATATTATCATGTTTATTCTAGTATAATTTTAAGCAAATCTACAGGGAGTTTGGCCTCATCATGTAGGACATCAATAGAGTAGCTCCTTAGCAGCTAGCCAGCTCGTTTAAATAATGCTAGCTATGCTAATGAACAAATGACACCTGTTAAACTCACCTCAACATGTCGTTTACATTTTAACCCACCATGGGCAATAGAAAAGTCACTGTTGCAAACAGTGCAGCGAGCAACACTGTCATTATTTTTGAGGTCAACTGTAAAGCCCACCCACAGAGAAAACTGATAGGTCTACTTAGCACGAAGAGAGACCAATCAGGATGCTCGGTCTCGCTTTCGCTCTCCCTCGCCCTCTCAAAAAATCCATTTCCAGGATATTATATATAAGTTTCGGGCGTTAGGGAGCCGCTGTCAATATGCGGGAGACTCCCAGAACTTCCAGGAGAGGTGGAATGTCATGGATTAAGTCACACTGATTTGAGTGTATTTCTATGTTATATTGACTGTTCTATTTATTATAAATTACTCTGATTGCACATTGCACATTTAGATGGAGATGTAACGTAAAGATTTTTACTCTTCATGTATGTGAAGGCTTTAAGAAAAAGAGTCAATTCAATTCAATAATCGGCGCGGTTATAACCAGTTCGTCTCACTAGTGGGGCAAAAACACACAGCAGCAGAATCATTTCACAGCCTCGGCACTGCAGAGAAACGAATGAACATTCACAAGAGAGCGAGAAAAATCAACCCGACCCTTGCTTTCGTACCTGCCACTCGGGCTTTCCAGTCTATCTGGGCCAGCGTTTAGATTGTCCAAGCATGGCATATTGCCATGTACTAGGAACCGGATCCTGGCACCCCAATATGCCTGGGTCGCATGGTCCAAGGCTGAACTCCATCCCACCAAATTGCCTTGGCACTTGGAGCAATCCAACCTCACACTTCGGATAGGTGGACGGGCACCAAAGCCCCTCCACATCGACTCCTCTACAAATTGCTCTCTCCATCTCCGACAGCGATATGAACTCCATCTGCAACTCCAGGTCAGAAACATTGCACCTCACAATGCCGCAGCACAGCCCATCCCCTGAACTACCCTCGCCTCTGCCCGCCCCCTCATTTCTGCTGTGCTGGTTCACCACAGTCTGTTTGAGAAAAGATGTTATACGTAATGTTTTCAGTCGAATCTCTTGCCTTATGATTTACCAGTAGGCTGTCACACAGCTTCGGTAGCTCAGAAGTTAAGAGAAAATTTAGAAGGATGTTACCGGGACTTGAGAACCTGAGTTTGAGGGAAAGATTGAATAGGGTAGAACTTTATTTTCTAGAGCAGGGGTCCCCAGCCTGGGATCCACAGTAAGGGCCCATGGCATAAAAAAGGCTGGGAACCCCTGCCCCAGAGTGCAGAAAAATGAGGGAGATTTGATAGAGGGGTATCATTATCATCATCATCATTATGTGCCGCGTTGTATGATGTAAGTGATCACGGTCCTATGACAATCATTGTTCTTGGCAAATTTTTCTGCAGAAAAAATTTTGACATCTCTCCATACTTTCATCCAATCACCTTTAAACGATGCCCCTTCTTGTAGGCAGTGTCTTTACAAGATGGGTGGCCCCACCCATTATCAATACTCTTCAGAGATGTCTGGCGTCAGTGGTGGCATAACCAGGACTAGTGACCTGCACCAGCTGCTCATACGCGCATCCACCACCTGGTCCCATGGCTTCACATGACCCTGATCAGGTGGCTAAGCAGGTGCTACACGTTTCCCAAGGGTGACCTGCAGGCTAGTGGAGGGCAGGCGTGTCTTACATCTCCTTTGATAGAGACGTATATCCACTTGCCACCCAATGAGGGGTTTAGATAGGGTAAATGCAAATAGGCTTTTCCCACTAAGGTGGGGAGAGACTAAAACTAGAGGTTATGGGTTAAGGGTGAAAGGTGAAATGTTTTAGGGAAAGATGAGGGGAGACTTCTTCACTCAGAGGGTGGTGAGAGTGTGCAACAGCACCAATGGTGGATGCAGGCTTGACATCAACATCGAAGAGAAATTTGTTCTAGTTACATGGATGGTAGGGGTATGGAGAGGAGTAGTCCAGCTGCAGTTCGATAGGATCATTTTGCAAGTGCCCTGTTTCTGTGCTTTGACTCTGTGACTCTCGTCCAACTATCTGTGGCTCAGTAACTCGCTTGGCCCTACATGTTCTGAGCAGTACTAATTAGCTACTTCTAGGATTTAAAATTTACTAAGATCTGCGCTAATCTGGAGCTAATGAATCTACTCCAATCTCAACTGACAGGTGAAGTCAAAGTTGAGTTTATTTACAGGGGCAGATCAATGAAAAAACTTGCAACAACATCAAAACCGCACAGCAGCAGACACAGAGCATTCATTAAAAAAGCAAATTAAGTATAAATTATACACATTTCTTAAGAAAGAACGCAAGTAGAAAAAAATGTCTATTTTTATTAAAGTTATCGAAGTAGATACCGTGTGACGTAATGACTGCTTGTGCCGGTCGGTGCAAGAATCAAATGGTTGAAGGGAAGTAAGTCTTCTTGATCCTGGTGGTAGTGGGGACTTCAGGCTTCTGTACCTCCTGCTTGATGGTAGCTGTGAGGAGATGGCATGGCCTGGATGGTGGGGATCTCTGATGATGGATGTTTCTTGCCTTCTTGAAGCATCACCTTCTGTAAATACCACCGAAGCTAGGGGGGGATGTGCCCGTGACGTACTTGGCAGAGTCCCTCTTCTCTGCAGCTTCCTACACTCCTGTGCATTTGACGTGGCTAATACGAGGGGCATCATCTTAAGGTGATTGCATAAAAGTATTGGGGGATGTCAGAAGTAATGTTTTTACCAGAGAGTGGTGAGTGTGTGGAATGCACAGCCAGGAGTGATAGTGGGGCAAATACATTGAGGGAAGTTTTGGAGATTCTTAGATAGCAGCATGGGTGATAGAAAAATGGAAGGTTAGGTAGGGGGAAAAGCTAGATTGATCTTAAAGTAGGTTGAAAGATCAGCACAACATCATGGCTGATGGGCCTGAACTACCTTGTAATGTTCTATGTTTAATACTGATTGCTGAGCTTTCCTCCAAACTAGGCAATCCTTTTGCAAACGTTTCATCACCGTATGAGAAGATATCATTACTGCACTGTTCATTTGTCGAAACATTTGCAAATGGATTGCCAAGATCAGAGAAAGTCTCAACCCGGCCATCAACCACCCGAGCTACACACTTGCTAGGTTATGTTCTATGTTCCATGTTCTATGAACTGATGCAGTCAGGGCATTTTGGTATTGGACAACTCTTAAAACTCATATTGAACTGGGAGTGTCCTTCCTTCAAAGTAACAGTTCTTCTGTTCAGAGGAACATGATTAGGGACAATTTCTGTGGTCCAGCAAAGGTCAGGTTCCAAGGGAGACTGGACTGGAGAGTTCCAACCTGTATATCACTAGGTCACAGATGTAGGTCACAGCTTGTTTTTAATCAAGTCAACCACAGCCACATTCTCAGCATCTGGGAACTAATAACATATTGATGCAGTTTGATTTTCATTCTAAATACTCTGTGTCAGAAAGGAAAGGGTGAGCAGCCTCAAGTCCCTGGGCATCAACATCTCTGAAGATCTATCACGGGCCCAGCTTATTGATGCAATCACAGAGGAGGCACACCAGCAGCTATACTTCATTCGGAGTTTGAGGAGAATTATTATGTCACCACAGGCTCTTCCAAATTTCTTCAGTTGTACCGTGGAGAGCATTCTGACTGGTTGTATTAACATTTGGTATGGAGGCTCCAATGCATAGGATCAGAAAATCTTGGGGGTTGTAAACTCAGCCAGCTCCATCATGGGCATTAGACTATCTACCATCGAGGACATCCTCAATAGGTGATGCATCAGAAAGGCGGCTTCTATCATTAAAGACCTTCACCGCTCAGGATATGCCCTTTTCTCATTACTACCAACAGGGAGAAGGTGCAGGATCCTAAAGACACACACTGAACTTTTCAGGAACAGCTTCTTCCTCTCCACCATCAGATTTCTGGATGGACAGTGAACCCATGAACAGTACTTCATTTTTTGCTCTCGTCTTACATTACTTATTTTTTTATATTTCTTATTTTAACTTAAAGTAATTTTTATGCCGTTGCAAGGTACTGTTGCTGCAAAACAACAATTTTCACGATACAGGTCAGTGATTCTGATTTAGAGTGTGGTACAGATTCTGGGACACAAAGCTGAGACTGATTCTCCAGTACGGAGAGTGCTCTAGTGTCAGAGATGAAGTCTCAGTAATTAGTAATTTTGCTCCTTACTGTCACATGCACTGAGGTCCAGTGAATAACCTTTTGCTCTGTATGCCATGCAGATAGATGATTCCAAATGGAATGCAGAACAAAGTGTTACATTTGCAGGGACGGTGCAGCATAGGCAGACAATAAGGTACAAGGCCACAGTGACGTAGATTGTGAGGATTAGTTTAGATTATGAAGACACTCAGTCCTTGTTTATTGTCATTTAGAAATGCATGCATTAGAAAATGATGCAACGTTCCTCCAGAATGATATCACACGAAAACACAGGACAAACCAAGACTAAAACTTACAAAACCACATAATTATAACATATAGTTACAACAGTGCAAAGCAGTACCATAATTTGATGAAGAGCAGACCATGAGCACGGTAAAAAAAAGTCTCAAAGTCCCGATAGACTCATCATCTCACGCAGGCGGCAGAAGGGAGAAACTCTCCCTACCATAAACCTCCAAGCACTGCCAACTTGCCAATGCAGCACCATTGGAAGCACCCGACTGCAGCGGACTCCGAGTCCGTCCGAAAACTTCGATCCTCCGACCAGCCCCTCCGACACAGCCTCTCCGAGCACCATCTCTGCCGAGAGCTTCGACTCTGCCCCGGCCACCGAGCAACAAGTAAAGCCGAGGACTCAGGGCCTTCCCCTCCGGAGATTCTGGACCACACAGTAGCAGCAGTAGCGAAGCGGGCATTTCAGAAGTTTCACCAGATGTTCCTCCGTGCTCTCACGTCCGTCTCCATCAAATCAGGATTGTGCACGGCACCCTGCTTGACAAATAACAGACATCACCACCGGAGTGGCCGCTGTGAGCTGCGTCGCGCCGCCATCTTCTCCTCTCTCATTTTATCATACCACGAATCTGCTTGAGCAACAGAACCTCGCAATACGTCCTTCGTAGCTTCTGCTTGATTGGAGGTGGGGAGGAGGAAGAGAGAATGTTTGGGGAAGGAGGAGTCTTAGGGCATATTGACACACACAAATTGCTGGAGGAACTCAGCAGGCTCGGCAGCATCTATGGAAAAGAGTAAACAGTCGACGTTTCAGGGCAAGACCATTCATCAGTACTGGAAACAAAGATGAGAAGTCAGGTAAGAAGGTGGGGGGGAGGGGAGGAAGAAATACTAGCTCGTAGGTGATAGATGAAACTGGGAAAGGGGGAGGGGTGAAATAAAGTTTTGTGTCTTTCTGACTGATTACTCTTTTCCTTAGACGCTGCCTGACCTGCTGAGTTTCTCCAGCATTTTGTGTGTGTTGCTTTGGGTTTCCAGCATTGCAAATGTTGTCATGTTAGAGCATATTGGGTTGTTTTGAGTATTTGACTCTTGTGTTAAAGTAAACCAAAGCTCCTTCTAATTTTGTTGTGCGTAGATTAGCTGCCTGGTGTCTTGTATCAGTAATAATCCTTTCAACTGCTGTGGCTCTCACTGTGGGCTGTGGAAAAGATGATGAGAAATGTAAAATAAATGCTAGATAGAATACATAAATCCAAAATAAATTGTATCTTAGATAGCAAAGAAGGATGTTGGATGGTAGCAGGTGGAATTTAATCCAGACAAGTATGAGGCAACGCATTGTAGGAGGTCAGTTTCTGCTAGACTGCACAGTGTAAATAGCAAAGACCTTCAGAATACGGATGTAATGACAGTCCTTGGGCTGAAAGTCCACATCTCCTTGAAAATGGCCACACAGATAAAGAGTAGAGGAGCAACATTTTATATTTTGTCTGGGTAGCCTCCAACCTAATGGCATGAATATCGATTTCTCCTTCTGGTAATTTTTCCCTCCCCCTCCCCTCTTCTATTCCCCACTCTGACCTTTTGCTTCTTCTATCTGCCTAACACCTGCCCCCGGGTCCCCTTCCTATGGTCCACTCTTCTCTCCTATCAGATTGTTCCTCTCCATTCTTTCACCTTTCCAACCCAGCTAGCTTCACCTATCACATTCTAGCTGGCCTCCTTCTCCTTCCCCAATCTTTTCATTCTGGCATCTCCCACTCATCCTTTTCAGTCCTAAAGGGGGGTCTTGGCCCGAAACTATTGACTCTTTATTTATTTCCATAGATGCTGACTGACCTGCTGAGTTCCTGCAGCATTTTGTGTGCGTTGCTCTGGATAAAGGATATTTGGCATGTTCCCACAACCCCTACTAGTTTTTACCGATACAAAACACCCTATCTGGATGCACCACAGCTTCGTATGGGAACTACCCTGCAGATGACTACACTAAAATGCAGTGAATTGTGAAACACCGTTCTGCACATCATGAGAAACAGTCTCACCTCCATGGAGTCTGTCTGTATTTCTCATTACCTCAGTAAAGCAGCCACCCACCCTGGCCATTCTCCCTTCTCCACTCTTCCACAGGGCGGAACATAGAGAGACCTGAAAGCATATACACCACGTTCAGGAACAACTTCTAGCTCACTGCTCTCAGACTTTTGAATGATTTTCTAGTACCATTATCCTAATAACGAAGCATAGACGGTAGACCACAGAGCAGTACAGCAGAGGGACAGACCCTTCGGCCCATAACGTCTGTGCTGACCATGATGTCAAGCTAAACTAAACCAATCTGCCAGCTTCTCTCTCTCTCCATTTCCAGCATGTACCTGTGCCAAAACCTGCTAAAGTCTAATAGAACCCTCACTGATTTAGAAGAGAAGCTATTAACACTGCTAGGAGAGTCTCACGCTCAGAATAGAGAGATATCACTTTAGAACAGATATGAGGAGGAATTTCTTTAGCCAGAGAATGGCGAATCTGTGGAATTCATTGCCACAGGCGGCTGTGGAGGTCATGTCATTGGGTGTATTTAGAGCAGAGGTTGATAAGTTCTTGATTAGTGTACGTGTCAAAGGTTACAGGGAGAAGGCAGGAGAATGAGATTGGGATAGATAATAAATCAGCTATAATGGAATGGTGGAACAGGCTCAATGGGCCGAATGGCTTAATTCTGCTCCTGTTTCTTATGGTCTTATCTAAAATTCTCTTAAATGCCACTAACGTATCTGCATCCACCACCAGAAGAGGTTCACGAGAATGATCCCAGGAATAAAAGGGAGCATTTGTTGGCAGGGGGCCTGGAGTTTAGAAGAATGAGGAGGGATTTTATTGAAACCTATAGAATATTGAAAGGCTACGACAGAGTGGACGTGGAGAGGATGTTTCTTACAGTGGGGAGTCTAGGACCAAAGGTCACTGTCTCAGAAGAGAGTTATGTTCTTTTAGAACAGAGATGAGAAGGAATTTCTTTAGCTAGAGAGTAGTGAATCTACGGAATTCTTTGTCATCATCAGCTGTGGAAGCCAAGCCATTTGGTATATTTAAAGCAGACATGGACAAATTATTGATTAGTCAGGGCATCAAAGATTATGGGAGCAAGCAGGAGAATAGGGTTGAAAGGGGTAATTAATCAGCCATGAATGGTGGAGCAGCCAGGATGGGCCAAATTCTGTCCCTCTGTTATGGTCTAAAATTAAAATAAAGAACAGCTAACATCTTTTCCTTTGATTATTGTAGATCACAGCATGTCTCTGGAGACAATCTGCCTGCACATTTGATATATTTCATCTGCATAACAGATAATCACAATCAAGTTACGTCTTGCATCTACACAACCATTAATGCACAGTACAGCTAGCTATTTGAAAATCAGTGATAAAGGAAAATGAATCAAGGGCAGAAATGTGCATTTGGTGCTAAGTCTGACATAGAATTAGATAAAAAAATGAGATAAAAGTAGAAAATATGCAGATGGTAGTACATCTGAAATAAAAATAAAAAATATGCAGATAAAGCTAAATCTGACAAAAGTAGAAACAATGCAGATGGTGCTAAATCTGAGATAAAAGTAGAAAATATGCAGAAGGTGGTAAATCTGAAATAAAAAATAGAAAATGTGCAGATGATGTTAAATTTGAGATAACAGTAGAAAATACTGGAAACGTTCAGTTTGCCAACAAATGTGGCTTAGCCACTCAATTCAGGTTATTAATATGATAAGTAATTGAGGCTTTGGCATTGATCCCATTGAAACTCACTTCAGTGGCCAATCTAAAAGTGATATATTTAAACAAATTCCCTACTTTCTGTTTGCAACTACTGTCCAATCCACTCCAAAATATTAACAACAGTCATGTTCTCCAGTAAAGGGAACCACGAGCTACAGGGCTCACATACTGCGGAGAACATTCTAACTGGTTGCATCACCATCTGGTATACAGGATTGGAAAAAAAGCTGCAGAAAGTTACAAACTTGACCAGCTCCATCATGGGCAGTAGCCTCCCCAGCATTCAGGATACCTTCAAAAGGTGATTCCTCTGAAAGGCATCATCATCATTAAGGACCCCCTTCACCCAGAAGGGGTCATGTCCTCTTCTCATTGATACCATCAGGAGTGAGGTACAGGAGCATGAAGACACTCACTCATTGTTTCAGGAACAGCTTCATACACTTCACCATCAGATTTCTGAATGGACATTGAACCAATGCACACTACCTCACTACTTTTTATTCTTTATGTTTTGCCCCCTTTTTGCAATATGTATTTAGGCGATCTCAGTACTGTGCAAAAGTCTGACTAATGGCTTATAGCCTCAGCATTACAGTACCATGCAAAAATCTTATGCACCCTAGATATATATATGTACCTAAGCATTTTGCTCAGCACTGTAGATTTTATAAATTCTTATTTATTTATAGTTTTTTTATTATTATCTATTGCAATGTATGACTGCAGCAAAACAACAAATTTCACAACATATGCCAGTGGTATTAAACGCAAACACGAGGAAATCTGCAGATGCTGGAAATTCAAGCAACGCACACAAAATGCTGGTGGAACGCAGCAGGCCAGGCAGCATCAAGAGGAAGAGGTACAGTCGATGTTTCGGGCCAATGACAAAGGGTCTCGGCCCGAAACGTCGACTGTACCTCTTCCTATAGATGCTGCCTGGCCTGCTGCGTTCCACCAGCATTTTGTGTGTGTTTCAGTGGTATTAAACCTGGTTTTGATTCTGGTTCTAAGATGAGGGAGGAAAAATGCAAAAGAGACCTGAGGGGCAACGTCGTCAGACAGAGGGTGGTGGGCATATGGACTGAGCTGCCAGAGGAAGTAGTTGAGGGAGGCACTTGGACAGGGATAGAAGAGGTTTAGTTATGGGCTAAACACAGTCAAATAAGACTAGCTTAGATGGGAATCTCAATAAGCATGAACCAGTTGGGCCAAAGGGCCTGTTTTTGTGCTTTAGAAACTCTTAGATAGGCAGGTGGATGATGGAAAAATAGAGGGCTATGAAGGAGAGAAGGGTTAGATTGATCACAAACAAGGCTAAAAGGTCAGAACAACATCATGGGCCAAAGGGCCTGTACTGTGCTGCAGTTTTCTATGTTCTATGTTCTATGTGCCTTTGACTCTAAGTCACTCTTTCTCACTGACTAAGACACTACTTGATATGCTAGGCATTTGTTAGTATTTTGTAGTTCATTGCTTATCTTTGCTTTCTCTTTGGATTCAGAAGTTTTAGAATGATGTGGGCCAAATGTGGCCAAAGGGAGTGTTTTAGTTTTTTATTAGCACTTATATCAGGTATTAGGTGTCCTGGTGAAGCCAAACTCAGAAGATGATCAAGAGGACAAACTGGAGGATCAAAAAGATATTGAAGAAGATTAAGGAGATGCGGTGAGATTGTGACCAGGCAAGGTATTTGAAGACAAGAATTACATTTTATAATTATGGCAATTCCTAACTGCGACCAGGTCAGTGAGCACAGAGGTTATGTATCAACATGGCTCACTGATTCATTGATTGATAGCATTGGCCCTATTTGTCCATACCGAACAATTTACTGTCCCTTTAAATAATTCCCTGTAAAATCTGCCCTCCATTTTTAGACTCCTCTAACCTGGGAAAAAGACTGTGGTTTTTCACCTTATCTATGCCCCTCATGATTTTATAAAATTCCCCTGCGTCCTCACTCCACAGAAAAAAAATTCTAATCTATCCAGCCTCGTCTTATAACTCAAACCCTCCCGTCCTGGTCACATCCTTGTGAATTTTCTCAGCACTGTCTCCAGCTGAGTTTCTAGCTGGCCATCCAGAAACACACACAATGCTCCCAAGTGTAGTCTCAACATGAGTCTTTTAACATGAAATCTTGTAAATGGATAAAATGGTAAATTGGTTGATTATTGTCACAAATACGAAGTTACAGTGAAAAGCTTGTCTAGCACTCAGATGTCACTTTATTCAGCCCAACTCGGAGGAGCAACACCTTATATTCTGTCTGTGTAGGCTCCAACCTGATTTAGAACATAAGACCATCAGACATAGGAGCAGAATTAGTCCATTTGACCCATCGAGTCTCCTCCACCATTCAATTATGGCTGATCCTTTTCTCCCCTCTTCAGCCCCACTCTACTTTCTGGTAATGGCCCTCCCCCCTCCTTCACCATTCCCCCATTCCTGTTTCCCTTTCTCACCTTATCGCCTTACCTGCCCATCACCTCCCCCTGGAGCTTCTCCCCTTGCCTTTCTTCCATGGTCTTCTGTCCTCTCCTATCAGATTCCCCCTTCTCCAGCTCTTGTATCTCTTGCACCAATAAACATCCCAGCTCTTTACTTCAACCCCTCCTCCTCTCTCAGTTTCACCTATCACCTGCCACCTTGTACTTTTTCCTCCCCTCCACCCACCTTCTTACTCTGACTTGTCACCTTCCTTTCCAGTCCTGAAGAAGGGTTTCGGCCTGCAGCATCGACTGTTTACACCTCTCCATAGATGCTGCCTGACCTGCTGAATTCCTCCAGGATTTTGTGCGAGTGACATCTGTACGCTTGCTTATTAATGCAAGTATCTAATCAGCCAATCATGTGACAGCAACTCAGTGTATTAAAACATGCAGATGTGATCAAGAGGTTCAGTTGTTATTCAGATCAAACATCAGAATGGGGGAGAAATATGATTTAAGTGATTTTGACTGTAAAATGATTGTTGGTGCCAGTCGTGTTTGTTTGAGTATCACAGAACCTGCTGATCTCCTGGGATTTTCACACACAAAAGTCTCTAGAGTTTACAGAGAACGATGCAAAAAACAATAAAACAACCAGTGGTTGGCAGTTCTGTGGGTGAAAATGCCTTGTTCATAAGAGAGGTCAAAGGAGAATGAGCAAACTAGTTCAAGCTGACAGGAAGGCGACAGTAACTCAAATAACCACATGTTACAGCAGTGGTGTGACAGGAGCATCTCTGAATGCACAACACATCAAATCTTGAGGTGGATGGGCTACAGCCACAAAAGACTATGAATAGACACCCCACAAACATATGCACCTAGTAAAGTGGCCACTGAATGGAGATCAGTTCATCATGATTGTGCATTGATGTAATACAAGGTAAAACAGAAATGGAATGCAGAATAATCAATAGGTTCAAAAGGTGCATTTCATGTCAGAGAAATGTATACACTATACATCCTGAAATTCTTTTTCTTTGCAAACATCCACGAAAACAGGGGAGTGCCCCAAAGAATGAATGACAGTTAAAATGTTAGAACCCCAAAGCACCCCCCAACTCCTCCTCCCACGCACAAGCAACAGCAAGGCAACGAACCCCCCCCCCGACTCCCACCAGCAAAAAAGCATCAGCACCCTCCATTAAGCACTCAAGCATGTAGCAAAGCATCAATAAGAACATAGACTTGCAGTGCCCCAAAAACTACTCGTTCACCTGATAATTTGACATACCACAGGCTCTCTCTCCCTAATAATGGAAGAAGAGCTGTCCCTGTTTTACAGCAAGAGGGGAGACGTAATAAACAACTTACTGATTTACGCTGTTAACAGTCTGTTGCATTACTTTTTCCGAGCTCTGAGCCCAGAGAGCCGGCACCAAAAAGGCACAGCTCTCCAGACACACAGCCCCTGGCAGCTAACCCACTGCTCCTGATGCTCCGTGTTCTCCTGCAACACTTCAGTGAGGGGCACCAACCTAGAAACAGCCTGTCTCCAGGGCTACAAAATCCTGCAACCCTGAAGGTGCACCCGTCTTCCAGGCTGCATCCTTGGGATATCAAAATGCAACTGGTCGTAAGGCCCTGAGAGCAGGTCCCATTCCCACAAAGTCAGCGTGCAACTCCAGGTCAGGGTCTTCAAAAGGACACCTCACACCCTGAAAAGGGAAAAAAAGAGACATTAACAATAGAAATGAAGCTGTTTTCGAAGATGCAAGCAAGGAGTCGCCCTTTAGCGACACCTTAACTTCGCCCTGCCTTACAATTACAGGGAGAGTGCAGCGCAAGCGAACAATAATGTGCAAGGCCATAAGGAGGACAAGAGTTCATTCTAACATACTCGTCAATAATTCAATAGTCTTATAACAGCAGGACAGAAGCTGTCCTTGAACTTAGTCGTATGTGCTTTCAGGCTTTTGTAACTCTCTCCCGGCCTAGGTACGTGAAAAATTTTTCTTATTCAGATCAATTCATAACAACTGTGCTTTGAGGTAATACAAGAATGCAGAATAAAACGTTACAGTTACAGAGAAAATGCAGTGCAGACAGACAATAAGGTGCAAGGACATAATGAGGTAAGTACTGAGGTCAAGTGTCCACCTTATCGTACAAGGGGGCTATTCAATAGTCTTATAACAGCAGGATAGAAGCCGTCCTTGAGCCTGGTGGTATGTGCTTTCAGGCTTTTGCACCTTCTACCCAATGGGAAAAGGGGAAAGAGAGAATGTCTGGGGTGGGTGAAGCAGTTTGCTTTTCTGAGGCAGTGCGATGGGTAAATAGAGCCTGGTTTCCATGACATCTGAGCTGAGCCCACAGCTCTCTGCAGCCTCTTCTGGCAACGGGCCGAGCAGTTACGTATCTCATTGGGAGTCCAGGGATAGATAGTGTGTACAAGAATTACATTACTGCACGGAGGAGATAGAGATGGTGATCAGATAACAGAGTTTTTTAATGGGGCAAGACAACTTATTTCTATTTTTATTCAAAAATTTGTGTGTGGGCATGTGGCCAAGTGGTTAAGGCACTCGACTAGCGATCTGAAGGTCGTGAGTTCAAGCCCCAGCCGAGGCAGCGTGTTGTGTCTTTGAGCAAGGCACTTAATCACACATAGCTCTGTGACGACAGTGGTGCCAAGCTGTATGGGTCCTAATGGGCCCTTCCCCTGGACAACATTGGTGTCGTGGAGAGGGGAGACTTGCAGCATGGGCAACTGCTGGTCTTCCATACAACCTTGCCCAGGCCTGCGCCCTGGAGAGTGAAGACTTTCCAGGCTCAGAGCCATGGTCTCGCAAGACTAACGGATGCCTTTACTTTATTCAAAAATTCAAATACAACAGAACATAGAACATCACCACTTATGCTTGAAGAGGAGTCAAGTGGGTTCTCTTGGGACTTACTGGCCTTATGTCAGTCATCGAGTTGCTTTGCTCATCAAGACAAATGGTTGTCAAATCCTGCAACAGTTTAAAAAGAAGTCTTGTCAAATATTTTCTACCTTAGAGTCAAAATATTTAAGCGAAGTTTCTCAGCTACGTCTTTTGCAAACTACAGCAAACCAATTAAAACATGACTCATTGTTGTTTGAAAAGTTAATGAATATTACCGGTGCCATTCAGTTGCCTGACTGACACACAGAGCAGAATTGTGGTCCTTCATTGATAGACACTGATTTGACTGGATGCCCAAAATCCCAGGTTATTGGAGCTAATTTCAGCACTGGATTTAAGTTATGGAGCCCATGCTCCTGAGGAAGGTGACAGTTGGCACTGAAGAACATGGACACACTGCAAGTCCTTTGCTTCTGGAGGTGGAAAGGGAAAGCCAATTAAAACTGGAGACACAAGGGACAGCAGATGCTGGATTCAGGAGCAACAAACAATCTGCTGGAAGAACTCAGCAGGTCAGGCAGCATCTATGGAGGGAAATGGACAACGGACAGTTGATGTCTCAGGTTGAGACCGTTCGTCTGAGTTAAAAGATAAGGGGGAGGCAGCCAGTATAAGAAGGTAGAGGGAAGGGGCAGATAGGAGAATCCAGTTATTAATTTTTTTCTCATTTAGCGATACCGCAGTGTGTTATGCCCTTCTGGCTCAGGAAGCCCACGCTGTGTGGTTACACCCATGTGCCCAAATAACTGGAATGTGGGAGGAAATTGGAGCACTCGGAGAAAACCCACGCAGTAACAGGGAGACTGTATAAACTCCTTACAGCCATCTGTGGAAATGAACCCCTATCTTCCAGTCACTGGTGCTTTAGTAGCCTTACTCTGTGCTACAGTGCCGCCCTTTTGAGGTCATGTCGGGGTGGTTTTGATTGACAGATCGAGTCAGGTGGGGGAGGGAAAAGCAGAAATAGTGTCAGAGGCTGGGGGCCGATGGGTGGATCCAGGTGAGAAGGGGTGATGGACAGATGGAGGAGGGGAGAGAGGATAGTGACAGAGGCTGGGAGGTGATGAGTGGATCCAAGTGAGGGGAGTGTGGGCAGATAGAGGAAGGAAAAGTGGGAATAGTGACAGAGGCTGGGAGCTGATGGGTGGAGGGACCAAAGAGTTGCAGATGATGGAATCTGATTGTAGAGAAAGATGGAGCATGAAGCCAAATGAAGATGGGAAGGTCAGATGGGAACAGAGGGTGATGGAGGGTACTGAGTAGAAGAGGTGTGTGGCTGTTGGGCAGATGAAATGGGTGGAGGAAGTGAAAGAAAGGATGAGGATAGGTTGAGGAAGCTAATTGTTTTCTCAATGGAGTGGAGGAGGATGAGAGAGACAACCAAGATGATAAGAGGTGTGGATAGAGAGGACAGCCAGAGATTTTATTTTTTCAGGGAGGAAATGGCTAATATGAGAGGGCATAATTTTGAAGTGATTGGAGGAAAGTATGGGGGGAGGGTGAGGAGGCAGATGCAGGAGTTTACACAAAGTTGTAAGTGTGTGGAATGCACTACCAGGTTCGTGATAGAGCTGGAGATATTAGTGAAACTTCTAGAAAGGCACATATACACATAGATAGAGTGAATAACTAACTTCCAGAAGCGTCAGGAGCACATAGCATCACATAATTAGCATTCACAAGGAAACCATAAATTAAACATAAACTGCGCACCATTTTTACAAGACAGAAGCTCCGATATGGACAGTCCCAAGACCAGCTGCAAAAGGAGGAGGGTCGGGCTTGGGACTTGCACCCTCATTCCATAAAAACCCTGAGCTACAGAAACATCAACAGAAGCTCCAAAGACCACATCGCTGGGAGGGGAAGGATACACCTAGAAGATGGGCTACAGCTGGAGACAACATGAAAGACTGGCCCAGGTCAAAGGACTCTGCTAAATCACGCTCAACCGCCTATGTCCCAGTAGAGGTGGTGAGTTTAAGTAAGTAAGTTACAAGACAGAACACAGTTAGAACAAAAATGACAGTCCATTTTGGTACAAAGTAATCAAAGTGGTTAACTTATGTAATATCTGGGTTCTGGACCTAACTCTCAGTCAAGTTTGAGTTTATTGCCAATGTACAAGTCCACGTGTGCACAGGTGCAATGAAAAACCTACTTGCCTCAGCATCATGGACACATAGCAGAGTGCAGAATAAAATCAAAAACGAAATTCAGAGGAGGTTCACAAGGATGATTGCAGGAATGAAAGGGTTATCATACGAGGAATTTTTGAAGGTTCTGGGTCTGTACTCACTGGAATTTAGAAGGTTGAGAGGGGATCTCATTGAAACTCTTTGAATGTTGAAAGGCCTAGACAGAGTAGATGTGGAAAGGATGTTTCCCATGGTGGAGGAGTCTAGGACAAGAGGGCACAGCCTTAGATAGGGGGGCAGCTATTTAAAACAGAGAAGTGGAGAAATTTCCTAAGCAAGAGGGTGGTGAATTTGTGGAATTTGTTACCAGTCAGCTGTGGAGGCCAGGTCATTGAGTATATTTGAGGCAGAAATTGATAGGTTCTTGATAGGACACAGCATCAAAGGTTACAGGGAAAAGGCCTGGGAATGGGCCCGAGGAGGGGAAAAAAGGATCAGCTGTGATTGAATGACAGAGCAGACTCGATGGGCCAAATGGCCTAATTCTGCTCCTATGTCTTACGGTCTTATGGAAATGCAGTTTTTACAAGAACACCGTTCTCGCAGAAGGCAGCAATCACACATGAGAGTGCCCACATTCCAACCAATTTGTGTTTCTTTGTAATTGTATTTAACCCTCTTCCTTTTGTTTCAGTCTTGTCAAGTCTTGACTGAAGCACAGCCGTGGCAATACTTCCTCCTTAGCTTAGTCCATGTTCTGGGGAAGAAAATTAGTGATTTATATGGTGGTTGTCAATGACAGGAAATGTGCGGGAGAGTTTTTAAAGTGGAAACCGTTGCACTGGGGCAGTTCCACTCTCTTGACCTCAGGTCCAGGTCCAGTGGTATGAACAAACGTCACAAACAGGGGTCTTCCTTGGTTTCAGTGGATGACCTTGACATCTTCTGTGTCTTGTCATGCCCTTCGCTCTTCATGGAGCGTTGCAGTGCCACTTTCTTGACCGTTGGATCTCACTGTAGATCTCATCTGCCTAGTCCACCAGAGCTGACTTCACATGCTAGGACAGACATATCCCTGTCTCATTAGGGTACGAGGCTGCCGGCTACCCTCACCTGCTTTAGCCCACCTGTCGAAGCAGTGTACTGGGGTGTGGTCACTGTCACATGCAAGTAGCTACTTGGAGCCACAGGTGACAGCTGAGTGTCCAGTGGGGACCAAAGGTGAGTGAGCTGCCCCAAAATGGACAAGACAAGCCCCTTCACCAGAGCTGCTGCCCCTCCCTGGCCACCCCAAGCAAATTAGATAGATGCTGTTAAATGAGTGGTACTAGAGAATTGCTTTTGAGCCACAGAGAGATGGCATTAGTTTTTAGTTTGAGAGTTTTTGTTAGCCGCCTGGGTGGCCTAGCGTTTCTTGTCTTGTTGTTCTGTACAGAAACTCAGTGAAATGTCCGTTCTGTTTCTGTGTCTATCTCTCTGCACTTCGGTCATCACTGAACACCTCAGTGATAACCAAAAGAAAGATCCAGAGGGAAGGTAAAGTGCTGTTCCTCAAGTTACAAGGACTTCATTATAACAGTTACACTAATATTGGCCGCAAGGCCCTCCAATGGTTGGGGTCGAACATTGATGTTGTATCCCAGCTGTCTACATGACACACAAGCCAGGGTAGTACGGTATGGAGAGCATGCTGTTGCCCAAACAACAAGTTCCCTCTCTCCACGCACCTGATGAATCCAGAAGGACAGCAGAGGTCTGTACAGTTTGGCACCAGCAGCATCGAAAGAAGTTGCCAGTCAATGTTGAAGAGTGTTGGACTGCCTTAGGGACTACAGATCCCAATTTTCCTCAGGGTTTACACCCGAAGCTTTCCACATGAAGGCAGTGAAGTCCTGAGGTCAAGGTTTTCCTTCTAGATGAGCTGCCAACCATGGCTGATGAGCCCCATCTGCCCAAAGCGACTGATTTTAAAGCAGCAGTAAATTGCCTTTGCCTCTTCTCCTGTCAATAGAAACAGTTATATAATCATATATAACCATATAACAATTACAGTGCAGAAACAGGCCATCTCCGTCCTTCTAGTCCGTGCCGAACTCTTAATCTCACCTAGTCCCACCGACCTGCACTCAGCCCATAACTCTCCATTCCTTTCCTGTCCATGTATCTATCCAATTTAACTTTAAACGACAACATCGAACCTGCCTCAACCACTTCTGCTGGAAGCTCGTTCCACACAGCTACCACTCTCTGAGTAAAGAAGTTCCCCCTCATGTCACCCCTAAACTTTTGCCCTTTAACTCTCAACTGATGTCCTCTTGTTTGAATCTCCCCCACTCTCAATGGAAAAAGCTTATCCACGTCAACTCTATCTATCCCCCTCATAATTTTAAATACCTCTAACAAGTTCCCCCTCAACCTTCTACGTTCCAAAGAATAAAGGCCCAACTTGTTCAACCTTTCTCTATAACTTAGGTGATGAAACCCAGGTAACATTCTAGTAAATCTTCTCTGTATTCTCTCTATTTTGTTGACATCTTTCCTATAATTCAGTGACCAAAACTGTACACAATACTCCAAATTTGACCTCACCAATGCCTTGTACAATTTCGACATTACATCCCAACTCCTATACTCAATGCTCTGATTTATAAAGGTCAGCATACCAAAAGCTTTCTTCACCACCCTATCCACATGAGATTCCACCTTCCGGGAACTATGCACCATTATTCCTAGATCCCTCTGTTCTACCGTCAGGCTTATGGCTAACCCACACATGAAAGCTTGGAGCTGGATTTCGTTGTCAGACGCTGTTATGGGACACTCCCAACCGAGCCAGCTTCCGGGATTTTGACACTCTGACTCCTGGAGTAAGGATAGCTGGCACAGCCCTTTTAAGGGTTCAGGATGATCGTGCTAATTGGCAATCATGTTGTGGGCACCAAGAGCTATTTAAAGAGGACCTGAACTGAGGTTGGGTTTTCAATCGTAAGCCTATTAATAATATTGTCTAGTGTTTGTTTTGTGCTCAGTTTTTGATCCAGTCTGGTACCATGTCTCAATCCTTGCTTCAGATACTCCATTGTTTGAGTCCAAACCATTCTCGTCACATTCTTTCATCACAGTACAATTGAGTCAACCTGGATCCAGCAGGCTATCACAGTTTCTCGGCCACTGTAGCCAGCCACAGCAAGAGAATTTCCCGACAGAACCTAGAGGTACACGATCTCCAGGCCACCGTGTACCTGCTATCGCAGGGCTCCCCAACCTATTTTGCACCGCGGACCGGTTTATCTTTTGGCAAAAGAATAAATCAAGGAAGGTAGTGCACCCGTGGCTGACAAGAGAAATTAGGGATAGTATCAATTCCAAAGAAGTAGCATACAAATTAGCCAGAGAAAGTGGCTCACCTGAGGACTGGGAGAAATTCAGAGTTCAGCAGAGGAGGACAAAGGGCTTAATTAGGAAGGGGAAAAAAAGATTATGAGAGAAAACTGGCAGAGAACATAAAAACGGACTGTAAAAGCTTTTATAGATATGTAAAAAGGAAAAGACTGATAAAGACAAATGTAGGTCCCCTGCAGACAGAAACAGGTGAATTGATTATGGGGAGCAAGGACATGGCAGACCAATTGAATAATTACTTTGGTTCTGTCTTCACTAAGGAGGACATAAATAATCTTCCAGAAATAGTAAGGGACAGAGGGTCCAGTGAGATGGAGGAACTGAGTGAAATACATGTTAGTAGGGAAGTGGTGTTAGGTAAATTGAAGGGATTGAAGGCAGATAAATCCCCAGGGCCAGATGGTCTGCATCCCAGAGTGCTTAAGGAAGTAGCCCAAGAAATAGTGGATGCATTAGTGATAATTTTTCAAAACTCGTTAGATTCTGGACTAGTTCCTGAGGATTGGAGGGTGGCTAATGTAACCCCACTTTTTAAAAAAGGAGGGAGAGAGAAACCGGGGAATTATAGGCCGGTTAGCCTAACGTCGGTGGTGGGGAAACTGCTGGAGTCAGTTATCAAGGATGTGATAACAGCACATTTGGAAAGCGGTGAAATGATCGGACAAAGTCAGCATGGATTTGTGAAAGGAAAATCAGGTCTGACGAATCTCATAGAATTTTTTGAGGATGTAACTAGTAGAGCGGATAGGGGAGAACCAGTGGATGTGGTATATTTGGATTTTCAAAAGGCTTTTGACAAGGTCCCACACAGGAGATTAGTGTGCAAACTTAAAGCACACGGTATTGGGGGTAAGGTATTGGTGTGGGTGGAGAATTGGTTAGCAGACAGGAAGCAAAGAGTGGGAATAAACGGGACCTTTTCAGAATGGCAGGCGGTGACTAGTGGGGTACCGCAAGGCTCAGTGCTGGGACCCCAGTTGTTTACAATATATATTAATGACTTGGATGAGGGAATTAAATGCAGCATCTCCAAGTTTGCGGATGACACGAAGCTGGGTGGCAGTGTTAGCAGTGAGGAGGATGCTAAGAGGATGCAGGGTGACTTGGATAGGTTGGGTGAGTGGGCAAATTCATGGCAGATGCAATTTAATGTGGATAAATGTGAAGTTATCCACTTTGGTGGCAAAAATAGGAAAACAGATTATTATCTGAATGGTGGCCGATTAGGAAAAGGGGAGGTGCAACGAGACCTGGGTGTCATCATACACCAGTCATTGAAAGTGGGCATGCAGGTACAGCAGGCGGTGAAAAAGGCGAACGGTATGCTGGCATTTATAGCGAGAGGATTCGAGTACAGGAGCAGGGAGGTACTACTGCAGTTGTACAAGGCCTTGGTGAGACCACACCTGGAGTATTGTGTGCAGTTTTGGTCCCCTAATCTGAGGAAAGACATCTTTGCCATAGAGGGAGTACAAAGAAGGTTCACCAGATTGATTCCTGGGATGGCAGGTCTTTCATATGAAGAAAGACTGGATGAACTGGGCTTGTACTCGTTGGAATTTAGGAGATTGAGGGGGGATCTGATTGAAACGTATAAGATCCTAAAGGGATTGGACAGGCTAGATGCGGGAAGATTGTTCCCGATGTTGGGGAAGTCCAGAACGAGGGGTCACAGTTTGAGGATAGAGGGGAAGCCTTTTAGGACCGAGATTAGGAAAAACTTCTTCACACAGAGAGTGGTGAATCTGTGGAATTCTCTGCCACAGCAAACTGTTGAGGCCAGTTCATTAGCTATGTTTAAAAGGAAGTTAGATATGGCCCTTGTGGCTACAGGGGTCAGGGGGTATGGAGGGAAGGCTGGGTTCTGAGTTGGATGATCAGCCATGATCATAATAAATGGCAGTGCAGGCTCGAAGGGCCGAATGGCCTACTCCTGCACCTATTTTCTATGTTTCTATGTTTCTATTATTGACAATATTCTTGTGGACCGGATGACCGGGGTGCGGGGGGGAGGTGAGGTTGCCAACAGACAAGTGTAGCAGTCAAATATGTTGTGTTTACCCAGAGAAAGACTACATTGACCATGAAGCCTTGCTCGGGCACCTGTGTGCGCATGCGTGTACGTGCCGATTTTTTAATACAAATCGTTTCTGGCGATTCTGTTCGGGGGGGGGTGTTAATCATGACCAGAATATAGGTGATAAGTGGCTAATACACTTAATTTCGTTTATAAAAGGGACTATCAAACGAATTTAATGTTAAAAACACAGCATATATTTTCCTCGCATGAATATAGTGATAAGTCGATTATCAGGGGAGGACAGAGGAGCTTGAAGTGAGTGATGAATGAACTTCCAGTAGAAGTGGTAGAGGCAGGTTCGATATTATCATTTGAAGAAAAATTGGATGGGTATATGGACAGGAAAGGAATGGAGGGTTATGGGCTGAGTGCAGGTCGGTGGGACTAGGTGAGAGTAGCGTTCGGCACGGACTAGAAGGGCCGAGATGGCCTGTTTCCATGCTGTAATTGTTATATGGTTATATAAGTCAATAACATCACAACATTTTAAGTAACGTTTGGATATTAAACACACAGCACATATTTTCCCCGTATGAACATATAAAATCATTGCAACACAACAATATCGCTGAATCAGTGGGAGCCCTGGGCTTGTTTTCCTGCAACAAGATGGTCCCATCGAGGGGTGATGAGAGACAGTGATACTCGAAGGGGGTTCCTTATGCCCAGTCTATTCCGCAATTTAGTTTTCGTTGCATTCATTGCAGAGATATGTTGGAAATGGAAGCAACATTTTCAGTGCTTTCGCACCTGTCTCAGGATATTTAGCCTTGACTTTGATCCAGAATGCCAGCAGAGATGTTATGTCAAACATACTTTTCAACCCGCCGTCATTTTAAAGCTCGAGGAGTTGATCTCCTTCCTGCGCTGACGTGGATAATGCGTGCATAATGACCTCGCGTGCATTCAAGCTCAACAGTAGGTGTGACAGGGAATGAGGAAAGGTGCAGCTGACTCATATGCCAAATCATACCGTTTCCTCGTGGCCCGGCAGCACATGCTCTGCGGCCGGTGGTTGGGGACCGTTGAGCTATCATGAGGAGGATGCCAGAGTCGCTTGGGTGAAGCTGTCAGTCACTCTGTGGAGCCAGTACCTCTTCCAACCCTGGAGGGATTCGATGGAGATGGAGACCTGGGTTTCTTGTCACGGCTTCAATGCTCATGACTGTTCGAACTCCAGATGTCCCGGGTCTCTTCAGAGCTTGGAAAAATGGCCTTCATGATCTCTCTCCTGACTGGGACAGCCATTGTCTGGGACACTGCGCATTGGGAAAAAAGGTCGGAGATCTGCGTGGATTTGGAGGAGGAATTCATGGCCACCGTGAGAAAGGTATTTTATCAACCTGCTGGCGCTAACAGTCTCAGATGTTCTGAAGAAACTGCATCAGGGAAGTCGGTATTGAGTTCCAAACATTGGTGCAACAGAGTGGTTGGAACGGGGAGAGACAACAGGGTACTTAGAGGTCCTCGTCAACTAGACCATCCACCTTGACAATTGTCTGGCAGACCCTAAGAGGGACTACATTATGAGGCCAAAAAGGGCGAGCCTGAGTCCGGTCTCAATCCATTGTGGTTCCATCCCCCGATCTCGGACCATGACCAGACTGTTTCCTGCTCGGAACTCTGTCAAGCCCACGCAGATCAATTACACAAGGCTGTCCGCCAATGAGAGGTCCCAGTGTCAGAGTCAAGGCTGTTGCTGTTACTGCAGGGAAGCAGGTCACCTGCGGGCCGAATGTCCAAAGCTCCAGCTGCGTGGAGAACTGTTAAAACCATCCAGTATTAAGAGGACAGTCATGGTAACAGTCACTTCTCCCAATCCCATGGAATCTGGTTTCATGCTGAAGGTGGAGTTCACCTGGGGCAAGAATGTGAGGCAGGTGAAGACTTTTGTGGACTCTGGTACATTGGGTAATTTTCTGGACTTAGAACATTGAACATATGAACTCCACCACATTCCAGGCCCTTCAGCCCACAATGCAATGCTGACCAACTAACCTACTCTAAAAACTGCCAAGAATTTCCTTACTGCATAGCCCTCTATTTTTCTAAGCTCCATGTACCTATCTAAGAGGGTTTTAAAAGACCCTATTGTATCTGCCTCCACCACCGTTGCCAGCAGTGTATTCCACACATCCACCTATCTCTGTGTGAAAAACTTACCCTTGGCATCCCCTCTGTACCTCCTTCCATGTACCTTAAAACTATGTCCCCTCATGTTAGCCAATTCAGCCCTGGGAAAAATCCTCTGGCTATTCACACGATCAATGCCTCTCATCATCTTATACACCTCTATCAGTTCACCTCTCATCCTCCGTTTCTCCAAGGAAAAAAGGCCAAGTTCACTCAACCTATTCTCATAAGGCATGCTTCCCAATCCAGGCAACATCCTTGTAAATCTCCTCAGCACTCTTCCTATAGTATCCACATCCTTCCTGTAGTGAAGTGACCAGAACTGAATACAGTACTCCAAGTGGGGTCTGACCAAAGTCTTGAATAGCTGTAACATTACCTCACAGCTCTTGAACTCAATCCCATGGTTGATGAATGCCAACACACCATATGCTTTCTTAACAGCACTGTCAACCTGTGCAGCAGCTTTGAATGTCCTGTGGAGACTGACCCCAAGATCTCTCTGTTCCTCCACACTGCCAAGAGTCTTACCATTAATAATATATTCTGTCTTCAAATTTGACCTACCAAAATGAACCACTTCAAGCTTATCTGTGTTCAACTCTGCAAATTCTTTGCCCAAATCTGTACCCTATCGATGCCCCACTGTAACCTCTGACAACCCTACAGACTATCCACAACACCCCAACCTTTGTGTCATCAACAAACTTACTAACCCCCCGTTCTACTTCTTCACCCAGGTAACTTATAGAAAATCACAAAGAGAAGGGGACCCCGAACAGATCCCTGCAGAACACCACTTGTCACCGACCTCCATGCAAATTATGAATCCTCTACAATCTTCCTTTGCCTCCTGTGGGCAAGCCAGTTCTAGATCCACAAAGCAAGGTCTCCTTGTGTCCCATGCCTCATTACTTTCTGAATGAACCTTGCATGGGGAACCTTATCAAATACATTACTGAAATCCATATACACTACATCCACTGTTCTACCTTCATCAATGTGTTTTGTTACATCCTCAAAGAGTTCATTCAGGCTCATAAGGCACAGCCTGCCTTTGACAAAGCCATGTCTCTCCATATGCTCATAATCCTACCTTTCAGGATCTCCTCCAACATCTTGCCCACCACTGAAGTAAGACTCACTGGTCTATAATTTCCTGGGTTACCTCTACTCCCTTTCTTGAACAAGGGAACAACATTAGCAACCCTCCAATCCTCTAGTAATTCTCCTGCCCCTATTGATGATGCAAAGACCATCACCAAAGGCTCAGCAATCTCCTACCTCGCTTCTGCAGTAGCCTGTGATATATCTCATTTGGTATTTGGTCCCAATGACTTATCTAACTTAATGCTTGTGAAAAGCTCCAGCACATCCTCTGTCTTAATGTTTACATGCTCAGGCATTTCAATCTGCTGTAAATCATCCCCACAATTGCCAAGGTCCTTTTCTCTGTTGAACACTGAAGGAAAGTAATCATTAAGTATCTCTGCTACCTCCTCCGACTCCATGCATATGTTTCCACTATCACACCTGATTGGTCCTATTCTCACATGGCTCATCCTCTTGCTCTTCACATAATCCTTAATCCTGCTCACCAAGGCTTTCTCATGGCCCCTTCTAGCCCTCCTAATTTCATTCTTAAGCTCCTTCATGGCAATCTTATAATTATCTAGAACTATAATAGTACCTAGTTTCTTGAACCTTTTGTAAGCTTTTCTTTTCTTCTTAACTGGATCTTCCACATCCTTTGTACTATGCAGAATGACACGCAAATATTGCCACACTTCTACTACGCATTTCCCTGAGAACATCTGCTCCCAAGTTCCTGCCTAATAGCATTATATTTACCACTCTTCCAATTAAATGTTTACCCAAATTATCTGCTCCTATCCCTCTCCGGCACTATGGTAAAGGAGATAGAGTTGTGATCACTACCTCCAAAATGCTCTCTGACATCTGACAGGTTCATTTCCCAATACCAGATCAAGTACAGCCTCTCCTCTAGTTGACTTATCTACATATTGCGTCAGGAAACTTTCCTGAACACACCTAACAAACTCTACTCCATCTAAACCTCTTGCTCTAGGGAGATGTCAATCAATATTAGGAAAGTTAAAATCTCCCATCACAACAAACTTATTATTATTGCATCATTCCAGAATTTTATTGAATCATTCCTCCTTATCTGCTCTTCAATGTCCCTGTTACTATTGGGGTCTATAAAAACACCCTATACAGTTATTGCCCCTTTCCTGTTTCTGCCTCCTAACAACACTGACTGAGTAGATAATCCCTCCATGACTTCCTCCTTTTCTGCAGCCGTGACACTATCCCTATCACTATTGCCACTCCCCTCCCTCGTCTGCCTCCCACCCTGTCCCTTTTGAAACATCTAAAGCCTGGCACACCCAGCAGCCATTCCTGCCCCAGAGACATCAAGTCTCTGTAATGGCCACAACATCATTGTTCCACATATTGATCCACCTCGTTTATGATACTCCTTGCATTAAAATAGACACATCTCAAACCATCAGGCTGATTGCATCTTTGCTCTATCATCTGCCTATCATTCCTCACAAACTCCCTACAAGATGTCTCAACTTGTGCACCAAGTTAGGGGAGGAGGAGAAGATGGCCGCACGATGCAGCGCGCACGGCCACTCCGGTGGTGATGTCTGTTATTTGTCAAGTAGGGGACCGTGCACAATTCTGATTTGATGGAGACAGACGTGAGAGTACGGAGGAACAGCTGGAGAAACTTCTGAAATGCCCGCTTCGCTACCGCTGTTACTGTGTGGCCCGGAATCTCCGGAGGAGAAGGCCCCGAATCCTCGGCTTTGTGTGTTACGGCAGCCGGGGCTAGGTCGAAGGCACTTGGCAGAGGATGGCACTCGGGAGGCTGTATCGGAGGGGCTGGTTGGAGGCTCGAAGTTTTTGGACGGACGGACTCAGTGTCGGCTCTGGTCGGCTGCTTCCAATGCATCGGCAGTTGTCGGTGCCTGGAGGTTTATGGCAGGGAGTTTCTCCCTTTGCCACCTGCTATTAGGGACTCGGGACTTCGAGACTTTTTTTTACAATGCCCGTGGTCTGCTCTTTATCAAATTATGGTATTGCTTTGCACTACTGTAACTATATGTTATAATTATGTGGTTTTGTCAGTGTTAGTCTTTGGTTTGTCCTGTTTTTCTGTGGTATCACTCTGGAGGTACATTGTATCATTTCTTAATGCATGCATGCTTTTCTAAATGAAAATAAACGAGGACTGAGTGTTCTCATAATCTAATCTAACTGCCCCTTCCTCTGCCTCTTCACTTTGGTTCCCACCCCCTGCAAATCTAATATAAAATCTCCCCAATAGCATTAGCAAACCTCCCCACCAGGATATTGGTCCCCTTTGGATTCAAGTGCAACCCATCCTTTTTGTACAGGTCACACCTGCCCCAAAAGAGGTCCCAATAATCCAGAAATCCGAATCATTCCCACGTTCCACACCTCTAAATTAAAACCTGTCTGCACCACAGTGAGAAGACTTTCGGACTCGTGTACCGTTCGAAGTGTTTGGCAATAACTCATGGATTGGGAAGGTTTCGGACCTGAGGAGAGGTGTTGGGTGCCTCAAAGACACATCTTGGATCTGGCTCTCATCCACGATGACCATCCCCCTCTCTCCGAGCTGTCGGCCATAAGGGAGGGGGTCCTGTACCGAGATCACATCATCTTCCAGAGTTTAGGCGCTCTAACTCTCTGTAGAATGGATCGGTGGCATGGCCCCTTTAAGGGTTCAGGATGGTCCTGCTAATGCATGTTTTGGGTGGCAACAATTGAGTATTTAAAGAGCATCTGAACAGAAGTTTGGTGCT
Source organism: Mobula hypostoma (assembly GCF_963921235.1). Classification (NCBI taxonomy): domain Eukaryota; kingdom Metazoa; phylum Chordata; class Chondrichthyes; order Myliobatiformes; family Myliobatidae; genus Mobula; species Mobula hypostoma. Next base: position 5,927,722 of record NC_086107.1, read on the forward strand.
CAGTCATAAGACTACTAGTGATATTGCCTTGTGTTTGTTTTGTGCTCGGTTCTCAATCGAGTTTGATACCTTGTCTCAGTCCTTGCTTTGGATTCTCCAGCATCTGGGTCCAAATCATCCTTGTCAAGGGCTCTCGTCTTGCACAAGAGTCTACTTGAGACGTACACCATTGGAAGCAATAACAACCTAAGGAACCAAAAAGAGCCAGGTGGAAGAAGAGATCTAATAACGATGTTGAAAGGGGAATTTAAAGTTCAAAGTTCAATCCAAACTCATTAGCAAAGTACATATATGTTCACCATATTCAACCATGAGATAGAACATAGAACATAGAATAGTACAGCACAGTACAGGCCCTTTGGCCTACAACGTTGTACCAACCCTCAAACCTTGCCTCCCATATCAGCCCCCACCTTAAATTCCTCCATATACCTGTCTAGTAGTCTCTTAAACTTCACTAGTGTATCTGCCTCCACCACTGACTCAGGCAGTGCATTCCACGCACCAACCACTCTCTGAGTAAAAAACCTTCCTCTAATATCCCCCTTGAACTTCCCACCCCTTACCTTAAAGCCATGTCCTCTTGTATTGAGTAGTGGTGCCCTGGGGAAGAGGTGCTGGCTATCCACTCTATCTATTCCTCTTATTACCTTGTACACCTCTATCATGTCTCCTCTCTTCTTCCTTCTCTCCAAAGAGTAAAGCCCTAGCTCCCTTAATCTCTGATCATAATGCATACTCTCTAAACCAGGCAGCATCCTGGTAAATCTCCTCTGTACCCTTTCCAATGCTTCCACATCCTTCCTATAGTGAGGTGACCAGAACTGGACACAGTTCTGTACAGATACATTTTCTTGTGGGCATTCTTAACCAATCTATAGAAAATTAATCACAACAGAATCAGTGAAGACCACCTAACTTGGGTGGTCAACCAGAATGCAGAAGACAGTGAAATGTGTATATAAGAAGAAAGAAATAATAAATAGATAAGAAAACTGTATCACGAATATGAGATGAAAAGTCCTTGAAAGTGAGTCAGTTGGCTGTAGGAACATTTCAATAATTGGGCAAGTGAAGTTGAGTGAAGTTATTTCCTTTGGTTAAAGAGCAAGGTGGCTGAGGGGTAGATGCTTTTCCTGAACCTGGTGGCACAGGTCCTGAGGTTCCTGAACTTTCTGTCTGATGGTAGCAGTGAGAAGAGAGCATGTCCTGGGTGATGCGGTTCTCTGATGATGGCTGCTGCTGTCCAGCAACGGCGTTTCATGTAGATCTGCTCAATGGTTGGGAGGGCTTTACCCATCAATGGATTGTGCCATATCCATTACTTTTTGTAGGATTTTTCGTTCAAGGGCGTTGGTGTTTCCATAGTAGGTTATATAGGAAAAGGAGGATCATTTTTTTTATTCCTTTGGAAGCAGGTAGTAAGAAGTTAGAGCTTCAAGACAAATAGCAAAAATAACACAAAACACAATGAGTAGGCATCAGCCAGTTGCTGTGCTACAGAACAGCAAAAGGCCAGTGGTAACACATCCAATATAAATCTTACAACTGGTAATTAGAAGGAAAGGGAAAAAAATCCACAGGACCCATAGAGAGAAGGTAGAGAAAGTGAAATTAATTGGATCGCTCATTCGCAGAGATTCAGATACACGAGTCATTAAATATTGAAATAGTCATTGCAGAAGCACAATTCACTAAAAGCAGCACCCAGCTAACAAGAGTCTAATAATATAAATAACGCGGGAAGTCTCACTTCCAGAGAAAGGGAACTGGAACTTGGAGAGGTTCTGTAAAACTTGTAGAAAGCCTCAAATAGATCTGACTGCTGGGAGCATGGAACCAGGTGCACAGCTTGTTTTCACCAGGATAACAAGAATTATTTCTTCAGCATGATGAATGAGAAGGCTCCTAATCTCAGGATTCGTTTATTACAGTCTCGGATGACCAGTGCTTATTTAAAGGTGTAGTTAAAGCAGAGGTTGATCGGTTCTTGAATAGTCAGGGCATCAATGGTTACGGGGAGAAGGCAGGAAAATGGGGTTGAGAGGGATAATAAATCAGCCATGTAGGAATCACAGAGCAGACTTGACAGGCTGAATGGCCTAATTCTGCTCCTTTGTCTTATGGTTTTATGGAATTGATGTATTAAATTAGTTAGTGGTAGCATTGCCATTAATTTTACAGTGTTCCAAATATTTTAGAGTGTTTCCTCAGAGACAGCAAAGTAAGAAAAATTACTATTCAAGAGAGGAGGAAGAAAAAGAGTGAACAAGTTAGCTTGACATCAATAGGAGAGAGAATATTATTCCTAATTTGTTAAAAATGCACTGGAAAACATTGTGTGATTGGGTAACATCAATCTAGATTTATTTAAAGCAGAGGTTGATAGGTTCTTGATTAGTAAGGATTTCAAACATTATGAGGAGAATGGGGTTGAGGGGAATAATAAATCAGCCATGGTGGAATGGTGTAGCAGACTCAATGGGCCGAATGGTCTAATTCTGCTTCTACATCTCTTGGTTTTATTGCCCACCCTGAACTGCCCTGAAGAAGGCAGTTTGTGAGCTACACACGCAAAATGCTGGAAGAACTCAGCAGACCAGGCAGCCTCTATGGAAACGAGTAAACAGTCAATGTTTCGGGCCAAGACCCTTCATCAGGAAACACATATAAAAGTTGCTGGTGAATGCAGCAGGCCAGGCAGCATCTCTAGGAAGAGGTACAGTTGACATTTCGGGCCAAGACCCCCTTCATCAGGAGCTGTTCTCTTATAAAATGCTTTGACAATAGTCAAACTATTGTCCTCAGATCAGATTCAGATTAATTTGCTGTTGCATCTGGGTGTAATGAAATATGTTGCTCCATGTGAAATTCAAACTGTAACCCTTGTTTTTAGATTTGTCTGCCATGAATTACCTTCCTTGCATCTACCACATACCATAGGACATATACTCCTTATTAAGTACCTCCTGTTTTATGTTTTTCGCACCATTCTATAAAGTCTGCAGACTGTTGTGTGTGAAAATCCCAGGAGATCAGCAGGTTTTGAAATACTAAAACCAGTAGTCGTTCCAAGATCATAGTCATGTAGATCACATTTCTTCCCCATTCTGATGTTTGGTCTGAACAATGACTGAACCTCTTGACTCACATGTCTGCTTACTTTTATGCATTGAGTTGCTGCCACATGATTGGCAGATTAGATATTTGCATTGTACATAATAAAGTGGCCACAGAGTGCAGAACATAGAACATTACGGCACAGTACAGGCCCTTCGGCCCACAATGTAGTGCTGACCTCTTAACCTACTCCACCATCAATATAACTGTTCTGTCTTGCATAGCCCATAATCCTAAACACAAGAGACTCTGTAGATGCTGGAATTGCAGAGCAACACACACAAATCCTAATTAAGTGTCTTGCCTATAATGTTGATGTCTATTCCTCTCCATAGACGCAACATGACCTGTTGATTTCCTCCAGATTTTGTATGTGAAAGTCCATAATTTCTACTTTTCTTTCTCCATGAGCCTAAGAGTCTCTTAAACATCCCAAGTTATCAGCATTGACCATCACCCTGGCCAGTGCATTCCAGGTACCTATGACTCTCTGTGTAAAAAAACCTCCCTCTGACATCTCCCTTAGATATTCATCCACTTTAAAAATGGCCATTACAGCCTTCTACTGCCATGATGAGGTCACACTCAGGTTGGAGGAGCAACACCTTATATTCCATCTGTGTAGCCTCCAACCTGATGGCAAGAACATAGATTTCTCAAACTTCCAGTAATGGCACCCTCCCCCCTTCACCATTCCCCATTCCCATTTCCCTCTCTCACCTTATCTCCTTACCGGATTTGATCAGGGACCTTGAGGTAAAGGAGCCATTAGGAGGTAGTGACCATAATATGATAAGTTTTAATCTACAATTTGAGAGGGAGAAGGGAAACTCGGAAGTGTCAGTATTACAGTTGAACAAAGGGAACTATGGTGCTATGAGGGAGGAGCTGGCCAAAATGCAATGGAACAATACCCTAGCAGGGATGACAGTGGAACAGCAATGGCAAGTGTTTCTGGGAATAATGCGGAAAGTGCAGGATCCGTTCGTTCCAAAGAGGAAGAAAGATCCTAAGGGGAGTAAGGGGAGGCCATGGCTGACAAGGGAAGTAATGGACAGTATGAAAATAAAAGAGAAGAAGTATAACATAGCAAAGACGAGTGAGAAGCCGGAGGATTGGGAAACTTTTAAAGAGCAACAGAAGGTAACCAAAAGGGCAATACGTGGGAAAAAAATGAGGTACGAAGGTAAACTAGCCAGGAATATAAAGGAGGATAGTAAAAGCTTCCTTAGGTATGTGAAAAGGAAAAAAATAGTTAAGACCAAAATTGGGCCCTTGAAGACAGAAGCAGGTGAATTTATTATGGGGAACAAGGAAATGGCAGACGAGTTGAACAGGTACTTTGGATCTGTCTTCACTAGCGAAGACACAAACAATCTCCCAGATGTAATAGTGGCCAAAAGACCTAGGGTAATAGATGAATTGAAGGAAATTTATATTAGGCAGGAAATGGTGTTGGATAGGCTATTGGGTCTGAAGGCTGATAAGTCCCCGGGACCTGATGGTCTGCATCCCAGGGTACTTAAGGAGGTGGCTTTAGAAATCGTGGACGCATTGGTAATCATTTTCCAATGTTCTATAGATTCGGGATCAGTTCCTGTGGATTGAAGGGTGGCTAATGTTGTCCCTCTCTTCAAGAAGGGAGGAAGAGAGAAAACGGGGAATTATAGACCGGTTAGCCTGACGTCGGTGGTGGGAAAGATGCTGGAGTCAATTATAAAAGATGAAATTACAACACAGCTGGATAGTAGTAACAGAATTGGTCTGAGTCAGCATGGATTTACGAAGGGGAAATCGTGCTTGACTAATCATCTGGAATTTTTTGAGGATGTAACTATGAAAATGGACAAGGGAGAGCCAGTGGATGTAGTGTACCTGGACTTTCAGAAAGCCTTTGATAAAGTCCCACGTAGGAGATTAGTGGGCAAAATTAGGACACATGGTATTGGGGGCAGAGTACTGAATGGATTGAAAATTGGCTGGCTGACAGAAAACAAAGAGTAGCGATTAACGGGTCCCTTTCCGAATGGCAGGCGGTGACCAGTGGGGTACCACAGGGTTCAGTGCTCGGACCGCAGCTGTTTACAATATATATTAATGATTTAGATAAGGGAATTAAAAGTAACATTAGCAAATTTGCCAATGACACAAAGCTGGGAGGCAGTGTGAAATGTGAGGAGGATGTTATGAGAATGCAGGGTGACTTGGACAGGCTGGGTGAGTGGGCAATGCATGGCAGATGCAGTTTAATGTGGATAAATGTGAGGTTATCCACTTTGGTGGTAAGAACAGGAAGGCAGATTATTATCTAAATGGAGTCAAGTTAGGAAAAGGGGAAGTACGACGAGATCTAGGTGTTCTTGTACATCAGTCACAGAAAGCAAGCATGCAAGTACAGCAGGCAATGAGAAAAGCTAATGGCATGCTGGCCTTCATAACAAGGGGAATTGAGTATAAGAGCAAAGAGTTCCTTCTGCAGCTGTACAGGGCCCTGGTGAGACCACACCTGGAGTACTGTGTGCAGTTTTGGTCTCCAAATTTGAGGAAGGATATTCTTGCTATTGAGGGAGTGCAGCGTAGGTTTACAAGGTTAATTCTTGGGACAGCGGGACTGTCATATGTTGAAAGATTGGAGTGACTGGGCTTGTATACTCTGGAATTTAGAAGGCTGAGAGGGGATCTTATTGAAACATATAAGATTATTAAGGGATTGGACACGCTGCAGACAGAAAGCATGTTCCCGCTGATGGGTGAGTCCAGAACCAGAGGCCACAGTTTAAGAATTAGGGGTAGGCCATTTAGAACGGAGTTGAGGAAAACCTTTTTCGCCCAGAGAGTGGTGGATATATGGAATCTCTGCCCCAGAAGGCTGTGGAGGCCAAGTCTCTGGATGCTTTCAAAAAAGAGATGGATAGAGCTCTTAAAGATAGTGGAATCAAAGGTTATGGGGATAAGGCAGGAACTGGATACTAATAGTGGATGATCAGCTATGATCACAGTGAATGGCAGTGCTGGCTCGAAGGGCCGAATGTCCTACTCCTGCACCTACTGTCTATTGTCTATTGTCTATTGCCCATCACCTCCCTGTGGTGCTCCTCCCTCTTTCCATTTTTCGATGGCCTTCTGTCCTCTCCTATCAAGTTCACCCTTCTCAAAACCTTTATCTGTTTCACTAATTAACTTCCCGGCTCTTTACTTCACCCCTCCCCCTCTCATGGTTTCACTTATCACCTGCTACCTTGTACAGGTATTTCTTCCTCCCCTCCCCCACCTCCGTACACTGACTTCTCATCCTTTTTCTCCAGTCCTGAAGCAGAGTCTCGGCCTAAAACGTTGACTGTACTCTTTTCCATAGACGCTGCCTGACCTGCTGAGTTCCTCCAGCATTTTGTGTGTGTTGCTTCCCTTTCATTTTCTTTCTTTCTTCCTGTTACTTTCTCCTTCTTCCACTCTCTTTACCATTCTCTCTTCTTTTTGCACATTCTTTCTCTATGTCTTTTGTTATTTTCCTTGTTTCTCTCTCTCTATCTCTCTGTCTCTCTCTCTATCTCTCTGACTCTTTCCTACTCCTACTCGTTCATTTTCTGTATCCCCACCCATTCCCCGATTTGTTAAGAAGTGGTACACATTCATTCCTTGGAAAGGTATAATACACCAGACGTGCAGGAAGGCACTGACTATGTAATTACCTCCCAGTATCTCTCATAAAGCACTGCAACCTCAAGCAACATGAATTAAAAGTGACAGGCACCAAATGAAATACCAGCTCGAAAGGTTGGCTGCTTCTGATGAATAGATTCTTAAGAGTAATGACTGGTTCTTCAAACAGGTCAGCAGTGTTGGCCAGTGAAATGCTTTGTGTGATCCAGCAGCTCCAGACACTACGTTAAAAATGAAACTTGTTCCTCATTAAGCTGAGTGCTCAGCTCATACAATGAGAGATAGTTGGTCTTTAGAACTTCAACATCCAACCCTCGTTTAAACTGAGGAATAAAAATGGCATATTAATTGTAAAACATGGCATATCAAAGTGACATTAACAGCAGAGAAAATAGTAGAACAAAGAGAGACAAATATTCCTGTCACTTTCTGAAGAACTGCAGTTTTAACTTCACTCACCTCAACACTGAACTGATTCCACAACCTATGGACTCGCTTTTAAGGATTCTACAACTCATGTTCTCGGTATTATTTATTTATGTGCTGTAGTTTCTATGGTTTCTATTGCAGGTCAGTGGGACTAGGCAGAAAATGGTTCAGCACAGCCAAGAAGGGCCAAAAGACCTGTTTCTGTGCTGTAGTTTCTATGGATTTTTTTTGTATTTGTACAGTTTGTCTTTTGCACATTGGTGGCTTGTCAGTCCTTGTGTGTAGTTTTTCATTGATTCTTTTGCATTTCTACTTCTACTGCTGTGGAAAAATTTGCAAAGAACAATCATGGTCATGGATAGAGAAAAGAATAAGAACAACAGTGAGAAGGGGGTCAAAAGACAAATGGAAGACCATGATCATCCACATCATACAGCATGGCACAGAATGACTATGAAGATTGTATTTCTGTGCTCAGCTCTGAATGCCAGCAAGAAAGTGAATCTCAGAGTAGTACTGTACATAGTGACATATACATACAACACACTGGAGGAACTCAGCAGCATCTGTGGAAACGATCAGTCAACGTTTCGGGTTGACCCCAGCATCTGTAGAGTATTTTGTGTTTAGTGACATATACATACTTCGATAGCAGGTTGAATTTGCTAAATTGAACCAAACTGATCTAAACTTTATGAACATTCTTAAACTGTTTCAATGATTTGGTGTATTATATTCTGTGTTTTTTGCTCAGTTTTTGCAGTTTGTACGATTTTTTTCTTCTTTTTTTGCACATTGAGTGTTTGATGCTTTCTCTGAACAGGTTCCATGTGTTTCTTTGTCTTGTGGCTGTCTGTGGGAAGACAAATGTCAAGGTTGTATATTGCATGTATAGTTTAATGGTAAATGCACTTTGAATCTTTGAAGTTTTACTTTGAATTTTGAACTTTGGGTGGAAGGGCCTGACTCCATGCTGTGTCAGTCTCTGACTCTATGACATCAGGTCAGTTGGTCTCTGCTGTTTTTTTCTGTGGCACTCTATCCTCCTCCTTTCACACTATTTACATTCAAACACTTGTCCACCTTTGACTTTGATGAGGGTATGAGATTGCTCTGTGAGCTGGCACAGTGTCAATGGGCTGAATGGCCATGCTTTAAGAAAAATATGAATTAAGAGATAATAAACCTTTGTTTTATTGACCTCAACCATTCACTGAGATAATAAACTCTTCATTCCTTGTACTGACTGAACAATTCATCAAGTTCACCATATTAATCATTTGCTAATTAGATGTAGGATACTCAGATAATGGTGTTGGTTTATTATTGTCTCATGTATCAAGATGCAGTGAAAATCTCATTCAAAGTTCAAAGTAAATTTTATTATCAGGGTACCTATATGTCACCACATACAACCCTGAGATTCACTTTCCTGCGGGCGTACTCAGCAAATCGATAGAATAGTAACTATAACAGGATCAATGAAAGATCAACTAGAGTGCAGAAGACAACAAACTGCAAATGCAAATATAAATAAATAACAATAGCCTGTAAAGTGAGACCATTGGTTGTGGGAACGTCTCAATAGATGAGCAGGTGAGTGCAGTTATCTCCTTTTGTTCAGGAGCCTGATGTTGAGGGGTAGTAACTGTTCTTGAGGTTGGTAGTGCAAGTCCTGAGGTTCTTGTATCTTCTGCCTGATGACAGAAGTGAAAAAAGAACATGGATCTTTGATTTTGGATGCTGCTTTCCTATGACAGCATTTCATGTAGATGTGCTCAATAGTTGAGAGGGCTTTAACTGCTAGACAGAATCCATTACTTTTTCTGGGATTTTCCGTTCAACAGCATTGGTGTTCCTATACCAGGTGATGATACAACCAGTCAATACACAACTATAGGAGTCCATCAAAGTTTTAAATGTCATGTTGAAACTCAGCAGACTCCTGAGGAAGTAGAGGGGCTGGCATGCCTACTTTGCAATTACATTTATGTGATGGGTCCAGGGCAGGTCCTCTGAGATAGTGACACCCAGGAATTTGAAGTTACTGACCCTCTCCTCCTCTGATAAGGATGAACTGGTTCATGGACCTCTGGTTTCCCTCTCTTAAAACGTCTACAATCAGTTCCTTGAGTGAGACATTGAGTGAGAGTTTGTCACCATGACACCAATCAGCCAAATTTTCTCTCTCCCTCCTGTATAGCGTTCATGTAGATCAAATCATTACACAGTGCATTGAGCTAGAACAAGGTAAAACAGTAACAATGCGGAACAGTGCAGGTCTGGTTTGATGTTTCATATTCTGTGTTTTTCCTTTTTTTTTTTGACATTCGCGCAAATTGCTTTTTTTTGTGCGTCGGGTGGTTGTGATGTTTTCGTTGAACGTGTTTGATGGCGTTTCTTTGTTTCATGTCTGTCTGTGGGAAGGCAAATCTCAGGGTTGTATGCAGCATACATACTTTGAAAATAAATGTACTTTGAATCTTTGAATGAAGTGTAAACAACTATTGAAAAAATGCAGTTCAGGTAAACAACGAAATGCAAGATCATAATGAGGTAGATTGTGAGGACAATAGTCCACCTTATCATACAAGAGTTCCATTCAAGCGGCTGATGACAGTGGAATAGAATGGTACGGCCTTTCAATTTGCCCGATGGAAGAGGGAAGAAGAGAGGATGCCCAGGGAGGGTGGAGTCTTTATTTATGATGGCTGCTTTACTGAGACAGCGAAATGTGTCGGGTCCATAGTAGGAGACTGGTTTCTGTGATGTATTGAGCTGTCTCCACCATTCTTTGCAGTTTCTTGCAGACATGTGCAGAGCAGATGCAGTACCAATTATTAGCCATCCAGACAGAATGTTTTCCAAGGTGATCTGTAAAAATTGGTAAGAGTTGACAGGGATATTCCGGATTTTTTTAACCTCCTGACGAAGTAGAGGTATAGAAGAGCTTCCTTGGCCATGATATCTATGTGGTTGGACCAGGAAAGGCAATTGGTAATGTTCTGGGATTTGGGGACCTGAGTTATATAGCAAAGGTAGAAGAAGTTAGGACTTCATTCCCTGGTGTGTAGGAGAAACAGGTTTGATACAAAGGTATACATAATTTTGAGGGGTATAAATGCAAGCAAGCCTGTTCCACCAAGGTTGGGTGAAACTAGAACTAGAGGTCATAGGTTAGGTAATATATTTATGGGGAATCTGAGGGGAGCATCTTCTCTGATTCTGTATGATTCTGCAATTAACTAATTGATCTCTGTTCTTGTGTCTTAAAAGGATACATTGACTGAACTAGGGGTTTTTCTCTGGAGGGAAGGAGAATGAGAGGTGACTTGATAGAGGGGCACAAAATGATAAGAGGCACAGCTCGAGTGGATAGACAGAGTCTTTAACTGCGGGCGGAAGTGGTTGATATGAGAGGACGGAATTTCAAGGTGATGGGAGGAAGCGCTACAGAACCACCTTCCTGGCTGCTGAATCTCTTCCATCCCAGTCCACCGGAGCTGCTTTCACATGCTAGGACAGGCATGTCCCTGTCTCACTGTGGTATGAGGCCCGCCAGCTAACCTCACTGGTTCAGCCTGCCTGTGTCGAAGTTATGTACCAGGATGTGGCCACTGTAGCATACCAACTGCTACTTGAAGCTGAGTGCCTGTGGGGACCTAAGGTGAGTGAGCTGTCCCACAATAGATATTAAATGCCCTTTCACCAGAAGTGCCACCCCTCCCCGGACATCCTATACACTCCAGCACACTAGTTACTACTTACTGAAATGAACACAACCCAATTTTCCCCAGGGCTCTGGCTTCTGTCTGCGCAAAAGAGATGGGAAGATGGAGAACTCAGATGGGCTGGTCTACCCTGGGATATATACCTCTGCTTCTACACCTCTGTAATTAGTTTCCCATCAACGGGAAAGAAAATGATAAACTGGTTTAAAGTAGATGTTCCCAAAGCTGCAGAGTTATTAAATTATTCAGTTCGTGTGGTAACTACAGGTATAAATACACACAACAGTAACACATCTGGAAACTCCAATTACATGAATCCCCAGAGGACGCAGAAAGCATCTTCTGAATCGAAACATTCCAGGCCTGATAAAACAGAGGGCAAGTTAGTCTGATACATCACGGCTGCCCCGCATACAAACTGAACTTTGAGTTAACTCGTCACCACCAACAACCCTCTCCTTCCCAACACACACACACACACACACACACACACACACACACATCCACACTGTGTAGATGCTCACACACACACATTCTACCCCCCCACACACAAACACACACACACACACACATCCATACTGTGTAGATGCTCACACACATGCACACACACACACACACACACACACACACACACACACACACACAGTTCAAAGTAAATTTATTATCAAAGAAAATATACCTCACCATATTCAACCCTGAGATTCATTTTTTTGCCAGCATTCACAGTAAATACAAGGAACACAATAGAACACTGGGTGGAGCTTAGGAGGGCAATGGTGCCTAACGTCGACTTCTTTGCTTGCATCTTTGGAAACAGCTCTACTTCTATCTTTAATATCTCTTCTTTTTCCTTTTCAGGGCTCTCTTGAAGACCCTGACCTGGAGTTACACGCTGATTTTTGTTCTTTGCGGACATGGGACCTGCTTTCAGGGCGTCACGACCGGCCACTTTTCGATATGCCAAGGACACAGCCTGGAGGACGATCGCGCTTTCAGGGTGCCGGATTTTCGTGTCTCTGGAGACGGGCGGACTCGAGGTTGGTGCCGCCGCCTGGTGCATTGTGGGAGATGGAAGATCATAAGCAGCGAGATGGCTGCTGGCTGTGTGGCCACAGACCCGAGTTCTTTGGGCACAGAGCTCAGAAAAAGTGACGCAACAGACCTTTAACACCATAAAATCGATGAGTTTTTTGTTATGTCACCCCTCTCGCTGTGAAACAGGGACACCTCTTTTTCCCTTATTAGGAAGAGTCCTTGAAAGTGAACCCATAGATTGTGGGAACATTTCAATGATGGGTGAGTGAAGTTGAGTGAAGTTATCCCCTCTGGTTCAAGATCCTGATGGTTGAGGGGTAATAACTGTGGTGAGCATTTGGTCCATAATGACAGATGAGGAAGCTCATTAACTGAACAACCATTTTATTGTGATAAACACAAAACAGAGCGTGCACCATGACCCTGAGAGTGAACCCAACCGGTCTCCTACAGACAGGGGAGGTGACCATCACACACCCTGGTTACAGTTAGGGTGACCCACAAATTCTCAAGCAAATAACTGTATAACCCAATCTAAAATGTAACAATAAGTGAATTGGAAATTCCCACCATAATCCCACAAAAGCATTTTAACACAAGAACAATGAACAGTCCTAGTCATTAGAAATGCAGAGGCAGGCTGTCGACCACATCCTCCCCCCCAGAGCGTCTCATAATTGACCCTGAACCTGGTGGTGTAAGTCCTGAAGCTCCTGTACCTCCTTCTTGACAGCAGCAGCAAAAAGAGAGCATGGCCTGGGTGGAGGGGGGAGTCGCTGATGATGGATGCTGCTTTCCTGCACCAACACTTCATGTAGATGTGCTCAATGTTGGGGAGGGCTTTATCCATGATGGACTGGGCCATTTCCACTACTTTTTGAAGGATTTTTCATTCAACAACATTACTGTTTCCATACCAGGCCATGACACAACCAGTCAACAATATGTCCACCACACTTCTGTAGAAGTTACTCAAAGTTTTAAATGTCACGCCGAACCTTCACAAACCTCTAAGGAAGTAGAGGTACTGTTGTACTTTCTTCATAATTGCACTTATGTGCTGGGCCCAGGACAGATTCTCCGAAATGATAACATCGAGGAATTTAGAGTTGTTGACCATCTCCTCCTCTGATCTCCCAATGAGACTGAGGAGTGGTCTGATAGAGGTTTACAAGATTATGAGAGGCACAGATAGAGCAGACAGACAACATTTTGAATACATTCTTCTCAGGCTTCCAGCCGAGTACAGGAATCAATTATAACCCACATTCGATGACCAACTTTGCCATCTTCTTCTGGCGTTTACAGGATTACCTGTGAATGCGGTGTAGTATACATCAGCCAGACGGGAAACCCACATTATGGAAACCTGCAACAAGGAGCACATGAAGTGTATCCATTTGGGTTACCTGGAGAAATCGGCGTAGCAGAACATTGCATTCGCAAAGGCCATAGGATTGACTTCGACAGCACAAAATTACTGTACCACACCAATGGCCTTTTGGGACCGCCTGATGAAAGAAGCCATTGAAATAAAATAGAGAAAAAGAATTTTAACAAAGACAAAGGTATCGCTCTAAGTAAGAACTGAAATTCAATTGTAAACAAGGTGGGATAGTGGAAAGCTGATTGGATGAGGACTAACCAATCAGGAGTGATGGACTGTAGGAGTATAAATAGGCTAGGCGTGAGGAGGTTAGTTCACAACAGGGGGATGGGAACCGGTGCAGAGAGACAGAGGGGTGTAAAGTGAGGGTAGAAGCAAAAAGTACTAAGGAGAAAAGTAAACGTGGCAGGCCGACAAATCCAGGGCAAGCATTAAAAAGGGCCACTTTTCAACATAATTGTATAAGGGCTAAGAAAGTTGTAAAAGAGCGCCTGAAGGCTTTGTGTGTCAATGCAAGGAGCATTCATAATAAGGTGGATGAATTGAAAGTGCAGATTTTTATTAATGATTATGATATAGTTTGGATCACAGAGACATGGCTCCAGGGTGACCAGGGATGGGAGCTCAACGTTCAGGGATATTCAATATTCAGGAGGGATAGACATGAAGGAAGGGGAGGTGGGGTGGCGTTGCTGGTTAAAGAAGAGATTAACGCAATAGAAAGGAAGGACATAAGCCGGGAAGATGTGGAATCGATATGGGTAGAGCTGCGTAACACTAAGGGGCAGAAGACGCTGGTGGGAGTTGTGTACAGGCCACCTAACAGTAGTAGTGAGGTCGGAGATGGTATTAAACAGGAAATTAGAAATGTGTGCAATAAAGGAACAGCAGTTATAATGGGTGACTTCAATCTACATGTAGATTGGGTGAACCAAATTGGTAAAGGTGCTGAGGAAGAGGATTTCTTGGAATGTATGCGGGATGGTTTTTTGAACCGACATGTCGAGGACCCAACTAGAGAGCAGGCTATTCTGGACTGGGTTTTGAGCAATGAGGAAGGGTTAATTAGTGATCTTGTCGTGAGAGGCCCCTTGGGTAAGAGTGACAATAATATGGTGGAATTCTTCATTAAGATGGAGAGTGACATAGTTAATTCAGAAACAAAGGTTCTGAACTTAAAGAGGAGTAACTTTGAAGGTATGAGACGTGAATTAGCTAAGATAGACTGGCAAATGACACTTAAAGGATTGACGGTGGATATGCAATGGCAAGCATTTAAAGGTTGCATGGATGAACTACAACAATTGTTCATCTCAGTTTGGCAAAAGAATAAATCAAGGAAGGTAGTGCACCCGTGGCTGACAAGAGAAATTAGGGATAGTATCAATTCCAAAGAAGAAGCATACAAATTAGCCAGAGAAAGTGGCTCACCTGAGGACTGGGAGAAATTCAGAGTTCAGCAGAGGAGGACAAAAGGCTTAATTAGGAAGGGGAAAAAAGATTATGAGAGAAAACTGGCAGGGAACATAAAAACGGACTGTAAAAGCTTTTATAGATATGTAAAAAGGAAAAGACTGGTAAAGACAAATGTAGGTCCCCTGCAGACAGAAACAGGTGAATTGATTATGGGGAGCAAGGACATGGCAGACCAATTGAATAATTACTTTGGTTCTGTCTTCACTAAGGAGGACATAAATAATCTTCCAGAAATAGTAAGGGACAGAGGGTCCAGTGAGATGGAGGAACTGAGCGAAATACATGTTAGTAGGGAAATGGTGTTAGGTAAATTGAAGGGATTGAAGGCAGATAAATCCCCAGGGCCAGATGGTCTGCATCCTAGAGTGCTTAAGGAAGTAGCCCAAGAAATAGTGGATGCATTAGTAATAATTTTTCAAAACTCGTTAGATTCTGGACTAGTTCCTGAGGATTGGAGGGTGGCTAATGTAACCCCACTTTTTAAAAAAGGAGGGAGAGAGAAACCGGGGAATTATAGACTGGTTAGCCTAATGTCGGTGGTGGGGAAACTGCTGGAGTCAGTTATCAAGGATGTGATAACAGCACATTTGGAAAGCGGTGAAATGATAGGACAAAGTCAGCATGGATTTGTGAAAGGAAAATCATGTCTGACGAATCTCATAGAATTTTTTGAGGATGTAACTAGTAGAGTGGATAGGGGAGAACCAGTGGATGTGGTATATTTGGATTTTCAAAAGGCTTTTGACAAGGTCCCACACAGGAGATTAGTGTGCAAACTTAAAGCACACGGTATTGGGGGTAAGGTATTGGTGTGGGTGGAGAATTGGTTAGCAGACAGGAAGCAAAGAGTGGGAATAAACGGGACCTTTTCAGAATGGCAGGCGGTGACTAGTGGGGTACCGCAAGGCTCAGTGCTGGGACCCCAGTTGTTTACAATATATATTAATGACTTGGATGAGGGAATTAAATGCAGCATCTCCAAGTTTGCAGATGACACAAAGCTGGGTGGCAGTGTTAGCAGTGAGGAGGATGCTAAGAGGATGCAGGGTGACTTGGATAGGTTGGGTGAGTGGGCAAATTCATGGCAGATGCAATTTAATGTGGATAAATGTGAAGTTATCCACTTTGGTGGCAAAAATAGGAAAACAGATTATTATCTGAATGGTGGCCGATTAGGAAAAGGGGAGGTGCAACGAGACCTGGGTGTCATTATACACCAGTCATTGAAAGTGGGCATGCAGGTACAGCAGGCGGTGAAAAAGGCGAATGGTATGCTGGCACTTATAGCGAGAGGATTCGAGTACAAGAGCAGGGAGGTACTACTGCAGTTGTACAAGGCCTTGGTGAGACCATACCTGGATATTGTGTGCAGTTTTGGTCCCCTAATCTGAGGAAAGACATCTTTGTCATAGAGGGAGTACAAAGAAGGTTCACCAGATTGATTCCTGGGATGGCAGGACTTTCATATAAAGAAAGACTGGATGAACTGGGCTTGTACTCGTTGGAATTTAGAAGATTGAGGGGGGATCTGATTGAAACGTATAAGATCCTAAAGGGATTGGACAGGCTAGATGCAGGAAGATTGTTCCTGATGTTGGGGAAGTCCAGAACGAGGGGTCACAGTTTGAGGATAGAGGGGAAGCCTTTTAGGACTGAGATTAGGAAAAACTTCTTCACACAGAGAGTGGTGAATCTGTGGAATTCTCTGCCACAGGAAACTGTTGAGGCCAGTTCACTGGCTATGTTTAAGAGGGAGTTAGATATGGCCCTTGTGGCTACGGGGGTCAGGGGGTATGGAGGGAAGGCTGGGGCGGGGTTCTGAGTTGGATGATCAGCCATGATCATAATAAATGGCGGTGCAGGCTCAAAGGGCCGAATGGCCTACTCCTGCACCTATTTTCTATGTTTCTATGTTTCTAAATACCACCAGACTAGACATGCCCAGGCATCATCCCTGATGAAGATGGCAGAGGTTGTCGTTGAATGATTGGTTATAATCAATACCTGTACCTGGCTGCAAAACTGAGAAGAGTTTATTCGTCATAAACACCTGGAAAGCACTAAATCCTTTCTCAGACCGTATCATTTTCCCAGGGTTGAAATGTCTAATACCAGAGGACATTATTGAAGGTGAGAGGGGGTAGTTTTAAAGGAGATGTGAGGGGCAAGTGTTTTTACACAGAGTGGTGGGTTCCTGCAATGCACTGCCTGGGGTGGACCAGAGACATATAGGTTACTGACTTCCAAGAAACGTTTGGATAGGCACATGAAAATGAGGGAACTGGAAAGATATATACATTGCGTAGGCAGAAGAGATAAGATTAGTTGGCCATTTGATCACTAATTTAATTGGTTTGGCACAACATTGTGGCTGAAGGACCTGTTCCTGTGCTGTACTGTTCTATGTGCTTCCCTTTTGAAATCTTTAACTGTCTGTATCCACTACCTCGACAGACAGTGAGTTCTATGTCATTACCAATATGTGTGTGGGACATATTTTGTTTGTAGAAGACATCCTATCCTGATGTATCATGGCTTGGTAAGGCAATTGTTCTGACTAACACTACAAGAAATATTCAGGACATCTTCAAGGAGTAATTCCTCAAAGAGGCGGCTTCCAACATTAAGGACCCCCATCATCCAGGACATATCTTCTTCTCACTGCTGCCATCAGGGAGAGGGTACAGGAGCCTGAAGACACACACTCAACATTTGTAGAACAGTTTCTTCCCCTCCACCATCAGATTTAGAATGGTCAATGAATCCATGAAGACTATCTCACTCTTTTTCCCTCTGTGTTTTGTACTACTTTGTTCGTTTGTTTTGTGCCGTATCGCATGACGTAGGCGATCATGGTCTTTCCATGACCATGATTGTTCTTGACAATTTTTTCTGCAGAAGTAGTTTACCATTGCCTTCTTCTGGGCAGTGTCTTTATATAGGTAGCCAGGGTGCCTAAGACTTTTGCACAGTACTGTAGTAATTTTATGTATTGCACTGTACTGCTGCCACCAAAAAAAAAACAAATTTCATGTCATATGTGAGTGATGATAAACTTGATTCTGGGTCTCTTTTATGGACTGAGAGTGGGAAGGGGGCAAGAAGAGGAGAGTCATGGTTGGGTAAAGAGGGGAGGGAGTGAGAAGCACCAGACAGACATTATGTAATGATCAATGAATCAATTGTTTGGAATCAAATGACCTTGCCTGGTGTCTCAGGGCTGCGTGTCTCTGCGCCCGCACCACCCCTGCTCCCAGCACTCCTTCTCTGTCACCTCTCCCACACCCCTCCCGCTGCCATTCCCGGCATTCTTTGCTCCCAAACTCGCTCTCTGTTCTCTGTTCCACGTCGACAAATACAGTACTGTGCAAAAGTTTTATGCTTCTTAACTAAGGCTTTATGCGCCTAAGAATTTTACACAGTACTGTACTGTATGCCAGAGTACAGCACTGTATCCTTATTCTGATTCTGAAGTGTTACAGGGGTATATAGAGATCTGAATGAGAACCGACTCAATGGAACGAAGGAGCAGCTTCCCAGCTGTTCTTATTGTATTAGTTATCGAGTATCTTCTCCAGAAGATTAAAATGGAATTAAACCTCTCTGCTAACTGAACAAACGAGCACCATTCAAAGACCATTATTCTTTTGGGAGCACATATTTCAACATTATTAAATACAAGTGGGCTGAATAATCTCATTAACATACCTCTGGTATTTTTCATTTTCATGATAATATCTAATACTGCTGCCCTGAAATATTTATTACACCTGTATGTTAAAATGTACAACAGTTAACTGCATTACTTCAATAAAAAGGGAAAAAAAGAAATCAAGTTTTAAGAAAAGCCCAGTGGATCTCAGCTGTTCTGTAAAAGCGAGGCAGAATTTGTACCTTTTTGTTCGAAAATTAAATGCAATCACGGCAGTTTAAGGTTCTGCTTCTAAATAATATTCATTTCATATGGCACATATTAGCATCCAAGATGTTGAAGTAGCTGCAAAGGTTTCTAATCATGCATCCTGAATTGAACTGGACGAACAAAAAAGACCATTCCCTAGAGGATTCTTCACATTTTAAGCAAGGTGCTTAAGATGAACATTACTGTGAGGATATGAATGAGCTGGCTTGAATGAAAAGTGAAGCAGTGTCACCTTTATTAAAAAATTGCTATCCTTGCAAATGTATTAGGAGTTCTACTTCACTGGGAGTTTATGGAGATTTGGTTTGTTACCAAAGACTGGTGCAAATTTCTGGAGATGGCAGGGGGGAGCATTCAGACAGGTTGTATCACAAACTGGTATGAAGATTCCAACGTGCAAGACTGAAAAGAGGCTGCAGAGAGACGTACACTCTGCCGGCTCCATTAGTCCTCACTGAGGGGTCAGTGGTGGAAAAGGTCAGCAGTTTCAAGTTCCTTGGGTATCAAAGTCTCAGATGATCTTTCCTGGACCCAACATATTGATGCAATTATGAAAAGTCATGCCAGCACCTATTCTTCATCTGCAAGCTTCTACAGATGTACGGTGAAGAGCATTGTAAATTCGGAAGCCACCAACACCTCTAGCAAATTTCCACAGGTGTACCATGGAGAGCATTCTGACCGGTTGCATCACCACCTGGTCTGAAGTTGCCAAAGTGCAGGATCCAAAGAGGTTTCAGAGGGTTGTAAACTCATCCAACTCCACCACAGACACAACCCTCTGCACCATCGAGGACATCTTCAAGAGGTGGTACCTCAAGAAGGTGGCATCCATCATTAAAGATCTTCACCATCCAGAAAATGCCCTCTCCTCATTGCCACCATCAGGGAAGAGATATAGGAATCTGAAAATCTACACTCAACATTTTAGGAATAACTTCTTCCGCTCAGCCATAAAATTTCAAAGTGATCTATGAACCCATGAACACTATCTTGCTACTCCTCTTTTGAATTATTCATTTATTTTTGTAACTTGTAGTCATTTATCTGTCCAGCACTGTACTGCTATAAACAAAACAACAAATTTAACGGCTTATGTCAACCTGATTCTGATTCTGACTCTGATTCTGATTCTGATTCTGATTCTGATTCTGATTCTGATTCTGATTCTGATTCTGATTCTGATTCTGATTCTGATTCTGATTCCGACTCTGATTCCGACTCTGATTCTGACTCTGACTCTGATTCTGATTCTGATTCTCATTTCTGATTCAAACAGTGGTACTATATTTCAGTTTTAGAAAAGCATTTGTACTTCAATTGTGAGCAACGCACACAAAATGCTGGAAGAACTCAATAGATCAGGCAGCGTCTATGGAGGGGAGAAAACAGTCGACATTTTGGGCAGAGACCCTTCATCATTTTACCTTTCACAGTTTTGTGCTGACTGTCCTTCCTCTACCTTTCAGTCAAGATGAAGGGTCTTCTCACCTAGATCCACCCATCACTGCCCAACCTCTGTCAATATTTCCACTCTTCCATCCCCCACCTGACTCTACCTGTCAATCAAATCCACCCCAATGCCACCTCAAAAAGGCAGCAAGGCAGCACAGTGGGTTAGAGTAATGCTACTAAAACACCAGCAATCGGAAGAGAGGGATTCATTCCACCATTGGCTCTAAGGAGTTACTCCGTGCTCCCTGTGATCGCATGGGTTTCCTCTGCATGCTCTGGTTTCCTCCCACATTTCAAAGATGGGTTAGTAGGTTAATTGGTCATGTGGGTGCAATTGGTCATACGCGGGCTCGCTGGGCCAGAAGAACCCATTATATCTGTATCCGTAAATAACAAAAACAGTACATCCTCCTATCTACCCCTTTATTCAACCTTCTTATACTGGTGTCTCCACTCTATCTTTTAGCCCAGATGAAAGATCTTAACCTGAAACATCAACTGCCCAATTCTTCCCATAGATGTCTGACCTGCTGAGTTATTCCAGCATCCTGGCTGTTGCTCCACATTCTAGCATCTGCGGTCTCTTGTGTTAGCAGCAATAATAATGATCAGCAGTAAAGGGGACATAATTTTAAAACATTGAGAGGAAAATACAGCGGGGATGTCAGGTAAGTTTTTTTATGAAGAGAGTGGTGGGTGTGTGGAGTGCACTGCCAGTAGTGGTGTTAGAGGTAAATACATTAGCGGCATTTAAGAGACTCTTAGACACATAGATGAGAGAAAAAGGGGAGGATTATACAGGAGAAAAGCTTAGATTGATCTTTGAGTAGGTTAAAGGGTTGGCACACATTGTGGCCGAGGGGCCAGTACTGTAATGCACTGTTCTATGTTCTATGACGATCTTGAAAATACCAGATTATTATAACACCTGTCTTTTTTACTAATAATATCAAGAAAAGAGATCTATTGTCCTTACCTGAACCTCCATCAAGATTCAAGTTTGTATGTCATATGCACATTGAAATGTATTTTTTGCAGCAACAACCAACACACCTGAGGGTGTGCTGGGGGCAGCCCGCAACTGTCGCCACATATTCTGGTGCCAACGTACCATGCCAAGAATGCTCGGCTGAAAAACACAGAAAACAACAAACAGCAAAGTAACATCAGCCAAACAAGCCCCTTTTCGCCTTCCCACCCACAATTCTTACATGCTAGGAGAGACTACAATCTCCAGCAGATTTGGACTTTATAAACTGCTCCAGATCCATCAAGGTGGTTAAACTTTAAGCTACCCAGCTCCCAGCTGCCAATAACAGTTAATAGCCTGAAGACACACACACACACACCATCAACATTCCCGGAACAGTTTCTTCCCCTCCACCATCAACTTTCTGAACGGACATTAAGCCCATGTACAGCACCTCATTGCCGCCTGAGGGTTGGGGTGGAGATATATCTCTACCAAAGAAGGTGTAAGGCACTCCTGCCCTCCGTTAGCCTGGAGGTCACCCTTGGGCAAGCTGTCACCCCTGGTTAGCACCCTGATCAGGGTCATGTGAAGCCATGGGAGCAGGTGGTCAATGAGCAGCTGGTGCATATCACAAGTCCTGGTTATGCGACCACTGACGCCAGGCAGACAAACTCCGAAGGGTATTGATAATGGCTGGGGCCACCCATCTTGTAAAGACACTGCCCAGAAGAAGGGAACGGCAAACCAGTTCCGTAGAAAAATTTGCCAAGAATAGTCATGGTGATGGAAAGACCATGATCGCCCACATCATACGACACAGCACATAATAATGACGATGACTCTACCTGTTTTATCTCTCTCTTTTTGCATTATTATTTATTTAATTTTATACATTCATGTAGCTATATATATAGATATATGTGTATGTGTATTTATGTATTTCTTATTGTAATTTATAGTTTTATTATTATGTATTGCTATGTATTGCTGCCGCAAAATAACAAATTTCACGACATATGCCAGTGATTTTGATTCTAATTCTATAAATGCCAATGACTTTCACAGCCTGTGAATGAATTATAATAAAATCCAGCTAATAATTCTGGTTTATGTTTAATTGAATTAAAATGCCTCAGCTGGAGCACTGGGATTTGAACTCGCATCACTGATTCATCGTCCAAATCACAAGATTACTATCCCAATAATGTAATCAGCATTCTACCATTCTCCCTCTAGGAAATGAATTCCCTCTCCTTTGTGTGTGGAGATTAAGAGATGTGCTAAATGAATTGTTATGAAGTTCCTCGGATCTGATAGTGAGAGGGGAAAACTTAAAGGAGATGTACGGAGCAAGCTTTTTACAGTGTGATAGGTGCCTGGGTCTGGCTGCCAGGGGTGGTGGTGGAAGCAGATCAGATAAGGGGCTTTTAAATAGGCACATGAGAACATGAATACACAAGGAGTGAGGGATATGGATCATGTGCAGAGAAATTTAGTTTAATTTAACATTCATGGATAGAATGGCCTGTTCCTGTGCTGTACTGTTGTAAGTGGTGGAGCTGGCGGAAAATGTCACAACAGCGGAGGAAGGCCGCAGCAGTGAGGGGTCCCCAGTCAACGTGTATTCCATGCCGCTGGACCCTGACCTCGAGCTGGCAGGTACCGTAAGTGAGGTGGCTGCCTGTGCATCAGCCGGCCTGCGTTAAACAGAGTCACGCACAGGCGTTCTCTATTGAGCAAGTCCCCCTAGTGTCCAATGGCGATCAGCAAGTGGTGAAGTGGATCAGTTTGTGAGATCTGGAGGCTCCTAGACATGAGCTGGCACCATAATATGTGGATCCTGGATCGGCCTCCATACTTACCCGAGGACCCACCAGCAGACAACCCCAATCATACTCGACTCGAGTGATCATGCTCCTAATGTTCTATGTCCGGGTTCTCATAGATAGGGAGAGTCCGGGAGCCAAGAACATTAAGTTAAAAGCTTTCTTTATCAATGGCAACAATGGCAACAAGAAGGGTGTCGGGGTGGAGATACACCTCTATCAAAGGAGGTGTAAGGCATTCCTTTCCTCCGCTAGCCTGCAGGTCAGTCTTAGGCAAGGAGTAGTACCTGCTTAGCACCCCAATCAGGGTCACATGAAGCCATGGGAGCAGGTGGCGGATGGTCGTATGAGCAGCTGGTGCATATCACAAGTCCTGGTTATGTGACCACTGAAGCCAGGCAGACAATCTCTGAAGAGTACTGATAATGGCTGGGGTCACCTGTCTTGTAAAGACACAGCCTTGTGCCTTGTGCCTTGCATAGACAAGGGCAAACTACTTCAGTAGAAAAGTTTGCCAAGAACAATCATGGTCAAAGACCACAATCGCCCTTGTCCTAGGACATGGCACATAATGAATGAACCAAGTGGTAGGTCAAAAGCTCCTTGGACTTCATGTTCACAGAGCACCAGAAGGTAGCTAAAGGAATGTAGCTGAGAGAAAGATATTCATTGTACCCATGAACCTAGTATATCAAGGTGTCAATCTAATCAACAGGGCTGATTTTCAATAGCCAAGGGACTCATAGCAGGAAATCTCCTGAATATTTTCCACCAGCTTCTGCATAGACCATAAGACCATAAGATATTGGAGCAGAATTAGGCTACTTGGCCCATCGAGTGAGCTCCATTCAATTATGGCTGATTTTTTTCTCTATCCATTCCTCAGACCTTATCCTCCTAACCCCTAAGTTCCCCTGACCGGTCAAGAACCTATCAATCTCTGCCTTAAATACACCCAATAACTTGCCTCCACATCCCCAGTGTGGTAATAAATTCCACAGAATCGCCACCCTCTGGCTGAAGAAATTCCTCATCAACCCAGGTCTCTGGTACTCGGCCAGGTACTCCATCTAGGGTCAGCCTCCTGAAGGCTGATCGCATGCTGGCCTCAGAGACTACAATCATAGGATTGACTTTGTAAGAGGTAATCGTATTTAAGTCCGTCCACAAGGGTCGAGCATCTTTTATTGATTCAGCTTTAGTCCAGAATTGCCACTTCACCAGTGAGATAGCTTTCCAGAGAATATACATGGACCTCAAGTAACTTTCTTGGTCATCAGACTTGAATGCTTCTGATCTGGCCCTCAGCAGATTGCAGATCTCATGATTCATCCCAGGCTTCTGATTGGAGAAGACTCTGAATGATCTTGTGAGGACACACTCATCTAAAGCTGTTTTAATAAAGTCCGTGACAACCATGGTGCATACATTCAGATCCACAGATGAGTCTTTGAACATGGCTTAGTCCACTGACTTGAAGCAATCCCATAGCTGCGTCTCTGCCTCCCATGGCCATGTCTTTGTTGTC
The DNA here is from genome assembly GCF_963921235.1 of Mobula hypostoma. NCBI lineage: Eukaryota > Metazoa > Chordata > Chondrichthyes > Myliobatiformes > Myliobatidae > Mobula > Mobula hypostoma. The sequence continues at coordinate 5,952,264 of NC_086107.1, forward strand.
CTAATCTCTGGAGCTTTGCTTTTTAGACTCTGCCTATAGGCAGGTAAAAGAAAGACACCCAAGTGATCCGATTTACCAAAATGTGATCTAGGCAAAAAATGGTAGGTATTCCTTATCTTAGTACAACAGTGGTCTGATGTGTTTGAACTTCTGGTGCTACAAGTAATATACTGATGGTAATTGAGTGGGGTTTTCTTCAAACGAGCCTGGTTGAAGTCCCCTACAATGATTTGAAATGCATCAGAATGGACTATTTCAATAATAATCCCCTACCACCCAAGCAGCACCAAGTCCAGTACATAATTCTCTGTAACTTCTGCCACCTTCAACAGGATCCCACCACTAAGCACATCTTTCCCTCCAACCTACTTTCTGCTTTCAGTAGGGCTTGGTCGCTACGTGACTCCCTTGTCCATTCATCCCTCCCCACTGATCTCCCTCCTGGCACTTACCTTTGCAATTGGAACAAGTGCTTCACCTCCTTCCTCACTACCATTCAGGGCAGCAAACAATCCTTCCAGGTGAGGCAACACCACCTGCGAGTCTGTTGGGCTCATCTATTGTATCTGGTGCTCCTAGTATGGCCCCTCTATATTGGTGAGACCCAATGAATATTGGGAGACAGCTTTGCCAAGCACCTGTGCTCTGTCTGCCAGAAAAAAAGCGGAATCTCCCAGTGGCCACCCATTTTAATTCACTTCCCATTCCCATTCCGATAAGTCCATCCATGGCCTCCTCTACTGTCGTGATGAGACCAAACTCAGATTGGAGAAGCAACACCTTATGTTCCATCTGGGTCACCTTCAACCTGCTGGCAAGAACATCAACTTCTCAGACTTCCAGTAATGCCTCCCCCCTCACCATTCCTCATCCCTTTTTCCCTTCCTCGCCTTATCTCCTTACCTGCCCATCACCTCACTATGGTGCTCCTCCCCCTTTTCTTTCTTCCATGGCCTTCTGTCCTCTCCTACCAGATTTCCCCTCCTCCGGCTCTTTATCTCTTTCACCAATAAAAATCGCAGCTGTTTACTTCACCCCTCCTCCCCGTCCCAGTTTCACCAATCACCTTGTGTTTCTCCCTCCCCTCCACCCACCTTCTAACTCTGACTCCTCATCTTTTTTTCTCCAGTCCTAATGAAGGGTCTCAGCCTGAGACGTCAACTGTAGTCTTTTCTATAGATGCTGCCTGGCCTGCTGAGTTCCTCCAGTATGTTGTGTGTGTTGCTCTAATAATAAATGTATTGCCCTGGATACTGTTGGGGGAGGGGGGGGATCGACCTACCGGGAGAAACCACAGTGACTGGGTCTCTGGCACTGAGTCTGGCTCTGTGGCTCTGAAGGGAAGTGGGGAGAAGAGGGTTGCAGTAGTGAGAAGGGATTTCATAGAAGAGCAGACAGGAGATTCTGTAGACATCCAAGTGGTACATTGTCTCACAGGTACCAGGGCTAGGGATATCTCATTATAAAGGGGGAGGGTTGATGGAGTGAAGGGATAGGTAAATAGGGGTATAGACTAAGAACAATGATTGACTTATGGTCAATCACCTTGTGGACGCCTCAGCTTACTGTTTTGGACAGTCAGAAAGAAGCTGTACCCACAACCAGTAACGTACTAGTCATTGTTCTCTAAAGATAGGCAAAGGCTCAAATAAGGAACTATCTGATCATGCAGAAGCATCTCAAGGTATAGCCAAATATAGGAAGTGTAGTGTAAGGGCTAGAATGTTCTGGGGAAAAGGGGAAGGTGTCCGAATGAGGAACTGATGGGCTAGCTTTGGCTTAAAATAATTATAACTAACTAACCAATGATTATTATACATCTAATTGTATCTTAGTGTGTGATTGAAATGATTCTAATATTGCCTAAACTTGTAATCGTAAGATTTCCTGCTACCTGATCAATGTTATAAATTGTGGAGAATTGTGTAATTTGGGGGCAGTGTCTGGATTGGCTCTTGTGGGAGATCAGTCTGTAACTTCCCCCATAGCATACTATGAGTAAAGAATAAAGGTTTGAAAAGAAACGTGTTTTAGTGTATTTGTGGTACTTTTGTTTTTGCATTGGTCAGTCCAGTACGACAGGGTGAGCAGCCAGAAGTTATGGTACATATTGGTTCCAGTGACATACAGTAGGTAGAAAAGGAGAGGATGTCCTCAAGGGAGAATATAGTGAGTTAGGTAGAAAGCTGAAAAGGAGGACCTCCAGGTTAGTAATCTCTGGATTGCTGTCTGTGCCACACGCCACTGAGGGTAAGAATAGGAGCAGGAGCAGGGTTTCTAATTTTTGGAATATTGGGATCTCTTCTTGGGGAGGTATAACCTGTACAAAGCTCACAGATTACACCAGAACCTGAGGATGACCAATATCCTTATGGGCAGGTTTTCAAGAGCTGTGGGGGAAGAGTTTAAACTAATTTGGTAGGGGGATGGGAACTGGAATCATGGAGCATTTGGTATCTGAGAAGATGCTGTGTGCAGTGAGACTATGAGAAAGGACAGGCAGGTTGGGCAAAATTGCAGTCAGAGGGATGAGTTAAATTGTAACATGGGGACAACATTGAAAAGGATGAAGAATACATGAGTGAAGACATATTGAATCGACACAGTATACGGAACTTGTAGCACAGTCAGAGATTGGCAGGTGTGACGTTGCGGGCATTAATGAATTGTGGCTGAAAGTAGATCATAGTTTGGAGCTTAACGTCCAAAGATACACTTTGTAGCAAAAGAACATGAAGGTAGTCTGAATCAGAATCAGATCCCGCTGAAGGATCTTGGCCTGAAACATGGACTGTTCACTCTTTTCCATGGATGTTGCCTGGCCTGCTGAATTCCTCCAGCGTTCTGTATGCATTGCTCAGGTTAATACCATTGGCAAATGTCACGAAATTTGCTAACTTAGCGTCAGCAGTATATGATAAAATAGAAAACAATAAGTAAATCATTTACAGTAAGTTCATCAACTTCATTCTGCACACTGCATGCATTCGATATTACATCTTCACTCCTGTACTCTTCATCCTCTTTGATTTTACCCACATGGTACCCTTCTGATCCCACTATGGGGATTGTTGTGTGTTCCCTCACCTTACCCTTCCGGAAGTCCACAATCAGCTCTTTAGTCTTACTGATGTTGAGTGCCAGGTTGTTTGGTGACACCGGTCAACTATCAGAATCAGAATCAGGTTTATTATCACTGGCATGTGACATGAAATTTGTTAACTTAGCAGCAGCAGTTCAATGCAATACATAAGATAGAAGAGAAAAAATAAATAAATAAATTAGAAATAATAATAAATAAATTACATTATAGTTATATTGAATAGATTAAAAACATGAAAAGAACAGAAATCCTGTATATTAAAAAAAGTGAGGTAGTGTCCAAGGGTTCAATGTCCATTTCGGAATCGGATGGCAGAGGGGAAGAAGCTGTTCCTGAATCGCTGAGTGTGTGCCTTCAGGCTTCTGTACCTCCTGCCTGATGGTAACAGTGAGAAAAGGGCATGCCCTGGGTGCTGCAGGTCCTTAATAATGGACACTGCTTTCTGAGACACTGCTCCCTAAAGGTGTCCTGGATACTTTGTAGGCTAGTGCCCAAGATGGAGCTGACTAGATTTACAACCCTCTGCAGCTTCTTTCGATCCTGTACAGTAGCCCCACCATACCAGACAGTGACACAGCCTGTCAGAATGCTCTCCACAGTACATCATTTGAAATGTTTTAGTGTATTTGTTGGCATGCCAAATCTCTTCAAACTCCTAATGAAGTATAGTCAATATATAACTAGCTGATATATCTCACTCCTGTACGCCCTCTCCCCTCCATCTGAGATCCTTTCAACAATGGTTGTATCAGCAGCAAAATTATAGACAGAGTTTGAGCTATACCTAGCCTCACAGTCATGGGTATAGAAAGAGTAGAGCACACTACCCTGAGGTGTGCCAGTATTGATTGTCAGCAACAGGGAAGTATTATTATCCATCTGCATGGATTGTGGTTAGGAAGTCGAAGATTGAGCAGAAGGGGTAAGATGGCTCTGCTGGTAAAAATGAAGTGAAATCCTTAGAAAGAGGTGAAGTAGGATCAGAAAATTTACAAGCCTTGGGGGTAGAGTTAAGAAACCGCAAGGGTAAAAAGACCTTCATGGGAGTTATATACAGACCTCCGAACAGTAGCAAAGATGTGGGGTATAAATTACAATGGGAGATAGAAAATGCAATGTTACGATCATCATGGGGTATTTGAATATGTAGATAGATTGGGAAAGTGAGGTTAGTCCTGGATTACAATGGGAGGGAGTATCTAGAATGCCTATGAAATGGCTTCTTAGAGCTCCTTGTGGCTGAGCCAAATAAGGGAAAAGCAATTCTAGATTGGGTATTGTGTAATGAATCAGGTTTCATTTGGAAGCTTAAGGTAAAAGAATTCATAAGACATAGGAGCAGAATTAGGCTATTTGGCCCATCAGTCTACAGCACCTTTCCATCATGGCTGATTTATTATCCCTCTCAACCCCACTATCCTGCCTTTTCCCCATATCCTTTGATGCCCTAATTAATCAAGAATAAACTTCCACTTTAAATATACTTGATATGTTGGCATCCATGGTCATCTGTGGCAATGAATTCTACAGATTCAGTTCAGTTCAGTTCAGTTTCGTTTTTTGTCATTTAGAAATGCATGCATTAAAAAATGATACAGCGTTCCTCCAGAATGATATCACAAGAAAACACAGGACAAACCAAGACTAAAACTGACAGAATCACATAATTATAACATATAGTTACAACAGTGCAAAGCAATACCATAATTTGATAATGAGCAGACCATGGGCATGGTAAATTAAGAGACTCAAAGTCTCAAAGAAAGAAATTAGAAAAGCTAAGAGAAGATGAGGTTGCTTTGGCAAATAAGGTGAAAATAAATCCCAAGGGTTTCTACAGTTATATTAATAGCAAAAGGATAGTCAGGGATAAAATTGGTCCCTTAGAGAATCAGAGTGGACAGCTATGTGTGGAGCCAAAAGAGATGAGGGAGATTCTGAACAATTTCTGTTCTTCGGTATTCACTAAGGAGAAGGATATTGAATTGTGTAAGATAAGGGAAACAGGTATGGAAGTTATGGAAACTATGATGATTAAAGAAGAGGAAGTACTGGCGCTTTTAAGGAATATAAAAGTGGGTAAGTCTCCGGGTCCTGACAGGATATTCCCTCAGACCTTGAGGGAAGTTAGTGTGGAAATAACAGGGTCTCTGACAGAAATATTTCAAATGTCATTAGAAACGGGGATGGTGCCGGAGGATTGGCGTATTGCTCATGTTGTTCCATTGTTTAAAAAGGGTTCTAAAAGTAAACCTAGCAATTACCGGCCTATGAGTTTGATATCAGTGGTGGGTAAGTTGATGGAAAGTATTCTTAGATATGGTATATATAATTATCTGAATAGACAGGGTCTGATTAGGAACAGTCAACATGCATTTGTGCATGGAAGGTCATGTTTGACAAATCTTATTGAATTTTTTGAAGAGGTTACTGGGAACGTTGACGAGGGTAAAGTGGTGGATGTTGTCTATATGGACTTCAGTAAGGCCTTTGACAAGGTTCCACACAGAAGGTTAATTAGGAAGGTTCAATTGTTAGCTATTAATATTGAAGTAGTAAAATGGATTCAGCAAGTGGCTGGATGGGAGATGCCAGAGAGTAGTGGTGGATAACTGTTTGTCAGATTGGAGGCCAGTGACTAGTGGTGTGCCTCAGGGATCTGTACTGGGTCCAATGTTATTTGTCATATACATTAATGATCTGGATGATGGGGTGGTAAATTGGATGAGTAAGTATGCAGATGATACTAAGATAGGTGGAGTTGTGGATAATGAAGTAGGTTTTCAAAGCTTGCAGAGAGATTTAGGCCAGTTGGAAGAGTGGGCTGAAAGATGGCAGATGGAGTTTAATGCTGATAAATGTGAGGTGCTACATTTTGGTAGGACTAATCAAAATAGGACATACATGGTAAATGGTAGGGCATTGAAGAATGCAGTAGAACAGAGGGATCTAGGAATAATGGTGCATAGTTCCCTGAAGGTGGAATCTCATGTGGATAGGGTGGTGAAGAAAGCTTTTGGTATGCTGGCCTTTATAAATCAGAGCATTGAGTGTAGGAGTTGAAATGTAATGTTGAAATTGTACAAGGCATTGGTGAGGCCAAATTTGGAGTACTGTGTACAGTTTTGGTCACAGAATTATAGGAAAGATGTCAACAAAATAGAGAGAATACAGAGAAGATTTACTAGAATGTTACCTGGGTTCATCACCTAAGTTACAGAGAAAGGTTGAACAAGTTGGGTCTTTATTCTTTGGAACGTAAAACGTTGAGGGGGTACTTGATAGAGGTATTTAAAATTATGAGGGGGATTGATAGAGTTGACGTAGATAGGCTTTTTCCATTGAGAGTAGAGGAGATTCAAACAAGAGGACATGAGTTGAGAGTTAAAGGGCAAAAGTTTAGGGGTAACATGAGGGGGAACTTCTTTACTCAGAGAGTGGTAGCTGTGTGGAATGAGCTTCCAGCAGAAGTGGTCGAGGCAGGTTCGATGTTGTCGTTTAACGTTAAATTGGACAGCTATATGGACAGGAAAGGAATGGAGGGTTATGGGCTGAGTGCAGGTCAGTGGGACTAGGTGAGAGTAAGAGTTCGGCATGGACTAGAAAGGCCAAGATGGCCTGTTTCTGTGCTGTAATTGTTATATGGTTATATGGTTATATGGTCCTGATAGACTCATCATCCCACGCAGGCAGTAGAAGGGAGGAACTCTCCCCGTCATGAACCTCCAATCACTGCCCACTCGCCGATGCAGCACCATTGGAAGCACCCGACTGCAGCGGACTCTGAGTCCGTCCAAACACTTCGAGACTCCGACCAGCCCTTCGACACTGAGCACCGAGCACCATCCTCTGCTGAGCGCTTCGACCCCGCCACGGCCGCCAAGCAACAAGCAAAGCTGAGGACTCGGAGCCTTCTCCTCCGGAGATTCTGGACCACACAGTAGCAGCAGCAGTGAAGCGGGCATTTCAGAAGTTTCAACAGATGTTCCTCCATGCTCTGACTTCCGTCTCCATCAAATCAGAATTGTGCAAGGCACCCTACTTGACAAATAACAGACATCACCACCGGAGTGGCCGCTGCGAGCTGCGTCGTGTAGCCACCTTCCTGCCATTCACCACCCTCTGTCTAAAGTAGTATCTTCTCATCTCTGTTCTAAATAATCATCCCTCAATTCAGAGGCTGCCCTCAGGTCCTCGACTAACCACGATAGGAAAGATCCTCTCCACATCCACTCTATCTAAGCCTTTCAATATCCAATAAGTTTCAATGAGATCCCCCTCATTCTTCTAACTTCCAGTGAGTACAGACCCAGAACCATCAAATGTTTCTGATATGTTAACCTGATTTGTGGAATCTTTCTCGTAAACCTCCTCTGGACCCTTTTCAGTGGCAGTACATCTTTTCTCAGATAAAGGGCCCAAAACTGTTGTCAGAACTCCAATGGCAGTCTGACCATTGCCTTTTTAAGCTTCAGCATGACGCATGACATCAGCTTTTGTATTCTAGTCCTCATGAGATGAATGCTAACATTGCATTTGCCTTTCTTGCCACAAACTCAACCTGTAAGTTAACTTTTCGGAAATCCTGCACAAGGACTCCCAAATCCTGGGCACCTCTGATTTCTGAATCTTCCACCCCTTTAGAAAATAGTCTATGCCTTTACTCCTTCTATCTAAGTGTATGACCTTACATTATACTCCAACTTCCACTTCTTTGTGCGTTCTCTCAATTCGACTATGTCCTTCCGCAGACTCCCAATAAATCACTACCTGCCCCTCTACCTGTATTCGTATCATCTACAAACTTGTCCACAAAGCCATCAATTCCATCATCCAAATCGCGGAACAATTTACAAGGGTGATGCCAGGACTTGAGGATCTGAGTTATAGGGAAGGGCTGAATAGATTGGTAAGTTATTTCCTAGTGCGTAAGTGAATGAGGTGTATAGAAAATTATGAAGGATATAGATAGGGTAATTGTAAGCGGGCTTTTTCCTGAGGTTCGGTGAGACTGGAACTTGAGTTCATAGGTTTAAGGTGAAAGGTGAAATATTTAAGGGGAATCGTAGGGGAACTTTTTCACTCAGACACTCATGACCAGCCATCTTTGGACTGTGTTGGTTGTTTACACAAATGGAGCATTTTCCTGTATGTATCAATGTTTCAATGTGCAAATGACAGATAAAGCTAATCTCTATAAATCTTTAAAATCTTATTTTCTCTGATAATCAAGTCCAGAGGCCAAGGCCAAAGCTTTGTCTTTTTCGGGAGATTCCTCAGCAGTGAGGAGGGAAGTTTTAAGCAAGGAGGCAATAAGTAGGAAGAAGGGTCTGAAATGAATGTGGATGGAGAGAATGGTTGCTGTGACAATGCACCCTGTCCACCACCAATGTGGGACAGACTTCATTGACATAGACTGTCCTTTCCTCAGCTTTCAGTGTTAGTACAAAAAGGTGTGTGATTGATTATTTGGCAGTCCGTCAAATCCAACGATGACAACATGAAGACACCAAGGTGGAAAAGCTGTTGCACTGGGACAGCTCCACTCTCGCAACCTCAGAAGTTCAGGTCCAGTGATACGTGTGGTCGTCACAACTGGGTTTTTCCTTGGTTGCAGTGGATGACCGTGACTTCACCTGTGCCTTGTCATGCCATCTACTCTCCACGGAGCGTTGCAGAACCGCCTTCCTGGCTGTTGAATCTCACTGTGGATCTCAAATGCCCAGTCTGCAGGAGCTGACATCGCATGTCAGGACAGGCATGTCCGTGTCTCTCCGCGGTATGAGGCCCACACCTGGTTTAGCCCACCCGTCGAAGTGGTGTGCCAGAGTGTGGCTGCTTTCACATGCAAGTAGCCACGAGAAGCCACAGATCTGAGCTGATTTTCAAGTGAGGATCAAAGGTGACTGAGCTGCCTCAGAATGGAGATGACAAGCCCCTTAACCAGTGGTGCTGCCCCTTCACTGGGCACACCATACACTCCAGCTATATGTATGAGGTGGCATGGTAGTGTAATGGTTAGTGTAATGCTATTACAGCACCAGTGACGGGGGTTCAATTCCCACTGCTGTCTGTAAAGGGTTTATATGTTCTCTCCATGGCCCCGTGGGTTTCCTCCGGGTGCCCAGGTTTCCTCCCACATTCCAAAGACATACAGGTTAACAGGTGAATTGATTGCATGGGTGTAATCAGGTGGCACGGGGTCGATGGGCCTAAAGGGCCTTTTACCATTCCGTAAAGCTAAATTTAAAAAAAAAATTATGTGTAGACTACCTTTAAAAGTTGAGTGTACTGCTCATTAGGAGCATGATACATTGTTGTGCCCGGCACTGCAGTAGAGCTGAGTGACACTCACTTCAATAAAGGATGTTCGGTTCTAGTTCTTCTTCTGACATGCTTCTACCAGCCTTAAAGAAATCCACAGATGCTGCAGAAATAAGAAAAGAAATCTGGTCTTGAAAGAGTTAAGACCCAGACAAAACAGATGAAATATCCTCTGGGAGACTTACTATTCTGCTAATGATCAATTATGCAATAATCACACATTTCCAATAGCACTGAGGCATGTAACTAATCCACAAAAACACTGCATTAAAAATTTCTCAGACTCACTGTACCAATGCAATTATTAGCTACAATTAGTGATTGTTTGGCGACAGAACTCACTGAGGAATTAAGTAGATTTGCAACTTTGAAAATGCACTTTTCTCTTTTTTTTGCGCATTACTCCACCGTGGACAGCCCAAAGTCCGGCTGTGAAAGCAGGAGGCTTGGGCATTGGTGGAAGGTGAATTTTGTTCCATTATAAAATATCAATTTGTTTTTGGAAACTCTGACACATCCACTCAATGTGATGTGTTCCCTCCCAAAGGCAATCCTCTCTTGGTAAGATGGTCAACGCAAAAGGCTCTTCAGATTCTCAAACGATTGATCAAAAGTGGCTGGAAGCAATTCCAAGTAATCAGAGAAGGGGGAAGAGTGATTACTTTTTCCTATGGAAGGCTGTCAGGATTACATACCACAGTCTCTGACATTTATTGGTGGCACAGCAGTGGAAACTACGAGCAGTTTCACACTCCTGGGAGTGCATATCACTCACAACCCCTCTTGATCCCAGAACACATCCCACACAATCAGAAAAGCTCACCAGCACCTCTACTTTCTAAGGAGGCTGATGAGAGCTGGGCCAGACACATCCTTCTACAGTTGCACAGCACACAGCATCCCAACAAGCTGCATCACTGCATGGCACAGAAACCGTATTGTGGTGGACAGGAAGGCTCTACAACGGGTATTCGAAACTGCCCAACACATCCAGGGCACCGAACTACTCACCATCAAGGACGCATACACAGAAAGGTGCCAGAGAAAGACCAGCAATATCACGAAGGATCCCACCCACCTTGCTCAAGGATTATTTGTCCCACTCCCATCAGGGAGGAGGCTTTGTAGTATCCACACCAGGACCATTAGACTCAAAAGGAGTTACTTTCCCCAAGCTGTGAGGCTAATCATCACCTCCGCCCACTAATCCACCCCTCCACGTCCCCAACAACCGCTACTTTATCATTTTCTGTCAATCATCTAATGACAGATACTCCTGTGCCTACAGTTAATGTATCTATAGAGACTATCTTATGTATTTATATTTATTGTGTTTTTTATTACTGCATTCTTTATCTTAGTATGATTTTTATATGCTGCATCAGATCCGTAGTAACTACTATTTTGTTCTCCTTAATATTTGTACACTGGAAATTACATTAAACAATCTTAAATCTTTAATCTTTGTATTTGCAGGTCAATGAAACAGGGAAGCTCTCCAACACCTCTACTTCCTCAGGAGGCTAACGAAACTTGGCACGTCCCCGTCGACCCTTATCAATTCTTATCGATGAAGCACAGGAAGCATTGTCTGAATGCATAACAGGCTGGTACGGCAACTGTTCTGCCTGTGACAGCAAGAAATGGCAGAGAGTTGTGGCCACAGATCAGCATATTATGGAAACCAATCGCCCCTCCATGGACTCTGTGTATGCTTCTCTCTGCCTCAGTAAAACAGACAGCATAATCAAAGACCCCATCCACCCCTAACATTCCCTCATCTCCCAAAGGGCAACAGATATAAGAGCCCTAAAGCATGTACCAACAGGCTCAACGACGACTTCACCCTCATTGTTATAAGATTCAAGTGTTTTCCTTGTATGATAAATTTGACTGTTGACCTCACAATCCACTTTGTTATGAGTTAGTTAGTTACTGCCTGTTACGTGCTGTCACGTAGGGCAGCAATGAAGGTTCTCCATCTCTGCCTATCCTTGGCCATATACCATTGCAGACAGACACTTCATTCTTCATTCTTCATTGCTATTTCTGTAACAACTTTTTTTTTGATCAGTTAGGGCTGTTAGCCCTGAGCTGAACCCCCAGATCTAGGACTGGTGAGCACTCAGTCTGGCCTCTACCATTTGGCATGGGTGACCGTACCTTGTTGTGATCTTACACTTTAATGTTTCCCTGCACTGCACTTTCTCTATAGCTGTTACACTTTATTCTGCATTCTGTTACAGTTATAGTCATAGTCATAGTCATACTTTATTGATCCCGGGGGAAATTGGTTTTCATTACAGTTGCACCATAAATAATAAATAGTAATAGAACCATAAATAGTTAAATACTAATATGTAAATGATGCCAGTAAATTATGAAATAAGTCCAGGACCAGCCTTTTGGCTCAGGGTGTCTGACCCTCCAAGGGAGGAGTTGTAAAGTTTGATGGCCACAGGCAGGAATGACTTCCTATGACGCTCTGTGCTGCATCTCGGTGGAATGAGTCTCTGGCGGAATGTACTCCTGTGCCCACCCAGTACATTATGTAGTGGATGGGAGACATTGTCCAAGATGGCATGCAACTTGGACAGCATCCTCTTTTCAGACACCACCGTCAGAGAGTCCAGTTCCATCCCCACAACATCACTGGCCTTACGAATGAGTTTGTTGATTCTGTTGGTGTCTGCTACCCTCAGCCTGCTGCCCCAGCACACAACAGCAAACATGATCGCACTGGCCACCACAGACTCGTAGAACATCCTCAGCATCGTCCGGCAGATGTTAAAGGACCTCAGTCTCCTCAGGAAATAGAGACAGCTCTGACCCTTCTTGTAGACAGCCTCAGTGTTCTTAGACCAGTCCAGGTTATACTGTATTACCTTTATTTATAAAACCTCTATTATCATATAAGCTTAATACACTGTGACTTGTATGAACAGAATGCAAGACAAGCTTTTCACTGTATCTTCAAAGTTCAAAGTAAGTTTTATTATCACACTACATATACATCACCATTTGCATTGCTGAGATTCATTTTCTTCTGGGTGATAGAACAATAGCCATAACAGCATGCAAGCGATAACAAAGCTCCCCAAAGACCATGATCTGGAGTCCATTAAAAAACTACAGTCCATCTCAACAGGCCCTCTCTCTCTCACAAAGGAGAGAGCAATATTGTTCCTGCCACAGCGAGAGGGAGACCAGCTGTTTCTGTGTTGCAATCTGCAGCGACGCTTATTTCAACGGCAGCGTACACGGCTGTCTCAATGTTTCAACCGCCTGCAGTGCTTCAGCTGGCAACACCGAGGAGGAATCGGGTCGTCCACAAGGCCGCATCCGCAAGGTGCACGTCTTATGGGCCCCACCTCTTCTGGTCTTCCGCTGCTGTAGTCCATTCACTTCGAAGTTTGATGTGCTGTGCACTCAGAGACATGTCTCTGCACACCACTGTTGTAACACATGGTTATTCGAGTTACTGACACCTTCCTATCAACTTGAACCAGTCTGGCCATTCTCTTCTGACCTCTCTCATTAACAAGGCATTTTTTGCCCAAAGAACTGTAGCTTGCTGGATATTTTTTTGCTTTTCAAAATCTAAGGACTGGTGTGCAAGAGAGTCCCAGGAAATCAGTGATTTCTGAGATATTCAAAACACCTCATCTGGCACACACAACTCTTTCATGTTCAAAGTCACTTCGATTACATTTTTCCCCATTCTGATGTTTGAAGCAATAACCCAGAAAACATTCAGTGAGCGGCAGTTCTGTGAATGGGAACTCCTTGTTCATGAGAGAGGCCAGAGGAGAATGGCCAGACTGGTTCAAGCTGACAGGAAGGTGACAGTAACTCAAATAATAGAGGTTTTATAAATAAAGGTAATACAGTATAACCTGGACTGGTCTAAGAACACTGAACGCACATCACATCAAACCTTGAAGTGGTTGACCTACAACAGCAGAAGACGAAAGGCATACACTTAGTGGCCACTTTATGAGGCTCAGGAGTGACGCCTGAGTGTGTAACACCTCCAAGAGGTCCACAACCTTGTCATGTTTTGGAGGCTTGCATTGCCTCAATGACCTGGAGGCGTACTGTATGTTAGTTGGAGTCGGGGCTTTTTGCTTTGACTCTTGGTAGGGTCACCCATGCCAAACAGGTCAAAGGGCCGAGGCCAGATTAAGAGTGGTCCACTGTCCCTCCAGGCTCAGGGGTTCAGCTCAGGGCTGACAACCCTGACTGCTCAAACAAAACTGTTAACCAAGCAGCAGCGAAGAGTCCTTCTACATATGAGTGTGATGGTATTCCTGAGTCCCCACGCGAGACTTGCATGAAAACTGAGAAGAACTTACCGGCACAATGAAGGAAGCCCTGAACGCCACCAGAGATGGAAGAACTTCATTGCTTCCCCAAACACAATGGCGTAATAGGAAGTGAGTATATAACAACGGGGTAGAAGCTGTGTTGAACCTGCTGCTACACGCCTTCAGGCTTTTGCACCTTCTGCCAATGGGAGAAAGGGAGAACGGAGAATATCCTCGGTGATTGGGAGCTTTGATTATGCTGGCTGCTTTACTGAGGCAGCAAGAGTTAACATTTTGGTAAATTGTTAAATTGGCTTATTATTATTGTCCCATGTACAGTTGTACAGTGGAAACTTTGTTTAGCACTGAGATAATACAAGGTAAAACAATAATAGAGTCCAGAATGAAGAGTAACTATTGCAGAGAAAGTGCAGTGCAGGCAGATAACAAGTCACAAGTCATAACGACATAGATTGTGAGGTCTGGAGTCCTTCATATACTATTTGGACACCATTCAATAATCTTATCATGCTGGCTGCTGGGGTAGAAATTATCTTTCAACCTAGTGTCACATGCTTTCAGGCTTTGTTATCTTCCATCCATTTGGAGAGGGGAAAATAGGGAATGTCCAGGGTGGATGGGGTCTTTGGTTATGCAGGCTGCTTTCCTGAGATAGCAAGAATTATAGATTATGAAAACACTCAGTCCTCTTTTTTTGTCATTTAGAAAAGCACACATGCATTAAGAAATGATACAATGTTTCTCCGGAGTGATTTCACAGAAAACAGCACAAACCAAAGACTTACACTGACAGAACCACATGATTATAACATATAGTTACAGCAGTGCAAAGCAATACCATAATTTGTTGAAGAACAAACCATGGGTGCGGTAAAAAAGGTCTCAAAAGTCCCCAAGTCGATCGAGTCCCGAGTCCCCGATAGCAGGTGGCAAAAGGGAGAAACTCCCTGCTATAAACCTCCAAGCACCATCAACTTACTGATGCCTTGGAAGCAGGTGACCCCAGCCGACACTGAGTCCGTCCGTCGGAAAATTTCGAGCCTCCAACCAGCCCCTCCGATACAGCCTCCCGAGCGCCATCCTCTGCTGAGCGCCTTCAACCTAGCCCCGGCCGCTGAAACACGCAAAGCCAAGGATTTCGGGGCCTTCTGCTCCGGAGATTCCGGTTACCACACAGTAGCAGCGTCAACGAAGTGGGCATTTCGGAAGTTTTCCCGATGTTCCTCCATACTTTCACGTCCGTCTCCATCAAATCAGAGTTGTGCCCGGTCCCCTACTTGACAGATAACAGACATCACCACCGAAGTGGCCGCGTGCGCTGCCGTCACACCACCATCTTCTCCTCCTCCATAGACAGAATCCATGGAGGGCAGATTGGTTTCTTTGATGAATTGAGTTGTGTCCTCAATTCTCTGGTTTCTCTCATCACAATAGGCATATGACATTCAAGTACACACATACATTGTATGCTCTAAATGTAATTAAAATTGCCAATCATAATTGTATTAACATTAGCCACTCAGTAAATAGATTGATTGTGAGTCAATAGATTATTCTCCTGAATACGATGACCTCATGGGACATTGAATTCATTCCTTTCAAATGACCAACCACAGGTACAGCTTAGTAGGGTTGCAGACATCATCATTCTGAGAGAATCCTTTTATGAAACTATAACAGAATACGGCTTAAAATCCATGCCACTCAGTTACAAATTCTATGCTCTTATTGCCTGAATAAAGAAGACCAAATTATTCAGCTTTATCTAATGTGGAAGTAAAAATTGTTGACATAATCTTCCTCAAAGCTCTTCTCAGTGAGTCCATCTGTACAGAGCCCCAGGAACAGTTTCTAATTTATTTCAGGACTTCTCTACAGGGTATCTCAGAGCTGAAGGACTCACAATTACAAACCACTGCAGGAAAGTTCAAAGTTCAAAGTAAATTTATTATCAATGTTCATATATGTCACCATATACAACCCTGAGATTCAAATACAAAGAAACACAATAGAATCAATGAAAGACCAGACACAAAAGACAGACAAACAACCAGTGTGCAAAAGACAAAAAACTGCAAATATAAGAAGAAAAGAATAACAATAATAATAATAATTGTTATTATAATTATAAGAAATAAGTATATAGAACAGGAGATGAAGAGTCCATAGTTTGTGGGAACGGTTCAGTGATGGGGCAACTGAAGTTGAGTGAAGTTATCCCCTCTGGTTCAAGAACCTTCTGTTTGAGGGATAATAACTGTTCCTGAAGTTGATGGTGTGGAACCTAAGACTGCTGTACTTCTTCCTGATGGCAGTAGCAAGAAGAAAGCATGTCCTGAGTGGTGGGAATCCTTGATGATGGATTCTGCTTTCCTGCAACAGCACTGCCTGTGGATGTGCTCAACGGTGGGACTGACACTGGGGAATACAAGTCGGTTCTCTCACTGCGCACTAGGATGAGAGTGATCAGCTTGTCTGCAGGGAACACCTAACGTGCAGGCACAGGCATGGAAGAAAGGTGCAATGGAGGGAAGGATGTAAGCAAGAGGGAGGAGAGGAAGAAAGAGCAGGAGGAGAGCAAGGCAAGGGAGAAAGGGAGAAGGTAAGGAATGAAGGGTGTGAAAGGGAGGGAAGAGAGGGAGAGAGGGGGAACAGAAGGAAGGCAGGAAGGAAAAGAGGACAGAAATAGGAGGGAGAGACAGAAGGAAGGAGAAAAGGAAGGCGGGGAGAAGGATGGAAGGAAGGAAAGGACAAAGAGAAGGGAGATGGCAAGAAAGGAGAGAAGAGAAAAGGGTGGGAGGGAAAAAAGAATGCAGGATAAAAGAAAGAAAATAAACTTTCATTTAGGTGACAATGGGAGCATTGTTTGCCTTTGTTCATTTTGTTGTGTCTTTACATCCCAGGCTGATAAATCAAAATCAGAATCAGGTTTAATATCACCGGCATATGTCATAAAATTTGTTGTCTTTGAGGCAGCAGTACAATGCAGTACATAATAATAGAGAAAAAACTGTGAATTGAACAATCTTTAATCTTTAATCTTTGTACTTGTAGGCGCTTGGTCAATGAAACAAGAAAGCTCTCCAAGGCCTCGACTTCCTCAGGAGGCTGAAGAAGTTTGGCATGTCCCCGTCTACCCTTATCAATTTTTATCAATGAAGCACAGGAAGCATTCTATCTGACTGCATAACAGGCTGGTACGGCAGCTGCTCTGCCTGTGTCTGTAAGAAATGGCAGAGTTGTGGACGCAGATCAGCATATGATGTTTGTATGTTTGTTTATTATTTATTTATTATTATTATTTGTTTCTTTTTGTATTCGTGCAATTTGTCTTTGTGTGTCATTCTTCATTAATTTCTTTGTATTTCTTTGTTCTACTGTAAATGCCCGCAAGAAAATGAATCTCAGGGTAGTATTTGGTGACATACACTTACTTTGATAATAATTTTACTTTGAACTTTGAAAATAAAAAAATACAATAGAATATATGAAAACAAAGACGACAAACTACCAAGACAAATAGTAGAAATAAAGTATAATTCTGTGAACATAAATTGTAGAGTCCTTGAAAGCATACCTTTCTGTTGAAAAAAACAAAAGATATTGGAGCAGAATTAGGCCACTCAGCCCTCTCATCTGTTCTGCCATTCAGTCATAGCTGATTTTCTTGCAACCTCTTTCTCCAGCCTTCTCCCCGTAACACTGAACACCTTTACTTATCAAGTACTTATCAATCTCTGCCCACTGACTTGGCCTCCACTGCCTTCCCTGGTAATGAATTCCTCAGATTCACCACCCCCTGGCTGAAGAAATTCCTCCTCATCACAGTTCTAAAGGAATGTTCCTCTATTCTCCGGCTCTTCCTTCAGATCCTAGACTGTCCCACCGGTGGAACCATCCTCTTCAAGTCCACACTATCCAGCCTTTCCGTGTTCAGTCGGTGTCAATGAGATCATTTACCTCAATCTTCTGAATTCCATCTCTTAGAGTTTTCTTAGAGCATCCTTATGATTATATATAGGGTCAACATGTGCCTTTGATAATGCCCAAACAAACACTGCCATTGACCTTATTCACAGGCTCAGTTCCTGAAGGAATTTGAAATTTAGATGAGGCAGAAACCTGAAGGTTCTGAACTCTAATCATAAGACCATTCATCAAGAACTTGCTGCTCTCACTGTCTGCCTATCTATCTATGCATTAATCTCTCTCTCCTCTGCCATCTCTCTGTCTTCTGACATCATCTCCCTGGTTCACCCTATCTGGAATACCTCGCAATGAAGTGCCGGCCATTTTCCCTGCCGTGGGAGATTTCAGCGACCTTTTTGGTGGAGGTGTACATTCAGGTCAAGCTAATGTCAGCCAGGCTCTAGACAAACTGAGCGATGTAATCAACAGGCATGAAACATATCCTGATGCATTCATCATCACTTTGAGGGATTTTGACCAGGCCAGCTTGATAAAGTTACTAAATAATTATAACCAACAAATCACCTGTAGTACCAGAGGAAACAACACACTGGACCACTCTTAAACTAAGTTCAAGAGTGCCTATCATGCTATTCCATGCCTACACTTTGATAAGTCTGATCACCTAGCTGTACTTCTACTCCTTGAGAATACACAGAGACTGTAGATTACAGCACCAGTAGCGAAGACCAAGAAGGTATGAACCAGGGAGGCACAGGAGCGCTTACAGGTCTGCTTTGAATCGGTGGACAGGACTGTGTTCAGGGAGTCATCTTCGAGTCTGCATGAGTGTGCCACAGTTGTCACTGACCTCATTAAAACTTGTGTGGATGAGTGTGTGTCTACGAAATCCTGCTGTACATTCCCAAACCAAAAGCTGTGGATGAACCAAGATGTTTATAGTCTGCTGAGGGCCAGATCTGTGGCATTTGAGTCTGGTGACCCAGGTATGTGTAAGAAAACCAGGTATGATTTGTGGAGGGCAATTCCAAGAGCCAAGAAACACTTCCCAGAGAGGTTAGAGGCAACATCCGATGCACATCAACTCTGGCAGGGTTTACAGGCCATTACCTCCAACAAACCAACTGGCGGGAGTATTCAAAGACATTTTCAATCTCTCACTCCTACAGTCGGTAGTTCCCACCTGCTTCAAAAGGGCAACAATTATATCAGTGTCCAGGACGAGCTGACTTGATAACTACCAATCTGTAGCGCTCACATCTACGGTGATGAAATGCTTTGAGAGGTTGGTCATGGCTAGAATCAACACCTGTCTCAGGAAGGACAAGGACCCACAGCGATTTGCCTATTGCCACAATAGGTCTACAGCAGATGAGATCTCAATGTCTCTCCACACAGCCTTGGATCACCTAGACAGTGCAAATACCTATATCAGAATGTCATTTTTTGACTCTCGCTCAGCATTTAACACCATCATTCCCACAGTCCTGATCGATAAGCTACAGAACCTGGGCCTCTGTGCCCTTCTCTGCAATTGGATCCTTGACTTCATAACCAGAAGACCACAATCTGTGCGAATTGGAAATAACATCTCCATCTCACTGACAATTAACTCTGGTGCTCCACAGGAATGTGTGTTTAGTCACTGCTCTACCCTGTCTATATCCTTGTCTGTGTGGCTAGACATAGCTCAAATGCCATCTATAAATTTGATGATGATACAACCATTGTTCAGGATCAGCTTCTTCCCCTCTGCCATCTGACTTCTAAATGGACGTTGAACCCACAAACACTACCTCACTACTTTTTTATTTCTGTATTTTGCACTGCTTATTTTCACTTAACTATTTAGTAGATATATATACCGTAATTCAGTTTTTTTTCTATATTTATTTATAATGTATTTTATTGTACCGCTCCTTGTAAAGTTAACAAATTTCACAACATATGCCAGTAAAGTTAAACCTGATTCTGATTCTGATTCTGAATCTATCTCTCCCTCACTATCTCTCTTCCTCCTCTCTCTCTTTCTCTTTTATCCTCTCTCTTGCTTTTTTGCTCTCTATCTCTTTCTATTTCTCTTGCTCCTTCCTCTCCATCCCCTCTCACTCCAGCTGTCTCATTCTCTCTGCTTCACACCCCTCTGTCTCTATCTCTCATCTTCTTTCTCTGCCTCTCTCTCGTGCTCTCTTCTCTTTTCTTTCCCGTCTGTCTCTTTTTACTTTCTCTTGCTCTTACCCCTCTCTCTCCCCCTCTTTATCTCCCTCTCTCCTGCTCTTTCCTCTCTCTCTCTTGCCACTCTCTCACTCTCTCCTCTTTCCTCTCTCCTGTCTTTCACTCTCTCTGCTTCCTTAATTCTCTCACTGTCTCTCATTCTCTCTCTCTCTACTTCCCTTAATTCTCACTCTATTTCTCATTCTCCCTCTTTCTTTTTTTTCTCACTTGCTCTCTCGCTCTCCCATCCTCCCAAATGTAAGCCAATGACTGTTACACAGTCGAGTACTGACTCACTCCAGTTTCGCACATCGTTGTGTCGACAGTGTACAGAGATAAAAATATACAGGTCTCAGGAGCAAAGATTCAATTTTCATTCTCGTAGCGTGTGGATATGCGGAAAGATTATCCTTTCAGACCAATGCTTAAGGCAAGAATCATTAAGAATAAATGACAGGAATTACAGCCATGCACAGCTAACCAAAAGCATAGATATTACCCAGGAAACATTGAAATCTGACTTGTGAAAATTGAGTTTTAGAGAAAGATTAATATTACCTCTAACTGCTGTTTAAAACTAGATGCCATAAATAAGATTTAAATTTATATAGCATGCGCCCGTCGTGCATGTAGCCTGGTACAGCTGTTCCGATCTATTCTTTTACTTTCTTCTTCTTACTTTTTAATTTACGTTATTTTTTGTATTTTTTTTCTCACGGTAACACGTCAAAGCTGCACCCTCTCTAACATGCTGGTAGAGTGAGTTTTATTTGGATTTTCTTTAGCGCTAGATGGTTACATCCCGACACGCGGGACAGAAGCAAGGTCGCATTGTGTATTCCACGGACCAGCAAACACCGGCCGGCTTAGCTAACAGAGCGGCGGACACCCCTGATTAAACGGGAGGAAAACACACAGAGGATGCAGAGGGAGATTACAAAGCTGAGGAAAGAGGACTGGGTCGAGACAACAGAGACTTTTGGAGGAGAGGAGTTCGGTGGGTAATACCGTTCCGGCTGACCGGAAGTGCACCGAGAGTGGTAAGTGTAAAGGAGTTGGGTGCTTACTGATCTGGTTAACAACGGATGGTGCAATCCGGGGCATATTACGATCGAGGAACGTGTTTGCAGATTGGATATTGAACTTTCTACTGTTGGACTTCGGCCACATTCCACCGTGATACAACACTTGGCGGCACGAGAGGTCATTCCTGCCTGTGGCCATCGAACGTGCAGCTCCTCCCATGCAGGGTCAGACACCCTGAGCCAATAGACTGGTCCTGGACTTATTTTCCATCTGGCATAGTTTGCATTTTGTTGTTTGATTGTTGGTGGTTTTTTGTATTGCTATATTTACGCTCTATTCTTGGTTGGTGCGGCTGTAACGAAACCAAATTTCCCTCGGGATTAATAAAATATATCTATCTATCTATCTATCTATCTATCTTCCTCAGGACAAAATTCACAAAACACCTTCAACTTACTTCAAGGAGAGAGAGAGGGAAATCTCAGTGGAACTGCCCAGATACTGAAAGGCCTGGACAGGAAGGAGTTTCCATAAGACCATTAGATAAAGGAACAGAATTAGGTCATTCAGCCCATCAAGTCTACTCTGTCAGTCAATCGTGCATAATATTTTCAATTCCATTAGTAAGTGAGTCTAGGATCAGAAGGCACAGATGCAGAATACAAGGAACAGAGATGGGCAGGAAGTTCTTCAGCCAGAGGGTATTGAATCTGTGGAATTCATTGTCACAGACCGCTGAGAAGGCCAGGTCACTGGGTGTATTTAAAGTGCAAGTAGATGGGTTCTTGTTTAGTCAGGTTACTTGGAGAAGGCAGGAGAATGGGGTTGAGAAGGATAATAAATCAGCCATGATGGAGTAGCACAATACACTCAATGGGTCAAATGGCCTAATTCTGCTCCTATATCGTAAGAATTCCATTATTTTAAGCTCCCTGATCAAATCTGGTTCATTACACACTTAATCCAGAATTGCCTTTTCCCTAGTTGGCTCAACCACAAGCATCTCTGAAAAGCTATCTCGTAGGCATTCTACAAATCCCCTCACTTGAGATCCCGGACTAACCTAATTTTCCCAATCTATCTGCATATTGAAATCCCCTGTGATTATCATAATACTGCCTTTTGGCATGCATTTTCTATCTCCCATTGTAATTTGTAGCCCACATCCTGGTGAATCTGTCAAACTCATTGCCACAGGCAGCTGTGGAGGCCAGGTTATTGGGCAGGAATTTATAGGATCTTGATTGGTAAGGGAGTTATCGGCTACATGGAGAAATCAGGGGAATAGGTTTGACAGAAACTAGATGGGCTGAAGGGCCTGTTTCTGTGCTTTAATGCTCTATGACTCTATTACTCTAATTGGGTTGAGAAAACAAACAAAGAAATCAGCTATGATTGAATGGCAGAGCAGACTTTATGGGCCAAATGGGTAATTCTACTCCCAAATCTTAAGGTCATAGTGTTGTTGAATTGTTGTGATTAGGGCTTTGCTGGTTGGTTCAAGAGCTTGCAGGGCACGCCCACAATCCTTTTCACTGATTTGTCTGCATTATCACATTCTAATTGACATCATGAATTGTAGTCACTGCACCACTTTGGAAAGTACAATGATTGAATTTGTTCAAGGCCGGCCCACTCCTATCAAGAAGAATAAGACTGTCTCAGTAGAGTAATATTGGTTAAGGGATAAATATCTACTCTGGGATACCAAGGATAACTCAAAGAAAACTGCCAATGCTGGAAACTTAAAATAGTGGAAACACTCACCAGGTTGCCATGGTAACGCAGCAGTCAGCAGAACCCTATTAATGCTTGGAGCCTTGGAGTTCAGAGTTCCATTTCAGCACCATCTGTAAGAGGTTTGTACATTGTCCCCATGACCACGTAGGTTTCCTCTGGGTGCTATGGTTTCCTCCCAGAGTCCAAAGCTGTGCCGGTTAATAGATTAACTGGACATTCTAAATTGTCCTGTGACTCGGCTAGGGTTAAATAGATGGGTTGCTGGTCGGTGCGGCTAGGTGGGCTGAAAGGGCCGGTTCTGCACTCTATCTCCAAATAAATAAAGAAATGAATAGGTCAGTCAGCATTTGTGGAAGGAGAAGAACTTCCAAATGAAGACTTTTCATTGGAATTGAGTAAGAGAAAAAAAAAATCACATTAGGTTGAAGTTGCAGAGAGAGTGTGTGTAGCGATGGCGAGGACAGAGGAAATATCTGTGATAGGGTGAGGTACGGTTGGTCAAGATTACCCTGGATGATGGGTTAATGATGTCAATTAGAATGTGATAATGCAGACAAATCAGTGAAAAGGATTGTGGGCGTGCCCTGCAAACCCTTGAACCAACCAGCAAAGCCCTGATCACGACAGTTCAACAACACTATGACCACTTTGATCACTTCATTGAAATGGACTTTGTTTTTTTTTGTTCTAAGTGTGTTCTTCCTTGTAAACATTGTGTGTAATTTATGTTTAATTTGTGTTTTTCTCGTGAACATTGCTTATCTGACGCTCTGTGCCTGTGATGCTGATACAAGTCAGTTTTACATTGCACCTGTGCAGACGTGCACTTGTGCAGGTTTATTTATTCAGTGATACAGTTCCAAGTGGTCCCTTCTGGCCCTTTGAGCCAATCCTCCCAGTAACCCCCAACAAACCCAATTAACCCAAACCAAATCGCAGGACAATTTACAATGACCAATTAACTTACACCGTGCGTCTTTGGATTGTGGGAGGAAACCGGAGCACCCGGAGAAGGCCCATGTTTTCCATGAGGAGAACATACAGACATTCTTTACAGAACAGTGCCAGAATTGAACTCTGAACTCTGAACCCTGGAACCCCCGGGCTGTAATAGCATCACCTTAACCGTTATGCTACTGTGGCAGCCAAAAAAATGACAATGATTTTTTTACTGCCTGTTAAGCCTGCCAGCGTTTAGAGCAGCAATAAAGGTCCTCCATCTCTGGTAGTGTTTAGGGCTTCCTTCATCATATCAGTAGCTTCCTCTCAGTTTTCACTACTGTCAGTCATGCAATCCCAACGTGGAGACTCAGGAACACCGTCACACTCAGATGTAGAAGAATTCTGAGCTGAATCCCCAAACCTGGAGGATTAGTCTGGCTTCTACCCATTGACCTGTTTGTCATGGGTGACCTGATAGAGGTGTATAAGATGATGAGAGGCTTTCATCATGTGGAGAGCCGGAGGCTTTTTCCCACGGCTGAAATGGCTAACACAGGAGGGTTTTAAGGTGCTTGGAAGTAGGTACAGAGGGGATGTCAGGGGTACATTTTTCACACAGAAAGTTGTGAGCGTTTGGAATGCACTGCTGGAGATGGTTGTGGAGGCAGATACAATAGGGTCTTTTGAGAGGCTCTTAGATAGGCACATGGAGCTTAGAAAAATTGAGTGCTATATGGAAGGGCAATTCTAAGCAGTTTCTAGAGTAGACTATATAGATTTAGATTATGAAGACACGCAGTCCGCTTTTATTGTCATTTAGTAATGCATGCATTAAGAAATGATACAATATTTTCTCTGGTGTGATATCACAAAAACACAGGACAGACCAAGACTGAAAAAACTGACAAAACCACATAATTATAACATATAGTTACAACAGTGCAACAATACCATAACTTGATGAAGAACAGTCCATGGCACAGTAAAAAGTTCAAAGTCTCTCAAATGTCCCACATCTCACGCAGACGGGAGAGGGAAGAAAAACTCTCCCTGCCATGCCGACCACAGTCCGACTCTGAGTCATCCGAAAACTTCGAGCTCTGATCAGCTCTCTGACACTGAGTACTGAGCGCCATCTCTGTCCGAACGATTCGACCTCAATCTCGGTCGCCAACAGCAGGCAAGGCTGGGGATTTTGAGGCCTTCCCTCCGAAAGATTCCCGACCACACAGTAACGGCAGTAGCGGACGGGCGTTTCAGAAATTTCTCCAGATGTTCCTCTGTGCTTTCACGTCCCTCTCCATCAAATCAGAATTGTCCACAGCCCCTATTTAACAGACACAATATCATTTTTCACCGGAGGGCTGCGCACGTGTGGGTGCGCTGCTCTCTCTCCTTACCTCGGTATAACATTGTAGGCTGAAGGGTCTGCAATGTGCTGGAGATTTCTATATTCTATGTTCTATGACCCTGCTAAGAGCCAAAGCGTAAAGCCCTGAATCCAGCCTGCATAGCTCTCGGGTTATTGAGGCACGCAAACCTCCAGATCGCGACAAGGTTGTGGTCCTCTTGGAGGAAAGGACAATAAACTCAACTTTAACTTTGACTTTGGATTCAGATTGCACTCATGGATAGAGAAAGTCTGAGTCGATAGATAGAGGCAAGTTCAATAACAATGTTAAAGACATTTGAACAGGTAAATGGATAGGGAAAGTATAGAAGGATATATGCCAAATGCAAACAAATTGGTATTAGAATTGGTTTATTAGTGTCACATGTACTGAGATACAGTGAAAAGTTTGTCTTGTATACTGTTCACACAGATTATGCAGTGCATTGAGGTAGAATAAGGTAAAACAATAACAATACAGAATGAAGTGTAAAAGATATTGAAAAAGTGCAGCGCAGGTGAACGATAAAGTGGAAGATCATAACAAAGTAGATAGTGAGGTTAAGAGTCCATCTTATCGTACAAGAGGTCTATTCAAGAGATTGATAACTGCAGGATAGAAGCTGTCTTTGAGCCTGGTAGTATGTGGTTTCTGGCCTTTGAATCTTCTGCCTGGTGGGAGGGGACAGCGGAGAGCATGCCGGGGTGGCTCGGATCTTTCAATAACCCGATTGCTTTACTGGAGCAGTGAGAAGTGTAGACAGAGTCCATGGAGGGGAGGCTGGTTTCAGTCACATGCAGAGCAGTTGCCATACCAAACTGCGGTGCATTCAGGCAGACAGAACATAAGCCACCTTTGTCTGGATGAACCAGCTGAGCCAAAAGATTGTTTCCATTTGTAAGACCGTACTGAAGATACACCATGACTATGTCACAGATGGATGTCTTGCAGCAGGAATGGCCTGTGGTGATGAGAGAAAGATTGCAAGTTATCAGACACTGTGGATTTACTAAGTCCAGAAGGTTGCAATACTCAGGCACAATTACTTTGCTCCTCTTGTCAAGTCAAGTTTATTGTGCTGTGCACATCTGTGGTGAAGTACAAATACAATATGAAACTTACTTTCAGCAGCATCACAGGCACATAAATTCAGCAACACAGAGATAAATTTTACATGAAGGTAGTAAAGAAGAGAAGAGACAGCCCAGTAGCGTAGCAGCTTAATGTGAAAAAGACTAAGGAGCTGGTGGTAGACCTGAGGAGACCTAAGGTACCGGTGACCCCTGTTTGCATCCAGGGGGTCAGTGTGGACATGATGGAGGATTACAAATACTTGGGGATATGAATTGACAATAAACTGGACTGGTCAAAGAACACTGAGGCTGTCTACAAGAAGGGTCAGAGCCGTCTCTATTTCCTGAGGAGACTGAGGTCCTTTAACACCAGCCGGATGATGCTGAGGATGTTCTACGAGTCTGTAGTGGCCAGTGCTATCATGTTTGCTGTTGTGTGCTGGGGCAGCAGGCTGAGGGTGGCAGACACCAACAGAATCAACAAACTCATTCGTAAGGCCAGTGATGTTGTGGGGATGGAACTGGACTCTTTCCAATGCTTCTGATATTTATACAGTTTCCTACTAGAAGGCATCACCTGCATGTGATATTTTGCAGATACCCGGCTGGTGGCGTAGTGGCATCAGCATCGGACTTAGGGACGAGACGTCCTGAGTTCGAATCCAGCTGGCTCCCCTGCACACTTTCCATCCATGCTGGGTTACCAGCTGGTGATCTCTTTGGAAACTCAGCCGGCAGAAGGCGATGGCAAATCACTGCTGTAACTTGCATCGTACGTGGTTCCCCACTACATCAGAGAGGCGTGGAGGGAAATTGTCTGCTAACCGGAGAAACTCCAGATGCAATGTACCTTTCCTTTTTTTCCTTGTCTGGGGCAAAGTAACTCAATCAGATAGTCTTAAAAGCTTCAGGTGACAGAGATCCTGAACATCCATAATTAATGCTGTGAGAGCTGATTCTCTGAGTACACAATCATCCCAGCCCTGGGAAAAAGGTAATGGCTGTCCACTCTATCAATGCCTCTTCATTTTATACACCTCTATCAAGTCACCACTACTTCCCATCCTCCTTTGCTCCCTAGCTCCCATAGAGAAATACCCAAGCTTCCTCATCATATCCTCATAGGACATGCTCTCTAATCCAGGCAGCATCTGGTAAATGTCTCTGCACTCTCTCCTATGCTTTCTTAACAACCCTATCAACTTACATGGCAACTTTAAGGAATCTATGACTTGGAGCCCTCAACAATGCTAAGAATCCTGCCTGAGGTTCCCGAGCTATGAGTTCAATTCTCACCGCTGTGATTGTTTTGTAATGCCTCACTCAGTCGGAGACAATTACAAACAAATCTGAAGCATTAACTGTGTCTCTCTCCATTATGATGGGATTGGGTTCCCTGTCTGGAAAGCAAAATAGTTCTTAACACACAATTAATGCTCACAAAGAATTTCTGATTTATAAAAGATTTCCAAATTACAAAGGATATACAAACTATAAAGGATTTCCAAACACAGATACAGTTCTTATGAACTATCGAGTCTGCTCCACCATTCGTTCATGGCTGATCCTTTCTTCTCCTCCTCAGCCCTATTTCCCGGCCTTCTTCCCATAACCTTTGATGAACCTATCAAACTCTGTCTTAAAAACACCCAACGACCTGGCCTCTACAGCTGTCTGTAGTGATAAATTCCACAAATTCGCCACTCTCTGGCTAAAGAAATTTCTCCGCATCTCTGTTTTAAATGGATGCCCCTCTATCCTGAGGCTGTGCCCTTTTGTTTTCGACTCGCCACCATGGAAAACATCCTTTCCACATCTACTCTGTCTAGGCCTTTCAACATTCGAAATGTTTCAATGAGATCCCCCCTCATCCTTCTAAATTCCAGCGAGTACAGACCCAGAGCCATCAAACGTTCCTCCAATGATAAACCTTTCATTCCTGGAATCATCCTCGTGAACACCCTTTGAACCTTCTCCAATGCCAGCACATCTTTTCTCAGATGAGGAGCCCAAAATTGTTCACAATACTTAGGGTGAGGGTTCACCAGTGCCTTATAAAGCCTCAGCATCACATCCCTGCTCTTGTATTCCAGACCTCTTGAGATAAATGCTAACATTTCATTTGCCTTCCTCACTACCGACTCAACCTGCAAGTTAACCTTTAGGGTGTTCTGCACAAGGACTCCCAAGTCCCTTTGCATCTCAGATTTTTAGAAAATAGTCTGTACTTCTGTTTCTACTACCAACGTGCATGACCATGCATCTTCCAACGTTCTATTTCATTTGCCAATTTCTTGCTCAGTCTCCTTCCTGTTTCCTGAACACTACCTGGCCCTCCACCAATCTTTGTATCATTTGCAAACCTGGCAACATAACCATCTATTCCATCTAAGTCATTGATATACAGCATAAAAAGAAGTGGTTCCAACACCGATCCCTATGGAACACCACTAGTCACAGGCAGACAACCAGAAAAGGACCCTTTTATCCCCACTCGCTGCTTCTTACCAACCAGTCAATGCTCTAACCAAGTTAGTAACTTTCCTATAATACCATGGGCTCTTAACTTGGTAAGCGGCCTCATGCGTGGCACCTTGTCAAAGTCCTTCTTAAAATCCAAATATACAACATCCACTGCATCCCCTTTATCTATCCTACTTATAATCTCTTTAAAAGCTTCCAACAGGTTTGTGAGGCAGGATTTTCCCTTAAGGAAACCATGTAGACTTTTTCTTAACTTGTCCAGTGTCCACAAGAACTCCATAACTTCATCTTTAACAATTGACTCCAACATCTTCCCAACCACTGAGGTCAGGCTAACTGGTCTATAATTTCCTTTTTGCTGTCTTCCTCCTTTCTTAAAGAGTGGAGTGACATTTGCAATTTTCCAATCTTCCAGAATCCTGCCAGAGTCCAATGATTCTTGAAAGATCATTACTGATGCCTCCAAAATCTCTATGGCTACCTCTTTCAGAACCCTAGGGTTCAGTTCATCTGGTCCAGATGATTTATGTACCTTCAGGTATTTCAGCGTTTGAGCACCTTCTCGCTTGTAATAGTAACTGCACTCACGTCTCTTCCCTGACACCCTTCAACACCTGGCACACTGCTAGTGTCTCCCACAGTGAAGACTGACGTAAAATTCTCATTTAGTTCCTTTACCATCTCTTTGTCCCCCGTTATTATTTCTCCAGCCTCATTTTGTAGCAGTCCTATATCCACTCTCATCTTTCTTTTACTTGCTTATATACTTAAAAAAGCTTTTTCTATCCACCTTGGTATTGTTTGCTTGCTTGCTTGCTTTCATATTTCATCTTTTCCTTCCTAATGATTCTTTTAGTTGCTTTCTGTAGGTTTTTAAAAGCTTCCCAATCCTCTATTTTTCCGCTAATTTTTTGCTTTTACATTAGCTTTGACTTACCTTGTCAGCCACAATTGTACTGTTTTGCCACTCGAGTATTTCTTTGTTTTTGGAGTCCATCTATCCTGCACCTTACTCATTTTTCCAGACACTCAATCCATTGCTGCTCTGCAGTCATCCCTGCCAGTATATCCTTCTGATTTACTTTGGCCAACTCCTCTCTCATATCTCTACAATTTCCATTACTCCACTGAAATACTGCTACATCAAACTTTGCTTTCTCCCTATTAAATTTCAAGTTAAATTCAATCAGATTGGGATCACTAACTCCTCAGGGTTCCCTTACCTTAAGCTCCCTAATTGTCTCCGACTCATTACATAACATCCAATCCAGTACAACTGATCCCCTAGTAGGCTCAATGATAAACTGCTCTAAAAAGCCATCTCACAGCCATTTAAGAAATTGACTCTCTAAAGATCCATTACCAGCCTAATTTTCCCAATCAATCTGCATGTTAAAATCTCCCATGACTATTATAACATTGCCCTTTTGACGTGCCTTTCCTATTTCCCATTTTAATCTGTAATCTACATCCCAGCCGCTGTTGGGAGGCCTGTATATAACTGCCATCAGGTTCCTCTTACCTTTGCAGTTTCTTAACTCAACCCACAAGGATTCAAAATTTTCCAATCCTATGTTATATCTTTCTAATGATTTGATGGCATTCTTTACCAGCAAAGCCACACCGCCCCTTCTGTCTATCTTCCTATCCCTCCGGTGCAATGTGTAACCTTGGACATTCCCAGCTACAACCATCCTTCAGTCATGATTCAGTGATGGCCATAACATCATACCTGACAATCTGTAAAGGTGTAACAAGATCATCCACCTTTTGAGTACTGTATTTGCTAGCCTTTTTGATTTTGCATCCCTAATGCACTGATACTCACCCTGATGACTGCAATGTTGTTCTATTGTCTGCCTGCCCTTCCTGACAGTCTGACTGCACACTATCTTTGCCTTCTTTTACCATCTGTCCTATCCTGAGTCCCTTCACTCCAGCTTCCACGCCCCTGCCGAATTATTTTAAACCCTCCCCAACCTCCCTAACAAACCTGCCTGCAAGATCATTGGTCCTTCTTGGGTTCAGGTGCAACCCATCCCTTTTATACAGGTCATACCTGCCCAGGAGAGATCCCAATGATCCAAGAACATGAAGCCCTGCTCCCTGCACTAGTTTCTTAGCCACACATTATTCTACCAAATTATTCTGTTTCTACCCTCACTGGCACATGGCAGAGGCAGCAGTCCTGGAGGTCCTGCTACACTAGCTCTCTAAGTTTTCACTTCAGGAGCTCTTTGCCTTTCCTTCCTATGTCATTGGTATCAATATGTACTATGACATCTATCTGCTCTCCCTCCCCCTCCAAAATGCTATGGACACAATCCAAGATGTCCCTGAGCCTGGCACTTGGGAGGCAACATACCATCCGATCTATTTCTATCTATTCCTCTGACTATTGAGTCCCCTATCACTACCATTCCCCTCTTCTCCCTCTTTCCTTTCTGCACCACAGACCCATGTTCAATGTCAGTAACCTGGTCATCCCCCACAACAGTAGCCAAAATTATTAATGGAATGGCCAAAGGTTGAGGAATGAATTCTAGTTCTTCTTTCTGTCCCCCCATCTTTCTGTCATTCTCCTTGTCATTCATAACAATCCACAATGCTTCCTACCATTTATATTGTTTGCTACTAGATGACAGTATCTGCATGTGATGTTTCCCAGATACTTTTTCTGGGACAAAGTAATTCACGCAGATGGTCTAAAAGCTTCTGAAGACAATGATGCAAAAAATTTAGCAGAAGTTGCCTGTTTTAATGGAGACCAATTAACACATCCCTATTGTCTTGTGCTTGGCTAATGTAGACAGGAAGTTTCATGCTCCCTGCATTTTGCAAACCACATCTCTTAGCTGCCAGCCCAGGTGTCCTTTTAATTTCAAACAAATTCCTGCTTGCAATTTACATTAAGAACTAATTACTAGTTTTTGTTTGCAACAAGAAGCAGATTGAAGAATATTTGTTATCTGTTTGACTTTGTCACAAATAATTCTGACCCATTGAAAAGGTCATGCTGCCATATTAGAAAGCTGAGGTTGGCAATAAGCCTCTCACGCCCAGGAAAGCAAATATCCATCACACCACAGATGCTGTCTGACCTGCTGAGTCTTTCTAGCATTCTTTATTTATCCATTATCTTTATTTGAATGCTCTCAGAGTTCTCTGGCAGAATGATTTTTATGCATTTATCCCAAATTAACTACAATCATTTTCATAAATGCTCCCTTCTCCAGGACTTCACCGCAGCCTTTGGCACTGACAACACAATCCATTGCAAGTCCTCGGGGGACTGAATCACTCTTTGCTGTGAGTGCTGCATTTAGGATGTTATTATGTATTTAAGGTTATTTTCGACAGAAGCTGGAGGCATATTCTGTATAATCAGCCTCTACAGTTCAGAGGCTCAGAGACAAGAACTGCAGAAGCTGAGATTACACAAGGGAAACCTACAGAGTAAATAAACCTTCCATCGATATCATACCCAGAAATCTGAGTCTCCAACTGTGCAGCACACCCTCTACACTCCAATGGCGGCATCAGCACTAACGTCTCAGGAAGAAATACGCTGAGTAGCCTCTTTATTAGGCACCTCCTGCACCTCACAAAGTGGACACTATGTGTATGTTCATGATCTTCTGCTGTTATCGCCGACCTACTTCAAAGTTCAACGTGCTGTGTGTTCAGAGGTGCTCTTATGGACACTACTATTGTAAAGTGTGTTTACTTGAGATAAGGTCAGCTTGAACCAGTCTGCCCATTGCCCTCTGTCCTCTCTCATTAGCAGGGCATTTTCGCCCACAGACTGCCTCTCACTGAATGTTTTTTTTTTGTTCTTGCACCATTCTCTGTAAACTCTAGAGATTGTTGTCCATGAAAATCCCAGGAGATCAGCAGTTTCTGAAATACTCAAACCATCCCGTCTGACACCAACAATCGTTCCACAGTCAATGCCACCTAGATCACATTTCTTCCCCATTCTGATGTTTGGTATGACCAACAACTGAACCTCATAAGCATGCCCGTATGAGTTTCTGCAGGTTAGATATCTGGATTAACAAACAGGTGTACAGGTGTATCTAATAAAGTGGCCACTGAGTGTATAGCGCCACAAACTTTCATCTGTGAGGTGAAAGCACAGAGCACA
Organism: Mobula hypostoma; assembly: GCF_963921235.1. Lineage (NCBI taxonomy): Eukaryota > Metazoa > Chordata > Chondrichthyes > Myliobatiformes > Myliobatidae > Mobula > Mobula hypostoma. The sequence goes on from NC_086107.1 coordinate 5,984,966, forward strand.
GAGCATAGACCATAGAACAGTACAGCACAAAAACACCCTTCAGCCCACAATATCTATGCTGAGTGCGATGACAAAGTAAACTATACCCTTCTGCCTCCATATAATCCTTATCGATCCATTCTCTGCATATTCATAAATCAGAATCAGAATCATAAAGAGATTTATTATCACTGGAATATGTCATCAAATTTGTTTTTTTGTGGCAGCATTACATCACAATACATAAAATATACTAGTAATTTGTAATGGAGAGTACTCGGTAGACACGTACACACACACACACACGCAACAGAGGGAACTTAAATAGAGAAAGAAAACAAAGCACAGGTACACTGATAACTAAAATGAGATACAGATGAAAATAATCAACTTATAATTGGGGCAGACAAACATCGGTGCCTAATTCACTTGGTTTGGCTCTGTAGTGTCTTTCCCGTCTTACACGGTGAAATATTCCATTTCTTTAGTAATGGGAATTTGTAAATGTGTATATGTTTTTTTGTATACAGTATTTAAGGTAGACACTTCTGTTTATTTTGTAATATAATTGCAACTATATCGTGGGGTGTATCATAGTTTTAATTCATGTGTAGTCTGAAGTTTACTTTATGGGTAATTTTAGATTTTTTTTAGATTATGAAGACATGCAGTCCCCTTTTGTTGTCATTTAGTAATGCATGCATTAAGAAATGATACATTATTTCCTCTGGTGTGATGCACAAAACACAAGACAAACCAAGACTGAAAAAACTGACAAAACCACATAATTATACATATAGTTACAACAGTGCAACAATACCATAACTTGATGAAGAAAGTCTGTGAGCACAGTAAAATTCAAGGTTTCTCAAATGTCCCACATCTCACGCAGACAGGAGAAGGAAGAAAAACTCTCCCTGCCATGCCGACCACAATCCGACTCTGAGTCGTCTGAAAACTTCGAGCTCTGATCAGCTCTCCGACACCGAGCACTGAGCGCCATCTCTGTCCGAACGATTCAACCTCCTTCTCGGTCGCCGAAAGCAGGCAAGGCCAGGGATTTTGAGGCCTACTGTCCGAAAGGTTCCCGACCACACAGTAACGACAGCAGCGAATGGGCATTTCAGAAATTTCTCTAGATGTTCCTCTGTGATTTCACGTCCATTCTCCATCAAATCAGAATTGTCCACGGCCCCTATTTAACAGATACGACATCATTTTTCACTGGAGGGCTGCACAAGTGCAGCGTGCTGTCATCTTCTCCTCCCGCCGATAATTATAGATGGAGGTATGTCTGGGTGCCTAAGAAATGGGGCTCATCACTCTCAGTGGGACAGAGAGATAGGAACTGCCAGGAGTTCACACTGGACAGAAAAGTACAAGGCTACTCTTGTGTTTTGTGGCTGATATCATCTTGTAAATATCGGCAGTTTTCTGTTCACTATTTTTGCTAGTTTTTCTAAGTTTGATTTTTGATGCAACTGATAAACACCCTTGCACAAAGGTGCTAAGCAGCTCCAGCCATTTTTTGCCTTTGGTCATAACCCACAAACCTAACACAATTATAATAAGAAATATATATAAATTTACTGCTGTCACAAAAAAACAAATTTCATGACATGGGAGTGATGATAAACCTGATTCTGATATGGGTCTCTGTTGTGGACTGAGAGAGGGAAGGGGGCAGGGAGAGGGGAATCATGGTCGCAAAAAGTGGAAGGGAGAGGGGAGGGAGTGTGAAGACCAGAGAGACATTATATAATAATCAATAAACCCATTGTTTGGAATCAAATTACCTTCCGTGGTGTTTCAGCGCTAGGTGTGTCTGCTCCAGTGCCACCAGCTGCCCTCCACCCCGGCCCTCCTTCTCTGCCACCTGTCCCACACTCCTCCCGCTGCTGTCCACCCTCACCATTCACAACATCCTTTGCTCCCGACAGAGTTACAAATTTGGTCTCCACTCCACGTTACAAATACAGTACGTACAGCAGAAATGTCTTTGGCACTTTAGCTAATACATATATGTGCCTAACACTTTTGCACAGCAGTGCAAACAAGAAGAGCAAAAATAGTGAGGCAGTGTTTATGGGTGCATTGTCCTTTAAGAAATCTGATGGCCCAAGGGAAGGAGCTGTTCCTAAAATGTTGAGTGTGCGTCCTCAGGCTCGTGTACCTCCTGCTTGTAGGTAGAACAAAGAGAAGGGGGCTTGTTAAAAATGGTGGGGGTCCTTAATGATGGATGCCATCTTTTTGAGGCATCACCTTTTTGAAGATGTTCTCAATGGTGGGGAGGGTAGTGCACATGATAGAGCTGGCTGAGTTTACACGTGCTTATGAAAAGTTGCTTGAACGCCTCTATCATATCTGCCTCCATCGCCACCCCTGGAAGCACATACCTCTCACCCACCACCCTCTGTGTGAAAGACTTGCACCACACATATACTTTAAAATTCCACCTCTCCCCTTAAATCTATGCCCTCAATCATTTGGCAGCTCTTCCCTGTGAGATAAAGACTCTGACTGCATATGCTATCTACTCCGCTCATGATTTTATAAACTTCTACCTGGTTCCCTCTCAGCCTTTGGCACTCCAGAGAAAGCAGTTCAAAAATCTGTCAAGTTCTCTTAGGGTAAATGCTCTCTAATCCAGGCAGCATCCTAGTGAACCTCCTCTGCACTTTTTCTAAGGCCTCCACGTCCTTCCTATAATGAGGTGACCAAAACTACATGTAATATTCCAACAGAGTCTGCAGATACTGGAAATCCAGAGCAACACACACAAAATGCTGGAGGAACTCAGCAGATCAGGCAGCATCTATGGAGGAGAGTAAACAGTTGACATTTCGGGCCAAGGTCATTCATCAAGTCTATATTCTGCATTGTGTTTCCATTTGTACTCCCTCAATATACTAACGCATGAAATGAACTTTCTGGAATGAAAAACAAACTACAGCTGTGCACTTTATCTCAGTACATGAAACCATAATAAACCAATTACCAACTGTCTACCATAACTACTATCTACATCACTTCTTCCCATTTCCCCACCCCACCTGTCCTCTGCTATCTACCCATTGCAAGCTGGTGCTTTCGCAATCCAGAGGTTCGGAAGTCAAGAATGAGTCATAAAACATGCTGCTTACAGCATTTATATTAAGCATTTCAAGAACAGTCCACTGGTTCTTTGGCAAGACCAATGGTGGGAGAGCTGTGTTGCCTCAGTTGAGGCAAGGACCAGGCCTAAGCCGAGGCCATAGGGTCTGTGGCGGTCACCCAGGGGAGGAGACGCTGAGGCAGTGCGGCCCCCACGTGTTTGCTCAGTGCTGCCTTCTGGTGCTCATTCGGTACTGCTCTCTGTTGTTCACTCAGTGTAGATCTCCAGTGTTTGCTCAGTGGTGGAACAAGCTGGAGCAGGACAATTTACCAGGTATTCATGCCACACAGAGACTTGGACTATGTAATTTTTATTTCTCTTTGTGACTGAGTGTTTTTTTTCTGAAATCATAACCATGTGTGCTATTTGTGCTATGTGCTATGGGCAGTGTGCTGTCCTGCTGGTAATGCGTTTGGCACCTTGGCCCTGGAGAAACGCTGCTTTGTTTGGCTGTATTCATATGTGGTTGAAAGATAATTAAACAAACTTAAACAAAGAACAAAGAAAAGGAGAGCCGAGAACAAAGAAATCGAGATTGTCCTCTATAAAAACTAGCTCTGACTAAAAAGATAACAACATTCCAGTGATAACAATTAACCCATAAAATAGTTAGATTCAGGTGTTGTAACACCTACTGCAAGAAAACTAAGAAGTTTCTAGAAAAATACTGAAGCAGCTATATAATAATTAATGGAAAATTCACCGAACAATTACACAAATACACCCAGTGGCCACTTTATCAGGTGCTACCTGTAGCTAATAAAGTGACCCCTCAGTGTATGTTTGTGGTCTTCTGATGGTGTAGCCCATCCACTTCAAGTTCGAAGTGTTGTGCGTTCAGAGCTGCTCTCCTCCACACCACTGTTGTAATGTGTGGTTATTTGAGTTACTGTCGCCTTCCTGTCAGCTTGAACCAGTCTAGCCGTTCTCTTCTTACCTCTCTCATTAACGAGGCATTTTTCCCCACTCACTGGATAGTTTTTCACACTGTTCTCTGTAAATTCTAGAGATGGTTGTGCATGAAAATCCCAAGAGATCAGCAGTTTCTGAGATACCCAAACCACCCCATCTGGCCCATAATCGTTCCACGGTCAAAGCCACTTAGATCACATTTCTTCCCCACTCTGATGTTTGCTCTGAGCAACAAGTGAACCTCTTGACCCATGTCAGCATGTTTTTATGCAATGAGTTGCTGCCACATGATTGGCTGATTAGATATTTGCTTTAACGAGGAAGCGTACAGGTGTACATAATAAAGTGGCCATTGAGTGACTAACTAATTATGTAAAAATACACACAAGCCTGGTCCGTTATGTCCAACGATGACAGGAAACCTGTGCAGGAGAGTGTTTAAAGTGGAAAAGCCGTTGCACTGGGGCAGTTCCACTCTCTTGACCTCAAAAGTCCAGGTCCTGTTGTACGAACAAGTGTTACAAACTGGGGTCTTCCTTGGTTGCCCTGGATGACCATGACATCTTCTGTGCCTCGTCATGCACTTCACTCTCCACGAGCGTTGCAGTACCGCCTTCCAGGCCATTGGATCTCACTGTAGCTCTCATCCGCCCAGACTGCCAGAGCTGACTTCACAGGCAAGTCCCCATCTCACCAGGGTATGAGTCTCAGCGGCTATCCTCACATGGTTTAACTCGCCTGTTGAAGTGGTGTACCAGGTATGGCTCCTGTTGCATGCAGACAGGTGCTTGGAGCCCTCAGGTGAGAGCTGGTGAGAGACCTGCCCCGGAATGGACAAGATAAGCTCCTTCATCAGAGGTTCTATCCCTCCCTGGTCAGCCGATACACCCCATACAAGCAAGTATAGGGAAGGTATACAAGAAAACCACAAGGAATTTAACAATTCTACACCATAATCCAACATGCCCTTGCCCCACACTCCAGCTACTACCCGCAGACCCTTGCCTACCACCCCTCCGTTCTCCTCACTCTGTGCAACCCTTTCCTGGTCTTTTCCAATCCGTGTCCATGTATTGTACATTCTCCGCTAGGGGAAATATTCCTTCTGCTGTGCCATATTATGCCTGTTCTTCACTTCCTGCAGGTTTAATCTGAAGCCAATCATTTCGATGAGGCATAAATCTGAAGCTGCAGTCTGTGAGGTTGAAGCAATCGCTGTCAAGTTTAAGTGCTCTTTCAAAGGTAACATCATCATCAATGCCGATAGCAAAGTGAAATCCAACAGAAAGCTGGTAAGCCCTGAGGAACTGACTTTTAGCTTCAATGATTACAGCTCTTAAAACTATTCCTGTGGTAATCCGAGAATCTGCAAGCTTCTGGGAGTTATTTTCACTAATTTAAGTTAAACTGCCGCTTCAAATGTCTGTAAATCCCATCCATTCCCGCTCTTTAGCATTTCCTGATGCTCTTTCTTTGTTGAGATACAGCGTGGAATGGGCCGTTCTGGCCACACTGCCCAGCAACCCACTTATTTAACCCTTGCCTAATCATGGGACAGTTTACAATAACAGGTATGCCTTTGTGGTGTGGGAGGAAACCAGAGCACCCGAAGGAAACCCATGCAGTCATGGGGAGAACATGCAAACTCCTTATAGACATCAGTGAGAATTGTACCCGGGTCACTGGTATTGTAAAGCATTGTGCTAGCTACCGTGGAACTCCAGAGAACTGGTTATATTTATTTATTTATTATTTTGTGATATAGCGTAGAATAGACCCTTCCAGCCCTTCAAGATGCACCGTCCCAGCAACCCACGACAAACCAAATTTAACCCTAACCTAATTATGGGACAACTTGCAATAACCAATTGACCTACCCGATACATCTTTGGACTGGGGGAGGAAATGGAACACCCAGAGAAAACACAAGAATTCCACGGGCAGGGGAGGGGGGAATGTGTGGGAACATTACAGAGGATGCCGGAATTGAACTTCGAACTACAACTGCCAGCTGCAATAGATCTGCGCTAACTGCTACGCTACCGTGGCACCATTCATCAGAGATCCTCGGATTCCGATGCTGGTTCCTTGCGGCAGCAACAGCTCGTCTGCTGGAGGAACTCAGTGGGTCGATCAGCATCTGTCGGGGAAGGAATGATCGATATTTTGGGTCACAACCATACATCAGGACTGAGAGTGGAGCAGGGAGATGGGCAACACATAGTCAAGGCAAAGTCAAAATCAAAATACATTTATTATGTGTAGAAGGTTGAGGGGGGACTTGATAGAGGTATTTAAAATTATGAGGGGGATAGATAGAGTTGACGTGGATAGGCTTTTTCCATTGAGAGTGGGGGAGATTCAAACAAGAGGACATGAGTTGAGAGTTAAAAGGCAAAAGTTTAGGGGTAACATGAGGGGGAACTTCTTTACTCAGAGAGTGGTAGCTGTGTGGAACGAGCTTCCAGCAGAAGTGGTTGAGGCAGGTTCGATGTTGTCATTTAAAGTTAAATTGGACAGCTATATGGACAGGAAAGGAATGGAGGGTTATGGGCTGAGCGCAGGTCGGTGGGACTAGGTGAGAGTAAGAGTTCAGCACGGACTAGAAGGACAGAGATGGCCTGTTTCCGAGCTGTAATTGTTATATGGTTAAAATATATATATGTCAACATATTGAACTTCATTTTCTTGTGGGCATTTATGGGAAAATAAAGTCAATACAATAGAATTCATGATAAAATTACACATAAACAAAGACTGACAAACAACTAATCTGCAAGAGAAGACAAATAGTAATAAAAATAAATAAATAATACCGAGAGCAGGTGTTGTAGATTCCTTGAACGTGAGTCTGTAGGCTGTGGCTTCAGTTCAGTATTGTGGCGAGTTAAGTTGTCCATGCTGGTTCAGGAGTCTGACAGTGAAGAGTAAGAACCAACCAGCCCAACCCAAGCAACACACACACAATGCCGGAGGAACTCAGCAGGCCAGGCAGCATCTACGGAAAAAAGTACAGTCGACATTTCAGGCTGAAAGCCTGCAGCAGGATCCTACTCAATGCTAATCACCACAGTAGTTTAGCAACACTATGGCCATTCTGAACACTTCGTAATGAAATAGGCTTTTGTTTATTTATCTAGTAATAGTGATTTTATGTAAAAATTGTACTTAATAAATGTTGGGTTAATGCTTTTTATGTGAATGCAACTTATATGATGCAGTATGTCCGTGATTCTGCTGCAAGTAAGTTTTTCATTTGACCTGTGCACCCATGGACTTGTTCAATTGGCAATCAACACAACTTTGACTCTGAACATTCTGGCGAGGGAGCAAGGAAGATTCACTAGATGTTCACACCAGGGATGGTAAATGTTGGTATTTGGGTTAACATACAATCTGCTGGAGGAACGCTGTGGTTCAAACAGCATCCTTTAAAATGGTGGAGGGTGTGCAAGGTGCCCAGGATGTAAGAGGACATGGGATTGAGTCAACAATGATGCTCAACCTGCTTTCTTCCTCCAGCAGATTGCATGTCACCAGGATATTATCAGGGATGGAATATTTCAGCGATGAGCAGAGGCTGGATCAGCTGGGTTATTTATTTCCTTGGGCCACTGGAAGCTGAGGGTGGGGGGAGGGTTGAGAACCTTTAGATGTGTACAAGTATTTCAGGGGAACAGATAAGGTAGATGGTGCTTGATCCTGGTGTTTTGTGATCCAGAGGTTCAGAAGTCAAAAATGAGGCATAAAACTTACTAATTACTTGCAAGAGCAGGGAATGGACAGAATGGACAGAATGAAGGGAGAGAGAGGGGACAACTCAGGGTCATCCTGTACAAACACAAAATAATCTGCAGATGCTGGGATCAAAGCATCACTCACAACACGCTGGAGGAACTCAGCAGGTCGGGCAGCATCCGTGGAAATGATGAGTCGATGTTTCGGGCCGGAACCCTTCGTCAGGACTGAAGAGGGAAGGGGCAGAGGCCCTATAAAGAAGGTGGGGGAGGGTGGGAAGGAGAAGACTGGTAGGTCCAGGTGAAAAACCAGTAATTTGAAAGACAAAGGGATAGGGGAGGGGAAGCAGGGAGGTGATAGGCAGGAAAACAATGGGTAGTAGAAGGAGGTGGAACCATGAGGGAGGTGATAGGCAGCTGGGGGAGGGGGCAGAGTGAAATAGGGATAGAGGAAGGGAGGGGAAGGGAATTACTGGAAGTTGGAGAATTCTATGTTCATACCAAGGGGTTGGGCCTGAGTTTAGCCTCATCATGGCAGTAGAGGAGGCCCTGTATGGACATATCTGAATGGGAATGGGAAGCAGAGTTGAAGACACTGGGTTGGCACTGGTTAGTGCAACACTGTTAAAGCACCAGCAAGTCGGGTTCAATTCCTGTCGCTGCCTGTAAGGAGTTTGTACGTTTTCCCCATGATCGTGTGGTTTTCCCCTGGGCGCTCCATTTTCCACACATAATCCAAAGACATATGGGTTAGTAGGCTTATTGGTCATATGGGTGTAATCAATCAATGAATAAACTAGCTGAAACTAACAAGGTAACAACATTCCAGCAATAACAATTAACTAATTAAAATTAATAGATTCAAGTGACATGACATCTGCTGCAGAAAAAGGTAAGAAGCATCTCTGAGGGGTAATAACTGTTTCTGTACCTGGTGGTGTGAGTCCTGAAGCTCCTGTACCTCCTTCGTGATAGAAGCAGTGAGAAGAGTGCATGCCCTCCATGGTAGGGGTCCTTGATGATGGATGCTGCTTTCCTGCGACAATGTTTCATATACGTATGCTCAATGGTGGAGAGGGTTTTATAAGGCATTGGTGAGGTTGCTCTTGGAGTATTGTGAACAGTTTTGGGCCCTATATCTAAGAAAATGTGCGCTGACATTGGGCAGAGTTCAAAGGTGGTTCATGAAAATGATTCGGGGATTGAAAGGCTTGTCATGTCAAATGTTGAAAGGCCTAGATAGAGTGGTGTAGAGAGGATGTTTCCAATGGTGGGGGAGTCTTAAGACTAGAAGACGTGACCTCAGAATAGAGGGACGTCCATTTAGAATGGAGATGAGGAGGAATTTCCTTAGTCAGAGAGTGGAGAATCTGGGGAATTTGTTGCCACAGGTGAATATGAAGGCCAAGTCATTGGGTATATTTAAAGCAAAGGTTGATAAATTCTTGATTGGTCAGGGCATGAAGGTATATGGGGAGCAGGCAGAAGATTAGGGCTGAGAGGAAAATGGATCCGCCTTGACGAGATGGTGGAACAGGCTCAATGGGCAAAAAGGCCTATTTCTGCTCCTACATCTTATGGTCTTGGGGCTTTACCCGTGAGAGTCTGGGCCTTATCCATTATTTATGTCAGATTTTCTTTTCAAGGTTATTGGTGTTTCCATACCAGGATATGATGCAGCCAGACATTATACTTCCCACTCCACATCTATAGAAGATTGTCAAAGTTTCAGATGTCACGCCGAATCTCTGCATACTCCGAAGGAAGTAGAGGCGCTGATGTGCTTTCTTCATAATTGTACTTAAGTGCTGGGCCCAGGAATGGTCCTCCAAAATAGTAACACAGAGGAGTTTAAAGTTGCTGTATCCTTCCACCTCTAATCCTCTGATCAAAACTGGCTCATGGACCTCTGGTTTCTTGCTCCTGAAGTCAATAATCATCTCCTCGGTCTTGCTGACATTGAGTGAAAGGATGTTGTTGTGGCACCATTCAGTCAGATTTTCATTCTCCCTCCTATAGGCTGATTTGTCACCAGCTTTGATTCAGCCTACAACAGTGGTGTTGTCAGCAAACTTGAATATGGCATTGAAGCTGTACTTAGCCATAAGAACAAAGTGATTAGAGCAGGGAGATAAACACACAGCCTTGTGTGCTGATGGAGATCATGGAGGAGATGTTGTTGCCAATCCGAACTGACTGGGCTCTGAATTAGATTAGATTCGATTAGATTCAACTTTATTGTCATTGTCTGAGTACAGATACAAGGCCAATGAAATGCATTTAGCATCTGACCAGAAATGCAAAGAATAGTGTTATTTACAAAATAACTGCGAATAAAAAAGTGCTACAGCACACAAATATAAAAGTACTGAGACAGTACAATATGGATGCAATACTGCTTAGCGTTGTGATGAGAGGTTCAGCAGTGTCACAGCCTCAGGGAAGAAGCTCTTCCTGTGCCTGCTGGTGCGGGAGCGGAGGCTCCTGTAACACCTACCGGATGGGAGGAGAGTAAAAGTCCATGGCTAGGGTGAGATGCATCCCTGATAATGCTTTTTGCCCTGCCCTGAAAGTGAGGAAATCAAGGATCTAATTGCACAAGGATATATTGAGGCCAAGGTCTGGGAGTTTATTGATTAGTTTTGAGGGGATGATGGTATAGAATGCCAAGCTAAGGTCAGTAAAGAGCTTCCTGACATATGCATCATTGCTGTCCAAATGTTCAGGGTTGAGTGAAGAGCCAGTGAGATGGCATCTGCAGTGAAACTCTTCCTCCGGTAGGCAAACTGGAGTGGATCTAAGTCACTTCTCAGATAGAAGTTGATAAGGTTCATCTCCAACTTCTCGAAACACTTCATCACTGCAGATATAAGTGATACTGATGATAATCATTGAGGCAGTTTCATCCCACAGTCCAAAGGTGTACCAGGTAGGTTAACTGGTCATCGTAAATTGTCCTGTGAGTAGGTTAGGGTTATTCAGGGTTGTCGGTGGTTGCTGGGGTGACAGGTCTGAAAGGGCCTACTCTGCACTGTATCACTACATAAGATAAAATTTAAGAATACAAGCAAGCATTGGAAAGTTAAACCTCAAGAAAATACCAGAAAAATTACAATTCTACATTCTAATCCAACAATGGCAGGAAACCTTTTCCCCAAACGAGGGGGCTTAGGTTCAGGGTAAGGGGCAAATGGTTCTGGAGGGACCCGAGAAGAATTTTTTTCACCCAGAGTATGGCTGGAATAGGGAAGATGAAAGAGAGAGGTATTCTCATGATTTTTAATAAGGATCTTGATAAGCAATTGAATTATAAAGACACAGGAGACTAAGATCAATTGAGATTAGTATAGAAAGTTACAATGGTCAGCGTGAACATGATGGGACACATAGCTTCTTCCTGTGTTCAGTTCAAGTTTGATTGACATCCAATCATACACACCTATACAGCTAAAAAAACATTACGTCTCTGGGGCCAGGGTGCAAAGCACAGACCATACAGTCACACACAGCACGCAGACTTACGATAGCACATACAGTCATAAAGTGATATTGCCACAAGTCCCTGAGTGACGTGGCCTGAAGGTTGATGGTGCATGGGAAGTTGTCCTGGAGCCACGTTTCTGCAAGAACAAGTATGCAGCAGTTGCTCATCTCACACTGAGTCAGTTCAGAGACTAAGGCAATCCAGCTTGTCTTCCGGAGAGCGAACACTGGAGAGCAGCACCGATGGGACAGCCAGCCTGCAGGGGCCAACTCGCAATCCAGCACTGATTCCAGCATGCTTGCTGTGCTTCTGTTCTCTCCCACACTGCCTCCGGTCCTGGGTGGCTGTAACAGGCAATGCCATGGTATGACGTCCCGGTTCACACAACAACCAAGGTCATGCACCTCCCCTACCATCAGTCTCACTGAGGAACCAAAAAACCCGACTTGCAGTATTTATTATTACCAATGTCCAACAGGGTCTTGCAACCACAAGAAAAGCAATTAAGACACACAGAGTGCTGTATTGCTCTGTAACCCCATGAAAAATATATCTCTTCATCAACTTCAACGCAAGGAAAGGAGTTTTGAAGTGCTTTTCCCTGGTAGGCTTCCAGCGTTTTTATAGAACAAAGGTGCTTCACAGCTGAATGAGCACAGACACTATACTGCAGTGATGCCTGCCTTTGAATGTGATTCAAGTTCCTGCGTCTGAGCCAGTGGGTAGTGGGTTCAAGTCCCACTCCAGAAGCTTGCATACAAATACCTTTGCTGGTGCTTCACTACAGTAAGGAGGGAAGTGATTTCTTCTGAATGAAACGAAAATGTGGCTCTGCTTTGAAAGAATATCATTGTTCCTGAGAAAGCAGGTTCGGTACTGAAAGGATATTCTCGTCATAGAACATTACAGCACTGTAGCTGGCCCTTTGGCCCATTTAATCCATTTAATCCACACTGATCCACACAGTTCAAGTTTTATTGTCATTCAACCATACAAGAATACAGCTGAATACAGTGTGTTTCCAGGCAAAGGCGCATAACGCAGTGCCAGCAACACACAGCACACAGCAAATAGCACATATAGTTACAATAGCAGAAAAATGTACTGTCACAAAAACAAATAGCACAAGTCTCTTCAGATTGATGGTGCATTGGGATGTTGTCCTGGTCCAGCTTGTCTTCCACCGAGCAAACACTGGAGGGCAGTAGCAATGGGAGGGGCTATCCCCCAATCCAGTATGGACTCCAGCATGCTACAGAGGCGCCTGCTCTCTCCCATGCTGCCTCGGCATCTCCTCCCCGGGGTGGTTGCAACAGACGCCTCTGAAGCACGAGGGCCTGCACCTCAGCAACAGTCCTCCAAAGTGCTGTCTCCAAAACCATTGCGAGGAACCTAAAATAACATGCAGCCGCAGAGCAGCTCTGACTCTTGGGCCCATGACCTGCTCAAGGTGGAGAAGGTACGTAGGGTTCATACTGAGGAGCTTCAGGCCATGCAGAAGGAGGTCACAGAAGTCCTATGAAAGGAGTGGAAGGAGCACAGCCCTTCATAAAATACCCTGCTACGAAGAAACAGGAGACAACAGATGCTGGAATCTGGAGCAACAATCTTCTGGAGGAACTTATTTGGTCAAGCAGCACCTAACGGGAGAAGTGATGGTAGGAAGAGGAATTGTCCTGATACAGCCATAGAATCATAGAACACCCCAGCACAAAAGTAGACCATTCAGCCCATCTAGTTCATGCCAAACTGTTATTCTGCCTAGTCCCTTTGACCTGCACTTGGACCATAGTCATCTACATACTTCTCCTTAATGTTGCAATTGAACCCGCAACCACTGCCTCCACTGGCTCTCTTGCACCACCCTCTGAACAAAGAAGTTCCCCTTAGACACTCCTCCTTTCACCCTTAACCCATGACCTCTAGTTTCACTCTCACCCAACCTCATTCTTCTGCCTTCTCCCCATAATTCCACAATACTCCAGCTAAGGACTAGCCCATGATTTGAAAAACTCCAGGAAATATTTCTTGGAGCTCGTTTTCTTTTTTTATATATCTTTTTAGCTCGTTGATTCTTTTTATCCTTTTTATCACTCCCCCAGTCTCAAACAGATTTTATGAGAGATTTCAAATTGGTATAGGCAGGCAGAATTTAAACCGTCTCTTCGGATGTTTCTGATTGCCCTGAAGGAGTGAGGCAAAAGTCCACACCATCAGAATGCCAAGCAACAATCCTTCACTTGTTCCAGCAGTTCAGTGAACCTACCGCCAACAGGAACAGTTATCATAGCAGGAACTTGGGTTAACTATTCGCTTCTCAACCAGCAGTCTAACTATATCTAGGGAAAAGATTTATTTTTAAAGTACAAACGTTTGTAGGTTAAGCAATAACATTGCTTTTCTCCTTCAAATACCACTCTGTTAAGGATAGATAGGGAAACATTAACATCGACTTATTTTACTCTCTCACTCTCTCTCTCTCTCTCTCTCTCTCTCTCTCTCTGGTTAGTTTTCCTTCATTTTCATAGTTTTCCGAAGGGCCTGTGTTGTGCTGCAGGTTTCTATGTTTTCTATGTTTCTATTCTCACTCATTCTTCCCTCTCACTCTCATTCTCATTCTCTCTTTCCCTCCCTCTCCCTCTGCCTCACTCTTCTTTCTCTTTCTGTGTCTCCATAGAAGGAAAGATTTAAAAGACCGGGCTTGTGCTCGTTTGAGTTTGGAAGACCGAGCGGTGATCTCAGTGAGCTGTGCAAGATGGAGGTGTGATGTGGTGTCATTGGCGAAGAGTTAACTTGACCTGAGAGAGCAGACGTGGCATTGATTTATCCCCTGCTGGTCACTCACTCCCTCCTGAAAGCCCTGAATAATTTGTTTTACATCACCATCACTAAAGTTCAGAGTGGGGAGATTGGCAGCACAGAATCAGAGCAGCATGGCAGGGAATCAGGCCCTTTGGCCCATCTCACTTCTGCTGACCATGATGCTCATCTGAGCTAGTCCCATTTACCTGTGTCCCTCAACACCTTCCCTCTGTATCAGTGCAAATGCCCTCTGAACTGAGAGTTCCGAATGTGTCTTTTCTTGTAAAAATTGTTTATAACCAATGTGCAACTTGTGCTTTTCTTGTGAGTGCTAAGTATCTGGGTATCTGTGTATCTGTGTATCTGGGTATCTGGGTATCTGATGTATCTGTGTATCTGGGTATCTGTGTATCTGATGTATCTGGGTATCTGGGTATCTGGGTATCTGTGTATCTGATGTATCTGGGTATCTGTGTATCTGTGTATCTGATGTATCTGGGTATCTGTGTATCTGTGTGTCTGTGTATCTGTGTGTCTGTGTATCTGTGTATCTGATGTATCTGGGTATCTGTGTATCTGTGTATCTGTGTATCTGTGTATCTGATGTATCTGGGTATCTGGGTATCTGGGTATCTGTGTATCTGATGTATCTGTGTATCTGTGTATCTGATGTATCTGGGTATCTGTGTATCTGTGTATCTGATGCATCTGTGTATCTGTGTATCTGGGTATCTGATGTATCTGGGTATCTGTGTATCTGGGTATCTGTGTATCTGATGTATCTGATGTATCTGGGTATCTGATGCTCTGGGCCAGTGATGCTGCTGCAATTTTTCATTGCACCTGTGCAGATGATAATAAACCAGAGTTTAATATCCCATAATATGTCTTTGCAACACAAAATTTTGTTGTTTCTGTAAGACAACCTGCACCCACATGAGTGTATAAACACACACATACAGACATACAGACACACACACACACACACATACACAGACATACAGACACACACACTCACACATACACACACAGACACACACACTCACACACACACACACTCACACATACACACACACACACACAGAGTTATTGGTTGGTCAGGGTCGACCATAGATGTTGCCTCCTAGCAGTATACATGATAAGCAAGCCAAGGCAGTACAACACCTTATATTCCGTCTGGGTAGCCTCCAACCTGATGGCATGAACATCGACTTCTCTAACTTCCGCTAATGCCCCACCTCCCCCTCGTACCCCATCTGTTACTTATTTTTATACACACATTCTTTCTCTCACTCTCCTTTTTCTCCCTCTGTCCCTCTGAATATACCCCTTGCCCATCCTCTGGGTCCCCCCCCTTGTCTTTCTTCCCGGACCTCCTGTCCCACGATCCTCTCGTGTCCCATTTGCCTATCACCTGTCCAGCTCTTGGCTCCATCCCTCCCCCTCCTGTCTTCTCCTATTATTTTGGATCTCCCCCTCCCCCTCCCCCTCCAAATTTCAAATCCCTTACTCACTCTTCCTGCAGTTAGTCCTGACGAAGGGTCTCGGCCTGAAACGTCGACTGCACCTCTTCCTACAGATGCTGCCTGGCCTGCTGCGTTCACCAGCAACTTTTATGTGTGTTGCTTGAATTTCCAGCATCTGCAGAATTCCTGTTGTCAAGGCAGTACAATATGGAGGGCAAGCTGGCGTCCATGCACCAGGCTACCCCTCCCCACACAGCTGATGAATCCAAAGGAATGGCAGAGGCTGGTACAGTTTGGCATCAGCAGCATCTTCAGGAACATAGAACATAGAAATCTACACCACATTTCAGGCCCTGCCTAGAAGTTCTCTATTTCACAACTCCATGTACCATTCTAAGGGTCTCCTAAAAGACCCTATTGTATCCGCTTCCACCACCATCGCCAGCAGTCCATTCCATGCACCCACCACCCTCCGCGTGGAAAACTTACCTCCGACATCCCCCTTGTACCTGCTTCCAAGCACATTAAAACTACGCCCCCTCACATTAGTCATTTCTGCCCTACGCCCCCTCACGTTAGTCATTTCTGCCCTGGGAAAAAGCCTCTGGCTATCCACATAGTCAATGCCTCTCATCATCTGGAGTTACCAGTCAGTGTTGAACGCAACAAAGGACTGCCTTAGAGACTCCAGCTCCATTTTTTCCTCAGGGTTTACTCTTGAAGCCTTCCCCATGAGTGGGTGTAGCCACAAGGCAGCAGAGGTTTGAGATCAAAGTTTTCCTTTTCCTATATGAGCTGCCAACATAGCTAACGAGCCCTATCTGCCCGAAACGATTGGTGTTAAGGTGTCTGTAACCCACCTTTGCCTCTTCTCCTGTCAGTAGATACGGTTCCATCAGGCTTAGTAGCTAAGCCACATGCGAAGGCCAGGAGCTGGTCTTGGTTGTCAGGAGCTATTTGAGACACACATCTTTTGGAGCATTTAATACGTAGTGGGAGTGCTTATCCCCTCTACAACAACCTTAAAGATCCATAAACACACACACACACACACACACACACACACACACACACACACACACATAAAAGAAAGAGGCAGAAACCAGAATAAGAAGGTTGGGGGAGGGGAAGAGTACCAGTACCAGTTGGCAGGTGAGACCAAGTGAGGGGGTGGGTCAGGGGTGGCAGGGTGGGGAGTGGGGTTTAATGAAATAAGAAACTAGGGGATGTTAGATGGAAGAACTAAGGACTAAAATAGAAGGAATCTGATAGTAGCGGACAGTGGAACATTAAAGAAAGGGAAGAAGAAGGGAACCAGAGGGAGGTAATAGGCCAGTGAGGAAAAGAGAAGGGGTGAGAGGGGAATGAAAATGGGGAATGGAAGGACAGAGAGAGGGGAGCAGTAAGATAACTGTCAGAAAATGGAGAAATCGATGTTCATGTCATCGGTTTCTGCCCTTCTGGAACCCCATAATTAAGAAATATTCCATTCAATTTGTAGATAAGTGTTAATCAATCAGATAGCCTGGGTTCAAATATTCCAATTACAGAGAACTTTACAGAATCACACAGAATTGTAATTACTAAGGGATAAACTAGCTGTGACATACACATACTGTGACTGCTAGGAAAGATACTAAACAGTTACATGTGTATAAATAGTTATTTAAAACACAAGCAGGCATAAAATTAAAGAACATGACAAATATACAGTTTAATGCAACAGAGCTAAGAGTTCAATTCCAATGCCATCTGTAAGGAGTCTGTACGCTCTCCCCATGTACTGCACAGGTTTTCTCCGGGTGCTCTGGTTTCCTCCCACAATTCAAAGATGTATCAGTTAGTAGATTAATTGGCCATTATAAATTGCCCAGTGATTAAGCTAGTGTTAAATAGATGGGCTGCTGGGCAGAGTGGCTCATTTTGCCAAAAGGGTCTGTTCCATTCTGTATCTCTAAATAAATAAACAAACAAACAAATAAGTCCTTTCAATAATCTTATCACACTTGCCTCAACCACCTTTCCTGGCAGCCTATTTCTTTCACTCCAATATCCTCTGGTTTAATAATTTGCCCCTCAAATCCCCACCACTCTCACCTGAAACCTGTGCTCTCCAGTTTTTCTGGGTTCCTTTTCGCTCTCTTGAGAGTTCCTGAAATAGGGAGACTGTAATGGAAATAAAATTCCTTTATACTCTTTTTCTAATTGCCTCAGTCATCTCATAATACTTTTATGTGACACACAACACAGCAAATCATTGGCATATGAAGATAAATCCTGTTGACAATTTTACACCAAGTTGTTCAGCTGATATATAGATGTATGTTTTCTAATACTCCACCACTCTTTATCTGAATTCAATAATTCCTGCCACCCATCTTCAATCGGTATCAAATCTTAACTCTTGCATTATCCAGAGCTGTCCCAGGCAAACAGCATCCATCATCAGGGATCCCCATCACCTAGCCAGGTTCTCTTCTCACTGCTGCCATCAGGAAGGAGGTGCAGGAGCCTCAGGACCCACACCACCAGGATCAGGAACATTTATTACCCCTCAACCATCAGGCTCCTGAACCAGGGGGGATAACTTCACTCCACTTCACTTCCCCATCATTGAACTGTTCCCACAACCAATAAACTCACTTTCAAGGACTCTTCATCTCAAGTTCTCAATACTTAAGCTTATTTATAATAATAATTATTATTATTGTTGTTATTCTTTTCTTTATTTGCTTATTTATTTTATTCTTATCATTTCTTTCTTTTGTTTATACACAACTTACTGTCTCTTGCGCACTGGCTGTCTGCTCTGTTGGGTATGGTCTTCCATTGATTCTATTAAGTTTCTTGGATTTATTGAGAATGCCCACAAGAAAATGAATCTCAGGGTTGTACATGGTGACATATATATGCATTGATAATAAAATTACTTTGCGTTTTGAACTTTATTAAGCACACCATTGTAATTGAACTTTGTATTACCACAAGGACCACCACTTGCTTACATAATGTATTGCTTGCTGATTGTATTTAACATGGTAACATGGTTGTGTACCATACCAACATACAAAAAACTGAGTAGTTAGGACTTTATTCCCTGGAACGCAGAAGAATGAGGGGAGATCTTATAGAGATATACAAAATGAAGGGTATTGATAGAGTGAGGTGGCAGGGTGGAGATACATCTCTACCAAAGGCAGTGTAAGGTGCTCCTTCCCTCCGCTAGCCTGCAGGTCACCCTTGGGTAAGGTGCAGCATGAGGAGGAATTTCTTTCGCCAGAGGGTGGTGAATCTGTGGAATTCTCTGCCGCAGGCAGCTGTGGATCCCAAGTCCGTATGTATATTTAAGGCAGAGGTTGATAGATCCTTGACTGGTCAGGGCGTGAAGGGAGATGGGGGGAAAGGCAGGAGATTGCGGTTGAGAGGCAAAATGGGTCAGCCATGATGAAACAGCAGAGCAGACTCAATGGGCCAAATGGCCTAATTCTCCTCCTATGTCTTATGGTCTTAGGGTCTTTTATATGTACTTTTATAATAAACTTATTTTGAACTTAGAACCTCTTGAACTTTGATAGGTTTAAACAGTCAAAATTTTTTCCCAAGATGGGGTGCTGTTTAGTGTGGCTGTTAATGCAATTCTTTACAGCGCCAGTTGTAAGATCGGGGTCCAATTCACGCTGCTCTCTGTAAGGAGTTTGCACGTTCTCCCCATGACTGCATGGGTTTCCTCTGGGTGCTCCAGTTTCCTCCCACATTCCAAAGATGTACAGTGAGGGCTAATGAGTTGCCAGCATACTATGTTGGGGCTGGAAGCATGGCGACACATGCAGGGTGCTCAGCAGAACCCTCACTGATTTGATTTGATGTAAATTTCACTGTATGTTTCGTTGTACGTGGGCAAGCTGACCAGAACTGCCATAACAGTGAGGGTAAGCAAAGTTTTCAAAGTTAACTTCCTCCGTTTTATACTCAGTATGTGAATATATTGCATTCTTCTCTGGTCGTCCCATTCTAGGAGAAATGTGGAGGCTCTGTTGAGGGTGCAGAGGGGGTTCAGCAGCATGCCGCTTAGTTTGGAGAGTTTGTGCTATGAAGAGAGGTTGGAGAACATTGGGTTGTTTACTCTGGATCAGTGGCGTCCGAGGGGAGACCTGATAGATGATCATGAGAGGCAACTCAGCCCAGATATCTAATACTAGAGGGCATTCATTTGAAGTGAGAGGGGGTAAGTCCAAAACAGAAGTGAGGGGCAAGTTTTTCACACAGAAAGTGGAAGGTAGCTGGAATGGGCCGTGTGGTGTGGAGGTAGCACAAGCTCACCTCTCAGCTTGTACTTCTCCCCCTCTCCCCACTGTCTTCATCTGCCTTCTTTCCCCTTCCCTTCTAGCTCAGGTGTAGGGTCTCAGCCCGAAATGCCAACTGTTTATTCCCCTCCATTGATGCTGCCTGACCTGCTGAGTTCCTCCAACTTTTTGTGTGCAGTTGTCTGGATTTCCAGTGCTTGCCGAATCTTCTGTGTTTATGATTAACTAATCTCTTGAGCTGTTAGTGATGTCCTGAGTGTGTGGGAGCACACAGCAGACTGTAAATCACCTCTCCCACTGCTTCTAGTCATTCGCCTTCATGGGCTTTGCTGATTATTATCATTGCTTTTTTTCTCTCTCGAAACAAAACTCCTTGAGTGACATCTCATGAATGCTATCTGAAGAAGCCTGTAGCCCTTATTAAGTCTTTTCAGAGGCAGGAGAGAGGTATCAGTGCTCCCAGCTAAGGTGGCATCGCTTGACAAATGGATGAGGTGACCTCTGGGAGGAGAAAGGGCAGGCCTGATGTTGCGCGATTGTGTCTTCTCTTGTCACAGGAAGCCAGACTGATCTCTCAGCAACATCTCCTCCGCCTGCTGTCTGCACATTAAGCGAACACACAAAAGAGGCAACACCTAATCAAGACCAAAGATCCATGCAATTGTACACCATGGTAACAGACCCAACCCGGTTACAGAAACTGCTTTAATATCAAAACCTGTTTCTACACATATATCAAGCACAGAATTTTAGAACCAAACCACCATTGGAATTTTGGTAATTTGCTATCAAAGGCTACGCTTTCAAATTAATTGTCATGGGAATATATTCCTAGAGTATAAGTACAATGAAAATTAAAATCAAGGTTCACAATAAATTTATTATCATAGTACGTATACGTCACCATATGCTGCCCTACGAATAATTTTCTTGCAGGCATTCACAGTAGAACAAAGAAACACAATAGAATCAATGAAGAATTGTACATAACCAAAGATCATATAAATATAATTGCGAAGAAAACACAACAGCATCTCTATTTCCTCAGCAGTCTGTAGGGATTCAGCATCTCATCAAAAACCTCGGCAAACTTCTATAGATGTGTGGTGGGAAGTGTGCTGACCAGCTGCATTACAGCTTGGTATGGGAACTCCAATGCCTATCAGTGGACAATCCTACAGAAGGTAGAGGATTCAGCCAGTACATCACAGGTAAAAAACCCTCCCACTCATTGAAACATCACCGTAGAAAAGCTGCATCCACCATCTTCCTCCCAGGTTTCCTGTTACCCTTGGACATGACGGATAACCACCAAATAAACAAAATCAGTACAGACACCTAGTGCAGATAATGAACTGCCTTCAGACAATGCTTTCAATGATTGCATCCTCCAAATCCTCTTTCTGTTGTAACATTCAAGATGATTGTTGATACCTTCAAATTCTTTGCGGTTCTCAACTTATTGAAGTAGTGAAATCTTTTCATTTTCACTCTCGGCCGTTCCTGGCATCTCTGAAGCACCTTCAATTACTCCAAAAGACTGAGGTTTGGTAAAAATACTGAAAGGCTTTTATTCGCTGTACAATATGACCTCCACAGTGAGTGTCTGCCCCCGGACTGAGGGGGAGGGGCAAGGCGAACACCTTTATACAGGACTCTGTGGGAGGAGCCACAGGGGCAGTCAGCAGAGGGGTGTGTCCAGACAGGTAACCGAGTTACAACATATATACATGGTTTACCACATTCACCCCTTTTTTTTTTTAAAAAAGAGTCCCGCGGGGTGAAGTGACTGACAATATTTACAAGAAGTATATTTACAGGTTAAGTCTATCAGGCGGTCGAGTCCGTCGCTGTGATCTACGTAGCACCGGCGATGGCAGTTGTGCTGGCTCCGGCCTGACTTCAGGTGCCAGCACGTTAGGCGTCGGTAATCCCTCGTGCGTGTGTGTCGCGCCCGGTATGGGAGTGTCGTGTGGTGTCTGTATAGGGTTTGGGGTGCACGGTGTCTCGTAGGTACATACATTGGTGGGTACGGGGTCAATAGTCACCACGGAGTGTTCAGGGTAGGGGCCCGGAGCTCCTGCGGGCACCAGATCGCGGATGGAGACAGTGTCCTCCTGCCCATCAGGTAAAACCACGTAGGCATACTGGGGGTTCACATGAAGTAAGTGAACCCTCTCGACTATCGGGGAGTATTTATTGCTCCTCGCATGTTTCCAGAGCAACACTGGCCCCGGGGACGTCAGCCAAGTTGCTAGGGTGGTTCCAGTGGTCGATTTTCTGGGAAAAGAAAAGAGCCGCTCATGAGGGGTGGCATTGGTGGCTGTGCATAACAGGGAGTGGATGGAGTGGAGTGCCTCGGGAAGGACCTCCTGCCAGCGGGAGACCGGCAGTCCCTTTGACCTGAGGGCTAAGAGTGTGGCTTTCCACACTGTGCCATTCTCCTTCTCTACCTGTCCATTCCCCCGGGGATTATAGCTCGTGGTCCTACTGGTTGCAATTCCCCTAGCCAGTAGATATTGGCGCAGCTCGTCACTCATAAACGAGGACCCTCTGTCACTGTGGATATAGCATGGGTATCCGAACAGAGTGAAGAGCTTGCGCAGGGCTTTTATAACTGACGTGGTAGTGGTTCGGGGCAGGGGATAGCGAAGGGGAACCGCGAGTACTCGTCAATTACGTTAAGGAAGTACACATTGCGGTCGGTGGAGGGAAGGGGGCCCTTAAAGTCAACACTCAGTCGCTCAAAGGGGCGGGTGGCCTTGATGAATGGTGCCTTTTCGGGTCGGTAGAAGTGCGGTTTGCACTCTGCGCAGACTTGGCAGTCCCTGGTCATCATCCTGATCTCCTCAAGGGAGTAAGGCAGGTTCCGGGCTTTCACGAAGTGGAAAAGCCGGGTGACTCCCGGGTGGCAAAGGTCTACATGTAGGGCGTATAGCCGGTCGATCTGCGCGCTGGCGCATGTTCCCCGGGATAGGGCATCGGAGGGCTCGTTGAGCTTCCCAGGCCTGTACATGATGTCATAGTTGTAGGTGGAGAGTTCGATTCTCCACCTCAGAATTTTGTCATTTTTGATTTTGCTCCGCTGCTGATTATTAAACATGAATGCGACTGAGCGCTGGTCAGTTAGCAGGGTGAACCTTTTGCCGGCAAGATAGTGCCTCCAGTGCCTTATAGCTTCCACTATGGCCTGGGCCTCTTTCTCTACCGCAGAGTGCCGAATTTCAGGGCCTTGAAGGGTACGGGAGAAGAACGCCACTGGTCTTCCTGCCTGGTTGAGGGTAGCAGCCAGCGCAAAGTCGGAGGCGTCACTCTCTACTTGGAAGGGAATGGCCTCATCCACCGCATGCATTGCTGCTTTGGCAATGTCCCCTTTTATGCGGTTGAAGGCCGCGTGTGCCTCGGCATTGAGGGGGAATGTGGTGGACTTGACCAGGGGGCGGGCCTTGTCTGCATAGTTAGAGACCCATTGGGCGTAATACGAAAAGAAGCCCAGGCACCTTTTGAGGGCTCTGAGGGTATTGGGAAGAGGGAGTTCCAACAAGGGGCGCATACGGTCGGGGTCAGGGCCAATGACTCCATTCTCCATGACACACCCAAGGATAGCAAGTTGGGTGGTCCTAAATACACACTTGTCCTTGTTATAGGTGAGGTTGAAAGATTTGGCCGCTTGGAGAAATTTTTGGAGGTTGTCGTCGTGATCCTGCTGGTCGTGACCGCAGATGGTGATGTTATCCAGATATGGAACGTGGCCTTCAGTTGGCACTGGTCCACCATCCGGTCCATTGCCCTCTGGAAGACAGATACACCATTCGTGACACCAAAGGGGACGCACAGGAATTGATAAAGCCTGCCGTCCGCCTCGAAGGCAGTGTAAGGGCGGTCCTCCCGGCGGATGGGGAGCTGATGGTAAGCGGATTTTAGGTCTATGGTCGAGTACACCTTGTACTGAGCTATCTGATTGACCATATCCGCGATGTGGGGTAGAGGGTACGCGTCGAGCTGCGTGAACCTATTGATGGTCTGGCTATAGTCCACGACCATCCTATTCTTCTCCCCGTTCCGAACAACCACCACCTGGGCCCTCCAAGAACTTGTGCTTGCCTCAGTGACCCCCTCCCTGAGCAGCCGCTGCACCTCCGACTTAATGAAAGCTCTGTCCCCCGCGCTGTACCTCCTGCTTTTAGTTGCCACAGGTTTACAGTCCGGGGTCAGGTTGGCGAACAGCGGTGGGGGAGGGATCCTGAGGGTGGAGAGGCCGCAAGTGGTGTCGGTAGTGTGGCAGTTGGCATGATGTTGGGTGGGATGCACGGGTCGGTGTGTATGTGTGGTCAGTAGTGGGGTACGTGACATATCTCTACAAAACAGGGGATTTATGACAGTAATTGGCGGGAGGGGCCCATCATATTTCATTGTCACACTTTTCAGGTGGCTCTGGAAGTCCAACCCCAACAGCACAGGGGCACACAGTTGAGGCAAGACCAGTAACATAAAGTCCCGATATTCTGTGCCCTGCACCACTAGTGTCACTACACAACCCCCGACCCGCATGTCTGTTGTATGCGACCTGGAGGCCATGGTGACCCTCCGACTTACCAGCTGTATCATGAGTCCACAATGCTGCACCGTGGCCGGGTGGATAAAACTCTCCGTGCTGCCTGTGTCAAACAGGCAGTTTGTCCTATGTCCCTCCACCAGGATGTCCATCATTGACCTTGCGAGCTGGTGGGGAGCGCTTTGGTCGAGGGTCACGGAAGCCAGGGTGGGGTCGCTGTCTTGGTCTGGCGCGGTGGGGTGGCCCATGAGCATCTGTTGGTCGTAGGCGGTGGGAGGTGGCGCCGACCAAGATGTCCGCCCCCATGTCTCGCACGTGGTGGCGGCCCCCATGTCTCGCACGTGGTGGCGGCGTGCAGGGGAGATGGCCGCCCCCATGTCTCGCACGTGGTGGCAGTGTGCAGGGAAGATGGCGGCCCCCATGTCTCGCACGTGGTGGTGGCGTGCAGGGAAGATGGCGGCCCCCATGTCTCGCACGTGGTGGCAGTGTGCAGGGAAGATGGCGACCCCCACGTCTGCTCGATCCCGCTCGCGGTTTTGACTTACAGACCTTGGCGAAGTGGCCCTTCTTTCCGCAGCTGGAACAGGTAGCTTGTCGGGCCGGGCAGCGTTTCCGGGGGTCCTTCTCGAGTCCACAGAAGTAGCACTTCGCGGACTCACGACTGGCTGCAGCCGAGGTCGATTCGCCGGCGGGTTGCGGGGTCTGCGGCGCCCACGAGGCCATCGGGGGATCGCGTGCCTGGAGAGCCTCGGAGTTATGCAGAGCGGCCTCCAACGTATCAGCCAGCTCGACCGCCGAACTTAGGGTAAGATCGGCTTTTTCCAGCAGCCGCTGGCGCACGTACACTGACCTGGTCCCCATAACGAAGGCGTCTCTCACTAGGAGTTCTGCATGCTGCGCCGCCGTCAGCTCCTGGCAATTGCAGACCCGCACGAGTGTCTGTAGGGCCCGGACAAACTCAGCACTCGATTCCCCGGACCGTTGTTGCCGTGTCGCTAAGCGATGCCGAGCATAGACGCTGTTTATCGGCCGCAGGTATTGTCTTTTGAGTGCGGTCATCACGCCGTCGTAGTTCGGCTGGTCTCTGATCAGCGAATAGACCCGTGGACCGACCCTGGAGAGTAGAACTCTGCGCTTCGCTACGGGGTCGGTCGCTTTAATCTCCTCTAGATACGCTTCGAAGCAGGCCAGCCAGAGTTCGAAAGCGTTTCCAGCTTCAGGTGTTTGTGAATTGAGGTCTAATTTTTCTGGTCTCAGGGACTGTTCCATGTTTTAAAACGTACAGCGAATAAAATTGAAGCACCTTCAATTACTCCAAAAGACTGAGGTTTGGTAAAATACTGAAAGGCTTTTATTCGCTGTACAACACGACCTCTCAGTGAGTGTCTGCCCCCAGACTGGGGAGGGGCAAGGCGAACACCTTTATACAGGATTCTGTGGGAGGAGCCACAGGGGCAGTCAGCAGAGGGGTGTGTCCAGACAGGTAACCCAGTTACAACATATATACATGGTTTACCACAATCTCCAAGCCTGAATGTTTGAAGCTGCAGTGAGGGAAACAGTTCTGAATTGTCTTACGGCTTATTACTTGGCAACTATCAGTGACAAAAATCACAGCTGTTTGAACACAAGCACATGCGGAGATTCGGCATGTCGTCAAAAACCTTGGCAAATTTATATAGATGTGTGGTGGAAAGTGTGCTTACAAGTAGCAATTCGGCCTGGAATGGGAACACCAATGCCTTTGAGTGAAAAATCCTGCGAAAGGTGGTAAAACCCTCCCAACTATTGAGCACATTTACATGAAACACTGTTGTAGAAAAGCAACATCCATCATCAAAGATCCTCACCACCCAGACCTTGCTCTTTTCTCACTGCTGCCATCAGGTAGAAGGTACAGGAGCCTCAGGACTCACACCACCAGGTTGAAGAACAGTTACTACCCCTCAACCATCAAGCTCTTGAACAAAAGGGAATAATTACACTCATTTAAGGACTCTTTTAATTTGTTATTTCAAGCTAGTTATTTATTGCTATTTATTTGTATCTGTATTTGCACAGTTTGTTGTTCATTGATCCTGCTTACAGTTACTAAGTATGCCTGCTGAAAAAGAATCTCAGGGTTGTATGTGGTGACGTGTATGTACCGTGAGAATAAATTTCACCTTGACTTTGACTGATTAAGTTAGCGCGTTTTTACTCGCATATTAATCCTTTCTGTGATAGATGTTCGGGGCAGATAGCCTCTTTAACTCATATGTTTTGGTCTTGCCCTGCTTTGGAAACTTTTTGGAGAGATATTTTCAATATTATTTCTAAGGTATTAAATATAGATATCTCTCCTCACCCTATTACTGCTATCTTTGGACTACCTAAAATTTCTAGTAATCTTTCCCCTTCAGCCCGTAGAATGATTGCATTTCTTACTTTAATGGCGAAAAGATGTATTTTACAACATTGGAAAGAGCTTAATGCTCCAACTACCTTTTTTTGGTTTTCTCAGACGATTTTATGTTTGAATTTGGAGAAAATTAGAAGTAACCTTTATGATTCTTCATTTAAATTTGAACAGATTTGGGGACCTTTTATTCGATATTTTCATTTAATGTAATATTTACCCTTCTTGTTTTTTTTTCACTGTTTTTAATGGAGGTCGGGATTGAGGACGTGATTTTAAGTCTAACTCTGTTTGGTTTCAAGTTAGCCCATTGCTTTGCTTTGCTTTTAGTTAGCTGCACGGTGGGTTTTTTTTGGGGGGTTTTTTTTTCTTTTTCTTTCCATTGATATATATAAAATTTAGTATACTATTATGTTATCTTGGTTTCTTATGTTTAAATTACATTGTTTGTAGTAATTTCTTTTTGGTATTGATATCTTTTGGAATTTTATTATACTTTAACATTGTATTAATGTTTATATGGCTTACCTTTTTTGTATACTTACTCAATAAAAAGATTTAAAAAGAAAGAAAGACTTTGACTGATAAACAACCAATGTGCAAAAGAAGACAAGCTATGCAAATAAAAATAAATACATGAATTAATGAAATAATGAATAGGTAAGTAGTGAGAACATGACAACACACACAAAATGCTGGAGGAACTCAGCAAGTCAGGCAGCTTCTGTGGAAATGGATAAACAGCTAATGTTTCAGACCAAGACTCTTCTTCAGGATTGGAAGGAAGGGGGGAAGATGCCAGAATAAAAAGGTGGGGAGAGGAGAAGGAGGATAGATAGAAAGTGACAGGTGAAGCCAGGTCAGCTGGAAAGGTAAAGGGTTGGAGCAGACAGATTCTGATAGGAAACAACAGTGAACCATAAGAGGTCTAGAGCCTTTTAAAGTGAGCCTGTAGGTTATGGAATCACTTTAGAGTTAATGTGAGTGAAGTTATCCCTTTGGTTCAGGAACCTGCTGGTTGTAAGATAACAACTGTCCTGAACCTGGTGGTGTGGGACCTAAGACTCCTGTACCTCATGCCTGATGGTAGTAATGAGAAGAGAGCATGGTCTGGACAGTGAGGGTCCTTGATGAAGGATGCTGCTTATCCATTGCAATTGTAATTTGCCTATCGCCACAGTAAGTGCATTTCCACTTTCAGGCAGAATACATAGCCAGTGTATAAATGCCATGAAAATCAGTCTTTCACAGCAGCAACTCAGTACATTACAAATATGAAAGCATAAATTACATAAACTTAAATTAACATAAATTATTCAATTCACATAACAGAATAAACATAACAAAATTAGTACAAGTTGAGGGAGGTATAGTCCAAGGTAAAATCATAAGCACAAGAGATTCTGAAGATGCTGGAAATCCAGAGCAACACATACAAAATGCTGGAGGAACTCAGCAGTTCAGATAGCATCCATGGAGGGGAATAAACAGTCAATGTTTTGGGCCAAGACCTACTAAGATCGCCAGTAATCTATGTGTGTTTCTGAAGCAGAATTAGGACTTTTTACAAACAAGAGAAAATCTGCAGATGCTGGAAATCTGAGCAAATCAGTCCTGCCAAAGGGTTTCGGCCCGAAACGTCGACTATACTCTTCCTGGGTGCTGCCTGGCCTGCTGAGTTCCTCCGGCATCGTGTGTGTGTGTTGATTAGGATTTTTCAGGTAAGTTCAAGAGCCTGATGCTGTTGGACAAAAGTGCAGGAGTCTTGTGTTCCACATTACCAGGATTGATCGGAAAGCTGTGGACTCTTTTTGGAGGACTCTGATGTTCATGTAGCACGTGCTCCTGAATTCTGGTTACTCTCTTTCATTGCTGTTTTTGAGCGGTTTGATCGGGGCGACCGATGCGGACTGTACTGTGTTTGTGGCTGCCTTCCCCCCACCCCACTGGTGCTGCCCTCCAGTGTTCACTTAGTGAAAGAACAAGGCAGACCATGACAACATCTCATGCATTATCAATCTATAGCCCATGCCATTCGGCAACTTGGGCTATATTATATTTTCGTAACTGTATTTTTTTTCTGCTATTGTAACTATATGTGCTATATTTGCTGTGTGCGGTTGGTAATATGTCTTGCACCTTGGCTGTTTCATTTGCCTATATTCAGATATGGTTAAGTGATAAAGTTGAATTTGAACTTGAATGTGAACCTACATCCTCTGACAGAGTGAATCAATAAACCCATCTTCTCAAACATGCAACTCTCTAGCCTCTCATATAAAATCACACTAAATATAAAATATTATGATAAGACAAGTTAATGCTCATTTGGAAAGTGGTCTAGTGATTCTGTGTTGAATAATGTGGAAGGAGAAATTTTAGATGCAAATGGGGATTTGGAACTTGTGGTTTTAAATTATGCTTTATATAGCGAGAGCCTTGCAACCACTATTCTCAGCATGTCATGATTCACACACTGTTTATGTTCTGGTTAGTAATTTTATGCTTCTCGCATGCTTTTAGAAGATTGTAAATCTTCCTGACTAAATAAATATGCAGATCAAACAGGCTACATTACCAGAATGAAGATCGGTGATTGATAATAAAGCTTCGGATTTGCAAATACAAAAGAGAAACAATAATAATAAATAAATAAGCAATAAATATCAAGAACGTGAGGTGGAGAGCCCTTGGAAGTGAGTCCATAGGTTGTGGGGCACATGGCTGAGTGACGTTATCCCCTCTAGTTCAAGAGCCTGATGGTTGAGAGGTAATAACTGTTCCTCAACCTGGCGATGTGGATTCCGAGGCTCCTGTACCTCTTTCACGATGATGGCTCTGCCTTCCTGCAACAGTGTTTCATGTAGATGTGCTCAGTGATGGAGTAGGCTTTACTTATCACATGTACATGAAATTAGACAGTGAAATGTGTCATTTACATCAATGACTAACAGGGTCCTGACGCAATGCGACTGTGCGGTAAATCATCAGTCATCGAGCACTGTAGCAGAGAAACAGGCCCTTCAGCCCATCTAGTTGGCAACAAGCTACTATTCTGCCAAATCACATTAACCTATACCTGGGACCTTAGAGCTCCATACCCCTCTCATCCCTGTATTTACCCAAATGTAGCGAAGCGACAGGGCCCCAAGTCCAAGAGCGAGGAACAAACAAAGGTTTGGACGATTTAAGCACGGGGTGAGAGTGGAAAGGCAGGGTGTCAGAGCCCGTCTTCAGATTGCTGCTTCATAAGCTTTACTCGTCCCTGTGCTGGACTGAGCCTGTGGCCTACAACTAAAGGGCTACTGGATCAGCTGCAGTGGTGACCAGCTTTGCGGCTGCTGACTTACTTTCGTGAGCTTCTGTCATTTGCTTGCTTTTGCTGCTTGCACGGTTTTTTTTCTGCACATTGGGTGTTTGACAGTCTTCTTATTTTTAATGGGCTCTATTGGTTTTTTTTTTGTCTTGTGGCTGCCTATAGCAAGATTAATCTACTGAGAGAGAATGAATTTCAGGCTGTATATTATACACTTCCTCTGATATTAAATGGAACTATTAAACAATTGAACTATTAGATCATAAAAGGCCATTTGGCCCATCATGTCTGCTCCACCATTTTGCCTTGGCTGCTCCAGTTTTCCTCGCAGCCCCAATCTCCCTGTATCCCTTCATACCCTAACCAATGAAGAAACTATCAACCTCAGCCTTAAATATACATAAAGACTTGGCCTCCACAGCTGTCTGTGACTACAAATTCCACAGATTGCCCACTCTCTAGCTCCTCACCATTTTAAAAGGACACCCATCTATTCTGAAGCTATGTCCCTCTGGTCTAACACACTCCCCGCATAGGAAACATCCCCTCCAAATCCACTCTATCATGGACTTTCGCCATTTGGTAGGTTTCAATGAGGTCACCCACCATTCTTCTGAATTTCAGTGAATACTTGCCCAGAACCATCAAATGCTCTTCATATGACAAGACGTGTAATCCTGGAATTATTTTTGTGAAACTTTCTTTAAATCCTTTCCAGTTTCAGAAGATTCTTTCTGAGATAAGGGGCCCAAAACTGCTCACAATACACCAAGTGAGGCCTCACCAGCGCTTTATAAATCTCAACATTACATCCTCGCTTTGATATTTTAGTCCTTTTGAAATGAATGCTAACATTGCATTTGCCTTCTTCACCACAGAATCAGCTTGCAAATTAACCATCTCTGACACCCTGACCTTTTCAATCTAAACTGCATAAGAATTAATTTGCAAGCATTGATCCCGGGGGAATTTAACCAATTTCCCCCAGGATTAATAAAGTATGACTACTACTACTACTAATACTAATTCCAAAATCCCTTTGCTCCTCAGATTTTTTAACAATCGACTCCAATATCTTCCCAACCACTGAGGTCAGACTAACTGGCCTATAATTTCCTTTCTTCTGCCTCTCTTCATCTTGAAGAGTGGAGTGACATTTGCAATTTTCCAGTCTTCCAGAACCATACCAGAATCTAGTGATTCTTGAAAGATCGTTACTAATACCTCCACAGTCTCTTCAGCCACATCTTTCAGAATTATGGGATGTACAACATCTGGTCCAGGTGACTTATCTACCTTGGACCTTTCAGTTTCCCACGAACTTTTTCTCCAGTAATGGCAACTTCACACCCTTCTTGGCCCCCGACACCTGGAACTCCCACAATACTGCTAGTGTTTTCCACAGTGAAGACTGATATAAAATACTTATTCAGTTCATCTACCATTTCTTGTCCCCCATTATACTTCTCCAGCATTGTTTTCCAGCAGTCCGATATCCACTCTTGCCTCTCTTTTAAACTTTATGCATCTGAAGAAGCTCTTGGTATCCTCTTAAATATTATTGGCTAGTTTACCTTCCTATTTAATCTTTACCTTCTTAATGGATTTTTGTTGTTATTTAAAAGCTTCCCAATCCCCTAACTTCATACAAATTTTTACTCTATTATATGCCCTTTTTTTGGCTTTTATGTTGGCTTTGACTTCCCTTGCTAGCCATGGTTGTGTCATCTTGCCTTTAGAATACTTCTTCCTGTTTGGGATGTATATATCCTTCTAAGTTGCTTCCAGGAATTCCATCCTTCGCTGCTCTGTTATCATCCCTGTCAGTGTTCTTTTCCAATCAATTCTGGCCAACTCCTCTCTCATGCCTCTGTAATTTCCTTTATTCCACTGTAATACTGATACGTTTGATTTTAGCTTCTGTTTCTCAAATTTCAGAGTGAATTTGATCATATTATTATTCCTTTCCCCTTGGGGCTCTTTAACCTTAAGCTCTCTAATCAATCCTGGTTCACTGGACAACACCAATCCAGAATAGTTGTGCCTTAGTGTGCTCAACCATGAGCTGCTCTAAAAGGCCATCTCGTAGGCAGTCCAGAAATTCCCCCTTTTGGAATCCTGCACCATCCTGATTTTTCCAATCTACCTGCATATTGAAATGGCCCATGACTCTTGCAACATTGCCCTTTTGGCATGCATTTTCTCCCGTTGAAATTTGTAGACACATCCTTACTACTGTTTGGGGGAGTCTGTACACAACTCCCATCAGGGTATTTTTACCCTTGCAGTTCCTTAGCTCTATCTAACACTATCTGACCCAATGTCACCTCTTTCTAATGATTTACTTCAATTGTTTACCATCAGAGCTACGTCACCCTGCCTTCCTGCCTATTCTTTGATACAATGTGTACCTTTGAACATTAAGCTCCCAGCTATAATCTTCTTTCAGCTTTGATTCAGCGATACCTGCATCATACCTGCCAATCTGTAACTGTGTCACAAGTTAACATAGAACATAAAACATAGAATAGTACAGCACAGTACAGGCCCTTCAGCCCACTATGTTGTGCCGACCCTTAAAACCTGCCTCCCATATAACCTCCCACCTTAAATTCCTCCATATTCCTGTCTAGTAGTCTCTTAAATTAGGGAAGATGCTGAAGAACAGAACCTCCAAGGCAGTAATCCCTGTATTACTCCAGTACAAAATGCTAATCAGGGTAGGAATTGTTACAATGCAGAGGATAGTTCTTCATACCACAAATAAAATAAAAAGAATACAAAATAAACATTAAGTCAATTTCTCTTTCCAGTTACTGCTTGGCCTGCTGACTATTTCCAGCATTTCATAAATATACAAAACCCCTCTTCCGATTAATGTTGCTAACATGCCAAATCTCACTGCCCCTTGGCGAGAGCCTGCTGAGATGTAAACCATTATTCCTTTCAAGCTTGGCGATGAAACCTTGATTATTTTTCAACTTATATAAGTCCATTTTCTGCCTGTGTGCACACAGGGGAGCTAAAAACCAAGATCTGTGGAGTGTGTGTAGTAATTGACTTTCCCCGCTTCGCTAAGCACACAGAACTTACGAAATGGGCCCGCAAATGTATTAATTACTTTCAACTTCAGGTTCCTCGTTTGCGTGGCCAAGATTCAAAACTCTCCATTAGGGAAGTGAATACTTGATGTGAATCTGGCCCAATTAAAGTAAATGGAAGCTTTATTGTGGAAGAGAGGTATCAAACCTAGGCCAACTCTCAATGAATGTGAAAGAAATTCTGCAGTTTGTATACCATTGCTCAAAACGTTATAATGTAATGCAATAAGAAATTGAAAGAGAACCCATTTAGCCCCACAATCTGCTATCCCACAGGACCAAAGGACCATAAGACATAGGACCAGATTTAGGCCATTCAGCCCATTGAGTCCAGTCTGCTGTCCATTCATGGTTGACTTATTATCTCCCTCGATTCCATTCTCCTGCCTTCTCTTCATAACCTTTGGTATGTTTATTAATTAAGAAACTATCAACTTCCGTTTTAACTGTACCCAATAACTTAGCCACCACAGCCATCTGAGACAATGAATACCACAGAACCACAACCCTATGGCTAAAGAAATTCCTCCTCATCTCTGTTCTAATGGAATGTCCCTCTGTTGTGAGTTCGTACCCTCTGGTCCTAGACCGCCCCCCCCCCCCCACTATAGGAAACATCTTCTCCTCACTCACTCTATCTAGGCCTTTCAATATTCAATAGGCTCCAATGAAATCTCCCTCTTTCTTATCAACTCCAGAGAGTACAGGCTCAGAACTTCCAAGTTCTCCACAAACATTAACCCTTTCATTTCCAGAAATATTTCGGATTGTCACCACCCAAGCCATGCTCTTTTCTTGCTGCTACCATCAGGTAGAAAGTACAGGTGCCTCAGGGCTCACACCACCAGGTTCAGGAACAGCTACTACCCCTCAGCTATCAGGCTCTTGAACAAAAAGGGATAGCTACACTCATTTAAATACTCTGTTACATTGCTATTTCATGCTCGTTATTTATTGCTACTTATTTATATCTGCATTTGCACTGTTTGTTTACAGTTTACAGTTACTTAGATTTGCTAAGTATGCCCACAGAAAAAGAATCTCAGAGTTGTATGTGATGACACATATATGTACTCCGATAATAAATTTTATTTTGAACTTTGAACTTTGAAATATTCTTGTGAACCTCCTCTGGCCCCTCTCCACTGCCAGCACATCCTTTCTCAGATACAGGACCCAAAACTGATCACAATATTCCAAGTGCAGTCTGACCAGTGCCTTTGCCATTCAATAAAATCCTGGAGTGGATGGATTGCCTTATTGGGTGGGGGGGGAAGGACATTGAATAGGCTAGGCTTGCCTAGTTTGATTTAGTTGGATAGGTTTGTTGGTTCAGGATGTATTAGTTAGTGCAATCATTTTATAGCGCCAGTGATCTATCATTGTGTGGCGCATTGCCAAGTGGTTAGGGCGTTAGGCTCACCATCTGAAGGTCATGGGTTCCAGTCTCGGCGAAGGCAGTGTGTTGTGTCTTTGAGCAAGGCACTTAACCACACACTGCTCCAGTCCACCCAGCTGAAAATGGGTACCGGCAAAAGCTGGGGGTTAACCTCACGATAGACTGGTGTCCTAGTGTCCTATTTGATGGGGGGGTGGAGTCTCGTACTCTCAGTCGCTTCACGCTGCAGAAACTGGCATAAGCACTGGCCTGATGGGCCACAAGGCTCGGGACAGACTTTAAAAAAAAAGTGATCTATCATTGGAGTTTGATTTCTGCCACTGCCTCCAGGGATTTTGTACATTCTCTTTGTGACTGCGTGGGTTTCCTCCGGGTGCTGTGGTTTACTCCCACACCCCAAAGAATGCACAGTTAGGATTAGTGAGTTGTGGACATGCTTTGTTGGTGCTAGAAGCCTGGCAACATTTGCCGGCCTTTTCTTTTTGAGTCCTGATGGAGAGTCTCAGCTCCCTTCCCTTCCGCAGATGTTGCCTGACATGCTGAGTTCCTCCAGCATTTTGATCAACCTGCTCTGTGCAGTTTCGTCATGAGCAGGGTAGCTAATCGCCTCCCTGATGTAAGATACATTAGTACTGATCAGAGCCTGTACTACATTAGCAGCTCCCATCTGTTAATTATTGTACCTGTGTTACCACGGCAACAAAACAGCAAAAGGGAAGGAGACCCTTGAGAAAGAGTAAGGCCAAAGACTGCAAGAACACCAATCCATTGGAGATTCCACACAAACTAACACATGATGTCATGGGATGGAGCGTTTAACATTCATAATATTCCATTTCATAATGGGTTTATATTCATTATTTATAATGCAATAACATCCACTACATGAATTATACACTCAATGGCCACTTTATTAGGTACACCTGTACATATACTCATTAATGTAAATATCTAATCTAATGTGGCAGCAACTCAATGCATAAAAGCATGCAGGCATGGTCAAGAGGTTCAGTTGTTGTTCAGACCAAACATCAGAAAAGGGAAGAAATGTGATCTGAGTGACTTTGTCTACGGAGTGTTTTGAATATCTCAGAAACTGTTGATCTCCTGCAAAGTTCATGCACAACAGTCTCCCGAATCTACAGAGAATGGTGCAAAAGAGAAAGAACATTCAGTGAGCAGCAGTTCTGGGGGTTAAAATGCCTCGTTAATGAGAAAAGTCAGAGGAGAATGGCCAAACTGTTCAAACTTTATTAGAAGGCAGCTAATAAAGAGGCCACTTAGTATAATCTATTATGCTGATAAGCAGCAACATTGCTCCATGTTAAACAGGTCGTAGAGTACTACAGCACAGAAATAGCTCATGCTGACTTGATCTTCTGCCTTGTCCGATTGACTGCACCCAGATCATATCCTCCAAACCTCTCCAGCTATGACGTCACGGCCAAGAAAACTCACCAACACTTCTAACTCCTCAGGAGGCTAAAGGAATGTGGCAAGACCCAATTGACTCTTACCAGTTGTTATCGATGCACTATACAAAGCATTCTGTCTGGGCGTACCATGGCATGGTATGGCAACTGCTCTGTATGTGATAGCAAGAAACTGTAGATAGGTGTGCACATATTTCAGCACATCAGAGGAATCAGCCTCCTCCTGATGGGCTCTATCTACACTTCCTGCTGTCTCAGTAAAACAGCCAGTGTGATCAAACACCCCACTCACTCTCACACATTGAGCAGAAGATATAAAAGCTTAGTAAAATAGCTAGCATAATCAGACCCCACCCACCCTCTCCCATTGAGCAGAAGATATAAAAGACTGAAAGCATGTACCGCTAGGTTCAGGTACAGCTCTATCCCACTGTTATCAGATTCTTGAGTGGACCACTTGCATGGTGAAACGGAGTCTTGGCCTCACAATCTACCTCATTATGATCTTGCATTTTATCGTTTACCTGCACTGCACTCTTTTAATAGATGTTACACTTTACTCTGCATTCTGTTATTGTTTTACTTTGCACTACCTCAATACACTGTGCAAAGATCTGATCGGTATGAACAGTGTGCAAGACAAGTTCTTCACTGTATCTCGGAATATGTGACAGTAATAATGAGGTCCTCCATTGGTCAAGATCTTCCATGGAAGTCGCGTCCCAGCTGTCTACATGATCTGCGAGCCAGGGCAGTACGATATGTAGAGCATGCTGTTGCCCATATAACAGGCTTCCCCTCTCCACACACCTGTTGAACCCAAAGGAATGGCAGAGACCAGCACTAGCAGCATCACTGGAGTTGCCGGTCAGCATCGAACTCAACACATGTCCGCCTTAGGGACTCCAGTTCCTGATTTTCCCCTGGGGTTTATTTCTGAAGCCTTCTCCATGAGAGGGTGTTGTCGGAAGGCAGAGGAGGTTTGAGATCAGAGTCTTCCATCTCCTACATGAGCTGCCAGCCATGGCTGATGAGTACCGTCTGCCTGGACGACTGGCTGTTAAGATGTCAGTAACCCGCCTTTACCCCTTCTCTTGTCATGGAAACCGTTCCGCAGGGCTTAGTAGCTAATGTGAAGGTCAGGACCTGGGCTTGGTTGTCACAGGTTTTTGAGGCACACACATTGGGGCTTTGGAATAGGTATTGGGAGCTTATCTCCACCACCCTCCCATGACTGTGACAACCTTAACGAATCAATAATAAAAACCCAATACCAATACTAATATAAAAGTTGGGAGGTCATATTGCAGTTTATAAAACTTTGGTCAGGGCCCACTCAATGTAACGCAAAGTAAATTCCAAGTAAATTTATTATCAAAATGCATTTTCTTGTGGGCATACACAGTGAATGTAGGAAACACAATAGAATCAATGAAAGAGTGCACCCAACAGGACGGATAAACTGTGAGATGTAAAAGAAAAACACTTATGATAATAAATATATAGAGAAGTACAGGACAGGGACAGGCTCTTCAGCCCATCTAGTCCATATCAGCAATAAATATCGAGAACATGACATGAAGAATCCTTGAAAGTGAGTCCATAGATTGCAGGAACAGTTCAGTGATGGGGGCAAGTAAAGTTGAGTGAAATTACCCCTCTGGTTCAAGAGCCTGATGGTTGAGGGGTGATAACTGTTTCTGAACCTGGTGGAGTGAGGCCTTCCTGAAAGCATGGTCTGGATAGTGGAGATCCTTGATGATGGATGCTGTTTCCTTACGACAGCTCTACATGTAGATGTGCTCAATGGCTGAGAAGGCTTTACCCATGTTGGACAGGGCCATAGGATTTTGAAGGATTTTCTGTTCAAGAGCACTAGTGCTCCTGTACTTGGTGTATTTAAGGCACACAGTTCTGGTCTGTATCTTGGTGCCTGTGACAATAATAAACCAATACCAGTGTCGATACTAATCCAAACTTCTCTTAATTGTTACAATTGAATCCATGTCTACCAAATCCCCCAGCAGCTTCAGACGTGCTGCTTATAATCGTTGAAGAGAATGTCAGCAAAAGGGGAAAATGCTGAGAAATATTCAGCGAGGCAGGCAGCATCTGTGGAGAAAGAAACAGTTCACTAATTTGATGACAGGGTACCCTGCGCTAATGATGACATGTGCCAGCATTTCTAACAAATTACCCAGTGTTATCAGGCGACCATTTTAAACTCAGCCTAGGAACGGGCTCCATTTTGAAGATTACACTTCACTAAATTCCGATTCTTGTCACGATGTTTTGTCTGCCAGCTGCAAGACCTCGAATGTAAAATTAATTTAACTCTCTGGATCGGTTCCCAATGGATGCAAACAAACACTACTCCTACTGCCATAATTTAACACTAATTGGCACACACTCAGAAACTGCAAGGAAGGCCAAAATATCAAGGAACAGAAAAACAACCTAAGCTGATGCAATACCAGCTACTTCTGAGGTTGAAGTTATCACAAAACTATTAAATCAGACTACTGAGAGCATATCTCAGCATCACGGTCACTATCTGACAAACATCACCCAGGTAGCAATAAATATTCATCCTGCTCTCTCTGCTAAATCAATAAAATTTGCAAGTACTGTTCTGATTTCTGAGGTTAAACTTTTATTTTAAAAAACTGCACTGTATGTTTCATACCAGGCTCAATAAATAGAATAACCTTTTCCACGTGTAACACTAATCTAAAATTGACCACCTAACACACATCCATTAAGTTGCTTCGGGTAGAAATTCATGCTGTTGAAATGTTCAGTTAGCTCCTGTGCTTTGTGCTCTGTTCTCTAACTTCTCACTTAAGCTAGAATAGAATTTGCAGCTCAGGTATCAGTGTCACCACTCAAGAAACTCAACGAGAATTAGAAAGGCAAATGGAATGCTTGCCATTGTATCTAAAGTGACAAGTTCAAGTTCATTGTCACAGGCAAACATGTCCTGGGTATAAATGCCATGAAAATTATTTTTTTTACAGCAGCAACTCAGTACATTACAAATAGTAAGCATAAATTACATAAACTCAAATTAATACAAATTATACACAACTGTGTGACCAGAATCTGCTCTAATTCCAGTTTGCAGATGATACCACTATTAACGCAAGCAACACATTTCACTGTATGTTCCGATGTACACATCATAAATAAACTTGAATCTGTAGTGGGCCGCATCTCAAATAGTGATGAGTCCGAGTATGGGATGGAGATGGAGAGCTTGGTATCATGGTGTCATGACAGCAGTCTTTCCTTTAATGTCAACAAAACAAAAAACCCCCCTCCATTCCCCATTCTGATCTTTCACTTCTTCTCCCCTACTATTACCTCCCCTTGGGTCCCCTCCATCTTCCCTTTCTCCTATTGCCCACCCTCTTCTCCGATCAGATTCTTCCTTTCCCCAGCTCTTCACCTTTTCCACCCACCTGTCTTCACCTACCACCTTTTAGCTAGCCTCTCTCCCCTTCCCCCACCTTCATATTCTGGCACCTTCCCCCGGCCTTCTCAGTCCTGAAGAAGGGTCTCGGCCTGAAATGTCGACTGTTTACTCTTTTCCATAGATGCTGCCAGACCAGTTGAGTTTTGTGTGTGTTGACAAGAATCGGAATTTAGTGAAGTGTAATCTTCAAAATGGAGCCCGTTCCTAGGCCGAGTTTAAAATGGCCACCTGATAACACTGGGTAATGGGAACATTTGTTAGAAATGCTGGCACACGTCATCATTAGTGCAGGGCACCCTGTCATCAAATTGGTGAACCGTTTCTTTCTCCACAGATGCTGCGTTCTGTGTGTGTTGCTTTGGATTTACAGCATCTGCAGACTTTCTCAGGTTTAAAAAGAGCTGGTCATTGACTTCAGATCTGAGAGTGGTGGATATGCTCCTGACTACATCAATGGTGCTGAGGTTGAGAGGGTTGAGAGTTCGAAGTTTCTAGCTGTGAACATCACCATTAGACTGCCCTGGCCCAACTACACTGATGTCACAGCCAAGGAAGCTCACTAATGCCTTTAATTCCTCAGGAGGCTGAAGAAATTCGACATGTCCCCATCAACTCTTACCACTTTTTATTGATGCACCCCGGGAAGCATTCTGCCTGATGCATAACAGCTCAGCACGACAACTGCTCTGCACGTGAGCACAAGAAGCTGCAGTGAAATGTGGCCACAGCTCAACATATCCAGTGTAGAGACTTCACCTGTGAGTCGACTGGGGTGATATACTGCGTCCGGTGCTCCCGATGTGGCCTTCTATATATTGGCGAGACCCGACACAGACTGGGAGATCATTTTGCTGAACACCTACGCTCTGTCCGCCAGAGAAAGCAGGATCTCCCAGTGGCCACACATTTTAATTCCACGTCCCATTCCCATTCTGATATGTCTATCCACGGCCTCCTCTACTGTAAAGATGAAACCACACTCAGGTTGGAGGAACAACACCTTATATTCCGTCTGGGTAGCCTCCAACCTGATGGCATGAACACTGACTTCTCTAACTTCCGCTAATGCCCCACCTCTCCCTCGTACCCCATCCGTTATTTATTTATATACACACATTCTTTCTCTCTCCCTCCTTTTTCTCCCTCTGTCCCTCTGACTATACCCCTTGCCCATCCTCTGGGTTTTCCCCCCCTCCCCCTTTTCCTTCTCCCTGGGCCTCCTGTCCCATGATCCTCTCATATCCCTTTTGCCAATCACCTGTCCAGCTCTTGGCTCCATCCCTCCCCCTCCTGTCTTCTCCTAACATTTTGGATCTCCCCCTCCCCCTCCCACTTTCAAATCCCTTACTCACTCTTCCTTCAGTTAGTCCTGACGAAGGGTCTCGGCCCGAAACGTTGACTGTACCTCTTCCTAGAGATGCTGCCTGGCCTGCTGTGTTCACCAGCAACTTTGATGTGTACAGCTCAACGTATCACCAGTCTCCTCGCTATGCACTCTGTCTATAGTTCATGTCGCCTCAGAAAGGCAGCCAGCATCATCAAAGATCCCACCTACCCTGGACATTCTCTCTTCTCCCTTCTCTCATTGGCAAGAAGATACAAAGGCTTGTGTAGCGCCTGGTTAAGGTTTTTACTGCTATGCTTTGTAGGTATTTCATTTCAGCAGTCCTTTAACAGCAGCCTGTTCAGCATTGAGCCTGTTTGGGTTTGAGATCAGGGGCTTTGTTGTTCAACTTAGGAACGTGGTGACAGCCAGTTGGGCTGGTGCACTCGGGAGAAGGTTCTGGAGAATGCAGAGTGGAGAGGTATTTTTTGTGCAGGACACTGGTGTGGGTGGAGGTCTTTTTGGTGGGAACTGGGAGAAGGCAGGAGGGAAGATGGCTGAGGAGGCCACCTGTGTTGAACAAGGTGCTTTGTGCAGATGAATGGCTTCAAAGAGGAGGAACCAATACTCCCGTGGGAGAGCCCGTTTGTTCGAGATGGATTCTGAGCGACATTCAGAAGATGTTGTGTGCTTTCCTGCAGACCGAGGGTCCAATACATGAGTTACAGTCAGCTTCAAGATGAGCTCCAACTTATGTGCACATTTGACTATTTAATTATAATGGGCCCTTTTTGTTTTTTCTTTCTTTTCTTTAATAACTCTTTGGTTAAGTAAATGTTCATAAGTATACCTTCTTTGTAATTGTATGCAGTGTACGATCTGTTATTTCTTGCCAGTGGGCAATTGCAGGGAGGCAGTAAATCACACAGCATTCACAAAAATTTCACATGGGGTTTGGCAGGACAACAGTCGTAAACACCCTAGACGTCCGGAGTCTGAGAGAGGTGAGTTCCTTGCCACAGAGTTCAGTGGCTGTTAGCAAGGGACTAACATAGTCATAGTCATAGTCATAGTCATACTTTATTGATCCTGGGGGAAATTGGTTTTTGTTACAGTTGCACCATAAATAATTAAATAGTAATAAAACCATAAATAATTAAATAGTAATATGTAAATTATGCCAGGAAATAAGTCCAGGACCAGCCTATTGGCTCAGGGTGTCTGACCCTCCAAGGGAGGAGTTGTAAAGTTTGATGGCCACAGACAGGAATGACTTCCTATGACGCTCAGTGTTGCATCTCGGTGGAACGAGTCTCTGGCTGAATGTACTCCTGTGTCCAACCAGTATGTTATTTAGTGGATGGGAGACATTGACCAAGATGGCATGCAACTTGGACAGCATCCTCTTTTCAGACACCACCGTCAGAGAGTCTGCATTTCCAGAGACACCCAGTAAAAAGGCGGTTCACTTGAAAGTACAGACCGCCAGGCTCAAGGACAGCTTCTACCCCTAGAACTTTTGAATAGATTTCTTGTACAGTAAGATGGACCCATGGCTTCACAATCTAGGTCACTTTCCTGAGACATCACCTCTTGTAGATATCCTGGACGGTTCGGAGAGCTGTACCTGTGATGGAACTGGTTAAGCCCAGCACTTGCTGGAAGCTCGACGGATGTTGCCATCATAGTGAGCAACAGGTCTTTAGAAGAAAATATTAGGCTTAGGGGGGATTGGTGAGGGATTAATGGATCATTTCAGTGTTAGATCACACATTACAGAAAATAGGACAAGCTCCTTAGAAATGAAGAAAAGTTAAGAGGATATTTGAATGAGGCTTTGAAGGTATTACCAAGAGATGAAATGATGGATGGAGAGAAATTACTTTTGCTGATTTGGGAGCCTTTAACAGGGGAATTATGTCTACAATTAGAGGAAGGTATTTCTAGAGACATAAGAGACTGCAGATGCTGGAATCCAGAGCAACAAATAATAGGTAGGAAGAACCCTGCTCCGTGATGTGGACATGTGAGAGGGACATCCATGGACAGATGTCCGGCTGGCAGACCAGAGAGAATGAAGCCTGGTGCCTGAATGTGAATTCAGCAGATCAGACAGTCCTTGCAGAAGGAAAGGAATTATTGACATTTTGGTTCAAACCCTGGAATCCGAATCAGATTTATTATCATTGTTCAAAGTTCAAAGTACATATACGTCACCAAATACAACCATAAGATTCATTTTCTTGTGGGCATTCTAGATAAATCTATAATCGAATAAACAGTCAGTGGAAGACCGCACCAACTTGAGCATTCAACAAGTGTGTAAAAGACAACAAACCGTGCAAACACAAAAAAAGAAATAATAATGATAAATAATAAACAACAAGTATTGAGAGCATGAGATGAAGAGTCCTTGAAAGTGAGTCCTTTGGTTGTGGGAACATTTCAATGATGGGGCGAGTGAGGTTGAGTTAGGTTGTCCCCTCTGGTTCAAGAGCCTGACGGTTGAGGGGTTAAAAACTGTTCCTGAACCTGGTAGTGTGGGTCCTAAGGCTCCTGTACCTTCTTCCTGATGGCATCAGTGAGAGGAGAGTATGCCCTGTGTGGTGGGGGGGTTCCTGATGATGGATGCTGCTTTTCCGTAACAGTGTTTCATGTAGATACGCTCAACGGTACGGAGGGCTTTACTCATGATGGATGGGGCTGTATCAACTACTTTTTGTAGGATTTTCAGTTCAAGTGCATTGGTGTTTCCATACGAAGCTGTGATACAACCAATCAATATAATCTTCACTACACTTGTATAGAAGTTGGTCAGATTTGACAATGTCAAAGTCTTCCCTGAAGTGGAGTCTGCTGCCTTGCAGTGGCAGTACAGTGCAGTGCAAAGACATAGGGAATTATCGTGCGTGATTCTCGAAAGGTTAAATTGCAGGGTGAGTTCATGATATTGTGGCATGCAAAGGGTCCGTAGCATTACTGCTGATCTCTACCACCCAGCCCACAATCGTTTTGAGCTACTGCCATCAGGAAGGAGGTACAGGAGCATCAGGACTCAGACTGACA
Organism: Mobula hypostoma; assembly: GCF_963921235.1. Taxonomy (NCBI): domain Eukaryota; kingdom Metazoa; phylum Chordata; class Chondrichthyes; order Myliobatiformes; family Myliobatidae; genus Mobula; species Mobula hypostoma. Next base: position 6,028,871 of record NC_086107.1, read on the forward strand.
GAATCAGTAACGGCTTCTTCCCTCAGGCTGTGAGACTCACGCATAATCTGCCACCACCTAGGACAGCGAGCTGTTTACTGTTTACCTGTGCTGTGCACGACACGCAGATGAATGATACTTTATTAACTTATTTATGGTAATATTTCATTTTATTTGTGGCTTGTGATATATGTTTTGTGGGTGTACTATGGTCCAGAGAAGCATTGTGTCATTTGGTTGTACGTATGTACAGCGAGATGACAATAAACTTGAACTTAAACTTGAACTTGAAGTTAGCATTCATTTCAAGAGGACTGGAATAGAAAAGCAAGGATACAATGCTAAGGCTGTGTTGGTCACAATCACCACATTTCACTGCATGTTTCGATACAGTTTTTATGCGGAGATACAGTGTGGAATGGGCCCTTCCAGCTCATTGAGCGACGTCACCCAGTAACCCACCGATTTAACCCGAGCCTAATCACAGGACAATTTACAATGACCAATTAACCTACTAACAATACATCTTTGGACTATGGGGGAAAGCAGGAGTACCCAGAGGAAACCCACGCAGATACAGGAAGGACGTACATATTTTCTTATGGAGGACGCCAGAAATGAACTCCAAACTCCAATGCCCTGAGCTGTAATGGTGTTACATTAGCGGTAATCACTGTGTTGCTGTGGTGCCACCAATAAGGCATGTGGCAAATAAATGAAATCTTTAACTTTAATGATTGATGCCAACCTCTTGATGCACAGTGTCTTGACAGAGGGGAGGCTTCGTGCAAATGGCAGTGGGTACTGACTGCATCCTGTTTTGAATATGAGCTCAATAATTGTTTAAACTGAATATAGCTAGGTTCGGGTGGCAGGGTGGAGATACGTCTCTACCAATCAAGGTGTAAGGCGCTCCTTCTCTCCGCTAGCCTGCAGGTTGCCCTTGGGCAAGGTGTAGCACCTGCTTAGGCCACGTGAAGCCATGGGTGGATGGTCGTATGAGCAGATGGTGCACATCTCAAGTCCTGTTTATGCGACACTGATGCCAGCCAGACAATCTCTGAAGAGTATTGATAATGGCAGGAGTCACCCGGCTTGTAAAGACACTGTCCAGAAGAAGCCGATGGCAAACCGCTTCTGTGGAAAAATTTGCCGAGAACAATCATGGTCGTGGAGAGAGAAAAGAATAAGAACAACAGTGTGAAGGGGGTCTTCCCCACAGGCATTAAAGACAGATGGAGGACCATGGTCACCTATGTCATATAACACCACACATAATGATGATCAAAGCTGGGAAATTGAAACAAGAAGTTCTGAAGGTTGTCATAGCCAGGGAAGGTACTAGGGATAAGATCCCACTACCTATTTAATGACCCCATAGCCTACATCTCAAATAGCCTCTGACAACCAAGTCCAGTTCTAGTCCTTCATGTGACGCATAACTTCTAAGCCTGCCAGGCCGCTTCTACTGACAGGAGAAGGGGCAAAGGTGGGTTACTGGTACCTTAAAACCAGTCGCTTCAGGCAGATGGGGCTCGTCAGCCATGGTTGGCAGCTCATCTGAGAGAAGAAAAACTGTGATCTCAAACCTCAGCTACATCCCCACTCATGGGGAAGGCTTTGGGAGTAAACGCTGAGGAATAATCAAGAGCTGGAGTCCCTAAGGCAGTCCTATGTTTACTTCAATGCTGACTGGCTGCTCCTGTGACACTGTTGGTGTTTCCATCAAGATGGCGCCTGCATACAATGCTCCTTTGGTTGACATCTTCTGAATAGGCCATGAAACCATCTTTTTCACTTCTTTTATGTCTTTTATGTTTGTTGCTTGTCTTGAATGTGATTCTGGAACTGTTGGAGACAGTGCTTTGCTGTTTGGGTGCTTCGAAATTCTGCAGTCTCCAAGAGGATTCCGGAGGCAAAGACAGCAGGAGCAAACCTCATGGCAGGCAGGCAGGCTGCAGGATGGAGTGCAAGCCGACGTTTGACCCCATTTTGCCAATTATAGCGTTCATTGTTCACCGATTAAAGCGACGAGGGGGATTGAAACATTCAGGCCTGTGCGGTAGTTAGGAGGTCGCTTGGGTGTTCCAGCACTCAGCAGTTTCCAAGAGGATTCCAGGAGGCAGAGGCAGCGTACAGGAACCTTGCAGTGGGCGGCTGCAGGATGGGGGTACAAGCCGATGTTTGGCTCCATTTCGCCGACTATAGCTTCCATTGTTCACTGATTAAAGCGACGAGGAAGATTAAAGCATCGAAGCAAGTGCAGAGTGTGAGTGCCGACCGCCTGTCTTTTGATCGGTTGCTCTGCACCGGAGAGAGAAGAACCTTCTGCTGCACCCAGAGAGTGTTGCCAAGGGCAACAGACTCTTTTTTTCAGTCCTATAGCTCTTATAGTCTCTGCTTTTTCTTGCCTGATCTTCTCGGGTTTTTGGTGCGGGAAGGGCGATTTGGGGTTGATGAGCCTGATCCATTTTATTCATATTTTTTGTGCAGGAGGAGGGATTGGCGGGGGGGGGGTTCAATGTGTCTGATCTGTTTTTTTAATTTTTTTGTGTGTCGGCGGGGTGTTGGTATCTGGTGGACGATGTGCCTGATCCGTTTGCACAGTTCTTGTGCGGGAGGAGGGATTTGGGTGTTGATGTGCCTGTTCCATTTCTGTTTGTTATCTTTGCTGGGAGGCAGGATTTGGGGTTTGATGATTGTGCTGCCTTTCTTTTCTTCCTTGGTTTCATGGCTACCGGGAGAATTGAAGAATTTTGGAGTTGTATACTTTGACAATAAATGAACCTTTGAACCTTTGTATTGGATCAGTCTCTGCCATTCCTTTGGATTCATCAGCTGCGTGGAGATAGGAAGTCTTTCTGGGCAATAGCCCGCTCTCCATATCGTACTGCCCTGGCCTGCGTGTGACGGCGAGGAAGAAATATCCATGGTCGACCCTGACCGATAGAAGACCTCACACTGAAACAAGAATAGCTGGAGTGAGATCACAAATCTGTCCAACAAAACAACAGTAGGAGCAGAGAGAGAAATAAATCATTTTCAGCTTCACAGGTCTCATTTTATTTCTATCTTCTACCTCAGCTCCTGTCTCCCATGTTAACCCCAGACCCCTAATATCTAAAAATTTATGACTTGCTGCCTTTCACGTGCTCAGCAACTGAGCACCCTGGAGATGTACAAAACTGTGACTGAGCCATATTTGGAGTATTGTGTACAGCTCTGGTCGCATCATTACAGTTAGGATGCAGAGGCTTTGGAAAGTGTGAAGAAGAGGCTGAGCAAGGTGCTCTCTGGATTACAGAGTGTTGAAGATTGAAGATTAATGTCATTTCCAGTACACTGGTGTAAAGGAGAATTATTACTCCAGATATGATGCAGCACAATAAGATAAGGAACACAATCATAATAAAAATATAATCAACATAAATACCATATATAAGGTGGTTTATATTTTGCAGAGGGGGATTGGAAATAATCACTGGAGCCTCTGTTAGTTCCTTCATATGTGCTATTGTTTCTGCTTGTTTGCCAGTCGCATCGTTTGTCCCCTCATACTTACCTGTCTGTGTCTGTTATCCACACCCATCACCCCATTCTCCAACCTTGCCTTTGATTGGATTAGTTCTAGAATCAGTGTTATAACTTCATTGCCTTTCCTTATGGTGCCTGCCAGCACAGAGCAAACTGATAAACTTACTATAAAATTACCAAATAAGTAAATAGTGCAAAATAAAAAGGAATAACAAGATAGTTTATGGGTTCAATGTCCATTCAGAAATCTGATGGTGACGGGGAAAAAGCTGTTCCTGAATCATTGAGTGTGCATCTTCAGGGTCCTGTACCCCCTCCCTGCCCCCTCCCTGATTCTAGTCTCTCTCTCTCTCTCTCTCTCATTATTATCATCCCTGGCATTCTTCCTACTAATAATCCATTTGAACATAGTGTTCTCATATCCCTGAGACAGTCAGGATTTATATACACCACAAATGAATGTGCCCTTGGCATTGACCCTTTAGCTATGCTTCTTCAAGCCTTTTCTAATTTAAACAGCAACTATTTACCCAGACATTTTTCCTTGCCTGGTCTGAACCTGCAGATGCTGGTCCCCCAGAGACAGAGACATTAGGACCCTTTAGCAAATCTCTGGTGTAACACACCTGATTGATTACCTTCCAGACATCACACATCAGGTTCAGGGCCCTCATACACCTGAAGGCTTTTGTTTAAAGCCATTACATTTTTAAACGTCACATACTTGTGGTAAATCTGTGTAGGCAACATTTGTTAACCTTTGTTTTTTGTTTCTGATAAATCAAGCATTAGAATCACGGATATCAAGAATCATTAGTATGGATACACCAATGCCCTTGAATGGAAAATCCTACAAAAAGTAATGGATCACAGTCCATCTTGGGTAAAGCCCTCCCCACCATTGAGCATATCTACATGAAACACTGTTGCAGGAAAGCAGCATCCATTATCAGCACCCCCCACCACCCAGAACATACTCTCTTTTCACTTCTGCTGTCAGAAAGGAGGTACAGGAGCCTCAGGACTCACACCACCAGGTCCAGGAATAGTTACTAACCCTCAACCATCAGGCTCTTGAACCAGAGGGAGTAACTTCACACAACTTCACTTGCCCCGTCACTGAAATGCTCCCACAACCTACGGAACACACACAAAATGCTGGAGGTCAGGCAGCATCTACAGAAAAGATTGAACAGTCGACATTCGGGCCGAAACCCTTCATCAGGACTGGAAGTGAAGATAAGAAGTTAGAGCAGGAAGGTGGGGGGAGGAGAGGAAGAAGTACGAGGTGGTAGATGATGGTTGAAACCAGGAGAGGGGGACGGGTGAAGTAAAGAGCTGGGAAGTTGATTGGTGAAAGAGAAAAAGGGCTGGAGAAAGGTGGGGGTGGGTGGGAGGGGGCAATTATTGAAAGTTCAAGAAATCGATCTTCATGCCATCTGGTTGGAGGCTAACCAGACGGGATATAAGGTGTTGTTCCTCCAACCTGAATGTGGCCTATCGCTGCAGTACAGGAGGTCATGGACTGACATATCAGATTGAGAATGGGAAGTACAATTGAAATGGGTGAACAGAGTAGAGAACATGGAACATAAAACTTAGCATAGAACATAAAGCATGGGACATAGATCTATGTCCCATGCTCTATGAGCTTCCAGCAGAAGTGGTTGAGGCAGGTTCGATGTTGTCATTTAAAGTTAAATTGGACAGCTATATGGACAGGAAAGGAATGGAGGTTTATGGGCTGAGTACAGGTCGGTGGGACTAGGTGAGAGTAAGAGTTCGGCACGGACTAAAAGGGCCGAGATGGCCTGTTTTTGTGCTGTAATTGTTATATGGTTATATGGTTATAACATTTAGAACATAGAACATAGAGTATAGAACATAGCACATAGAACATACAACATACGTCAAAAGACATAAAACATAGAAGATAAAGTATAGGACAAAGAACATAGAGCATGGGACATAGATCATGGAACAGCACAGGACAGGAACAGGCCCCTCAGACAATGATGTTTGTGCCAAACACAATGCCAAATTAATTTGATCTTATCTGACTGCAGATGTTTTGCATCACTCCACTCCCTGCTTGCAACTTTTCCAGTCCAAATGCCTCAAATATTGCCAATGCCTCTGGGGTCACCACCACCCTGGCAACATGTTCTAGATACCTATCATGGTGTAAGAAAAAACCCGCCTCTTAAATCCCCTTTAAGCTTTCTCCCTCTCGCCTTAAACCTATGCCTTCTTGCATTTGATATTTTCACCCTGAAGAAAATATTGTCTATTCTATCTATGCCTCTCATAATTTTATATATAATTCTATCAGGTCAACCCTCAGCACAAAAACCGTTACTTTCCCCAAGCAGTAAGGCTGATCAACACCTCCACCCAAAAACCCACCCTTCCACATCTCCGACTACCACTACTTTATCACTTCCTGTCAGTCACCTTATGGACAGATACACCTGTGCCTAGCATCACTTTATGGACATACAACCAATCTTGGTATATAAGTTATCTTATATATTTCTAATTATTGTGTTCTTTATCATATTGTGTTTATTGTGCTGCATTGGATACAAAGTGGCAATTATTTCATTCTGCTTTACATTTGTGTACTGTAAATGTCATTAAACAATCTTGAATCTTAAAAAAATCTTGAATCTTGAAGGTTGTGTGAAGTCCCACAACAAGGCTGCGACGGACTAACCTGACTGAGATTTTTGAAGAGTTAAAATGAAGAATCAACAAGGGCAGCACATTCGATACTACCAATATGGATTTTATGTATTGGATAAAACATGGTCTTATTAGACCATCAGACATAGGAGCAGAATTAGGCCATTCAGCCCATCAACTCTGCTCTGTAATTAACCAGGCCTGACTTGTTTTCCCTCTCAATCCCATTCTCCTGCCTTCTCCCCATAAAAAATCTGAGGATGGAGGGGAAGAAGCTGTTTCTAAATCATATTATTTATTTTCCTACTAAACCTTATTCTCCCCATACCCTTTGATGGCCTTACTAATCAAGAAACTATCAACCTCTGCTTTAAATATATCCAACGACTTCGCCTCCACAGATACCTGCGGTAATTCCACAGATCCATCACCTTCTGGCTAATGAAATTCATTCTCATCTATATTTTAAAGGGATGTCCTTCTACTCTGAGGCTGTGCAGTCTGGTCCTGGACTCCCCCACTATCGGAAACATCCTCTCCACATCCACTGTCTCGGCCTTTCAATATTTGGAGGGTTTCAATGAGATTCCCCCCCCGACCCCCATCCTTCTAAATTCCAGCTAGTACTGGCCCAGAGCCATCAGACACTTCCCATAAATTAAACCTTTCATTCCAGGATCATTCTCTTGGACCTCCTCAGAACCCTTGCCCATGTCAGCACATCACTTCTCAGATAAGGGGACGAAAACAGCTCACAATGCTCCAAGTGAGGCCTCTCCACTGACTTATAAAGCCTCTGGATTACATCCTTGCTTTAATATTCTAGTTCACTCAAAATGAATGTTCACATTAGATTTTCCTTCTATACCACTGGCTCAACCTTCAAGTTAACCTTTAGGAAATGCTGCAATAGGACTCCCTAGTCCCCTTCCACCTCAGATTTCTTAATTTGCCCCCCACTTATAAAAGCCTACACCCATATTCTTCCTACCAAAGTAGATGACCATACACTTTCCTACACTGTATTCCATCTGCCACTTCTTTGCCTATTCCATACAGCACAGGATTAGGTTTTTTGGCCCATCATATCTGTACCAAACTTGTTCAAAGATTCAAACTTTCTAAGTACATTTATTGTCAAAGTATGCACACAGAACACAACTCTGAGACTCGTCTTCCCACAGGCAATCACAAAACAAAGAAACACCGTGGAACCCGTTCAAGAAAACATCAAACACCCAACAAACAAAAAGGAACAAATTGCACAAATTATTATTGTTATTATTATTACTTTATTGTCGCCAAACAATTGATACTAAAGCGTACAGTCATCACAGCGATATTTGATTCTGCGCTTCATGCTCCCTAGATTACAAATCAATAGTAAGTATAATAAAAATTTAAATCATAAATCGTAAATAGAAAATAGAAAAGGGAAAGTAAGGTAGTGCAAAAAAACCAAGAGGCAGGTCCGGATATTTGGAGGGTACGGCCCATATTCGGGTCAGGATCGGGTCAGGATCCGTTCAGCAGTCTTATCACAGTTGGAAAGAAGCTGTTCCCAAATCTGGCCATACAAGTCTTCAAGCTCCTGAGCCTTCTCCCGGAGGGAAGAGGGATGAAAAGTGTGTTGGCTGGGTGGGTCGTGTCCTTGATTATCCTGGCAGCACTGCTCTGACAGCGTGCGGTGTAAAATGAGTCCAGGGACGGAAGATTGGTTTGTGTGATGTGCCGCGCCGTGTTCACGATTTTCTGCAGCTTCTTCCGGTATTGGACAGGACAACTTCCATACCAGGTTGTGATGCACCCTAGAAGAATGCTTTCTACGGTGCATCTATAAAAATTAGTGAGGGTTTTAGGGGACAGGCCAAATTTCTTTAGCTTTCTCAGGAAGTAAAGGCGCTGGTGGGCCTTCTTGGCAGTGAACTCTGCTTGGTTGGACCAAGTCAGGTCAGTTGTGATATTGACCCTAAGGAACTTAAAGCTTTTGACCTGTTCCACCTGCTTACCACCGATGTAGATGCAAATGACAAAAAGTGAGCAAACAACACATAGAATATCTTGTTAAATTAGTAATCAAATGCCCAACTAAATTAATCCCTTCCTCCCACGCAATGTCCATCGCCTGCCCATCGCCTGCCCTGCACATTCATGTGCCCTTGCAAGGGCCTCTTGAACACTTCTATTGCATTTGCATTCACCACCACACCGGCAGCGCGTTCCACGCACCCACCACTCTATATCACACTCTAATCCCACACATTTCCTCGAACTTAACCCACAGTCACTTCCAATGCATGTGCTCTGGTAGATATATCATATTAACGTGGCGTGGATGCACAAAGACACTTTGGGTTCCAGGTCCAGAGCCTCCACACATACATACAATGAAGGAAGTGAAGGAGTACGTTCGTGCTTGCCTTCATTATGCCCACTCGTAGAAGAATCTCAGCATCCACCCCTTAGCCCTCTACAAACTTTGCATATTTAAGAAAGATCACTCTCTGAATGAGAATACTAATTCTGCAGTTATAACATTTGACTGTTTTTGGTGAATTTTGTTATATGAGTGCTTCTATTATGCATAGTAGTAGAAATTTACCAAAGGAGGAGTAGGGTACTCCTTCTCTCCGCTAGCCTGCAGGTCACCCTCAGGCAAGGTGTAACACCTGCTTAGCCCCCAAATCAGGGTCACGTGAAGCCATGGGGGCAGGTGGTGGATGGCCGTATGAGCGGCTGGTGCATATCACAAGTCCTGGTCATGTGACCACTGATGCCAGGCAGACAATCTCTGAAGAATATTGATAGTGGCTAAGGTCTTGTAAAGACATTCCTCAGAAGAAGGCAATGGTAAACCACTTCTGCAGAAAAATTTGTAAAGAACAACCATCATCATGAAAAGACTATGATCGCCTACGTCGTACAATATAATGAACAAATAGTAGAAATTTGGTAACAATAAGATCACCTCTGGAGCTTAGAAAAATAGAGGGCTATGCGGTAGGGAAATTCTAGAAGTTTCTAGAGTAGGTTAGAGTAAGCTCCAAGTACCTATGTAAGAATCTCTTAAAAGACCTTTTTGTATCCATCTCTACCACTGTCACCAGCAGTGCATTCCACGCACCCACCACTCTCTGTGTGAAGTACTTACTTCTGACATCCCCTTATACCTGCTTCCAAGCACCTTAAAACTATGCCACCTCGTGCTGGTCATTTCAGCACTGGGGAAAAGTCTCTGGCTACCCACATGATCAATGCCTCTCATCATCGTATACACCTCTATCAGGTCACCTCTCATCTTCCGTCGCTCCAAGAAGAAAAGGCCAAGTTCACTCAACCTATTCTCAGAAGACATGCTCTCCAATCCAGGCAACATCCTTGTAAATCTCCTCTGCACTCTCCCTATAGTATCCACATCTTTCCTGTAGCAAGGTGACCAGAACTGAATGCAGTACTCCAGGTGGGGTCTAACCAAGGTCTTAAAAAGCTTTAACATTACCTCACGGCCCTTGAACTCAATCCCACGATTGATGAAGGCCATTACACCATACGCATAAGAACACTGTCAACCTACGCAGCAGCTTTGAGTGTCCTATCGACATGGACCCCAAGATCTCACCAATCCTCCACACTGCCAAAAGTCTTACCATTAATATTATATTCTGTCTTCCAATATGACCTACCAAAATTAACCACTTCACACTTCGTAAGATTGCAAATTACTTTAATGTCATTTCCAGTACACCAGTGTAAAGTAGAATGAAATAATTGTCACTCCAGATCCAATGCAACACCAAAACAAATAAAAGATAAAGAACACAATAATTTAAATAAACTCAATAAATACAATATAAATACATAAGATATTTTATTTACATAGACTGATAGATCCATAACACGATGCTAGGTACAGGAGTGTCTGTACATAAGGTAATGATAAAGTAATGGTGGTGGATGGTGTGGAGGGGAGTTATTGGAGGAAAGTCTAGGGGGCTGTCAGAGGTAAGTTTTTTTACACAGAGAGTGGGAGTACATGGATCACTCTGCCAAGGGTGTTGGTAGAGACAGATACATTAGCAACATTTAAGAAACTCTTAGGTAGGCACATTGATGATAGAAAAATGGAAGGTCATATCAGACGGAAGGGTTAAATTGATCTTAGAGTAGGTTAAAAGGACAACACAGCAACATAGGCCAAAAGGCCTGTATTGTGCTGTACTCTTCTATGTTCTATGTTCAGCTGAGGTCCAAAGCACTTAGATCTAATTTCTTTAACCACTTGTGTGATAGAACAACCCTTTTGCTGTAGGTCATAAAGACATAGAACAATACAACAGGGATACGGGCTATTCAGCCCAATTAATCCAAGCTGACAGCCCACTTAGCCCCAATTTCCTGCCTCACCCCTCCATATCTATCCAAGTTCTTCTTAAACAATGTTCCTAATTCAATTACTTGCACTGTCAGCTCAGCAGACGTCACTGAGGCAGCTCTTAATCCATTGAGCCACTTTGTATCTCATCGATTTTACTTCCTTGCCAAGGACTTTGGAAATTGACATAGCACATAGAGCAGTGCAGCACTAGAACAGATCCTTCATTGTGTGTGTGTGTGTAAAGCACAATGCCAAACCGAACTAAATCTTTCTGCCTGCACATGATCCCCTCCGCTGCATATTCATGTGTCCGTCGAACAACTTCTTAAATACCACCATCGTATCTGCCTCCACCACTTTCCCTGGCAGTGCATTCCAGGTACCCACCGATCTCTCTGTTAAAGGATCTCCTTTAAACTTTTCCCTCTTACCTTAACCCCGTGCCCTTTTGGTTCTGACATTTCCATTCTTGGAAAAAGGCTGTCTACTCTATCAATGCCTCTCGTAATTTGATGAATGTCTATTAGGGTCTTCTTTCAGTTTCAAGAGTAAACATCCAAGTTTGCCCATCCACACCTTAGAATTAGTGCTCTCTAATCCAGGCAACATTTTGGTGAACCTTTTCTCATTCTTTCCAAAGCCTCCGCATCTTTCCTCTAATAGGACAGCCAATACTGTGAACATTACTCCAAGTACAGGCTAACCAAAGTTTTATAGAGCTGCAACATGAATTCCCAACTTTTCTACTTAATGATCCCACCAGTAAAGGCAAGCAGATCATACACCTTCTTTGCCATCCTATCTACTTGTGCTGCCACTTTCACAGAACTATGGACTTGGTCTCTAAGATCCCTCTGTACATCAATGCTCCAGATGGTTTTGCCATTTACTTTACACTTCGTGCAGGCTTGTGGTCTTCTGCTGCTGTAACCCATCCACTTCAAGGTTCAACGTGTTGTGTAGTCGGAGATGCTCTTCTGCACACCACTGTCATAATGTGTTTTGTTTGATTTACTGTCAGTTTGCACCAGTCTGGCCATTCTCCTCTGACCTTTCTCATTAAGAAGGTGTTTTCGCCCGCAGAACTGACACTCACTGGATTTTTTTTTTGACTTTTGCACTATTCTCTGTGAACTCTCGAGTCTGTTGCCTGTGAAAATACCAGGAAATCAGCAAGTTTCTGAGATACTCAGACCTCCCCATCTGGCACCATCAATCATTTCACAGTCAAAATCACTTAGATCACATTTCTTTCCCATTCTGAGGTTTGGTCTGAACAACAACTGAATCTCTTAACCATGTCTACATGCATTTTATGCATTGAGTTGCTCCTATGTGCTTAGCTGATTAGAGATTTGTATTAATGAGTAAACGTACGGGTGTATCTAATAAAGTAACTACTGGGTGTATACTTTACAAACGAACCACATTAAGATGGAAAGAATGCAAAGATAAGTTGCACACGCTAATTGCTGGAGGAATTCAGTAGGTCAGGCAGCATCCATTGAAAGGAATAAACAGTCAAAGTTTCAGTGCAACACACACAAAATGCAGGAGGAATTCAGCAGGCAAGCAGAATCTAAGGAGAGGAATTAACAGCTGATATTTAATTTTGAGTTTGGTCCTGAAGAAGGGTTTTGGTCTAAAACATAAACTGTTTATTTATTTCCAGAGATGCTGCGTGGCCTACGCCCTACTGAGTTCCTTCAGCATTTTGTGTGTGTTGCTCTGGATTTCCAGCATCTGCGGAATATGTCGGTTTGTATCACTGATGTTTCAGACCTTCATCAGGACTTCAAAGGAAGTGGGAAGAAGCCAGAAACAAAAGTAGTGACTAAAGTGAGTAAGTCCCCAGAAAAGAAGATTCATGAAAATGTGGCCAGAACTTGAAGGCCTGAGTTATAGGGAGAGGTTCAGCAGTCAAACACTTCATTCTTAGAGCATCGGAGACTGAAGGGTAACCGTGAGGAGGTGTATAAAATCATGAGGGGCATAGAAAGGGTGAATCCACCACAGTCTTTCATCTCGAGTTGGAGAATGAAAAACTAGAGGACATCGGTTTAAGGTGAGAGTGAAAAGAGTTGATCAGAGCTTGAGAGGCAACATTTTTTTTAACGCAGGGTCTGATCCTTATACAGAACAAGCTATCAGAGGAAGTGGTTGAGACAGGTACATTAGCAACACCTAAAAACTACTTGATCAGCTACAAGGATGGGAAAGGTTTAGAGTGATACAGGCCAATTGCTAACAAATGGGACAAGTTTAAAAGAGTACCTTAGTCAGCATGGGCAGAAGGGCCTGTTTCCAATGCTGTACCACTAAATAAAGTAATAAAAATAAATTACTCAATAATTCTATTCTGCTTTCTTCTAAAATTATCATGGGATCAACTTGTGGGACTGCATCCAAAATCCCAGACACCCTGAGATATTCTGCATAAAATAAAAAAAAACAGAAAATACAGTTAATATTCAGCAAGTCAAAAAATATCTGTAGGAATAGGAACAGAGGTAACAGAATGTTTGATTCAAAATGTTAATTCTTTCTCTCTCGATACTACTTGACCCCCGAGTAAGTGGATTTGGAATTATGCACCCCAGACATTCTCTCTTCTCCCCTCTCCCATCGGGCAGAATATAAATAAGTCTGAAAGCTTGTACCAACAGGCTCAAGGAGAGCTTCTATCCCACTGTTATCAGGCACTTGAATAGTTCTTCAGTATGATAAATTGGACTGGGTCTCACAATCTACCTCATTCTGATCTTGCACTTTTTCATTTACCTGCATTGCACTCCTTCATGAGCTGTTATACTTTATCCTGCATTGTTACTGTTTTACCTCAGCGCACTGTGTAACGATCCATTACTAGCGCCCGTTAGATTAGATTAGATTAGATTATGAGGACACTCAGTCCTCGTTTACCACCAATTAGAAATGAATGCATTAAAAAATAATACAATGTTCCTCCAGAATGATATCACTAAAGAAACAGGACAAACCAAGACTAAAACTGACAAAACCACATAATTATAACATATAGTTACAACAGTGCAAAGCAATACCGTAATTTGATAAAGAGCAGACCATGGGCACGGTAAAAAAAAGTCTGAAAGTCCCAATCAACTCATCATCTCACGCAGGCGGCAGAAGGGAGAAACTCTCCCTGCCACGAACCTCCAAGCGCTGACAACTTGCCAATGCATTGGAAGCACCCGACCGCAGCGGACTCTGAGTCCGTCCAAAAACTTCGAGCCTCCGACCAGTCCCTCCGACGCAGCCTCTCCGAGCACCATCCTCTGCTGAGCGCTTTGACCCCACCCCGGCCGCCGAGCAACAAGTAAAGCCGAGGACTCGGGGCCTTCTCCTCCGGAGATTCTGGATCACACAGTAGCAGCAGCAGCGAAGCAGGCATTTCAGAAGTTTCTCCAGATGTTTCTCCGTGCTCTCACGTCTGTCTCCATCAAATCAGGATAGTTCACAGCACCCTACTTGACAAATAACAGACATCACCACTGGAGTGGCCGCTGTGAGCTGCATCACACTGCCATCTTCTCCTCCATTATTAAGGACGTCCAGCACCCAGGGCATGCCCTTTTCTCACTGTTACTATCCGGTAGGAGGTACAGAAGCCTGAAGACACACACTCAGCGATTCAGGAACAGCTCCTTCCCCCTGCCATCCAATTCCTAAATGGACATTGAACCCTTGGACACTACCTCACTTTTTTAATATGTAGTTTTTTGCACCATTTTTAATCTATTCAATATGTGTATACTGTAATTGATTTACTTATTTATTATTATTGTTAATATTTTATTTTGGTTTTTTTCTTCTGTATTATGTATTGCATTGAACTGCTGCTGCTGTTAACAAATTTCACAGCACACTCTGGTGATAATAAGCCTGATTCTGATCTGATCGATATGAACAGTATACAAAACAAGCTTTTCACTGTATTTTGATGCATGTGATGATAGTAAACCAATACCAAAATTGTTGCCCCTCAAGTTTGGATGATGGTGTAGGCAAATAAAATAGGGGCTTTCGAGAGACTCCTAAGAATATTCCCCTGGATGTTCTCCCTTCTCCCCCCTCCCACTGGGCCAAAGACACGGCAGACTGAATGCACATACCACCAGAATCAAGGACAGCTGCTATCCCACTGTTATCGTCTCCTGTACAATAAAGTGGATTCTTGGCCTCACAATCTACCTCATTATCATATGATTCTTTTATGGTTATCGGATTTATTGAGTATGCCTGCGATAAAACAAATCTCAGGGTTGTCAAATCACAAACAAGAGAAAATCTGCAGATGCTGGAAATCCAAGCAGCACACACAAGATGCTGGAGGAACTCAGCAGACCAGGCAGCATCTATGGATAAAAGTACGGTTGGCATTTTGGGCTGGAACCCTTGTTCAGGACTCAGGGTTGTATATGGTGACAGGTATGTACTTTGATTATAAATTTACTTTGAACTTTGCACTTTGGCACCTTATTATTTACCCATACTACACTTTCTCTGTAGTTGTTACACTTTATTCTGCATTCTGTTGCTGTTTTACCGTGTTCAAACTCAGTACTCTGTGTAATGACTTGATCTGTATGAACAGTATATAAGACAAGCTTTACACTGTATCTCGGTACATGTGACAACAATAACAATTATAATTATATTAATAATAATTGGGGGCCATGATAGCACAGTGGTCAGTACAGTGCTATTACAGCTTGGGGCATCAAAGTTCGCAGTTCAATTCCAGCATCCTCTGTAAGCAAGTTTGTACATTCTTTCCCATGAATGTGTGGGTTTCCTCCGGGTGCTCTGGTTTCCTCCCACAGTCCAAAGACGTACCAGTTAGTAGGTTAATTGGTCATTGTAAATTGCCCTGTGATTAGGTTAGGGTTAAAACAATGGGTTGCCAGGCGGTGTGGCTCAGTGGGCTGGAAGGGCCTGGATCGCTAAATAAATAAATAATCAATTCTAATTCTCTCCACATTTGCTGTCTCACCCCTGAGTATTTCCAACGTTTTCTATATTTGATTTACTGAAGCCTTGGGTTTTCTTTTTTTCTCATTAACATCTTCTATCTCTTTTCTCAAGGTCTTTTCCCAATTAATGTTAAATCTATGATTATTGATCTACCTGTCACTTTCAATCGATTACCTGAGCGTTACGTTTTGGAAGCCAAAGCTGACGGAATTATATATAAAAAAACAATCTTACAACAATTACTGTGGGCTATCATGCTTATATGACATTTCAATCCATTATTAACTCCACTTTTAGTGCTTAAGTACCACAGAAAACAATAATTTGAACTAGTTTGCTTCTATAGTTAGGCACCATATCTAGAATTATGGTGGATTTGAGATGATTTGATTGAAGTCTTCAAGATGTCAAGGAAAACTGGCAGGGCCAAGAGAGATTGAGAGATTGAGAGAGAGAGAAATAGAGGAGAAAGAAGGGAAAGAGAGAGAGGGAGAGAGAAGAGAGTGAGACACATACAGAAGGATAAAGAGAGAAAACACTATCACTTTGCCTCTGTCTCTTTCTTTCTCTCTCTCTCATTCCTCCTTTTTTGTTTTCTCTCCAATCTGTTATCATTATCATTGCCTGTCATCATTGCTCTGTCCCTCTCTTTGGCCTGATCAGTGATCTCTGGCACTGTAAAGCAATTGTGCTTTTCATTACACTACCATGGCTCCCTCCTGTAGCTGAACAGACTTTGGAATCCTTTCCAGTTCATTCACGGATGGAAGTTCTCCCAATCCAGCTGACTCTCATGGGCACACATGAATTAGATACTTTCAGCTCTGGGGTCTTGGTTGTTTAAATGCCACCCATGGAAGAGAAAGCAAAGTGAGCCTTCCTTCCAGTGACTCACACCTCCAGCGTGCGCACAATACTGCAGGAACTCAACAGGTCAGGCAGCATCTATGGAAGTGAATAAACGGTCGACATTTCAGGCCAAGACACTTTTTCAGGACACCTCCAGCAGACCAAACTTCAAACTGCAGCAATTAATAGTCTTCTTCATGTGGACATAGACCGTCCATGACCATAATTGTTCTCGGCAATTTTTTTGACAGAAGTGGTTTGCCGTTACCTTCTTCTGGGCAGGGTCTTGACAAGATGGGTGACCTCAGCCATTATCAATACTCTTCAGAGATTGTCTGCCTGGTGTCAGTGGTTGTATAACCAGGACTTGTGATCTGCACCGGCTGCTCATACGACCATCCACCACCTGCTCCCATGGCTTCACATGACCCTGATCAGTGGAGGGGTGGGGAGCAGGTGATGGAGGGGTATTGCTAAGCAGGGGCTACACCTTGTCTTGTGGTAAAGACATATCTCGACCCTGCCACCCAAAATAAGAAATACATATACTTTTAAAAGTTACGTAAGTAGCGCAAAAAGAGACATAATGTTCATTGTTACGTGCTCATGGTCCAATGCTCGGCAACTGCTGAACAATACTGAACACATTCCAAACATGTACCAGTTAGTACGTTAACTAGTCGTTGTAAATTGTCCTGTGATTTAGTAATTGTCCACCGATGAGGGGAAACCTGTGCAGGAGAGTTTTTAGTGGAAAAGCCATTGCATTGGGGCAGTTCTACTCTCTCGATCTCTGAAGTCCAGGTCTAGCGGTACAAAAAAGTATCACAAGCTGGGGTCTTGTTGCAGTGAATGACCATGACATCTTCAATTCCTTGTTATGCCCTTTGATCTCCATGGGGCAATGCAGCAGCGCCTTCCCGTCCGTTGGATTTCACAGTAGATCTCATCTGCCCAGTCCACCAGAGCTGACTTTGCATGCTAGGACAGGATGGATAGAATAGTCCCTATCTCACAAAAGCGTGGTGCCCCCGGCTACCCTCAAACTGGTTTAGCCCACCTGTCGAAGCAGTGTACTGGGGTGTCGCTGCTCTCACATGCAAACAGCTACTTGGAGCCACAGGTGAGAGCTGAGTGTCTGATGGGGACCAAAGCTGAGTGAGTTGCCCCAGAATGGACACGACATGCCCCTTCACCAGAGTGTCTACCCCTCCCTGGGCACCCCATACACCCTGTCCTATGGTTAGGCTAGGGTTAAATAGACAGGTTGCTGGGTGATGTGGCTCGTTGGGCTAGAAGGGCAAGTTCCACATTATATCTCTATATAAAAAATAAATAAACAACAAGACAGAACACAACCAAACAACAAAACAACGGCATAAAAACAAGCCCCTTTCCTCCCTTCCACCCACCCACCCACACAGACTGTCCAACTCCAAGACAGGATATGATGGGTCGATGGGACTGGGCAAAGGACCAGGTTAGCATGGACTAGATGGGCTGAAGGGCCTGTGCCTGTACTTACTGTATTTCTCTATGACTCCATAACACTATAGCAGGTGAAGAGAAAAAGTCTCTGCCTCCCTCCCAAGAGGAATCATGGATGGGAAATAAAGGCCACCCTTGGTCCAGGGCATGAATTCAAATTCCCCACAGACAAACATCTGCACTCACCTGCGACATATATAATGACTGCTTCCAGGTGCGGTGAAACTGAATATAATTCATTCCATCTCCCAGATGGAAATGCAAACGATGCCTGAAAGGATATTTGAAATGGCAGTCAGATCAGTCACAGTGGTTTCTTGAAAATGTGGAAGTGTATTTAATTTCCCACTACTCACAGTTGATGATATTTTCATCTGACCCCATGTCTCATCCCACAGCACGGATGGTGAAGAGCCAAAGGTTCCCTACTGCGCTCCCATTCAATGGAAGACAGCTTGACTTTGTAAGGATCATGCTGTCAAAATATCACGGATGTCTGAGACTCCTGCCAGAGGAACAAACTGGTATGTCAATAACATAAGAATGAACAATTCGTATAGCCCCGTGTGTATGTGTTGATCATCAGAGTCAGAATCAGGTTAATTATCATCAAGTACATTGTGAAATGTGTGATCATGCGGCAACAATACAGTGCAAGATGTAAGGATTGTTATAAGTTACAAAAGCTAAAAGACATGCAGCGAGGTAGTGTTCATGCGCTCATGGACTGTTCCCAAATCTAACGGCAATAGGGAAAAAGCTGTTTCTAAACTGTTGCGTGTGAGTCTTCAGTCTCTTGTACCTATTCCCAATGATAGTTATGAGCAGGCATGTGCTGGGTGGTGAGGATCCTTAGTGATGGATGCTGCCTTCTTGAGGCATCGCATTTTGAAGATGCCCTCAACAGTGGGGAGGGTTGTGCCCGTGATGTTGCTGGCTGAGTCTACAATCCTGTGAGCCTGTACATTGGAATCTCCATACCAGATGGTGATGCAACCAGTTAGAATATTCTCCACCGTACATCTGCAGAAGTTTGTTAGAGTCTTCACTGACGTAACAAATCTCCTCAAACTCCTAATGAATACAGCCACTCATATGCCTCCTTCATGATTGCATTAACGTGTTGGACCCAGACCTCTGTGATGTTGACACCTAAGAACTTGAAGCTTCTCACCGTTTCCACGGCGGACCCCTCAATGTGGTCTGATGTGTGTTCTCCTGGCTTCCCCTTCCTGAAGCCAACAATGAGTTACTTGGTCTTGCTGATGTTAAGTGCAAGATCGTTCTTATGACTGGTCTGTATTTTATCTTAATATGGCCATTCTTGTTTCTCTTTCTAATGATGACACGCCATAGGAAGGATGTGATTAAGCTAGGGAGCATCATGAAATTTATTGCTTTGAAGCAGCAGTGCTCCACATGACATAAAAATTTACATAGATAAGAACAAATAAATAACATATAAAGAAATAAATAGAAAACTGATATATAGATAGATAAATAAATATCCAAAAGGAGAGCAAAAGGAGAGGTAGTATTCACGAACTGTTCACAAATCTGATGGCTGAGGGGAAGAAGCTGTTTCTGAATCTTTGCGTGTGGATCTTCAGGCTCCTATACTTTTTTAAGTCATGCCCTAAACTTTAATTAACTCCTTGTTAAAAGCAAAACAATATGAAATAAGGATTATATTCTCCAGCAAAAGCACACTCCAGAAATGTTATAGTAATTATTCACACTTAATCTTAATGTAGAAGTGGAGGCATCACATGGTAAATGAGATGTCAACTGATACCACTGAATTAATCATCAATTTTGATGCTGCTGACATGCAATTAAAAGCGTTGTGATTTGCACTGGGAAAATGCTAATTAAGGCTTAGAACCAGGACCAGAGTAAGACTAATCTCTGTCATTTAGATCACACCAAACTCACACACCCTATTGAATGCTTTGCACATGTGATGGATCATGAAGCTGATCTTGGAGATCACTACCTCACTGCAACTGCCTTCTGGAAGCTTTTGTCATTCAAGGCTGTTGCATCATCCCCTAGCACATTAAGATGGACTCTTGACCTCACGGCCTGTCTCAGGTTAGCATAACAATTAGCATAACGTTATTACAACGCCAGAAACCTGGGCTTAATTCCAGCCGCTGTCTGTAATGAGTTTGCTTTTTCTCCCTTTGACCTCATGGATTTCCTTTGCGTTCAAAAGTCAAGAGGTTCTGTTGCAACTTTATAAAACTCTGGTTAAGCCATATCTGGAGTTCTGGTCGCACACAGTTCACATACAGTTCTGGTCGCCCCACTGTAGGAAGATGTCGCGGCTTTGGAGAGGGTGCAGAAGAGGTTCACCAGGATACTACCTGGTTTGGAGGGCATGTGCTATCATGAGAGGCTGGATAAACTTGGGTTGTTTTCTCTGGTGCAGTGGAGGCCGAGGGGAGATTTGATAGAGATTTATAAGATTATGAGAGGAATCAAAAGAGTAGACAGGGAATATCTGTTTCCCAGAGTTGAAAAGTCTAATACCAGAGGGCAGATCACAGCGATATTTGATTCTGCTCTTCATGCTCCCTGGAGTACAAATCGATAGTAAATATTAAAAATTTAAATTATAAATCATAAATAGAAAATAGAAAAGGGAAAGTAAGGTAGTGCAAAAAAACTGAGAGGCAGGTCTGGATATTTGGAGGGTACGACCCAGATCTGGGTCAGGATCCATTCAGCAGTCTTATCACAGTTGGAAAGAAGCTGTTCCCAAATCTGGGAGGCAGGGTGGAGATACATCTTCACCAAAGGAGGTGTAAGATGTTCTTTCCCTCTGCTAGCCTGCAGGTAACCCTTGGGCAAACTGTGGCACCTGCTTACCCCCCACACCCGGTTAGTGTCACGTGAAAACATGGGAGCAGGTGGCGGATGGTCGTATGAGCAGCTGGTGCATATCACAAGTTCTAGTTATGCGAACACTGACACTAGGCAGACAATCTCTGAAGAGTATTGATAATGGCTAGAGTCACCCATCTTGTAAAGACACTGCCCAAAAAAAGGCAATGGCAAACCACTTCTGTAGAAAATTTACGGAGAGTAATCATGATCTAAGACGATGGTCACCTTCGACATACATCATGGCTCATAATGATGATGATGATGATGATGAAATTACCACTTTACAAAACTATGCTTCCTGGTGTCTGTATGAGTTGATGGAGGAAATTGAAGGAAAAGTTTTAATAGGAATTTAGCTTCTATGCTCATATTTTCTCTGCATGTATTTTAATTTAGCTAGTGGCCAATTGAACAGTTAGCACAAGAGGACTTCATTATGTAGCAACATACTATGTATAACTATTTATACGTGGACTTTATTCATAGTCAGTCGTTTCAATATTGGGCAACACACATTAACAGTTGCTGGTGAACGCAGCAGGCCAGGCAGCATCTCTAGGAAGAGATACAGTCGACATTTTGAGCCGAAACCCTTCGTCAGGACTCACTAAAGGAAGAGCTAGTAAGAGATTTGAAAGTGGGAGGGGGAGGGGGAGATCCAAAATGATAGGAGAAGACAGGAGGGGGAGGGATGGAGCCAAGAGCTGGACAGGTGATTGGCAAAAGGGATATGAGAGGATCATGGGACAGGAGGCCCAGGGAGAAAGAAAAGGGGGAGGGGGGAAGCCCAGAGGATGGGTAAGGGGTATAGTCAGAGGGACAGAGGGAGAAAAAGGAGCGAGAGAAAAAGAATATATATATACACCTCCCCCTCATACCCCATCCGTTATTTATTTATTTATTACTCTGTGTGTGTGTGTGTGTGTTTCTGGGCTTCCCCCCTCCCACTTTCTTTCTCCCTAGGCCTCCTGTTCCATGATCTTCTCATATCCCTTTTGCCAATCAACTGTCCAGCTCTTGGCTCCATCCCTCTCCCTCCTGTCTTCTCCTGTCATTTTGGATCTCCCCCTCCCCCTCACACTTTCAAATCCCTTACTAACTCTTCTTTCAGTTAGTCCTGACGAAGGGTCTCGGCCCGAAACGTCGACTGTACCTCTTCCTAGAGATGCTGCCTGGCCTGCTGCGTTCACCAGCAACTTCTATGTGTGTTGCTTGAATTTCCAGCATCTGCAGATTTCCTCGTGTTTGCGTTTCAATACTGGATTAGACTGCATTTGGAGTCAAGCTAGGCTTAGGCTGAATTTGGAATATTGTGTGCAGTTCTCGTTGCCCCGTGACAGGAAGGATATCAAAACTTTGGAGAGGGTACTGGAGAAGTTCACCAGGATGCTGCCTGGATTAGAGCGCATGAGTTATAAGATGTGCTGGAGGCTGAAGGGAGACCTGATAGAAGTTTATAAAGTTAAGAGAGGCATGGACAGGGTTGAGTATTTACATAATATTTAAGTAATCCTGTGCATAAGTTGTTCGATTAATCATTCATGTCTGTGTAAATAATTAACACACTCGAGGCTGTGGTAGAACAAGGGACCCTCGGAAAACCTTGGCAATGCTGGACAATATTTCTCACTCTCTGCATGCCACCTTGGCTGAACAGAGGAGCACGTTCAGTAATAGCCTGAGACAACAGTGCTGCTCCAAAGAGCGCTATATGAGGTCGTTCTTACCCTCGTTCATTAGGCGCTATAATGAGTCAACCTATAGCTGGGAAAGTGATGACCCCCTCCTGTTAGACTGCGTGAGGTAACT
The DNA here is from genome assembly GCF_963921235.1 of Mobula hypostoma. Classification (NCBI taxonomy): domain Eukaryota; kingdom Metazoa; phylum Chordata; class Chondrichthyes; order Myliobatiformes; family Myliobatidae; genus Mobula; species Mobula hypostoma. The sequence goes on from NC_086107.1 coordinate 6,051,477, forward strand.
TATTTTGCATTCTTTCGACTTCTCTTCTAATATTTGTATGTTTGTATATAGAAACATGGAAACATAGAAAATAGGTGCAGGAGTAGGCCATTCGGCCCTTCGAGCCTGCACCGCCATTTATTATGATCATGGCTGATCATCCAACTCAGAACCCAGCCTTCCCTCCATACCCCCTGACCCCTGTAGCCACAAGGGCCATATCTAACTCCCTCTTAAACATAGCCAATGAACTGGCCTCAACAGTTTGCTGTGGCAGAGAATTCCACAGATCCGTGCACTTGTAATGCTACCGTGACACTGTAATTTCCTTTGGGATCAATAAAGTATTTATCTATCCATCTATCTAATTACAGGTTATATGTAAAAATATATTAATTGCGTACGTCATTACAGTACCACATGATACATGCGTGCCTTGCTTAAAGTAAAGACAAAGTTAAACCTGCATTGCTGGATTCCTGTGTTTTCCTTTGAATTAGTTTAAAATTTTAAAGTTACAAAAGTTAACAGATAGAGTAAATAGAGTGCTTTCTCCCCCCGCCCCCACCCCGTGTAGAAGCATCAGATACTGGAGGGCATAGGTGAGAGTGTTTAAAAAAGATGTGCCAGGCACAGTTTTTCACTATTTTCACTAACACAAGAGAAGTTTTCAGATGTTGGAAATCCAGAGCAACACACACAAAATGCTGGAGGAACTCAGCAGGTCAGGCAGCATCTATGGAAATGAATAAACAGTCAATAAACAGACAATCCTCCCAGGAAGGGGGAGAAGATGGCAACGCGACGACAGCACGCGCGGCCACTCCGGTGATGAATATCTGTTAACTGTTAAGTAGGGGACTGTGCACAATCCTGATTTGATGGAGACAGACGTGAGAGCACAGCAGAACATCTGGAAAACTTCTGAAATGTCTGCTTTGCTGCCACTGCTACCGTGTGGTAACAGGAATCTCCGGAGCTGAAGGCCCCGAAATCCTTGGCTTTGCTTGTTTCAGCGGCCAGGGAGAGGTCGAAGGCGCTCGGCAGAGGATGGCGCTTGGGAGGCTGTATCGGAGGGCTGGTCGGAAGCTCAGAGTTTTTGGACGGATGGACTCAGGGTCGGCTGCTTCCAAGGTATCAGCAAGTTGACGGTGCCTGGAGGTTTATGGCAGGGAGTTTCTCCCTTTTGCCGCCTGCTGTCGGGGACCCGGGAGTCGATCAACTCGAGACTTTGAGACTATTTTTTACTGTGCCTATGTCCTGTTCTTTATCAAATTATGGTATTGCTTTGCACTGCTGTAACTATATGTTATAATTATGTGGTTCTGTCTTTGGTCTGTCCTGTTTTCTGTGATATCACCCCGGAGAAACATTGTATCATTTCTTAATGCATGTATGCATTTCTAAATGACTATAAAAGAGGACTGAGTGTTCTCATAATCTAATCTAATCTAATTTTTCACTGCTTTTACATGGAGAGGTATGGTTGTCTGTAATGCACTGCCGGGACTGGTGGTGAAAGCAGACGTAACTTACTATGTACAGTCGGTAGTTTTTCTTCTCTAACTCAGTAGGGCTGAACGTTACTTTTAGGAGATATCTTGTGCCTTTTCAGTTGATCTCCATAAGGACTACGGTTGTAGACATGTGCACTCAACAAGTCTGAAGCTAATAAATAAACTTCTTAAACCAGAAAACATCCTTTTTCTCAAATGTTAAAGGTATTACATACTGGCATAAAGCCCTGATGAAGGATCTCAGCCTGAAATGTTGACTGTTTGTTCCCCTGCGTGGATGCTGCTTGACCTGCTGAGTTCCTGCAGCATTTTGTCTGTGTTCCTTGTGCTGGGAAGCAGGGCTTTTGTTCCTGAAACTTCTGCCTGGAAAAAAAAACATTATGGAGAGAAGGAAAATCTAATAATTTCTGTTTAAACAAAATAAGGAAAGGAAAATGGCCACAAAGGCAGGGTTGACTGCACAGTTAATCGGATAATTTTAATCCTAATTAATACAGTGAGAGTCCCTACCAATAGCTTAATGAGAAAACTGCAGAGATCAGAAAGACATGCTGATAAAGAATTCAAAGAACTTATGAGTTTGTTGAATCATTTTACCCTAAATTCATATAACAATGTGCAAAGGTTTATGATTTAATTCAGATGGGAAAAGTTCTGGAAAGTCTCACAGAGTGTGGTTTGCATATGGAATGAGCTGCCTCAGGAAATGCAATCGCAATACTTCAGTGTGGCACTGTAGCATAGTGGTTGGCACAAAGCTTTACAGTACCAGTGACCTGGGTTCAATTCCTGCCACTGTCTGTAGGAAGTATCCACGTTGGTTTCCTCTGGGTGCTCTGATTTTCTCTCACAGACAAAAGATCTACCAGTTCGTAGGGTTAATTGGTCATTATAAATTGTTCCATGATTAGGCTAGGGTTAACTCTGGGTGGTACAGCTCAAAGGATTATTTTATCTGAATAAACAATGAATAAATATTTTTCTTATATGTCTTACATTTCAAAAATATGCTTTATTCATAATAAAAATCATACAAAATTACATTCAGTAGAGATAGCTTATCTTTTTAAGTACAACATCATTTGCGAGATCTCACTGAAACCTATTGAATATTGACAGGCCTAGACAGAGTGGACATAGAGAGAATGTTTCCTACAATGGGGGAGTATAGTAAACATACTCCTATAGTATCGGGTCAGAGATTCATTGAGATATGCAGCAATGAAACATGCCCTTCAACCTAATTTTTCCATGCTGACCAATACGTATCTCACCAGTGGCCCATGCTGCACCCTCAATAACTCCTAGGGAGCGCTGGCCCACAATTGCTCAAAGTAGAGAAGGGAGATTCAGAATGGTGCTGAGGATTTTGACTCCCTACCTCAAAAGCATGCACGGAACATGGAACACAGAGCATTACAGTACCCCTGGTGTTGTGCTGACCCTTTAACCTACTTCAAACCAAAGGAATCATTCCAGAACCTAGTGATTTTTGAAAGATCATTATTAATGCCTCCACAATCTCTTCAACTACCCCTTCCAGAAACCTGCAGTGTAGTCCATCTGGTTCAGGCAACACCTACCTTCAGACCTTTCAGTTTCCCAAGCAGCTTCTTCCTTGTAGTAGCAACTACACTCATATCTGCCCCCTGATACTTTTGAACTTCCACCATACTGTAAGTTTCTTCTCAGTTAGTATCTTCACAGTCAAAACTGATGCAACATACAGATTCAGTTCATCAGCCATTCCTTCTCCCCCATTCCTACCTCTCCAGCATCATTTTCCAGCAGTCCAATATCTACTCCCACCTCTCCTTTACTCTTTACATAACCGAAAAAAACTTTTAGTAGTCTTTTTGATATTGTTGGCTAGCTTACTTTCATAAGTTCATTTTCCCCTCGTACATTTTTTTTTAGTTGTCTTCCATTAGATTTTAAACGCTTCCCAATCCCCTAACTGTGTATAACTCCCATCAGGGTATTTTTACCCTTGCAGTTTATTAACTCTACCCGTAAGGATTCTACATCTGATCCCATTTCACCCCTTTCTAAGGATTTGATTTCAATTTACCAACACAGCCATGTCAATCCCTCTGCCTACCTCCTACCCAAGATCCACAAACCTGCCTGTCCTGGCCGACCTATTGTCTCAGCTTGCTCCTGCCCCACCGAACTCGTTTCTGCATACCTCGACACTGTTTTATCACCCCTTGTTCAATCCCTTCCGACCTATGTTCGTGACACTTCTCACGCTCTTAAACTTTTCGATGATTTTAAGTTCCCTGGCCCCCACCGCTTTATTTTCACCTTGGATGTCCAGTCCCTATATACTTCCATCCCCCATCAGGAAGGTCTCAAAGCTCTACGCTTCTTTTTGGATTCCAGACCTAATCAGTTCCCCTCTACCACCACTCTGCTCCGTCTAGCAGAATTAGTCCTTACTCTTAATAATTTCTCCTTTTGCTCCTCCCATTTCCTCCAAACTAAAGGTGTAGCTATGGGCACCCGTATGGGTCCTAGCTATGCCTGCCTTTTTGTTGGGTTTGTGGAACAATCTATGTTCCGTGCCTATTCTGGTATCTGTCCCCCACTTTTCCTTCGCTACATCGACGACTGCATTGGCGCTGCTTCCTGCACGCATGCAGAACTCGTTAACTTTTTTAACTTTGCCTCCAACTTTCACCCTGCCCTCAAGTTTACCTGGTCCATTTCTGACACCTCCCTCCCCTTTCTGTCTCTGTCTCTGGAGACAGCTTATCCACTGATGTCTACTATAAGCCTACTGACTCTCACAACTATCTGGACTATTCCTCTTCTCACCCTGTCTCTTGCAAAAACGCCATCCCCTTCTCGCAATTCCTCCGTCTCCGCCGCATCTGCTCTCAGGATGAGGCTTTTCATTCTAGGACGAGGGAGATGTCTTCATTTTTTAAAGAAAGGGGCTTCCCTTCCTCCACTATCAACTCTGCTCTTAAACGCATCTCCCCCATTTCACGTACATCTGCTCTCACTCCATCCTCCCACCACCCCACTAGGAATAGGGTTCCCCTGGTCCTCACCTACCACCCCACCAGCCTCCGGGTCCAACATATTATTCTCCGTAACTTCCGCCACCTCCAACGGGATCCCACCACTAAGCATATCTTTCCCTCCCCGCCTCTCTCTGCATTCCGCAGGGATCGCTCCCTACACAACTCGCTTGTCCATTCGTCCCCCCCATCCCTCCCCACTGATCTCCCTCCTGGCACTTATCCGTGTAAGCGGAACAAGTGCTACACATGCCCTTACACTTCCTCCCTTACCACCATTCAGGGCCCCAAACAGTCCTTCCAGGTGAGGCATCACTTCACCTGTGAGTCGACTGGGGTGATATACTGCGTCCGGTGCTCCCGATGTGGCCTTTTATATATTGGTGAGACCCGACGCAGACTGGGAGACCGCTTTGCTGAACATCTACGCTCTGTCCGCCAGAGAAAGCAGGATCTCCCAGTGGCCACACATTTTAATTCCACATCCCATTCCCATTCTGACATGTCTATCCACGGCCTCCTCTACTGTAAAGATGAAGCCACACTCAGGTTGGAGGAACAACACCTTATATTCCGTCTGGGTAGCCTCCAACCTGATGGCATGAACATTGACTTCTCTAACTTCCGCTAGGCCCCACCTCCCCCTCGTACCCCATCTGTTACTCTTTTTAATGCACACATTCTTTCTCTCCTTTTTCTCCCTCTGTCCCTCTGAATATACCTCTTGCCCATCCTCTGGGTCACCCCCCCCCCCGTCTTTCTTCCCGGACCTCCTGTCCCATGATCCTCTCGTATCCCCTTCTGCCTATCACCTGTCCAGCTCTTGGCTCTATCCCTCCCCCTCCTGTCTTCTCCTATCATTTTGCATCTCCCCCTCCCCCTCCAGCTTTCAAATCCCTTACTCACTCTTCCTTCAGTTAGTCCTGACGAAGGGTCTCGGCCTGAAACGTCGACTGCGCCTCTTCCTATAGATGCTGCCTGGCCTGCTGCGTTCACCAGCAACTTTGATGTATGTTGCTTGAATTTCCAGCATCTGCAGAATTCCTGTTGTTCTCTGCCTACCTTCCTGCCCTTTCAATACAATATGTATCCATTAGTCATTATGCTCCCAACTGTAATCCTCTTTCAGCCTCAAATCAGTGATGCCAACAACATCATACCTGACAATCTCTCACAGTGCCACAAGATTATCTACCTTATTCTGTACACTGTGTGTATTCAAATATAATACCTTCAGTCCTGTATCCATCACCCTTTGTCCCCCGTTACACTGCAACTCACCCACTGACTGCAATTTTGTCCCATCATTTGCCTGTCTTTCCTGTCAGTCTCGCTACACACTGCCTTTTGTATACCAACAGCCCTATCTCAGCCTTATCACTCTGGTTGCAATCCCCCTGCCAGATTAGTTCAACACCCTCCTCCCCTCCAACAGCTCTAGCAAACCTGCCTGCCAGGATATTGGACCCACTTAGGTTCAGGTCTAACCCATCCTTTTGTGCAGGTCATACCTTTCCCATAAGAGATCCCAGTGATCCAGAAATCTGAAACCCTGCCTCTTTCACCAGTTTCTCAGCAACACATTCATCCTATTCTTACCCTCACTGGCACATGGCACAGGCAGCAATCCAAAGACTGCAAACCCTGAAAATCCTGCTTTTTTAGCTTTCTACCTCACTCCCTAAATTCTCATTTCAGCACCTCCTCACTTTTGCTACCCATGTCATTGGTGCCAACGTACCAAGACTTCTGACTGCTCACTCTCCCCCGTTAGAATGTTGTGGACCCAGTCCAAGATTTCCCTGACCCTGGCACCTGGGATGCAACTTATCATCTAAGTGTCTCTATTGTGTCCACAGAATCTCCTGTCTGCTCATCTAACTATGGAATCCCCTATCACTACTAAAGTCCTCTTCTCCCCGCTTCCCTTCTGAGCCACAGTGCCAGACCCAGAGTCAAAGACAGGTCACTGCAGCTCCCCCATGTAGGTTTTCCCAAACAATGTCCAAAACAGTATACATATAATTGATGAGAACGTCCACAGGGGTACTTTGCACTGGCTGCCCATTCCTTCTCCTGAAAGTCACCCACCTGCCTCCTTCAACTGAGGGGTGATTACCTCTCTGTAGCTCCTATCAGTCACCTCTTCAGTTGCCCATATGAGCCAAAGGTCATCGAGCTGCAGCTCCAGTTCCTAAACATGCTCTCTGAGGAGCTGCAGCTCAGTGCACCTGGTGCAAATGTGGTTTTCCAGAAGGCTGGAGGCCCAGAATTCCCACATCTCACATTCTGCCTCTGGAGCCATTCTCACTGCACTAACTGTGCTCCTAAAGACGAGGAATGAAGAATGAAGAAGAGGAAACTCACCAAATACTTACCTCACGCAAGCCTGTTAAGTCTGTTCCCGCCAAACCCTTCCCAATCTAATACTGGTCCCCTCACACAATGACCACTCCGTGTGTCCTTGCCTTATTTTTATTTGCCCTTGCTAATAAAGCTGAAATTCCGTGGAAACTTCATTTATAAAATCTCTCGCTCCCCAACATGTGTAAGGCCTCCTGTGCCAATTTAACTGTAACGCACCACTGACAAAAGATGACTTTCATCTCATGTTTTTGATATTTATTTATTATTATTTATTTGTTTTTATGTTTTGCATTTGCACGGTTTTCTTGTCCATCTTGTTCTGTACAGTTTTTCATTGGTTCTATAGTGTTTCTTTTTGAATGCCCACAAGAAAATTAATCTCAGAATTGAATATGCTGGCATATATATACTTTGAAAACAAATTTACTTTGATCTTTCAGCTTTGAAAACAAGCACAAATTTGAAAGATAACAAACCTTCACTGACAACAAATAACCAATTAAATAACCAGGTTCTGACAGCGCTGCCGAAAAACCACGAAGCCCCTCAGATAAATACACAAAGTGCAAAAGAGAGGCGGGAATGGCTATTGGACTGCTGGAAACTGGTGCTAGAGAGGGAGCAATGGGACAAGGAAATGGTGGATGAACTGAATAAATATTTTGCATCAGTCTTCACTGTGGAAAGCGTTAGCAGTATGCTGTAAGTTCGAGAGTGTCAAGGGGCATAAGTGAGTGAAGTTGCCATGATGAGAAAAACTGTAAGGTCTGAAGGTAGATAAGTCACCTGACCAGATGCACTACTCCCCAGGATTCTGAAAGAGGTGGCTGAAGAGATTGTGGAGGCATTCGAAGGAGGAGAAGATGGCGGCGCGACGGCAGTGCACGCGGCCTCTCCGGTGAATGATATCTGTAGTCTGTCAAGTAGGGGACCATGCACAATTCTGATTTGATGGAGACGGATGTGAGAGTATGGAAGAACATCTGGAACACTTCTGAAATGCCCGCTTCGCTGTCGCTGCTACTGTGTGGTCCAGAATTTCCAGAGGAGAAGACCCCGAGTCCTCGGCTTTGTGTGTTTCAGCGGCCGGGGCTAGGTCGAAGGCGCTCGGCAAAGGATGGCGTTCGGGAGGCTGTATCGGAGGGGCTGGTCGGAGGCTCAAAGTTTTCAGACAGACGGACTCAGTGTCGGCTGTGGTCGGCTGCTTCCAAGGCATCGGCAAGTTGACGGTGCCTGGAAGTTTATGGCAGGGAGTTTCTCCATTTTGCCGCCGCTATCGGGGACTCGGGAGTTGATCGATTCGGGGACCTTGAGACGATTTTTACCATGCCCATGGTTTGTTCTTCATCAAATTATGGTATTACTTTGCACTGCTGTAAATATATGTTATAATTATGTGGTTCTGTCAGTGTTGGTCTTTGGTTCATCCTGTTTTCTGTGATATCACTCCAGAGAAACATTGTATCATTTCTTAATGCACGTATGCATTTCTAAATGACAATAAAAGAGAACTGAGTGTTCTCATAATCTAATCTAATCTAATCTAATTAGTAATGATCTTTCAAGAATCACTAGATTTGGAATGGTTCTGGAAGACTGGAAAATTGCAAATGTCACTCCACTCTTCAAGAAAGGAGAGAGGCAGAAGAAAAGAAATCATAGGCCAGTTAGTCTGATCTCAGTGGTTGGGAAGATGTTGGAGTCGATTGTTGAGGATGTGGTTTTGGGGTACATGGAGGGACATGACAAAATAGGCTGTAGTTTGGTTTCCTCAAGGGAAAATCTTGCCTGATAAATTTTTTGGAATTCTTTGAAGATATAACAAGCAGAATAGACAGAGGAGAATCGGTTGATGTGCACTTGGATTTTCAGAAGGCCTTTGACAAGGTGCCACACATGAGGCTGATTAATAAGCTACAAGCCCATGGTATTACAAGAAAGATTCTAACGTGGACAAAGCAATGGCTGATTGGCAGGAGACAAAGAGTGGGAATAAGGGGAGCCTTTTCCGGTTGGCTGCTGGTGACTAGTGGTGTTCTACAGGGGTTTGTGTTGGGACCGATTCTTGTTACGTTATATGTCAATGACTTGGATGATGGAATTGATGGATTTCTTGCAAAATTTACAGACAATATGAAGATAGTGGAGAGCTAGATAGTTTTGAGGAATTAGAGGGGCTACAGAAGAACTTAGGTTAGTAGAATGGGCAAAGAATTAGCAGATGGAGTACAGTGTTAAAAAGTATATGGTAATGCACTTTGGTAGAAGAAATAAAAAGGTAGACTATCTTCTAAATGGAGAGAAAATTCAAAGATCTGAGGCACAAAAGGACTTGGGAGTGCTTGTGCGGGATTCTCTAAAGATTAATTTGCAGGTTGAGTCATTGATGAGGAAGGCAGATAGCATTCATTTCAAGAGAACTAGAAGATAAAAGCTAGGATGTAATGTTGAGGCTTTATGAAGCACTGGTGAGGCCTCACTTAGAGTATTGTGAGCAGTTTTGGGCCCCTTATCTTAAAAAGGATGTGCTGAAACTGGAGAGGATACAAAGCAGGTTCACAAAAATGATTCCAGGATTGAATGGCTTGTCATATGAAGAGCGTTTGATGGCTCTGGTCCTATTTTCACTGGAATTCAGAAGATTCAGGGGTGACCTAATTGAAACCTATTGAATGTGGGAAGGCCTTGATAGAGTGGATGTGGAGAGGATGTTTCCTATGACGGCAGAGTATAGGACCAGAGGACACGGCCTCAGAATTGGGGGCGCCCTTTTAGAATGTAAATAAGGTGGAATTTCTTTTACCAGAAGATGATGAATCTGTGGAATTCATTGCCACAGACGACTGTGGAGGCTAAGTCTTCACATATATTTAAGGCAGAGGTTGATAGATCCTTGATTGGTCAAGGCATGAAGGGCTAAAGGGAGAAGGCAGGAGGTTAGGACTGAGAGGGAAAGTAGATACTGTAATCGATGGGCTAAATGGTCTAATTCTGCTTCTATATCTTTTGGTCTTATGGTCGTATAACTCGAGAGATTCTGCAGGTGCTGGAAATCCAGAGCAACTCACACAAATGCTGGAGGAGCTCAGAAGGCCAGGCAGCATCTATGGAGAGGAATAAACAGACAACATTTCAGGCCGAGACACTTCATCAGAACTGGAAAGGAAGGGGGCAAATATGAAGCTGGGCATTAAGAAAGGAGCACAATCTGACAGGTGAAACTAAGAATCACCTATAGTACAATTACTGAAAATCCACTGAAAATTATCTGCATGTAGGTGATATACATAGGTATATATAGGTAAAATAACAATCATGCATAGGAAAGGTTAAACTATGAGAAAAATAATGATTTTACACTCTAACCCAACAGCACAGATGTAAATGGTTTCTTCAGCCATCCTAGCTGCAAGCACTTTATGTAACTGGCTGCATCTCAGTTATTAAAAGAATTGATTTTAAAAGTGTGGAGCATCACAGGCTTGTTAATAGGTGCAAGAGCCTCCTGTAAAGGGACCGCCAAGACCATTTATGTACATCGCCTATTCATCATCTATGTTTTTTTTTACTGCTCTTGCTGTCTTCCTCTCTGAACTAGTTCCTCTTGTAGGATTTCTGGAGAGTTATTAGTTGTGTTTGATTAGGTGGATTGGCTAACTCGCTTTATAAAGCACTGATGCATGTCAGCTGACATTGTTTTTGAGTTATCTTTCTTAATGACTTCCCTTCCATCTTCACTCAGAACCCCAGCCCTGTACACGATTCAAGGTTCAAGTCTTAAGTTTATTTATCAAAACATACAGTGAAATGTGTCACTTGCGTTAACTACCAACACATCCAAGGGCCGTACGGTTCACCACACATTCCAGTGCCAATATAATAAACCCACAATGCTGGGCAGGACAACACAGAGCACAACACGCAACAAAACCATGGCAAAAACAAGCACCACTCCTCCCTCTCACCCACGCACATACACAGTTCTTTAACCCCAGATCCGGTCTCCAGCTCCAGCCTCCAGTAGACATTGTTACATAACCAGCAACAATTAATATCAATCGAGACAGGTTATATAAAAACAACCAAACATTTATTAAACACAGATAAACAATAAAAAAAACGAAAACCTTAACCGGAAGTTAACCGCTATGCGGCCGTTCAACAAATAGTTGCTCGGTACTGGTTCTTAAAGTGTTAAATGCGAAAACAGTACTTAAAGCGGTAAAGTCAGATATAGTTCTTAAAATGGTAAATTCGACAGTCCAATAGATTTATACATTCAATTTGGGAGAGACTTCTCTGGAGAAGGATTTCTTCATAGACGCGACTTCCCTGTTGGTTCTGTTCAAAGGATTCACGATGAAGGAAGTAAACGGCTTAAAACAACTGACCTTAATTTCTAGAGAGCAAACCTTGCATGAACTTCCTGTCTCTTTTGGCAAGAGTTATCTATGATGCAGGTCGCTACTTCTTCAACCAAGACTCAATAAGGTCGATCCTTTGTTAAACTGCCGAAAGATACCAACTTCTCTTAATCCTTTGGGTCCTGTACTTCGATAAAGTCTTCACTCTCCCAAGGTACATCAACAAATCTAGCAAAAATTGCCAATCCAGCACTATTGTACCTTGCAACAGAATGTAACACTCCGTTTTAAAAATGAAACTGCATCATAAAATAAATACGCAACAAAAACGAAGACACACTAACGTTGGAGCTGGAAATCTAAAAACTAAAAGCTAATTGCGTTATCTGGGGTCTTCCCTTTATACCCGTGGTGAACATGTCCTCACGTGACCTCACATCGGCGGGAAAATTACATCAGGTGACCTCCAAAAGACCACTACATCATTCTCACAAAAAAAAAATCACAAGATCTCCTTGAGGTATGTAACAACACAGATTCACCGGCAATGGGCCTTTGACTTCCCCAAGCAGACCCGCAGAGATTCGTAGACTCACGTTCCAGCCTGTGGGTTTTGAGTTCCAGTCTCCTGACTTGACATCGATCCCAAGACCCGCCAATCCTGCCTCTGCCTATAAGGAGTCGCTATGTTCTTCTTGTGACCGCATGGCTTTCCTCTGGGAGTGACGGTTTACTTGCACAGTCCAACATTGTACCGGTCGATAGGTTAATTGGTCATTTTATATTGTCCTCTGATTAGGCCAAGATAGAAATCAGAAGTTAGCTGGGCAGCATGGCTCGAAGAGCTGGTGGGGCCTATTCCGTGCTGTATCTCAATCCTTGCACACTAAACTCTGGTCTCACTGAACCCAGGGATTTATCAGATCTTGCTCCTCCTGCCCACATGGAACTCTGACCCCAGAAGCCACTGACAATATGCCGACCCTGGGTAGGGGCTAACAGCCCTTATCCACACCAGTCAGCCAGCCCAATGTCCAGCCGGATATCCTAGCCGGTCTGCAAATGTCCCACATCAATCACTAGTTGAGGCGTCTCATCCCGCCCACCTTATGGGAAATAAACACACATGTGGAGGGCCTCGTTGGAGTTAGTGGATATCGCTATCATCATCCAACACCATCAGCAGTCAAGTCGGAACAGCTACCCACATGTGATGGAGCTCCTCGGATGTGTTAATATCACCCGTACGGAGATACAGTGAAAAGCTTGTCTTGCATACTGATCATAGAGATCAGATCACTGCACACTGCATTGAGCTGGACAGGGGTTCCCAGCCTGGGGCCCACAGACCCCTCAGTTAATGATAATGCTCCGGGACATTAAAAAGCTGCTAGAATGAGGTACAGCAATAACTACGCAGAACAAAGTGTAAGAACTACCAAAAAAGTGTGGTGCAGGTAATGATAAAGTGCAAGATCATAACGAGGTAGAATATGAGGTCAAATGTCCATCTGATTACAGAAGGTCTGTTCAAGAGACTGATAATAGCGGGGTAGAAGCTGCCCTTAGGCCCGGTGGTATGTGCTTTCAGACTTTTGTACTTTCTGCTCGATGGGAGGGGAGAGAAGAGAGGATGTATGGGGTGGGTGGGGTCTTGGATTATAGAAACATAGAAAACCTACAGCACAATACAGGCCCTTCAGCCCACAATGCTGTGCCGAACATGTACTTAAGAAATTACCTCGGGTTACCCATAGCCCACTATTTTTCTAAGCTCCATGTACCTATCCAGGAGTCTCTTAAAAGACCCTATTGTATCCGCCTCCAACACCTTCGCTGGAAGCCCATTCCACGCACCCACAACTCGCTGCATAAAAAACTTAGCCCTGACATCTCCTCTGTACCTGCTTCCAAGCACCTTAAAACTGTGCCCTCTCATGTTAGCCATTTCAGCCCTGGGAAACAGCTACTAACTATGCCTCTAATCATCTTATACACCTCTCATCCTCCGTTGCTCCAAGGAGAAAAGGCCGTGTTCACTCAACCTATTCTCATAAGGCATGCCTCACAATCCAGGCAACATCCTTGTAAATCTCCTCTGCACTCTTTCTATAGTTTCCTCATCTTTCCTGTAGTAAGATGGCCAGAACTGAACACAGTACTCCAAATGGGGTCATGACCCATCTACAACCACTCTTTGCCTTCTGTGTGCAAGCCAGTTCTGGATCCACAAAGAAAGGTTTCCTTGGATTCCATCCCTCCTTACTTTCTCAAAAAGCTTTGCACAAGGTACCTTATCAAATGCTTTGCTAAAATCCATGTACATTACATCTACTGTTCTACCTTCATCAGTGTGTTTTGTCACATCCTCAAAAAATTCAATCAGGCTCGTAAGGCACGACCTGCCTTTGACAAAGCCATGCTGACTATTCCTAATCATATTATACCTCTCCAAATGTTCATAAATCTTGCCTCTCAGGATTTTCTCCATCAACTTACCAACCACTGAAGTAAGACTCACTGGTCTATAATTTCCTGGGCTATCTCTACTCCCTTTCTTGAATACAGGAACAACATCTGCAACCCTCCAATCCTCCGGAACTTCTCCCGTCCCCATTGATGATGCAAAGATCATTTCCAGAGGCTCAGCAATCTCCTCCCTCACCTCCCACAGCCTGGGGTACATCTCATCTGGTCCTGGTGACTTATCCAGCACATCCTCTTTCTTAATTTCTGTATGCTCAAGCTTTTCAGTCCGCTGCAAGTTATCCCTACAATTGCCAAGGTTCTTTTCCGTGGTGAATACTGAAGCAAAGTATTCATTAAATACCTCCACTATCTCCTCCGGTTCCAAACTCTTCCACTGTCACACTTGGTCCTATTCTCTCACATCCTATCCTCTGCTCTTCACATACTTGTAGAATGCCTTGGAGTTTTCCTTAATCCTGCCTTCTCATGGCCCCTTCCAGCTCTCCTAATTTCATTCTTAACCTCCTTCCTGCTGGCCTTATAATTTTCCAGATCACTGTCATTATCAAGTTTTTTGAACTTTCATAAGCTCTTCTTTTCTCCTTGACTAGATTTTCAAGAGCCTTTGTACACCACGGTTCCTGTACCCTACCATCCTTTCCCTGTCTCATTGGAACGTACCTATACAGAACACCACACAAATATCCCCTGAACATTTGCCACATTTTTGCCGTGCATTTCCCTGAGAACATCTGTTCCCAATTTATGTTTCCAAGTTCCAGCCTGATAGCTTCATATTTCCCCTTACTCCAATTAAGTGCTTTCCTAACTTGTCTGTTCCTATCCCTCTCCAATGCTATAGTAAAGGAGATAGAGTTGTGATGGCCCACTGAGAGACCTGACACCTGACCAGGTTCATTTTCCAATACCAGATCAAGTACAGCCTTTCCTCTTGTAGGCTTATCTACATACAATGTCAGGAAACCTTCCTGAACACACCTACAAACTCCATCCCATCTAAACTCCTTGCTCTGGGGAGATGCCAATCTCGGATTGGGGCACGACTGCGCAAGCACGTGGACGTCAACCAGTGAGAACAGCAAGAAGAGTTTAAAAGGAGACATCTTATAGAGCGGGTGTCAGAGGAGCAGGCAACAGAGTAGGGGGAGACTTAGTAGAAAGGCTTTGGCTCAACGGGGCTTCGGCAATAACAGGTAGAGGCGAGGTAGGTTGCCTGTGTAGAATACAGACAGGAAAAATATGTGTGAAGCCGATGTTCTGTGTTCAGTGTCAGATGTGGGAAGTTCTGGAGTCTCCCAGCCTCCCGGATGGCCACATTTGCACCAGGTGCGTCGAGCTGCAGATCCTTAGGGACCGTGTTAGGAAACTGGAGATGCAGCTCGATGACTTTCGTCTGGTCAGGGAGAGCGAGGAGGTGGTAGAGAGGAGCTATAGGCAGGTGGTCACACCGGGGCCTGTGGAGACAGACAAGTGGGTAACAGTCAGGAGAGGGAAAGGCAGGAGTCAGATGTTAGAGAGTATCCCTGTGGCTGTACTCCTTGACAATAAGTACTCCTGTTTGAGTACTGTTGGGGGTGACTGCCTACCTGGGGGAAGCAACAGTGGCTGCACCTCTGGCACAGAGTCTGGCCCTGTGGCTCAGAAGGGTAGGGAAAGAAAGAGAAAGGCAGTAGTGATAGGGAACTCTATAGTTAGTGGGTCAGACAGGCGATTCTGTGGACGCAGAAAAGAAGTACAGATGGTAGTTTGCATCCCAGGTGCCAGGGTCCAGGATTTTTCTGATCGCATCCATGATATCCTGAAGTGGGAAGGAGAACAGCCAGAGATCGTGGTACATATTGGTACCAACGACATAGGTAGGGGAAGGGAGGAGGTCCTGGAAGCAGACAATGGGGAGTTAGGAAGGAACTTGAGAAGCAGGACCGCAAAGGTGGTCATCTTGGGATTACTGCCTGGGCCATGTGACAGTGAGTATAGGAATAGAGTGAGGTGGAGGATAAATGAGTGGCTGAGGGACTGGAGCAGGGGGCAGAGATCCAGATTTCTGGATCATTGGGACCTCTTTTGGTGCAGGAGTGACCTGTACAAAAAGGACGCGTTGCACTCGAATCCCAGGGGGACCAATATCCTGGCAGGGAGGTTTGCTAAGGCTATTGGGGAGAGTTTAAACTAGGATTGCTGGGGGATGGGAACTGAACTGAAGAGACGGAGGAAGAGGCTGTTGGCTCACAAACAGGGAAAGCTTGGAGACAGTGCAAGAGGGAGGATAGGCAGGTGATAGAGAAGGAAGACTCTCAGACTGATGGTTTAAGATGTGTCTATTTTAATGCAAGGAGTATCATGAACAAAGCGGGTGAGCTATATGTGTAGATCAGTACTTGGAGCTATGATGTTGTGGCAATTACAGAAACTTGGATGGCTCAGGGGCAGGAATGGTTACTTCGAGTACCAGGCTTTAGAAGTTTCAGAAAGGACAGAGAGGGAGGCAAAAGAGGTGGGGGCATGGCACTGTTGATCAGAGATAGTGTCACGGCTGCAGAAAAGGAGGAAGTCATGGAGGGGTTGTCTACGGAGTCTCTGTGGGTGGAAGTTAGGAACAGGAAGGGGTCAATAACTCTACTGGCTGTTTTTTAATAGACCACTCAGTAGTAACAGGGACATTGAGAAGCAGATAGGGAGACAGATTCTGGAAAGGTGTAATAATAACAGGATTGTTGTGGTGGGAGATATTAATTTCCCAAATATCGATTGGCATGCCCCTAGAGTGAGGGGTTTAGATGGGGTGGAGTTTGTTAGGTGTGTTCAAGAAGGTTTTTTGACACAATATGTAGATAATCCTACAAGAGGAGAGACTGTACTCAATCTGGTATTGGGAAGTGAACCTGCTCAGGTGTCAGATCTCTCAGTAGGAGAGCATTTTGAAGATAGTGATCACAACTCTATCTCCTTTACCATAGCATTGGAGAGGGATAGGAACAGGCAAGTTAGGAAAGTGTTTAATTGGAGTAAGAGGAAATATGAGTCTATCAGGCAGGAACTTGGAAGCATAAATTGGGAACAGATGTTCTCAGGGAAATGTACAGAAGAAATGTGGCAAATGTTCAGGAAATATTTGCGTGGAGGTCTGCACAGGTACATTGCAATGAGACAGGGAAAGGATGGTAGGGTACAGGAATCATGGTATTCAAAGGCTGTTGTAAATCTAGTCAAGAAGAAAAGAAAAGCTTATGGAAGGTTCAAAAAACTAAGTAATGATAGAGATCTGGAAGATTATAAGGCTAGCAGGAAGGGGCTTAAAATGAAATTAGGAGAGCCAGAAGGGGCCAGGAGAAGGTCTTGGCGGACAGGATTAGGGAAATCTACAAGGCATTCTACAAGTATATGAAGAGCAAGAGGATAAGACGTGAGCGAATAGGACCAATCAAGTGTGACAGTGGAAAAGTGTGTATGGAACCGGAAGAGATAACAGAGGTACTTAATGAGTACTTTGCTTCAGTATTCACTACGAAAAAGGATCTTAGCGATTGTAGGGATAACTTACAGTGGATTAAAAGCTTGAGCATGTAGATATTAAGAAAGAGGATGCTTTTGGAAAGCATTAAATTGGATAAGTCACTGGGGTCAGACGAGATATGCCTCAGGCTACTGTGGGAAGCAAGGGAGCAGATTACTGAGCCTCCAGCGATGATCTTTGAGAGGTTCCATAGGATTGGAGGGTTGCAGATGTTGTTCAATTATTCAAGAAATGGAGTAGAGATAGCCTAGGAAATTATAGACCAGTGAGTCTTACTTCAGTGGTTGGTAAGTTGATGGAGAAGATCCTGAGAGGCAGGATTTATGAACATTTGAAGAGGCATAATATGATTAGGAATAGTCAGCATGGCTTTGTAAAAGGCAGGTCATGCCTTACGATCCTGATTGAATTTTTTGAGGATGTGACTAAATACACTGATGAAGGTAGAGCAGTAGATGTAGTGTATATGGATTTCAGCAAGGCATTTGACAAGGTACCCCATGCAAGGTTTATTGAGAAAATAAGGAGGCACAGGACCCAAGGAGACATTGCTTTGTGGATCCAGAACTGGCTTGCCCACAGAAGGCAAAGAGTGATTGTAGACAGGTCATATTCTGCATGGAGATCGGTGACCTATGGTGTGCCTCAGGGACCTGTTCTGGGACTCCTACTCTTTGTGATTTTTATAAGTGACCTGGATGAGGAAGTGGAGGGATGGGTTAGTAAATTTTCTGATGACACAAATGTTGGAGATGTTGTGGATAGTGTGATGGGCTGTCAGAGGTTAAAACAGGACATTGATAAGATGGAAAAACTGGGCTGAGAAGTGGCAGATGGAGTTCAACCCAGATAAGCGTGAGGTGGTTCATTTGGTAGGTAAAATATGATAACAGGACATAGTATAAATGATAAGACTCTTGGCAGTGTGGAGGATTAGAGGGATCTTGGGGTCCGAGTCCATAGGACACTCAAAACTGCTGCACAGGTTGACTCTGTGGTTAAGAAAGCATACGGTACATTGGCCTTCATCAACCATGGAATTGAGTTTAGGAGCCAAGAGGTAATGTTACAGGTATATAAGACCCTGGTCAGACCCCTCTTGGAGTACTGTGCTCATTCCTGGTCGCCTCACTATAGCGAGGATGTGGAAACCACAGAAGGGGTGCAGAGGAGACTTACAAGGATGTTGCCTGGATTGGGGAGCATTCCTTATGAGAATAGGTTGAGTGAACTCACCCTTTTGTCCTTGGAGTGACTGAGGATGAGAGGTGACCTGAAGATGATGAGAAGCATTGATCGCGTGGAAAGTCAGAGGTGTTTTTCCAGGGCTGAATTAGATAGCATGAGGGGGCACAGTTTTATGGTGCTTGGAACAGAGGAGATGTCAAGGGTAAGTTTTTTACGCAGAGAGTGGTGAGTGCATGGAATGGGCTGCTGGTGACGGTGGTGGAGGCAGATACGATAGGGTCTTTTAAGAGACTCCTGGATAGGTACATGGAGTAAAATAGTTATTATTAAATGTTCCAGGTCAGAGGAATAAGAGAGTGCCCAGACAGCTGCATCCAAGTACCACCAAGAGTTTATCATGAAACATAAACCCCACATCTTGTGCCTTCCCCAAACGTTATGCAGATTGATCCATCCAATAGATAAGAACCCCTCAGACTGGACCACCATATCCATCACATCTTCAATGAGCCACATTTCCATGAAACACAGATCGCAGCAATCCCTCATTTCCCTCTGATACAGCAATTTTGCCCTTAGGTTCTCAGTCTTGTTCTCCAGTGATTGTACATTTGCTAACCAGACTCAACTTCACTTGCCCCATAACTTAACTGTCCCCACAACCTATGGACTTAATTTCAAGGGCTCTTCATCTCATGTTCTTGATATGTGTTGTTTATTTGTTGATGTAACCCTTAGGTTTGGCCAGCACGTGTCTAG
The DNA here is from genome assembly GCF_963921235.1 of Mobula hypostoma. Taxonomy (NCBI): domain Eukaryota; kingdom Metazoa; phylum Chordata; class Chondrichthyes; order Myliobatiformes; family Myliobatidae; genus Mobula; species Mobula hypostoma. Next base: position 6,070,684 of record NC_086107.1, read on the forward strand.
GGGAAGACAGCCTCTGGCCCAGCCAAACTGAGAAATCTCGTTTGTGTGGATGCTGCATGATGTGTTGCCCGGTTACAAATCCGAACCACAAAATATCAGACAGTACACCATATGCAATTAAACAATTGAACTTTAGAAATCTTAATCTGACTATAGGGTTTGTAAGGAAAATAAAAAGAAAAAGGGCCCATTTTAATAAAACAGTTTAATGTGCATGTTGGAGCTCACAGATTCATCCAGTTGTTCCCCATCGACCTCCTCTGAGCATCGCTGACCGTCGGACCCTCGCTCCTAGTCCATTCCACCCAGCGGTCTACCAACTCTCTCCACTCACATCTCTCTTCATCTCTCGACAACAAAAGAACGCAAAATCCCTGCTTCCAGACCTACAAGAAAGAACAACATGCCTCTCATTGGCTAGCATACATTCCAAAGCCCCCGTTATCTCTAGTCATAACCCAAACATTGCTGCTACAGAGAAACCATTACCTTAGCAGTGAAACATTACAGAGAGCCCATTACGTTAACAGTGAAACCTTACAGCACGTTCCATTTATCATTATTATTTTACTTTCCTTTTTGTATTTGCATAGTTTGTTATCTTTTACAGGTGGGTTTTTGTCCATTCTGTTATGTACAGTCATTCACTGATTCTATTTTGTTTCTTTATACTTACTGTGAATGGCCACAAGAACCTGAATCTCAGGGTTGTATAAGGTGACATATATGTACTTAGATAATAAATTTACTTTGAACTTTGAATTTACTGGGTAGAGGAACTTTTATACCCCGCTATTTTAGTATGACTTGGAGTGCTGTCCTCCTTTTCCAGCAATACCTTCAAATGCTTAAAGGTGCTGTATCTGTATACAGGGAGGAGGGCTGGTGGATGAGGGAACTGGTAGACAGCACTTTGGGACAAACTCTCTCTCTGAGTATGGGAAAGATTTTATACCCCGTGTTCACAGGGATCCCGGTTCCCCACCATGATTCAGATATGCGGATTCTGAATTCCAACTGTTCAGTCACTGTAATCTAAATCTGTTCTGAAGACTGTTGGGGTAACATTTTATTTCATTATGTCTTTTTCCTTATGGATAGAGGGGTGAAGATACATCTGTATCAAAGGAGGTGTAAGGCACTCCTTCCCTCCGCTAGCCTGTAGGTCACCCTTGGGCAAGGTGTAGCCCCTGCTTAGCCACTCTTCCCCCATTCCCTGATCAGAGTCACGTGAAGCCATGGAAGCAGATGATGGATGGTTGTATGAGCAACAGGTGCATATTACAAGTCCTGGTTATCGGACCACTGGCACCAGACAATCTCTGAAGAGTATTGATAATGGTTGGGGTCGTCTGTTTTGTAAAGGCACTGCCCAGAAAGAGACAGTGACAAATCACTTCTGTAAAATAGATTGCCAAGAACAATCATGGTCATAAAGACCATGATGGCCCACGTCATACAACGCAGCACATAATGATGATGATGAAATACATCATCAGTTCATCATCATTCCCTGATGGAGAAGTTTTGACAAGGAGATAAAGTTGAAGAACAAGAGACAGGCCATTTCAGGTTGAAATGGGGAAAAATACAACTGCAGAAAGCTCAATTTAAAGTTCAGTTTACTGTCATTCAACCATATATATATATTCTACCAAACAAAACAACGTTCCTTCAGATCAAGGTGCATAACGCAGTGCATTAAACTCCCACACAACACAAAGTAATATTACCACAAATAAATTAACAAATAAAATATATTCCAGAAGATTGACATATACAACACAAGTTAAAAAGTAAGCGGTATAATGCTACTGGCACTTCATATGTAATGAGACCTGGAGCGGTGGCAGGGAGTTTAGTAATCTCACAGCCTGGGGGAAGAGGTGGCTTCCCATCTTAATAGTCCTTGTCCTCATAGTATAGTACCTTCTGCTTGATGGAAGGGGGTCAAAGAGATTGCTGGACAAATGGGAGGGATCCTTAGCAATGCTAAGGGCCCTGTTTCACAGCGCTGCCATTAAATACCTCAGGTGGGTGGATGAGAGACCCTGATGATCCTCTCAGCAAGGTCTTCCAGTCATGTGCCTTGCAATTCCTGTACCAGGCGATGATGCAGCTGGTCAGGACACTCTTGATGGTGCTCCTGTAAAAACTGGTTAGAATGGTGGTGAGGGAGGAAGTGGAGACACTGGCACCAGACAATCTCTGAAGAGTATTGATGGTGTTGAGGGACCAGGTGGGATCGCCCGTTATGTGTGCACTCTCCGAAACTTGATATCAGCACAGTACATTGCTAACATGACAAACGTAACTTAAATTAACGTATATTGTACACAATTTACACAATAGAACAAGCATAACAACACTAGTGGAAGTTGAGAGGAAGAAAAATAAATAAAGTCAATGAGCGAACATGAGATGTTCCAAGCTTGGAAGCTTCACCATTCTTCAAAAGAAAAGACATAGATCTAAGGACAATTGCAGGCAGATTCCCAGCAGGAAAGTCATGATCTAAATAACAAATGGAAGGTAGAAAGAACAGGGAGCCCAATGAGAAGAAATTTTCATTGAGCCTGTTGGTTTATGTTTTCGGGCTTTTAGATCTTCAGCCTGATGGGACAGGGGAGAAGAGAGAGTGTCCAGATTATGGTCTTTGATTTTGTTAGCTGCTTTACCAGGGAAGTGCAGGTAGAATCCATAGAGGGGAGGCTGGTTTCCCAGATGTGCTGAGCTGTGTCCACAACTCTCTGTAGTTTCTTGCAGTCACAGGCAGAGAAGATACCACACCAAGGAAAGTTCAAGTTCATTGACATCTGACTGTACACATATACAAACAAATGAAACAATGTTCCTCCAGACCATGGTACACCCACAAAACCTATATCACACACAGCACATAAAACAAAATATTACCACAAATAAATCAATAAATCATAATTCAAAATTGGGCGCCAAAGTATTGTAACGGTTTGCACGACGTTAATATAGCTCAGGCCTACTGAAGTTCAGAGTTCAGTTCCGGCACCATTCTGTATTGAAACTGTATGTTCATGGGTTTTCTTCAGCTGATCCGGGTTCCTCTCACACTCCAATGATGTACAGACTAGGCTACTTGCTCATTGTAAGTTATCCTGTGATTAGGTTAGGGCTAATCGGGGTTGTGGGGTTGCTAGTGTGCTGTAACTCGTTGGGCCGGAAGGGATTACTCTGCACTGTATAGCTAGATAAGTACAATACATCTGGATAGAATGCTCTCTGTGGTGCATCGACTAAACTTAGATTCCTAAAGCTGCAACGTACCAATCTCATTTTTCATTTAATACCTCAAAATTAGATGTAATCTCTATACACAGTGACTTTTAGTAGGACAGAAATGAGGAGAGATCCAAGTTCTAGAAGCTAGACTTCATTTAATCCTCTGGGCGAGAGGCAAAACAATAGGAAAATACATTAACAGCAATTTGAGATTTGATGGACTGAAAGCCCTGTCAAAGGAGACAATTCGAAAGCAAAAAAGCTTCAGTAAACTAAGCAGAAATGTGAGAGATTTGCTCAGTGTTTCGAAGCCAGATTCTGTTATTAAACAAATCAAACCAGCAATTCACAGACCTATTAAAATAATGTGCAAAGTCTTCTATTTCCAGCCAATTCATCTTTTAGGTGTTATATTCAATTACTCTCAGGAGTTGATAAAAATTGCTGAACCACAGACAATTCTCAGGCAATGGCACCGATATCAGAGAGTATCAGTTTCCGAGATCAGTCATGGTTTAAGGCAATGCTTTTTTATGCTGTGCTGATTTGCCAGAAACAACAAATTCTTTCACACACAAAGAAAATCACATTTCTCTGTGGCACATTACTGATATAAACCCCTCCAAGATAACACAAGCAAGGAGCTTGCCTGCCAACACAATTAATGGCAAAATGTTATTGCTTTTTGTCAGGGGCAGCTAAAATTAAAGATGAGCTTTGTCATATACACATTGAAATATACAGCGAAAGGCATCGTTTGCATCAACAACCAGCACAGTCTAAGGATGTGCTGGGGACACTCTTACTAATGCGTATGTCTTTGGAATGTGGGAGGAAACCAGATCACCCAGAGGAAAGCCACACGTTCAAACTCTCTACAGACAGCACTGGGAGCTGAACCCCAGTCGCTGACACTGTAAAGCATTACACTACCATACAAATTATGAGAGACATAAACACATGTACTGTACATCAAAATATCGGAACATTTTGGAATAGGGAAGGAAACAGAGCAAATCCAAGCAGTCATGTGTTGAACAAGAACTCTCTAGAGACCATGCGGGAGTTGAACCTGTGTCATTGACGCTGTAAGCATTATGTTAATAGCTTCACCACATTACACTCATTCACTCCTGGTAAGAGTACCATTAGCAAAGTTGATTAAGTGCACATTCTCAAATCAGGCATTAATCGAGATCACAAATATAATAGATCATTGCAGAACCCCAAGAGAAACTGCCTGCCAAGTTGGATATGACCGATTTATACCTGCGCTCTGCCACAGTGATAGAGTCATAGAGTACTACAGTACTGAAACAGACCCTTCAGCCCATCTCACCCATGCCGGACTGCTATTCTGCTTCTCCTATTGACCTCGTCCTGGGCCATAGACCTCCATACCCCTCCCATCCATGTACCTATCCAAATTTCTCTTAAATATTGAAATTGAAATCCGCCGCTTCCTCTGGTAGTTCATCCCACACTCTCACCATGCTCTGAGTGACTAAGTTCCCTGCAGGTTCACCTTAAATGTTTCACCTTTCATCTTAAACTTATAACCTCTAGTCTTATTCTCACCCAACATCAGTGGGAATAGCCTGCTTGCATTTCAAAGGTTTCAAAGGTCAAATTTAATGTCAGAGAAATGTATACAATATACATCCTGAAATTCTTTTTCTTCATAACTATCCATGAAAACAGAAGAGAGCCATAAAGAATGAATGACAGTTAAATGTTAGAACCCCAAAGCCCCCCCCAGCTCCCCCCCACACGTAAGCACAGCAAAAAAGCATCTGCGTCCTTCACCGAGCACTCAAGTGTGCAGCAAAGCATCAATGAAGACACAGACTTGCAGTACTCCAAAGACTACTCGTTCACCCAGTAATTCGACGTACCACAGGTTCTTTCACTCCCTAATAAGGGAAAAATAGCTGTCCCCGTTTACCCTATCTATACCCCTCATTTCTATTTCTTTTATCTCTTAACCAATCTGCAATATACTATCGTTTGTACATCAATTTTGTGAAAACACCCTCATATTTATCATTTTATAAGTATCTTTCAAAACTCCAGTTCACTGGTTCCCTGCTTTCCTTTCTGAAGCAATGTGGACAGTTTTCCTGCAGGCATACCCAATAATAACCATATTATAGAATAATAACCATAATAGAATCAATAAAAAATTGCACCAACTTGGGCATTCAACCGGTGTGCAAAAGACAACAAATTGTGTAACTACAAGAAAATAGTGAATGAGTAAGCAATAAATAGCGAGAACATGAGATGAAGATTCCTGAAAGTGAGTCCATGGGTTGTGGGAACATTGGGGCAAGTGAAGTTGAGTGAAGTTATCCCATTCGGTTCGAAAGCCTGATAGTTGAGAGGTAATAGCTGTTCCTGGACCCAGTGGTGTGAATCCTGAGGCTCCTGTACTTCTTCCTGATGACGACAGTGAGAAGAGAGCATGTCCTGGGCAGTGGGGTCCCTGATAATGGATGCTGCTTTCCTGCAACAATGCTTCATGTAGATGTGTTCACTGTTGGGGAAGGCTTTACCCTCGATGGGCTGTGCCATATCACTACTTTTTGTAGGATTTTCCATACAAGGGCAGAGGTGTTTCCATGCCAGGCCCGTGATGCAGCCAGTCAATATACTCTCCACTGCATATCTATTGAAGATTGTCAGGTTTTAGATATCATGCCAGATCTGTGCAAACTCCTAAGGTAATAGAGGCACTGTCACACTATACTTTTTAATTGCACTTACTTGCTGGGCCCAGGGTAGGTCCTCTCAAATAACAAGACCAAGGAATTTAAATTTGCTGACCCTCTCCACTTCTGATCCTCCAATGAGGATTGGCTCATGGACCTCTGGTATCCTCCTCCTGACCAAGCTCCTTTTTTCTTGCCTACATTTTGTTTTACCAGAAGGAGAAATTGATATTCATGCCATCAGCCTGGAGTCTACCCAGACAGAATATAAGAAGTTACTCCTTCACCCTGAAAGTGGCCTCATTGCAGCAAAGAGGAGGCCATAGACTGACATGTCGAACAGGAACGGAAACCGGAATAAAAATTTTTGGCCACTGGGAAGTTCCACCTTTGGTGGATGGACTGAAGGTGCTCCTCTCCATCGATGCCGCCTGGCCTGCTGAGTTCCTCCAGCATTTTGTGTGTGTGTTCCTCTGGATTTCCAGCATCTGGAGAATCTCTTGTGTCTGTAAAACACTATGTTCAAGTAACTGTTATATAGATAGACTGATAGTATTTACATAATGTGATGCTAGGTGATGTATATATAGTGGTGGTTGGAGTTGGTGGATGGGTTAAAGTTGGAGGTGTTGATCAGCCTGATGATCTGGGGGAAATGGCCTAACCAAAGTTCTGAAAAGCTTCAGCAGTCTCATGCGACTCCTGGCTCTGATAAGGAACGCAAAGCGCCGTCAGCTTTGTCAATGTGTGATGGTCCCTCTCCCACCCCAGCTAAAAGAAGAAAAGTCTTCAATTTTAAGGGCGGTATTGACTCACACTGCCAAGGGGCAGGGAAAGGCAGGGCTAAATGCCTCCATTCACAGTAACACACACACAAAATGCTGGAGGAACTCATCAGGTCAGGCAGCATCTATGGAGAGGAATAATCTGTTGACGTTTCGGCCCGAGGCCTTTCATTGAATTGGAAAGGAAGGGAGAGAAGCCAGAATAAGAAGGAAGGAGTACAAGACTGCAGGTGATTGGTGAAGCCAGGTGAGGGTGAAAAGGAGTAGGTGGGGAAAGGACATTGAAGTAAGAAGCTGGAAGGTGATAGGTGGAAAAGGTGAGGGGCTGAAGAAGGAGGAACCTGATAGGAGAGGAGAGTTGACCATGGGAGAAATGGAAAGTGGAGGGGCACCAGGGAGAGTTGAAGGCGGGTGAGGAGAAGAGAAAGGGTAAGAGGGGGGCCAGAACGGGGAAGGTAAGTAGAGAAAAGGGGAAGAATCTACATAAAGTAGAGAGATTAATGCTCATGCCATCAGGTTAGTTAGGAGGAGGAAACCAGAGGTCCCGATGGAATATGAGGTGGTGCTTCTCCATCTATGCTATACACATCTCTAGTTTTGCAGACAATCATGACAAATGCCGACACGAAACCATGGCATAAATCCATCAGGCCAGACCTTGTGCATGAAGCAATGAGTCACAACACGGGCACAGAATGGATTTGTTTACCATTACTGATAACCATCTCACTGGAACCATGAGAGACGAACAAGTCCGGATGAAAAATCACCCCATCATTTCAACAGTCCCATTCCGCAGCTCAAAGGGCATCTGTTCCCTGGAACACATTCACACTTGTCAGGTTCTACTACTTAATTGGTTTGGGGGTGGAAAAGACACACCTGCCACCAGACAATAGGCAGCAACCTGTAGTTCTGGCTGTAGGCATTCCAATCATTGGTGGAGGAGAAAGATAAGCGAGGCTGCTCCTATTGTGCTGGAGGAGATTTGATTTAGGGGCCATTAATACAAATTGCTTGCTTAGGTTTATGACAAATCCCCTTCATAGCAAATACAACTCATTCTTTCAGATTGTTTAATGTCATTTCCAGGACACAAGTGTAAAGGAGAATGAAATAATTGTTGCTCCAGATCTGATGTGGCACAAAAAACAACATAATAAGATAAAGAACCTTACAATAAAAAAATAAATATAAATACATAAGATCGCTTCTATATATAACGTAGATTGTGAGATCATAAAGTGACGCTAGGTACAGGAGTGTCTGTACACAAGGTGACTCTGACAGGAAATTATTAAGTATTTAATATTTTAGTAATATTTGAGTAGTCTTGGGTGTATATATATTTTTTCTGGGTTGATTACAAACCAGAAAACGTCCATTCACTTGATGCCATGAATCCAGTGGGGATTAATATTCATTTTGGTGTCTACAGTATGGGTATGAAGACGGATGTGTTTGAAAACTGTCTGTAATTCGAAGGAAACATTATAGCTACGTTGTAACTATAGAGTTGTCCTGCTGGTGCCTTTGACCTTCAGCATATAAAAATGTCATGTAATTTTGGGTCAAGTGGCCTCTTCTTCCAAGAGCGTCTCAATATGACGTCCATTGCATGTTTTTGCCGAAAAAAACACTTCTATATCCATTAGCTTCAGGGTGTCTCGGGTGACTTTGTTCATGTCACAACGGTTGGTTGATTAAGCAGCCTTGTTACTTTAAATAATTCATTACGGGTTAATTGTCTAAAGATGTGTATTGCATACATTACCATGCTGCCAAGCGTTACGTGCACGTCCGGCTTATAGTAACTCAAAATTAGACCTGCATTTCAGAAGACAATAAGACCATATGACATAGGAGTAGAATTAGGCCATTCAGCCCATCGAGTCTAATGTTCCTATTAGTGAGAGAAGAAAGCTCTACAATGGGTAGTCAAAACCGTCCAATGCATCTCTAACTCCAAACTACCTGCTGTTAAGAATATAGAAAGGTGTCAGAAAAGAGCTAGTAACATCATGAAGGATCCCACCCACCCTGCTCATGGAGGCTAGGTAGCATCCACACCAGAATCACCTGTCTCAAAAATAGTTACTTTCCCCAAGCAGTAAGGCTGACCAACACCTCCGCCCACTAACCCGCCCCTCCTCCCCCCCGACCACCAATATTTTATCATTTTGTTGTGCTTTGTTACTTCAAAACATTAGACTAATTCAAAGGAAGACATAGGAATGGGATCCGGAATCATACATGATGGGGGAGAGGAGGGACAGGTTAGTGGGTGGAGGTGTTGGTCAGCCTTACTGCTTGAGGAAAGTGACTATTTTTGAGACTGGTTTTGGTTAATTTTTTTAACCGAAATGTGAAATCAATGTTCATGCCATCAGTTTGGCGGCTACTCAGATGATTGGCCTCATCTTGAGGAGGTCATGGATCAACATGTCAAAATGAGAATGGGAATTGGAATTAAAACTTTTACCTCCCAGGAAGTTTTGGTCTTGGCAGATGAATGGATGTGTATGACGAAGTGATCCCCAAATTTATGATCAGTTTCACCAAGGCAGAGAAGGCTGCATCAGGAAAAACGGATACAATAGACCACCCTAGCAGATTCACAAGTATATATCAAACATCAACTGTCCATTTCCCTCCACAAATACTGCCTGGACCGCTGAGTTCCTCCAGCAGTATGAACATTGAACCATACAACACAGTACTAGCCCTTCGGACCACAATGTTGTACCATCCATTTAACCTACTTTAAGATCAATCTAACCCTTCCCTCCCACAAAGCCTCTCAAACTTTTTCATGATTTTTGCTTACTTGCCACAACCTCATCTCAACCTTGCTACTACTTGACACACAGAACACTGGTGGAACCCTATACATCAAGCAGCTCTGTAGAGGCAAATGGATAGCCAACGTTTTGGTTCAAGACCTTCACCTGGGCGAGACAGAAAGATGGAAGATAGCCAGTATAAAGAGGTGGGGAGAAGGGGTGAAGCAAGAGCTGGGAGGAGATGGATGGATCCAGGGGAAGTGTGGTGTTAGGCAGATGGGAATGGGGTGAGAGTGGAAGTATTGGCAGAGGCTGGGAGTTGATGGGTGGATCCAGGTAAAGAGTGAAGATAAGCAGATGGAGGGGGAAAGGTAGGAATAGTGACACAAGCTGAGAGGTGATGGGTGGATCCAGGTGAGGAGGGGTGAAAGGCAGGCAGATGGAGAAAGGGAGAGTGGGAATAGCGACAGAGACAGGGAGCTGAAATTCACACAAGCGGTGATAGGCAGATGGAGGAGGGGAGAGAGTGGAAATGGCATCAGAAGCTGGGAGTCGATAGGAGAAGTGACAAAGGGCTGAAGGATGGAGTCTGTTAGGAAAGGTTCAAAGATCATGGAATAAAGGGAGGGAGGTGAGGACAGGACCCAGTGGGAGGAGTGTGTGGGTGGTAGGTAGATGGAGAGAGTGAGGGAGGGGAAACAGATAGGGTGATGAGGACCAGTGGGATCATGAGAGAGAAATGAGATAAGGGACAGTAACCACGAGGAATTCTGCAGATGCTGGAAATTCAAGCAACACACATCAAAGTTGCTGGTGAACGCAGCAGGCCAGGCAGCATCTCTAGGAAGAGGTATTGTCCTGACGAAAGGTCTCGGCCCGAAACGTCAACTGTACCTCTTCCTAGAGATGCTGCCTGGCCAGATAAGGGACTGCTTGGGTCTGTAGTTAGCAGAAGCACATTGCACTACTGCTCAGTTGTGATATAATCGCAGCCATTCGCTTTGCACCTTCTCTGCGGCCTCACTATCAGAAGTTGCTCTTGATCTTAAAACCAATTCCTTTTTTTAAATTTTTTTATTGAATTAGTATACAAAAGGTAAAACATACAACAACTAATACATTGTTTCGACATAAATATACAAGTAATATTAATACAAAAAAAATGCAAGCCATGTAAGTTAGTTATAGAATAACAAGGTAATATAGTTATATACTAATTTTCCATATATATTGATAAGGAAAAAAAACAGGAAAAACCCTACCCCCCCCAAAAAAACCACCGTGTAACTAACCTACAACGCAAAGCAAAGCAATGGGCTCACTAGGTACAAAGTAGACTTAAACAACTTAAGCAATCACGTCCTCAAACCCGACCTCCACTAATAGCAGATAAAATCCACGAAGGGATTATATATGATCAGAGAGGAAAAAAATAGTTACATTAAATGAAAATGTTGAATAAAAGATCTCCAAGTCTGTTCAAATTTAACTGAAGTATCATAAAGATTACTTCTGATTTTTTCCAAATTTAAACATAGCATCATTTGAGAAAACCAAAAAAACATAGTTGGGGCATTAATCTCCTTCCAATGTTGTAGCATACATCTTTTTGCCATTAAAGTAGGGGATGCAATCATTCTACGCGCTGAAGGGGATAAATTATAGGAAGTTTTAAAACCAATTCCTGAGCTGGGCAAGGAACTAAAGTCTGTCTGTAAACTATTGTAATTGTTGTTACTGTCAACCTTGTGTTGGACTGTAGCTGAGGATTTATAAGGCATTGGTCAGACCACACTTAGAGTACTGTGAACGGTTGTGAGCCCCGTACCTAAGAAAGGATGCGCCAGCGTAGGAGAAGGTCCAGAGAAGATTAACAAAGATGGCACCAACAATGAAATGGTTAGCGTATAGTATAAGGAGCATTAGCGTATAAATGGTTAGCTTAGAAAAGGTTAGCGTAGAAATGGTTAACGTAGAAATGGTTAGCGTATAAGTGGTTAGTGTATAAGGAACATTTAATGGCTCTAGGATTGTATTAGCTGGAGTTTAGAAAAGTGAGGGGATACTCACTGAAACATACCAAATAAAGAAGGGCCTTGAGAGTGTGTACATAGAGAGGATGTTTCCAGTCGTGGGAGAGCCTAAGACCAGAGGGTTCAGCTTCAGAATAGAACGGTATCTCTTTAGAACAGAACTGAGGAGGAATTTCTTTAGCCAGAGAATGGTGAACCTGTGGAATTCATTGCCATGGATGGCTATGGAAGCCATATCATTGAGTATATTTAAGGTGGAGGTTGATAGATTCTTGATTAGTAGGGGCCATCAGAGGTTACAGGGAGAAGGCAGAAAAATGAGGTTGAGAGGGATAATAAATCAGCCATGGTGATGGTGATGAAACAGGTTCAGTGGACCCAATGGCCCAATTCTCTTCCTTCAGTCTTTCGGTGTCATGCACAAACAACTAGGTTTAAGTAGAACTTCATTTCATCATCTGAGTACTGGAGCATTTTCACCCAACAAGAAACTACGGATTTAATGCTCACTCACTGTTGAAGAGCTGCCACCTAACAACACCTCTTGAGGACCCATGGACAGTGATAGCTCCATAAGCCATAAGAGCAAAATTAGGTCATTTGATCCATCAAGTCTGCTCAACCATCTGATCATGGCTGATTTATTTTCCTCTCAACCCCATTCTCCTGCCTTCTCCCTATACTCTTTGACACCCTGACTAATCAAGAACCTATCAAACACTGCTTTAAATATACTCAGTGCCTTGACGTCTACATCCATCTGTGACTATGAATTCCACAGATTCATCAACCTCTGACTAAAGAAATTCCTCCTCATTTCTGTTCTCGAGGAATGTCCCTCTTTTCTGAGGCTGTGCCCTGTGGTCCTATAGGAAACATTCTCTCCACATACATTCTATCCATGCTTTCCAATGTCCAGAATATGAAAGAGAAGTCAACAGCTTGTTGTTTGGGAGGTGTTTTGTTTAACAGAAGGAATCTCGGCCAAGGCAGTAGGAGAAGCAGGAACGGTTGGGAATCTTGAAGTGCTTCCAGGCCAGTACAGCTCTCTCCACATACATCACACTTCCCTCAATGTGCGTGATAACTATTTGTTGTTTGTGAGAGCACGTCTCCGGCTGGTAGTCTGCAAAGTGCTTTGGCACTTACTGAGCGGTAGCAGAAGCAAGAACAACTATGCTTTTCACAAGCACATTCCGTTCCAGGATATAGTGCAGCCAATTTAAAAATCTGCTGTGGAACAGGGGGACCTAGGAGTGAAAACGTGTAGTTGCTGAGAGCAGTGTTACAGATAGATAAACTGCTGAAGAAGGCATTTGCATGCTCGCCTTCATTAGGCAGAGCACTGTGTCTAGGAGCTGGGAAGTAATGGTGTAATTGTATACAATGTGGTGAGAGACAATTGAAGTATTGTTTACAGGGTTAGAACATAGGACAGTACGGTACAGATAGGTCCTCCAGCCCATAATAGTGTGCTGACCTTTTAACCTATATGCTCTAAGATCAACCTAACCACAAGAGATTCTGCGGATTCTGGAATTCAAGAGCAACATACACAATATGCTGGAGGAACTCATCAGGTCAGACAGCATCTACGGAGAGGAATAACACTCAATATTTTGGGCTCAAACTCTTCATTAGAACAATCTAATGAAGATCAAACTAACCCTTCCCTCTCACATACTGTATCCCTCCATTTCTTTTCATCCATGTGTCTATCAATGAGATGCCCCTAATGTCTCTGCCTCTACCATAGCCCTGACATCACATTCCACATACCCACCACCCTCTGTGTAAAAACCTGCCTCTCACATCCCTCCTATACTTTCCTCCAATCACCTTAAAATTATGCTCCCTTGTCGTAGCAAGTTCTGCCCTGGGAAAAAGTATCTGGCTGTCCATTCTATCATTGCCTCTTATCATCTTATACACCTTTATCAATTCATCTCTCTTCCTCCTTTGCTCCAAAGAGGAATCCTCAAATCCTCAACTTGCTCCACCTTTCTACATAACATGTTTTCTATTGCAGGCAGCATTGAACACCTTGTGAGACGAAAGGCGTTATCAAACTAGAAAAAATGCAGAAAATATTTAGCAGATGTTGCCTGGAATTGGAGGGGTGTGGGCTGAGTTACAAGAAGAGGTTGAGTAGGCTACAACTTTATTCCCTGGAACATAAGAGATTGAGGGGGTGACCTGATAGAAGTATATGAGATCACAAGGGGTAAAAAGAGGGTGAATTCCTGCACTTTGTGATCTTATATACCCCTATCGGGTCAATTCTCAGTTTCTTACAGTATTGTGCAATCAAACCTCTGCAGCAGAGGATCCCAAAACTTTTTATGCCATGGATCATTGCCATAAAGCAAGTGACCCATGGACCAATGGCATAAAGCAAGGATCCCATGGACTAATACCATAAAGCAAGAGGCCCGTGGACCAATGCCATAAAGCAAGAGAGCCATGGACCAATGCCATAAAACAAGAAGCCCATGGACCAATGCCATAAAACAAGAGAGCCATGGACCAGTGCCATAAAGCAAGGGGCCCATGGACCAATGGCATAAAGCAAGAGAGCCATGGACCAGTGCCATAAAGCAAGGGGCCCACGGACCAATGGCATAGAGCAAGAGGCCCATGGACCAATGGCATAAAGCAAGGAGCCCATGGACCAGTGCCATAAAGCAAGGAGCCCATGGACCAGTGCCATAAAGCAAGGGGCCCACGGACCAATGGCATAAAGCAAGGGGCCTATGGACCAATGGCATAAAGCAAGAGGCCCGTGGACCAATGCCATAAAGCAAGAGAGCCATGGACCAATGCCATAAAACAAGAAGCCCATGGACCAATGCCATAAAGCAAGAGAGCCATGGACCAGTGCCATAAAGCAAGGGGCCCACGGACCAATGGCATAGAGCAAGAGGCCCATGGACCAATGGCATAAAGCAAGGAGCCCATGGACCAGTGCCATAAAGCAAGGAGCCCACGGACCAATGGCATAGAGCAAGAGAGCCATGGACCAGTGCCATAAAGCAAGGGGCCCACGGACCAATGGCATAAAGCAAGGAGCCCATGGACCAGTGCCATAAAGCAAGGAGCCCACGGACCAATGGCATAGAGCAAGAGAGCCATGGACCAGTGCCATAAAGCAAGGAGCCCATGGACCAATGGCATAAAGCAAGGGGCCCACGGACCAATGGCATAAAGCAAGGAGCCCATGGACCAGTGCCATAAAGCAAGGAGCCCACGGACCAATGGCATAGAGCAAGAGACCCATGGACCAATGCATAAAGCAAGGAGCCCATGGACCAATGCCAAAAAGCAAGGGTCCCATGGACCAATGCCATGAAACAATGGACCCATGGACCCAGGTTGGGGACCCCTGCTGTAGACCATGTCTGCATGCTTTTATCCATTGAGATGATTAGATATTTGCATTAATGAGTAGGTGTACAGGTGTACCTAATAAAGTGGCCACTGAGTGTAGGTAACAATAATAAACCAGGAATAATTCCAACGCCGCTCTCAGCTTTTATTTCAGAACCTCAGGGAAGTGTGCAGAGCCTACTGTTCTACTCTCTCTACACCCACGACTGTATTGTATTGAATTGAATTGAATTGAATTGACTTTATTTCTTACATCCTTCACATACATGAGGAGTAAAAATCTTTATTACATCTCCATCTAAATGTGTCATGTGCAATCATTGTAATCTATAATAATTTATAACAAATAGAACAGTCACTGTAATATAGAGTACACTCAAATCAGTGTGAGCTCAACAGTCCGATGGCCTGGTGGAAGAAGCTGTCCCGGAGACTATTGGTCCTGGCTTTTATGCTGCGGTACCACAGCTGGAATAGTTTGTGGTTGGGATGACTTGGGTCCCCAATGATCCTACGGGCCCTTTTTACACACCTGTCCTTGTAAATGACCTGAATCATGGGAAGTTCACAACTACAGATGCGCTAGGCTATCCGCACCACTCTCTGAAGAATCCTATGATTAAGGGAAGTAAAGTTCCCATACCAGGCAGTGATTCCATTGCGTCATCTGTCGATCAGTTGTGTCGGGAGGCAAATTGTAGGGGGTCCAGTTTGGGTGATAGCAAGCTGCAGATGTAATCCTTGACCAGCCTCTCAAAGCATTTGCTGATTACTGAGGTGAGTGTGACAGGACGCCAGTCATTCAGGCATGTTACCTTGGTCTTTTTTGGTACAGGGACAATGGTGGATTATTTGAAGCAGGAGGGCACTCTACACTGTATGGCTTGGCACAGCTCAAATTACATCTATAAATTTGCTGATGATACAACTATTGTTAGCAGAATCTCAGATCAGGGTGTACAGGAGCAAGATATACCAGTTAGTTGAGTGGTGTCACAGCAACACCTTGCACTCAACATCAGTAAGACTAAAGAGCTGATTGTGAACTTCAGAAAGGATAAGATGAGGGAACACACAAGGGATCAGAAAAAGAGAGAATGACTAACTTCAAGTTCCTAAGTTTTAATATCTCTGAGGACCTAACCTGGTCCCAACATATCGATATAGCTATAAAGAAGGCAAGAGAGTGGTGACATTTCATTAGGGGTTTAAGGAGATTTGGCATGTCACATAAAACACACAAAAATTTCCACAGATGTACCACAGACAGCATTCTGACACAGCTGCATCACTGTTAGGTATGGGTGGGGTGAGAAGAGGGACTACTGCACAAGATCGAAGTAAGCTGCAGAGAGATATAAAATTAGTCAGATCCATCGTGAGCATCTTCATATTATTAAGGGTCCCCACCACCCAGGGCACGTCCTCTTCTCACTGTTACCATCAGGAAGGAGGTACAGGGGCCTGAAGGCACACACTCAGTGATTCAGGAACATCTTCGTCCCCTCTGCCCTATTATTCCTGAATGGACACGGAACCCATGAATACTACCTCACTACTTTTTTAATTTCAGCTTTTGCTGTGCTTATTTAATTTAGCAATTTAATATACATATATACTTAAAGCAATTCACAGCTTTTTTCTATATTATCACGTATTGCATTGTAATGGCGCCACAAAGTTAACAAATTTCTGGACAAATGCCAGTGATATTAAACCTGATTCTGATTGAGTACGCACTGTGGTGTGCTTCACTGTAGTAGACCCTTTCCCAGCAAGAATTTACAGTAGTGTGTAAACGTCTTAGGCACATATATATATGGTACCTAGGGTGCCCAAGAGTTCTGCACGGTATTGTAGTAATTCTATGTATTGCACTGTACTTCCGCTGAAAAAACAGACTTCATGACATATGTAAGTGATCATGAACCTGATTCTGATATGGGTCTCTTTTGTGGACTGAGAGCAGAAAGGGGACAGGGAGAGGGGAAATCATGGTTGGGAAAAGGGGAAGGGGAGGGGGGAGTGGGAAGCACCAGAGAGACATTCTGTAATGATCAATAAACCAATTTTTGGAATCAAATGACTTCACTTGATGTCTTGGGGCTGGGTGTGTCTGCATCCACACCAACTCCCCCCCCCCAGCCCCTGGCCATCCTTCTCTGCCATCTGCCCACACCCCTCCCGCGGAACTCCACCCTCGCCATTCGCAACATCCTTTGCTCCCACAGACGAACAAGCTCGCTTTCCGCTCCACGTTGACAAGTACAGCCCGAAGCAAAAGTCTTAGGCACCCTAGCTAGATATATCCTACTATGACGTTCCTAAAGTACTGTGCACTCAAACTCCCGCTTCCGATGAGGTTTACGAGCATCTACCCATGGCGCATTCTCTCATTCCCAGCTGTAACAATCCAATCACACAGTGGGCTGTCACCTCTGGATATTATCAATAACTGGAACCTCATCAACAGCACATGACGGGCCATTAAGCACTCCATAAACAGTGCACACCAACAATTATAACAAAGTGTGCTGAAAGAGCCACAGTGCACGTGGGAATACTTAGTATCTCGAAATAATTACTAACGTGTGTTGCTCATTATAATGCCATTTGCAGGAATGCATATTCAGCAAGATGTGCTTTGGTTTTTTGATACTTAAACGGGGAAGACACTCTGGTAATTGATATTTTTAACAGGAGTTACTCATGTAATCAGTTCAGTTGCCTGAGTTACAATCTTAGTCCCAGTTCATTTACCTTTCAATTATATCACCGTCCCTTTCAAATTCCGGCTGAATCTGGTCACCTCCTGAAGGCTCTGACCCGTTACTGAAGTGCAGTAACTCTCCTGCAGAACATTTCACAGCTAGAGCTCACTCTCTCCTCTTTTGGATTAATCATCAAATGAAACAATTGCAAATCTGCCCCCTTCTCAACTCCTAAGTGGCTCAATCTGATTAGATGAGTCTATTGTCATATACACCAGCGTGTAATGAAATCCTTTGCTCGCATGAAGCTCACAGAATGAACAGTGTACATAAACACAACAATATACACCATTCCAGCAGAATGGTGCTTAAGACATAGAATATAGAACTTAGATTTCTTCAGCACAGTGTAGGCCATTTGGCCCACTATGTTGTGCTGACACTTCAACCTATTTCAAGATCAAACTAACCCTTTCCTCCCACCTGCCCATCACCTCCCTCTGGTGCCTCACCTCCTTCCCTTTCTCCAATGATCCACTCTTCTCTCCTATCAGATTCACTCTTCTTCAGCCCTTTACCTTTTCCACCAATCACCTCTCAGCTTCTTACTTCATTCTCCGTCTCCCACTCACCAACCTTCACCCTCACCGGGTCTCACCGATCACTGCCAGCTTGTTCTCTTTCCCCTTTTCCCACCTTCTTGTTCTGGCTTCTCCCCTTTCTTTCCAGTCCTGACAAAGAATCTAAGCCCTAATATTGACTCTTTATTCCTCTCCATACACGCTGCCTGATCTGCTTAGTATTTTGTGTGTGTTGCTCCTTCCCTCTCACATAATGGTCCATTTTTCTTCCATCCTCAGATCTATGTTGGAATTTTTTAATGTCCCTAATGTACCTGTCTGTACCACCACCCTCGGCAGGGCATTCCATGCACCCACTACTCTCTGTGTATAGAACTTCCCTCTGACACCCCCCCACTCATACTTTCCTCCAAACACCTTAAAATTTTGTTCCCCTGTATTAGCCATTTCTGCCCTTAAAATGGATGGTGGTTTGGAGATATTTCCCTATCAAAGGAGATTTCTTCCCTCTGCTAGCCTGCAAGTCACCCTTGGGCAAGGTGTAGCACCTGCTTCGCCTTATCTACTTAACCTGCTCAGCCCCCGATCAGGGTCACGTGAAGACACGGGAGCAGGTGGTGGATGGTTGTATGAACAGTTGGTGCATATCACAAGTCCTGGTTATGCGACCACTGGCGCCAAGCAGACAATCTCTGAAGAGTATTGATAATTGAAGTGTTGAAGACTCGTACGGCCAGATTTGGGAACAGCTTCTTTCCAACTGTGATAAGACTGCTGAACGGATCCTGACCTGGATCTGGGCCGTACCTTTCAAATATCCAGAACTGCCTCTCGGGTTTTTTGCACTACCTTACTTCCCATTTTTCTATTTTCTATTTATGATTTATAATTTAAGTTTTTAATATTTACTATTTTTTACTATTTTAAATATTTAATATTTGTAATCCAGGAAGCGGGAAGCGCAGAATCAAATATCGCTGTGATGATTGTACATTCTAGTATCAATTGTTTGGTGACAATAAGGTATAAAGTATAAAGTAATGACTGGGGTCACCCATCTTGTAAAGACACTGCCCAGAAGAAGGCAATGGCAAACCACTTCTGTAGAAAAAGCTGCCAGGAACAGTCATAGAAAGACCATGATCACTCATGTCATACAACGTGGCACATAGCGAACAAACACCCTGATGAAAAGTCTCGGGCTGTCCAGTCTGTCTAAGCCTCTTACCATCTCTGTTTCAGCGGATGACACTACACATGGGACTTTGTCTTGGTTAAAGTTGCTAGACCTCTGCTCGGCACAGATCTCCTGGGCGCCAAAGAATTGTTAGTAAATCTTAAACTGTCGGCTTGTGAATGCAAAGGACTTTGGTTTATTCCCTGTACCCCCAGTAAGTGGCAAGTAACATTCGACCACGCAAGTGCCAGGCAATGACTATCTCCAACAAGAGAGGCTCTAACCATCGTCCATTGACATTCAATGGCATCAACATCACTGAATCCCCGACTATCAACATCCTGGGGGTTTCCATTGACAGGAAACTGAACTGGTCTAGCCATATAAACACCATGGCTACCAGAGCAGGTCAAAGGCTAGGAATCCTGCGGCATGTAACTCACCTCCTGCCTCCCCAAAGCCTGTTAGCCATCTACAAGGCTCAGGTCAGGAGTGTAATGGAATACTCACCACTCGCCTGGATGAATGCAGCTTCATCAACACTCAGGAAGCTCGACACCATCCAGCACAAGGCAGTTCACTTGATTGGTACCCCTTCCACAAGCATCCAATCCCTCCACCATCAACGAACATTTGCAGCAGTGTGTACTATCTACAAGATGCTCTACAAGACACACCAAAGTTCCGAAGGCAGCACCTTCCAGACCCACAACCACTACCATCTAGAAGGATGAGAACAGCAGATACCTGGGAACACCACCACTTGCAAATACCCCTCCAAGTCACTCACCATCCTGACTTGGAAACATATCGCTGTTCCTTCATTTTCACTGGGTCAAAATCATGGAATTCCCTCCCTAACAGCACTGTGAGTGTACCTGCACCTCAGGGACTGCAGCAGTTCAAGAAGGCAGCTCCTCATCACCTTCTCAAGGGCAACTACGGATGGGCAATAAATATTGGCTTAGCTGGCAATGCCCACATACCATAAATGAGTAAATAAACCATAAATAAAAAGTTTGCCACAACTGCTCCGACTAGTGCACGCACCACCACGTGCAAATTTACTCACAGGCTGGAAAACCCAAACTTCACCAAGCCCACGTTTTCACTATCGTCACAAAGCACTGGGGCTGACCACCACATTTCCACAACTGGTTCACCAGTGTATGCCCATGTGCATAGACTAAACTCAGAACAGCTAGCCAGTGTGAAAGCTCAGCTTGTTGACATGGAAATACTTGCCATTGTATACAGGTCGAATAGCCCCTGGGCTTCACCCCTCCATTAGACCCAAAGCTTAGTAGTGGTTGCTATCCATCCAGCAATTACTGTAAGACCAGAGTCAGGCCATTTGGCCCATTAAGTCTGCTCTGCAATTCTATCATGGCTGATCCAATTTTCCTCTCAGCCCCAATCTCCTGCCTTCTCACTTATCCCTTCACGCCCTGACTAATCAAGAATCTGTCAACCTCTGCCTTAAATATATGTAAAGATCTGGCCTCCACAGCTGCCTGTGGCAATGAATTCCATGTTTTTTTTTCAAGTTTTTTTCCCTCTTTCTTTGTCAGCCTCATGTTTATCATTTCGTGTACACCTCTCTCTCCTCTGACTGCTTTATACATCATTCTTCCCTCTCACTTTTGTATTTTATCTCTTTCCCTTATGTTCTTTCTTTCTTATTTCTCTACTTTTCTTCCTCATTTGTTATCTTCCTTCCTTTCCCATATTTTCTATTTATGTCTTCCCATCTCTCTCTCTCTCTCTCTCTATCTCTCTCTCTCTCTATCTCTCTACCTCTCTCTCACTCTCTATCTCTCTCTGTCTCTCTCTCTCACTCTCTCTATAAGTATATATATATATGTCACTCTCTCTGTCTGCCACATTACGTCACTGTCTTTCTTTGCCTCTCTGTGCCCTTTCACTCCCTCTCTGTTTCTGCGCCTGCCTCTCTTGCTGTCTCTCACTCTCTTGGTCCCTTGCACTGCTTATTATCTTTCACTGTCATTGTCTCCCTGCCTTTGCCTCTGTCTCTCTCTATCTTTCTGTCTCTGTCCCTCTCTCTATGTCTCTGTCAGTCTGTCTCTCTTTCTGGGGCGGGGTGAGACAAAACGAGGTGTGAAAGAAGTTGTCTGACTGGAACAGAGTGAGGAAAAGATCCCCCGATAAGATAACATCAATCTTTAACCCAGTCAGCATGAAGCAGAAGGGAAAATTTATTATTTAGTTTAATAAAGATTACCGTCCTGGAGTCACATTCAGAGTTTCGGATAACAGAAAGAACAAAATGCTGTTTTCAGTTAAAAGACTGCTACAGTGCTGTGTTCACATAATCATGGTCTGAAGCAAATGCTGGAAGACAAACCTTCTCCATTATCTAAACACTTCATGGCTTTAGAACAGAGTTAGGAAGATGAGTAAACTCCTCAACCTCCTCGCGACCACTCCACCACTCAACAAAATTAGGCCATTCAGCCCATCCAGTATGCTCCTGTATGATTTTGTGAATAAGACATACGGGAGTCAGTTTATGTGCTTAATAAAAGCTGCAGCCCTTTACTTCCATTAAATTAAACTAAAGGCATCCGTTAGTCTTGCGAGACCATGGATCTGCGCCTGGAAAGTCTTCACTCTCCAGGGCGCAGGCCTGGGCAAGGTTGTATGGAAGACCAGCAGTTGCCCATGCTGCAAGTCTCCCCTCTCCACGACACCGATGTTGTCCAAGGGGAGGGCATTAGGACCCATACAGCTTGGCACCAAGTGTCGTCGCAGAGCAATGTGTGATTAAGTGCCTTGCTCAAGGACACAACACGTTCCCTCGGCTGGGGCTCGAACTCACGACCTTCAGGTCGCTAGTCCAATGCCTTATCCACCTGGCCACGTGCCCACTTACTTCCATTACCAACAAAATAAAAGTAGTCGTCTTATTCTGACATAGTTACGTCAGGTACTGTCTCTTAAAGTGAACACAACAACTCAATGACGGTATTTGTGAATTATGTAGAACAGCTTCTGTAATAAACAATATGTGTCATGTCACCCATTACGTTGTCCTACATAGGATCTCCCAGAATTCACCAAAACCGGCATTCTGACTCTAACTGGCGCTCTGGTCCTTTGTGCCTTAGTTGGACTATAACAGGTTCCTCTGGCTCGCCCAGGATGTCGTGAGGCGGGCGGTATGGGAATGGAACTGTCCAAGTCTCGGTGGGCCAGCTTAAGGCGATATACACAATACATTCAGCATGTTGTGATGCAGAGGGTATGGTGAATGAAACCATCCAGGTCTTGGTGGGCCAGTTTAAGGCGACCTACAGAAATAGATTCAGGGTTATCGTTCCTATCTACAATAAAAGTCTTTTTGCCAGGTTACAAAACATGGAACGGGTCATTGTAAGGGGGCTTAAGGGGATGTTGATGTGCAACAGGGCAGACAAAAATGAACTAGGTAGAACGTAGGTCAACTAGAACCCAAGAGTGCTGTATGCCATGATGGGAGGTAGGAATAGGTATAAAAGAATTGTTTACTGGGGAGGGTGGAATGTTGCTGAGACACTGACCAGGCGGTCATGGTGTCAGGAATAAAATCACCCGGCACCCGTGGCGGCTGCCCATACACCAGCTCTGCAGTGGAGGAATGCATGTCCTCATTTGGAGCCATTCTGACCCCCAGAGGGACTCACAGGAGATGATCATGCCAACACTCTTCCCTCCGAGCAGCCTCTAATGATCGGTGAAGCTATTCATGCAGGCCGCTGGGCTGCGGGCAACACACGATGGTGTAACGCTGGGGTTCTGAGCCGTTTGCAGTGCTGAACCGAGTGACTCAGGTGATGATATACACTCGAGCCACGTCGCCGTTGGAGGGACAGACAGCCTCTGCCCACCTGCTGGTACGGTCCGCCATGCAAGGGTGTGCGAAACCACAGGGAGTGGTGGGAGGGGAGCAACTAGGCCTACATTGACATGGTCAAACCATCACTCAGGAACCTCGAAAGATGCACGAATGTGACAGTTAAGTTTCGCCCGCTGACACACAACACAGGCTGCACTCGTCATACACGTCCTTTCTGAGGCCATGCCGCACGAAATATAAAGCAACCATTTTCTGTGAAGCCTTCCTGCCCAGATGCGAGAGGCCGTGAATGGGGTTAAACACGGTATACCTCCAATTTACGGGCACTCTGGGGAAAGGGTGACCAGCTGAGACATCGCACAGGAGAGAAACTCCTGCATCCCCAGACTTGACATCAGCCGACCACGGGCCTGTGTCTGCTATCCAGTAAGCCTGGACCTCTGAGTCAGTAGCTTGATTGGCTGTCATGCTGGCATAGTCAACCCCGGTGTGTATGGCTTCAACAGCGGGCCCTGACAGGCAATCAGACATGGTATTATTTTTTCCTTCAATAATATCTCAGTCGCAAATTCTGAAAGATAGCCCAGATGACGTTGCTGCCATTCAGACCAAGGGTCTGACACTTTGGCCATCGTGTGCCTGAGGGGTTTGTGGTCAACAAACCCTTTGAAATGCTGATGCTTCAGTGAAAAACGAAAATGGTGAGCAGTCAGATAGAGGCTGAGTTGCTCGCGGTCAAAGGCACTCGGTTTCCTCTCGGTGGTGGTGAGGGGAGGGCGGGTGGGTACGTAGAGCTGAGGCAAGTGGCTGCCACGTGCCTCCAACTGTTGGTGCACAGCACCCACACGTAGTCTGAGCTGTCAGCAGTGATGGCTATAGGGCACATTGGAGAGCGGGAGGGGAGCACCAACAAGGTCACGTTCAAAAGAGCTGGTCTGGTGCAATCAAATCCACTGGTCAAGTCTACTGACCACTCAAACATGCGATTAGGGGCACTGCCTTTAAGGGCATTATACAAAGGGAGCATGAGTTCAGCAGGTCGTGGAATGAAACGGTGATAGAAATTCACCATACCTAAAAACTCTTGCTGTACTTTGGTAGTGCGGGGCAGTAGGAAGTCCATAATAGCGGCGACTTTTGACGGCAGGGGTGTCACACCTTCTGCAGAGATGCAGTAGCCAAGAAAGTCAATAGTGGACACCCGAAATGGCAGTTACTGTGGGTAATAATCAGCTCATGTTGGCTGAAGAGTTTGAAAAGTGTGCGGAGATGTGAAAAGTGTTCAGTTTTGGATGCGCTGGTGACAAGTATGTTATCCAGGTAAATACATGTAAAATGAAAATCTGTGTCTTTTAATAGAGTCCAAGAGTTGCTAGAAAATCTGTGCTGCATTTTTCAGCCCAAACAGCGTGTGCAGAAACTCAAATAAGCCGATGGGGTTATAACATTAGTTTTGGAATACCCTCAGCACACACAGGAACCCGACTAGGTCCATTTTAGAGAAAAATATCTTCCCGGCTAAACGTGCCAAAAAAGTCTTGAACATGTGGGAGCAGGTAACAATGGGGGTGTTGGCCCCGAAAGGGTGGCGGTAAAGAGTATGGAGATGAGAGAGATTTCTTTAACCAGAGAGTGGTGAATCTGTGGGTGAGGTAAGAAAATAGAGAAGATAAAAAGCAAGAGAGAGAGAGAGAAAATGTATAAGGAAAAAATGAAAAGTGACAGTGAATTGAAAGGGATGGAAAGTTCAAAGTAAATTATTATCAAAATGCATATATGTCACCATATGCAACTCTGAGATTCATTTTATTGTGGGCATTCACAGTAGGACACAGAAATTCAACAGAACCGATGGAAGGAAACTACACACAAAAACTGACTAACAACTAACGTACAAAAACAAGTCAAACTATGCAAATATAAATAATAAAGGTATTAATAATAAATATATACATAAATAAATAATGAGAATGGGGAAGGGAGAAGAAGAAAGGAAAATAAATGATTTAGAGAGGTAGAGAGAGTGCAAGTGAGAAGAGAAAGAGAGAGCACCAGAATAGCTCTAAGAGATTGAATAAGTGGAATCCATTCTCTGGAGACAATAGAGAGAATTGACTTCCACATCTGATTAGATTTATTCTTTAATTTATGGCAAAACATTAAGAGATTCATCTTATTATCAGTTGTCCATTCTCACAAATGTCCTTCAGAGATGGGAACATTCTGTTTGTCCTTGTCAAGAGCAGCACAGAAATCCAGGCCCCATGTTGGATTCAACTGTTTAATTGCTAATTTCTTGGCAGTTTAACAATTAATTATCTGCTTGCATTTTACATTATGACTTATATTCAAATAACTATGTAATATGCCTTCTTGTGGTCATAGTATGTATATGTAAATGTTCAGTATCTCACCTAGTCATCACAATATGTATATGTCGTTGTTCAGTGTGTCCCCTAGTGGTGACAGTGTGTATATGCAATTGTTCAGTGTGCCCCCTAGTGGTCAAAGTGTGTATATGCAATTGTTCAGTGTGTCCCCTAGTGGTGACAGTGTGTATATGCAATTGTTCAGTGTGCCCCCTAGTGGTCAAAGTGTGTATATGCAATTGTTCAGTCTGTCCCCTAGTGGTGACAGTGTGTATATGCAATTGTTCAGTGTGTCCCCTAGTGGTCACAGTGTGTATATGCAATTGTTCCGTGTGTCCCCTAGTGGTCACAGTGTGTATATGCATTTGTTCAGTGTGTCCCCTAGTGGTCAAAGTGTGTATATGCAATTGTTCCGTGTGTCCCCTAGTGGTCAGAGTATGGATTGTATATGTAATTGTTCAAGCAACACACATAAAAGTTGCTGGTGAACGCAGCAGGCCAGGCAGCATCCCTAGGAGGCGGTACAGTCGACATTTCAGGCCAAGACCCTTCGTCAGAACTAACTGAAGGAAGAGTTAGTAAGAGAGTTCTACCTATGTACTTATCTATGTAGTATAAGAAGATGTTTCATGTTAGGCATCATCTTTCTCTTGTCTTTTTCTTTTACTGACCTGTAAACACTTGAAACCACTGTTTATAATGTCGTTTACACTGTAAATAAATGCTGGCATTTATGTATTTATGCACTTTTTATTCCATATCCACTCTTTAACCTCTAACTTATTTTTAGATAATTCTTTATCATTGTTGAAGGTTGATTTTGTTGAATGTCGCACCAACACACCACGGCAAATCCCTAACACGTGTAACTGTATATGGCGAATAAAACTGATCCTTGATCTTCGATTCTTGATGCTAACGTTGGTCTTACCAGCAAAGCCCACAGAAACAATGTCAGGGATATCCGGTCACTGAAGACGTGGCAGCAACTCTATTTCATTTGGGTTTTGTAGAGGTTCTGTATCTCAACAAAGACCTTGCAAATTCCTATTGACGTGTGGTGGAGACCATCCTGCATGGTTGCATCACAGTCTGGTGTGGAGGCTCGGATGCACAGGATGGCAAGAAGCTGCAAAGTGTTGTAGACTCAGCCATCTCCAACACGGGCACCACCCTCCCCACCATCGAGGACATCTTCGAAAGGTGGTGCTCAGGAAGGTAGCATCTATCGTGAAGGACTCTCACCACTCAGGACAGGCTCCCTTCTCATTACTACCACCAGGGAGGAGGTACAGGAGCCTGAAGACCCACACACAGTGTTTTAGGAACAGCTTCTTCCCCTCCACCATCAGATTCCTGAATGGTCCATGAACTATTTGATGTTGCCAATAGTGGGAGAGTAGAGGACCAGACGGAACAGACTCTGAATACAGAGATGAGGAGGAATTTCATTAAATAGATGGATACTTTATTGATCCCAAAGGAAATTACAGTGTCACAGTAGAATTACAAGTGCACAGATATACAGATATTAGAAGGGAGATAAGAAAGAATAAAAAATAAGTTACCTCAAACAGTCTAACAGGAGGGTTTGATCACTTCCCCGGATATCAGTCGACTCATTATAGAGCCTAATGGCCAAGGGTAAGAATGACCTCATACAGCACACTTTGGAGCAGTGCAGTTGTCTTAGTCTATTATTAAAAGTGCTCCCCTGTTCAGCCAAGGTGGCATGGAGAAGGTGAGAAACATTGTCCAGAATTGCCAAGATTTTCCGAGGGTCCTTTGTTCTACCACAGCCTCACTGTGTCCAGTTTGACTCCTATAACAGAGCCAGCCTTTCTAGTCACTTTGTTGAGCCTGTTGGCATCACCCATGTTGATGCCATTGCCCCGGCACACCACCACACAGCAGATTATAATGGTGTCAACAGACTGATAAAACGGGTGAAGTAGAGGCCTGCAAACTCCAAAGGTCCTGTCTCCTCGGGAAGTAGAGACAACTCTGGCCCTTCTTGTACACGGTCTCTGGGTTGGTGCTCCACACAAGTCTGTCATCCAGCTGCACCCCCAGGTGCTTGTAGGTCCTCACCACATCCACGTCCTCACCATCAGTAGTAACAGGGAGCAGTGTAGGCTTATTCTTCCTAAGGTCCATCACCATCTCCTTTGTCTTACTGATGTTGAGCTGCAGATGACTCAGCTTGCACCATTTGACAAAGTCCTCCACCAGGGCCCTGTATTCATCCCCCTCCCCCACCCCCGGTCCTCTCTTTATACACCCAACTATTGCAGAGTCACCAGAGAAGTTTTGCAGATGACGTGACTCAATGTTGTATCTAAAGTCCGACGTATACAGGGTAAACAGGAAGGGAGCCAACACAGTCCCGAGCGGCCCCAGTACTGCTTACAGCAGTGATTGGCACTCAGCTGTGAAGCCACACAAACTGTGGTCTGCCCGCCAGGTAGTCCATTGTACTGGATACAATGGAAGTGCCAACCCGCATTGAATGGAGCTTTCCCCCAGCACTGAGGGCTGTATGTTATTGAAGGCACTTGAGAAATCATAAAACATGACCCTCACAGTGCTGTCCTGCTTATCCAGATTGGAGTAGGCTCTGTTCAGCAGGTAGATGACAGCATCATCGACTCCGACGTGCTCCTGGTAGGCAAACTGCAGGGGATTGAGGGTTGATCTGACCAGGCGTCGGAGACGAGTCAGGACCAGCCCCTCTAGGGTCTTCGTGATGTACGAGGTCAGGACCACTGTACGGTAGTCATTCAAGGCTTTTGGTTGGCCCTTTTTGGGTACTGAGACCACACATGATGTTTTCCACACAGTCGGGACCCTTTCCAGGCTGAGACTCAGACTGAAAGTGTGCTGGAGAGCTCCACACCGCTGCTCAGCAAGAAGGTGGTGAATCTGTGGAACTCATTCCCATAGGCAGCCGTGGAGGTCAAGTCATTCGGTTTATTTACAGCAGAGGCTGATAGGTTCTTGATTAGTAACCGTGTCAGAGGTTATGGAGAGAAGGCAGGAGAATGGGTTTGAGAGGGGAAATAAATGGGCAACGATGGACTGGAAGAACAGATTCAATGGGCTGAGTGGCCTAATTCTGCTCCTACATCTAATGGTCTTATGAAAAAAGATCAGTTTTATTCAAAATGCCTCTCAAAGTCCAACCCTACATCCCCATCGTGAGAGGTGGAAATGGGTAAGGTCAGCCAACAATGGTGAAACTGTATAGGCCAGACTCTATACTGGATACAACGGATGACAGAAACATTGGCGAACTCCAACCATTCCATCGACCTTGGACAATGAGATGGAAGGTCACCAGTGGCCTATGCTTCACTGGAAGCTGAGGGCCCAGGTACGTAGGTACATCAAAACATACCATGAAATGTGGTGTTTACACCGAATCAATCCGGCGACGGATGTGCTGAGAAGCTCCCATGCTCTGGGAGCCAACATAGCAGGTCTACAACTCACCAACACTAACCATACGCCTTTGTGGGACGAAACCAAAGACCCTGAAGGAAACCCACCTGGTGCGGTATGTTTTGTAACTTCAAAACATTCAATTAATTCCAAGAAATTTACGGGAATCCAAAAACATGGGTGTAGTTCATATTTACCTTAAGCAAGGCACGCACTCATCACATGGTAGCGTGATGACATATGCAATTAACATATATATTTCAATAATATTTGCGTAATCTTATAAAAGATTACGCAAATATTATTGAAATACCAAATTCACAACGACATGGGGAGAACATACAAACTCCTTACAGATAGCAGTTGAGACTGAACCCTGATCTTACTGCAGGTTCTGTAGATACACTACCTTGCCATCCTACCCCATGAAACCAATCAGGTATGGAAGCCACAACCAGTTCCTCACTATTCCTTTTTCTATTCTGTATTTGCTTCTGCAATTTATAATAATTTTTATGTCTCTGCAGCTCTAAAACAACAGATTTTTGACATCTAAGTCAGTGATAATAAATCTGATTCTGGAAGTTATTGCAGAGGAACTTCATCATACAGGTTCCCCTTCAAGAAGCACATCATTCTGTCTTGGAAAGATATCAACAATTTGTCACGCCACTGGGTCTAAATATGAAACTCCCCACCCAGCAAGGCAGGAGGACCTTCATCAGCACCACTGCTGTGATTCAAAAATGTGACATTCGTTTTCTCACCCACTAGCACACTGTGAATACAATCCCTCTATAAAAGTCCTCTCGCTGCTTACATAGCAA
Organism: Mobula hypostoma; assembly: GCF_963921235.1. NCBI lineage: Eukaryota > Metazoa > Chordata > Chondrichthyes > Myliobatiformes > Myliobatidae > Mobula > Mobula hypostoma. The sequence goes on from NC_086107.1 coordinate 6,100,603, forward strand.
CTCAATATCAACAGGTGATTGTTGTGTTGATTGTTCAGTGTCATTTCCTGGACACAATTGTAAAGGAGAAGGAAATAATTATTACTCCGGACCAAATCCAGAACAAAAAAACCCCATAAGATAAAGAACACAATAAATATAAATACGTAAGTTAGCTTATGTACTGTACACAGACTGATTGTATGTCGATAAAGTGACTCGAGGCACACTGGTGTCTGTGCATAAGGTGACTCTGACAGGGAATGATAAAGCAGTGGTGGTTGGGGGTGTGGAGGGGTGGGTTAGTGGGTGGGGGTGTTGATCAGCCTTACTGCTTGGGTAAGTAACTGTTTTTGAGTCTGGTGGTCCTGGTGTGGATGCTACGTAGCCTCCTCCCTGATGGGAGTGGGACAAACGGTCCGTGAGCGGGGTGGGGGAGGGGATCTTTCATGTTGTTACTGACCCTTTCACAGCAGCTTTTTGTATATATGTCCTCGACCGTTGCTGGGCTAAGTGCCCAGGATGTGTTGGGCAGTTTTAAATACCCGTTGTAGCGCCTTCCTGTCCACCACAGTGTGGTTTCCGTACTACGCAATGAAACTGCGTGTTTGGATGCTCTCTACTGTACATCTATAGAAAGACGCAAGCAAAGATCTTAGTGGGGGAGGGACAGGAGCATAGCTGAACAGATCCTGACCCGGATCTGGGCCGTACCCTCCAAATATCTGGACCTGCCTCTTGGTTTTTTTGCACTACCTTACTTTCCATTTTTCTATTTTCTATTTATGATTTATAATTTAAATTTTTAATATTTACTATCAATTTGTAATCCAGGGAGCAGGAAGCGCAGAATCAAATATCGCTATGATGATTGTACATTCTAGTATCAATTGTTTGGCGACAATAAAGTATAAAGAATAGGTGAAGCCAAGTGGGTGGGAAAGGTAAAGGGCTGGAGAGGAAAGAATCTGATAGGAGAGGAGACCACAGGAGAAAGGGAAGGAGGAGGGCACCTGGGGAGGTGATAAGCAGGTGTGAACAGGTAAGGGGCCAGTGTGGGAAATAGAAGACAGGAGGGGGAGGTAAGTTATTTTTAACCGGAAGGAGAAATTGTTGTTCATGCCATTAGGTTGGAGGCTACCCAGACAGAATATAAAACGTTAACAACAGGAATTCTGCAGATGCTGGAAATTCAAGCAACACACATCAAAGTTGCTGGTGAACGCAGCAGGCCAAGCAGCATCTATAGGAAGAGGCGCAGTCGACGTTTCAGGCCGAGACCCTCCCCCTCTACATTTCATGTTCTATGTATTATTTGTTTACTTGTTAGTGATTTCACAGTTTGTCCCCCTCTTGCACATTAGAAGTTTGTTGGTCTTTGCTGGTTTTACTTATTTTAATTTTATTTAGAGAGACAGCATGGTAACAGGTTCCTTCCGGGCCATGATTACAAACCCAGCACCCGAGTGCCCTCATTACCATCTCGGGTGACTTCAACCATGTTACCATGGCTAGAACACTGCCCAACTTCACGCAGTATGTGAGCTGTACAACCAGAGGGGAGAGGACTCTGGATTTGATGTACGCTAACGTTAAGGATGCCTACAGCTCCTCTCCCCTCCCCCCACTGGGAAGGTCAGATCACAACCTGGTGCATCTAAAACCCTGTTACGTGCCTCTGGTGAAGAGTAAACCTGCAACCTCGAGGACAGTGAGGAAATGGTCGGAGGAGGCTTATGAGGCGCTCCAGGGTTGTTTTGAGGTGACAGACTGGCAGGCACTCTGTGAGCCACATGGAGAGGATATTGATGTGCTCACAGAGTGCATCACTGATTACATCAACTTCTGTGTGGACTGTAGTGTTCCAACAAGAACTGTCCTTTGTTATTCAAATAACAAGCCATGGGTGACAAAGGACATTAAGGACATCCTGAACGCTAAAAAGAGGGCGTTTAGAGATGGAAATAGGGAGGAGCTGAGGGCAATACAGAGGGACCTGAAAACCAGGATCAGGGAGGCTAAAGACAGGTACAGGAGGAAACTTGAGTGGAAACTCCAGCAGAACAACACGAGATAGGTCTGGAGGGGGATGAGGACCATCACTGGGTTCCGGCAAACTGGCAACAGAGGAGCTGAAGGCAGTGTGGACAGGGCCAACGAACTTAACCTGTTCTTTAACAGATTTGACATTGTGGCCCCTGCCCACCCCCCACATGAGCCATCTGTTGTCGGCCCCCAACCAACGCATATTCCACTCTCCCTTCCTACCCCTCCTCACAGTCCCCCACCCTGCTCTCATGACTATACCCCTTCCCCACATGAAACCACCACGGTGGGCTTCACAGCTGAACAGGTGAGAAGACAGCTGAAACGTCTCAACCCGAGCAAGGCTGCAGGACCGGATGGTGTCAGTACCAGGGTGCTCAAAGCCTGTGCCCCTCAGCTACGTGGAGTACTTCGCCATGTATTCAACCTGAGCCTGAGGCTCCGGAGGGTTCCTGTACTGTGGAGGACGTCCTGCCTCGTCCCTGTGCCGAAGACGCCGCGCCCCAGCGGCCTCAATGACTACAGACCGGTGGCATTGACCTCCCACATCATGAAGACCCTGGAGAGACTTGTTCTGGAGCTGCTCCGGCCTATGGTCAGGCCACACTTAGATCCCCTCCACTTCGCCTACCAGCCCCGACTAGGAGTTGAGGATGCCATTTTCTACCTGCTGAACTGTGTCTACACCCACCTGGACAAGCCAGCGAACACTGTGAGGGTCATGTTTTTTGACTTCTCCAGTGCGTTCAACACCATCCGCCCCGCTCTGCTGGGGGAGAAGTTGACAGCGATGCAGGTGGATGCTTCCCTGGTATCATGGATTCTTGACTACCTGACTGGCAGACCACAGTACGTGTGCTTGCAACACTGTGTGTCCAACAGAGTGATCAGCAGCACTGGGGCTCCACAGGGGACTGTCTTGTCTCCCTTTCTCTTCACCATTTACACCTCGGACTTCAACTACTGCACAGAGTCTTGTCATCTTCAGAAGTTTTCTGATGACTCTGCCATGGTTGGATGCATCAGCAAGGGAGATGAGGCTGAGTACAGGGCTACGGTAGGAAACTTTGTCACATGGTGTGAGCAGAATTATCTGCAGCTTAATCTGAAAAAGACTAAAGAGCTGGTGGTAGACCTAAGGAGAGCTGAGGTACCGGTGACCCCTGTTTCCATCCAGGGGGTCAGTGTGGACATGGTGGAGGATTACAAATACCTGGGGATACGAATTGACAATAAACTGGACTGGTCAAAGAACACTGAGACTGTCTACAAGATGGGTCAGAGCCATCTCTATTTCCTGAGGAGACTGAGGTCCTTTAACATCTGCCAGAGGATGCTGAGAATCTTCTACGAGTCTGTGGTGGCCAGTGCTATCATGTTTGCTGTTGTGTGCTGGGGCAGCAGGCTGAGGGTAGCAGACACCAACAGAATCAACAAAGTCATTCGTAAGGCCAGTGATGTTGTGGGGATGGAACTGGACTCTCTGACGGTGGTGTCTGAAAAGAGGATGCTGTCTAAGTTGCATCCCATCTTGGTCAATGTCTCCCATCCACTACATAATGTACTGGGTGGGCACAGGAGTACATTCAGCCAGAGACTCATTCCACCGAGATGCAACACAGAGCGTCATAGGAAGTCATTCCTGCCTGTGGCCATCAAACTTTACAACTCCTCCCTTGGAGGGTCAGACACCCTGAGCCAATAGGCTGGTCCTGGACTTATTTCATAATTTACTGACATAATTTACATATTACTATTTAACTATTTATGGTTTTATTACTATTTATTATTTATGGTGCAACTGTGACGAAAACCAATTTCCCCCGGGATCAATAAAGTATGACTATGACTATGACTATGAGCTCGGCCACCCAGTTACATCCATGTGACCAATTAATCCACTAACCCGTACATCTTTGGAATGTGAGAAGAATCTAGAGCACCCGGGGGAATTCCACACTGTCACAGGGAGAAGTTACAACTTCCCAACAGATCACTTGTGCAGTAATACTCTGCTGGAAGAGTGGATGTAGTGGGAGAGTCTAAGACCAGAGGACACAGCCTCTGAATTGAGGAGTGTCCGTCTAGACTGGAAATGAGGAGGAATTTCTTTAGCCTGTCAGTGGTGAATCTGTGGAATTCATTGCCACAGGTGGTTCCGGAGGCCAAGTCATTGGATATATTTAAGGCAAAGGCTGATAGATTCTTGGTTAATCAGAGCACAAAGGGATACGGGGAGAAGGCAGGATATTGGGGTTGAAAGGGAAAGTGGAGCGGCCATGATGAAATGACAGAGCAGACTCGATGTTCGAAGTGGACTAATTCCGCTCCTATATCTCATAGTCCTATGGTCAGTCGTGTGTGGTTTTTCATGCGTCCTATTATACTTCTTTGATTTCCTGTGGGTGCCTGCAAGAAAATGAATCTCAAGGTTGTATATGGTATACATACTTTGATAATTAATTTACTTTGAATTTTGGAAAGCATGTGGTCACAGGAAGAACATGAAAACTTCTTACCACCAGCACCCAAGGTGGGGATGGACCAATTGCTGTACCCTGTGTTACTGACTGCCACCTCTATATAACTCCAGTGATATGAGGGGGTTAATTACTGAAATGGTCGAAAAAGTGATTCAATTAATATTCAATTCAAGATGGACAATTAATTCCAGCTTCAGAAGGGGCCACATAATCATGGCCACATAATACAATAATGTAATAATGAAGGAATATTAACTGGAACATTAACTTTACTAATTCTTCACACTGGTTTGCTGGTTAATGCCAATATTTTCTGGTTTTATTTCAGATAACGTCAACTCTGTTGTTTTGTCAAGGTGTTCTCAGGATCAAATGACCCTGGAGCTAACAGAACAGTATAGCAAAGTTCAGGCCTTTCAGCCCACAATATCGTGCCAACCCTTTAACCTACACCAAGACTATTCTAACCCTTCCCTCCCATTTATCTTTCATCCACATGCCCAAGAGTCTCTTAAATGTCCCTAATGTATCTACTTCTACCACCATCCCTGGCAGGGTGTTCCACTTGCCACCACTCTCTGTATAAGAAACCTATAGAACATAGAATAGTATAGCACAGTACAGGCCCTTCGGCCCACAATGTTGTGCCAACCCTCAAACCCTGCCTCCCATATAAGCCCCCACCTTAAATTCCTCCATATACCTGTCTAGTAGTCTCTTAAATTTCACTAGTGTATCTGCCTCCACCACTGACTCAGGCAGTGCATTCCACGCACCAACCACTCTCTGAGTAAAAAACCTTCCTCTAATATCCCCCTTGAACTTCCCACCCCTTACCTTAAAGCCATGTCTTCTTGTATTGAGCAGTGGTGCCCTGGGGAAGAAGCGCTGGCTATCCACTCTATCTATTCCTCTTATTATCTTGTACACCTCTATCATGTCTCCTCTCATCCTCCTTCTCTGCAAAGAGTAAAGCCCTAGCTCCCTTAATCTCTGATCATAATGCATACTTTCTAAACCAGGCAGCATCCTGGTAAATCTCCTCTGTACCCCTTCCAATGCTTCCACATCCTTCCTATAGTGAGGTGACCAGAACTGGACACAGTACTCCAAGTGTGGCCTAACCAGAGTTTTATAGAGCTGCATCATTACATCGCCACTCTTAAACTCTATCCCTCGACTTATGAAAGCTAACACCCCATAAGCTTTCTTAACTACCCTATCCACCTGTGAGGCAACTTTCAGGGATCTGTGGACATGTACCCCGAGATCCCTCTGCTCCTCCACACTACCAAGTATCCTGCCATTTACTTTGTATTCTGCCTTGGAGTTTGTCCTTCCAAAGTGTACCACCTCACACTTCTCCGGGTTGAACTCCATTTGCCACTTCTCAGCCCACTTCTGCATCCTATCAATGTCTCTCTGCAATCTTTGACAATCCTCTACACTATCTACAACACCACCAACCTTTGTGTCGTCTGCAAACTTGCCAACCCACCCTTCTACCCCCACATCCAGGTCATTAATAAAAATCAAGAAAAGTAGAGGTCCCAGAACAGATCCTTGTGGGACACCACTAGTCACAATCCTCCAATCTGAATGTACTCCCTCCACCATGACCCTCTGCCTTCTGCAGGCAAGCCAATTCTGAATCCACCTGGCCAAACTTCCCTGGATCCCATGCCTTCTAACTTTCTGAATAAGCCTACCGTGTGTAACCTTGTCAAATGCCTTACTAAAATCCATATAGATCACATCCACTGCACTACCCTCATCTATATGCCTGGTCACCTCCTCAAAGAACTCTATCAGGCTTGTTATCTCTAACATTCCCCCCTATACTTTCCTCCAATCACTTTAAAATTGTGCACTCTTGTTTGACATTTCTACCCTGAACAAAAGATTCTGACTGTCTTCACTATCCCTGCCTCACTTAGTTTTAAAAACCTCTATCAGGTCTCTTCCCGGCCTTTGATGCTCTAAGAGCAACCCAAGTTTGTTCAACATTTCATTACAGCATAAACTGTGATCCAGGCACATCCCGGTAGCCCTCTCCACAATCTCCACAGTTATTTTATTTTATTTATTGAGATACAGCACAGAACAAGCCCTTCCAGCCCTTTGAGCCGAGCCACCAGCAACTTCCAATTTGAACCAGAGCCTAATCGCAGGACAATTGACAATGACCAATTACCTACTAACCAGTACATCTTTGAATTGCAGGAGGAAAGCGGAACAAACTCCCGATAGAGGATGGCACGATTGAGCTCCAAACTCCACCACCCTCAGCTGAAATAGTGCCACGCTAAATCCGGCAGGAGGAGAGAGAGCAGCGCCCTGCGCGTGCGCAGCCCTCCGGTGAAAATGATATCGTATCCGTTAAATAGGGGCCGTGGACAATTCTGATTTGATGGAGACAGACGTGAAAGCACAGAGGAACATCTGGAGAAATTTCTGAAACACCCGTTCGCTGCTGTTGTTACTGCACGATCGAGAATCTTCCGGAGGGGAGGCCTCAAATCCCCAGCTTTGCCTGCTGCTGGCGACCAAGATTGAGATCAAATCGTTTGGACAGAGATGGTGCTCAGTACTCGGTGTCAGAGAGCTGATCAGAGCTCAAAGTTTTCGGACGACTCAGAGTCGGACTGTGGTTGGGCATGGCAGGGAGAGTTTTTCTTCCTTCTCCCATCTGCGTGAGATGTGGGACATTTGAGAGACTTTGAACTTTTTACTGTGCTCATGAACTTCTTCATCAAGTTATGGTATTGTTGCACTGTTGTAACTATATGTTATAATTATGTGGTTTTGTTAGTTTTTTCAGTCTTGGTCTGTCCTGTGTTTTGTGATATCACACCGGAGGAGTATTGTATCATTTCTTAATGCATGCATTACTAAATGACAATAAAAGAGGACTACGTGTCTTCATAATCCAACCACACTACCCTGGCACTCACCCATCCCTCCTGCAATGGGACGATCTGAACTGCACACAATGCCTGGTAAGTCTGACTGAAGCTGTAGCATGGCTTCCTAACTCTGCAACTCAGCCCCCCTACTAATGAAAGCAAGCAATCATATACCTTCTTTACCAACTGTTGGTGAACTAAAGACCTGATTAAGCTCTGAACTCCCTCTGTGAAAGAGACACCAATAGACCCAAAACGCCAGACCAGAAACCCCCAGTGGGGTCAGCAGAGGAAACCATCTCCAAGTTCACCTGAAGAACTCCAACGCCTCACTGAACAGCCGCTCACTGAAATAATGCTTCCACAAGCAGATTTAACTCCGCCATGGGCAGTACCAAACCCGCTACGAACTCCGTTAGCAATCCCATCTCATAAAAACCCACAGCTACAGAATTCGTTCTTCCGTCTGCTGGCCTGCAGGTCACCCTTGGGTAAGATGTAGCACTTTCTTACCGCACCCCCCCCCCCCCGGAATCAGGGACATGTGAAGCCACGGGAGCAGGTGGTGAGTGGTCAAATGAGATCACAAGTCCTGGTTATGAGACCACTGATGTTCATATAAGGTAGTCTCACTTGCACAAATTTGGCCCATGTCTCCCTAAACCCTTCCTATCCAGACATATGTCCAAATGAGAAGGGGAGTTGGGAGGTGTTACATTGAAGTTTTTTTTAAGCTTATCATACCAGACATTCAGCCATTCTTGTCTGGCACGTGGTGTCAGGATTAACCGGGTCACGTTATGAACGTTCCTGACTCGACCCTTGTATTTTTTACGAGGCCGAGTGGCTAGCTCGACACTCAACCCAGCACGGATGGAAAGCGTGCTCGGGGGTGGCCCGACCTGGATTCGAACTCGGCAACCTTCGCTCTGGAGTCCGCCGCTGATCTCACTGCGCCACCAGCTGGCCACATTGAAGTTGCATAGGTAGTTGATGGAGCAGAATTTGGAATATTGTGTGCAATTCTGGTCACTTACCTGCAGGAAAGATATCAAAAGCTTGAAAATTTCCAAGGGATTGCCAGGAGTTGAGGACCAGAATTATATGGATTTGTTGAATAGGTTAGGAATTTATTCCCTGAAGCATAGTAAAGCAAAATATACAAAATTATAAGGGGTATAAACAGGATAAATGCAAGCAAGCTTTTGGCCCCTCAGGTTGGGTGGGCCTAGAATTAGAGGCCACGGGTTAAGGGTGAAAGGTGAACTGTTTAAGGGGAACATGAGGGGGAACTTCTTCACTCGGAGGTGGTGAGAATGTGGAATGAGCTGCCAGCAGAAATGGTGGATTTGATTTCAACATTCAAGAGAAATCTGGATAGGTACATGGATGAGAGGCAAATAGGGGGCTTTGGTCCAGGTGCAGGTCAATGGGACTAAGCAGAAAAACAGTTCGGCATGGATTAGACAGGCCAAAGGACCTGTTTCTGTGCTGCGGCTCCAGAACTCTGTGACTCTTCATGTCGTTAATGTATCAGCCTCAACTACTTCTTCTGGCTGTTCATCCCATATAGTTACAACCCTCTAGGTGAAGACATTGCCCTCCTCTTCCTACCAAACCTCTCCCCTCTCACCTTACACCTACAGCCTCTTATTCTCGATTCCCACAATCATTCCTGCAGTTCTGATTGAAAAGCTCCAGGACCTGGGCCTCTGTACCTCCCTCTGCGATGAATCCTCCATTTCCTAACCAGTAGACCACAATCTGTGCCAATCAGAAACAACACCTCGTGACAACCAGCACTGGTGCACCTCAGGGATGTGTGCTTAGCCCACTGCTCTACTCTCTCTACACCCACGATTACATGATTAGACAGAGTTCAAATGCCACCTATAAATTTGCATATGATACAACCATTTTTGGTAGAATTTCAGACAGTGACGAGAGGGCGTGCAGGAGTTAGATATATCAGCTTGTTGAGTGGTGTCGCAGCAATCTGGCACTCAATGTCAGTAAGACAAAAGAACTGATTGTGGACTTCAGAAAGGGTAAGACAAAGGAACACACACCAGTCCTCATAGGGGAATCAGAAGTGGAAAGAGTGAGCAATTTCAAATTCCTGGGTGTCAATATCTCTGAGGGTCAAAGCTGGACCCAACATATCAATGCAGTTACAAAGACACGACAGCGCTATATTTCATTAGGAGCTGGAGAAGATTTGGTATGTCTCTAAAAACACTTGAAATTTTCTACAGATGTACCCTGGGGTGCATTCTAACTGGCTGCATCACCGTCTGGTATGGGGGTGGGTGGGGGGAGTGTTGTGTTGGGGCTACTGCGCAGGATCGAAGTTAGCCGCAGAGAGATTTAAACTTAGTCAGGTCCGTCAAGAGCACTGAACTCCACAGTATCCAGAACATCTTCAAGGAGCGATGTCTCAAAAAAGCATCCGTCACTAAGCATCCCCATCACCCAGGTCATGCCTTGTTCTCATTGCTACCGTCAGGAAGGAGATACAGAGCCTGAAGGCACACACTCAGCGATTCCAAAAGGGCTTCTTCCCCTCTGCCATCAGATTTCTGAATGGACCCATGAACCCATGAACGCTACTTTTTATATTTCTATTTTTGCACTACTTATTTAATTTAGTTATTTAATGTATACACACTCACTGTAATCCACAGTCTTTTTCCTCTGTTGTCACGCACTGCATTGTACTGCTGCCACAAAGACAACAGATTTCATGAGATATGCCGGTGATATTAAACTTGATTCTGATCTGATTCCTCAACCCTGGAAAAAAGACTGCAGATATTCTTAGAAAAAGTATTTTCTCTCCAGCGAAGAACAGGCCCTTCCAGCCCAACAAGTAACACTACCCAGCCACCCACCTAGTTAACTCTAGCCTAATCATAGGACACTTTACAATGGCCAATTAACCTACTAACCGGTATGACTTTGGACTGTGGAGTGTGGGAGGAAACCAGAGCACCCGGAGGGAATCCACACACTCAGCAGAAGGAGGTACAAACCTCTACAGACGCCACTGGAATTGAAATCTGAACACCAACGGCCCAAACAGTGAAAATATTCCATTGGCTTATGAGCTGCAGCATTGAGTACAACCTAGGTTCTGAGAAGACAGAGAGTTAATCACCACTTTAAAAGGTTGGTCCAACTTAATTTCTTTCCCAGAACTTTTAACAGCGGAAAATAAAATAATCAGGTAGTCTCAGATTTGGGGCCGAGAAGAGGGAGAGAGTGCCCTCTAGTGGCAACTCTAGCTCATTTAGGTTCTGATTCAGATTTCTGTATTGTTATTTACACCAGGGTGCAATCGAATTCATTGTTTGTATGAAACTCACAGAGTAAACATTTGGCTTTGTAATAATCAGTACAATAACAAATACACAGAGAAGTACAAAGCTACAGAGTGGAGCAAATCATAAACACAAGAGATTCTGCAGATACTGGAAATCCAGAGCGACACACACAACGTGCTGGAGGAACTCAGCAGGTCAGGCAGTAACTATGGAGGGGCCTGGAAAGGAAGGGGGGGGGGAATGTCAGAATATTATAGTCGTGCAAACTGAGTTAGTGCGAAAAGAAACGGTGAAGTGAGAATAATGGAAGAGGTAGATTTTTGAGGGCTGGAGAACGAGGCAACACCACTGGGGAGGGAGATGTGACAGACATGACCGCTCAAGGGTCTGGCAGCAGCTGGGAAGACGCTGTTCTTGAGTCTGGTCGTCTGGGTTTTCAAGCTCCTGTATCTTCTCCCTGAAGATAGAAGAGGGAATGGTCCTGGTGGGTAGAGGCAAGACTGCCTGCTTCATGATAAACTCGTCAGGGTACTTGGACGTCACGGTCTTGTCTCACTCTTGTTTTCCCAATCTTGAAAATCTAATGATTAAGTGCTGACCATTCGACTTACCAAGAGAGTATTCCTTCATAATCACGACGGCTGTTTACATACCTCCCAAGGCAGGTGTCAAGCAAACACTCAATGAATTAAGTGCCATGATTACCAACAAGAAACAACCAACCTCCACACCTTTCATGTCTTTCCAGGGACTTCAATCAAGCTAGCTTGAAGAAATATCTGCCCAATTATCAACAATATATCATCCGCATCACCAGAGGACTGAGCACACTTGTCCACTGCTCTACTACCATCAAGAATGCCTACCGTTTCATTGCTAGACCGCATTTCAGGAAATCTGTTCAGGAAATCTCCTGCTTACATATAGGCAGAGACTAATGAGCAAGGCTCTAGAGAAAAGGACAAGGAAGTGGGAATGGGAGGCAGAGGATCGGCTACAAGATTTCTTCAAGTTGGTGGACTGGGTCAAGTTCAAGAACTCTCATCAGAGGATCTAAACGAATACACTGTGGTTCTATTACAGACATTATAGAGAAAGTCAAGGACGAGTCTGTCCCCAAAAAATCATTCAGCATCTTCCTCAACTAGAAGCACTGGTTGAACCAAGAGATTTGCAATCTGCTGAGGGCTAGATCAGTGGCATTCAGGACTAGCGACACAAAAAAATCCAAAAAGTCCAAGTACAATCGCCAAAGAGCCACCTCACACGCGAAACGGCAATTCCAGACCAACCTGAATCACTGAAGGATGCTCGACAGCTGTGGGAGGGCTTGAGTGCCATCACCTCCTACAAAGAAAAACCAAGCAACATAAACAACAATAACGTTTCGCTTCCAGATGAGCTCAATGCTTTTTATGCTTGCTTTGACCATCAAAACACGAAGGCAACTTCATGAACTCCCATTGCCCCAGATGACCTTGTGATTTCAGTCTCTGAGGCCGATGTGTTGGCATCCTTCACGAGGGTGAACCCATGGAAAGCATTTGGCCTAGACAGAGTACCTGGCAGATTACCGAAGACCTGTGATAGTCAATTGGCTGGGATGTTAACTGACATATTTAACCTCTTGCTTTGGTAGTCTGAGGTCCCCATCTGCTTCAAAGTTCTTTAAAGTTCGAAGCTCAAAGTAAATTTATCATCAAGGTACATATATGGTGGGGGTCCCTGATGACGGATGCTGCTTTCCCATGACAGCATTTCATGTAGATGTGCTCAATGCTGGGGAAAGCTTTACCTGTGATGGACTGGGCTGTAGCCACTACTTCTTGTAATTGTTCATCCTTTACGTCTTTTTTTGATTGCAAGACCCTGCCAGATATTAAGAACAGCAAATACAGCAGGTCTACCCCATCAGCGAGTTGCTCGATAGCAGCGGAGCTGGACTTGGTGAGCACTCTATTTCTGCCTGCGGAGGCCACCCAAGGAGAAAGGTGTCAGCGGCAGTGAACGGTCCAACAAAGGATACAAATGATTGTCTTGGATATTTTTCTTATGATCACAAGACCCTGCTGGACGTTGATAATGTAAAATACTGCAAGTCTGGTTCACTGGTTTATTGGTGAAACCGATGGCGAGGAAGCCGCGTGGCCTCAGTTGATCCGTGGACCAGGTACTCATTTCACAGGGTCGCCCGCTGTGAGTGCCCAGAGGAGGAGATGCTGGAGGTGGCGTGGTACTGCGAGCATTTGGGCGAAGTTGGCACTGTTCTCCAGTGTTTGCTCAGCTGAAGACAAACTGGATTGCATTCATATAGCACATGATGATTGGACAGTTGCGTGCCTGTTCTTGCAGAAACATGGCTCCAGGACAACATCTGTACACCATCAATCTACAGGACATGACACTCAGGCTCTTGGGCTCTGTTATTATAATTCTTTCAGTGATTGTATGTTCTACTGCTGTCGAAATGTTATGTGCTAATCTGTGCCTTGTGCAACGTTTGACTGTTGGTTCACAAACATGAGAAAATCTGCTGAAGCATCAACTGTTTACTTTATTCCATAGATGCTGCCTGGCCTGCTGAGTTCCTCCAGCATTTGTGTACATTGTGTGTGTGACTGTTGTTACTGTGTTTTGCGCCGTGGCCCTGGAGGAACTCTGTTTTGTGTGGCTGTGTTCTTATGTATGGTACAGGAAGGAGGTTTAGGAGTCTTAGGACCCACACCACCAGGTTCAGGGACAGTTATTACCCCTCAACCATCAGGCCCTTGAACCAGAGAGGATAACTTCACTCACCTCAACACTGAATTGTTCCTACAACCTATGGACTCACTCTCAAGGACTTTTCATCTCATGTTCTCGATATTTTAGAGTCATAGAAAAGTACAACATAGAAACAAGCCCTTCAGCTCATCTAGTCCATGCCGAAGAATTTAAACTGCCTACTTCCATCAACCTGCACTGGAACCATAGCCCTCCACACCCCTACTATCCGCGTACCTATCCAAACTTCTCTTAAACATTGAAATCGAGCTTGCATGCACCACTTGTGCTGACAGCTCATTCCACACCCCCGCGACTCTCTGAGCGAAGAAGTTTCCCCTCAGGTTCCCCTTTTATTGATTATTTATTATTATTAATTTATTTTGTATTGGCAGTTTGTTGTATTTTGCATATTGGTTGTTTGTCAGTGCTGTTGAGAGTTATCTTTCCTTGATTCTATTATGGTTCCTGGATTTACTGAGTATTCTCACAAGAAATGAATCTCAGGGTTGTATACGGTGACATATATGTACTTTGAGAACAAATTAATTTTCAACTTGAATGACAATTAAACTTGAACGTGGACTAGTCACAGGGAGAATGTGTAAACGCATTAGAGACAGCAGCGGGAATTGAAGTCTGATCACTGGCAAATCGAACCTGGTAACCCAGGTTTACCTCACTGTCAGAGGGCTGGAGAGGAGGTTCAGCAAGATGTTGTCTGGAAGAGAGCAGTTCTGTAATGAGGACAGAAATCAGGAAGATTACTATAGATTACAGAAGATCTTGATCAGATAGGGAAGTGGGCCAAGGAGGGACAAATGGATTTCAATGCAGCTAGGTGTAAAGTGATACATTTTGTAAAGTCAAACTAGTGTAGGACTAACACAATGACAATAATAAAAATTTGTCAATTAACCAAAATATATGTTGCAACAATAAAGGAATAATGAGTCGTTCTTATCTGATCATTCATGATGATGGAGGGGAAGAAACTTTTCCTAAGATGTTGAGTGTGGGTCTTCAGGTTCCTGTACCTCCTCCAATGTTAGTAACGAGAAGAAGACATCTTGCGTGTAGGGTCCATCTTGAGACGTCACCTTTTGAAGATGTCCTCGATCATGGGAGACTGGTGCTTGCGATGGAGCTGGCTGAGTTTACAACTATCTGCAACTTTTTCTGATCCTGGCATTGGAGTCTCCATACCAGGGGGTGATGCAACCAGTCGGAATGCTCTCCACGGTACTTGTGTCAAAAATTGGAAGTCTTTTGGTGACATACTCCTCTAACTCCTAATTAAGTAGAGCTTCCGTCAAGCCTTCACCACCTCGCATCACTTGCCTTCTTCAAAAGCAGGGCCATCCTCCCCAGTGACCTGTGCAAACAATTCATACGTCAGTGCCACTAAAGAGGGTGGATCCTGTCGTAAGTAAGATTAGTTTCAGTGGATCCAACATGGTCAAAGTGCCCGTGCTACCGAAAGAGTTAAACATAGAACACAGAACAGTACAGGACAGGGGCAGACCATTCAGCCCAAGATGCCCATGCTGACCACAACGCCAATTTAAACAGAAGCTCCCCCTCAGGTTTTCCTTAAATATTTCACCTTTCATCACTGATGTATTAAGGGTGAAAGGTGAAATAATTAAGGGGAACTTGAGAGGGAAATTTGTTCACTCAGAGATTGGTGCAAGTGCAGAGGAACCTGCCAGCAGAAGTGGTGGATGAGGGTTTGATTTCACCATTTAAAAGAAGTTTGGATAAGCACATGGATGGGAGGGGTATGGAGGGATATGGTCTGGGCATGGGTTCAGGGGACAGGACAGAATAACAGTTTGGCACAGACTAGATGGGCTGAAGGGTCTGTTTCTGTGTTGTCATGATCTATGACTCTGTGGGCCGACCCTTCAGCCCACAATCACCGTGCTGACTATGATGCCAATTTAAATTACACATCTGCCTGCAGATGGCATATATCACGCCATTCCTCGCCTGTTTGTGTGTCTGCCTAAATATTTCTTAAACGTCTCTGCCATATCTGATTCCACCACTAACTCTGGTAGCATTTTCCAAGTATCTACTGTTCTGCGTAAAGAACCTTCCTTTTCATCTCACTTTAAGTGCATGCTCTCTGGTACTTGATATTTCTACCCTGGGTGAAAGACTATCTGTCTGTCCTATCTATACTTCTCATAAAGCTATAAACTTCTACCAGATCTTCTCTCAGTCTCTGACAGTTGAGAGAAAACAAGTTTCTCCAGCCTCTTCTTACAACTAATGCTCTCTATTCCAGCTCCCGTCCAGGTAAGTCTTCTGCACCTTCCCCAATCAGTCTACATCCTTACTGTGATGTGCCCACCAAAAAAGTTATGAAAAGTGTTCAAAACGGCAGTTCTACATTCTAAAGTCTACGCTTTTATTCCCTTCTACCCCTCCCATCCACGTACTTATCCAAACTTCTCTGAGATGCTGAAATCAAACCCCTATCCACACTTCTGCTGCCGGGTTGCTCTGCAAATGCATTCCCATACATTTCTCCACAGAAAGTGAGAGTGAGATGGGGGAGACAAGGAGAGGGAGAAGGACAGGCAGACTGAAAGTAAATGAGAGAGATAGAGAAATAGTAAGCTAGATAGAAATAGAAATAGAGATAGAGGAATAGAGACAGAAAAAAAAGCGTAGTCCAAGGACACTCTCTAGAGGCAAAGGTGGAAAGTGACAATCCGGGTGGACAGCCTATCAGTCATTGGCCCAATCAAGTTCAAATTCAAGTTTAATTGTCATTCATCCATACACATGAATATAGTGTATGGGATATCTTCACTCAACTTTACTTGCCCCATCACTGAACTGTTCCCACAACCTATGGACTCACTGTCAAGGACTTTTCATGTAGAGCTATCGAAATGTATTGCTTGTTTATTTATTATTCATAATATTTTTTTTCTTTGCATAATTTGTTGTTTTTTGCACACTTGTTGTCATGGTGCATGCAGTCTTTCATTGATTCTGTTGTGTTTCCCAGAGTCTCTGAAGCAACCCTACGCTGAGCTCAACACTGACTGGCAACTCCTGCGACACTGCGGATGCCAAACTGTCTCGGTCTCTGGTATTCCTCTGGATTCATCAGCTACACGGAGAGGGGGATCCTTCTGCGTGGGCAACAGCTTGCTCTCCATATCGTACTGGCCTGGCTTTCATATCACACAGACAGCTAAGACACAATATCCAATGGTCAACCTCAACCAACAGAGGGCCTCATGTTGTGTTTCTTGCATTTACTGTGAATGCCCATAAGAAAATGAATCTCAGAGTTGTATATGGTGACATATATGTACTTTGATAATAAATTTGCTTTGAACTTTGAAACCACTCCTCACCTGTACAAATGCTTAACCTACTGACAGCACAGCAACATTGTGACTCAACCAATGGGGGGCTAGCAAAAGCCTCCAGCCAATCAAGGCCAGGAGCTGTGGGGGGGGGGGGGTGATTGTTTCTTGGAATGTTGAGTCCGGGATCCATCACTGAGTTCCAGAGTTTCCATGTGCATCTTTTCAATTTAAAGATAACCTCACATGGAATGCAATGATGCAAAGGGATAATGACACCCTTGGAGAGAGCAGCAAAAGGGACATCAGAGATATAAGCAAAGCAGCTCCACACCATCCAGAAAGGATGAGCAAGAAAGCCCCCAAGTACTTCCCCTCGCTTTACGACTCCAACAGCATCTTCTCCTCGCTCAGCAATTTCAACATCTGGAAGAACTTGTTCCCGGCCGAGGAGGTCACGGAAAACAAGGCTGCCAGTGCTCCGCTGTGGCCACAGGGACTGGCCGAGAACCCCTACGAGCCCCTCAAGTTCTTCTCCCCCCCAGCAGGAGGGGATTCCACCTGGAGTGAACTAGATGAGATATGTGAGCTGGACATCAGGCTGAAGGAGATGGAGCTTCTTACACTGACAGGAGATGGCTTTGATTTGCGGCGATGTGAGTTCTAGCTTTAACCTTCACTTACTGGTCTTTATCAAACTCAAGAGCCGCTAGCTAGTATTGCAGATTTATCTGAGTTCAGGAGCCACAAGGTAATTAATGTTGCAGCTCTAAAAGCCCTGGTTGGACCACACTTGGAATATCATGTTCAGTTCTGTTTACCTCATTATAGGAAGGATGTGAATGTTTTAGAGAGGGTGCAGAGGGGATTTACCAGGATACTGCCTGGATTAGAGAGTGTGTCATATGAAGGTAGGTTCAGCAAGCTCAGGGTTTCCTGTTTGGAGCAAAGGATGGTGAGAGACTTGACAGAGGTGTACAAGATTATAAGAGGCATAGATCGAGCAGATGGCCAGGTACTTTTTTTCCAGGATGAAAATGGCACATATGAGGTGTTTAATTTTAGGGTGTTTGAAAGAAAGTATTGGTGGATGTCAGATGTATGTCTTTCACACAGAGAGTAGTGGGTGCATGGAATGTGTTGCTGAGGTGTTGGTAGAGGCAAACATCAGGGACATTTAAGAAACTCTTAGTTAGACACATGGATGATAGGAAAATTTATGGCCAAGAGAAAGAGAAGGGTTAACTTGATCTTAGAGTAGGTCAGCACAACATGGTAGTTTAAGATGGTGCTACCAAAGATGTGCAACAGCTTACTAGAGAATAATAAGGCAAGAGGTTTAACCTAAAGACATGACTTACAGCTTCTTTTCTGAAGCAAATTGTAGTGAACTATCACCACAGAGAGTGGGGAGGCAGGTGGAGGCAAGGGTGGCTTGGGGCATGAGCGTGCTGGGGCATTGTGAGGCGCAACGTTTTCGAGCCAGAGTCGCAGGTGGGGTTCGCATCGCCTTCAAACGTTTCAAAGGTACATTTAATAGTCATAGTCATAGTCATAGTCATACTTTATTGATCCCGGACGAAATTGGTTTTCGTTACAGTTGCACAATAAATAATTAAATAGTAATAAAACCATAAGTAGTTAAGTAGTAGTATGTAAATTGTGTCAGGAAGTAAGTCCAGGACCAGCCTATTGGCTCAGGGTGTCTGACCCTGTCGGAGGATGTTGGAGAAATGCATACAATATACATCCTGAAAAGCTTTTCCATCACAACCGAAAACAGAGGAGTGCCCCCGAAGTCCCCCCCCCTCAGCTTCCCTCCCTCCCATGCGTAAGCGGCAGCGAGCAACAATCCCCCCGCTTCCCCCACCGGCAAAAAAAATCATCGGCACCCACCACCGAGCTCTCATAGTGTGAGAAAAGCAACAGTAGAGATACAGACTTGTAGTACTCCAAAGAATACTTGTTCACCCAGTATTCAACATACCACAAACTCTCTCTCTCTCCCTAATAAGGGAGAAAGAGGTGTTTCCATTTCACAGCGAGAGGGGAGGCATAATGAACACCTCGCTGGTTTATGATGTTAGAAGTCCATTGTGTCGCTTTTTCCGAGCTCTGTGCCCAAAGATCTCGGGTCTCTGGGCACACAGCCTTAGATCTTCCATCTGTCACGACATACCGGTTTTCTGTTTGGACACCAACCTGCGATCCTCCCGTCTCCAGAGCCACGAAAACTTGGTCCTCCGAAGCCGAGCAGAGCTCTTAGGCCGAGTTCTTGGCGTGCCGAACAACGGCCAGTTGTGAAACCCCGCGAGCGGGTCCCGTTCCTGCAAAGAACCGTAGTCAACGTGTAACTCCAGGTCAGGGTCTTCAAAAGAACCCTGAAAATGAAAAATAGAGGTATTAAAGATGGAAATAGAGCTGTTTCCAAAGATGCAAGCAAAGGAGTCACCGTTAGGCGTCACTAACCCTCCTAAGCTCCACCTTCTTCATGTGTTCCGGAGATGGAGTGAGCGATTTGGAGAGGAGTCGATGCGGATAAGTTTTGGTGCCCGTCCACCTATCCCAGGTGTGAGGTTGGATCACTCCAAGTGCCGAGCCAATTTGGTGAGATCGAGAATGGCTTCAGGCGGTATAGCCTGGGAGTATCGGGGCGCAGGAATCCGGTTCCAAGTGGCAGGAACAGAGGCAAGGGTCGGGCTGATTTCACTCATTCTTCCACAAATATATATTCTTTTCTCTGCCGCACCGAGGCTGTGAACAGATCCAGCTTCTGTGTGTTTCTGCCCCACTAGTGTGATGAACTGGGGTCCAAAGATTGGGTCTAGTCCAGCTGCTTTGGGAGCCAATCTGGGACTCAGTCTGATTCAGAATGCTGTTGGCTTGCTTCTATTGTTTGCTTGATGTGTGCTTCCCCTCCTCCCTCTCTCTCCGCAGTTGTATTTGATCTTTTTTTTAGGTCCTGTGCTGCCTGTAAGCAGACAAATTTCAAGGTGTATAATTTCAAAGGTTCAAAAGGTCCATTTTAATGTCAGAGAAATGTATACAATATACATCCTGAAATGCTTTAATTTATACATTCTTTGATAATAAACATGCTTTGACTCTTTGAATCTTGAAAAGCTTTGTACTGTGCCATAATGTTCTATGTTCTATTACAACATTTGTATTTCGAAGTTCCAAGTTCCAATATCAAAGTAAATTTATTATCAAATTACATCAATGTCACCATATACAACCCTGAGGTTCATTTTCTTCTGGGCATTCTCAGCAAATCCAAGAACCGTAATAAAATCCATGAAAGACCACACCAACAAGCTGGACAAACAATCAGGGTGCAAGAGACAACAAGCTCTCTATATACAATATATATAGACAGCCAAATATACAAGAGAAAATAATAATAATAATATTAAATAAGCTATAAGTATCAAGAACATGAGGGGAAGAGTCATGTGTTTGTAGGTGGCTGCTGAGTCCAAGTTGTGAACAACATGGACGTCCACAATAGGGACATGAAAGCTGTGCTGGATCTGGAGGTGGAGCAGCTGCCACTGCTTTCCTTCTTTGTCAGGCAGCGATTAGTACTGCTCAGCGTCTCACCTTCAGACTGTTATGAGCAGTTCTAACCAAGGCTCGCCAGCCACTTTGGTCTCACGCACTCTGCCCCTGCCATTTTGGTACAAGCTCAGCGTGTACAGTGTTAGCTTTCATGCAGGCATTGAACCTCTTGCCCGGTGACAGCTCACCAGATAGTAGCTGCCTGGGGATTCAGTAATCCTTCATGTGGATGACATGGCCTGTCCGCCAAAGCTGTGCTTTCACATCCTCGGCATCCGTTAGCAGGACCAAGTCACAAACCTTGAGGTCCTCGACAGGGCAGGGACCACAAGTGGCAGGGTCATGGTTGTAAAAGCACAGCTTCCATGTAAAAACCGCTTATGAACAAGTTCTTACAAATATCATTATAATGATTACGAGGACACGCAGTCCTCTTTTATTGTCATTTAGTAATGCATGCATTAAGAAATGATACAATGTTCCTCCAGTGTGATATCACAGAAACACAAGACAGACCAAGACTAAAGCTGTCAAAAAACACATAATTATAACATATAGTTACAAAAGTGCAAAGCAATACCATAACTTGATAGAAGAACAGACCATGGGCACGGTAAAAAAAAGTCTCAAAGTCTCTCGAAAGTCCCAACATCTCACGCAGACAGTAGAAGGAAGAAAACTCTCCCTGCCATGAGCTTCCAGCGCCACAAACTTGCCGATGCAGCATCCTGGAAGCACCCGACCACAGTCCAACTCTCAGTCCGTCCGAAAACTTCGAGCCTTCAACCAGCCCTCCAACACTGAGCACCGAGCACCATCTCTGCCAAGCACTTCAACCCCGGCCCCGGCCACCAGCAACAGGCAAAGCTGAGGATTTGGGGCCTTCCCCTCCAGAGATTCTCCATCGCACAGTAGCAGCGGCAGCGAAGCGGGCATTTCAGAAGTTTCTCCAGGTGTTCCTCCGTGCTTCTCACGTCCGTCTCCATCAAATCAGGATTGTGCTTTTAAGTCTTTCAGCTTTTTGAGCACCTTCTCCCTTGTAATGGTAACTGCGCCCACTTCTCTTCCCTCACACACTACAACATCTACCACACTGCTACTATCTTCCACAGTGCCTCCTGCCTCATTTTCTAGCAGTCCTATATCCACTCTCATCTCTTTTATTTTTTATATACTTGAGAAAGCTCTTACTGTCCGCTGATATTATTTGCTAGTTGGTTTTCATATTTCATCAAATCCAGATTAATAAACACAAAATGCTGGAGAAAAGGTCCTGATGAAAGGTCTTGGCCTGAAACATCGACCGTTTATTTCTCTCCGCAGATGCTGCCTGACCTGCAGAATTCCTCCAGGAATTTGTTTGTATTGCTGCAGTTTTTCCAGCTGTCAATTTTTTTGAAATACTTAAATGTTTCTAAATAATCTCTCCCTTACTTAGGGAAAGAAATATTTACCTTTGAGATATCCTCCAGCAGCCACCTCCCCTCCTCCCCATCACTTAACCATCTGTCTCTCAATTCCATTAAACCCGTGAGTGCCAAGTATGTCAACCACTCTTTGCCGCAGTGTTCCCCACACTCTCACCGTATTAACTACCTTAGACCTGAAGAAAAGATGTACTGGCATTGGAGAGGGTCTGGAGGAGGGTCACAAGAATTATTCTGGGAACGAAAGGGTTAATTGACAATAAACTGGACTGGTCAAAGAACACTGAGGCTGTCTACAAGAAGGGTCAGAGCCGTCTCTATTTCATGAGGAGACTGAGGTCCTTTAACATCTGCCGGACGATGCTGAGGATGTTCTACGAGTCTGTGGTGGCCAGTGCTATCATGTTTGCTGTTGTGTGCTGGGGCAGCAGGCTGAGGGTAGCAGACACCAACAGAATCAACAAACTCATTCGTAAGGCCAGTGATGTTGTGGGGATGGAACTGGACTCTCTGACGGTGGTGTCTGAAAAGAGGATGCTGTCCAAGTTGCATGCCATCTTGGACAATGTCTCCCATCCACTACATAATGTACTGGGTGGGCACAGGAGTACATTCAGCCAGAGACTCATTCCACCGAGATGCTGCACAGAGCGTCATAGGAAGTCATTCCTGCCTGTGGCCACCAAACTTTACAACTCCTCCCTTGGAGGGTCAGACATCCTGAGCCGATAGGCTGGTCCTGGATTTATTTCCATCTGGCATAATTTACATATTATTTAATTATTTATAGTTTTATATTGCTATATAGTCATAGTCATAGTCATACTTTATTGATCCCGGGGGAAATTGTTTTTTTGTTACAGTTGCACCATAAGTAGTAATAGTAATACTACTATTAGTAAATAGTAATAGTCATGGAAATAATAACTAGTAATAGAAAAATCATAATAAATAGTTAAATACTAATATGTAAATTATGCCAGTAAATTATGAAATAAGTCCAGGACCAGCCTATTGGCTCAGGGTGTCTAACCCGCCAAGGGAGGAGTTGTTAAGTTTGATGGCCACAGGCAGGAATGACTTCCTATGACGCTCTGTGCTGCATCTCGGTGGAATGAGTCTCTGGCTGAATGTACTCCTGTGCCCACCCAGTACATTATGTAGTGGATGGGAGACATTGACCAAGATGGCATGCAACTTGGACAGCATCCTCTTTTCAGACACCACCGTCAGAGAGTCCAGTTCCATCCCCACAACATCACTGGCCTTACGAATGAGTTCGTTGATTCTGTTGGTGTCTGCTACCCTCAGCCTGCTGCCCCAGCACACAACAGCAAACATGATAGCACTGGCCACCACAGACTCGTAGAACATCCTCAGCATCGTCCGGCAGATGTTAAAGGACCTCAGTCTCCTCAGGAAATAGAGACGGCTCTGACCCTTCTTGTAGACAGCCTCAGTGTTTTTAGACCAGTCCAGTTTATTGTCAGTTCATATCCCCAGGTATTTGTAATCCTCCACCATGTCCACACTGACCCCCCTGGATGGAAACAGGGGTCACCGGTACCTTAGCTCTCCTCAGGTCTACCACCAGCTCCTTAGTCTTTTTCACATTAAGCTGCAGATAATTTTGCTCTATACTCTATTCTTGGTTGGTGCAACTGTAACGAAACCCAGTTTCCCTCGGGATCAATAAAGTATGACTATGACTATGACTATGTTGATGTATGAAGAGAATTTGATGGCTAAGGGCCTGTATTCACTGGAGTTTAGAAGGATGAGGGGGATCTCAGTGAGACCTATCGAATGTTGAAAGGTATAGGTGGAGTGGACATGGAGTGGATGTGTCCTATATAGGGTGAGTCAAGGACCAGAGGGCACAGTCACAGAACAGACAGATATCCCTTTAGAACAGAGATGAGGAGGAATTTCTTTAGCCAGAGGGTGGTGAATCTGTGGAATTCACTGTTACAGACAGACAGCTGTGGAGGCCAAGTCAATGGTTATATTTAAAGCAGAGGTTGATAGGTTCTTGATTAGTCAGGGTGCCAAAGGTTACAGGGAAAAGGCAGGAGAATGTGGATGAGAGGGATAATAAATCAGCCATGATGGAATGGCAGAGTAGACTTGATGGGCTGAATGGCCTAATTCTGTTGCTTATCATTGTACTGACTTCAACTCTTATGACCACGTGTCTGTTGACAGATAAGTTCCTAAAGATGCTGAAAGATGAGAAGATGCAAGATATCAAGACAGCCAAGGAAAAGAACCTTCAGGTCATAAAGGATAAGGCAAAAAAATGGTAGCCTTCCCATTGAGGAGATCTCAGCCCCATTTGTTGGCCAATCTGTAAAGATATTAAATGTAGGGGCTAATATATAAAATATTAAATCAGACTTCATTACTGCTAGGATTTTTTTTTCCATATTTGTAACTATAAATCATCAATTCACTAAATAAGATATTTCAGTATATTTACTCAACTTGAGCTGAATTGAGTTCGGTGTTATTTTACCGTATTCTTTGAATCTCGTATGGGGCTATTTTTGAACACACAGTGCACATCCCCCAGACAGAATGTTACAGCAAAGGGTTTTACCACAGATCACGTGTGTTCAGACCAAATCATCGGCTAACTTGATCCACCAGTATCTGATTTCTTTCATAGACCAAGAATGATCAACTCTTGTGAAGGTTTAGTTCACGATATCTTGCCCCACCTTCATTAATTCCATTTTATTAAATATTTAAGGAAATTGCGTCAAAGAAGAGCATTAAAGGAAAATCTTCTTTCTTTTCCTCTTAGCTATGTCATTGTCTGAAGGATTAATATTAAATTTCTGAAAATTTGGGAAATTCTATAACAGTGTAAAGTTAGCAGGGTGTCTAGATGCAAGATGGTCTGAACGAACGTGATCTGTGGTAAAACCCTTTGCTGTGACAGGACACTTTGGTGGGACCTATATGGCAGGTGACAGGAGGGGAGGGCGCCATGGGGATAGTTATCCTGCACAATTACTTAATCCATTACTCAATTCCACTCCATGGAAGCTGTTCTCTCTTCCATTTCCCATTTCCTCATCCTCTGCTTGAGACTCTTGCTGGACATCGATTGACCGAGGAAATACTTGGAGGAATGATAGGAGAAGGTTTAGATCTCCATTATTTCAATGAGGCAAACTTTGTTCTGACTGTGCAATAAAAGATTAAATCATTTCCTCATATTTTCACCATATGCAATTGAAAGCCAGTCCTATTTCCTTTGAAAGGATTCTCCCCCAGGGAGCATTGCCTTTGGATGCCCGTGAATACTTAACACTGATTGAATCAAGTATATTGGTTTCGACTAATGGCTTCCTGTAATGCTCACCTTGAGTATGTGTTGAAAGGTCTACTTATTCATTATGATATCCCCACATCCCCGGCTCTCAGGTATGTTGTTTAAGCATTTCAGCCATCTCTTCCACTGCCAGAAATGGTACAGATGGGGATGAAAAGTTTTAATCGCATCACTGCAGGGTCATGGAATGCACTGGGCCATTTTAGTTGGAGTGCAATGCAATGTTTGTTCACGGGAGGGGGAGGGGGTGTGGTCACAGCTGGGCACATCAGGGGAAGAAAGCTATCCTGTGATTTCACATGTGTGAATACTGGAGGCTTGTTGGACTTGGCTCCTTGCATCCTTCCTCAGATTATAGCAAAACAGTTACTAGTGATTACATTAATGTGCTAACATCTGGACATGTGAATTCCAGTCCCTTCACAGGAGCTAGGCATTTTAAATTCAATTAATTAAATTAATCTATGAATTGAAAAGCCAAAAATCAGAAAATGTTGGTGCAGATGTGTTAACCAACCAATGTAGCTTCTTTATGTTGTTTAAGGAAGGACATCTACAGTTCTTTCCTGATTTATCTAACTAACTAACCGACCGATAAGATAGATTATCAACCAGATCAGGAGCCATTAATGCTGGCATGACTAAATACAACTGTGTCCTGTGAATTATAAGTAAATAAAAAATCATTCTGATAGCCAATTTTCCCACACAGATGTGATATCATTCAAGCTGTTTTCCAGTAATAATCAACAGTTTTTAAAGATTGGCTGCCACACAATCAAAGTAACAAACGGGGTAAAAGTTAATATATCAGATCCTTGTGAATAATTGCTGTGACCCAAGATTGATACAAGTAAAAATTCTGAGGCTTCAATTAGAATTATGTCTTTATATTTCTCTTGATAACAAGGCAAAAAGCATTTCATCATAACTATTTGAAAGAAAGACAATTTGATCGGTGTTGCATTTAATGGGTGAGAATTGTTAACAGATGTAGAAAACACTGAAAAAGAGGTCTGTGTCAGCAAATGCATGGAGCAATTGAAACTGTATATCATTGGAATATCCAACATAAAAAATAATGTAAAATGTCTATGCTTGGAAATATGAGAGGATTATTTCTCAACGCCCGTGGATAAATTCATGACAGAATATTAAATAGAAATTCAAGATTCAAAATTGTTTATTGTCATTCCTCAGTTCACAAATGTAAAGGAGAACAAAATTATTTTTACTCCAGATCCAATGCAGCATAAAAAAACCCACGATAAACATGAAGAATACAATAAAAAAGCACAATAAGTATAAATACATAAGATTAGCTCATATACACAGACTGATTGTGTGTGTATATATATATATAGTGACACTAGGCACAGGAGTGTCTGTACATAAGGTGACTCTGACAGGAGATCTACGCTCAGTGGCCACTCGTACACCTGCTCATTAATGCAAATATCTAACCATCCAATTCTGTGACAGCAAAGCAACTGAGTGCATAAAAGCATGAAGCATGCAGACACAGTCAAGATGTTCAGTTGTTGTTCAGATCAAACACCAGAATGGGGAACAAATGTGATCTAAGTCACTTTGACTGTGGAATGATTGTTGGTGCCAGATGGGGTGGTTTGAGTATCTCAGAAATTGCTGATCTCCTGGGATCTGGAGTTCCCAACCGTTTTTATGCCAGGACCCCTACCATAAACCAAGGGGTCCCTGAAACCCAGGTTAGCAACTCCTGCCTGGGATTTTCACATACAACAGTCTCAACAGTTTACAGGGAATGGTGTGAAAAACAAATAACATCCAGTGAGCGGCGATTCTGTGGGTGAAAGTGCCATGTTAATGAGCATCTCTAGGAAGAGGTACAGCCGACGTTTCGGTCCGAGACGTCGACTGTACCTCTTCCTAGAGATGCTGCCTGGCCTGCTGCGTTCTCCAGCAACTTTGAAGTGTGTTGTTTGAATTTCCAGCATCTGCAGAATTCCTCGTGTCC
Organism: Mobula hypostoma; assembly: GCF_963921235.1. Lineage (NCBI taxonomy): Eukaryota > Metazoa > Chordata > Chondrichthyes > Myliobatiformes > Myliobatidae > Mobula > Mobula hypostoma. Next base: position 6,127,759 of record NC_086107.1, read on the forward strand.
ATGTTAATGAGGTTAGATTAGAGGAGAATGCCAGACTGGTTTAAGCTGATAGGAAGGCAACAGTAACTCAAATAACCACACGTTACAACAGTGGTGTGTAGAAGAATATAAATGAATGCAAAGCATAATAACGTGTCAAACGAAGTGGATGAGCTACAGCAGCAGGAGACAGGGGTGGGCTTATAATTGCATCAGAATAGAATATTACTAGTGTTAAGATTTTTGGGAAATGAACCTGGTCAGGTGTCAGGTCTCTCAGTGGGAGAGCATTTTGGAGATAGTGATCACAATTCTATCTACTTTACTACAGCATTTGAGAGGGATAAGAGCAGACAAGTCAGGAAAATGTTTAATTGGAGTAAGTGGAAAAATGAAGCTATCAGGCAGGAACTTGGAAGCATAAATTGGGAGCAGATGTTCTCAGGGAAATGTGCAGCGGAAATGTGGCAAATATTCAGGGGATATTTGCGTGGTGTTCTGCATAGGTACGTTCCAATGAGAGAGGGAAAGGGTGGTAGGGTTCAGGAACCATGATGTACAATGGTTGTAGAAAATCTAGTCAAGAAGAAAAGAAAAGTTTACAAAAGGTTCAAAAAACTAGATAATGATAAAAATCTAGAAAATTATAAGGCTAGCAGGAAGGAGTTTAAGAATGAAATTAGGGGAGACAGAAGGGGCCCTGAGAAGACCTTGGTGAGCAGGATTAAGGAAAACCCCAAGGCATTCTACAAGTATGTGAAGAGCAAGAAGGTAAAATGTGAGAGAATAGGACTAATCAAGTGTGACAGTGGGAAAGTGTGTGTGGAACTGGAGGAGGTAGCGGAGGTACTTACTGAATACTTTGCTTCAGTATTCACTACGGAAAAGGACCTTACAATTGTAGGGATGACTTACAGCAGACTGAAAAGCTTTTACAGCAGACTGAAAAGCTTGAGCATGTAGATATTAAGAAAGAGAATGTGCTGAAGCTTTTAGAAAGCATCAAGTTGGATAAGTCACCGGGACCAGATGAGATGTACCCCAGGCTACTGTGGGAGGCAGGGAGGAGATTGCTGAGCCTCTGGCAGCTATCTTTGCATCATCAATGGGAACGGGAGAGGTTCTGGAGGATTGGAGAGTTGCAGATTTTATTTTCTTATTCAAGAAAGGGAATAGGGATAGCCTTGGAAATTATAGACCAGTGAGTCGTACTTCAGTGGTTGGTAAGTTGATGGAGAAGATCCTGAGGGGAAGGATTTATGAACATTTGGAGAGGTATAATATGATTATGAATAGGAATAATGAGCATAGCTTTGTCAATGGCAGGTTGCGCCTTACAAGCCTGATTGAATTTTTTGAGGATGTGACTAAACACATTGATGAAGGTAGAGCAGTAGATGTAGTGTATATGGATTTCAACAAGGCATTTGATAAGGTACCCCATGCAAGGCTTATTGAGAAAGTAAGGAGGCATGGAATCAAAGGGGACATTGCTTTGTGGATCCAGAACGGGCTTGCGCACAGAAGGAAAAGAGTGGTTGTAGACAGGTCATATCCTGCACGGAAGTAGGTGATCTGTGGTGTGTCTGAGGTAAACATGAGGAAATCTACAGATGCTGGAAATTCAAGCAACACACACAAAAAATGCTGGTGAACACAGCAGGTCAGGCAGCATCTATAGGAAGAGGTACAGTCAACGTCTCGGCCCGAAACGTCGATTGTACCTCTTCCTATAGATGCTGCCTGGCCTGCTGCGTTCACCAGCATTTTTTGTGTGTGTTGCGTGTGTCTCAGGGATCTGTCCTGGGACCCCTACTCTTCATGATTTTTATAAATGACATGGATGAGGAAGTGGAGGGATGGGTTAGTAAATTTGCTGATGAGACAAAGGTTGGTGGTGTTGTGGATAGTGTGGAGGGGAGTCAGAGGTTACAGCGGGACATCGATAGGGGTAGGTTTTTTACGCAGAGAGTGTTGAGTCCGTGGAATGGGCTGCCAGCGATGGTGGTGGAGACAGATACGATAGGGTCTTTTAAGAGGCTCCTAGACAGGTACATTGAGCTTAGGAAAATAGAGGGCTATGGGTAACCCTAGGTAATTTCTAAAGTAGGTACATGTTCGGCACAGCATTGTGGGCCAAAGGGCCTGTATTGAGCTGTAGGTTTCTATGTTTCTATGTTTTATGTTATTACTGAAGTTTCATATAGTGTGCACAGACAGCATAGAACACAAGCTCCCCCAAAGGTTTTCTTGGGATTTTACAGCTGAGAGAACTTTTTTTGTTTCATCTTATTCATTTTTTATACGGCTAAAAGAAACCCATGCTCTATTCTACCCTGGAGAAATCTTACTTCTTTTTATTGCACATTTCCTCCTTTTTCCCTTCCAAGTTTCAGTGTTGCCGCTGAAGGTGGAAGCTGCCTGTGTAAACATGTCACACCGCTGTTGCCTCCGCCATCCCTGATCTCTCTTCTCCTGACCTACCCAGTTCCTCCAAAACCCATCTCAGCCCCCAGCACCCTGTTCCTTTACTCTCCGCCACCCTCGCACTCTGTTGATCGTCCACAAACCCCACCCTACTGGGTTCCTCTCCTCCACTGTTCTCGTCTGTCCTCGCCACTTTCCTTATCGGTTCCACCATCCACCTTCCTCTTCCATCAGATTCCGCTATCTGCAGCCTTTTGTCACCTCCCAGCCTCAGGCCCCATCTCCACTCTCTATCACCATTCACATCTGAGACATGACCACTTCTCTTTACTACCATCAGCGAGGAGACACAGGAGCCTGTAGACCCACATTCAATGATATTGGAACAACTGCTTCCCCTCCGCCATCAGATGAACCCATGAACACTACTTTGCTATTCCTCTTTCACACAATTTCTTCGTTATAATTGTCACTTTTGGTAATTATTGATGTTTTGCACTCAACTGCTGCTGGCTGGCCAGTGGTAGAGCGGCACCTGGACCAGACTTTTAGGCAAGTGGGGTTTGAATCCGGCCGGCTCCATGCATGCTTTCCATTTGGGCTGGGTTGAGTGTCGAGCTAGCAACTCAGCCTCGTAAAAACACACACAAATGCTAAAGAAACGGCAAGAATACTGCCTAATGTACCAAACAAGGTGTGAAAAGGAACTCAGTTCGACTTCTGCCACAAAACAACAAATTTCACAATATTTATCAGTGAGTATAAATCTGTTTCTAATTCTGATTCACCTGACACTTTCAGGGTTCAATTCATACCGTTTTCTGTTGGGAGTTTGCACATTCTCCCCCTGTATGTTTGGGTTTTCTCCGGGTGTTCCGGTTTCCCCACACATTCCAAAGATGTACGGATTAGGATAAGTAAACTGTGGGCCTGTTTTGTTGGCACCAGAAGTGTGGCACCACCTGTGTGCTGTCCCCATCATATCTTTGGGCAGCATCAGTTGCTTTAGCAAATAATATATTTCACTGTGTGTTTTGATGTACACGTCAGAAGTAAAGCTAATCTTTAATCTTTAATTTCCTCCATCTGCCTATCACAGACCCTACCCTGGTTCTACCTATCACTTCACATCTCTTGTCCAACCCTTTCCCCTTACACCTATGTACTGGCTTTCCAATTGTAGGAGCCATGTATCTATTTGTTGTCTGGCTGTATTGAATCCATCCAATTTCCGAATGGACTTTGAACATTACCTCGCTACTTTTTTGAAACTTCTGTTTTTCCCCTACTTATTTAATTTTACTACTTAATCTATGTATGCACACACACTTACTGTAATTCACTGTTTTTTCCCTATCATCATGCATTGCATTGAACTGCTACTGCGAAGTTACCAAATTTCACAATCTGTGCCAGTGATAGTAAACCCAATTCTGATTCTGGGTTGTGTTGTGTATCCTCAGTCTGGGTTAAGGTAATTAATCACATGGGTTTGGGTGGCGGTAGAAACAACTGAAAATAGTCACCTGTTCACCTGCATGGCGGCATAGAGAAGAGGTGTGTAGGGAGCACATATTTTTTCATTGACCACTCATCCTTGTTTGAATTTGATCCACTTGTCTCACTCCCTTTTATTTCACAGGAATCATGGAAGAGTTGAACGATTTTGGAATGTTGGTTTGTAATAAAAGATTAAACGTACTTTTTGGACTTAGAGTTCAGATAGTTGAAAGCACGTCATACAGTGCGATACTCCCTCACTTAGCCTCTGAGTGACTTTTGGTTTGTTTTCAAGTAGCCACTACACTAGTCACAGTTACAGTCTCGATGAAGCGTCTCGACCCAAAACGTCAACTGCACACTTCCCTCCTTCAGCATCTTGTTTAGTTTCTCTGGATTCCAACATCTCCTGTGTCTCCTGATGGAACACAGAACATACTGTACAGCACAGTACCAACACCTCGACCCATGATATCATGCCCATGTTTTAACCTACTCTAAGATCAATCTAACCCTTCCCTCCCACATGGCCCTCCATTTTCCTATCATCGATGCATCTATCTAAGAGTTTCTTAAATATCCCTAATGTATCTGCCTCTACCACCATCCCTGGCAGCACGTTCCACACACCCACCACTCTCCGTGTCAAAAAAACCTACTTCTGACATCCCCCTATACTTTCCTCTGATCACCTTAAAATTATGCCTCCTTGTATTAGCCATTTCTGCCCTGTGAAAAAGTCTCTGATTGTCCATTAGATCTTGCCTCTTCATCTTGTACACCTCTTTCAAGTCACCTCTCATCCTCCTTTACTCCAAAGTGAAATCCCCTAACTCACTCAACCTATCGTCTTAAGGCCCGCTCTGTAACCCTGTAAGAGTCTTCAGATGAGTGGACCCAGGTATGAAATAAACTCAGGACTCGAGAGTGGAAACTAGTAATGAAGATTTATTCGGCAAATAACACAGGGAATGATCGGACTAAGAGGTCACCTATTTGAGCACACAGAACGATGGTTCACACAGAACTCGAATACAGGTCTTACCGATGAGCGCTGATCCAGAATAAACTTAAATAGAATGTCAAACACAAGAAACCCGTGCAAATTGAAAATCAAAAACTAATCACTTAAGATCAAGCAAAAGAAAGCCCTATTCACATTCAAAAAACACAGTGGCAGCTTAATAATAAAAGTAGTCATTAAACAAATCAAATAAACTCAAATAAATAACGATCCGGTGCGTTGAGACCTGCTGCTACCTGGTGCACCTCGCTGGTCTGACAAATCCAGGCAGCATCCTGGTAAATCTCCTCTGCACCCGCTCGAAAGCTTCCACATCCTTCCTATAATAAGGCGACCAGAAGTGAACACAATGTTCCAGGTGTGCGTCCCTGCTCTCCAGCACTTAAGCACACTTCTCACCTTCACAGTCTGCCATCATGTTTTTATGTTCACAATACTGTAAATGATTCAAGTATTTCAAAATAATTCTCTCTATTCTTTTCAAATGGGGAGGGGGTTAATTTTACAGTTTACCCCACTTTCTCAAAATGCTAATAAATGATCTCCTGGAGGAAATCAGGAAGGAGAGTCTATGGGGAATATAATGCTGGAGGAACTCAGCAGATCAGGCTGCATTATTGGAAATGAATAAACAGTCAATGTTTCAGGGCGAGACTCTTCTTCGGGATTGAAAGGAAAGGGAAGACACCAGAATAAAAAGGTGTGAATCGCTGGAATTCTCTACCCATGAGAGTAAGATGTTAACTCCCCTTGAAGCCAAGTGGATGGAAATGGGAATGGAACGGGTCAGTGACACAGTACCAGGAGCGTCAGCCGGAATCTGCGACTAACCCAGTTACGGACACACACAAAGTACATGTACATATATGCACACATGTACACCCACACAAGTGTGCATACACATGCGTACTGCACACGTACATGGAAACTTACCTACATTCACACAGATGCATTTGTGTACACATATATACAGCCACACACACAAACACATGCACACATATGGCATGTTAATGCAAACACACATGTACACTATTAGAAACCACTGTTGTTTAATAATATTTTTTGTAAGATTTTAACAAACTCATGTATTTCTCATAGTATGTGGTGGATCATCCCCACTCACTGGCAGAAAGCAGAATAGCAGCTAAACTAACGGTTTATCACCTTTCTCATTTTTCATTGGCTACATTATAACACATCACCCACATGATATATTTCAGAATCAGAATCAGAATCAGGTTTATTATCACCGGCATGTGACGTGAAATTCGTTAACTTAGCAGCAAGCAGTTCAATGCAATACATAATATAGAAGAAAAAAAAATAAAATAAATATAATAATAATAAATAAATAGTTATAGGATATGCATATCGAATAGATTAAAAACATGCAAAAAACAGAAACAGTGTATATTAAAAAAGTGAGGTAGTGTCCAAGGGTTCAATGCCCATTTAGGAATCGGATGGTAGAAGGGAAGAAGCTGTTCCTGAATCACTGAGTGTGTGGCTTCAGGCCTCTGTACCTGCTACCTGAGTGCTGGAGGTCCTTATTAATCGATGCTGCCTTTCTGAGACACCGCTCCCTGAAGATGTCCTGGGTACTTTGTAGGCTAGTACCCAAGATGGAGCTCACTAGATTTACAACCTTCTGCAGCTTCTTTCGGTCCTGTGCAGTAGCCCCTCCATACCAGACAGTGATGCAGCCTGTCAGAATGCTCTCCACAGTACATCTATATAAGTTTTTGAGTGTATTTGTTGACATGCCAAATCTCTTCAAACTCCTATTGAAGCATAGCTACTGTATTTGTTTAATTATGGAGCTTACTAACTAGTTTATTCCTATCTAAGGAATGTCTTATTTATAAAAGTGAGGTATTTTTCAGAGGTGCCATCTAGGCTTCCTTATTCCTTTGTCTTCACATCTACAGTATACACCTTACTATTGTTTCTCAGCTCTTTATTTAGTTTCCTTAGTATTTGTATGTTTGTTTGTACTCTAAAATAAACTGAAACCTAGGAATTAAAACTGCTCTTCATCCCTGACTCCTGGAAAACCCTAGGGAACAGAAAATAAATGAAGAACTAACAACAGCCACACACACACACACACACACACACACACACACACAGACATTTTCAAAATTCAATCTTTAGACAATATTATTTATTTGGCTCTTGTTTTGAAACAACAGAATTATATTTTCATTATTAACGGTTCACTTGGAGAATGCGAAAAACTGACAAACAACCGCACAGAATTATTGTGGAGTTTAAAACAGGTCCATAGTTGAGTATAAAGCATCAGCTTCTCTCTGGGTGTTAAGTCCTGGTTCCCAGAAAGCCTTTAACTTGCAGAGCCATAAACAGATTCCAAAATCCCAGGCATTTGTTGATGTTTATGACCATTTTCCCACTTTGACGCCAGTATCCAGGAATCAAATTTAATAGTAACAGTAATAATAACTTATTTACAGAGCAAGTTTCATAGATACAATGTAGTTCAAAGTGCATTACAATGGGATAAAGTGCAAACATGAAAATAAAAGGCAAAATTATGTTAGTTAAAAGCAAGGTTGAATAAATAGGTTTTGAACTGGCGTTTAAAAGTGTCAGCTGGGGTTTTAAATATACACAGGAGAAATTTAAAGAAAATAAGCTGTGTGATTTCAGCCACAACAAGAACTGGCTCTGGAAGGTGTTCATAAAGATGCAACTTAGTCTGGGCTGTCTACCTTCCGAAACAGCACGTTATTAAATCACAGATATCTGTCTTCACAAAGAGCTGGAAAGTACTGTTTTCAATATGACAGCCTCCTGATTGGTTTGTGAGATAGTCCCTCACCTACAAATCTTGGTGGCAGAGCAAAACATTAAAACAAAAAAAAAAGAATTATACTTTTTAGCTGGAAATCTCAATTTAAAAAATTGGGGATACTCAATGAGTCAGGCAGCATCTGCGGAGAAGGAAACGGGGTTAACCTTTCATCTTTCCTCAGACGCAAGAGTACAGCAATGACCTGAACTGTTGGTTCTCCACAGATGCCGGTGGGCCCTAATGAACACTTCTGGCATTCTTTAGTCTTTAGAGTCCTGAAGCAATACAGCATGGATTACAGGCCCTTTGGTCCAACCAGTCCATACTGACCACAGTTACCTCCCAGCCAGTCCCAATTTCCTGCCTTTGGCCCATATCCCTCCAAGCCTCACCCTCCATGTACCTATCCAATGACTACTGTACCTTCCTCAACCACTTCCTCTGGCAGCTCATTCCATAGACTCACCACCCTCTGTGTGAAAAAGTTGCCCCTCTAGGCTCTTCTAAATCTTTCCCTTCTCACCTTAAACCAATGCCGCCATATGTTGGATGCCCCTACCCTGGGGAAAAGACTGTTACCATCCACCTTATCTAAGACTCTCATAATTTTAAACATTTCTTGCAGGTTGCCCTTGATTCTCCTACACTCCAAGGAGTAAATTTGATTCTTAAAATTCTGTGGTTTTTGCAGTTTGCGCAATTTGCTCTTTTTTTTGCACATTGGGTGTGTGACGTTTCTTTGAACAGGCTCCCTGGTGTTTCGTTATTTTGTGGCTGTCTGCAGAACAACAAATCTCAGGGCTGAATACTGCATACACGTTGATAATAAGTGTACTTCAAATCTTTGAATAAAAACCTAGCCTCACCAACCTCCACCTATAACTTAGGCCCTCTAGTCCTGGCGACCTCCTTGTGAATTTTTTTCAGTTTAACCACATCTTTCCTAAAACAGGGTGACCTAAACTGTATACAGTACTCCAAGTACTTTTAAAGCATAAAGTTAAAAAATTGAGTGAATTCATTCCAAGCGAAGTGATTTTCTGATGGAAGTTTTGTTTGGTCCTACCAAACTATCATTTTGCAAGACCAATTGTCCTTCGCTTGCTGCTTCGTTCCAGGTTTTATTTTCTGAGGTACTTTTCTGTGGTCACAGTCTTTTCCCCAGGGTGGGGAATCTTAAACCGAGGGATATAGGTTTAGTGTGAGAGGGGAAAGATTTACAAGTGACCTATGGGGCAACTTTTTCCACAGAGAAGAATGGTGGAGAGGTGGAATGAGATGCCAGGGGAAGTGGTAGAGGTTGGTACAATTACAATGTTTTAGGAGACATTTGGACATGTATGTGGACAGTAAAGGTCTATGGACCAAATGGGACAAACTCAGATTGACAACTGAGTTGACGTGGACCTGTTTCCATTCCATATGACTCTCTGTGAAGTTGGAGCTTGAGGTGAAAGTCTAGAGGCCAAGAAACTCCATAACTCTTGAATCAGGAGATTGGTCACATGCCCTTGCTGGAGTCAGATGGAATAGCAGTCCTGCCACCATAAGTGCTGGTAAATCAATACTTGTTGTCTTCTTGATTATAAGTTAAGAGAACAATCCATAGAGTTATAGAGTACAATAGGATAGAAACAGACCTTCTCCCCACCGCCCGCCCCATCCACTCCATGATTTTCTGCCTAGTCCTGTCTACCTGCACCCAGTCCTTATTCCTCCCAAATCCTTCACGATAAGTGTTGACTGGAACTGCTCACATTGTCCTGAAATCCCAATACAATCTTTAAATCACATTCTATTGATAAAAACAAGAAAGAGACATGTTTGTCACAATGTCAGAATGTCCCAAAGACAATGATATAGGAATGGAATTTAATGGCAGCACACGGCAAGATCCCACCAGCTTAATGTGACAATGACCAGAAAACTTGCTCCATTAGGAGGCTGACCAGATGACAAACAATGCCTTGGGGGGAGATTTCTTGCCCTTTGAAACATGTTCTGGGATACTCTGTGCTTCACCTGGATGGGGTGAAGTTTAAAATATAAAGTAAAAACCTTTGAGTGACCACACTGTAATTTTCTGATGAGTTTTATTCGTCATATCAATCCGCTGGTTTGTAAATCTAATTGTCTTTCACTTGCTGTCTTCTTCCAGGTTTTATTTTGTGAGGTACTTTTCTATGTTCACAGTCTTTTCCCCAGGGTAAAAGTCCGGTCTTTTCTCCCCCAGTCTTTTCCACAATCTTTCCCCCCAATCTAAAATACTGGGGTACTGTACAGGAAAAGCTCTGTGCTGGACACAAACCATGGGGGTCTTTACACCCACAACAACTACTTAAGGGAGCCTAATCATCTAGGATCCTCAGTTAGCTGCAGAATGACCTGTTTGAAATGTGAAGGGGTAGTTGGACTGCTGATCAGACCAGTTCCCTGAACAAATTATCTGAATTAATCATCCTTTGGAATTGATTCTCTGAAAAGTTTTTCAACAGGAAGTTATGCCAACACAATATACTTTAAGGACATTGTACATTACAACACTGGAACAGTCTGTTCAGCTTCAATGTCCATACTGATTATGAAACCAATTTCAATTTATCCCATCTGTCTGCACATGATCCATATCCTCCATTCCCTGTCTGCTTATGTGTCTGACTAAAAGCTTCTTAAACATCACAAATGGAACTTCAGCATGTTCCAGGCACCTACCTACTGCTCTCTGTGTAAGAAACTTGCACTGCAAATCTCCTTTAGACCTTCTCCTCTTACCTTACACCCTTTCTGAGACGTGAGTAATCCACGATAAACACAAGAGGTTTTGCAGATGCTGCAAATCTTGAGCAACAGGCACAAAATACTGGAAAAACCCAGCAAGTCAGGCAGCATCTGTGGAGATGATTAAACAGTCAATGTTTTGGGCTAAGACCCTTCAACCTGGTTGTACATATTCTCAAGCTCTTATATCTTCTGCCTGACTGGCGGGGGGAAAGAGGAAAAGTTTTAGGCTGAGACCCTTCATCAGGAAGGTGAAGAAGTCAGAATAAGAGGGACGGGGGAGGGGAAAGAGTACAAACTGGCAGGTGATAGGCAATAAGTGGGTGAAGGGTGGGAAGGTGGGTGGGTGGGTGGAGACGAAGTAAGAAGCTGTGAGGTGATAGGTAGAAAAGGGAAAGGGCTGAAGAAGCAGGAATCTGATAGGAGAGGAAGAGTGTACCATGGGAGAGAGGGAAGGAGGGGTAGAAACCAGAAGGAGGTGATAGGCTGGTGAGGAGAAGGAGTGAGAACGAGGAATGGAAAAAGAGAAGGAGAGAGGGAAGAGCAGGGAGCGGAAATGGTGGGGATTAATACATTGTTCTGTGTAATACCAAAAATTGAAGGACACTTTTCCATTAGGTTTTGTTTCTTGAAATCTTTCTCCAGAATAAAATCAAAAAATGCCAGAAACACTTAGCAGGTCAGGCAGCAATAGATGGTGCTGCTGGTATTTTCAGCCATTTGCAACTTTTAGAGCTTCACGCTCCCTCAGATGATGAAGCTGGTGGTGGGTAGGGGTTGGAGGCCTACTATCTACCAGAGTGGATCTGCCTTCTGAAGCATCTTCAAATGAATCCCCACCCAACCCGTTTCGGATGGAGAGAGCAGACAGCTTCAAGAGTTGCAGACGTATGGACCGGTAGGTGGACGTGGAGAAAACAGTGGAAAGTTATATGCCCTGTTACGAGTCAAAACTGGTTGCCCCTGCTCACGCTTACAGCCGCATCAAAACCAAACACCCGTGGGACAGCCCACCGAGTCATAATGAACCAGGACATATGACTTGTTCTGGTTGGCGACCATTCTGCCTGTACAGGTTGATACTGTGGTGAAGAAGGCACACAGCATGAGCACCTTTATTAGCTGAAAAATTGTGTTCAGCAGTCTGGAAGTTATGTTGCAGTTTTATAAAACTCCAGGCGGCATCTGGAGTGTTGCATATGATTCTGGCCACCCCATTCCAACAGAATGTTGAGGTTCGGAGAGGGTGCAGAGGTTTACTGGGATGCTGCCTGGATTAGGGGGTGTCGGACAAACTTGGGTTCTTTTCTCTGGGGCAACAGAAACTGAGGGGAGATCTGACAGATGTTTCTAAGAGGCATAGATAGAGTAGACAGCCAGTATCTTTATCCTAGGGTCAAAATGTCTAATATCAGAGCACATACATTTAAAGGTAAGAGGGGTAAAGTTCAAAGGAGATGTGCGGGGCACGTTTTTTTATAGAGACAGTGGTGGATGCCAGGGGTGGTGATGGGCGAGAGGGGCAATGAAGTAAAAAGGTGGGAGATAATAGATGGAAGAGGTAAAGGTGCATTTAAGAGGCTCTTAGACAGGCACGTGAATGTGTAGGAATTGGAAGAATATGGACAATGTGTAGACAGGAAAGATCCCACCAATCACCACCAGAATAAATTCCACCAATCACCACCCGAAGAGATTCCACCAATCACCACCCGAAGAGATTCCACCAATCACCACCAGAAGAGATTCCACCAATCACTACCAGAAGAGATTCCACCAATCCCCACCAGAATAAATTCCACCAATCACCACCAGAAGAAATTCCACCAATCACCACCAGAAGAGATTCCACCAATCACCACCAGAAGAGATTCCATCAATCACCACCAGAAGAGATTCCACCAATCACCTCCCAGCTTTTAGTTCAACCACTCCCCCGTCCAGCTGGCTTTACCTATCACCTGCTAGTTTGTCCTCCTTTTCCCTCCTCCACCCTCCTGTTCTGGCATCTTCCCCCTTCCTTTCCAGTCTTAATGAAGGGCCTCGGTCCGAAACCTCATATCATTATTCCTCTCCATAGATACTGCTCTCCTTAGATTCCTCTCCTGACCTGCTGAGTTCCTCCAGTATTTTTTGTGTGCATTGCTTTAGTTAGTTGGACATGTGATTACTGATTAGTCCAGCACTAGTGCTCTGTGGTCTATCTGCGACATGTTGGGTGTTTACTGGGTTCCTGCCATTTATTGCTAGACTGGGACGGGTTGAGCTGAACTACCGCGGTCTCTACATTTGGCTGGTTCACCACCATTCCCAGTCCTGACAGACAGTGAAAGCAGGTGTTGGCTTTAAAGGCAAGACTGGTGAAAACACAACCTACCAAGAGAACCTGGAGGCGGAAGAGAATAGGAATGATATACTATACAAAATTCTTCGTCACCCTAGAGATATATATGTGCCTAAGATTTTTGCTGTAGATGGAGTGGACAAGCCAGAGATCTTTTCCCAGGGTGGAAATGGTAATCCAAGAAGGCACAATTTTAAGGTGATTGGAGGAAAGTCTAGGGAGGATGTCAGAGGTAAATCTTTTACAAAGGGAGCAGTGGGTGTGTGGAACCTATGTCGGGGGTGATGGCAGACACATAGACAGCAGGGACATTTAAGAAACTGTTAAATAGACACATAGCTGATAGAAAAATGGAAGGCTATCTAGGCAGGAGGTTAGACTGATCTTAGAGTAGATTAAAAGGTCAGCTCAATATTGTGTGCCAAAGGTGTTGTAATGTACTATGTTCTATGGACTTCACTTTCTCTGTAGCTGTTACACGTTATTCTGCGTTCTGTTATTGTTTTATCTTGTTCTGCACTGTGTAATGATCTGATCTGTATGGACATAAGCAAGACAAGCTTTTCACCGTATCTCAGTACACGTGACAATAATAAACCGACACCAATCCTTCTGGGTAACAGGGACACAATGGACCAAATACTCCATGTATACCATATGATTCGGTAAATCCTGTGTGGTCTCATGACCAAACTCCACTATAAATGGTAGCTGATATTTCTCCATGTCTATCCCCAACATGCATCTCTGAATATTGGTCCAAGCTACAGATTTCAGACCAAGTTGCCATCTACTGGGAAGCACAGACTACCGGTACATGCCATCTTCTTCATAAATCAACTTTAACACCATCCTTTACATTGACGCCACTGTGGGTAATTACACTCAGTAGCCATTTTACGCCTGTACACCTGCTCGTTAATGCAAATATCTAATCAGCCAAACATGTGACAGCAACTCAATGCGTAAAAGCATGCAGGCATGGTCAAGAGGTTCAGTTGTTGTTCAGACCAAACATCAGAATGGGGGTGAAATGTGATCTCAGTGACTTTGACTGTGGAATGATTGTTGGTGCCAGATGGGGTGGTTTGAGCATCTCAGAAACTGCTGATCTCCTGGGATTTTCATGCACAACAGTTTACAGAGAATGGTGCAAGAAAGAAAAAAAAAACGCATGCAGTGAGAGGCAGTTCTGTGGGTGAAAACACCTTGTTAATGGAAGAGATCCACAGAGAATGGCCAGATTCATTCAAGCTGATAGGAAGGCAACCGTAACTCAAATAACCACACACTACAACAGTGGTGTGCAGAAGAGCATCTCTGAACAAACAATGTGTCAAACCTTGATGTGGATGGGCTACAGCAGCAGAAGACCATGAACATACACTCGGTGGCCACGTTATTAGATATAGGAGAAATTTAATATTAAGTGGCCACTGAGTGTGTCTGCACTCTCTGCTACACCACTTTGTCAGTAGAATATGAAACAGCGGAGATTAACGCTGCAATGGGGCAACTCCCCTTTGGCCCAAGAGAAATCTCAGTAAGGTGATTACTTAAAAGCCGAATTCGCTGCATGATACAATCAGGCTGTACTGATGAAAAAAACTGAACTGTAACCAATCGTACTGACTGCAGGAATACAACTGTAAAACTCAGAACAATTATACTCTTCTGATCATCAGGGAGTCACAGAACAACTACTGGTCCACGCCGGCATCGAAGAATGGTGGCTTAACAAGTCTTACAATGAAAAGACACGTTCTGTACAAAGTATCTCTGTGAGACGCGGGTACAGTAGTATTGCAATACTTTACAGTGCCAGTGACCCTGGTTCATTGTACGTTCTATATGGATTTCCTCCAGGTGCTCTGGTTTCCTCCCACATTGCAAAGACATGCGAGTTAGGGTCAGTAAACTGTGGCACTACAAGCACAGCGACACTCTCAAGCTGCCCCCAGAACATCCTCAGACTGTGATGGTCGTTGATACAAATGGTGTGTCTCACTATATGTTTCACTGTACATGTGACAAATAATCTGATCTTTCACTGTTAATCCTGCAGCTCTTTGAGCTCAATATATGTCAGGTAACTAATGTTTACCGTGTGAGGTAAATTCACCTCCAGTGTCGGGGAACAGCTGAAAGCCATTCACCTCCTCCAGCCTGCCCTGTCGTCAAGTGCTGATTCAATACATCATCCGCTGTTTCCAATATTAATAGTCACTCATTGGTACAAACTTCTCTCCCTCGCCTTTGAGATCCGTCATTACCCTTAATCAGTGGCACAGGGCACCATTAATGCATCACTTCATGTCTAAGCCAATGTTTGATCAGGAGGGTTTAATCTTCGTATGAGTACAAGGCCTTCTGATGATGAGAGGAGACAGGATTTACAGTGATGAGCATTGAATCGATCGTTGGAAACAGTTGTCCATTACCTGCAGGGCCCCCCTCCTGCCACGTTACAGAGGAACGCCAGAGATCCATCATCACACCATCCACCATCTCTGTCTGACAGATAGACCCTTAGCGTAGCCCCGTAGTGTAACATCACTGCAACGCCAATGACCCGGCTTCAACTCTTGCCGCTGTCTGTAAGCAATTTGTTTGTTCTCCCCATAACCTTGTGGGTTTCCTCTGGGTACGTCAGTTTCCTCTCACATTCCAAAGATGTACAAGTTACAGTTAGTGAGTTGTGGGAATGCCATGTTGGTACCAGAAGCAGGGCAACACTTGTGGGCTGCCCCCAACACATCCTCGTTGACACATTTCACCGTAGGTTTCGAAAGCTAATCTCTTATCTCCATCTCAAACTTGACTGAGGCCTCAGACAGACGAGCGACTCCCGTCACCAGGGAGGGGTCGTCTCGCTAGACCGTGGCATCAGGCGCAGCTTGCTCTGATCCGCAATCAGAGCTGCTGGAATGTCGGTTTAGCTAGAGGGAAGATTGGCAGCCTTCCTGGAAACATCAGGTAACCATGACTTACAGTACGTAGAATCTGCAGAAAGCTGATCTCCCCCACCCCCCACGGGCGTGTTCAGAAGTCAGGCGGAGTGACAGCTATCACCTGGTCAGGCATCTTGACATTTCAAACTTTTGCACCTGATCACAGTAAAGACCACCTCCTGGGTATTCACTGGAGTTAACACAGGTTCTAGGAACACAGTGGGCTTAGGTTAAACTTCATACTAAATGACAGCATCTTGGGAGAAGCTAGGAGCAGAGGGCACAGCTTCAGAACACAAGGACGTCCCCTTAAAAAAAACAGAGATGAGGAGGAATTTCTTTAGCCAGTGGGTGGTAAATCTGTGGAATTCATTGCCAGGTCATTGGGTATATTTAAAGCGGAGGGTGATTGGTCCCTGATTAGTAAGGTTATCAAAGATTACGGAGAGAAGGCAGGAGAATGGAATTGAGAGGGATAGTAAATCAGCCATGATAAAATGACAGAGCAGACTCAATGGGCCAAATGGCCTGATTCTGCTCCTGTGCTTTATGGTTTTCCAGATGAAACACAATGTCATAAGGAGGAGGTTCTCCGGATGAACCAAAGCAACCCGATCAATAGTCTACTCTCTCCGTAAAAAACAATGGCCCAAATCCACAGCGGAGTTATTTCAGCCTTCGTTCTAACAGTGGCCAAGGCAAGCCGGTCAGAGGTCTGTGGGCTGTTCCCAATGGCTGCGGGAGGAAGAGTGTCTGGCGGTTCTCTTGGTGGGACATTTCCCCGGAGAGCGTCATTACACCTGGAATTCAAACATGCACGTCTGCTTCTTGGCCAGCTTGGCGACCTCCTCCCTGATGGCCTTCACCAGGGCGGTGGTGGAGATGTTGTTGTAGGGGGCCTCGGGCGGTTCCGTGTCCGCCAGGCTCTGCTGCGAGACGGCGGTGGAGGGGCCGTGCCGAGGCAGGTGGGCAGGCTGCGTCTGGCTGTACTGTCGAGGCGGGGAGCAGTGTGGATACCGAGTGTGAGGGAAGGCCTCCACGTAACCCGGCAGGGTCACCTGAAGAGTGAATTCAGAATCAGGTTTATTAACACCAACACACCTCGTGAAATCTATCGTTTGGCGGCAGCGGTACAGTGCAAAGATATAAAAATAACCATACGTTGCAAAATAAATAAATTAGCTACAAAATAAATAAGCAGCGTTACATGGGTCAATGGACTACTCAAAAATCTAATGGCAGTGGTCATGGCCCCTGCGGGCCTCTGCAGCAAGCTGTGGATCGTTGGGCTGGGAGGTTTCTCAAACACCCGTACTTACTAATTGCTTTCTTAAGCAGAGTCGTTAAGCTCTTGTGTTTTCTGTATAATCTTGTCAAGTTAATTGTGACTGGCATGGGTTTTCACCTACTGTGATTACTATTGGGAGTGGGCTCCCAATTAGCACTTATCACAGTATGTGCGTGTTTGCGTGCGTGCATGCACGCGCATTTCAAGAATGATTCATCTTGCACTGTCACTCGGTCAAGCCACCGGAGTTTAGTTAGCGTTCTGATGAATAAACTCTCACCGAATTATAGGGAAGATGTCAACAAAATTGAGAGAGTACAGAGGAGATTTACTAGAATGTTGCCTGGGTTTCATCTCCTAAGTTACAGAGAAAGGTTGAACAAGTTGGGTCTTTATTCTTTGAGCATAGAAGGTTGAGGGGGGACTTGATAGAGGTGTTTAAAATTATGAGGGGGATTGATAGAGTTGACGTGGATAGGCTTTTTCCATTGCGAGTAGGGGAGATTCAAACAAGAGGACATGAGTTGAGAGTTAAAGGGCAAAAGTTTAGGGGTAACATGAGGGGGAACTTCTTTACTCAGAGAGTGGTGGCTGTGTGGAACGAGCTTCCAGCAGAAGTGGTTGAGGCAGGTTCGATGTTGTTGTTTAAAGTTAAATTGGATAGATATGTGGACAGGAAAGGAATGGAGGGTTATGGGCTGAGTGCAGGTCGGTGGGACTAGGTGAGAGTAGGAGTTCGGCACGGACTAGAAGGGCCGAGATGGCCTGTTTCTGTGCTGTAATTGTTATATGGTTATATGGTTGCTGTCTCAACAGAGGAGTCTGTTATTCCTTTCCATCTGGGTTCAGTTGTCTGTCAGTGCACACCGTGACAGATCAACTCAGAATCAGATTTGTTATCACCGACATACCTCGTGAAATTTGTTGTTTTGTGGCTGCAGTACAGTGCAAGATATAAAAACTACCACAGTTTATAGATAGTTAGATACATACATAGATAGACAGATAGACAGTTAGAGAGGAAGATAGACCGATAGACAGGTAGACTGATAAATAAATAGATAGATAGTTAGACAGGCAGGCAGGCAGACAGACAGACAGATAGATAGACAGACAGAACGATAGATAATGTGAAAGAGGAATAATGAGTTAGTGTTCATGAGTTCATGGACCATTCAGAAATCTGATGGTAGAATCCGAATTAGAATCAGATTTATTATCATCGACGTACGTCATGAAGTTTATTGTTTTATGGCAATAGTACATAAAAATTACCATGAGTTACAAAAATAAGAGCACTTGAAGTGGTTAATCGTTGTTCAACGAAAATTGTTAATTGTTTTAGATTTGCTTGTGTTTTTCTCGAGCGACTCACTTTTTCTAATATGGTCTCCTGTTGCTTTCTGTTTAAACTTGTTAAGTTTACTTTGACAGGCCCAGGGATTCTGTGATACTTGTATTATTTAAGTGGATGCCTGATTAGTGATAATCACGGGGTCCTAGTTTTGAGGATGTTACTTCTCGCGGAGCTATCGATGTCCGGTTGGAATTTTTATGAATAAAGTCTCGTCACCCTCTTCTTTAGAGTATGTCTTTACTCTGCCCTTGGGTTCCGATATTGCCAACACACCTCGTGACTTATATAGTGCAAAAGACAAATTATTCTGCATTTTGTTATTGTCTTATCTTGTTCAATTGTACTTCAATGCACTGTGTAATGATCTGATCTTCATGAATAGTATGCAAGACAAGATTCTCACTGCATCTCAGTACATGTGACACTAATACACCAATTTCAATACCATATTTCAGGCTATCCCAATAAATTGGAACCAACAGAACCAAAGTGTAACTGTCCAGAACTAACAAGGAGAGAAAGGTAATGACAGGTTTTGAGGTGGAGCAGTGAGAACTCTGGAGACTAAATAACGCATTACTAGGGCAAGGAGAAAAAGGAACGACGGGAAAATCCCTGTCTGGTGTTGCAGGCAGGAGATGTTGTTTGGATCAGTACCCGGTGTGGAAGGAACAACACCATTCAGGAAATCTTGACTTTCATTTAATTATTTACAGCGTGGAATAGACCTTTCCAGCCCTCTGAGCCGCATCACCCAGAAATCCCCAGATTTAATCCTAGCCTAATCATGGGACAATTAACCTACCAAATAATACATCTTTGGACTGTGGGAAGAAACTGGAACACCCAGAAGAAACCAACACAGTCACGGGGAGAATGTCCAGATTTCTTATAGGCAGGGGCGGGAATTGAACCCAGGCCGTCTGTACAATAAAACTTTGAGCTAACCACTACGCTACCATGCCATCCCCAATAATTAAATTGTAGATATAACTTAGTTGGATGTTTGCATTGATAAAGTTGATATGATAAGGTTGCAAGTAGTTTGAATTAATGATGCACTTGGACTATTGTGAACAGTTTTGGGCACCTTATCTAAGAAAGGATGTGCAGACATTGATCATGGTCTGGAGGAGGTTCACAAGAATGAGCCTGAGAATTCAGGAGTTAATGTATGAGGAGCATTTGATGGCTCTGGGCCTGTTCTCACTGGAGTTTAGGAGAATGAGGAGGAATCTCATTAAAAGCTATCAAATATTGAAAGGCCTCGATAGAGTGGATGTGGAGAGGATATTTCCAATAATGGGGGAGTCCAGGAACAGAAGGCACAGCCTCAAAATACAAGGATGTTCTTTAGAAGAGAAATGAGGAGGAATTTCCTTAGCCAAAGGGTGATGAATCTGTGTGATTCATTGCCACAAATGGCTGTCAAGGCTATCATTAAGTATATTTAAGGCTGAGGTTCTTGATTAGTAAGGGTACAAACGTTATGGGGAGAAGGCAGGAGAATGGGGTTGAGAGGGATAATAAATCAGCCATGATGGAATGGTGGAGCAGACTCAATGGGCCGAATGGCCTAATTCTGCTCCAGTATCTCATAGCCTAGTGTGTAGTCACTTTCTGAACATCAGCTAGTTGACCAAGGTAAGGGTCAGAAACAACCATTTTCCTGTGTTTGGCCTATATCCCTTGAAATCTTTCTCATCCCTATACCCATCCAAATTTCTCTTACACATTATTATTATTATTATAATTGTAATCAGTTTATTACTGTCACATGTACTGAGATGCATTTAGAAGTGTTCTTTTGCATGCCACCTATACAGATCGTTCCATCGCGGGGGCCGAGAGGCCCCTCTCCAGATCATAAGAAAGAAAAAGTGAGTATTAGCCAAAGAGGTTCTGCAGTTGCTGGAAATTCAGAGCAACACACACACAGAGAATGCTGGGAGATCTCAGAATGTCAGGCAGCATCTATAGAAAAGAAGAAACAGTCAACGCTTCGGCCCAAGTCCTGTTGAACGGTCTCAACCTCAATCGTTGACTGGTTATTCATTTCCATCAATGCTGCCTGACCTGCTGTGTTCCTCCAGCATTGTGCATGTGTTGCTCTGGGAATTAACTACCACTTGGCAAAGGACGACTTATACATACGTTCTCTGCCCAGGGGCCTGGTCCTTCTCCGTCACCGACGTAGGGTGCCCAGCCGTGGTTGCGGTAAGATGCAGGGGCTGGGATGAAGTAATTCGGGTACCCAGACCTGTTCGCTGGGATAGCGTAAACTGCCGGAACTGAGCTACCTGCAGGGGAAACAAAACAGAATAGAACCTTCAACACCTCAGGCATTCTGACTGAAAGATTGCAGAGAGACTATATACTCAGTAGCCACTTCATTAGGTCCAGAAATTATGTTCATGGTCCTCTGCTGTTGTAGCTCATCTAGTTCAAGGTCTGACGTGCTGTGTGTTCAGAGAAGCTCTCCTGCACATCACTGTTGTAACACACGGTTATTTGAGCTACTGTCACCTTCCTGTCAGCTTGAACCAGTCAGGCCACTCCCTTTTGACCTCTCTCATTAACAAGATGTTTTTTCCCACAGAACTACCACTCACCGGATTTTTTTTTTCATTTTGTCACACCATTCTCTGTAAACTCTAGAGACTGTTGAAAAAGGATCTAGTGTTTTCCCAGTTTATATGACAAATAGATTCTTCCCTGGGTTCCAGCCGAGTATAATTATCAATTTTAACCAACGTTTCAAAGACAAACTCAGCCATCTTCATCAGAGATGAACCCTGAGCATGTCTAGTCCAGTGGTAATCAGACCCCCATTATTCATCCCTCCTGACTGGTTACTCCTCATCCAGTCAGGGTTTCCACTGTCCCACCTTGCTCACAATCAAATTCCAAATCTTACTTGGAGCAAGATCTTCGTCTTCCTTAAAATTATTTTTCTCTAGTTTTATTTCAATGGCTTCCTTCTCCAGGCGGTCCCAAAAGCCATTGGCGTGGCACAGTAGTTTTGTAGAAATAAAGTTAGAGGAAAAGAACTTTAACAAAGACAAAGGTCTCGCTCCAAGTAAGAACTGGAATTCGACTGTAAACAAGGTGGGACAGCAGAAATCTGATTGGATGAGGATGAACCAATCAGGAGGGACGGATGACGGTGGGGTATATATATTCCACCACACTATAGATGGCTAGGCATCATCCCCGATGAAGATGGCAGAGTTTGTCATCAAAACATTGATTAAAATCAAACTTGTACCCAGCTGGATATCCAAGAGGAGTTTATTCACCTGGAGTCTGTTGTGCGTCAAAATCCCAGGAGATCAGCATCCCGTCTGGTACCCACATTCATTCCATCATCAAAGTCACTTACAGTCATTCTGGTGTTTGGACTGAACGACAACTGAACCTCCTGACCACATTTGAATACTTTTATGCATTGAGTTGCTGCCATATTATTGACTATAAGACACAAGAACAAAATTAGGCCATTTAGCCCATCAAGTCTGTTCTACCATTCCATTATGACTGATTTATTTTCCTTCTCAACCCCATTCTCCTGCTGTCTCCCAGTAACATTTGATGCCCTGACTAATCAGGAAGCTATCAACCTCTGCTTTAAATACAGTCAATGACTTGGCCTCCACAGCCGTCTGTGGCAATGAATGTGCCCTCTGGTCCCAGACTCCCAAATTATAGGAAACATTCTCTCCACATCCACTCTATCTAGGCATTTCAATATTCGATAGCTTTCAATGAGCTCCTCCGCCCCAACCCACCCCATACTAAACCGCAGTGAGTACAGTCCCAAAGCCATTAAATGCTACTCGTACACTTGCATTCCCAGAATCATTCTTGTGAACCTCTTCCGCACCTTCTCCAATGTCAGCGCATCTTTAGTCAGGTAAGGGGGCCCATAGCTGCTCACAATGCTCCAAGTGTGGTCTGACCAGTACCTTACAAAGCCTCAGCATTACATCCTTGTTTTTATATTCTAGTCCTCTCAAAATGAATGCTAACATTGCATATGCCTTCCTCACCACCGACCCAAATTGCAATTTATCCTTTAGGGAATCCTGCACAAGGACGTCCAAGTCCCTTTGCAGCTCTGATTTTGGAATTTCCTCCCCATTTAGAAAATGGTCTATGCCTTTCTTCCTACTACCAAAGTGCATGACCACACACTTACCTTCAGTATGTTCCATTTGCTACCTCTTTGACCATTTTCTCAATCTTTCTCAGTCCTTCAGCACACCCCCTGCTTCCTCAACACTAGGCACAGAGTGTCTATATACAAGGAGACTGACAGGAAATGATAAAGTAGTGATGGTTGGTGTGGAGGGGTGGGTTAGTGGGTGGAGGTGTTGATCAGCCTTACTGCTTGGGGAAAGTAACTGTTTTGAGTGTGGTGGTCCTGGAGTGGATGTTACGTAGCCTCCTCCCTGACGGGAGTGGGACAAAAGGTCCGTGAGCAGGGTGGGTGGGATCCTTCATGATGTTACTGGCCCTTTTCCTGCCCCTTTTTTCATAGATGGCAAGCAAAAATGGACCCAGCGCCAATCTCTGTGGCACGCCATTAGTCTGAGCTAGGAGAGGATGGGCAGAATTTGGTACACACAGACAGAAGGGGCTGGTGCAGACAGAGACTCTCACAGCAACTGGACAAGTAACTGCATCAGCAAGGCATAGAAGACCAAACCCACAGAGCTGATATGGGTAAATGGGACGACTGTAGATGGGAGAAAGGGGTGGCATGGACACAATGGGCAGAAGGGCCTGTTGCTACACTGCTTGACACTCTGAATCAGGATTAGTTTGTATTTTCTCAGTTCTATCATGGTTGGCAACAAAGTCCCGACAAACTCAGCAATTAAGTTTTCTCCAACCAGCCCCTGACGTTTAATCCCAGGACGACAAAGACTAATACCAGAGGACAGCTGTCTAAGGTGAGCGGAGGAAAGTATAGGGGAGATATCATAGGCAGGTTTTTTTTTTAAACACAAAGAGTGATGGGTGTCTGAAACACACAGCTGTGGGTGGTGGGAGAGGCTGACATGTTATGGACCTGTAAAAAACTCTTAGATAGACACATCAATGCAAGAAAAATGGAGGACTATGGGCTGAGTGGAGAGGAACAGTTACATTAATGGTTCGTTCGTTATGTGCTGTGTCGTATGATGCAGATGATCATAGTCTTTCCATAACCTTGATTGTTCTTGGCAAATTTTTTAGCAGAAGAGGTTTGCCATTGTCTTCTTCTGGACAGAGTCTTTACAAGATGGGTGACCCCAGCCATTATCAATACTCCTCAAAGGTTGTCTGCCTGGCATCAGTGGTCACATGACCAGGACTTGTGATATGCACCAGCGGATCATACGACCATCCACCTCCTACTCCCATGACTTCACATGGCCCTGATCAGGGCTAAGCAGGTGCTACACCTTGCCCAAGGGTGACCTGCAGGCTAGTGGAGGGAAGGAGTGCCTTACACCTCCTTTGGGAGAGACATATCTCCAAAATTGTAGTTTATATAGGTTAGCACTACCTTGTGGGCCAAAGGGCCTGTACTGTGCTGTACTGTTCTATGTTCTAGGAGCATCAAGTGACTTGGTGACAGAAAGGGGCAATGGAATCATTGCCCATCAGTTGTGAAGTTGATGAATGTGAGTTTCTGGAACTGGTGGGGAGAGAGCCAGAGATTTCTTATTCATTTTATTCAGAGATACAGCACTGATCAGCTTCTCCTGCCCAGCGAGCCTCACCACTCAGCAACCCACCGGTTTAACACTGGCCTAATGACGGGACAAGTTACAGTGACCAATTGGCCTACTGATTGGTACATCTCTGGACAGTGGGCACACAGAGCACCCCCAACCTCACGGAAAGGACGTGCAAACTTCTTGCGGAGGACGCCGGAATTGAACCCCAGACTCGGACTCCTGGAGCTGTAACAGCGTCACATGAACCGCTACACTACCGTGATGCCTTCTCCCCTTTGTCTAGTTCAAAGTAAATTTATTATCAGAGTATGTATAGGTCACCATATATTTAAGTTTGCTGATGACACTACTGTCGTAGGCTGACTCAAAGGTGGTGACAAATTAGCATATAAGAGGGGGATTGAACGCTTGACTGATGGTGCCAATATAACAATCTCTCACCCAATGTCAGCAAGACCAAGGAGCTGATTATGGACTGCAGGAGGAAGAAACTGGAGGCCCATGGGCCAGTCCTCATTAGAGAGGGTCAGCAATTTTAAACTCCTCAGTGTTATCCTATCAGAGGATCATCCTGGGGACCAGCTGTCATCACAAAGAACAGCCCACCAGTTAGACAACACCGCTCACAAGTCACTCACTCAAAACTCCACAATCTTCTGAAACACTCTTGTTCTCTCGACCTGAGCAATAACAACCCAATTAATGTAACAATTAGTACCAGTGTCTGAATACCCTACAGGCAAGCAGAGTAGAGAAAACTGTTGCTTTAAACAGACTGAAACATCACTGAGGAGCAGCCAGCAGCTCACGCTAAGCATTTGCTGCCGCACAGCCAAATCACAAACACAGGCTGGTGTCAGGCCAGGGCTGACTAACCTGGCAGTGCCCAGTGTGCATACCAGGGGGCAGCAGTGCCCAGTGTACACACCAAAAGGCAGAAGTGCGCAGTGTACAAGAGAGCAGCAGTGCTCACTGTACACACCAGAGGGCAGCAGTGCTCACTGCACAAAGCAAAAGGCACTGCAGTGCCCAGTGTGACCACCAGAGGGCAGCATTGCCCCGTTTACACACAAGAGGGCAGCAACTACCACATTCTGAGCAGAAACTGAGGCTGTCGCACATACATGAGGTTGCACAGCCTCTTCCTCCCCCATCCCCCTACACACACACACACACACACACACACACACACACACACTCATACAGACACACAAACACACACAATTCCAGTCTCTCACTGTCACACACACACACAGACTGGAGAGGTCACAGCAGACACCGAGGTAAACAAAGCAACAGAGCTGCTCTAGGAGAGCTGTAGTGTATTTAATATTTCAGTAATATTTGAATATTATTGTAAATATATCGTTTGATTGAGCATTCTTTCTTTGTTAGCATAATTCATACATAAGGAGTACATGAATGGCATAGGTCACTATGCTGCTACGTCATACGTGAGTGCCTCACTGAAATTAAGTGAAGACAAGATATCCCGGCTCCCATATTTTTTATTCAATTAATTCCTGGAGTTACAGAACATAACACTGGCAACGAGGAAGTCTTAAAACGAACCTGAGATAACTACCTACCTGTTGAAGTACAGCACAACTTGTTTTTTAAGAAAGGGGAAAGAGAGATGTTCGAGTTAGAAAGAAGTGCTGTCGTGTTTCTTCACAAGGTAAGAGAGATGGTAGAGTACAAAAAAATCAGGAATGGGAGGAAATTCATGGGCTCATAACAGTGATAATTATAATACATTTTTAAAAAAGCAGAAATGGATGGCTACTTTAAGATAGATGCATAAACGGCTGTTAACTAAAGCACAGCCCAGCTCACACTTAAAAGAGCAGCTGAAATCTCTGTGTCAACGTAAACCACAGACAGAGACAATTGAGGTAGTCTGGAATGAAGGCGAACATGAACAAAACTATAACATCGAAACGGAAACCGGCCTGGCTGAACAAATCATGTTACTGTTGTGTTACGGGCTCACCCACGTCAGACCAGTGAGATTTAAGGGCAAAACTTGCAAAAAAAGTGGGACATGTACAAAGAGCATTCAGGCAGGCAAAAATAAATGGCAAAGAAGAAGATAAAAACTTAAGTTGCAGTTTCAAAAAGAGCACTAATCTGCATGCAGTGGCTGAAAACTCTGACAATGATGATGAAAATGGCAGGACTGTGTAGCCTTAAGATTTACAATGTGAAAACTAATAATAGATATATAATGTGGCTTACACCAGAAGTGAATGGCAAATTAATTAAAATAGAATTGGGCACTGGCTCGGCTGTTTCAGTCATTTCACAAAATGAGTTTGAACAGCATTTCAAAGATTCTGAACTGAAGCCTGCAGATATCTAACTAGGAACTTACACTGGAGAAAAGATAACTCCTATGGGAATGACTTGCGTAGCAGTGAAATCTAACAACTGACAAGTCACTTTGGGCTTGTATGTAGTAAAATCAGGAGGGTCAGCATTGTGGAATCATGAGTGGCTGAGACAACTACAACTGGATTGGAGATCATTCCAGCATCTGCATGCCATATCTCCTGCAACAGAGTCAACTGAAAGCAAAGTAAGACATGCACCACAGCAACGTTCAAGGATGGTATTAGAAAACTCAAATATATCAAGGGTAAAATAGTGTTAAATGAAAATGCCACACCCACATTTTACAAAGCCCGTCTGGTTCCTTATACTATCTGTGATAAAGTATCCAGTGAGCTGGTTCACATGGGTGCCAACGGCAGCCCGTGGGCAGTGTCAGTGGTCTCGGTAGTCACGAAAAATGGGTCTGTCAGGATTTGTGGTGATTTTGAAGTCACCATCAACCCATTACTGAAAGTAGATCAATACCCTCTACCCAGGATAGGGGATATCCTTGCAAACCATTCTGGAGGGAAACACTTCAGCAAAGTGGGCTTGGTGAGGCCTCCCTGCAGATGGAGATAGAAGAGTCCGAAGTGTTTCTCACTATAAAGACTCACAAAGGACTTTATTGCTCTAATAGGATTATTGTCGGGGTAGCATTTGCACCTGCACTCTGGCATAAACCTATGGACCAGGAGATGCAAGGCTGACCAGGCACTCAGTGTTACCTGTGAGGATAGCAAGGAACCTCTCCAAAATCTCAAGGCAGTGTTAAAGACATTAGAAGGCTATGACCTCAGAGCACAACGCAACAAGTGTGAATTCTTTAAACCAAGCAACACTTACCGTGGTCACACTATGGGTGCACGATCACACAAGTGTACTGAGGAAACTCAAGAAGTGGTGGATTCCCGAAGGCCAATCTTTTTTAGGATTTGTCAATGACTATAATAGGTTCCTGCTAAATCAGGCTACCGTGCTCACCCCTTGAACTGATTTCCAGAGATCGGGAAGATATTGCAATCGACAAGGCAGAGTGAGGTGGCTTTCCAAAAGGCAAAGGAAATGGTGACAATCAGACACTGTACTCACACACTGTGATTCACATCATCCAGTGAAACTTGTCTGTGACACCTTGCCTTATGATATAAGTGCAGTCACATCACATGTTAGACATAAGAAATAAGACATAAGAGCAGAATTTGGCCATTTGGCCCATCAAGTCTGCTCTGCCATTCAATCATGGCTGATCTATTTTTCCCCTTCTCAGCCCCACTCCCCATAACCATGTACAATCACGAACCTATCAATCTCTGCCTTAAATACACCCAACGACCTGGCCTCAACAGCTGCCTGTGGTAATAAATTCCACAAATTCAAAACCCGCTGGCTGAAGAAATTTCTCCACATCTCTGTTTTAAACGAATGTCCCTCTATCCTGAGGCTGTGCCCTCTAATCTCCCTCACCGTGGGAAACATCCTTCCCGCATCTACTCTGTCTAGGTCATTCAACATTCAAAAGGTTTCAATGAGATCCCCCCCTCAGCCTTCTAAATTCCAGCGAGTACAGACCCAGAGCCATCAAACATTCCTCGTGTGATAACCCTTTCAATCCCAGAATCATCCTTGTGAATTTCTTCTGGAACCTCTCCAATGCCAGCACATCTTTTCTAAGATGAGGAAGCCAAAACTGTTCACAATACTGAAGGTGAGGCCTCACCAGTGCCTTATAAACCCTCAGCATCACATCCTTGCTCTTGTATTCTAGACCTCTTGAAATTAATGCTAACATTGCATTTGCCTTCCTCACCACTGACTCAACCTGCAAGTTAACCTTTAGGGTGTTCTGTACAAGGACTCCCAAGTCCCTTTTGTACCTCAGAATTTTTGGATTTTCTCCGCATTTAGAAAATATTCTGCATGTTTATTTCTACTACCAACGTGCATGTTGTGAGTGACGGAAGTGAACACCCATAGCATCTGTATCATGATTCCTTACTGCTACAGAGAAAACTGGCTCATAGAGTGACAGAGAGACCTGGAGTCTGGTTTGGGGTGTAAAACGTTTCAACCAGTGCCTGTATGGGAGCGAGTTTACCCTCATTACTGATCATGAACTACCTGTGTCCATTTCCAATCCACAGAAGGGTGTTCCACTATCAACAGCAGCAGGCTCTGGTTCTTGGAGGACACAATTACAAGATCAAATTCAAGACGACAACTAATCATGGAAATAATGATGGATTGTCCTGTTTACCCTTGGAAAAGGAAATACCTAAAAACCTTACAAAAGAGGACACTCCTCTTGACATTTTCTCGTGAATACACATTGAAAATCTTCCTGTTATGGCAGAGATAATGCAAAGGGAAACCAGAAAAGACTCCACACTGTCTCAGGTCTACATGGCAACCCAAAATGGTTGGAATATGCAGCAGGAATTCCAGTTCCCCCATTTTTGCCAGTGCCAGGATGCATTTGCCCTTGAAGGGGGGAGTGCGAGTTGTATCCAAGCTAAGAGCTAAAGTGTTGGAGGAGCTACATGCCAGTCATCTAGGTGAGGTCAAAGTGAAGGGGTTGACTGGAAGCTTTGTCTGGTGGCCTGGGGTAGGTCAGCAGATGGAGCAGGTTGCCATAAACTATTCAGGATGCTAACGCGTACAGAGAATGCCAAGAGCAATGCCTCTCCAAACACACACACACACACACACCCATACACACACACACACTCACACGTGCACACACATACACACATTCATACTCACACAGACACACACTCATATATATCTATATATATATATATATATATATATACACACACACCCACACATACATACACACATACACACACACACACACACACACACACGGTATATATATACACACACACACACACGGTATATACACACACACACACACACACACACACACACACACACACACACGGTATATATATACACACACACACACACGGTATATACACACACACACACACACACACACGGTATAAGATGACTAGAGAACAATATGTTACATACTGGAATTTGCGATGCATTCTATATTGAGTCGGAGTTTGCAGCTAAGCAGGGAGGAGTGATATGTATTTAATATTTCAGTAATATTTGAGTAATATTGTAAATATATTGTTTGATGAAGCACTTTCTGTTTACATAATTCACTACGGATTATATGTAAGAAGTAGGAGAATGTCATTATGCCACCACGTCACGTGTGAACATTTCACTCAAGCTAAATGAAGTAGAGACATTATTCGGGCTCTTTCTCCTTCAACTAATTTCTGAAGTTACAAAACAATGCAGGGGGCCACTTTGGAACATTGGAAACTCACTCCCTCCGTCTCCCTCTGTCAACCAGCCTACGCACCATACCCATGCCCAGAGCCATCAATCGCTTTTCATACGATAAGCCTTTCATTCCCGGAATCAATCTCGTGAACCTCCTCTGAACCCTCTCCAATATCAGCACGTGTTTCTCAGATAAGGGGCCCAAAACTTCTGACAATAATCAAAGTGATGCCTCACCAATCTCTTATAAAACCTTAACATTACATTCTTGCTTTTATATTCTACACCTCTCGAAATTAATGCTAACATTGCATTTGCCTTCCTCACCACAGACTCAACCCGCAAGTTAATCTTTAGGGATTCCAGGAAGAGGACTCCCAAGTTCCTTTGCAACTTGGAATTTTGAATTTTCTCCCCACTTAGAAAATAGTCTAAGCTTTTATTCCTTCTGCCTCAAAACTACCTGCCCTTCCCACTATCTTTGTATTGTCTGTAAACTTGGCCACAAAGCCATCAATTCCATCATCCAAATCATTGACATATAATGTAAAAAGAAGCAGTCCCCACAGCGACCCCTGCAGACCACCACTAGTCACTGCACCCAACCAGAAAAGGCTCCCTCTATCCCACTCTTTGCCTCCCGCCAATCAGCCAATGCTAGTATCTTTCCTGTAATTCCATGGGCTCTTCTCTTATTAAGCAGCCTCATGAGCGGCACCTTGTCAAAGGCCTTCCGAAAATCCAAGTAAACAGCATCCACCAATTCTCCATTGCCTATCCTGCTTGTTATTTCCTCAAAGAATTCCAAAAGCAAGATTTTCCTTTGAGGAAACCATGCTGACTACAGCCTATTTTATCAGTTGCCTCTAAGTACCCCGAAACCTCATCCGTAACAATCAACTCCAACATGTTCCCGACCACTGGCATCAGACTATCTGCCCTATCGTTTTCTTTCTTCTGCCTCCATCCCTCCATAAAACATGGAGTAATATTTGCAATTTTCCAGTCCTCCAAAACCATCCTAGAATCTAATGATTCTTGAAAGATCATTACTAATGCCTCCACAATCTCTTCAGCTACCACGTTCTGTTCCCTGAGATGTAGTCTATCTGGTCCAGGTGAGTTATCTACCTTCAGAGCTTTCAGTTTCCCAAGCACCTTCTCCATAATAATAGCAACTGCACTTACCTCTGTCCCCTGACTTGGGAGTCCTTGTGCAGGATTCCCTAAAGGTTTATTTGCAGGTTGAGTCTTTGGTGAGGAAGCCAAATGCAATGTTAGCATTCATTTCAAGAGGACTACAACATAAAAGCAAGGATGGAATGTTGAGGCTTTATAAAGCACTGGTGAGGCCTCACTTGGAGTATTGTGAGTAGATTTGAGCCTCTTATATAAGAAAGGATGTGCTGACACTGGAAAGGGTTCAAATGAGGTTCAGGAAGGTGACTCCAGGATTAAATAGCTTGTCATATGAAGAGCGGCTGATGGTCCTGGGCCTGTATGTACTAGAATTCAGAACAATGAGCAGTGATCTAATTGAAAGGCCTTGATAGAGTGGATGTGAAAAGGATGATTCCTATGGCGGGAGAGTCTAAGATCAGAGGACACAGCCTCAGAATAGACAGCCATCCTTTTAGAACAGAGATGAGGAGGAATTTCTTTAGCTAGAGAGCAGTGAATCTGTAGAATTCATTGCCACAGGTGGCTGTGGAGGCCAAGTCCTTATGTATATTTAAGGCAGAGGTTGATAGATTTTTGATAGATCAGGGCATGAATGGATATGGAGAGAAGGCAGGAGATTGGGGCTGAGAGGAAAAATAGTTCAGCCTTGATGAAATGGGCTAAATGGCCTAATTCTGCTCCTATATTTTATGGCCCTTATGGTCTTTTGTACTACAACTCATCCCACTGACAGCAATTTTGCCCTATCATCTGCCTGTCCTTCCTGACAGTCTGACTACACACTACCTCTGCTTGTAAATGAACAGCCCTATCCTCAACCCTATCACTCTGGTTCCCATCCTCCTGCCAAATTATTTTAAACCCTCCCTCACAGCTGTGGCAAACCTGCCCACAAGCATATTGGTCTCCCTGGGATTTAGGTGCAACCCACCCCTTCTGTAAGGCCATATCTTCCCCGGAAGAGAGGCCAATGATTTAGAAATCTGAAACTCTTCCTGCTGCACCAGTTCTTCAGCTACACGTTCATCTGCCAAAACATCCTATTTTTAACCTCACTGGTGTGTGGCACAGGCAGCAATCCAAAGGTTACTACCCTGGAGGTCCTGCTTTAAAGCTTTCTACCGAGCTCCCTAAATTCACTCTTCAGGACCTTCTCGCTTTTCCTACCCATGTCATCGGTGCCAATATATACCAAGACTTCTGGCTGCTCACTCCTCCCCTTTAGAATGTCATGGACCCGATCCATGATGTCCCTGACCCTGACCCTGGCACCTGGGAGGCAACTTACCTTCTGGGAGTCTCTATTGTGTCCACAAAATCTCGTGTCTACTCCTCTAACTATGGAATCTCCTAGCACTACTGCAGTCCTCTTCTTCCCCCTTCCCTCCTGAGCCACAGTGCCAGACTCATTGCCAGAGACCCTGTCACTGAGGCTCCACCCCAGTAGGCCGTATCCCTCAACAGCATCTAAAATGTTATACTTATCATTGAGGGGAACGTCCACAGGGGTACTCTGTACTGACTGAATGTTGCCCTTCCTTCTCCTGACGGTCACCCATATACCTGCCTCCTGCAGCTTAGGGGTGACTACCTCCCTGTAGCTCCTGTCCACCAACTCCTCACTTCCCCATAAGAGCCAAATTCGACTCCAATTCACCTCCAGCCTCCGGGAAAACCACATCTGCACCAGGTGCACCGAGCTCGGAGAACTCAGCAGATGACCCCAGCATCTGCAGAGTATTTTGTGGTTTAAGTACAGCGAGCTGCAGCTCCAATCTCTCAACACGTTCTCTGAGGAGCTGCAGCTCGGTGTACCTGGTGCGGATGTGGTTTTCCCGGAGGCTGGAGGTCTCCCAGAATTTCCACATCTCACATAAAGAACACAACACAACCCCTGGAGCCATGCTCACTACTCTAGTGATGTACTAACAGATGAAGAATGAAGAACGAAGAAGAATTAAGAAGAAGAAACTTACCAGATTATGTAACTCGCCCAACCCTGATGAGCTAAAGCCACCCACTCTAACACTGGTCCACTCACACAAAGGCCACTCCATTTTTCCCTGTCTTATTTCTATTTGCCCTTGTTAATAAATCGCGACTGTGCCACTGAAAAAAGCTGGAATCCTGCGAAAGCTATTTTTAAATCTCTCGCTCCCCGACCTGCGTGAGGCCGATTCCACTGCAACTGTGCCGCAGAAAAAAGCTAAGGGACTGGCGATGTTATTCCCCCTAAAGAGGGTCTCTCCGCCATCATGGGGCTATTGGTGTGACACTCCCACCTCTGGGTGACTCACCCTGCTCCTGAATCACGGCTGTTCCAAATGCAACACCGTGGTCACGGGTCAGGCCCTGAGGCCTTACCTGCCCTCTCAGGGGATATGAAATATTCCAGAGGTGACTATGACAGGATGGTCAAAGTCAAAATAAATTTATTTCCGAAGTACATAAGTTAACATATACTACTACCCTGATTCATTTTCTTTGAGACATTTACAGGAAAGTAAAGACATTTAATAGAATTTATGAAAAACTGTACAAAGACTGACAAACAATCAATGTGCAAAAAAAGACAAAGTGTGCAAATAAAATTTCAAGGATTAAAGTTCAAAGTAAATTTATTATCAACATATGTATACATCACCATATACAATCTTGAGATTCATTTCCATGTGAGCATGCACAGTCAATCCAAACGACATAATAGAATCAATGAAACACCACACTCAACAGGACGGACAGACAACCAATATGCAAGAGACAACAAACTATGCAAATACAAAAGAAAAAAATAATAATAGGAAAAAAACAAGCATTAAACATCGAGAACATGCGATGAAGAGTCCTTGAATGTGAGTCCATTAGTTGTGGGAACAGTTCAATAATGGGGCAAGTGAAGTTGAGTGTAGTTATCCCTTCTGGTTCAAGAGCCTGATGGATGAGGGGTAATGACTGGGCTTGAACCTGGTGGTGAGGGTCCTGAAGCTCCTGTACCATCTTCCTGACTCCTTACAGAATTGAACTCCAAACTCCGGAACGCCTTGAGCATACATACAACCAAACGAGAAAACGTTCCTCCAGACCATGGTGCACCCACAATACAGATATCACACACAGCAATATTACCACAAACAAGTTAATAAAATATAATTGAAAATGCAGGTTATGTGCAGTGCAGATAAACAGTGAACATCTCACTGTACTAGTGAGGAGACTTCGATGGTGGCAGGGTATTCATTAGTCTCACAGCCTGAGGGAAGAAGCTGTCACCCAGTCTGGCAGTCCTAGTCCTGATGGTAGTGGGCCAAAATGTTTGTGGGATGGGTGGTAAGGATCCTCAATAATGCTTTGGACCCTTCGTCTGCAATGCTCCCAGTAAATATATCTCCAATAGGCAGGAGGGGGTTACTGGTGATCTGCTCACATAACCTTCTATCAGCTCTCCCCTCAGCCTTCATCACTCCGGAAAAAAATAACTAAACCACATCTTTAGCCACATTTTATCTGTCGTCATGCAGTTTTCAGAGCCCCAGGGTTGAAACAGGTACTACATGAGGAAGGCTCCAGGATTAATGAGGCACAGCCTGTGGTTGGACTGCCAGTCCTCACCTGAGTAGTGACTAGTCGCCTGATCTGCGGGGGCAGCAGACTTGGAAATTGGCACGTAGGGAGCTTCATGTTGCGACCGGTCAGAGCCGTGGCCCTCAGCGACTCGGGTGTTGTTGCTGCTTTCCGAAGTGGAACTGCCGACGTGGGACACGGAGACCAGGAGAGGAGAGCAGAGATTGAAAGAAAAACGGTCAGTATCAAAGCATACATCATAACCACGTAGTAGGAAACAGAAGACTTATCAAGTCTCGGTCCGAAATGTCGATTCTTTATTACTTTCCATAGATGCTGCCTGACCTATTGAGTTCCTCCAGCATTTTGTGTGTATTACTATGGATTTCCAAGCATCTGCAGAACCTCTTGTGTTTGTGTGGGGAATAGTGAATTGTTGGTTCTGTGGCACAGCAAAGAGAGATGTGGAGATGAGCAGGTAGCAGAGAGATAAAGGGTCTGCTACTGGATTGATACCAAGTCGTAAAAGTCTATAATGGGATCATAGAACCTTGAACAGTACCACACAGTACAGGCCCTTCAGCCCATGATGTAGGGCCTAACCCTTGACCTACTCTAAGATCAATCTAACTCTTCTCTCCCACGTGGCCCTTCATTTTTCATTCATCTGTGTGTCTCTCAAAGAGCCTCTTAAATGTCCCTAATGTATCTGTCTCTGACAAGGTGTACCATGTACTCACCTATCTCTGACATCCTCCCTGTACTTTCCAGCTATTACTTTAAAGTTATGTCTCCTTGTATTAGCCATTTCTCCCTGGGAAAAAGTCTCTGACTGTCAACTCAAGCAATGCCTCTTATCATTTTGTACACCTCTCCCAAGTCATCTCTCATCCTCCTTCCCTCCAGAGAAAAGCCCTAGCTCACTCAACCTATCCTCATAAGACATGGTCTCAGGGTAAATCTCCTCTGCACCTTCTCTAAAGATTCCACATCCTTCCTATAAAGAAGCAACGAGAACTGAAGTGTGCTCTAACCAGAGTTTTATAGAGTTGCATCATTATCTCATAGCTCTTGAACTCAATCTCCTGACTAATGAAGGCCATGAACCATCCTATCAACTTATGCGGCAATTTTGAGGGATTTATGGACGTGGACCCCAAGGTCCTTCTGTTCCTCCACACTGTTAAGAATCCTGTCATTAACTCAGTGAACCTTGTAACTCTTCGTTTGAACCTTCAAAGTGAATCACTTCATAACTGACTGGCCCAAGCCACAAGTTGTAGGCTAAAGTAAACTATAGCGAACTCATGCCCTGTTACGAGCCTAGCAACAGCTTCATAAAACTCCAGGAGGGAAGCTCGCTGTCATACACATGAGGTGAAAGCAGAACTGCACACAGCTCACATTAGGGTGTTCTCCCTGTGAACGCATGGGTTTCCTCCGGGTGCTCCAGTTTCCTCCCACAGTCCAAAATCGTACTGCTTAGTAGGTTAATTAGTCTTTGTAAATTGCCCTGTGAGTAGGGTAGGATTAAATAGGTGGGTGCTGGGTGGTGCAGCTCACAGGGCTGGAAGAGCCTGTTCCACACTCTATCTCTAAATAAATGAATAAATATCTCACTCTACAGTGCCTTGTAAAGGTATTCAGCCCCCAAACCTTTGTTCACGTAAGTGATTTTGATCAATTCAACTGAGGATTTTTATTTGTGAATCACATGCTCCTTTTTTACACAGCAGAGCCCCAAGAAACAGGAAAAATGGTTCAGCATGAGAAACTAAAAATTCAAAAGCTGAAATGTTAGCAGGTTTTTGCTCAGTACCACCTCTCACAGCTTTTACAAGCAGTAGTCAGGCTGGGCATTCTGGTGGCCCAATCAGCAGCTCAGAAGAGGCATTGGCTCTCGGTAAGTTGTCCAGGTAAGTTTCAGTTAAGTTTCCTGTTTTTCTACTGTGTCAGGGGTACTTAGTGTTGTTTAAATGGCCATTTTGTGTTCTTCATGCCAGATGTTGGAGTCCTGGGAGACCCAGAGTCTCCCAGGAAACTACAACTGTGTGCAGTGCATCGGCTGCAGTTCCTTGAAGGCCGTGTTCGGGGTCTGAAGCAGCAGCTAAATGACCCTCAGCTTCTACGGGAGATAAGGAGATAATCGATCAGATTTACAAGAAGTAGTCACCCTAAGTTGCAGGAAGCAGGTAGCTGGGTAACCGTCAGGTGTAGGAATGGGAAGGGGAATAGGCAGCTAGCACAAAGCACCCCTGCGGCCATCCCCCTTGTGGGTTGAGTTAAGAAATCACAAGGGCATAAGGACCCTGATGGCAGTTACGTACAGGCCTCCAAACAATAGATGGGATGTGGACCATAGATTACAACAGGAAATTGAAAAGGTATGTGAAAAGGGCAATGCTATGGTAGTCATGGGAGATTTTAACATGCAGGTAGAATGGGAAAATCAGGTTAGTAATGGATCTCAAGAGAGTGAATTTGTTGAATGCTATGAGATAGCTTTTTAGAGCAGTTTGTTGGTGAGCCTACTAGGGGGTCAGCTATACTGGACCTGGTATTATGTGATGAACTGGAGGCGATTAGGGAGTTTAAGGTAAAGGAACCCTTGGGAACCAGTGATCACAATATGATTTGAGTTCAACTTAAAATTTGATAGGGAGAAAATAAAGACTGATGTAGCAGTATTTCAGTAGAGTAAAGGAAATTACAGAGGTATGAGAGAGGAATTGGCCGAAGTAAATTGGAAGGAGATGCTGGCAGGGATAACAACACAGCAGCAGTGGCTTGAGTTTCTGGGAAAAATGAGGAAGCTGCGGTATATATGTATCGCAAAAACAAAGAAATTCTCAAATGACAAAATAGTAAAACCATGGCTGACAAGGGAAGCTAAAGCTAATGTAAAAGCAAAGGAGAAGGCATACAACAAGGCAAAAATTAGTGGGAAGATTAGAGAATTAGGAAGCTTTTAAAAACCTACAGGAAGCAAATAAAGGAATCGTTAGGAGGGAAAAAAGAAATATGAAAGCAAGCTAACAAACAATATAAGGGTGGATGGAAAAAAGCTTTTTCAAGTATATAAAGAACGAAAGGGAGATAAGAGTGGATATAGGCCTGCTAGAAAATGAGGCCAAAGAAATAATAAGGGGATGGCAGGTGCACCAAATGAGTATTTTGAATCCGTCTTCGCTGTGGAAGGCACTAGCAATGTGCCAGACGTTGAAGGCTGTGAGGGAAGAGAAGTGGGTGCAGTTTCTATTACAAGGGAGACGGAGCTCAAAAAGCTGAAAGACCTAAGGGTGCATAAGTCACCCAGACAAGATAAACTGCACCCTAGGGTTCTGAAAGAGGCAGCGGTAGAAATTGTGGAGGCATTAGTAATGATCTTTCAAGAATCATTGGACTCTGTCATGGTTCCAGAGGACTGGAAAATTAGAAATGTCACTCCACTCTTTAAGAAAGGAGGGAGGCAGAAGAAAGGAAATTATAGACCAGTTAGCCTGGCCTCAGTGGTAAGGAAGATGATGGAGTCAATTGTTAAGGTGAGGTTATGGAGTACTTGGTGACACAGGACAAGATAGTTACAAAGTCAGCATGGTTTCCTTAAAGGAAAATCTTGACTGACGAACTTTTTGGAATTCTTTGAGGAGACTGCAATAGGATAGATAAAGGGAATGCAGTGGACGTTATCTACATATATTTCTTCCACCAAACTGGATGACCATGCATTTTCCAACATTGTAGTTCATTTGCCACTTTCTTGCCCATTCTCCTAATCTGTCTAATTCCCTCTGAAGCCTTCGTGTTTCCTCAACGCTACCTGCTCCTCCTCCAAACTTCAAACTTGGCAACAAAGCTTTCCATTCCATCATCTAAATTATTGATATGCAGCATAAAAAGAAGCAGTCCCAACACTGACCCCTGCAGAACACCAGTAGTCACTGGCAGCCAACCAGAAAAGGATCCTTTTATTCCCACTCACTGCCTCCTAACAATCAGTCAATGCTCTAGCCATGTTAGTAACTTCCCTGAAATACCATGGGCTCTTAACCTGGTGAGCAGCTTCACGTGTGGCACTTTGTCAAAGGCCTTCTGAAAATCCAAATATATGTGTCGACTATTTTCTAAACAGGGAGAAAATCCAAAAACCTGAGATGCAAAGGGACTTGGGAGCCTTTGTGCAGACCACCCTAAAGGTTAACTTGCAGGTTGAGTCAGTAATGAGGAAGGCAAATGCAATGTTAGCATTCATTTCAAGAGGTCTAGAATACAAGCGTAGGGATGTGATGCTGAGGCTTTAAAAGGCTCTGGTGAGGCCTCACCCTGAGTACTCTGAACAGTTTTGGCTCCTCATCTAAGAAAAGATATGCTGGCATTGGAGAGTTTTCAGAGGAGGTTCCCAAGGATGATTCTGGTAATGAAAGGGTTATCATACGAAGATTGTTTGAGAGCTCTGGGCCTGTACTTGCTGGAATTCAGAAGGATGAGGGGGGATCTCATCGAAACCATGGTGGGGGAGTCCAGGACAAGAAGGTACAGCCTCAAGATAGAAGGGTGCCCTTTCAAAACAGGGATGCAGAGGGTGGTGAATTTGTGGAGTTTCTTACCACAGACAGCTGTGGAGGCCAGGTCACTGGGTGCACGCAAAGCAGAGATTGAATGGTTCTTGATTGGCCACTCATCAAAGGTTATGGGGAGAAGGCCAGGGAGTGGGAAGAAAGGATCGGTCATGATTGAAAAGTGGAGCAGACTTGATGGGCCAAATGACCTAATTCCATTATGTCTAACGGTTTAGTCTTCTTGGATAAATCTCTAAAAGTTCTCAAGCTATGCTAGGTTGGTTGGGGAATGGTGGTGCACAGCAATCTTGAGGTCTTCCCAGAGATTCTTGACTGGATTAAGGTCAGGATATTGACTGGGCTACTCTAGGACATCAACTTTGTACATTTGAAGCCACTCTACGGTACTCTGGCAGTGTACTTTGGGCCGTTTTTCTGTTGGAAGACAAACTTCCTTTCCAGTTAAACTTTCATTCAGAGGCTAGAAGATTTTTATCCAGGATCCTTCTGTATTTAGCAGCATTCATATTCCCATCAATCCTGACCAGATTTCCAGACCCTGCTGCTGAAAAGTATTATAACATGATGCTACCTCCACCATACTTTACAGTAGGAATGGTGTTACCTGGCAGATGCACAGTATCAGATTTACGCCCCACGTTGAGGCCAATAAGTTCTATTTTAGTCTCATCCAACCACAGGACCTTCTTCCACATCTTTACAATATCTTCTAAGTGACACTTTGCACAGGTCCATATGGAACAATATGCCTTTTTCTTTAGCCAAGTCCTTACCACTCTTCCATAAATACCCTTTTTTGCAAGGCTTTAGGGATTATGGGACCATGCATTTCATCTCCAGTTGCAGCCAGTGACTTCTGCAGCTCACTCAACAGCAGGGGTCACAGTAGCCTCTCTTACAAGTGCCATTCTTCTCCAGCAACTAAGTTTGCAGTGTGGCTGTGGTTTTGTATTTTTTCCGCATTTTCATGATGGACTCCATTGAGCAAAAAGATATGTTCAATAGATATGTTTGAGATGCTCTTGTACCCTTCCCCAGATTTGTGCTTCTCTATTATCATTTCCCTGACTTGTCTTGAGTGCTCTTCAGTGTTCATTTTGGTTTGGTCTGCTGAAAATCTACCATACTGTTGGACATTACAGAGAAAGGTTTATTTATTCTAACAAGTTCATAGAAAATTCCAGTTTTCCACATCAACAAATTGGGTGAGTTGGAAAGGTAATCTATTATATATTGCACCTTGAAGAAAGTTAGCAGAGCAATTACAAAGCAGATGAATACTTTTTCAGCCTCACAATTTTGGTTTTTAATTTTTAGTAAATTGTTGACAGATTTCATAATTTTTCTTTTGATTTGATGTGATGCACAATGTTTTGTAGATTAGCTCAAAAAATCCTTCTTCAATATATTTAAGTTTAGAAAATGAGAGTAGTTGTGGGGCTGAATACTTTTACAAAACACTGTGTATACACAGTGCATGTAGGGTAGAGGTAGTGGAGGGAAAGTAGATAAGAAATAGTATAAAAATAATGAAAACTTTGAATCGAGGAGCATTCATTCTGGGACAAGTGACTCCCTTATTGATGTCAGCTTGTAATAAAGAGAAAGTTTGTTCCAAAGGTGAATTCTTTCCATCCTTCCATCTACAATGCACACAGGGACACTTTCCAAAATAAAGCAGACCACTAATAATAAGCACAAGAAATTCTGCAGATGCTGATGAAGGGTTTTGGCCCAAAATATCAACTGTTTATTCCTCTCTGTAGATGCTGCCTGATGAGCTGAGTTCCTCCAGCATTCTGAGTAAGTCCACAAGACAGGAGCATAATTAGGCTATTTCACCCACTGAGTCTGCTCTGCCATTGGTTGACTTATTATCCCTCTGAAACCTATTCCCCTGCCTTCTCGCTGCAACATTTGAAGCCCTGACTAATCAAGCAACAAGTAACCATTAACTGGGGCGGTAAAGAAGGTGTATGGCATACTTGTCCTCATCAGTCAGGGTACTGAGCTTCTGTAGCTGTTACACTTTATTCTCCATTCTGTTATTGTTCTACATTAGTGCACTGTACAATGATTTGATCTGTATGAACAGTATGCAAGAAACTTTGTCACATGGTGTGAGCAGAATTATCTGCAGCATAATGTGAAAAAGACTAAGGAGCTGGTGGTGGACCTGAGGAGGGCTAAGGCACTGGCAAACCCTGTTTCCATCCAGGGGATCAGTGTGGACATGGTGGAGGATTACAAATACCTGGGGATACAAATTGACAATAAACTGGACTGGTCAAAGAACGCTGAGGCTATCTACAAGAAGTGTCAGAGCCGTCTCTATTTCATGAGGAGACTGAGGTCCTTTAACATCTGCCAGATGATGCTGAGGATGTTCTACGAGTCTGTGGTGGCCAGTGCGATCATGTTTGCTGTTGTGTGCTGGGGCAGCGGGCTGAGGATAGCAGACACCAACAGAATCAACAAACTCATCCGTAAGGCCAGTGATGTTGTGGGGATGGAACTGGACTCTCTCACGGTGGTATCTGAAAAGAGGATGCTGTCCAAGTTGCATGCCATCTTGGACAATGTCTCCCATCCACTACATAATGTACTGGGTGGGCACAGGAGTACATTCAGCCAGAGACTCATTCCATCGAGATGCAACACAGAGCGTCATAGGAAGTCATTCCTGCCTGTGGCCATCAAACTTTACAACTCCTCCCTTGGAGGGTCAGACACCCTGAGCCAATAGGCTGGTCCTGGACTTATTTCCTGGCATAAATTACATATTACTATTTAATTATTTATGGTTTTATTACTAGTTAATTATTTATGGTGCAACTGTAATGAAAACCAATTTCCCTCGGGATCAATAAAGTATGACTATGACTATGACTGGCATATGTGACAGCAATTAAACCAATACCAATACCAATATAAAAGTTGGCAGGTCATATTGCAGATGTATAAAACTTTGGTCAGTTCCGACCTGGAGTATTCTATGCAGTCTGGTCACCTGATTACAAGATGGATGTGAAGGCTTTGCAGAGAGTGCTGCCAGGATTAGGGAGTATTAGTTACAAGAAGAAGTTGGAACAAACTTGGGTGATCTTTGGAGTGTCGGAGGCTGAGGGAAGACTTAATAGCCAATCATTTTTAATTCCTATCCCCATTCCTGCTCCAACATGTCAGTCCATGGCCTCCTCCTGGGCCACGATGAGCCCACCCTCAGGGTGGAGGAGCAACACCTTGTATTCCATCTGGGTAACTTCCAACCTGATGGCATCAAATTTGATTTCCCCTTCTGGTTAAAAAAAAATCCCTCTCCCTTCTATCTTCTTCTATTTCCCACTCAGGGCTCTTAGGGTTACCTTCTTACCTTCTCTCATTACCTACCTTTCACCTCCCCTGGTGACCTTCCTCCTTCACTTTCTCTCATGGTCCACTCTCCTTTGCTATCAGATTCCTTCTTCTCCAGCCCTTTACCTTTTCCACCTGCCTGGCTTCACCTATCACCTCTAGTTAGCCTCCACTCCCTCCCCCCACCTTTATATTTTGGTGTCTTCCCTATTCCTTTCCAGTCCTGATGAAGGGTCTCAGCCCAAAACATCAGCTATTTATTAATTTCCACTGATGCTGCCTGACCTGCTGAGTTCCTCTAGCATTTTGGCTGTGTTGCTCTCGATTTCCAGCAGCTGCAGATTTGCTTGTGTTTGGGACTCAAGAGAAGTTTATAACATTATGCAGGACACAGATAGAGTAGACAGTCAGAGATTTTCCCGTGGTACAAATAGTTGAGGACATACATTGAAAGTCAGAGAGGGAAGATTAAAGAAGATGTATGGAGCAAGTCTCAAGATTCGGAGGAGTGAATT
This sequence comes from Mobula hypostoma, assembly GCF_963921235.1. Classification (NCBI taxonomy): domain Eukaryota; kingdom Metazoa; phylum Chordata; class Chondrichthyes; order Myliobatiformes; family Myliobatidae; genus Mobula; species Mobula hypostoma. The sequence continues at coordinate 6,170,819 of NC_086107.1, forward strand.
TAGGACAGAAATGAGGAAGAACTGTTTTTCCCAAAGAGCGGTGAATCTGTGGAATTCTCTGCCTAATGAAGCAGTGGGGGCTACTCAGTAAATATATTTAAGGTTGGATAGATTTTTGCATAGTAGGGGAATTAAGGGTAATGGGGAGAAGGCGGGTAGGTGGAGAGGAGTCCATAGCCAGAGCAGCCATGATCCTATTGAACGGCAGAGCAGGCTCGACGGGCCAGATGGCCGACTCCTGCTCCTATTTCTTATATTCTTATGTAAGTTTATTACATAATTGGCAGGTGCTTGCAACATACAGCCAGGGGTAATGGAGTTAGAAGCAGACACAATAACAAATTTTAAGAGGCATTTAGATAGGCACATGTACAGGCAGGGAATGGAGGGATATAGACCATGTGAAGGCTGATAGGTCAGACAGCAGAGGAAACAGGCCATTCAGCCCAACTTGTCCATGCCAACCTACCTGAGCTAGTCCCATTTGCCCACATTTGGCCCACATCCTCTAAACCAGCGGTTCCCAACCTTTCTTTATGCCATGGACTGATACCATTAAAGAAGGGGCCATGGACCCCAAGATGGGAACCCCTGCTCTGAACCTTTCCTGTCCATGTACCTGTCCAGGTGTTGTAATTGTACCTGCCTCCACCATTCACTCCATTTCTCCAGCACCCTCTCCATGAAAACCTTGCCCCTCAGGTCACCTTAAAATCTTTCCCTTCTCACCTCAAACGTGTGCCCTCTAGTTTTAGACTCCCCTATCCCGAGAAGGCAGTGAAAGCATCAATAATTTCAGATATGCGGATGACACTGTGTTAATTGCAAGTACGGAGGAAGAACTACAAAACTTAATTGATATAGTTGTTGAAGAAAGTGCAAGAATGGGTCTATCTATCAATTGCAAAAAGACAGAATGTATGGTGATATCCAAAAAGAAGGAGAATCCTATCTGCAGGCTGAGAATAAATGGGAAAGACATAAAACAAGTACAGAACTTTTGCTACTTAGGAAGCTGGGTGACATCATATAACCATATAACCCTCCATGCCTTTCCTGTACATATACCTACCCAATTTTTTTTTAAATGACAAAATCGAACCTGCCTCTACCACAACTACTGGAAGCTTGTTCCACACAGCTACCACTCTCTGAGTAAAGAAGTTCCCCCTCGTGTTACCCCACCTCGTGTTCCCCCTTGTGTTACATCAGATGGTAGGTGTGACGTGGACATCAAAAGAAGAATAGGGATGGTGAAAGACACCTTTATGAGAATGAAGAGTATACTGACCAATACTAAACTAGGCATGACAATCCGCCTCAGAGTACTGAAATGTTACATTTATCCGGTTATGTTATATGGCTCAGAATGTTGGACAATATTTAGTAACATGAGGAAACAAATTGAAGCAGCAGAGATGTGGTTTTTGAGGAGGATGCAAAGAATATCATGGATGAAATGAATATCTAACGAGGATGTCATAAACGGAGCAAACACAAAAAGAGAAATAATGTATGAGATCGTGAAAAGGCAACGTAACTTCATTGGACATGTGATTAGGAAAGAGGAGTTAGAATGCACGGTAATTATGGGAAAGATTGAAGGGAAGAAAGCAAGAGGAAGACAAAGACAAATGATGATGGAGACAGCAGCCAGAGAACTGGAAATGAATACCACTTGACCCGAAACAGGAGTGTGTAGGCCATGGCAGTCAGCTCAAACTGGGCACGGCACCTGATGATGATAATGATGATCCTGAGAAGAAGACTGTGATCTTCTATCTTATCTCTGCCCCCCTCATGATCTCATAACTCTCTATAAAGTCAGCCCTTGTGTGGAGACACAGGAGATTCTGCAGATGCTGGAAACCCAGAGCAACACACACAAAATGCTGCAGGAACTCAGCAAGACAGGCAGCATCTATGGAGAGGAATAAATTGACGACGTTTCGGGCTGAGACCATTCATCATGTGATATGCCTTCATTACTAACTGATCAATAATCAGGAATCAAATTTATTCGCCATACACATTTCCATATATTAGGTATTTGCTGTGGTGTAGGTTGGGGCATGGCATGCAACAAAAAAAATTGAACATTTATATGAATTAAGAATTATATAAAAATACAATTAGAGTTAAAGTTCAGGTATGGATTAAAAAGTGCATAAATACATAAATATATAAAAAATACCAGCATGTATTTACAATGTAACCAGCATAATAAACAGGGATACACACAAAATACTGGAGGAATTCGTCAGATCAGGCAGCATCTGTGGAAAAGAGTAAACAGTTAACATTTCAGGCCAAGGTTCTTCTTCCAGACTGGAAAGGAAAGGGGAAGGCACCTTAATAAAAAGGTGGGCTGACAAGTAGGAGGATAACTAGAAGGTGATGGGTGAAGCCAGGTGGGTAGGCAAGGTGAAGGGCTGGAGAGGAAGGAATCTGATGGGAGAGGAGAGTGGAACACAGGAGAAAGGGAAGGAGGAGGGGATCTGGTGGAGGTGATAGGCAGGTGAGAAGAAGAGGTAAGAGGCCAGAGTAGCGAATAGAAGAAGAGGGGAGAGGGAGGGAGTTTTTTTTTTAACTAGAAGGAGAAATTGATATTCATGCAATCAGGTTGGAATATAAGGTGTTGGTCCTCCATCCTGAGTGTGGCCTCAACTTGGCATTGTGGACCATCATGTCAGAATGGGAATGGGAATCGGAATTAAAATATTTGGCCACTGGGATGTTCAGCTTTTGGTGGATGGAGTGGAGGTATTCAATGAAGCAATTTACAACAGATCTTTACTAAACAAAGTGGTTAAAGATACTTACAGTGCAGTACATTGATGGGGGCAATAGATTGAGGAGAATGGGGAGCCTAACGAGATGGTTGATCAGATTAACTGCATGGGGGAAGAAACAGTTAGCAGGTTGGGTGGTATCTGCAATGATCTTTCCAACCTGCTTCTTTGGCCTGGACACATTCAATGACCATTCTGCAGAGAAACAAGTTTAACATGGAAGCTGTTCCTGTAAGGAGAAGCGTGATCTCCTGCCACTTCGACAGTACTGTACTGCACGTCGCTGCAGTGACGCCTTACCGTCTGAGGGATGGCGCGGGCATCGGGGCATTCCTGGGAGGAACAGGGGGCGGAGAGCCAACAGACATTTCAGGAAGCTGGGAATATCTGTACGCCTGGAAGAATTTGAGAAGAAAATCAAAATTAAACCATTCTTATTCCATCTTCCAAACAATACCCCCACCTCCCCACCTCGCTTCCTACCTCAGCAAATATTTATACTCATGCAAAACTCTAACAAGACCTTAAACACAAGAGACGCTGGAAACCCAGGGCTACACACACAAAATGCTGGGGGAACTCAGCAGGTCAGGCAGCAGCTATGGAGGGAATTACAGAGTCAACGTTCCAGCCTGGGACTCTTCATCAGTGTTGGTGAAAATGTGGGGAAACGGCATTGCTCTGGGGGCTGGGGTATGTGCTGGAGGTATGTCTAATAGGCTGAAGGGCATAAGGAAAATTGGAAATAAAACTGGAATCGGTTTATTATTGTCACATGTACTGTGATACAGTGAAAAGTTTGTCTTGTACACAGTTCAGTATAATCAGATCATTACAACATTGTATTGAGGTACAGTACTGTGTAAGAGTCTTATGTACCCTGACTGTATATATGTGCCTAGGGCATTTTCACTATTCTGCACTTGTCAATGTGGCGGGAGCAAAGCATGTTGGCAATAGAAAGGGGGAGCACCACGAGAGGGGTGTGAGACAGGTGGCAGGGGAGTCCCAGGGGAGGGAGGTGGTGCGGTTGCAGGCACAACCAGCCCTGAGACACTAGGCAGGCTGAAATGAGATTCCAAACAATTGGTTTATGGATCATTACAGAATGTCTCTCTGGTGTTTCCCCCTCCCTTCCCCTTTTCCCAACTATGATTTCTCTCTCCCTGCCCCCTTCCCACTCTCAGTCCACAACAGAGACCCATATCAGAATCAGGTTTATCATCACTCACACATGTCATGAAATTTGTTTCTTTTTTTGCGACAGGAATACAGTGCAATATATAAAATTACCACAGTACTGCGCAAAAGTCTTCAGCACCCTAGCTATATATATGAGCCTAAGACTTTTGCACAGTATTGTAGAACAAGGTCAAACAATAACAATGCAGAATAGATTTGCATAGAAAGTACAGTGCAGATAAACAGTGTGAGTCACAATGAGATCAGGAGTCCATTTTATCGCACCGGGGGCAATCAGTAATCTTATATCAGCTGAGTAGAAGGTGCCTTCGAGCCTGTGATATATGCTTTCAGGCTTTTGTATCTTCTGCCCGATGGGAGAGAGAGGAAGCGAGAATGCCTAGGGTGGATGGGGTCTTTAATTTTGTGGGGTCTTTATTCATGGTAACTGCCCTAAAGGTTCATGATGTACAATTTAACTAATAAACTTGGATCTTGAATCTTCTCAATATTCTTGAATAATAGACCTATTCAGATCACCTTCAACCTTAACAGCTCAATTGTTTTGGGAAGATTTCAGATTTTTGCACTTCTGTGCAAGGGGGCAGCTGCCTCAAAGCTCTAGAGACTCCTGTTCAATTCTGAGGGCTGGTACTGTCTGTCTGGAGTTTGCATGTTCTCCCTGTGACCATGTGAGATTCCTCTAGGTGCCCCGGTTCCCACCCCCACCCCACATACCAAAAGCATTCAGATCAGTGTGATGCTGGCCACTGTAAATTGCCCCCAGTGTTTGGGAGAGGGGTGGTATCTCAGGGGAGTGGATGGGAATGTGGGGAAAATTAAATGGGATTGCTGTAAATGGGAGCTCAGTGGTGGGTGTTACGACATCAGGCTAAAAGGCCTGTCTCCTTATCACCCTCTTCTCATTGCTACCATCAAGGAGGAACAAAGTTCCCTCTAGTTTTTTTACAGCCCCATGGACCACCCATTGCTCTGAACAGGAAATTTTTACACAGCCTGAAAAAGTGTGTAGTAATTTAAATGTGTTTTTTTTGTAATATGCATATTATGAATATTTAGAATGAAATATTTTTGATTTTACTTATTAATTGCAGGGTATAATGAAATACAGTGCAAAAGGAACCTTTTTCATGTTTCGTAATCATTTAAACTTTGATGGCATTGGCATTCATTGGGCCAGCAGTTTATTAACAATGAACGTCCACTTCCATTCTGTGTTTATTGTTACAATTTGGAACTTGGACCTCTATGTTCAAGAATAGTTACTACCCCACAACCATCAGGCTCTTGAACAAAAAGGGATAACTGCACTCACTTGCTCACCTATTGAGATGTTCCCACAACCAATGATCTCACTTTAAGGGCTCTTTATCTTGTTATTTCAGGCTCTCATTATTTATTATTATTTATTTATATTTGTGTTTGCACAGTTTGTTTTCTTCTGTACTCTGAATGATCTTTTATTGATCCTGTTTATAGTTACTATTCTATAGATATGCTGAGAATGCCTGCAGGAAAATGAATGTCAGGGTTGTATGTGGTGACATATATATACGACACTGGTGACAACACTGGTGCCAAGCTGTATGGGTCCTAATGCCCTTCCCTTGGACAACGTCAGTGTTGTGGAGAGGGGAGACTTGCAGCATGGGCAACTGCTGGTCTTCCATACAACCTTGCCCAGGCCTGCGCCCTGGAGAGTGAAGACTTTCCAGGCACAGATCCATGGTCCCCAAGACGAACGGATGCCTTTATATATACTCTGTTAATAAAAATTTACTTTGACTTTAACAGTGTTGTAACTTGAAACACTGACAATGTAACTACTATATATTGAAAGCTCTAAAATGTTTTGAAGTAAAATTTGTGGTGCATTTTTATTTAAAAAAGTTATGGATCATATTTATTAACATAATTAATTACAGGGTATTTCACAATAATATTAACATACATTATTATGTTATATATTAACATATATTATTATGCCTCACTATAGGAAGGATGTGGAAACCATAGAAAGGGTGCAGAGGATATTTACAAGGATGTCTGGATTGGGGAGCATGCCTTATGAGAATTGGTTGAGTGAACTCGGCCTTTTTTCCTTGGATCGACGGAGGATGAGAGGTGACCTGATAGAGGTGTATAAGATGATGAGAGGCATTGATCGTGTGGGTAGTCAGAGGCTTTTTCCCAGGGCTGAAATGGCTAGCACGAGAGGGCACAGTTTTAAGCTGCTTGGAGGTAGATACAGAGGAGATGTCAGGGGTAAGTTTTTTACACAGAGAGTGGTGAGTGCGTGGAATGGGCTGCCGGCGACGGTGGTGGAGGCGGATACCATAGAACCATAGAACCATAGAATATTACAGCACAGAAACAGGCCTTTTGGCCCTTCTTGGCTGTGCCAAACGATTTTTCTGCCTAGTCCCACTGACCTGCACCTGGACCATACCTGTCCAAGATTTTCTTAAATGTTAAAAGTGAGCCCGCATTTACCACTACATCTGGCAGCTCATTCCACACTCCCACCACTTTCTGTGTGAAGAAGCCCCCCCCCAATATTCCTTTTAAAATTTTCCCCCTTCACCCTTAACCCATGTCCTCTGGTTTTTTTTCTCCCCGAGCTTCAGTGGAAAAAGCCTGCTTGCATTCACTCTATCTATACCCATCATAATTTTATATACCTCTATCAAATCTCCCCTCATTCTTCTACACTCCAGAGAATAAAGTCCTAACCTATTCAACCTTTCTCTGTAACTCACTTTCTCAAGTCCCGGCACTATTCCTGCTACACTGGACTCACACCAGTTTGCCCATAAAGCAAACAGGTCCGCGGAGGATGCCATCTCAATAGCTCTTCACACTGTCCTGACACACCTGGAGGGAAAGGGCACATACGTGGGGATGTTGCTTGTTGATTATAGCTCTGCTTTTAATACTGTCATCCCCAGCAAGCTCATCTCCAAACTCCACCAGCTAGGCCTCAGCTCATCACTCTGCAACTGGGTCCTGAATTTCCTGTCAGAGCGTTCACAGGCAGTGAGGCTGGTCCCTCACCTGTCCTCCACTACTATCCTGAACACTGGTACACCACAAGGTTGTGTATTGAGTCCCATACTCTACTCCCTCTTCACTTACGACTGTGTACCTGCATTTAACACCAATACCATCATCAAATTCGCAGACGACACAACAGTGATCGGGTTGATCTCCAGCAGAGATGAATCAGTGTGCAGGGCGGAGGTACAGAAATTAGTGAGCTGGTGCTCAGAGAACAACCTGTCTCTTAATACAGCAAAGACTAAGTTGCTAATTATCAATTTTGTAAAGTCACGGGATGACGAGTATGCTCCAGTCTACATTAACGGAGACATAGTGGAGAGAGTGTCCAGTTGCAGGTTTCTGGGAATACACATCTCAGAAGACCTTACATGGTCCACTAACACCACAACAATAGTTAAGAAAGCACAGCAACGCTTGTTTTTCCTCAGGACGCTGAAGAAAGCTGGTCTACCTGAACAGATGCTGGTGACCTTTTACCACTGCATCATAGAGAGCATCTTAACATACTGCATCTCTGTGTGATATCTCAGTTGTACAGCAGCTGATAGGAAAGCACTTCAGCGGGTTGTCTCTAGCACACAGAAGATCATCGGGACACAGCTCCCAGCCCTGGAGGACACCTACAGCTCTCGCTGCCTAAGGAAAGCTACAAGCATCTGTAAGGACGTTACACACCCATGCAATCATCTGTTTGAACTTCTTCCATCCGGCAGACGTTATAAGATTTTCTATGCCTGCACTTCCAGACTGAAAAATAGTTTTCTCCCCAGAGCTATAATTATTCTGAACCAATCGATTAAGCATCATCCATAAATTTGTTATATTGCTACTTTTAATACTGGTTTTATGGTCGTCAAGCACCTGAGTTGTGCTTTTGTACCACTGGACATCGCTCGTACTGGCTGGTTACTTGATTTTATTTATTGTTTATTTATTTTATTTGTTGTTTTATAGCATTGAGTACGAGAGTTGCAAACTCATTTTCGCTGTATTGGTGCATGACAAATTGTACTGTGCAATGACAATAAAGATATTTCATTCATTTCATTTCAACATCCTTGTAAACCTTCTCTGCACTCTTTCAACCTTATTAATATCCTTCTTATAATTTGGTGACCAAAACTGCACACAATACTCCAAATTCGGCCTCACCAATGCCTTATACAACCTCATCATAACATTCCAACTCTTATACTCAATACTTTGATTTATAAAGGCCAATGTACCAAAAGCTCTCTTTATGACCCTAGCTACCTGTGACACCACTTTTAGGGAATTTTGTTTCTGTATTCCCAGATCCCTCTGTTCTGCTGCACTCCTCAGTGCCCTACCATTTACCCTGTATGTTCTACCTTGGTTTGTCCTTCCAAAGTGCAAAACCTCACACTTGTCTGTATTAAACTCCATCTGCCATTTTTCAGCCCATTTTTCCAGCTGGTCCAAATCCCTCTGCAAGCTTTGAAAACTTTCCTCACTGTCCACTACACCTCCAATCTTTGTATCATCAGCAAATTTGCTGATCCAATTTACCACATTATCATCCAGATCATTGATATAGATGACAAATAACAATGGACCCAACATTCATCCCTGTGGCACACCACTAGTCACAGGCATCCACTCAGAGAAGCAATCCTCCACTACCACTCTCTGACTTCTTCCATTGAGCCAATGTCTAATCCAATTTACTACCTCACCACGTATACCTAGCCAATGAATCTTCCTGACTAACCTCCCATGCGGGACCTTGTCAATGGCCTTACTGAAGTCCACGTAGACAACATCCACTGCCTTCTCTTCATCCACTTTCCTGGTAACCACCTCAAAAAACTCTAATAGATTTGTTAAACATGACCTACCATGCACAAAGCCATGTTGACTCTCCCTAAAAAGTCCCTGTCTATCCAAATACTTGTAGATCCTATCTCTTAGTACTCCTTCCAATAATTTACTTACTTCCGACGTCAAACTTACCGGCCTATAATTTCCCAGATTACTTTTAGAGCCTTTTTCAAATAACGGAACAACATGAGCCACTCTCTAATCCTCCGGCACCTCACCCGTAGACACCGACATTTTAAATATATCTGCCAGGGCCCCTGCAATTTCAACACTAGTCTTTACCTTACTTTACTTTATTGTCACCAAACAATTGTTACTAGAGCACACAATCAACACAGCGATATTTGATTCTGCGCTCCCTGAAGTACAAATCGATAGCAAATATTAAAAATTTAAATTATAAATCATAAATAGAAAATAGAAAAGGGAAAGTAAGGTAGTGCAAAAAAAAAACCGAGAGGCAGGTCCGGATATTTGGAGGGTACGACCCAGATCCGGGTCAGGATCCATTCAGCAGTCTTATCACAGTTGGAAAGAAGCTGTTCCTAAATCTGGCCGTACGAGTCTTCAAGCTCCTTCAAGGTCCAAGGGAATACCCTGTCAGGTCCTGGGGATTTATCTACTCTGATTTGCCTCAAGGTAGCAAGCACCTCCTCCTCTTCAATCTGTGTAGGTTCCATGACCTCACTACTTGTTTGCCTTATTGCCATTGACTCCATGCCAGTTTCCTTAGTAAATACAGACGCAAAAAAAGCCGTTTGAGATCTCCCCCATTTCTTTTGGTTCCATACATAGCCGACCACTCTGATCTTCAAGAGGATGAATTTTATCCCTTACTATCCTTTTGCTCTTAATATACCTGTAGAAGCTCTTTGGATTATCCTTCACTTTGACTGCCAAGGCAACCTCATGTCTTCTTTTGCCCTCCTGATTTCTTTCTTAAGTATTTTTTTGCACTTTTTATACTCCTTAAGCACCTTACTTGCTCTATTTCCTATACATGTCATACAACTCTCTTTTCTTCTTTATCAGAGTTCCAATATCCCTTGAGAACCAAGGTTCCTTATTCTTATTCACTTTGCCTTTAATCCTGACAGGAATATACAAACTCCGCACTCTCAAAATTTCTCCTTTGAAGGCCTCCCACTTACCAATCACATCCTTGCCAGAGAACAACCTGTCCCAGTCCACGCTTTTTAGATCCTTTCTCATTTCTTCAAATTTGGCCTTTTTCCAGTTTAGAACCTCAACCTTAGGACCAGATCTATCTTTATCCATGATCAAGTTGAAACTAATGGTGTTATGATCACTGGAACCAAAGTGTTCCCCTACACACACTTCTGTCACCTGTCCTAACTCGCTTCCTAATAGGAGATCTAATATTGCATCCTCTCTAATAGGTACCTCTGTATGTTGATTTAGAAAACTTTCCTGAACACATTTTACAAACTCTAACCCATCTAGATCTTTAACAGTATGGGAATCCCAATCAATATGAGGAAAATTAAAATTCCCTACTATCACAACTTTATGTTTCCTGCAGTTGTCTGCTATCTCTCTGCAGATTTGCTCCTCCAATTCTCGCTACTATTGGACGGTCTATAATACAACCCCATTAATGTGGCCATACCTTTCCTGTTTCTCAGCTCCACCCATATAGCCTCGGTAGACAAGCCCTCTAATCTGTCCTGCCTGAGCACTGCTGTAACATTTTCCCTGACTAGCAACGCCACCCCTCCACCCTTCATTCCTCTGCCTCTATCACGTCTGAAACATCAGAACCCTGGAACATTAAGCTGCCAGTCCTGCCCCTCCTGTGGCCAAGTTTCACTAATGGCTACAGGAGGGGCACTAGTACGATAGGGTCTTTTAAGAGACTCCTGGATAGGTACATGGAGCTCAGAAAAATAGAGGGGTATGGGTAACCCTAGGTAATTTCTAAGGTAAGGACATGTTCGGGACAACTTTGTGGGCCGAAGGGCCTGTATTATGCTGTAGATTTTCTATTTCTATAAATTTCACAATTATGTTAGCATAATTTCAAAATTATATTAATATGATATGAAAGAAAAGACCAGCTGTGTGGGAGCATTTCAGTTACTGCATGGCCGTGCACCCACACAGCTTAGATGGAATAGTGGGAGAGGAGATACAGGAGCCTGAAGACACAGAGTCAGTGTTTAGGAACAGCCTCTTTCCCTCAGCGGTCAGATTTCTGAATGGACAATGAATCCATGTACACTACCTCACTATTTTACTTCTTTTATTTTGCTTTTTTGGCATTACTTATTTAATTTAATTATACTGTATTATGATGTATACATAATGCAATGTGATGTTGTAATCTATAGTTTTTTATTATGTATTGCAATGTACTGCTGCTACAAAACAACATATGCCAGAGCTATTAAACCTGAAACTGATGAATGGCAGCATGAGTTCTAAGATTCCACCTTCATGCGCTTTGCTCCATCACCAAGGAAGGATATTCCTCACTGTATGTTTGAAACAGCTCATTAAGAATCCAAGTTCCTGCGAACCTTTACCAATTTTTATCGATGAACTACTGAAGGCATCCTGTCCAGACACACTTCACGGCAACTGCTCTGCCCGTGACCACAAGAAACTGCAGTGAACTGTGGACACAGCTCAGCACATCACAGGGACCAGCCTCCTCTCTATGGACCCTGTGTACACTACCCACTTCTCATCCAGCATAATCAACGATTCCACCCACCCCAGACGTTCTCCCACTGGGCAGAAGATAGAAAAGCACGATCGCACGTACCGCCGGACTCAAGGATAGGTTCTGTCCCACTGTTATTGAAGACGATTGAATAGTTCTTTAGTACAATGAGATGGACTCTTGACCTCAACATCTATTTTGTTGTGAGTTTGCACTTTGTGGATTATCTGCACAGCACCCTCTCTGTAACTTTATTCTGCATTGTTATTGTTTTACCTTGGAAATACGTTAGACTGTGTAATGCCCCCAGGCTGGGACCTAGTTGCTGACTACCTCATTAATGAAAATGTGACAAAAGAAACTAACTCGCTTGGACACAGTTTTACCCTGTGCGTTCAGTGTGACAGCCAGTTGAAAGTGAGGTCGATACTGTATGAATAATTAGGCAGGAGTGTTGCAAACTGTTGCAAGCTCATTCTATTATAATTGTTCTCCTCCTCTGTAGCTGTTACATTTTATTGTGCATTGTTATAGTTTTACCGTGCTTTACCTCAAGGCACTGTGGGATGATCTGATCCGTATGGACGGTGTGCAAGACAAACTTTTCACTGTATCTCCGTACATGTGACAATAGTAAACCAATACCATAGTTCCTTCTGCCCTTCAGCCCATCGACTCTATGCCAGATTTCAGAGCATTGCTGTTCCACCCCACCCCCTTTCATCGCTCCTGATGAAGAGTCTCGGTCCAAAGCGCCAACTGTTAACTCCACTCCATCGATGCTGCCTGACCTGCTAAGTTCCTCCGGCATTTTGTGTGAGTCGCTGTATATCCCTCGGGTTGGGTGAGTCTAAAAATAGAGGTCATTGGTTTAGGGTGAAAGGTGAAATATTTGGGGGAATCTTAGGGGGATCTTCTTTTTCTTTATTTATTATTTTTTTTATTCAGCATGGCTCCTGGTCCTTCCAGCCCAAAGACCCCACACTGCTCAATTACACCCATGTGACCACCAACCAGCAAGACTGTGGAACGTAGGAGAAAACCAGGGCAACCCGAGAGAACCCACGCAGTCACGGGGAGAGAGTACAAACTCCTTTCAGACGGGCAGGAATTAAACCAGGGTCTCTGGCACAAGTGTTACCTTGTTACAGTAACTGTCTTCGCCACCCGAGAGGCAGGAACGAGCTGCCAGCATAAGTGGTGGATGTGGTTTCAATTGTAATATTTAAGAAAAGTTTAGATAGGTACATGGATCAGAGGAATATGGTCCTGATGCAGGTTGATGTGACTTGGAAGAAAAACAGATTGGCATGGACCAGATGGGCTGAAAGGCCTATTTCTGCACTATAGTACTTTCTGATGGTGAGAGTGTGGATGGGATACTCACAGGTCGTGGTAGACTGTACTGACACACCTCCTGGCCGTGCGTAGGCACCCACTGAAGTCCGGCTCTGGATCTACTCATAGTGCCCGGGGCACTGGTGACCAGCTCGGTATAGGGTAACGGTTGCCCCATGGCACAGTGGACCTGGTGCCGGCTGTGAGAGACCCTTCCCGTCGATGCCAGGCTGAACGCCTCCTCTAGCAACTGGTGCATGTGCTGCCGGACCTCGTCAATGGATGGCTGGGAGCTGAGGGTCGAGGATTCCGAGTGTCCCTTGGCCTGCCTCACCCGGGCTGCATTCCGAGGCTCTGTTACCCGGTCCACGTTGGTCTCTTCTATCAGCTCCGGCTCCGTCTTTTAACAGAGAAAATACCGAGGCAGAAAAAATGTCAACGCACTCACTGATATTAGTTTTTTTTAAACCTTCAGAACACTCAATAAAATAAAAACAATTCTGCAGAAAGTGTCGACTCTGCTAACCCAGTGATGGGCACCAGCCTCCCCACCATCAAAAACATCTTCAAAAGGCAATGCCTCAAAAAAGAGCAGCATCCATCATGAAAGACACCCATCACCGAGGACATGTCCTCTTCTCATTTATTGCCATCAGGGAGGAAGGACAGGAACCACTCAGCATTTTAGGAACAGCTCCTTCCTCTCCATCATCATATTACTTAATGGTCCATGAACCCAACAACAATAGCTTTCAGGAATCTCTAGGAAATTTCAAAGCCCTCTTTTCAGGCAAGGAGTACAGGAGCTTGAAGATCCACATTTTTAAGGACAGCTTCTTCCCCTCTGCTATCAGATTTCTGAACAATCCATAAATCCATGAACATTACTGCAGTCTACCATCACTCCAGGAATTGTATGTGGCCGGGACAAAGAAGTGGGCAGGAAAACAATCATTGTGGACAGTACCCATCCTGCAAACTGCCTTTTCCAATAACTCCCTGCTGGAAAGCACAATCGGGCTATTAAAACAAATACTTCCCACCATCTTAAATGTATTTTTCCCCCAGGCAGTCATTCTGATGAACCATTGTAATAATACCCCCACCCTCCTCAATCTTTAACCAAGTCACTGCACTGTAAATACTCTAAACCACTTTTTATAATGCTGATACATTCAGCCAGGATGGAAACTATTGAGCAGACTTGATGGACTGAATTGCTTAATTCTGCTCCTACATCTTATGGCCTTATGGTGTAAATGCATGCTGGTATTTGTGTAATTATGTACACTTTGTTCCATATCCATACTTTAATATCTAACTTTATTTTATATAATTCTTTATTCTTTATAAATGTTGAATGTTGTTGTTTCTTGCTGCATGTTGTGCCCTGACTAACACACTACAGGAATTTCCTAATACATGTACATTCAGAGGCCACTTTATTAGGTACACCTGCACACCTGCAAATACCTAATCAGCCAATCATGTGGCAGCAACTCAATGCACTTCTCATGGTCAAGAAGTTCAGTTGTTGTTCAGACCAAACATCAGAATGAGGAAGAAATGTGATCCAAGTGACTTTTACTGTGGAATGAATATTGGTGTGAGGCAGGGTGGTTGGAATGTCCGAGATTTTCATGCACACCGGTCTCCAGAGTTTACAGAAAATAGTGCAAAAAACAAAAAAAAACATCCAGTTGTTAGCAGTTCTGAGGGAGAAACACCTTGTTAATGAGAGAAGTCAGAGAGAATGAAGAGTCTGGTTCAAGCTGACAGGAAGGCGACTGTAACTCAAATAACCACGTGTTACAACAGCGGTATGCAGAAAAGCATCTCTGAATGCACAACACATTGAACCTTGAAATGGACGAAGTACAGCAGCAACAGGCCATGAACATACAATCAGTGGCCACTTTATGAGGAGCAGGAAGTACCTAATAAAGTCACCATCGAGTACATCTACTGAATAAAGTTAATCCTTCATCCCCGTTGAGGAGGAGTCGAAGAGTGGTAATGTGTAAGGCTATAGATCCAGAGCCATGAAAAGCAATGCTAGCATGGTCAAGATGGGCAGAAAAGCCTCCAATCTGTGCATATTTGGATCTGATTCACATTAACATCTGGAATATGCACCGTTGTAAGTGTGTTGAGCCCAAATATCGCAGAGGAAGTCAACCTTGATAGTTGGATTGAGTTTCTGGTATGCAACTTAACTCATAGAATTCTACAGCAGGGAAACAGGGCCTTTGGCCCAACTCATCCATGCCGGCCAAGGGGCCTCTCTGAGCCTGTGATTGGCCCATGTCCCTCCTGTGCATAGTATATTTATTATCGAAGTACATATATGTCACTAGATACAACCCTGAGATTCAATTTATTGCAGACCTTCACAGAAAGTGCGAAGAAACAAAAAAACAAACAAAATCATAATTATAAATAAATAAGCAGTAAGTATCGAGGGCATGAGATGAAGAGAGCTTGAAGGTAAGCTTGAAGAGAGCTTGTGTGAACAGTTCAGTAACAGGGCGAGTTAAATTGAGTGAAATTATCCCCTCGGTTCAAGATTCTGATGGTTGAGGGGGAATAACTGTTCCTGAATCTGATAACGTGAGTCCTGAGGCTCCTGAAACTTCTTCCTGATGGCAGCAGCAGGAAGAGGATATGTCCTGGGTGGTGGGGGTCTCTGATGATGGATGCTGCTTTCCCGCGACAATTCTCCACGTAGATGTGCTCATTGGTGGGGAGGACTTTACCCATGATGGACCAGGCTGTATCCATTACATTTTGTAGAGTTTTCCATTCAAGGGCATTGGTATTTCCATACCAGCCTGTAATGCAATCAGTCAATATACTCTCCACCACACATTTATAAAAGTTTGTCAAAGTTTTAGACGTCATTCCAAATCTTTGCAAACTTCTAAAGAACTAGAGTTGCTGCCGTGCTTTCTTTGTAATTGCACTTTTTTTGAACCACTTTTTAAACTTAACTACATAATAACGGTTTTCTATTATTATGTATTGCAATGTACTGTGGCCGCAAAAATAATAAATTTCAAGACATATGCCTGTGATATTAAACCTGATTATGATTTTGACTTACGTGCTGGGCTCAGGACAAATCCCCTGAAATGATAACACCAACTAATTTTGTTGCTGACCCTCTCCACATCTGATCCTCTGATAAGGATTGGCACATAGACATCTGGTTTCCTCGTCCCAAAGTCAACAATAAACTCCTTGGTGTTCTTGACATTATGTTCTTAACTAAATGGTTGTCGTTGTGGCACCATTCAGCCAGAGTTTCAATCTCCCTCATATATGCTGATTCATTACTGCCGCTGATTCAGCCAACAACAGTGGTGTCATCAGCAAACTTAAATATGGCATTGGAATTGTGCTCAGTCGTAAGTACAAAGCAAGTAGAGCAGGGGGTCTACTGTGCTGATGGAGCTCGTGGGGAAGATGTTGTTGCCAATCCAAACCGATTATTGTCTGCAAGTGAGGAAATCTAGGATCTAGTTGCACAAGGAGGTATTGAGGACAAGGTTTTGAAGTTTATTTATTAGTTTTGAGGGGGAGTCTAGGACCAGAGGGTACAGCCTCATAATAGAGGGACATTAATTTAGGACAGAGATGAGAAGGAATTTCTTTAGCCAGAAAGTGGTGAATCTGTGGAATTCATTACCACAGATGAGTGTAGAAGCAAAGTCATTAGTATATTTAATAGTAACAGGTTCTTGATCAGACCGGGCAACAAAGGTTACAAGAAGGCAGGAGAATGGGGTCGAGAGAAAAAATAAATCAGCCATGATGGAATGGTGGAGAAAACTCAATGGGCCAAATGGCCTAATTCTGCTCCTATGTCCTATGGTTTTAATTCTAGCCCGCTAACTAAATGGGGCCAGCTTTATCCCTCTAAACCTTTCCTATCACAAGCACTTGTCTAAGTGTCTTCTCAGTGCTGAGTATGATGTGACCAGATTGAGAGAAGTTTTTGAGAGAAGGTGCCGAGCTAAAACTTCAGAAATAGAAACAGGTTTATTGGCACTGACAAATGTGGTGAAATTTGTTGTTTTGCGGCGGCAGTGCAGTACAAGAGAAAAATAACCATAATTTACAAAAATTAATTAACAGTGCACTAGAGGGATGGTGAGGTAGTGGGGATAGGAGTGTTCTTCCCTATCCAGGAACCTGCCATAATATTTTATAAAGTTGCCTCTACCACTTCCTCTAACAACTCATTCCACACATCCCACCTTGTTTAAAACCTCTTCCTTGGGTCACCTTTAAATTTCGCCCTCTCACCTTGAACCTTTGCCCTCAAGTTTTAGACTCTATCACCATGGGTTAAAAAAAAACTTTGACCTTTCATGGTATTATACACCTCACAGATTTCTGGTCGCCTGTCTGAGCTGGTCCCACTTGCCTGTGTTTGGCTCATACACTTCTAAACCATTCCTGTTCATGTAAGGTTGATAAGGATGCCATCCAGCCTCCTTTTCGTCAGGGAAAACAGTTCTCTGACTCTGGACCAACAGAGACAGACAATTCAG
This sequence comes from Mobula hypostoma, assembly GCF_963921235.1. Classification (NCBI taxonomy): domain Eukaryota; kingdom Metazoa; phylum Chordata; class Chondrichthyes; order Myliobatiformes; family Myliobatidae; genus Mobula; species Mobula hypostoma. The sequence goes on from NC_086107.1 coordinate 6,188,296, forward strand.
CCATACAGATGCCACCAACTCTACCCCGGTCCAATCCAATATTCAATGTTCAAGGAAAATTTATCATCGAAGGACATCACCATATACAACCTTGAAATTTGTTTTATTACGGCCAATCACAGTAGAACAAAGAAATACAATATATACACTGTGTCTGGTTCTGTGGCTCAGAAGGGAAGGAGGTGAAAAAGGAGTGCACTCGTGTGTAAGGGATTCCATATTTAGAGGAACAGACAGGAGATTCTGTGGATGTGAAAAAGACACACAGATGGTATTTTCCTCCCAGGTGCCAGGGTCAAGGATGTCTTGGATCAGGTCCACAGAATTCTAACAGGCGAGGGCAAGCAGCCAGAAGTCATGATACATATTGGTACCAAAGACATGCAGAGAGAAAGTGAACCTGACAAGAGAATTTAGGGATCGAGGTAGAAAGCTGAAATAGCAGGACCTCCAGGGTAGCAATCTGATTACTGGCAGTGCCATGAGCCAGTGAGAGTAAAAGTAGGGTGATTAGGCAGAATGTCTGACTGAGGAATTGGTGCAGAGAGGCAGGGGTTCAGATTTCTGGACCATTGGGATCTTTTCTGGGGAAGGCTGAAGATGGGGCTGTCAGTATACTACTAGATGCAGTGTGTAGTGACACTGGTTAGAAGGGCAGGCAGATGATAGGGCAATATTGCAGAGAGAGAGAGGGATGTTAAAGTGCAGCATGGGGGCAAAATCAAAAAGGGTGACGAATACAGGACAGAAGGTGTTATATTTAAATGCGCACAATATACAGGATGCAGTAGATGATCATGTAGTGCAGTTAGAGATTGGCAAGCATGACATTGTAGGCATCACGGAGTAATAGCTGAAAGAAGATCAGAGTTGGGAGCCTACAGCCCAAGGATACACATTGCATTGAAAGCACAGGCAGAGGGGGTGGGCTGGCAATGTTGGTAAAAAATTAAATCAGATCCTTAGAAAGACATGACATAGAATCAGAAGATGTAGAATCCTTGTGGGTAGAGTTAAGAAATAGCAAGTGTAAAAAGACCCGATTAAAGTTATATACCGGCCTCTGAACAGTGGTTAGGATGTGGGACATACATTACAACAGGAGATAGAAAAGGCATATCAAAAGGGCAGTGATAGGGGATTTCAATATGCAGGCAGATTGGGAAAATCAGGTTAACGCTGGATCCCAGGAGAGCAAATTTCTAGAAAGAGATGATTTTTTTAGAGCAGCTCATGGTTGAGCCCACTAGAGGATTGGTCAGGGTATTGTTCAATGAACCAGAATTGAGCAGAAAGCTTAGGGTCAAAGAACCCTTTGGAGCTAGTGATCATATTATGTTAGAAATCACCCTGCAGTTTAAAACGGAGAAGCTGAAACAGATGTATCAGTATTACTGTGGAGTATAGGCTATTACAGAGGCATGGGAGAGGAGTTGGCCAGAGTTGATTTGAAGGAAACACTAGCAGGGAAGACAGCAGAACAGCAATGGCTGAAGTTTCTGCAGGCAATTCGGAAGGGGCAGGATAGATACATCCCAAAGATGAAGAAATATTCTAAAGGGAGGATGAGTCACTGTGGCTGACAAGGCAAGCCAAAGCCAACATAAAAGCAAATGAAAGAGCAAATAATAGAGCAAAAATTAGTGAAAAATTAGAGGATTGGGAAACTTTTAAAAACCAACAGAAGGCAACTAAAAAGCCATAAGGAGGGAAAAGATTAAATATGAAGGAAAGCTAGCCAATAATATCAAAAAAGATGCCAAAAGGTTTTTTACAGATATGTCAACAGTAAACAAGAAGCAAAAGTATATATTAGACTGCTGGAAAATGACGCTGGAGTGGTAGTAATAGAGGACAAAGAATGGTGGAGGAACTGAAATGTATTTTGCATCAGTCATCACTGTGGAAGACTCTAACAGTATGCCAGAAATTCGAGAGATGTCAGGGAGGAGAATTGAGTGTCATTGCTAATACCTAGGAGAAGGTGCTTGGGAAAGCTGAAATGTCTGAAGCTGGATAAGTCACCAGGACCAGATGGACTACACCCTAGGGTTATGAAAGAGGTAGCTGAAGAAAATGATCATTCACGAATCACTAGATTCTGGAATAGTTCCAGAGGACTGGAAAATTGCAAATGTCACTTCAGTCCTTAAGAAGGGAGGGATGCAGAAGAAAGGGAAGTATAGGCTAGTTAGACTGAACTCAATGCTTGGGAAGATATTGGAGTCCATTATTAAGGATGAAGTTTTGGGGGTACTTGCAGGCACACGATAAATAGACCAAAATCAGCATGGTTTCTTTAAGGGAAAATCTGGTCTGACTAATCTCCTGGAATTCTTTTAGGAAATAACAGGCAGGATAGAAAAAGCAGAGTCGGTGGATATTGTCTACTTGGATTTTCAGAAGGGCTTTGACAAGCTGCCACACATGAGGCTGATAGAATATTGGCTGACTAGCAGGAGGCAGAGGATGCTGCCATCAATTTATAATAATTTTATGCAGAGAGAATTAATATGAATTATGAAAACAGTGGAATAAAAGTAGAATAATGAAGTAGTGTAACACACACAAAATGCTGGAACTCAGCAGGTCAGGCAGCATATATGAAAGTGAATAAACAGCCTGATTGGCTGCTAATGACTAGTAATATTCCACATGGGTTGGTGTTGGGACCATTTCATTTTATGTTATATATCAATGATTTGGAAGACGGAATTGATGGCTTTGTGGCCAAGTCTGAGGACAACACTAAGATAGGTGGAGGGGCAGGTAGTGTTGAGGAGACATTCAGCCAGAGACTCATTCCACCGAGATGCAACACAGAGCATCATAGGAAGTCATTCCTGCCTGTGGCCATCAAACTTTACAACTCCTCCCTTGGAGGGTCAGACACCCTGAGCCAATAGGCTGGACTTATTTCCTGGCATAATTTACATATTCCTATTTAATTAATAATAGTAATAGTTTTATTACTATTTATGGTGCAACTGTAACGAAAACCAATTTCCCCCGGGATCAATAAAGTATGACTATGACTATAGGAATCACGGTGTCTGCAGAAGGACTTAGACAGATTGGGAGTATGGGCAAAGAAGTGGCAGGTGGAATATATTGTGGGGAAATGCATGGTCATGCACTTTGGTAGAAGGAATAAAGGAGAAGGTTATTTTCTAAATGGGGAGAAAATTCCAAAATCAGAGGTGAGGGTTGCCACAGACAGCAGAGGAAGACAAGTCATTGAGTATATTCAAAGCAGAGGTTGATGGGTTGTTGATGGGTTGTTGATTAGTAAGGGTGTCAAGGATTACAGGAGAATGAGTTTGAAAGGGATAATAAGTCAGCCATGAATGAATGACTTGATGGGCCAAATGGCTTAACTCCGCTCCTCTGTCTCCTGTCTTACACTAGAATCAACAAAAAAGTAAACTCAAAAACTGACAGGCAACTGATGTGTAAATATAAAAAAACAAATAACAGTAGCGATAAATAAATGAAATCTACTCAGAACATGAGTTGTTGAGTCATTGAAAGTGAGTCCACAGGTTGTGGAGTCAGTTCAGAGTTGAGGTGAGTGAAGATATCTGTGCTGGTTCAAGACCTGTTGGCTTTAGGGCAATAACTGTTCCTGAACATGGAGGTGAGGGCCCTGAAGCTTCTGTACCTCCTCCCCAATGGAAACCATGAGAAGAGAGCATGGCCTGGGTGGTGGGGGGTCCTTGATGATGGAAGCTGCTTTCTTGTGGCAGACCTCCTTGTAGATGTGCTCAACGGTGGGGAGGGCTTTTCTTGTGATGGTCTGGGCCACTTGATCCCTTAAACTTGTTCTGCCTCTAAACAGGATCATTGTGATTTCAATCCTGCAGTCAGAATCAGAAACAGGATCAAAATCAAACTTATTATCACTAACTTACATGGTATGATTTTGTTTTGTTTTGTTGCAGCAGTAATTTATTGTAAATTTCTGTCCTTGAAAATAAAATTACTATAAATTACTGCTATCATAAATTTCTAGTAATTTTCTGCAAAGACGTAGAATTAATATGAATTATGAAAATAAATAAATAGTGGAATAAAAATAGAATAATGAAGTTAGGTAACACACACAAAATGCTGGAGGAACTCAGCAGGTCGGGCAGTATCTATGGAAATGAATAAACAGTCAATGATTTGGCTGAGATCCTTCATCAGAACTGTTTATACACGTCCACAGATGCAGCCTGACCTGCTGAGTTCCTCCAGCATTTTGTTTGTGTTGCTCTAGATTTCCAGCTTCTGCAGAATTTCTTGTCTTAATGAAGTACTGTTCATGGGTTCATGCACCACTCAGAAATCTTATGGCACGGCCTTAGAATACATCCCTTTTGAATAGAGATGGGGAGGAATTTCTTTTGCTGAAGGGTGGTGAATATGTGGAATTCATTGCCACAGCATACATGGCTGTGGGGGCCAAGTCATATTTAAGTGGAAGTTGATAGGCTCAAGATTATTAAGGGTGTTAAAGGTTATCAGAATCAGGTTTAATATCATTGGCTTATGTCATGAAATTTGTTGTTTTGCAGCAGCAGTGCATTGCAATACATAATAATAAATCTGTAAATCACAGTAAACATATATATATTTAAGGTAAATTAAATAGGTGGTGCAAAAAGAAAGAGAAAAATGTAGTGTGGTCGTGTTCATGGATTCAATGCCCATTCAGAAACCTGAGTGGAAGAAGCTATTCCTGCGTCTTCAGACTCCTGTACCTCCTTCCTGATGGTAGCAATGAGAAGAGGAAATGCCCTGGCTGATAAGTGTTCTGAATGATGGATGCTGCCTTTCTGAGGCACTGCTCCTTGAAGATGCCCTGGATGCTGTGTAGACTAGTGCCCATGGTGGAGCTGACTGAGTTCACAGCTTTCTGCAGCTTATTTTGATCCAGTGCCAGGGAGAAGGAAAATAAATCAGCTATGATTGAATGGTGGAGCAGACCAGACTCGATAATCCAGATGGCCTAATTCTGCTTCTATGTCTTATGGAAATGTCAACTGTCCATCTTCCTCCATGGATGCTGCCTGACCCGCTGAGCTCCTGCAGTCTTTTGAGTGTGTTGTCTGGTTATCCGGCACCTACAGAACCCCTTGTGTTTATGATTTGTCTCTCCATAGATGCTGCCTCGCCCTCTGAGCTCCTGCAGTTTTTTGTGTATTGCTCTATCTATACTGCAAATGTAAATGCACCTTGCAAAGCCACATTGGAACTCAAGTCATTATTGCTTGCCTCAACAGTGCAGATTTCAATTACAAAGTGCCTCCATCAATATTTGATTAACAAAAGCCTGGAACGTTTTGCATTTTGAAAGCCCATTGATATCTGTAATTACCTCTTAACTGATTCCATTCCGTCAATGGCATGATTACAATGAATTCAAAGGGATAATGTCTTATACACAGATCTCTTGCCTTCAGGGCTCTAGAACATGTTGAAACTGGGATTTCTAACAATGATTAGCCGGAACACTTTATTTATTTAGAGATACCCTCAGAATAGGCCCTTCTGGCCACTCAGCAACCCATCGATTTAACCTCAGCCTCGTTACAGGACAATTTACAATGATGAATTAACCTTGCAACCGGAACTTCTTTCTCTTGTCAAAGGAAACTGGAGCACCCAGAGAAACCAAGCAGACGTGGGAAGGAACGTAAAAACGTGCTTACAAAGGACACTGGAATTGTACTCCGAACTACAATGCCCCAAGCTGCAATAGCGTTGTGCTAACCGCTGTGCTACTATGGCACCCCCAACAAGACCACATACTTAACAATCTAACCATGAAACCATTGTGTCTGCTCTGCCATTCCATCATGGATGATCAATTATCCGTCTCAATCCCATTCTCCTGCCTTCTCCCCGTATCCTTTGACACCCTGACTAACCAAGAATCTATTAATCTTCACTTTAAATGTACTCAGTGACTTAGCATCCACAGCCATATGTGGCAATGAATTCCACAGATTCACCATCCTCTGGCTAAAGAAATTGTGCCTCATTTCTGTTCTAAAGGGAATTTCTTGTATTCTGAGGCAGTGCCCTCTGGTCTGAGACTCCCCACTAGAGTATACATCCTTTCCACATACACTTCATCTAATCCTTTCAATATTCACTCGGTTTTGCTGGAAAAATTCAATGGGTGGGCGGAAAGGAATTAATTTTTCAGAATCCGAATCCAAATCAGATTTAGTATCACTGGCATACTACTGTCAATTGTGAAATTTATTCTTCATGGCAGCAGTACAGTGCAAGACAGAAAAAAATACTATGCTACAAAATGGTGCAATAGACAAATAGTGAGGTAGTGTCCAAGACCATTCAGAAATCTGATGGTGGAGGGGATGAAACTGTTCCTAAAATGTTGAGTGTGTGTCTTCGCACTCCTGTACCCCCTCCTTGATGATAGCAATGAGAAAACAGCACGTCATGGGTGGTGAGGGTCCGTAATGATGGATGGCACCTTCTTGAAGCATCACCTTTCAAACGTGTTATCAATGCTGGGGAGGTACTTGCTCACGATGAAGCTAGCTGAATTTGCAACTTTCTGCAGCTTTTTACATTCCTGGGCGGCAGCCCGTCCATACCGGGCAGTAATGCAACCGGTTGGAACACTCTCCATGGTACAGCAGAAGAAATTGGTTGGAGTCTTTGGTGACACTAGAGTGTTGCTTGAGTTTCCAGCATCTGCAGTCTTGTGCCTCGCCCACTGTGGGCAACGTTTTGAGGGCTGGCACAGCTAGTAGAGCTGCTGCTCCATGATTCCAGGGGTATAGGTTCAATACCAACCTTTGTTGCTTTCTATGTGGAGTTTGTACGTTCTGTCTGTGAATGGGTGGGTTTGTTCCGGTTCCTCCCACATCACAAAAGTACTCGAGTTTATAGATTAATTGGCTGTTGTAAATTACCCCTAGGATCCAGGTGAGCGATAGAATCTAGCGATTGGAAATTAGAGTCATATAACAGAGAAACAGGCCATCTGGCCCATCATGTACATGCTGACCTTTTGGTCTGTCTACACTCATCTCATTTGCCTGCATTAGGTTCAGCTGTGCCTTGCTTATTTAAGTGTGTGTCTAAATCCCTCTTAGATATAGCCATTGCATCTGATTCCACCACCTCCTCTGGCAGCACGTTCTACATAACAACCAATCTCTGTGCAAAATCATCTCCCCTCAAACCCCTCTAAAACTCCTTTCTTTCCGCTCAAACCTACGCCCTCTTGCTTTGCTATCCCTACCATGGGGGGAAGTTTTTGACTTTTTCCCAGGGGAATGGAGTTCAAAACTAGGATGCATGGGTTTAAAGTGAGGGGGAGAGAGTTAAGGTGTCACAACCACGGATTCGGCAGTGCAGCTGATACAGCAATTGTGCTTGGGAATAGGCACATACTAGCTAATTATTATTTCATTGTGATAGTATTTAACTCCATTCTTTCCGTCGTAGTGCTTGTCTGGACTTGAACCCAGCACAGCAATGCTTCGCTGCCTGCTTGCATTTGGCCCTACCTGAAGAATTAGACTGTCAAGTCAACTGACTCTGAAGACTAGCGGTATTCGTTTAATATTTAGTTATTCCTTTCAGCCGCAGTGTGGGCTTCATTTTCCATTTGAGTGTTTTAGCTAACGGCCCTGTTTGGCCTAGCGTTAATTGTTTTCTTTTCCCTCTAACTCTGTTCACATTGAAGTCTGTGAACTATCGACCCAGTTCAGTGTCTCTCACTCCGCACTTGCGCCATATCCAAACCTGGTGACATAAGGGGCAACACAGGGGGTGGTAAGTGTATGAAACAAACTGGACTGAGGTATGTCTTTTGATCTTGTGTTTTATATTCAGTGCTTTCACTCATGTTTTTCGCTGCCGTTTGCGCGATTTTTGGGGGGAAGGTGGAGGGTGGGTTTGATGTTTGATATTTATCTTTGAACAGGTTGGTTCCATGGTTCTTTATCTCACGGCTGTGTGGAAGATGAGTCAGGGCTGGATACAGGATACATACTTAGATAATAAATGCACTTTGAATCTTTGAGAGAGAGTGGTTGAGATGGGTACAATGACAACACACACAAACTACTGAAGAAACTCAGCAAAATCTATGTTGTCCAGTGTTGCTGGGACTGTGTTACTCTGCATTTCTAGCATCTATGTTTACAATAACAACAGTTAAAAGAAATTCGGATGAGGACGTGGATAGGAGGGGGTTAGAGGGACATGTGCCAAATCCAGGCAAATAGAACACACCTTGAACCAGCTGAGCATAAGGACCATTTTCCATGCTGTAATGGTTTACAACTCTCTAACACTATTCCATCATCGGACAGGCCCTATAACAGTTTAACTGAACTATCCATCTTACTTGCTTATGTGCCATTATGTCTGCTGAGTGCAAACTAGCTGTTGCTGTCTGGCTGCACACCAAGAACTGACATAATTTGGAATCATCAATCTCTAGCAAATCAGTTTGGAATATCGCAAGGTGCTTCATCACTGGAAATTATTTCCTTCTGTCGAACAGGACAGGAATGTTCATCGGATAGTGTTTAGCTTTTCCGTGGCTACCGGTTAGACATTGAATGTCTATCAGCACCTGGCATGATCGATAGTGATGATTCATTCAACAGCAGACTTATAGAGCTAATACTATAAGGCTACAAGACCATAAGACAGAGGAGAAGAATTAGGCCATTCAGCCCCTTAAGTCTGCTCTGCCATTTCATCATGCCGGATTTATTATCCCTCTCAAACCCATTCTTCAATCTTCTCCCCATAACCATAAGACCATAAGACAAAGGAGCAGAAGTCGGCCATTCGGCCCATCAAGTCTGCTCCACCATTTTATCATGAGTTGATCCATTCTCCCATTTAGTCCGCCTTCTCACCATAACCTTTGATGCCCTGGCTACTCAGATACCTTTCAATCTCTGCCTTAAATACACCCAATGACTTGGCCTCCACTGCCGCCCGTGGCAACAAATTCCACAGATTCACCACCCTCTGGCTAAAAAAATTTCTTTGCCTCTCTGTTCTGAATGGGCGCCCTTCAATCCTTAAGTCATGCCTTCTCATACTAGACTCCCCCACCATGGGGAACAATTTTGCCACATCCACTCTATCCATGCCCTTCAACATTCGAAATGTTTCTATGACGTCCCCCCTCATTCTTCTAAATGCCAAGGAGTAGAGTCCAAGAGCGGTCAAACGTTCCTCATATGTTAACCCTCTCACTTCTGGGATCATTCTAGTGAATCTTCGCTGAACCCTCTCCAACGTCAGCACATCCTTTCTTAAATAAGGAGACCAAAGCTGCCCACAGTACTCCAAGTGAGGTCTCACCAGCGCCTTATAGAGCCTCAACATCACATCCCTGCTCCTATACTCTATTCCTCTAGAAATGAATGCCAACATTGCATTCTCCTTCTTCACCACCAACTCAACCTGGAGGTTAACCTTAAGGGTATCCTGCACGAGGACTCCCAAGACTCGTTGCATCTCAGAACTTTGAGTTCTCTCCCCATTTAAATAATAGTCTGCCCATTATTTCTTCTATCAAAGTGCATAACCATACACTTTCCAACACTGTACTTCATTTGCCACTTCTCTGCCCATTCTCCCAATCTATCCAAGTCTCTCTGCAGACTCTCTGTTTTCTCAGCACTACCGGCCTCTCCACCTATCTTTGTATCATCACAAACCTAGCCACAAAGTCATCTATTCCATAATCCAATTCGTTGATGTACAACGTAAAAAGAAGCAGCCCCAACACGGACCCCTGTGGAACACCATTGGTAACCGGCAGCCAACCAGAATGGGATCCCTTTATTCCCACTCTCTGTTTCCTGCCAATCAGCCAACGCTCTATCCACGTATGTAACTTTCCCGTAATTCCATGGGCTCTTATCTTGTTTAGCAGCCTCATGTGTGGCACCTTGTCAAAGGCCTTCTGAAAATCAAAATACACAACATCCACTGTATCTCTCTTGTCTAGCCTACTTGTAATTTCCTCAAAAAACTGCAATAGGTTTGTCAGGCAGGATTTTCCTTTAAGGAAACCATGCTGAGTTCTGCCTATCTTGTCATATGCCTCCAGGTACTCTGTAACCTCATCCTTGACAATTGACTCCAACAACTTCCCAACCACCGTTGTCAAGCTAACAGGTCTATGATTTCCTTTTTGCTTCCTTGCCCCCTTCTTAAATAGCGGAGTGACATTTGCAATCTTCCAGTCCTCCAGAACCATGCCAGAATCTATCGACTTTTGAAAGATCATTGCTAATGCCTCCGCAATCTCCACAGCTACTTCCTTCAGAACACGCGGGTGCATTCCATCTGGTCCGGGAGATTTATCTACCCTTAGACTATTCAGCTTCCTGAGTACTTTCTCTGTCGTAATTGTGACTGCGCACACTTCTCTTCCCTGCCACCCTTGAGTGTCACCGGTATACTGCTGATGTCTTCCTCAGTGAAGATTGATGCAAAATACTCGTTCAGATCCTCTGCCATCTCCTTATCTCCCATCACAATTTCTCCAGCATCATTTTCTATCGGTCCTATATCTACTCTCACCTGTCTTTTACTCCTTATATACTTGAAAAAGCTTTTCGTATCCTCGTTGATATTATTTGCTAGCTTCCTTTCATAGTTAATCTTTTCCCTCTTAATGACCTTCTTAGTTTCCTTTCGTAAGCTTTTAAAAACTTCCCAGTCCTCTGTTTTCCCACTAATTTTTGCTTCCTTGTGTGCCCTCTCCTTTGCTTTAACTTTGGCTTTGACTTTTCTTGTCAGCCACGGTTGCATCCTTTTTCCATTCGAAAATTTCTTCTTTTTTGGAATATATCTGTCTTGCACCTTTCTCACTTCTCGCATAAAATCCAGCCACTGCTGCTCTGCCGTCTTTCCCGCCGGTGTCCCTTTCCAGTCAACTTTGGCCAGTTCCTCTCTCATGCCACTGTAATTTCCTTTACCCCACTGAAATACCGACACATCGGATTTCGGCTTCTCTTTTTCAAATTTCACAGTGAACTCAATCATGTTATGATCACTGCCTCCTAAGGGTTCCTTCACCTCAATATCTCTAATCACCTCTGGTTCATTACACAATACCCAATCCAGTACAGCCGATCCCCTAGTGGGCTCAACACAAGCTGTTCTAAAAAGTCATTTCATAGACATTCTACAAATTCTCTCTCTTGAGATCTAGGGCCAACCTGATTTTTCCAATCCACTCGCATGTTAAAATCCCCCACAATTATCATAACACTGCCCTTCTGACAAGCCTTTTCTATTTTCTGTTTTCATTTGTAGTCCACATCACTTCAGCTGTTTGGAGGCCTATAAATAACTGCCATCAGGGTCCTTTTACCCCTGCGATTTCTTAGCTCAACCCATAAAGATTCTGCACCTTCCGATCCTATGTCACCTCTATCTAATGATATAATATCATTTCTTACCAATAAAGCCACGCCTCCCCCTCTGCCTACCTTCCTATCCTTCCGATACATCGTGTATCCTTGGATGTTCATCTCCCAGAGACATGCATCCTTTAGCCAGGTCTCAGTGATGGCCGCAATATCATACCTGTCAATCTGTCACTGTAAAACAAGATCATCCACCTTATTCCTTTGACACTCTGACTAATGAAGAACCTATTAAGGTCCATTTTAAATATATACAGTGACTTGACCACCACAGCTGTCTTGGGCAACAAATTCCAGAGATTCACCACACTGCAGCTAAAGAAATTCCTCCTCATCATTGTTCAAAATGGACATCCTTCTATTCTGAGGCTGTGTGCTCCGGTCTTAGACTCCCCCACGACAGGAAACATCCTCTCCATGAACACTCTATCTAGGTCTTTCAACATTTGATAGGTTTCAGTTAGATAACCCCCCCCCCCCACCATTCCTCTATACTCTAGCAAGTAGCAGGCCCAACAAAAGCTCCTAATACGTTCACCCTTTCATTCCTGTGAACCTCCTCTGGACCCTCTCCAATGCCAGCATATCATTTCTTATATAAAGGGCCCAAACCTGCTCACGATACTCCAAGTGCAGTCTAATGCCTTATAAACCCTTAATATTACATCCCTGCTCTTGCATTCCAGTCCTCTCAAAACGAATGCTAACACTGTATTTGGTTTTCAGGCACAAACCCAGACACAAACTGTGCATCTCAAATAAGATGATGGAATTTATGTGTATTGTATTAGCCTGGCACATACATCGTCCCTCAGGGAACATGACAGAAACTTCTTTCTTTCTTTCTTTTTAAATCTTTTTATTGAGTAAGTATACAAAAAAGGTAAGCCATATAAACATTAATACAATGTTAAAGTATAATAAAATTCCAAAAGATAACAATACCAAAAAGAAAATACTACAAACAATGTAATTTAAGCATAAGAAACCAAGATAACATAATAGTATACTAGATTTTATATATATCAATGGAAAAAAAGAAAAAAAAAACCCCCAAAAAAAAACCCACCGTGCAACTAACTAAAAGCAAAGCAAAGCAATGGGCTAACTTGAAACCAAACAGAGTTAAACTTAAAATCACGTCCTCAATCCCGACCTCCATTAAAACAGTAAAAAAAAACAAGAAGGGTAAATATTACATTAAATGAAAATATCAAATAAAAGGTCCCCAAATCTGTTCAAATTTAAATGAAGAATCATAAAGGTTACTTCTAATTTTCTCCAGATTCAAACATAAAATCGTCTGAGAAAACCAAAAAAAGGTAGTTGGAGCATTAAGCTCTTTCCAATGTTGTAAAATACATCTTTTCGCCATTAAAGTAAGAAATGCAATCATTCTACGGGCTGAAGGGGAAAGATTACTAGAAATTTTAGGTAGTCCAAAGATAGCAGTAATAGGGTGAGGAGAGATATCTATATTTAATACCTTAGAAATAATATTGAAAATATCTCTCCAAAAAGTTTCCAAAGTAGGGCAAGACCAAAACATATGAGTTAAAGAGGCTATCTGCCCCGAACATCTATCACAGAAAGGATTAATATGCGAGTAAAAACGCGCTAACTTATCTTTGGACATATGTGCTCTATGAACCACTTTAAATTGAATTAGGGAATGTTTAGCACAAATAGAGGAAGTATTAACTAATTGTAAAATCTGCCCCCAATCATCCACAGAAATGGTAAGCCCCAATTCCTGTTCCCAATCTACCCTAATCTTATCAAATGGAGCTTTCCTAAGTTTCATAATAATATTATAAATCATAGCCGATGCACCTTTCTGACATGGATTAAGGTTAATTATCGAATCTAAAATATATATAGGAGGAAGCATTGGAAAGGAAGAAAGTATAGTACTTAGGAAATTTCTAACTTGTAAATATCTAAAAAAATGTATTCTTGATAAGTTATATTTATTAGATAATTGTTCAAAAGACATAAGGGAACCATCTAAAAATAAATCCAAAAACCGTAAAATACCCTTAGTCTTCCAAGTTTGAAAAGCGCGATCCGTAAAAGAGGGAGGAAAAAATATGTTACCTAAAATAGGAATCGCTAACCCGAATTGATTAAGATCAAAAAATTTTCTGAATTGAAACCAAATACGCAAAGCATATTTAACAATCGGGTTAGAGACCTGCTTAAGGCGTTTCGAATCAAAAGGAAGAGATGAACCTAAAATAGAACCAAGTGTATAACCCTGAACAGATTGTAATTCCAATGCTACCCATTTAGGAATAGATAGTATGTCCCGGTCAAGTAACCAAAATTTCATATGTCGAATATTAATAGCCCAATAATAAAATCTAAAGTTAGGTAATGCTAAACCTCCATCTCTCTTAGCTTTCTGTAAATGTATTTTACCCAGTCTCGGATTCTTATTCTGCCAAATAAATGAAGAAATTTTAGAGTCGACTTTATCAAAAAAAGATTTAGGAACAAAAATTGGTAATGCCTGAAACACATATAAAAATTTTGGCAAAAAAAACATCTTAACTGCATTAATACGACCAATCAAAGTTAAATATAAGGGAAACCATTTAGATGAAAGTTGAGTAATATGGTCTATTAATGGTAAAAAGTTAGTCTTAAATAAATCTTTATGTTTACAAGTAATTTTAATCCCAAGATATGAAAGATAATTATTAATCAATTTAAATGGAAATTTATAATATAAGGGAAGATGTTTATTAATCGGAAAAAGTTCACTCTTACTAAGATTTAATTTATAACCTGAGAAAAGACCAAATTGTGCTAATAACTCTAAAACAGCAGGAATAGATCTCTCAGGATTAGAAATATATAAAAGTAAATCATCAGCATAGAGTGATAATTTATGGGACTTTAATCCCCGAGTTATCCCAGTAATATTTGAAGATTCTCGAATAGCAATTGCAAGAGGTTCTAATGCAATATCAAATAATAGGGGACTAAGAGGACAGCCTTGTCGAGTACCACGAAAGAGAGGAAAAAAAGGTGAGTTTAAAGAGTTAGTACGAACCGAGGCTACAGGGGAGTGATATAACAGTTTAATCCAGGATATAAATTTCAAGCTAAAATTAAACATTTCAAGCACCTTAAATAAATAAGGCCATTCTACTCTATCAAAAGCTTTCTCGGCATCTAAAGAAATAACACACTCAGGAACATTTGGTGAGGGAGTATAAACGATATTTAACAATGTACGAATATTATAAAAAGAGTAACGACCTTTAATAAAACCCGTTTGGTCTTCCGAAATAATAGAAGGAAGTACTTTTTCTAGTCTATTTGCTAATAACTTAGAAAAAACTTTAGAATCAACATTTAATAAAGATATTGGTCTATAAGATGCACATTGAGCAGGGTCTTTATCCTTCTTTAGTATTAAAGAAATTGATGCTCTATTAAAAGATTCCGGAAGTTTACCAAGTTTCAAAGAAGCCTCAAAAACTTTATAGAGCCAAGGAATCAATAAAGAGGCAAAACATTTATAAAATTCAACGGTAAACCCATCAGGGCCAGGAGCTTTCCCCAGATTCATAGAAAAAATAACATTCTTAATCTCATCCATTGTAATGGAAGTATCTAATAAAGAAGACATATCCTGTGAAATCTGAGGGAAGTCTAACTTATCTAAAAAATCATTCATATATTTAGAATCTCGAGGAGACTCTGATTGATATAAAGAAGAATAAAAATCACAAAAGGTTTGATTAATCCCCACATGATCCAATATCAATCGATCATTTTGGTTATAAATCTGATTAATTTGAGATTTAACATAATTAGATTTCAATTGATTAGCCAGCAGCTTCCCAATTTTATCACTGTGAACATAAAAATCACTTCTTGTTTTCTTTAATTGGTTTACAATCGAGGACGAGAGTAGTAAACTGTGTTCCATTTGAAGTTCAGTTCTTTGTTTGTATAGCTCCTCAGAAGGAGCCATAACATATTTCTTATCAATTTCTTTAATCTTGTCCACGATTGCCATCTCCTCCTGCTTCTGTTTCTTCCTCAAAGCAACGGAATACGAAATAATCTGACCCCGAATATAGGCTTTAAAAGTGTCCCAAAGAGTGTTAACCGAAATATCTTCTGTATGGTTAATTGTAAAAAAAAGCTCAATCTGTTCATTCATAAAATTAACAAAGTCCGAGTCCTGAAGCAACAGCGAATTAAAACGCCATTGTCTATTGTTTGGTATATTGGCCATAATTTTAATAGAAAGCTTAAGTGGAGCATGATCCGAAATGGTTATAGAATCATAATCACATTTAATCACTGAAGGAATGAGACGAGAATCAATAAAAAAATAATCAATTCTTGAATAGGAATGATGAACATGTGAAAAAAAGGAAAAATCTTTTTCCTGAGGATGCAGAAAACGCCAAATGTCCGTCGACCCAGAATCAGAAAGGAAAAAATTAATCAAATTTGCAGATTTATTAGGTAAAGTCCGTAAAGGAGCCGAACGGTCCAAAGCTGGAGATAAACAGGTATTAAGATCTCCGCCCCAAATCAATGAAAACTCGTTCAAATTAGGAAACTGATCAAACAGTGATTTATAAAATTCCGGACAATCCATATTAGGAGCATAAACATTAACCAAAACTACTTTTTTATTAAATAGTAAACCACTAACCAATAAAAATCTACCATTCGGATCAGAAACTTCAATCACCTTCCTGAAGTTCAAGACCGCTGCTGCGGACTTTGATTACACCCAGTACAAGACATTCCTACAACCATCCATTAAAATGTCACTTTGCTACATTGGTTTTATAAATTCATAGAGTCATAGAACACTACAGCACAGAAACAAGCCCATCAGCCCATCTAGTCCTTGCCTACCTGGTCTTCTGCCCAGTTCTATCGATCCGCACTTGGACCTCAGCCCTATATACTACACCCTTCCATGTACTTATCCAAATTTCTCATAAATTTTGAAAATGAATCCTCATCCACTACTTCTGCTCGCTGCTCATTCCACACTCGCATCACCTTCTGAATGATGAAGATCCCCCTCAGGTGACCCTTAACTATTTCACCTTTCACCCCTAACCTATGACCTCTAGTTCTACTTTCGCCCAACCTCAGTGGAAAAAGCCTGCTTGCATTTACCCTATCTATAACCCTCACCATTTTGTACACCTTTATCAAAGCTCCTACAAATTTTCCTATACTCCTGGAAATAAAGTCATTAAGACCATAAGATATACAAGGAGAATTAGGTCATTTTGCCCATCGAACCTGCTCTGCCATTTCATCATAGCTGATCCAACTTCCCTCTCAGCCCCAATCTCCTACCTTCTCCCCGTATCCCTTCATACCCTGACCAATCAAGAATCTATTAACCTCTATCTTAAATGTACATAAAGGCTTGGCCTCCACAGCTACTTGTGACAAATAATTCCACAGAGTCACCACTCTCTGGCTAAAGAAATCCCTCTCACATCCGTTTGAAAAGGACGCCCTCTATTCTGAGGTTGTGTCCTCTGGGGTCTTAGACTCTCCCATCATAGGAAACATCCTCTTCACATTCACTCTGTCAAGGCCTTTCACCATTCAATAGGTTTCAATGAGGTCACCCCTCATTCTTCTGAATTCTAGTGGATACAGGCCCAGAGCCATCAGACATTCTTATATGACAACATATTCAATTCTGGAATCAGTTATAAAGTCACAACACTACATCTTTTCTTTTATGTTCTAGTCCTCTTGAAATGAATGCTAACATTGCATTTGCCTTCCTCACCACAGACTCAACCTGAAAATTAACCTTAAAGGAATCCTGCACAAGGACTCCCAGGTCCCTTTCAACCTCAGATTTTGTATTTTCTCTCCATTTAGAAAATAGTCAACTCTTTCATTTCTTCCACCAACATGCAATATCATACACTTCCTGACACTGTATTTCATCTGCCATTTCTTTGCCCATTCTCCTAATCTGTCTAAGTCCTTCTGTCGCCTCTCTACTTCCTCAAAACTACCGGCTCTTCTACCTATCTTCATATCGTCTACAATCTTTGGCAAGAAAGCCACCAATTCCATCATCCAAATCATTGACATGTAACCATAAAAAGAATCGGACCCAGCACAGACTCTTGTGGAACACCACTAGTCACTGGCAGCCATCCAGAAAAGTCTCTAATTTATTCCCCCTCTTTGCCTCCTGCCAATCCATGCTAGAATCTTTCTTGTAATTCCAGGGGCTCATGGGTTCTTACAGTCTCATGTGTAGCACCTTGTTAAAGGCCTTCTGAATATCCAAGTGCACAACATCAACCAATTCTCCTTTGTCCAAACTGCTTGTTGTTACTTCAGAAAATTCCAACAGATTTTTCGGGCAAGATTTTGAGAAACCAATGCTGACTATGGCCTATTTTATCACGTGCCACCAAGAACACTGAGACCTCGTCCTTGACAATTATCTCCAACATCTTCCCAACCACTGAGGTCACACTAATTGGTCTATAGTTTCCTTTCTTCTGCTTCTCTGCTTCTTGAAGAGTAGAGTGACATTTTCATTTTTCCAGACTTCTGGAATCATTCAAGAATCTAGTAATTCTTGAAAAATCATTACTAATGCCTCCACAAACTCTTCAGCCATCTCTTTCAGAACTTGGGGTGTACACCATCTAGTCCAGGCAACTTACCTACCTTTGGACTTTGTAGTTTCCCAAGAACCTTCTCTCTAGTAATAGTAATTAACACTCTTCTTGATCGCTGACACCTGGAACTTCCACCATACTGCTAGTGCCTTCCACAGTGAAGACTGATGCAAAATACTTATTCAGTTCATCCGCCATTTCCTTGTCCGTCATTACTCCCTCTCCAGAATCATTTTCTTATATACACTCTTGCCTCTCTTTATCATCTGAATAATAACTGAATAATGTATCTGAATAAACTTTCTTTTTATATTACTGGCTAACTTACTTTCGTATTCCATCTTTACCTTCTTAAGGACTTTCCTCGTTGCCTTCTATTGGTTTTCAAAAGCTTCCCATTCCTCTAACTTCCCATTAATTTTAGCTCTATTATATGCCCTCTCTTTGGTTTTTATGTTGGCTTTGACTTATCTTGTTAGCCAAAGTTGAGTCATCGTTCCTTAAGAATATATTGTTTTCTCTTTGTGATGTATATATCCTGTGCCTTTCCGCTGCTCTACCGTCATCCTTGCCAGTGTTCTTTTCCAATCATTTCTGGCCAACTCCTCTCTCATGCCTCTGCAATTCCCTTTGCTCCATTTTAGTAGTGATACATCTGATGTTAGCTTTTCCTTCTCAAATTTCACAGTGAATTCGATTATATTATGATCACTTGCCCCTAAGAGTTCTTTCACCTTAAGGTCTCTAAACAATTCTGGTTCATTGCACAACATCCAATCCAGAAGAGCTGATCCCCTAGTGGGCTCATCCACAAGCTGCTCTAAAAAGCCATCTCGTTGGCACTCTAGAAATTCCCCCTCTTTGGATCCAGCACCAACCTTAGTTTTCTAATCTACCTGCATATCGAAATCCTCCATGACTATCGTAACATTATCGTTTTGGCATGCATTTTCTGTATCTCATTATAATTTGTAGGCCACATCCATACTACAGTTTGGGGGTCTGTATACAGCTCCCATCAGGGTCTTTTTACCCTTGCAGGTCCTTAGCTCTATCCACAATGATTCACCAACTTCTTTCTAATAATTTGATTTCATTTTTTACCAACAGAGCAACACCAACCCCTCTGCCTTCCTGCCTGTCCTTTCAACACACTGTGTATCCTTGGATATTAAGCTCTCCGCTATAATCTTCTTTCAGCCACGATTCAGTAACACCTACAACATCATACCTGCCAATCTGCAACTGTGCTGCATGTTCATCGACCTTTTTCTGTATACTGAGCACATTCAAACATAACACCTTCAGTTCTGTATTCTCCCTTTTTGATTTTGTCCGCCTTTTAAATTGCAACTCATCCTGTTGACTGCAATTTTGCCCTACCAACAGCCTATCTTCAGTACACATTATCTCTATTCGTAAACCAACTACCTCGTCTTCGGCACTATCATCCACCTTTCCTACGATACTTCCTGCATTGAAACATACGCTGCTCAGAACACTAGGCCCACCAAGCTCAACCTTTTGATTCCTCTCCACTAAATGTTCTGGCGCTCTGCTTCTCATCACCCTGCAACTGCAGTTTAAACCCCGCCATGTCACATTAACAAACCTTCCCAGTAGGATATTAGTCCCCCTCCTGTTCAGGTGCAAACCATCCCTTCTGTACAGGTCCCACTTTCCCTGGAAGAGAGCTCAATGATTCAAAAATCTTATACCCTCCCTCCAATATCAACTCCTCAGCCAGGTATAAGCCTCCTAGTTCTGGCCTCACTAGCACATGGCACAGGTAGCAATCCAGAGATCACAACCCTGGAGCTCCTGCCCTTTAACTGAGGACCTAACTCCCTGAACTCTCTGTGCAGATCCTTGCCACTTGTCCTACCCATGTCATTGGTAGCTACATGGACCACAACTTCTGGCTGTTCACCTCCCACTTAAGAATGCTGAGGACTCGATCCAAGATATCCTGGACCCTGGCACCCAGGAGGCAACATACTATCCGGGAATCTTGTTCTTGCTCACAGAACCCCTTGTCTGTTTCCCAATGAATCCTATATCACCTCAGCGTACCTCTTCTCCCCCGTTCCCTTCTGAGTTACAGAGGCAGACTCAGTGCCAGAGACCTGACCACTGTGACTTTCCTCTGTTAGGTCAATCCCCCCCAACGGTATCCAAAGGTGGCAGAAGTTCTCAGGAGGCTCCATAGACCCTCCTGCTCCCATGTACCAAACTCATTAATGTACACGCAACAGACACAAAATGCTGGAGGAACTCCACAGGCCAGGCAGCATCTATGGAAACGAGTACAGTCGCCACTTTGGGCCAAGACCCTTCGGCAGGACTGGAATTAGGAGCCTTAATGCGTGGGTTTCGGCCCAAAACATCAGCTGTACTCTTTTCCATAGATGCTGCCTGGCCTGCTGAGTTCGTCCAGCATTTTGCATGTGCCGCTTGGATTTCCAGCATCCGCAGATTTTCTCTTGTTTGTCATTAATGTACACCCATTAATCTTAGCACCGTGCTCAACTCAAAGGGTGGAAGGGACCTCATGGGAGACCTCTTTTCTCTTGGCACAAGCCTCCTGTGTACCTCTGATTGTCTAGGATCCAAATAGGACTCAGTACTATTGCTATTGGGAGGTGGGGTAGAGATACATCTCTACCAAAGGAGGTGTAAGGCGATCCTGCCCTCCACTAACAGGCAGATCACCCTTAGGCAAGGTGTAGCACCTGATTACCCCAGCGATCAGGGTTACGTGAAGCCATGGGAGCAGGTGGCGGATGGTTATATGAGCAACTGGTGCATATCACAAGTCCTGGTAATGTGACAACTGACACCAGGTAGACAATCTCTGAAGAGTGTTGATAATGGCTGGGATCACCCGTCTTGTAAAGACACTGCCCAGAAGAGAGCAATGGCAAACCACTTCTGTAGAAAAAATTCCCAAGAACGATCATGGTCGTAGAAAGACATGATTGCCCATGTCAGACAACACAGCACATAACGAATGAATGAATTACGATTAAACTTGCATAATAGAACAAAGTACAATACAGCACAGGAAAAGGCCCTTCCACCTGTGATGTCTACGCTGAACATGACGCGAAACTGATCTAAATCTTCTCCGCCTGCACAAGGTCCATATCCCTCCATTCCCTGTCCAATCATGTGCCTATCTAAAAGTCTCTTAAACACCTCTGATTCCACCACCACTGCTATCTGTATAAAAACCCTGCCTCACACATCTTCTTGAGACTTTCTCCCTCTCACCTTAAATATATGTCCTCTAGTATTTGATATTTCCACCCCAAGGAAAAAGACATCTATGCCTCTCAAAATATTATAAACTTGTATCAGGTCTCCCCTGAGTCTCCGACACTCCAGAGAAAACAACCCCAGTATGTCAAACCTCTCCTTATAGTTCATGCCTCTAATCCAGGCGGCATCTTGTACACCTCTTCTCTGCCCTGTCCTCCAAACCCTTCCTGCAACGGGACAGCCAGAACTGCACACAATAATGCTAGTGCAGCCTAATTCAAGTTCTATAAAGTTGTAATATGCCTTCCTGACTCTTATATTCAATGCCCCAACCAGGGAGAGCAAGCATGCTAAATGCCTTTTTTCAAACTCAATCTAACAAGCGAGATGCTTCCATGGGAGGTTGGAGTATGTGGCACATAAGCTGGTGTAAAAAGAATTCATCTAGTTTGACTTACATCATATCCGTTGTTGCGAATCCCTCGACGTGACTTCTCCCTGGTGACTAGCAGGTCCATCTCAGTCCCTCCCGGACTCGGGCTGTTCAGAGACTGCCTACTCCTGTACACTGTATTCTTCACCTGGGATTGCCTACGCAGGTTCCCCAATCATTCCAAAAAACAAAGAATTAGAGTCACGGTGTCATACAGCAAGGAAACAGACTCTTCAACACAACTGGTCTATGCCAGACAAGTCACCCATCCAAGCTGCTCCCTTTTGACTGCATTTGGCACATATCCCTCTTCACCTTTCCTATCCATGCACCTGTCCAAATGCCTTTTAACAAAATTAAAATCAGAGCAGAATAAACACAGGAGGGATGTTGTTATCTGGAATGAAGAATCACTTGCAACTGGTTTCTGCATGTCAGCGACTATACTTCATGAGGAGTTTGAGGGGATTTGATGTGTCACCAAAGACTCCACCCAGTTTCTATGGAGGTATGGTGAAGAGCATTCTGACTGGTTGCATCAGAGCCTGGTTGGGAAGTTCTAATGCAGAAGATGGAAAGAGGCTGCAGAGGGTTATAGATTCAGCCAGTTCCATCTGGCCACAATCCTGCCCAACATCAACAATATCTTCCAGAGTTAGTGCCTCAGGAAGCTGGCATCCATCATTAAGGTGCCTCACCACCTAGGCTATACCTTCTTCTCATTGCTACCATCAGAGAGGAGAAACAGAAGCCTGAAAACTCACACTTGCTGATTCTTACCCTCCACCATCTTATTTCTGAATGGTCTTTGAACCCATGAATACGACCTTACTATCTGTCTATTGCACCATTTACTTAGTTTTGTAACATAGTTTATGTCCTGTACGGCTGCCATGAAGCAACAAATTTCACAATGTACGTCAGTGATACTAAACCTGATTCTGATTCCGAGAACTTCAACAAAACATGTTGTGAGTCACGTGCTCACTAGGGATCTGGACAAGGGCTATGTCTAAGCACTGGCATGCTCCTTGCCTCTCTCTTTGGCTTGACAAGTGGGAAGTGTTGCACTTCAGTAGGGCCAACCAGTGAACAGTAGGGCAGTGAGGAGTGCAGTAGAACAAAGGGATCTGGGAATACAGGTCCATAATTCATTGAAAATGGTATCACAGGTTGATAGAGTCATAAAGAAACCTTTTGGCTCGCTGCCTTTCATAAATCAAAGTATTGAGTACGGGAGATGGGATGCTATGTTGAAGTTATATAAGGTGTTGGTGAGGCCTAATTTGGATTATTGTGTCAGTTTTGGTCACCTACCTACAGGAAAGATGTAAATAAGGTTGAAAGAGTACAGAGAAAATTTACAAGGATGTTGTCAGGTCTGGAGGACTTGAGTTATATGGAAAGGTTGAATAGGTTAGGATTTTATTCCTTGGAATGTAGAAGGTTGGGTGATTTGATAGAGATATACAAAATGAGGGATACAGATAAGGTAAATACAAGCAGTCTTTTTCCACTGAGGTTGGGTGGGACTAGAGGTCAAAGGTGAAAAGTTTAAGGGGAACATGACAAGAAACCTCTTCACTCAGAGGTTGGTGTAAGTGTGAAACAAGCTGCCAGCGCATGTGGTGCACACCAGCCCAATTTAAATGTTTAAATGAGATTTGGATTGGTACATGGACGGTAGGGGTATGGAGGGGTATGGGTCCCGGTGTAGGTAGATGGAAGTAGGCAGTTGAAATGGCTCAATATGGACTAGATAGACAGAAAGGCCTGTTTTAGTGTTGTACTTCTCTATCACTCTATGACCCTATGACAAAGAGCAATCCAGAGATCATGTGTTTGGTGGCTCTATTTCTTAAGTTAGGCAGCAATGTAAAGTAGCAGTTTCCCGCTGCTGTCTGTAAGGAGTTTATACATTCTCCCCGTGACTGCATGGGCCTCCTCCCACATTCCGAACACATACAGGTCGGTAGGTTAACTGGTTACATGGGTGTAGCTGGTCATTGTGAATCCATTGGGCCAGAAAGGCTTGTTACTGTTCAGTACCTCTAAATACTAGATAGATAGATAGATAGATAAATATATATTCCCTCAGCAGAACCTCTTTCACAGTCCTGGCCATCTTTAGTGACTACACAGTGGACCTCCAGATCCCTCTCCGTGCAATAGCCAAGCATCAACAATGAAGATCTTGGTTGAATAATTGGCAAAGCAAGGGGAAACAGAGAGGTTTGGAAGGTTGTTGCTTGGGCTGGAGGAAAGTGCAAAGTACAGCTCCAAAGCTTCAGTATGAGAAACACAGCCTAACACACACAGTGCCTAAGACTATTGCACGGTACTGTATTTGTCAATGTGGAGCGGAGAGCAAGTTTGTAAATTTGGTGCGGGCAGATGTTGGGATTGGTGATGATGGAGCACTGCAGGAGGGGTGTGGGACAGGTACAGAGAAGGAGTGCCGGGGTGGGGGGGTGGGTGGCACAGATGCAGACACATTCAGCCCTGAGACACCAGGCAAGGTCATTTAATTCCAAACAATTGGTTTATTGATCATTACAGAATGTCTCTCTGGTGCTTCCTGCTCCCTCCTCTCTCCCTCCCCTTTTCCCAACCGTGATTCCCCTCTCCCTGCCCCCTTCCCACTCTCAGTCTACAATAGAGACCCATATCAGAATTGGGTTTATCATCACTCATATATGTTATGATTTTTTGTGTGGCAGCAGTACAGTGCAATACATAAAATTACCACAGCACTGTGCAAAAGTCTTAGGCACCCTAGCCTCAGGCTTTGGTACAGTACTGTCCTTCCCTTCAGGTATTTGGTTCTTAATCCAACCTGCACAACTCTAATTGCTAATAGCAACACCATGACTGCTTTGCACTACCTTGGACTTTGTATTTTTCTGTTCTAATCGTGCTCTTTCTTGTATAATTTATGTTTACATTGTTCTTGTCAATCTTGTGTCTCCAATCCTATGTGCCAGTTAGTTGGCTGCAAGTAAGTTTTTGTCGTACCTGTGCATATATATACTTCTACATATAACAATAAACTCAACTTTGATTTATATACACTAAACTAATTGAATTGGATTCCAGCAATCTGCTGAGTTCCCCCAGCATTTTTCTGTTGCTCCAGATTCCACCACCTGCACTCTTTTCTCTCTTCTCCGACAGCAGTTAAGTTCAAAATAACTTAAGGTGTGTCTTGGCACAGCTCAAACACCTTCTATAAATTTGCCAATGACAAATTACTGTTGGTAGAATTTCAGATGGTGACGAGGAGGCGTACAGGAGCGAGACAGATCATTGGGTAGAGTGATGTTACAGCAACAACATTGCACTCAGTGTCAGTAAGATCAAGGAATTCATTTTGAACTTCAGGAAGGGGAAGTCGAGGGATCACACTCCAGTCCTCATTGAGGGATCAGCAGTGGAAAGAGTGAACATTTGCAAGTTTCTGGGTGTCAACACCTCTGAGAATCTATCCTGGACCCAATATTTTGATGCAATTACACAACAGTAGCTATATTTTATTAGGAGCTTGAGGAGAATCAGTGTGTCACCACAGACACTCTCAATTTCTACGTGCAGAGCACTTAAGCTGATCGCATCACCATCCGGTATGGAGGGGCCACTGCACGGGATCAGAAAAAGCTGCAGAAAGTTATAAACTCTGCCGGCTCCATCATGGGCACTAAAGATATTTGTGCCCAGCATCTAGAATATTTTCAAAAGGTGATTCTTCAAAAAGGCAACATCATTAAGGACCCCCATCACTCAGTACGTGCCCTCTTCTCATCGCTATCATCAGGGAGCCTCAACATCTCAGGAGCAGCTCTTCCTTTCTGCCATCTGATTTCTGAATGGATGAATAACCCATGAATACTACATTAGATTTTTTCCCCTCTCTTTTCACACTACTTATTTTAATTAAAAAATAATATATTCATATAAATGAATATATGAAAATTTATATATACTTCTTATTGTAATCTGTTTTTATTTTTATGTATTACAATGTATAACAACAAATTTCATGACATTCAGTATACCAGAGATATTAAACCTGATTCTGATTCTAAGGTCATTAAATTTCCCCGCCCTGGTCCCGGATTCCTCATCTTCCACTGTCCTCACCTGTTTCGGGCTTCGGAGTACGTGGATGATGCCCGTATCTCGGTCTCCAAGGCGCGACTGACTTCCATCTGCCCCTTCTCGTAGACTTTCCTCTGCTGCTCCAGGCTGGGCTGACCATTCTCCACCTCGGGGAAGTCGTAATAGCCTTTCCTCTTCGCCTTCAGGCGGAGCTTGTTCCGATAGTGCTCAATGTCCGATTTCTGCTTTAGTGCTTTGTTCACCTAGCGAGGACAGAAACGAAGAGAGAATCTCAGAACCAGTCAGGTTTATTACCACTGTGTATGTCATGAAGCTTGTTGATTTTCGGCAGCAGACCAGTGCAAGACGTAAAAGTTACTCTAAGTAAATTATAATTACTTATAAAAATAAGGGGCTGCACAGAATCGTTGTGGTTAGGGGTAGTAAGTTGTGGGCACGCTACGTTGGTGCCAGAAGTGTGGTGACAGCTACAAGCTGCCCAAGCGTGCTCGGTGATTTGATCTGACAATGGACACAGAATGTTGAATAATAGATAGAAGGTAATAGACCAGAAAGAGGGAACTAGAAGAAGAGAGACCCAGGTGGACACACACCGTGTCTCATACAGGGAATAACAGAAATAAAGACTATGAGACAGGAGGAAAAAAAATCAGTGAAAGGAGACATATACAATAAAAAGGAAACACACATGCACTGAGGCCAGGCCAACACAGCAGAGATGGGGAAAGTAAAGAAAGCTGTTTAATGAGCTTCTTGTTCATAAGGCTTCTTGTCCAATTGTAGTGTTTGTGATTTTACCTGTTTCTATTCCACAGTTTTACTTATTTAGTTATTTAGGGATACAGAGCGGAACAGAACTGTGCAGCGCAATGAACAGCACCCAGCAACCCACAGACTCAACCCCAGCATAATCGCAGGACAATTTACAATAACCAATTAACCTACCAATCGGTACGTCTTTGGACTATGTGAGGAATTCAGAGAACCTGAAGGAAACCCACGTACTTATGGAATGACGTACAAACTTCCTTACAGGGGATGCCGGAATTGAACTCTGAACTCCAACGCCCTGAGTTGTAATAGCATCCTGCTAACCACTACGTTACCACTACATTGGTGCTCTTTGAACCCAACGTGCTTTTTGAGAAGTCTCTTCAGTAAGTTCCAAATAATCTTTTACAATCAAAATCAATCACCTTCCGGGAGTTGGGTTGGAGGAACTCAGCAGGTGTTGGCCATTTGTGGGACTTTTACTGAGAATTATTAAGGTCTAACGACTTTCTATCTAACATCAGTGACAACATTTCAGGCAGTGGAAAGGGCGACCAGTTTCAAGTTTTTGGGTGTTAAGATCTCTGAAGATCTATCCTGGGCCCAACTTACTGATGCAATTACAAAGAAGGCATGACAGTAACTAGATCTCATTAGGAGTTTAAGGAGACTTGGTATGTCACCAAAGACACTTGCAAGTTTCTGTAGATGCACCATGGAGAGCATTCTAGCTAGTTACATCACCGTCTGGTATGGAGGGGTGACTGCTCAGAATTGGAAAAAGCTACAGAAAATTGTAAACTCAGCCAGCTCCATTATGAGCACTAGTGTCCCCAGGATCCAGGACACCTTCAAATCACAATGTCTCATAAAGGGAACATCTGTCATTAAGGACCACCATCACTCAGAACATACCCGCTTCTCATTGCTATCATCAGGGAGGAGGTGCAGGAGTCTGAAGACAGACATTCAATGCTTCAGGAACAGCTTCTTCCCCTCTGCCATCAGATTTCTGAATGGACAATGTATGCTTCTTCACAATTTATTTAATTAATTTGCTCTCTTTTTACACTACATAATTTAATTTAATTTTTAAATATATTTCTCACTATACTTTTTAGTTTTTTATTATTATGTATTGCAATGTACTGCTGCCACAAAACAACAAATTTCACGATGTGTGCCAGAGATATTAAACCTAATTCTGATTCTGAGTATATAGGCAGTACAGAAGTAAAATATATCCTTGCAACATCCCTCAGCAACTGTTCTTTATTGGCTTGTCCATCTGTTGGCTCGTTCATAGCTTTTTAAAATTGGGTTTGATAAATTTGTTAAATCGTAAATAAAGGGGACCCAGTAGATGTAGTGTATTTGGATTTCCAGAAGGCACCTGTTAAGGTGCCACATAAAAGGCTAGTACTTTGAATTCAAGGGTCACGATGTTGTGTTGTAGCTTTATAAAGCACTGGTTATTTCACAACTGGATTTTACATTCAGTTCTAGTCACTCCTTTACAGAAATCTTGATGAACTCCAACCATACCATAGACTTCAGAGGACAATGGATGCAGGAGTTCATCGATGGCCAATGCTTCACTTGGAGCGAAGGGCCCAAGTAATTAGGTAAGAGGGTTAAGATCATGTCCAGGCATGTATAGTATACAGATAATGTGTTGTTGATCCAGGCAAGTGAGGCCTTTGAAGAAAGGTCTTTGAAGAGCACAGCTTTCCTTGGCAGAGCAGGGGACCAGAGACATTCCACGTATGGAGTCAAGATAAGGATGTAACAGAAAGATGCAAGGCACACACACCAACTTTACTAACTTCAAAGTATCATCGATTGTTAGCTTGCAGTTTCTATTGTGAATGACTGCTCATCATGCAAGTACAGAATTTGAACATAGACAGTTTACCAAAGGGTCAATATTTGTAACTGTTGGTCAATTCTGTATAAGGATGGCATTTCTCTGATCAAACTTCAGAACCTGGTGGTGACAGGCATGCACAAGTGTAAATGATGTGGGATTGAGAGACGAGTATGGGTTGTCAGAATCCAGTTAGTTGGCCATGACAGAGGCTTTGGAGAGTGTATGCCCTCCCTACAAGCCACAAGTTTTGATGACAGACATCTCCCTTGGTGGGACTGTGACTCTTTACCTGAGGTGAAGAGAGACTACTGGACTCACCTCCCCATTGACGGCTGCCATCTCTGGGCTCTTCTCCGAGCCGGACTGGGGGTAACCAGGGTGTGCGGTCAGCGGCTTGATGGATAGAAGCTGTACGGACCCCGAGGGTGTGTCGAATGGGTCGTCCGACGTCTTGGAGACGTGTTCGAATAGCGTGGCGTTCTCCTCCTCATCGCTGACGGGGACTGAGGGCCAGCAGATGGCATATGACAGGTCACAATAAAGGAAAAGGCAAATATACGGTCAAAAAGGGTTGAGGCTCTCCAAGAACAATAGAGATCCGCCCTATCCAGTGAAAACAAGCTATTTCTCAATGTCCACATTACCTTACAAAGGCCTAAAGTCAATAAAGTGTATTGGCAAGTTAACATAAAACATAGGACAGGCCCTTTCGCCCACAATATTTATAGTCATAGTCATACTTTATTGATCCCGGGGGAAATTGGTTTTCGTTACAGTTGCACCATAAATAATAAATAGTAATAGAACCATAAATAGTTAAATAGTAATATGTAAATTATGCCAGTAAATTATGAAATAAGTCCAGGACCAGCCTATTGGCTCAGGGTGTCTGACCCTCCAAGGGAGGAGTTGTAAAGTTTGATGGCCACAGGCAGGAATGACTTCCTATAACGTTCAGTGCTGCATCTCAGTGGAATGAGTCTCTGGCTGAATGTACTCCTATGCCCACCCAGTACATTATGTAGTGGATGGGAGACATTGACCAAGATGGCATGTAACTTAAACAGCATCCTCTTTTCAGACACCACCGTCAGAGAGTCCAGTTCCATCCCCACAACATCACTGGCCTTACGGATGAGTTTGTTGATTCTGTTGGTGTCTGCTACCCTCAGCCTGCTGCCCCAGCACACAACAGCAAACATGATAGCACTGGCCACCCCAGACTCGTAGAACATCCTCAGCATCATCCAGCAGATGTTAAAGAACCTCAGTCTCCTCAGGAAATAGAGACGGCTCTGACCCTTCTTGTAGACAGCCTCAGTGTTCTTTGACCAGTCCAGTTTATTGTCAACTCGTATCCCCAGGTATTTGTAATCCTCCACCATGTCCACACTAACCCCCTGGATGGAAACCAGGGTCACCATTACCTTAGCTTTCCTCAGGTCTACCACCACAATCACAAACACCAAACACAATCCCAATTTGTGTTATGCCAAACACAATCCCAATTTAAACTATACATCTGCCTGTATACAGTCTATCCCTCCATTTCCTACCTATTCAAGTGCCTGGCTAAATGCCTTAAACATTAATATTGCACTGGCTTCCACCATTTCCCTTGGCACTGCATTCCAGGCACCCAAAACACACATAAAACTTGCGTCCTTTATCTCCTTTTAATGTTCTCTAATCAGCTTATATCTATGCCCTCTAATATAAAGACAACTCTCCCCTAGGAAAGAAGACTCTCATAATATAACCTCAGGTTGTTTTGAAAATAGAACATGGAACATTACAGCACAATACAGGCCCTTTGACCCATGAAATTGTGCCGACCTTTTAACCCACTCTAAGATCAATCTAACCCTTCCCTCCTACATAGCCCTCCAATTTTCTATCATCTATGTGCCTATCTAAGAGTTTCTTAGATGCCCCTACTGGACGTGCCCCTAATGGACGTGCCTCTATCACCACCCCTAGCAGCACATTCCTCGCACCCACCACTCTCCTGTGTAAAAACTTACCTCTGACATCCCCCCTATACTTTCCTCCAATCACCTTAAAATTATGTTCCCTTGTATTAGTTATTTTCACCCTGGCAAAAATTCTCTAGCTGTTCAGCCAATCTAAGCAATGTGCAAAAGTCTGAGGCAGATAAATATAGCCAGGGTGCCTAAGAATTTTGCATCTGCACCAGACCTTGAGGGGAATGGTCCCACGTTTGAATCCAGTGGCTCCTTGCATGCTTTGCATCCGTGCTGGTTTGAGTGTTCAGCTAGCAACTCGGCCTTGTAAAAAACAGACAAATGCTAAAGAAACGGCAAAGTTGCCGCCCGATGCACCACAAGGTGTGGAAAGGAACAACAACAGATAGTGGGGTTGCCGGGTGGCACCACTGGTCTGGCCGGAAAGGCCAGTTCCACATAGTATCTCCAGGTAAGAAATAAAACTCAAATTGCATCTCAGTGAGATTTTTCTTGGGGTTTTAAAAAATTTTATACAGGTTTAATAGCAGGAGAATGAACCTAGTGTCACAAAGGCTTGAAATGCCAAGGTACTAAAATCCAAAGACTAAGTGCCGGTAAAAGGGATAGTAGGTACAGCCCAGACCATCACAGGTAAAGCCCTCCCCAACGCTGAGCACATCAACATGAAATGTTGTTGTAGGAAAGCAGCATCCATCATCCAGAACCCCCACCACCTAAGACATGTTCTCTTCTTGCTGCTGCTATCAGGAAGGTACAGGAGCCTCAGGCCCCACACCACCAGGTTCAGAAACAGCTATTACCCCTCAACCATCAGGCTCTTGAGCGAAAGGGAATAACTTCACTCAATTTCACTTGCCCCATCACTGAAATGTGCCCACAACCAATGGACTCACTTTCAAGGACTCTTCATCTCAGGTTCTTGGTATTTATTGCTTATTTACTTACTATTATTTCTTTGAACATTTGGTGTAGATTGTTTGACGGCTGGCATGGACACACTTGTGATTCACATCTGTGAGGTCAGTATAAGTTCATGAATCTCAGCTGGCCTCAGCAATGTTTACATCTATCCTCATTCCTTCTGTGAATAAGACTTAGCTGTAGATACCAATGAAAAGCACAGTTTAAGACCATAAGACATAGGAGCAGAATTAGGCCATTTGGCCTACCGAGCCTGCCCTGCCGTTTCATTATATCTGATTTAGTTTTAGTTTTAGTTTTTAGTTTTAGTCATACTTTATTGATCCCAGGGGGAAATTGGTTTTCGTTACAGTTGCACCATAAATAATAAATAGTAATAGAACCATAAATAGTTAAATAGTAATATGTAAATTATGCCAGTAAATTATGAAATAAGTCCAGGACCAGCCTATTGGCTCAGGGTGTCTGACCCTCCAAGGGAGGAGTTGTAAAGTTTGATGGCCACAGGCAGGAATGACTTCCTATGACACTCTGTGTTGCATCTCGGTGGAATGAGTCTCTGGCTGAATGTACTCCTGTGCCCAACCAGTACATTACGTAGTGGATGGGAGACATTGACCAAGATGGCATGTAACTTAGACAGCATCCTCTTTTCAGACACCACCGTCAGAGAGTCCAGTTCCATCCCCACAACATCACTGGCCTTACGAATGAGTTTGTTGATTCTGTTGGTGTCTGCTACTCTCAGCCTGCTGCCCCAGCACACAACAGCAAACATGATAGCACTGGCCACCACAGACTCATAGAACATCCTCAGCATCGTCCGGCAGATGTTAAAGGAGCTCAGTCTCCTCAGGAAGTAGAGACGGCTCTGACCCTTCTTGTAGACAGCCTCAGTGTTCTTTGACCAGTCCAGTTTATTGTCAATTCGTATCCCCAGGTATTTGTAATCCTCCACCATGTCCACACTGACCCCCTGGATGGAAACAGGGGTCACCGGTACCTTAGCTCTCCTCAGGTCTACCACCAGCTCCTTAGTCTTTTTCACATTAAGCTGCAGATAATTCTGCTCACACCATGTGACAAAGTTTCCTACAGTAGCCCTGTACTCGACCTCATCTCCCTTGTTGATGCATCCAGTTATGGCAGAGTCATCCGAAAACTTCTGAAGATGATAAGACTCTGTGCAGTAGTTGAAGTCCGGGGTGTAGATGGTGAAGAGAAAGGGAGACAAGACAGTCCCCTGTGGAGCCCCAGTGCTGCTGATCACTCTGTCGGACACACAGTGTTGCCTTTTCCCTCTCAACCCCATTCCTCTGCCTTTTCCCCGCAACCTTTAATGCCCTGACTAATCAAGAAACTATCAACCTCCACTTTAAATATATCCAGTGCCTTAGCCTCCACTGCCATCTGATTCAGCACCCCCCGGTTAAATAATGTTCTAACTCTGTAGAATTCAGAGAGATTCACTGCATTCAGTGTAAAACTGACACCATAATTTCCCATTTTATCTCAGCAGCGAGCACTTTGACACGTTCCTGCTGTTGACTTGTCTCATCAATGGCACTCCAATCCAAAAGGTAATGAATAATGCCAAATCTATATTGACCGCCTGTCACATTGACATTCCAAGTCATTTCATCAACCTCCTTAACTACAAAAAGCTCTCTCCCTTCGAACATCATGCTACTGTTCAAATTTAAACAAGGATTGGACAAATGTTATGGTGCGCGTGCAGAAAATTGATCAATAGTCACAGAAACATGCCCTTTGGCTCATCTAGTCCATGACGAAATGTAAATTGCCCAGTCACTTCAACCCTCGCCAGGACTATCTCATCCGTGATCTTATCTACATTTCTCTCAAATGTTGCAACTGAACCCGAATCCACCACTTCTGCAAGCAGCTTGCTGCACACTCTCACGACTCTCTGAGTGAAGGAGTTCCCCCTCAGGTTCCCATTGAACATTTCACCTTGCAACCTTAGCCCATGACCTTTGGTTCTAGTTTCACCCATAATTTTACATACCTCTATCAAATCTCCCCTCATTCTTCTGTGCTCTAAGGAATAAATTTCTAACCTACTCAACCTTCCCCAATAACTCAGGTCAAGTCCTGGCAACATCCTTGTAAATTTTCTCTGCAATCTTTCAAGGTTTTTGATATCTTTCCTGTAGGTACCATACTGTGCAGAAGTCTTAGGCACCTATATATGTCTAAGACTTTTGCACAGTGCTATGGTAATTTTACGTATTGCACCATACTACTGCTGAAAAGAAAAGAGATTTTATGACATACAGTATGTGAGTGATGATAAACCTGATTCTGATATGGGTCACTATGGGGGACTGAGAGTGGGAAGGGAGCAGGGAGAGGGGAATCATGGTTGGGAAAAGGAAAAGGGAGAGGGAGGGAGTGGGAAGCACCAGAGAGACGTTCTGTAGTGATAAATAAACCAATTCTTTGGAATCAAATAACCTTGCCTGGTGTCTCAGGGTTGAGTGTGTTTGCACCCGTGCCACCCCCTGCCCCTGGTACTCGTTCTCTGCCATCTGCCCCACACCCCTCCCGCAGTGCCCCACCCTCATCACTCCCAACATCCATTGCTCCCACCAGACATCCACTCCACATTGATAAATATAGTACTGTGCAAAGTTCTTAGGTACCTAGCTATATATATGCGCCCAAGAATTTTGCACAGTACTGTAGGTGGCTAGAACTGCTCACAAAACTCCAAATTAGGCCTCAGCAACATAACATTTTGTCTTCTGTTGTCTGGGAACGGGTCATCACTGATAAAGGCAGCCTATATTACCCAATCCCCCATCTGCCTTGAGAAGGAGGGGGTGAGCCACTGCAGTCCATCTAGAGGTGTTGGAGAAGCAGTTCCAAGCATGCTGACAAGGAAGGAAGGAGCAGTGATGTACTTCCAAAGCAAGGTGGAGGGAAACTCGCAGGGAGTAGGAAATCTTCTGCTGCCCTTGTTTTTAGCAGAGGAGGTGCTGGACAGTAACAGGCCCATCTGGCCCAATTACACCCACGTGACCAATTAACCCGTACGTCTTTGGACTGTGAGAGGAAACTGAGGCACCCGCAGGAAACACAAGGTGAGTGTACAAACTCCTTACAGACAGCAATGGAATAACCTTGTTATTCCCTCTTTTTGCACTTTCATAATCGAGAGTAATTTTATACTTCCAAATCTCTTACTATCTCTTTTTTCCGTTAGTCCTGACGAAGGGCCTCGACCCGAAGCGTCGACTGTACTTCTTCCTATAGATGCTACCTGGCCTGCTGCATTCCACCAGCATTTTGTGTGTGTTGCTTGAACTTCCAGCATTCGCAGATTTTCTCGTGTTTGTAATTTTATACCTGCGCTGAACTGCTGCCACAAAACAACAAATTTCACATCCGATAAGCCAGTGATAATAAACAGATGCCACATTGGCATAGAGGTTAGCGCAACACTATTACAGCTGGGGGTGGTCTGGAATTCTGAATTCTGTTCCAGTGCCATACATAAGGAGTTTGTACATCCTCCCCGTGAAGACTACGACATACTGTAGGAGCACAATTAGGCCATTCAGACTGGTTAAAGCAATTGCTCCTCATCTCTGTTCTAAATGGTCATCCCTCTATTCCAAGGTTGTGCCTCTGGTCTGAGACTCCCCCACTATAGGAAACATCCTCTCCACATCCACTCTGTCTAGACCTTTCAATATTTTGTAGCTTTAACTGAGATCCCTCCTCATTCTTCTAAATTTCAGTGAGTACAGGCCCAGAGCCATTAAACACACCTCATACATTAACATTTTCTTTCCTGAAATCATTCTCGTGAACCTCCTCAGGACCCTCTCCAATGCCAGCACATAGAGACAGGGCCCAAACTGCTCACAATACTTCAAGTGCGCTCTGACCAATACCTCATAAAGCCTCAGCTTTATTCCTTGGTCTGTAGGAGACCGAGGGGTGACTTTATAGAAGTGTACAATATCAGAGGGGGTATAGATAGGATAAACGCACACAGTATTTTTTCCCGAAGGAAGAGGAACTAAAAACTAGGGAGCATAGACCCAGTGTGTGAGAGGAAAAGATTTAAAAGAGATCTGACAGGCAGCTTCACACAGAAGGTGTTGTGCCAATAGATTGAGCTGCCAGACGAAGTGGTAGAGGTGGGTACAATTATAACACTTATGAGGCAGAGAGTGGTAGGGTGGAGATTATGCCTCTACTTAAGGGAGGTGTAAGGAGTTCCTTCTCTCTGCTAGCTTGCAGGTCACCAATGGGCAAGGTGTAGCACCTGCTTAGTGCCCCACCCCAATCAGGTCACCTGAAGCCATGGCAGCAGATAGTGGATGGTCGTATGAACAGTTGGTGCATATCACAAGCCCTGGTTATGCGACCACTGACGGCAATCTCTGAAGAGTATTGATAATGGCTGGGGTCACCCGTCTTGTAAAGACACTGCCCAGAAGGCGGCAATAGCAAATCAATTCTGGAGAAATATTTGCCAGGGACAATCATGGTCAAAGACCGTGATCGCCCACGTCTTATTATGCAGCACAATGGTAATGATGAGGCATATGGACATACGTTTATAGGGGAAGGTTTACGGAATGAACGTGGGTAAATGGGACTAACTTGCTGAGCACTGTGGTCAACATGGGTGAGTCAGGCCGAAGGGCCGATGTCCGTGGCCTGCAGTCATTGGGCTCCCAGACCGGTTTCACTTTCCTCAGCACTGAACGGTCTCCGTAACCTGTAGACTCACTTTCAGGGACTCGGCAGCTCACGCTCCATGTGTTACTTGTTTATTAGTTTTATTATTTGCACGCTTTGTTCTCTTTTGCACACTGGAAGTTTGTTATTCTTTGTTATGTGTGTGTTTTTTTGTGGATTCTGTTGCATTCCTTTCTGGTGCCTGTAAGAAAATGAATCTCAAGGTTGTGTGTGGTATACGAGGCCTTAAATGGTTGGGGTTAACCATGGATGTTGTGTCCTAGCTGTCCATGTAGATGCAAGCCAGGGCAGTTTGATATGGAGAGAAAGCTGTGGCACTTGCAGTAGGCTTACCTTCTCCAAGCAGCTGATGGATCCAATGGAACTGCAGAGACTGATACAGTTTGGCACCAGCAGCGTTGCAGGAGTTGCCAGTTGGCACTGAACTCAACGTAGGACTGCCTTAGAGACTCCAGATCTGGATTTTTCCTTGTGGTTTACTCTGAAACCTTCCCCATGAGTAGGTATAGCCACAAGGCAGTAAAGGCTTGATATCAGTTTTCCTTCTCCTAGATCAGCTGCCCCCCACAGCTGAAAATCCCCATCTACCCAAAGCAATTGGTGTTAAGGTGCCAGTAACCCACTTTCGCCCCTTCACCTGCTGGTAGAAACAGTTCCACTAGGCTTAGTAGCCAAGCCACACGTAAAGGCCAGGAGCTGGACTTGGTTGTTTGAGACTCATGGTATTTATAACACAGTGCCTCGTAGGACTTCTTGAGCTAATCTACAAAACATTGTGCACCACATCAAATCAAAAGGAACATTCCAAAACCTGTCAATGCTTTTCTAAAAATTAAAAACCAGTATTGTAAGGCTGAAAAAGTATTCATTCCCTTTGTAATTATTATGCTAACTTTCCTGCAGTGCAATACAGTGTATTACCTTACCAAATCACCCAGTTTGTGATGTAAAGATGGTTCATACTTTGTTGGACAATGCATGGAACCCCTTCACTGCATCCTGAGAACTGCCCTATTCCCTTCAAACTTTGACCTCGACAGGAGCATTAACCATAAGACCATAAGACATAGGAGCAGAAATAGGCCATTCTGCCTAATGAGTTCTGACACTTCATCATGTCTGATTTACTATCCCACTCAACCCCATTTTGTTACCTTCCCCGGTAACATTTGATGCCCTTACTAATCATGAGCTATCAGCCTTCACTTTAAACACACCTAATGAATTCCACAGAATCACCATTCTCTGGCTAAAGAAATTCCTCCTAATTTCTGTTCTAAAGGGATGTCCTTTTACCTGAGGCTGTGCCCTTTGGTCGTAGACTCACCCACTATAAGATCTCTTCCTTCCACATCCACACTTTCTAAACCTTTTAATTTAAGACCATATAACCGTAAGATACAGGAGCAAAACTAGGCCACTTAGCCCATCAGATCTGCTCCATCATTTCAACATGGCAGATCCATTTCCCTCTCAGCCCCAATCTCCTGCCTTCACTCCATATCCCTTCAATTGGTTTCAGAGACATCTCCTCTCATTCTTCTAAACTACAGCATGTACGGGCTCAAGGACATTAAACGTTCCACGTACATTGACCTTTTCATTCCTGGAATCATTCTCATGAACCTCCTCTGGACCCTCTCCAATGCCAGCACATCCTTTCTTAGATATGAGGCCTAGAGCAACCCACAATACTCCAAGTGCAGACTAACCAATACTCAGCATTACATCTCTGCTCTTATATTCTAGTCTTCTCAAAATGAGTACTAACATGTATTTGCCTTCTTTATCACCGACTCAACCTGCAGGTTAGCCATTAGGGAATCAGCATACAAGTTTGGTTGAGTGCTGAGCCACGTGAGAAAGCATCAAGAAATCATACAAAGGAGAAGTCCTGTAACCCCAGGAGGTACAGTACCAGGTTCTAATTTAAGTAAACAGAACTCCAAGAAAAGAAAGATTAGCGCGAAATAGGTCACTGTTGGCATCAAATTGACTTTCAATAGATTATAGCTTCCTGCGTTCTGTTAACCCTTTATTTACTTTGATCAGTGTATTTTAGCATTTCCGGCATCTTTAGGGTGTCACAGCAGTGTAGTGGTTAGCGTAACCAGATTAGCGTGACAGCAATCACCAAACTGGTTTTGATTCTTGCCATTGTCAATAAGGTGTTCGAGTGTTCTCCCCATGACCCGCATGGATTTCCTCCAGATGCTCTGGTTTCCTCTCACAACTCCCTGACCTTCATTATAGCCCTGGAGAGGGATAGGAACAGGCGGTATTTAATTGGGGGAAGGCAAGTTATGATGCTATTAGGCAGGAGCTTGGGATCGTAAATTAGGAACAGATGTACTTGGGGAAATGCACAGCAGGATAGTGGAGGTTGTTTAGGGAGCATTTACATGGTGTCCTGGATAGGTTTGTCCTATTGAGGCAGGGAAAGGAAGATAGGGTAAAAGAATGAAGATAGACAAGACATGTGGAACATCAAGTGGAAGAAAGAAGCTTACTTAAATTTTAGGAAACAAGGATCAGACAGGGCTCCAGAGGGTTACAAGGTAGCCATGAAAGAGCTTAAGAATGGACTTAGGAGAGTTAGAAGGGGTCATGAGAAACATATGCCTGGATTTGGAGGAGGTAGGGAAAATCCTTAATGAATATTTTGCCTCTGTATTCACAGAGGGACCTTGACGTTTGTGAGGACAGTGAAAAACAAGCTGATATGCTGGAACATGTCAACATTAAGAAAGAGGATGTGCTGGAACTTTTGACAAACATTAGGACAGATGGCAGAGCAGACTCGATGGGCTGAATGGCCTAATTCTGCTCCTATGTCTTATGGTCTTAAGTGTAATACCCTGGCTAAGAACATGTTTTATTGAATTACTACAATTATGCTGTTGGGTATTTTATTTACTGCAGCTTTTCTGTAAAATGCAGTGTGTTCTGTTAATCAAATTTTACAGTCCAGCATTTTGGTTTTTGTTAGTCATTTGATCCACTTAGGAATGCTGTGTTAGCCACTTGGGTTTGTCTTGATAACATTCTATCCAGTGGTATGCCATGGACATTCGAGAGAGATTGGCAGCATCAAATTTCCAGGAGAACATGGGTTGGTTTTGGGTCTCTTTGCAGGAGCTGGGGGAGAAGTGAGGAGTGGATGAGAGCATAACAGAAGGCACTTGCGGAACCCTGCCGGAAGGACAGACGCCGTTGTAAGAGGCTCTTTGTGCAGACGAATGGTTCCACGGAGGAAGTGCCAACACTTCTGATGTTAGCCAGTTAGCTTGTAACAGACTTCGAAGAAAGTTCAAATTGTGGCTGGCATCTTTCACGCAGAAAATGGGTTCAGCACCTTGAATTAAAAAGTGAACCACCCGACTACCCAGTAATGAGCTCCAACATTTATGTGCACATTATAGACTGGTTTTATGCTGGTATAATTTCTGTTTTCCTGGAGAATGATAACTTTTGCATGGGGCAATATTTATATAGCATTCACCATATCTTTCGATCCCCTAACAGAACATTCTAACTTTTCTGTTTGATTGAACCTGAATCATACTGACCCCAGATATGTGTTGTTTATTGGAGATGGTCATCTCACTGTTACCTATGCATTGCTGAGTCATGTGACTGTTCGTCTGAGATGGCTAACAAGCCTCATTTGTTGACGAGCCACAGTGAGAGGGTTACATAAGCAAATACAGAGATTCTGCAGATGCTGGAAGTCCAGTGTAACAGACAAAATGCTGGAGGAACTCAGCAGGTCAGGCAGCACCTTTAGTCCTGATGGAGGATAAAAAAAGTCAAGGGCCGGACAGAGTACTCCCCAGATCACTAAGGGAAGCAAGGGAAGAGATTGCTGCACCTTCAATGATGATCTTTGCATCTTTGTTTGGTCACAGATGTGGTATTGGATAAATGCATTAGGAGGGAGGAATACTTGTGACAGTACTGCAAGATTTAATTACAGAGGGACGTGCAATTCTCCTGCAAGACACAATGAAATAATACTCCAAAATGCAATGCCTTTGTTACCAAATACAACCCCAACAGCAGCCATAGAATTGGATCTGGGACAGGCACATCCTCAGGACACAAAAAAAACATGCAACCCCGTGTGGAATGGAGGTAGATTCTTGTACCTTTTGCTATACGGTGCTATTGTTCCTGTCGCTATTGAGTGCATCTTTGTTATATTTCTGTACCTTTTTTTTAGGAAAACAGCTAAAAGAAAAATCACTTCCCATCTGAAGAGAAACAGCTTCCATGTGACATCTCTGATTGTTTGTGTGGGAGAGGGTGTGCTCCAAGGGAGTAAGGTACCATTAATAAAACACTTGACTCTCTGCGGTTATATTTTCTTTAACCCTTTGGATATTTCTCATTTTTAAGCACCTCAAAGTCATCAGATTTAAATTCCAGCATGTTTTTATGGAGTGTGAGAGGCTCCAGTCCCTGCTTGAGTATTTGAAGAGGCTGTCCCTCGGGTTCTGGTTGTACTTCAGCCCTGTGCTCCTGATATGCGGGCACCCGGTACAGAAGGAGGTGGGGAGGGGGGAGAGGGTCAATGGGGAATCTACTGGTAGGCTTGCTCCTGGGCCTGGTCATGATGGCCATTCACGGGTTCAGGTGACAGGTAGTCGAGGGCTTTGTCTGAGCCAACTACCTGCCCCTATTCTGGGCTACGTCCGTGCCCGCCCAGGTGTCCTTGGAGAGGGGGCATGCAGTCTCTATGGGAACGGTAGTGTTTTGCATGAATGGTGTCCCCCCAGACAATTGAATGATTTGTAGATGATAGTAACCGTATTCTAATTTGAAATTGTAAATAGCTGTGTAAATCCCTGATCATTGTGCATATCTTGAGAGTGAATAATCTTTTGGAGCTTTTGTAAAAAAAAATCTACTGCCCAATAAGATTATGCTGAATTCTCCAGTTCCAAGTAAACAGCTCTCCCTCAGTCCTCTTTCTCTCTCCTTTTGATCCCAGCTCTTCCTACACCCACCCTAGCTCTCCCTAACATACCCATTCAAATCCATCTGCCCATCACCCTCACACTCCTTCCACTGAAGCCCACTCTCCTCACTGTTACATCTTTCCTCCCCACTTCCCTTATTTGGTTCCACGAGCCATCTTCTTCTCAAATCAGATTTCACCATCTGTAGCCTTTTGCCACCCCGGCTTATCATCT
Organism: Mobula hypostoma; assembly: GCF_963921235.1. Lineage (NCBI taxonomy): Eukaryota > Metazoa > Chordata > Chondrichthyes > Myliobatiformes > Myliobatidae > Mobula > Mobula hypostoma. The sequence continues at coordinate 6,229,682 of NC_086107.1, forward strand.
CCCCGTCTCTGTCACCATTCTCACTCTTCCCTCCTTCATCTGCCTATATGCTCCCAGTCTCAGTCACTATTCCCACTCTCCACTCCAATCTGCCTATCACCATCCTCACCTGGATCCACCCATCACCTCCCAGCCTCGATTGCTATTCCCACTCTCCCCTTTTCCATCCACCCATTAGCTGCCAGCTCTTGCTCCATCTCTTCCCCCTACATCTTTCGACTGGGCTATCTAACATCTACCTTTCAGACCAGACAAAGAATCTTGACCCAGAGTGTTGACCATTGCATTTCCCTCCACAGATGCTGCTTGATCCACAGTTCCTCCAGCAGCTCAGATTTTGTTCAGCTATAGTCATTGTTATCTTACAGATGTGGCTGTTAATTTCTGCACAGCAAATCCCGCAAACAGTCAGGTGATAATGAGAAGATAATCTGTTTATTTAACTAATGTTGGGTGAAGAGTTGGTCCTGCTCAGTGTAGTTAAGTACAGATTTCCCTCCCAGAATAACAATATATAGAATTAAATAAGTAATACAAAAAGAGAACAAATAAGGAAACAAAAATACTGAGGTAGTCTTCATGGGTTCCTTGTCCATTCAGAAATCTGATGGCAGAGAGAAAGAGCTGTTCCTGAATTGGTGAGTGTGTGACTCCAGGCTCCCGTACCTGCTCCTTTGTGATAGCAATGAGAAGAGGGCATGACCTAGGTGATGGGGGTCCTAAATGACAGATGCAATCTTTTTCAAGCATCAACTTTTGAAGATGTAAGGAGGAAGTGGAATAGATTCACTATATTTAAGAGACATTTAGACCAGCGGTTCCAAACTATTTTTATGCCTTGGACCAATACCATTAAGCAAGGGGTCTTTGGACCCCAGGTTAATAACCCCTGATTTAGACAGAGATGGAAATGGTCCAAATGCGGGAATATGAGAATGATCCTGGGAATGAAAGGGTTAACATATGAGGAGCGGTTGATGGCTCTGGACTTGTAGAATAAGAGGGACCTCATTGAAACCTATAGAATATGGAAAAGCTGAAATAGAGTGGAAAGGGCTTTTCTTATAGTGGGGAGTCTAGCTCAGTCTCCGAATACAAGAGTGTCCCTTTAGAACAGAGACGAGGAGGAATTTCTTTAGCAACAGGGTAATGAATCTGTGGAATTAGTTTCCACAAACAGCTATGGAGGCCAAGTATTTAGGTATATTTAAAACAGAGGTTGATAGGTTCTTGATTAGTAAGGGTGTCAAAGGTTACAGTGAGAAGGCAGGAGAATGGAGTTGAGAGGGATAATAAATCAGCCATGATGGAATGGCAGAGCAGACTCATTGGCCAAATGGACTAATTCTGTTCCTATATCTTTGTTCTTGTTACAGGAAGGATATGGAAACCTTAGAGAGGGTGTAGAAGAGATTTAACAGGATGCATCCTGGGTTAGAGACTTCTAAATACCAGCAAATATATCACACTGTCTGTAAAACAGCTGAAGATGAAAAGAGGATGGCTCCTACAACAGGATAATGATCCTGAACACACCTCAAAATCCACAACAGACTACCTCTTATTTCTTAAGAGGATAAGGTGATGGAGCTAAGGCTTTTCTCTTTGGAACAATGGAGGATGAGAGGTGAAACTGTAGAGGTGTACAAGATGATAAAAGGCATAGATCAAGTGGATAGCCAAAGAAATTTTCCCAGAGCAGCAATACCAGGAGGCATAATTTTAAGGTGATTGGAGGAAAGTATGGGGGGAGTGCAAAGTTAGGTTTTCCTACAGACTGTGGTAGGTGTGTGGAACGTGCTGCCAGGGGTGGTGGTAGAGGCAGATACATGAGAGACTTTTAAGAGACGCTTAGACAAGCCTTAATATCTAAGGATGATAAAGAAATGGAGGGTTATGTAGGAGAGAAGAGTTGGATTGATCTTGGAATAGGCTAAAAGGTTGGTACAACATCGTCAGCTGAAGGGCCTGTACTGTGCTATACCGTTCTGTATTCAATACCAAGTGTTTTTGCACAGAGTGATGGGTCCATAGAGTACAATGCCAGGGGAAAAGGTTCCAGAAGATAACAGAGCCACAGTTAAGAGGCTTTAAGCGAGCAGATGAACTGGCAGGGAACGGAGCGGTACGGACCATATGCTGGACAATGTGATTTTTAAATTGGGATTGCCATCAGCGCCAACTCTGTGGGCCAAAGAGCCTGTTCCTGCTCCGTACTGTCAAACTCACTATACGTACATATGTATACAAACTATCTGAAGTACTTATATTTATTGTGTTTTTTTGTGCTGCATTGGATTGAGAGTAACAATTATTTCATTCTCCTTTAAACTCATGTACAGAAAATGACATTAAACAATCTTGAATCTATGTTCTGTGTTGTAAATGGGCTAGGTTTAGTTGGGCAAATTGGTCAGTAGGAAATGATAGGCCAAAGCGCCTGTTTCAGTGCCGTTTGACTCCCTGAAATTGGATTAAAATTTGATACTTCAACAGAGAGGTTTGTGAATGGCTTACAAGATCTCATCCACTGAGCTGAGTGGAACCTGATTTGAGAATTAAATCTCCTCCCATGGACTCCTGCACGTTTGAGGTTTATTGTAAGTTGCCTGCCTCCGGAGCAGAGCTACAAAAGGAAAACACACAGGCAAACTCAACTCACCATTCTGCCTCTTCAGACCCTCTTTTGCAGTTTTTTGCTGCGCGCCTGGTTTTTCCGCAGTGTTGGTGGTCGAGTCCAGATTTGCTGATTGCTCACTGATGATTGAATCCTGGTCGCTCTGCAACCTGCTGTAAATCACCATAGCAACAAGACAGGGTCACCATCCCGTGTCCCTCCGCAACCTCAGATCAACTCCTTTGGAAGCAAGTTGCACTCTTTCTCTCAATTTTTACTTTGACAGAGAATGTAATTAGTTAAAAACAATCAATATGCACTGTCCAGAGTTTAGTTTATCAATAGAATGATTATGGGCAAAGCATTCATTTTATGCACATATATTCCGTGGGCACTTCATTAGGTGCACCTGCTCATTAATGGAAATATCTAATCAGACGATCATATGGCAGAAACTCAATGCAGAAAAAGCATGTGGACATGATCAAGAGGTTCAGTTGTTGTTCAGACTAAACATCAGAATGGGGAAGAAATGTGATCTAAGTGACTTTGACTGTGGAATGATTGTTGGTGCCAGAAACTCCTGATCTCCTGGGATTTTCACACACAACACTCTCGAGAGTTTACAGAGGTTGGTGCAAAAAAAAGCCACAAAAAAAAAACAACTAGTGATCAGCAGTTCTGTGGGTGAAAACACCTTGTTAATGAGAGCGATCAGAGGAGAATGAATAGACTGGTTCAAGCTGACAGGAAGGCAACAGTAACACAAATAACCACACGTTACAACAGTGGTGTGCAGAACAGCATCTCTGAATGCACAACACATCGAAACTTGAAGTGGGTGGGCTACAAGAAGGCCACAAACATACAGAAACATACTCAGTGACCACATTATTAGGTATAGGAGGTACTGAGTGTAGATCTAATTCTTTAAAATGCTATTAAATCCTTCTTTGACTGACTTTCACTCATCCACCATTGCACTGTCCAGCACAGAGTTTTGTATAGTAACACCTCTGTAAGGCATGTTAAGCCGTTTTACTACTTCAAAGGTGCTACTGAAATACAAATTGTTGTTGTTGTTAGGTTGTGAATTTTTATCCTGGCATATCAAGCATATGTAATTATTTATTTGTTTGTTTGTTTATTTATTGAGGTACAGCGTGGAACATGCCTTTCCAGCCCTTTGAGCTGCACCCCGCATCAATCCACCGAATTAACCCGAGCCTGATCACGGGGAATTTACAATGACCAATTAACCTACTTACTGAGATGCCTTTGGAATTTTGGAGGAAACCAGAACATCTGGAGGAGATCCACACTTTGCATGGGGAAGATGTACAGACTCTTTAGAGAGGATACCAGATTGAACTCCCAACTCTGGCACCCCGATCTGCAATAGCGCCGTGCTAACCGCTACTCTACTGTGCTCCTACTTCTTTTCATTTGGAAAACAACCTCATCTTGATAGACCAAAAGACTATAAGACATGGCAACAGAAATAGGCCATTTGGTTTTTTGAGCCTGCTGTCAGTCCACCATATCTGATTTATCATTCCTCTCAACCATGTTCTCCTGCCTTCTCCCTATAACCTTTGACACCCTGACTAATCATGAACCTATCAACCTCCACCTTAAATATACCCAATGACTTGGCCTCCACAGCCATCTGTGGCAATGAATTCCACAGATTCACCACCCTCTGGCTAAAGAAATACCTCCTCATCTCTGCTTTACAGGGACATCTTTCTTATCTGAGGCTGAGTCCTCTTGTCCTAGGCTCCCCCACTATAGGAAACATGCCCTCCACATTTACCCTATCTAGGCCTATCACCATTTAATAGGTTTCAATAAGATTTTCCCTCATTTTTCTAAACTCTAGCGGCTACAGGCCCAGATAATCTTTCAAAAAGCAATTTTGGTGCCTGTATTCATGGAAAGACGTGCTGGCCTTGGAGAGGGTCCAGAGAAGGTTCACAAGAGTGATCGTGGGAGTGAAAGGCTTAATGAATGAGGAGCGTTTGTGTGCTAAAAGATGAGGGGAGAATCTCATTGAAACCCACTGGATACTGAAAGGCAGAAGTTACAGTGGATGTGGAGAGGATGTGTCCATTAATGGGGGAGTCCAGGATCATTGGGCACAGCCTCAGAATAAAGGGGCATCCGTTTAGGACTGAGATGATGAGGAATTTCTTCTGCCAACGGTGGCAAATCTGTGCAATTTGTGGCCACGGAAGGCGATGTGTACATGTGCTTGTGCAAAGGGTCCAGAGGAGATTTACCAGGATGCTGCCTGGATTAGAGAACAGGTTTTATGAGGAAAGTTGAGCGAGCTAGGGCTTTTCTCTTTGGAGTGAAGGAGGATGAACAAGGACTTGATATAAATGTAGAAGATTATGAGGCAAAGATCAATTGGATAACCAGCAACTTTTTCCCAGGGTGGAAAAAGCTAAAACAAGGGGACATAATTTTTGGGGTGATTGGAGGAAAGTACGGGGGGGGGGTGTTGTCAGAGGTAGGTTCTTTTTATACAGAGAGCGGTGGGTACGTGTAATACACTGCCAGGGGTAGTGTCAGAGGCAGATACATTAGCGACATTTAAGAGACTCTTAGATAGGCACACGGATGAAAGAAAAAAAATGGAGGACCATGTAGGAGGGAAGGATTAGAGGTTAAAAGGTCGACACAATGTCATGGCTGAAGGGCCATAATTGTGCTGTAATTTTCTGTACTCTATGAGAGCATCTTTTCTGACCAACTCTAGTTTAACAACTATGCAATTCTGTTACTTCAGCAGGGTATCCATACTTTACACCCCAGCTGCTGAAATTTCAATCTGTGGATTGTGAAACACAAATTATATAGTTACTCTATGTAACTGTGTGTAAAACCGCCACTGGATCATTAACATGAAATATCGGGACGAAGACGAGGCAGGACTGAATCGATGATTCAGGGGTATGGAATATGACTGATGAGTGGGGGGAGGAGATTTAATCCACGAAGCTGTCTATTCACTGACATGTGAGCTCTGCTGGCAGCTTTACTGTAAGAGACAGATCCAAAAAAGCCTTTTAAATGTTACATAGACAATGAGGAACAGCTCAACATTCCCCTCTAAAAAGGTTTGGAATTAACACTGAAAATCTCCATGGTAACTAACCTGGTTTCAGATCCATTTAAGAAAAACTGCGCTGATGTCATCGTTACAGAAATACAGGCAATGTAATCAAAATCTATCTATCTATCTATTTATTGACTTATTTTTTCAAGAAATACAGCACAGTAACAGGTCCTTCTGGATCAACGAGCCCGCACTGCCCAATTATAGGCATGTGACCAGTTAACCGACTGACCAATATGCCTTTGAAATGCGGGAGGAAAGTAGAGCACCCGAAGGAAACAGGTACGGTCACGGGGAGAACGTACAAACTCCTCACAGACAGTGGAGTGGCGGGAATTGAATCCAGGTCACTGGCACTGCATTTACAATACGTTGTTTACAAAACCCCCCTCTCACCACCACCAGCTGCCGGTGTAGAAGCTGTGTGTGACTCAGGAAGCAGAGTCTTAGTGTGAAAACAACTTAGAGCTGTACAGTCACAGATACAGGCCCTTTGGCCTGACCTGTCCATCCCAACCAAGATAACCAGCTATGTTAGTCCCATTTGCCCAGATTTGGCCCATATCAAGTTCAAGGTTATTGTTATTCAACTGTACACATATACAGCCAAATGAAACAACGTTCCTCCGGACCAAGGTGCACAGCACAGTACATATAACTCACACACACAACTGATAAAACAATATTGATGATGATGATGGCTGGTTCCTCACTGGTGAAGATCAGGAGCAAAGTAATACTACTACAAATAAATAAACAAATAATAAGGTGTATTTATGACACAAGTTAAAAAATAACAGTATAACGTTACTGGTTCTTCATGCGTGATAAGACCTGGGTGGTGGCAGGAAGTTCAGCAGTCTCACAGCCAGGGGGAAGAAGTTGTTTCCCATCCTAACCACCCTTGTCCTTACGCTGCACTACCTCCTGTCTGACGGCAAGACCTCTAAACCTTTCGTATAGAGGTCATCATCATTATGTGCCATGTCATGTGACGTGGGCGATCATGGCCTTTCCATGACCATGATTGTTCTCGGCAAATTTTTCGACAGAAGTGGTTTGCCATTGCCTTCTTCTGGGCAGTGTCTTCACAAGATGGGTGACCCCAGCCATTATCAATACTCTTCAGAGATTGTCAGTGGTCGCATAACCAGGACTTGTGATATCTACCAGCTGCACATACAACCACCCACCACCTGCTCCCATGGCTTCACCTGATCCTGATCGGGGGGTGGGTGCAGGTGGCACTAAACAGGTGCTACACTTTGCCCAAGGGTGACCTGCAGACTAGCAGAGGACAGAAAATGCTGGAAGAATATTTTTTTCACCAAAATGCTAGAGGAATTCAGCTGATTACGTCAGGTTAGACCTTCTTCTGTTGGTCATCCAGGTTTCCTGAGGTTCAGAGTACATGGCAACCACTCTTAAATTAGCGTGATTTTCATGCCTCAATATAATATTTAAATCCCCACCCAACCCCTGCCAGCTGGTTGGTGGTCTATCTCCATGTCCCATCTCTGGTTGATTGTGGTCACATGCAGTAGGGTCAAAATCTTGTCTTGCATACAGATCTGATCATTTCACAGCGTATTGAGCTAGAACAAAGTAAAACAACAACAATGCAGAATAAAGTGCAGCAGTTGTAGAGAAAGTGCAGTCCAAAGCAGCCCTCCCACCATTGAGCACACCTACAAGGAGCGCTGTCACAGGAAAGGGGCACACATCATCAATGACCCCCACCATCTAGCCCATGCTCTCTTCTAGCAGCTTCCATCAAGGATGAGCGACAGGAGCTTTAAGTCCCACACCATCAGGTTCAGGAACATTTATTAGCCATCAACAATTAGGCTCCAGAACCAGCAACTTCTCTCACCCCAACACTGACTGATTCCACAAACTACAGACACACTTTTAAGGACTCTACAACTCATGTTCTCAGTATTATTTGTTATTTCTTCATTTATTATTATTAGTTTGTTTTTCTTTTTCTATTTGCACAATTTGTTGTCTTTTGCACATTGGTTGTTCGTCCCTCTTGTGTGCAGTTTTGCATTGATTCAGTGAGTATAGGAATAGAATGAGGTGGAGGATAAATACGTGGCTGACGGATTGGAGCGGGGGACAGGGATTCAGATTTCTGGATCACTGGGAACTCTTCTGGGGCAGGTGTGACCTGTACAAAAAGGACGGGTTGCACTTGAATCCCAGGGGGACCAATATCCTGGCAGGAAGGTTTGCTAAGGCCATTGGGGAGAGTTTAAACTAGAAATGCTGGGGGGTGGGAACTGAACTGAAGTGACGGCGGAAAGGGAGGTTGGCTCACAAATAGAGAAAGCTTGGAGAAAGTACAAAAGAGAGGATGGGCAGGTTATCGAGAAGGGATGTGCTCAGTCTGATGGTTTCAGATGTGACTATTTTAATGCAAGGAGTATCATGAATAAAGCAGATGAGCTCAGAGCATGGATCAACACTTGGAGCTATGATGCTGTGGCCATTAAAGAGACTTGGATGGTGCAGGGACAGGAATGGCTACTTCAAGTGCCAGGCTTGTTTCAGAAAGGACAGGGAGGGAGACAAAAGAGGTGGGGGTGTGACAATGTTGATCAGAGATAGTGTCACGGCTGTAGAAAAGGAGAAAGTCATGGAGGGGTTGTCTACGGAGTCTCTGTGGGTGGAGGTTAGGAACAGGAAGGGATCAATAACCCTGCTGGTTGTTTTTTTATAGACCACCCAATAGTAACAGGGACATCGAGGAGCAGATAGGGAGACAGATTCTGGAAAGGAGTAATAATAACAGGGTTGTTGTGGTGGGAGATTTTAATTTCCCAAATATTGATTGGCATGTCCCTAGAGTGTGGGGTTTAGATGGGGTGGAGTTTGTTAGGTGTGTTCAAGAAGGTTTAACACAATATGTAGATAAGCCTACAAGAGGAGAGACTGTACTTGACCTGGTATTGGGAAATGAACCTGGTCAGGTGTCAGGTCTCTCAGTAGGAGAGCATTTTGGAGATAGTGATCACAATTCTATCTCTTTTACCATAGCATTGGAGAGAGATAGGAACAGACAAGTTAGGGAAACGTTTAATTGGAGTAAAGGGAAATATGAGGCTATCAGGCAGGAACTTGGAAGCATAAATTGGAAACAGATGATCTCAGGGAAACGTACCGAAGAAATGTGGCAAATGTTCAGGGGATATTTGCATGGGGTTCTGGGTAGGCACGTTCCAATGAGACAGGGAGAGGATGGTAGGGTACAAGACCCGTGGTGCACAAAGGCTGTTGTAAATCTAGTCAAGAAGAAAAGAAGAGCTTATGAAAGGTTCAAAAAACTAGGTAATCATATGAATCTAGAAGATTATAAGGCTAGCAGGAAGGAGCTTAAGAATGAAATTAAGAGAGCCAGAAGGGGCCATGAGAAGGCCTTGGCGGACAGGATTAAGGAAAACCCCAAGGCATTCTACAAATACGTGAAGAGCAAGAGGATAAGATGTGAGAGAATAGGACCAATCAGGTGTGACAATGGAAAAGTGTGTATGGAACCAGAGGAAATAGCAGAGCTACTTAATGAATACTTTGCTTCAGTATTCACTAAGGTAAAGGATCTTGGCAATCGTGGGGATGACTTGCAGTGGACTGAAAAGCTTGAGAACATAGATATTAAGAAAGAGGATGTGCTGGAGCTTTTGGAAAGCATCAAGTTGGATAAGTCACCAGGACCGAATTGGAGGTACACCAGGAGAAGATTACTGAGCCTCTGGCAATGATCTTTGCATTATCAATGAGGATGGAAGAGGTTCCGGAGGATTGGAGGGTTGCGGATATTGTTCCCTTATTCAAGAAAGGGAGTAGGGATAGCCCAGGAAATTATAGGCCAGTGAGTCTTACTTCAGTGGTTGATAAGTTGATGGAGAAGATCCTGAGAGGCAGGATTTATGAACATTTGGAGAGGCATAATATGATTAGGAATAATCAGCATGGCATTGTCAAAGGCAAGTCATGCCTTACGAGCCTGGTGGAATTTTTTCATGGTGTTTCTAAACACATTCATGAAGGTAGAGCTGTAGATGTAGTGTATATGGATTTTAGCAAGGCAGTTGATAAGGTACCCCATGCAAGGCTTATTGAGAAAGTAAGGAGGCATGGGATCCAAGGGGACATTGCTTTGTGGATCCAGAACTGGCTTGCCCACAGAAGGCAAAGAGTGGTTGTAGACAGGTCATATTCTGCATGGAGGCCGGTGACCAGTGGTGTGCCTCAGGGATTTGTTCTGGGACCCCTACTCTTTGTGATTTTTATAAATGACCTGGATGAGGAAGTGGAGGGATGGGTTAGTAAATTTGCTGATGACACAAAGGTTGGGGGTGTTGTGGATAGTGTGGAGGGCTGTCAGAGGTTACAATGGGACATTGATAGGATGCAAATCTGGGCTGAGAAATGGCAGATAGAGTTCAAACCAGATAAGTGTGAGGTGGTTCATTTTGGTAGGTCAAATATGATGGCAGAATATAGTATTAATGGTAAGACTCTTGGCAGTGTGGAGGATCAGAGGGATCTTGGGGTCCGAGTCCACAGGACACTCAAAGCTGCTACGCGGGTTGACTCTGTGGTTAAGAAGGCATACAGTGCACTGACCTTCATTAATCGTGGGATTGAGTTTAAGAGCCAAGAGGTAATGTCGCAGCAGTATAGGACCCTGGTCAGACCCCACTTGGAGCACTGTGCTCAATTCTGGTCACCTCACTATAGGAAGGATGTGGAAACCATAGAAAGGGTGCAGAGGAGATTCACAAGGATGCTGCCTGGATTGGGAAGCATGCCTTATGAGTGAACTCGGCCTTTTCTCCTTGGGGCGACAGAGGATGACAGGTGACTTGATAGAGGTGTACAAGATAATGTACCATTGTACATTATCTTGTACACCAGTGTGGATCATTATCCACATTGAACGTGTGGATAGTCAGAGGCTTTTTCCCAGGACTGAAATGGCTAGCACGAGAGGGCATAATTTTAACGTGCTTGGAAGTAGGTACAGAGGAGATGTCAGGAGTAAGTTTTTTACGCGGAGAGTGGTGAGTGCATGGAATGGGCTGCTGGCGGCGGCGGTGGAGGTGGAAATGTTAGGGTCTTTTAAGAGACTCCTGGATGGCTACATGGAGCTTAGAAAAATAGAGGGCTATGGGTAAAGCCTAGGTAGTTCTAAAGTAGGGACATGTTCGGCACAGCTTTGTGGGCTGAAGGGCCTGTATTGCGCTTTATGCTTTCTATGTTTCTAAGTTTCTGCCGTGTTTCTTTGTATTGACTGTGAATGCCCACAAGAAAATGGATTGTAGGGTGGTATATGGTGACAAATATTTAATTTGATAATAAGATTACTTTGAACTTTAAAGATCACAGAGAGGTAGATTGGAAGGTCAAGATTCAATTTGATCATACTGGGGAACCAGCTTCCTCCCCATCCCCATACACCATTTCCAAATACAATGCATTCTGTCCAGATACATTCATGGCTTGGAATGGCAACTGCCCCGCCCAAGACTGCAAGGCACTGCAGAGTTGTAGACACAGCCCAGTCCATTGCACACACCAGACTTCCCTGCATTGAGTCTTTCTACACTTCTCACAGCCTCAGTAAAGCCAACATTTTCTGCCCTCCTCTGATTGAATGAAATCATCCGTCTGGATGGCACGCAAAACAAAACCTTTTCACTGAGCATGTGACAATAATAAACCAATATGCTGTGCTCAAAAAGGTGGAGGGGGCGTCACTTTAGAGTAGGGATTAGCACAACCCTATTACAGCTCAAAGCGGAGGTGTGAGTTCAATTCCAGCGCCCTCTATAAGAAAGTTTGTACGTACTTTCCATGTGTGCTTGGGTTCCTCCGGGTGCTCGTTTTGCTCCCCCATTCAAAAGACATATGGGTTAGTAGGTTAATTGGTTATTATAAAATGATCTGCGATTAGCTCGGGTTAAATCAGTGGGCTGCTGGGTGCTGTGGCTCAGTGGGCTGGAAGGGCCTGTTCTGCTCTGTATCTCTCAATAAATAAAACTCTTCGACTTAAAGATTTGCAAGGCATTAATGATGAAAGCATCTAAAAATTTTCCAAACAGATAGCAACAAAGAGAGAAACAATGAGATGTGCCTGAAAGCCTAACAGGTGGTCCAAGTTTTAGTATGCCAGAACAAACCCGGCAGAATTACATCTACATTACCCACTTTGATTAATTGTGCATGCTCTGAAAGCCCAGACATTACCATCTTCTGTCACCAGCATATTAAATAGTCTCTGTAATAAAAGACAAGGCAATCTGCGCGGAAAATAGCATGTACTGAGATAAAGTGAAAAGGTTTTGCTTTGTATAGAGGTCTGCTGCTGTGGCTCATCTACTTCAGGGTTTGATATGCTCTGCACTTAGAGATGCTCTTCTGCACAACATTGTTGTAATGCATGGCAATCTAACTTACCGTCAGCTTGAATCAGTCTGGCTGTTCTCCGCTGACCTCTCTCATTAGCAAGGTGTTTTCGCTCACAGAACTGCCGCTCACTGGCTTTTTTTTTGTTCTTTTTGTACCATTCTCTATAAGCTCTAGGGACTGTTGTGTGTGAAAATCCCAGGAGATCGGCAGTTTTTGAGATACTCCAACCACCCTGTCTGGCACCAACAATCATTCCACGGTCAAAGTCACTAGATCACATATCTTCCCCATTCTGACGTTTGGTCAAGAAACAAGTAAACCTCTTGACCATGTTTGCATGCTCTTATACATTGAGTTATTGCCACATGATTGGTTGATCCGATATTTGCATGAAGGAGCAGGTGTACGAGTGTGTCGAATAAAGTGGCCACTGAGTGTATACTATTTGAAATTAGTGCTCACAGTAAGACTACACCACAGAACTAACTCACTGTGTATAAGCTGTGACATGCCATCACATCCAAGTCGGTATGCTTACCTTCTCCGAATATCAATGCTTTTTGTTGCTTTGCTGTTATCTGCCTCTGGAGCTGCTTCCCGTTCTTGAGGAATGAGGGCATCTCGGCCAGGGATCGGTAAGATCACTGTCTCCTGTGTGATTGTCACTTCATCCTCCCCGCCATATTGGCCGATGTGTTGTTTGGCGTAGTCAAAGCCTTGGACTGGCTGGACAGCAAAATCCATTCAAGAAAAAACAGAGAGATGCTGTTATTGTGAAAACTATCCTTCAGTTAGCATTTATGAGTTGTTTAAGAGGAAACTGGGACATTTTTATTTGCTAATTGAGAGGTTCACAGTTCCCTACAAAGGGTGTCTCAGGACCAGCCATCAGTTTTGCTGCATTTGATAAAAAGGGAACGGGAAAGGGATCAGGGAACAGCCACTGCAGTGTACAATCGCAAGGTCACCTTGTATTTCTCTCTGTCAGCTCTGTAGTCAATGTAAGGCAGGTCCCTGGAGTGGGCTGTGAGGCTGTACCTGAGATCACTCCACAGTGCTAACTGATCTGCTGAGCATTACCAGAATGTCCTTTTATTTCAGATTTTTAACAACTGCCTCATTCTGTATCTCACAATTGCAGCATTGTTTTTATTTCTCTCTGTCTCTCTCTATCTCCCTCTCTCATCTGCTCCCTTTCATCTGTCTCTCTTTCTCTCTCTCTATCTCCCTCCCTGTCTGCCTCTCTGTGTCACCCTGTCACACTCTCTCCCTCTCTCTCTCTCTCTCTCTCTCTCTCATGTTTCTCATCCTCACTAACTCTCTCGGTCTCTCTCTCTCTCTCTCTCTCTCTCTCTCTCTCTCTCTCGTGTTTCTCATCCTCACTAACTCTCTCGGTCTCTCTCTCTCTCTGTCTCTCTTGCCCTCACTGACATTTTCTCTCTCACTCTCTCTGTCTCTGTCTACCTCTGTCTCTTTCTCTCAATCTGCCTGTCTGTCTCTCTCTCCCTCATCCTCATCCTCTCTGTCTTTATCCCTCTCTCTGTCTCTCCACATTGCTCCCTTTCTCTTTCTTTTAGGTCTCATCTCCTTTGCTACATCTGCTCTATTGAACAATCAAGACACAAGAGGGTTTTTCTCTTTGGGGCAAAGGAGGATGAAAGGTGACCTACAGAGGTGTACAAGATGACAATGGCATAGATCAAGTAAACAGCTAGATAGCTACTGCAAGGGGGCATAATTTTAGTGACTGGAAGAAGGTATAGGGAGGATATCAGAGTAGGTTTTTTACACAGAGTTTGTTGGATGTGTGGAACAGCCTGCCAGGGGTGGCGGTAGAGACAGGTACATTAGGGACATTTAAGACACTCTTTTATAGGCACATAGGTGAAAGAAAAATTGAGGGCTACATGAGAGGGAAGCATTAGAGTGATCTTAGAGCAGGTTAAAAGGTCAGTAGAATATTGGAGCCAATTGGCCTGTGATGTTCTATGTTCTAAGAGACTGCAGCAAACAGAAAACAAACTGCCTGAGAAAATCAGCAGCGAGCAACACCTGTGGAGGCAAACAAATTATTAAACTCATTCATTCATCACATTTACCTGGTGAACTTCACACCTCTCATCTTAAATGTGTGCCCTTTGGTATTTCAAACATTTCAACCCAGGGGAAAAGTTATGGGCCGTTCACTTTTTATAATCTTCCAAACTTCAATCAGATTTCCCTTCAGTTTCAACGGCTCCAGAGGGGAAAAAAAACAAGTTTGTCCAGCTTCTCCTTAAAGCACATGCCCTTTAATCCTGGCAGCATCCAGTACACCTCTTCAGCACCCTCTCCAAAACTTCCACATTCTTCCTATAATGGGGCAACCAGAAATGAATGCCATACTCCAGTATAGGCACGTGGCCAAGTGGTTAAGGCATTGGACTAGCTACCTGAAGTTCATGAGTTTGAGCCCCAGCCGAGGCAACGTGTTGTGTCCTTGAGCAAGGCATTTAATCACACATTGCTCTGCAACGACACTGGTGCCAAGCTGTATGGGTCCTAATGCCCTTCCCTTGGACAACATTGGTGTCGTGGAGAGGGGAGACTTGCAGCATGGACAACTGCTGGTCTTCCATACAACCTTGCCCAGGCTTGCGCCCTGGAGAGTGAAGACTTTCCAGGCGCAGATCCATGGTCTCGCAAGACTAATGGATGCCTTTACTTTACTCCAGTTTTATAAAGCTGCAACATAACTTCCTGACTCTTGAACTCAGTTCCTCAAGTAATAAAGACAAGGCCATAAGACCATAAGAAATAGGAGTAGAATTCAGCCCAGAGAGTCTGCTCCACTATTCAATCATGGCTAATTTACCTATCTAGGCCTACAAATATTCAGTGAGTAATAGTACAGCATATGAACTGTTTGGCTAAGCACGGACCCCAGGATCCCACTGAATGGCCTCTGCTATCAAAATCATTATTCACCTTGGAATGTTTCCCTCCCAACCTAAAAAGGGGACTGAAAGCTAAATATTAAAGATTAGCTTTATTTGTCACATGTATATTGAAACATACAATAAAATACATTGCCAGTGAAGATCGAACTGGGCAGCCCGCAACTGTTGCCGCACTCTGGCATCAACATAGAACACCCCTAACTCTCCAGCCCTAACCGTACAGCTTTGGAATATCAAAGGAAACTGGAGCACCCTGAGGAAACCCGTAAGACTCCAAGACCACAAGATATAAGACCAAATCCTGGCAAAAGCACAAAACAAAAGCTTATAAGAATTCTTACAAACTTGAAAAGGATCTAGTGCTTTCCCGGTGTAGATGACGAAAAACTCTTCTTGGGCTTCCAGCCAGGTACAGGTATGAGTTTTAACCAACGTTTTGATGGCAAACTCTACCATCTTCATGGCATTACGGCAGAGTTTGCCATCAAAACATTGGTTAAAATCGATACCTGTAGCCAGCTGGAAGCCCGAGAAAAGTTTTTCCATCTTACAAGCTTGGTTCTCAATGGAAGACTCTATTAACAAGCATAGAGAACTGGATACAATTTGCGAACATATGCATCTGGGAGATCAGATAGACATAGATAGAATCTGCACAATTTGTCATCTTTTGCACATTGCATATTGGTTGCTTGTCGGTCTTTATGTATAGTTTCTTCATAAATTGTATTTCTTTATTTTCCTGTAAATGTCTGCAAGAAAAAGAGTCTCAGAGTTGTATATGGTGACATATACATACTTTGCTGATAAATTTACTTTGACTTTGAATGATGGCTCACTGCTGAGTACAGCACTCATGTTAAAACAAATACTTCAAGGCATACAGCATTTCCCATTAAACTTATCTTGATAAGTCAACCAAGCTAGCAATTAATAAACAACGCTAGAGATGGGTATCTGACATGTAAGGCTTACTCATTCTCAGTTCTGATTCAAATTAAAGATACACAATTTCCTAATTTATTTACTCCAGAGGATGAAAGCAGGGATAAGTAGGACACGGACCTGTACTTAACCTATTCTTGAATATTCCTATTCTGTTTCTAGAGTTCAATCCCAGATTCTGTACGGAGTCTCTGTACGTGCTTCCCGAGGAATGTGTGGGTTTCCCACGGGAGCTCTGGTTCCCTCCCACAGTCCAAAGATGTACTGAGTAGGTTAACTGGTCATTGTAAACTGCCCCGTGATTAGATTAAGGTTAAATCAGATTTGCTGGGCATTGCTGGTGGTGCAACGCCTATTCCAAGCTGTATCTCTAAATAAATAAACAATTTGGGATCTTTACAGTGCCAGTGACCGGTGCTATGTTGCCCTGATCTACACTACCATGCTCACCCCCTCCGGGTTACGCAACCTCATCCCCGGGTAATGATTCCGTGCCTCCCCCACACCACCCACCCCACCTTGCCGGGCTCCACTACTGTGCCCCCAGGGTCACACTATGGTGCCTCCCTAGGTCATGCTACCCAGCCTCCCCAGGTCACTCTACTGGGCATCTGTAGTCTCTGTTTTCCTTACACTGATTTGCCTGCATTAGAAGCACGTCCTTCTATTTTAGATTTTGACCGTGGTTTTCGCAAAGAAACTAAATGCACTATGAAGAATTTTGAAACAGGGGAAATAGCTGTCGGAATTTCCAGTGAGTTCCATGAACACTGTTTCATCAGTTCCTCTTTGCATCTTCAGGCACAAGCCATAAGAGCAAAATTGGGCTATTCGGACAGTCGAGTCTGCTCCACCATTCCACCATGGCTGATTTATTATCCCTCCCAACCTCATTCTCTGCTTTCTTCCTGCGACCTTTGGAGCCCTGACTAATCAAGAACCTATCAACTCCACTTTAAACATACCCAATGATCTTTCCTCCACAGCTGTTTGTGGCAATGAATTCCACAGATTCACCACTCTTTGAGCAAATAAATTCCTCCTCATCTCTGTTTTAAAGGGATGTCCCTCCATTCTGAGGTCATGGCCTCTGGTCCTAGACTCTCCCACTATTAGGAGACCAACCAACTACAATGGTGGCAACAGAGAGTACCTAATTAACCTTGCACATCTTCCGGAAGTGGGGGAAACTGGAATACCCTGGGAAAACTCACATGGACGCAGGGAGAATGTGCTCACTCCATACCGACAGCACCCAAAGTCAGGATTGAACCCGGGTTTCTGGAGGGGTGAGGCAGCAGCACTACCCACTGCTTCAGTGTTCTATTAGAACATAGAACCTAGAACAGTCCAGCACAGGAAAGGGTTTCTGGCCCGCAATATGGTCCCATACTAATTAAATTAGTAATCAAATAGCTAGCTAATCTCTTTTACCTACACAATATCCATATCCCTCCATTTTCCTCACCGTCCTGTGCCTATCTAAACGTCTCTTAAAAATCTCCGATGTATCTGCCTCTACCACTTCCCCAGGCAGTATGTTCCAGGAACCCACCACTCTCTGCAAAAAACTTGCCCCTGACATCTCCTTTGAAATTATGCTTCTCACCTGAAATGCATGCCCTCTGGTTTCAGACATTTCAACCCTGAGAAAGAGATACTCCCTGTCTACTCCATCTATACCTCTTATAATCTTATAAACCTCTATCAGATCTCCCCTCAGTCTCCGACACTCCAGAGAAGACAACCCAAGTTGGTCCAGTCTCTGATTATCGCACATGCCCTCAAATCCAGGCAGCATTCTGGTAAACCATAAACATGCGAAAGTCTCTAGATGCTGGAAATCCAGAGCAACACACACAAAACGCTGCAGGTACACGGAAGGCTGCACAGCATCTATGGAAATAAATAAACAGATGTTTCAGGCCGAGAACCTTCTTCAGGTCAGGACTGAAAAGGAAGGGGGAAGATGCCGGAATAGGAAGGTGAGGGGAGGGGTTGGAGAATAGCTGGAAGGTGATAGGTGAAACCAAGTTGATTGGAAAGATAAGGGCTGGAAAGGAAGGAATCTGGCAGGAGAGGAGAGTGGACAGTAGGAGAAAGGGAAGGCAGAAGGGACCCAGGGGGAGATGATCAGATGAGAAGGAAAGAGGCCAGTGTGGAGAATAAAAGAAGAGGGGAGGGGAGAATTTTTTCCCTTTGTTATCCTGGTAAACTACTTCTGCACTCTCTCCAAAGACTCGACATCCTTCCTATAATGAAGTGACCAGACTGTATGCAATACTCCAGATAAATTAGCATCAAGGAAATCCTCCACAGGGCTACATCCTGACTAAGTAGGAAAATAGTTTATTAAGTAAAGGATTATGTCCTTCATTTGCATAAAAGAATGCATTTAATTTGTCAATTGATTTTCCTTGCTCAAATCACAGTTCCACTGCCAGGAAGGATCAATGATAATAGATCTCAAAAGGTCAGCTTTTATTTGGAAGAATTACAACAGAGAGCTACTTCATGTAAGATTAGGAATTTGATCGACGTATAATTTGTCAGTGACTCAATATTCTGAGCTATGTCATCTCTGATTCGTCTACACAGAGTTCTGAAAAGATAAAGCATGCATAACATCACGTAAAAGTTATATTAGAGAATTGTACTTCCCAGCGATTGGATGACACAACATATGGATCAATCAGCCGACTGTAGCATGTCAACTCTGGAGGCAAGGCCTCCTGCCCGGTTCCTCCATCTACAGCAAGGACTATGACAACCTCCTACACTGTCCCCAACACCACCAATCTTTGTGTTATCTACAAAGATACTAACCCACCATTCCACTTCCTAATCCAAGTCATTTATAAAAAATCACACAGAGCTGGGGTCTCAGAATGGATCCCCATGGAACAGCACTGGTCACCAACCTCCAGGCAGAATACACTCCAGCTACAACCACCATCCACTTTCTGTGGGCAAGCCTAGTATGAATCCATGCAGCCAAGTTGCCCAAGATCCCATGCCTCCTGACTTTCTGGATGAGCCTTCCATGGGAAACCTTGTCAAATGCCTTACTATAATCCATATACAACACAACCAGTGTACTACCTTCATCATAAACACAAAAGATTCGAATGATGCTGGAGATCTTGAGCAACACACTCAAAATGCCGCAGGAGCTCAGCAGGTCAGGCAGCATCTATGGAGGGGAAGGAATGTCTACATTCATCAATATGTTTTGTCACTTCCTCAAAGAATTCAATCAGATTTGTGAGGCACGGCCTGCCCTTCACAAAGCCATGCTGACTGTTCTTAACAAAGCTTGTACGTTTTCAGATCCCTCGTAATGCAATTACTGAAACCTTCAGCTAATGTACAATAGGAGTTTCTACAAGCAGTGCAAGATGCTGCATTGAACATCTACCCTCCTACCAACACTTCTGCTTCCCAAGGCTTTAAAACATAGAATACAGAACAGTACAGCGCAGGAAAAGGCTATTCGCCCCACAATGTTATGCTGAACCAATTAAATTAGTAATCAAATAGCTAACTAAATTAATCTCTCCTGCCTACTCAATTACCATATTCCTAAATTTCCTCATATTCATCTGCCTATCTAAATGTCTCTTAAAAGTCTCTAATGTATCTGCCTCTGCCACCACCCCAGGCAGCACATTCCACACACCCACTACTCTGTGTAAAATACTTGTCCCTCATGTCTCCTTTGAAGTTACCCCCCACACCTTAAACAAATGCTCTTGGAAAAAGACACTGTCTTTCTTCTCTACCTATGTCTTTCATAATCTTATAAACCTCTATCAGATCTCTTTCTTTCTTTCTAAATCTTTTTATTAATTATTCCAAGATCATAAACAAAATAACAATGTTGATACAAAGAGATTGGAATAATCTTATTGTTAATAAACATATACAGAAAAAAATTTCAGATGACACAGGTATGGTAGACTTCCAAACTCACGATGTAATTAATCATAGAAAAAAAAGAAAAAAAAACCAAAGAAAACCCCCCCAAAAAAAACAAAAAAAAGAACTAAATACTAAACCCAAAAAAGTAAACGGAACAAATCAAGGCTGGACCACTATCTTAAATCAAACAGGTTCTATCAGATCTCCCCTCAGCCTCCAACGCTCCAGAGAAAACTTGTGTGACAGAGGTTATTTAAGGTGCACAACAAAGGGAGCATTTAATAGGTAGTGGGAGCTTATCCACACTATCTCACCCAGCTATCACAAGCTTAAGGAATCATAGCTTCTCAGATCTCTTTTTAAAAGACCCCATCGCACCTTAAATCCATGTCCTCTGGTGTTAGACATTTCAACTCTGGGAAAAAGATACTGTTTGTCTACTTTCACTATGCCTCTCGTAATCTTATAAATCTCTCCCCTCAGCCTCTGCCATTCCAGAGAGAACAACCCAAGTTTGTCCTGTCTCTTATGATAGCTCATGCCCTCTAATCCAGGCAGCATCCTGGTGAACCTCTTCTGCACCCTCTCCAAAGCCTCGACACCCTTTCTATAATGGGGGCGACCAGAATTGAATGCAATATTCCAGATGCGACCCAACTAGAATTTTATCAAGCTGCAACATAAAGTTGGTTTGAAAATTTCCAATATCCTGCACGCTCCTGGGTATCCTTGGCTCACGTTTGCTTCATAAGGAGGGGCAGCATTAAAAGAGAGCACCAACGCAATGCACAAAGGCAGACATATGCCACGGCGAGGAAAAACACCGCTCACAAGTTATGTTAGTCATTATTAGACCATAAGATACAGGATCAGAAGGAGGCCATTCGGCCCATCAAGTGTGCTCTGCCATTCAGTCATGGACTGATCCAATTCTTCCAGTCATCCCCACTCCCCTGCCTTCTCCTCATACCCTTTGATGCCCTGGCTAATCAAGAAGCTAACTATGTCTGCCTTAAATATACCCAGTGACTTGGTCTCCACAGCCATTCGTGGCAATAAATTCCACAGATTTACGACCCGCTGACTAGGGTGACTTTTCCACATCTCTCTTCTAAATGGACATCCTTCAATCCTGAAGTCATGCCCTCTTGTCCTAGACTCCTCTACCATGGGAAATAACTTTGCCATACCTAATCTGTTCAGGCCTTTTAACATTCGGAATGTTTCTATGAGATCCCCCTTCATTCTCCTGACCTCCAGGGAACACAGCCCAAGAGCTGCCAGACGTTCCTCATACTGTAACCCTTTCATTCCTGGAATCATTCTCATGAATCTTCTCTCCAATGTCAATATATCCTTTCTAAAATAAGGAGCCCAAAACTGCGCACAATATTCCAAGTGTGGTCTCACGAGCGCCTTATAGAGCCTCTACATCACATCCCTGCTCTTATATTCTATACTTCTAAAAATGAATGCCAACATTTCATTCTCCTTCTTCACCACTGACTCAACCTGGAGGTTAACCTTTAGGGTATCCTGCACAGGGACTCCCAAGTCCCTTTGCATCTCTGCATTTTGAATTCTCTCCCTATCTAAATAATAGTCTGCCCGTTTATTTCTTCCACCAAAGTGCATGACCTTAACTTTCCAACATTGTATTTCATTCGCTACTTCTTTGCCCATTCCCCTAAACTATCTAAGTCCCTCTGCAGACTCTCTGTTTCCTCAACACTATCCGCTTCTCAACCTATCTTGGTATCATTGGCAAACTTAGCCAAAAATGCATTAATCCCATAGTCCAAGTCATTGATATACATCGCAAAAAGCAGCAGTCCCAACACCGACCTCTGTGGAACTCCACTGGTAACCAAGCAGCTAGCCAGAATAGGATCCCTTTATTCCCACTCTCTATTTTCTGCTGATCAGCCAATGCTCCACCCACGCTAGTAACTTCCCTGTAGTTCTATCTTGCTAAGCAGTCTCATGTGTGGCACCTTGTTAAAGGCTTTCTGAAAATCCAAGTACACCACATCTACTGCATCTCGATTTTCTACCCTACTTAAAATTTTGTCAAAAAATTGCAGTAGTTTAGTCAGGCAGGATTTTCCTTTCAGGAAACCATGCTGACTTTGGCCTATCTTGTCATGTGCCTCCAGGTACTCCATAATCTCATCCCTAACAATCGATTCCAACAACTTCCCAACCACTGATGTCAGGCTAACAAGTCTATAGTTTCCTTTCTGCTGCCTCCCACCCTTCTTAAATAGCAAAGTAACATTTGCAATTTTCCAGTCATCTAGTACAATGCCAGAATCTATTGATTCTTGAAAGATCATAGTTAATGCCTCTGCAATCTCCCCAGCTACTTCCTTCAGAACCCGAGGGTGCATTCCATCAGGTCCAGGAGATTTATCCACCCCCAGACCATTAAGCTTCCTGAGCACCTTCTCAGTCGTAATTTTCACTGCACAAACTTCACTTCCCTGACACTCTTGAATGTCTGGTATACTGCAGATGTCTTCCACTGTGAAGACTGATGCAAAATACGCATTCAGTTCCTCTGCCATCTCTGCGTCTCTTATTACAATATCTGCAGCCTCATTTTCTACTGGTCCTATATCTAACCTTGACTCTCTTTTACCCTTTATATACGTACAAAAGCTTTTTGTATCTTCTTTGATATTAGTCACCAGCTTCCTTTCATAATTCATCTTTTCCTTCCTAATGACCTTCTTAGTTTCCTTCTGCAAGTTTTTAAAAACTTCCCAATCCTTTATCTTCCCACTAGCGTTGGCTTCCCTGTATGCCCTCTCTTTGCTTTTACCTTGGCTCTGACTTCACTTCTCAGTCATGATAGTGTCCTTCTTCCATTCAAAAATTTCTTCTTATTTGGAATATATCTGTCTTGCACTTCCCTCATTTTTCACAGAAACTCTAGCCATTGCTGCTCTGCTGTCCTTCCTGCTAGTGTCCCTTTCCAATCAATTTTTCCCCTCTCATGCCATTGTAATTTCCTTTATTCCACTGAAATACTGACACATTGGACTTTAGTTTCTCCTTCTCAAATTTCAAAGTGAACTCACTTTGATCACTGTTCCCTCAGGGCTCCTTAACCTTAAGCTCTCTTATCACCTGCAGATCATTGCACAACAAGCAATCCAGCACAGCCGATCCCCGAGTGGGCTCAACAACAAGCTTTTCTAAAAAGCCATCACTTACATATTCTACAAATTCTCTCTTGAGGTCCAGTACTGACCTGGTTTTCCCAATCCACTTTCATGTTAAAATCCCCAATGATTATCATGACACTGCCCTTCCGACACACCTTTTCTATCTCCTGCTGTAATTTGTAATGCACATCCCAGCTGCTGTTTGGAGGCCTGTATACAACTGTCATTAGGGTCCTTTTACCCTTGTCGTTTCTTAATTCAACCCATAGAAACTCTCCAGCTTCCGATCCTATGTCATCCCTTTCTAATGATTTAATATTATTTCTTATACACAGGGCCACACCACCCCCTCTGCCTACTAACCTATCCTTCCAATAATTATCTGCCTCAACTCAGGGCCTCATCAGGCATCTCAGAACCCAACCAACCAAAAGGAAGTCAAGCTATCACTGATCATATGAGGACATTATCCCATATAACCACTCCAGCATAGTGGATAGCACCACACTTTACAACACCAGTGAAAGGGTTTTAATTCCCACCGCTGCCCCTACAGAGTTTGTATATTTGCCCCGTGACTTCATGGGTTTCCTCCGGGTACTTGGGTTTCCTCCCACATTCCAAAGACATACTGGTTAGTAAAGGTTAATAAGTTTTTGGCATACTACGTTGGGTCGGAAGCAGGACCACACTTGTAGGCTGCGTCCGACACATCCTTGAACTGCGTTGATTGTTGACGCGAATGATTCATTTCACTGTATGTTTCGATGTACATCTGACAAATAAAAGCTGATCCCTATCTTTATGAGAATGAGGACAAATCATAGAGAATTGTTTAAAGTTATAAAATGCTAAGGTAGACAAGTACAGTCTTTTCCCGAGGGTAGGGGAGTCCGAAACTAGGGAGCACAGTTTTAGTGGGAGAAGGGACAGATTTAAAAGGGTCTTTAGGGGCAATTTTTTCCAGAGGGTATTGGGTAAATGGAATGAGCTGATAGAGGAAATGGTTAGGCAGGTAAACCAGTGCTATTTAAGAAGATTAAACATTAAAGATTAGTTTCATTTATCACACGTCCATCAAAACATACAGAGAAATGTATCATTTGTGTCAATGAATAACACAGTCCGAGGATGTGCTGGTGGCAGCCTGTAAGTGACACCATGCTTCTGACATCAACATGCCATGCCTGCAGCTTACTAGTCCTAACCTGTATGTCTTTGGAATGTGGGAGGAAACTGGAGCACCCAGAGGAAACCCACACGGTCATGGGGAGAATGTACAAACTCCTAACAGACAGCAATGGAAATTGAACCCGGGTCACTAGCACTGTAAAGCATCGGAAAAACTACCACGCTACTGCACCGCCCAAATATAGATTGATAGGTATATGGAGGGGCAAGGCTCGGAGGGATATGAGCCAAACATAGTAAAATTTGGACGAGCCGAGTGTGCACCAGATCAAGTTGGGCTGAAGGGCATTTGTGCATGTTGTAATGCTCATGACTGTCTTACATGGTTCTGCCAAAGAAGAGGGAGATCATTTTCAGCTGCCAATAATCAGTCACGTATTCAATTGATTCTGTGATGTTAGTGAGGATTAAACCCAGGCTAAGGATCCAAATCATAAACACAAGAGATTCTGCAGATGCTGGAAATACAAAGCAACACACACAAAATGTTGAGGGAACTTAGCAGGTCAGGCAGTTTCTATGGAAAGGAATAAACAGTCTGTGTTTCGGACTGAGTCCCTTCATCAGTCCATTCCTGATGAAGGTCTTCAGCCGAAAATGCCGACGATATACAGTATTCCTCTCCATAGGTGCTGCCTCACCTGTTGAATTCCTCCAGCATTTTGAGTGTGTGTGTATGTGTATGTGTGTTACTAAGGTAACAAAGGGATGCTTGCTCTCTGTCTGAGCACCACTGTGAGACCTCAACCTCAACACATTCACCTCTGTTCTCTCTCAGCCAAGAGATGACACTTCCAACATCATTACCCGAGCAGCATTAGCGATGGTTCGTGAGTTAAAGCATCTCGCACAGATCTGAACCCAACATCTCCTGATTCTCAGGCAGAAGTATCACTCAATGAGTCACAGTTTACAGTGTGAAGGTGATACATAAATCGAAGATGTTGTTACTGCCGCTTCTCTAGGCTACAGGGAAAATGATCTCTCATAAACTCATCTATGAATGCTTCTTTGCACTTGCCCTCATTAGTACTTCACCTCCTCTCTGACTTTTCCCTTGGTGATGGAATGGCATCTCCAGCACCTTTTATATCTGCAACCAGGTTCTTCTGGAGATACAGTATCACTGCAACCCAGACGAACACCATTCGGCCCTTTGAGGCACTCCCAGGTCCCTGTGCGGAGATCCAGTCAATCCCTTTTATAACCGGCGCCACGGTAACAGGATGGTTAGTACAACACTATTACATCTCAGAGAGTCAGAGTTCAATTCAGGCGCCAGCTGTAAGGAATTTGTATGTTCTACCCATGAACGTGTGGGTTTCCTCCAACATACAAAGACGTACCAGTTAGTAGATTAATTGGTCATTGTAAACTGCCCTGTGATTAGGCAAGGGTTAAATCAATGGGTTGCTGGGTAGTGCTGCTCATTGGGCCTGAAGGGCCTGTTCCACACTGTACCTCTAAATAAATAAATAAATTATACTTTAACAAGTCTCTATCCAACTTCTTTTCAAAGTTCTGATTGACTCTGTTTCCAGCACCCTGATAGGTATGCTGCACCTTCTACAAAATCCTCTCCTCCAACCCTCCACAAATCTATTGGAACTGAAAAAGAGGTGAGGAGCACCAGAGGGAGCCAATGGGTAGGCAAGGAGATAAGGTGGGAGAGGGAAAAGGGGATGGGGAATGGTGAAGGTGGTGGGGGGGGGGGAGCATTACCAGAAGTTTGAGAAATCAGTGTTTTTGCCATCAGTTTGGAGGCATCGCAGACGTTGGTTTTGTTCCTCCAGCCTGAGTGTGGCCTCATCACGACAGTAGAGGAGGTCATGGATGGACAATTCAGAATGGGAATGCTAAGTGGAACAAAAATGGTTGTCCACTGGGAGATCCCACCTCTTCTGGTGAAGCTGTTTCCCAATCTATGTCAAGTTTCACCAACGTACAGGAGGCCACACCAGGAGCGCCGGA
This sequence comes from Mobula hypostoma, assembly GCF_963921235.1. Classification (NCBI taxonomy): domain Eukaryota; kingdom Metazoa; phylum Chordata; class Chondrichthyes; order Myliobatiformes; family Myliobatidae; genus Mobula; species Mobula hypostoma. The sequence goes on from NC_086107.1 coordinate 6,255,977, forward strand.
CACAGTATATGACCCCAACAGACTCACAGGTGAAGTGTTGCCTCACCTGGATGGACTGTTTGGGGCCCTGAATGATCGTCAGGGAGGAGGTGTAGAGGCAGGTGTAGCACTTGTTCCACTGGCAAGGATAGGTGCCAGGAGGGAGATCGGTAAATCAGTAGGGAGGGATGAGTGGACAAGAGAGTCGCATAGGGTGTGATCCCTGCGGAAAGCGGAAAGTGGGGAGGTGGGTGGAGGGAAAGATGTGCTTGGTGGTGGGATCCCATTGGCAGAAATTCCAGAGAATTGTGTGTTGGACGTGGAGGCTAGTGGGGTGGGTAGGTAAGGAGAGAAGGATGGGGTAAGAGCAGATTTGCGTGAAATAGAAGAGATGTGGATGAGGGCAGCGTTGATGGTGGAGGAAGGGAAACCCCTTTCTTTGAAATGAAAAGCCTCATCCTGAGAGCAGATGCGGTGGAGACGGAGGAGTTGAGAGAAGGGGATGGGATTTTTACAAGTAACAGGGTGGGAAGAGATATAGTCCATGTAGCTGTGAGAGTTGTGGGTTTAAAATAGACATCAGTAAATAAGCTGTCTCCAGAGACAGAGACAGTGAGATCAGCAAAAGGGGAGGGAGGTGTCAGAAATAGACCAGGTAAATTTGAGGGCAGGGTGGAAGTTGGAGGCAAAGTTGATGAAGTCAATGAGCTCTGCATGGGTGCAGGAAGCAGCACCAATGTAGTCGTCGATGTAGCGTAGGAAAAGTGGGGACAGACACTAGTGTAGGCTTAGAACATAGACTGTTCCACGTAACAGACAAACAGGCAAGAGTATCTTGGATCCATGCAAGTGCCCATGGCTAGACCCTTTTTTGAAGGAAGTGGGAGGAGCCAAAGGAGAAATTGGTGTGAGTGAGGACAAGTTCTGCGAGGTGGAGGAGAGTGGTGGTGGAGGGGAACTGGTTGGGTCTGGTGTCCAGAAGGAAACAGAAGACTTTGAGGCCTTCCTGGTGAGGGACGGAGGTGTAAAGGGACTGGATATCCGTAATGAAACTAAGATGATGGGAGCCAGGGAACTTGAAATCATTGAAAAGATCCAGAGCATGTGAAATGTCATGGATGTAAGCAGGAAGCGACTGAACTAGCAGGGATAAAACAGAGTTGAGGTAAGTAGATTAAGAGTTCAGTGGGGCAGGAACAAGCTGAAACAATGGGTCTATCTGGACAAGCAGGTTTGTGGATCTTGGGTAGGAGGAAGAAACAGGAGGTGCAGGATGCAGGAACTATGAGCTTGGTGGCAGTAGATGGGAGATCCCTGGAGCTAACAAAGTTAGTGATGGTGTTGGAGACAATGGCCTGGTGTTCGAGCGGTAAGTAAGAGGAGGTGTCTGAGAGTTGTCGCTGGGCCTCAGCAAGGTAGAGGTCAGTCTGACAGACTACTATAGCACCCCCTTCACCTGTATTGTGAGCAGCTTTGGGCCCCTTATTTAAGAAATGATGTGCTAACATTGGAGAGGGTTCAGAGGAGTTTCTTGAGAATGACTCTGGGAATGAAAGAGTTATCATATGAGCAGCAATTGAAGGCCCTGGACCTGTATTCACTGGAATTTAGAAGACTGAGAGGGGATCTCACTGAAACCTATCAAATGTTGAAAGGCCTAGATAAAGTGGAAATGGAGAGGGTGTTTCCTTCGGTGGGGGAGTCTCAAACCAGAAGACACAGCCTCAAAATGGAGGGACGTCCATTTAGAACAGAGGTGAAGAGGAATTTCTTTAGCCAGAGGGTGGTGAATCTGTGGAAATGACGGAGTGAATTTATGGGTTGAATGGCCTAATTCTGCTCCTATGTCTTATGTCCTTTTTTTTTGTCGTGGGCCTGCGTGCATGCAAGTCTGTGTATCTGCGTGTGCATGCGTGCGAGTCTGTGGATGCGCGTCCGCGTGCCCATGCGTGCGTCCGTGATGATGTCTTTTTCATGGCTTTTACGAGCGGTGGAGCGAGAGAGAGACTGTGTGGCATGCCACTCCTCACACAGAGATTTTTGCAGTATGTTCCCTTTTATTTTTACAAGGTCGAGTTGCGATCTCGACACTCAACCCGGGACGGATGGAAAGCGTACTCGGGAGCGGCCCCGACCAGTTTCGAACCCGGGAAGCTCCGCTCCCGGGTCCGGTGCCGATGTCGTTGCGCCACCAGCCGGCCCATGTCATATGGTCTTATATTATTATTCCAAAGACCTATGGGTTCAGATAATTGGTGACATGGTGTAATTGTAGGGATACGGGCGTATTGGGACTGAAGGGCTGGTTATTGTAAAAAAAGACAAAAATACAGCACCAGAAACAGGCCCTTCAGCCCAACTTGTCTACACTGACCACAGTACCCATCTCAGGATCAAGGATCAACTTCATTTACCATATATTAGGAATTTGCCATGGTGTTGGTTGGGGTGCGTTAACCTAGTCCCAATTGTCAGTGCTTGGCCCATATCCCTCTCAACTATTCCTATCCAAGTACCTGTCCAAATATCGTTTAAATTTTATTAATGTACCTGTCTCAACCACTTCCTCTGGCAGCTTGTACTGAACGCGCTCTGCACAAAATCTCTCCCCTCTCTGCTTAAACCTACACCTTTTCATTGGGAAAAAGACTGTGTGTATTTATGCCGTCTATCCCCCCTCCTGATTTTGTACACCTTTACACAGTCACCTCTCACTCTACTGCACAAGGAACTATGTTCATTAGACCCTAAGGCATGGGAGCAGAATTAGGTAATTGGTTCCATTGAGTCTGCTGCGCCATTCCATCATGGCTAATTTATTTTCCTTCTCATCCCCATTCTCCTGTCTTCTCGCAATAACCCTGTTCTTAGTCATCAAGAACCTATCAACCTCTGCTTTAAATATACTGATTGACTTGGCCTCCACAGCCGCCTGTAGCAATGAATTCCACAGATTCGTCTCGCCAACCTAGTCCCAGTGGGGCTTGGTCACGGCCTTACACTCACCTTTGCTCTCTGGTGCAGGTTTGACATGGTCTCAGATTTCAACTCGCTCTTGTTCTTCCGACACAGCACGGTGGAGATGATGATGATAATAACAGTTACCACGCCGACGGGAGCCAGAACTGCGGCAATGATCCACAAGTTGTTCGGAGGGTTCTTCACTACAGCTGCAGAAAGAGGAAACATGTTAAGACCACAATTGCTGCTGACAGTACAAATCTCGACCAAAATTACAAATGATCTAAGAAAGAATATGCTGGCCTTGGAGCGGGACCAGAGGAGGTTCACGAGAATCATCCCAGGAATAAAAGAGTTAACGCAGGAGGCATGTTTGATGGCTCTGGATCTGTACTTGCCAGAGTTTAGAAGAATGAGGGGAGAATCTCATCAAAACATACCGAATATTGAAAGGCCTTGGTAGAGTGGACATGGAGAGGATGTTTCCTTTTGTGGGGGAGTCTAGGACCAGATGGCACAGCCTCAGAATAGAGGGATGACCATTTAGAACAGAGATGAGGAGGAGTTTCTTTAGCCAATGATGGTGAACCTGTGGAATTCATTGCCACAGATGGCTGTAAAAGCCAAATCATTGAGTATATTTAAAGTGGATGTTAATAGGTTCTTGATTAGTAAGGGCATCAAGGTTATGAGTGAAGCCAGGAAAATGGAATTGAGAGGGAAAATAAATCAATGTGATCAAACTGCAAAGCAGATTTGATGGACCAAATAGCCTAATTCTGCTCCTATTCCTTACTGTCTAATGACCTGGGGCTCTCTCTCCATGGCTGCTGTTACCATTGAATGCTTACAGCTGGAGACACAAGAGACTGCAGGTGGCACCTCGATCCACACTCCCACCATCCTCTGAGTGAGCTTCCCCCTCATTTTCCACTTAAACAGTTCACTTTTCACCCTTTACTGGTTCTCTGGTTCTACTCTCTGCTTGCATTTACCCTATCTATACCCTCATAATTTGGTATCCCTCTATCAAATCTCCCCTCATTCTTCTTGTCTCTAGGGAATAAAGTCCTAACCTAGAAACATAGAAAACCTACAGCATAATACAGGCCCTTCGGCCCACAATGCTGTGCTGAACATGTCCTTACCTGAGAAATTACCTAGGGTCACCCATAGCCCTCTATTTTTCTAAGCTCCATGTACCTATCCAGGAGTCTCTTAAAAGACCAAATCGTATCCACCTCCACCACCGTCACCGGCAGCCCATTCCACGCACTCACCACTCTCTGTGTGAAAAACTTACCCCTGATATCTCCTCTGTTCCTACTTCCAAGCACCTTAAAACTGTGCCCGCTCGTGTTAGCCATTTCAGCCCTGGGAAAAAGCCTCTGACTATCCACACGATCAATGCCTCTCATCATCTTATACACCTCTATCAGGTCACCTCTCATCCTCCGTTGCTCTAAGGAGAAAAGGTCAAATTCACTCAACCTATTCTCATAAGGCATGCTGCCCAATCCAGGCAACATCCTTGTAAATCTCCTCTGCACCCTTTCTATGGTTTCCACATCCTTCCTGTAGTGAGGAGACCAGAACTGAGAACAGTTCTCCAAGTGGGGTCTGACCAGGATCCTATATTGGCTGTAACATTACTTCTCGGCTCCTAAACTCAATCCCACGATTGATGAAGGCCAATGCACCATATGCTTTCTTAACCACAGAGTCAACCTGTGTAGCAGCTTTGAGTGTCCTGTGGACTCGGACCCCAAGATCCCTCTGATCCTCCACACTGCCAAGAGTCTTAACATTAATACTATATTCTGCCATATTTGACCTACCAAAATGAACCACCTCACACTTATCTGGGTTGAACTCCATCTGCCACTTTTCAGCCCAGTTTTTCATCCTATCAATGTCCAATGTCCCGCTGTAACCTCTGACAGCCCTTCACACTATCCACACCACCTCCAACCTTTGTGTCATCAGCAAATTTACCAACCCATCTTCATCCAGGTAATTTATAAAAATCACGAAGATAGATGTCACAGAACAGATCCCTGAGGCACACCACTGGTGACCAACCTCCATGCAGAATATGACTTGTCTACAACCACTCTTTGCCTTCTGTGGGCAAGCCAGTTCTGGATTCACAAAGCAATTTCCCCTTGGAAATCATGCCTTCTTACTTTCTCAATAAGCCTTGCTTGGGGGGGGGGGGGGGGGCGGGGTACCTTGTCAAATGCCTCGCTGAAATCCATATACACTACATCTACTACTCTACCATCATCAATTTGTTTGGTCACATCTTCAAAACATTCAATCAGGCTCATAAAGCATGACCTGCCTTTCACAAAGTCATGCTGACTATTTCGAATCATATTATGCCTCTCCAAATGTTCATAAATCCTGCCTCTCAGGATCTTCTCCATCAACTTACCAACCGGTCCTTGTGACTTATCCAACTTGATTCATTCCAAAAGCCCCTGCACATCCGCTTTCTTAATATCTACATGCTCAAGCTTTTCAATCCACTATAAGTCATCCCTACAATCGCCAAGAACCTTTTCCATAGTGAATGCGGATGTAAAGTACTTATTATGTGCCTGCTATCTCCTCGGGTTCCATACACACATTTCCACTGTCACATTTGATTGGTCCTATTCTCTCACTTCTTATCCACTTGCTCTTCGCATACTTGTAGAATGCCTTGAGGTTTTCCTTAATCCTGTCCACCAAGGTCTTCTCATGATCCCTTCTGGCTCTCCTAATTTCTTTCTTGAGCTCCTTCCTGCTAGCCTTATAATCTTCTAGTTCTTCATCATTACCTAGCTTTTTGAACCTTTTGTAAGCTCTTCTTTTCTTCTTGTCTAGATTTACAACAGGCTTTGTACACCATGGTTCCTGTACCCTACCAGCCTTTCCCCATCTCATTGGAACGTACCTATGCAGAACTCCAAGCAAATATCCCCTGAACATTTGCCACATTTCTTCCGTAAATTTCCCTGAGAACATCTGTTTCCAATTTATGCTTCCAAGTTCCTGCCTGATAGCCTCATATTTCCCTTTAATCTAATTAAATGCTTTCCTAACCTGTCTGTTCCTATCCCTCCCCAATGCTATGGTAAACGAGATGGAGTTGTGATCACTATCTCCAAAATGCTCTCCCGCTGAGAGATCAGACACCTGATCAGGTTCATTTCCCAATATCAGATCAAGTACAGCCTCTCCTCTTGTAGGCTTATCTACATATTGTGTCAAGAAACCTTCTTGAACACACCTAACAAACTCTACCCCATCTAAACCCCTCATTCTGGGGACATGCCTATCGATATTTGAGAAATTAAAATCTCCCACGACGACAACCCTGTTATTACTACAATTTTCCAGAATCTGTCTCCCTATCTGCTCCTCAATGTCCCTGTTACTATTGAGTGGTCTATAAAAAACAGCCAGTAGAGTTATTGACCCCTTCCTGTTCCTAACTTCCACCCACAGAGACTCAGTATACAATCCCTCCATGACTTCCTCCTTTTCTGCAGCCGACACTATCTCTGATCAGCAGTGCCACGCCCCCACCTCTTTTGCCTCCCTCGCTGTCCTTTCTGAAACATCTAAAGCCTGGCACTTGAAATAACCATTCCTGCCCCTGCACCATCCAAGACTCTATAATGGCCACAGCATCATAGCTCCAAGTACCGATCCATGCGCTAAGCTCAATTGTTTCATTCATAATACTCCTTGCATTAAAATAGACACATCCCAAACCATCGGGCTGAGCTCGTCCCTTCTCAACCATCTGCCTATCCTCCCTCTCACACTTCTCCAAGCTTTCTCTGTTTGTGAGCCAACCACCTCATCCTCCGTCTCTTCAGTTCAGTTCCCACCCCCCAGCAATTCTAGTATAAACTCTCCCCAATCGCCTTAGCAAACCTCCCTGCCAGGATATTGGTCCCCCTGGGATTCAAGTGCAACCTGTCCTTTTTGTACAGGTCACTCCTGCCCCAAAAGAGATCCCAGTGATCCGGAAATCTGAATCCCTGCTCCCGCTCCAATCCCTCAGCCACGCATTTATCCTCCAGCTATTCAACCTTTCCCTTTAACTTTGGTCCTCAAGTTCGGGTGCCATCCTTGTAAATTTTCTCTGCACTCTTTCAATCTTATTGACATTTTCCCTGGTGGTGACCTCACCAGTGTCTTATACAACTTCAACATAACATCCCAACGCCAAGTGACAAAAGCTCTCTTTACAACTGTTTCTATCTATGATGCTGCTTCCAAGAAATTATAGATCTGTATTCCCAGATTCCTTTGACCTACCTCACTCCTTGGTGCCCAACAGCTCACCGTGTAAGTCTTGCTCTGATTTATCCTCCCAAAGTGCAACACTTCACACAGGTTGAGCATGAAAGAGAAACAATAGCTTTGTGTCATCCGCAAATTTGCTGATCCAGTTTACCACATTGTCATCCAGATCATTGATATAGATGACAAACAACAAAGGACCCAGCACCGAGCCCTGTAGCGCTCTACTAGTCACAGGCCTCCAGTCAGAGAGATAACCATCTACTACCACTCTCTGTCTTCTCCCGTGAATCCAGTGTCTTATCCAATTTACTACATCATCTTGATTGCCCAGCTCCAACAGGCGACCTTGTCGAAGGCCTTGCTAAAGCCCATGTAGGCAACATACACTGCTTTGTTTTCATCAATTTTCCTGGTAACTTTCTTGAAAAAATCTATAAGACTGGTTAGGCATGATCTACCATGCACAAAGCATTGATAATTATCCCCAATCAGTCCTTATCTATCGAAATATTTATACATCCAACATGATACATGAATACATACAGCACAGTACAAAAGTCTTAGGTGTCCTAATTATATATACAGTATGTACCAAAGACTTTTGCAGAGTGCTGTATATATTCCTGTTTAATGTTTAATTGAAGGAATTTATGCTTAATTTCACAATTCCACATTTCTCACAGCCTAAAGCTGCAGAGACTGACAGTTGTGTCCAAATAATTAATTGTGCAGCACAATGCTCTCATTAATATGTTTTGGTTAATGGATAGTGGGATTCATTTAAAATACATTCTGGTCTACTTATTAAACAATAGAGACAATCTGAATTTTATTATGGTCCTTTGAAATGACTAAAATTACATTATGTTCTGCCTAAATCAATGAAGGGGAAAATGCCAAATGTTTATTCTACTGAAGTACTTAGGTTTCACTTCATTGGCTTCTAATCTGAACAAAAAGGCCAAACTTCCAAAGATAAAGATTAGCTTTATTTGGTATATGTACACTGAAACATTGAAACACAAGGTGAAATGTGCTGAGGATGTGCTGGGGACAGGCTGCAAACTGTTGCCACACCTCTTATGTGAATACAGAATGCCCACGACTTACTAACCCTCAGCAGTACATCCTTGGAATGTGGGAGGAAACCGGGCCAACTGGAGGAAACCCACGTAGGCACGGGGAGAATGTACAAACTCCTTACAGACAATGGCTTCCAGCTGATGTTGTAAAGTGTTGAGCTAGTGTGCTGCCCTACCCACCTATTCAATTACTGTCATTACACTCACAGTGACATGACATACAGGGAGATACTGTATGTGAGGAAACTGTTAGCGTAAAACCAACGACACCAGAACCTGTCACCCAACTGTTATTCAAACCAATTGACATAGGAGCAGAATTGGGCCATTTGGTCTTCCTCGTTTGCTCCGTCATTCCATCATGGTTGATTTATTACCCCTCTCAACCCCATTCTCCTGCCTTCTCCCCATAACCTTTGTCACCTTTACTAATCAAGAACTTATCAACCTCCGCTTTAATGATTTGGCCTCTGCAGCCACCTGTGGCAATGAATTCCACAGATTTTCCAACCTCTAGCTAAAGTAATCTCTTCTTGTCCCTATTCTAAAGTGACATCCTTCTACAAACGTATTTTGAGGTCGTGCCCTCTGGTCCCTAGACCTCTAGGTCACTATTGGAAACATCCTCTCCTCATCCCCTCTATCTCAGCCTTTCAATATTCAATAGATTTCAATGAGATTCTCCCCTCCCCCATTCTTCTAAACTCCAGTGAGTACAGGCCCAGAGCCACCAAACGCTCCTCATACATTAACCTTTTCATTCCCAGAGATCATTCTTGTCTACATCCCCAACCCCTCAACCCTTTTCTACTAGTTATCTCCTCTCTTTTCAGTGCAGATGAAGGTCTCCAACCAAAAAGTCAACTGTCCATTTGCCTCCAGAGGTGATGCCTGACCCACTGAGTTCCTCCAGCATTATGTGTGCTACTCCAATTTAAAAGAGGTGATGCAATTTCATCTCTTCAACACCCTCTCTTATATTTTACAACATTTAGCCCTAATTCAAACCAGCATCACTCCCGTCCTTTCTTCAATCCCTGATGCATTGCAGGATGAGAGAAATCCATTCACTCAGTGGACTAATTCAAGTTTACTGTTATCTGCACTAGTACCTGTTGACAGAGATGCAATGAAAAACTTGCAGCAAACATCACAGGCACATAACATCAGATACACAACATCACTGCTCCCACTAAGCTGCCCAGGTACCTGGCCACACAGTTACTGAAATGCTCCTGTGAACAGCATTTGTTACCGTGCAGGTGGAACTTTCTTTTATATAATGTTAACACAATTATGAAATTATGCTAATATAATTTTGAAAATTGTTATATATAATTGTGAAATAACCTGCAGTTATGAATATGATCCATAATTTTTTCTAAATAATAAATGTACCACAACCTTTATAGTTGCATTATCAGTTTCCAGTTACAACACTGCTACAAATTGTAACAATAAATGCAGAATGGAAGTCAGTAGCTCACTCTTAATAAACCACTGGCCTGCTGATTGCTGATGCCATCTAGTCAAAACATTTTATTTTTGCCATTGGACTTGTCAGTTGTTTTGACTGCCTGACATTGTTTACTTGTGTTGTGAACTGTAGTTTGTGCTTGTTTTGATGAGCATTTTATGAAAAAAAAACATTTAAAGTGCCACACAGTTTTCAGCCCATGTAAAAATTTTCTGCTTAGAGCAATGGTTGGTCCAAGCAGCTATATAAAAAATAAAGGGAATGTTGCATTCACTACTAAAACATAAATTATACTTGATTTTCACAAGAAAAACAGAAATAGAACAAAAGTAAGTCCACTATAATGCATGATAGTTAGAGTGTTACTGTACTGAGGTGGCGATTAGGGTTGTGCGAGTTGGTTGAAAGACCAAGTGGTACGTGATCTAGAACCTGGTGATGTAAGATTCTGTACCTCCTGATGGTAGCTGCAAAAGGACGGCATGGTCCAAATGGTGGTGTAGATACAACCAATAGTGGGGAGACATGTGCCAGTGATGTATTGGGTCGAGTCCATTGCTCTCTTTATACATTAGACGATAAGACAATAAGACAGAAAGGCAGAGTTAGGCCATTCGCCTATCACGTCTAATCTACCATTCCATCCTGGCTGATTTATTATCCCTCTCAACCCCATTCTCCTGCCATCTCTCCATAGCCTTTCATGCCCTTACTAATCTAGAACCTATCAAGCTCCATTTTAAATTGATCAATGACCTGGCCTCCACAGCAATCTGTGGCAATGAATTCAGTAGATTCACCACCCTTTGGCTAAAGAAATTCTTCCTTACCCCTGTTCTAAATGGATGATGCTCTATTCTGAGGCTGTGCCCTCTGCTCCTGGACTCCCTCACTATAGGAAACATCCTCTCCACACCCACTCTATCTAGGCCTTTCAACATTCAACATTCAATAGGTTTCAATGAGCTCCCCTGTTATTCTTCTAAACTCCAGAGAGTAAAGGCCCAAGCCATCAAAAGTGCCTCATAAGTTAACTCTTTCATTCCTGGAATCATTCTCATGAACCTCCTCTGGATCCTCTTCAATGCAAGCACATCCTCTCTTAGATATGGAGCCCAAAACTGTTCACAATACAAGTTCATAAGTGTGCTCTGCTCAATGCCTTATATAGGGTCAGCATTACATCCTTGCTCTTATATTCCAGTCCATACTCCCAACTGTGTATTCCAGTCCATATACCCAACTGTATATTCCATCTGCCACTTCTTTGTCCATTCTTTCAATCTGTCTAAGACCTTCAACAAATTTCTTCCTTCCTTAACACCACCCACCCCTTGACCTATCTTTGTATCATGCACAAGCCTTCAATTCCATCATCCAAATCATTGCCATATAACATGAAAAGAAACCAACCTCTGCAGAACACCATGAGTCACCAGCTGCCAACCAGAAAAGGCCCCCTTTATTCCTACTCATTGTCTCCTGCCAGTAAGCCTATCTTCTATCCAGAAATTATATATTTCTGGTAATACCATGGGCTTTTATCTTGTTAAGCAGCCTCCTGCATGGCACCTTGTCAAAGAGTTGTGAAAATCTAAGTAAACATGTCCTCATGCCACGGGGTTGCCTGTAGCAGCTGCCCAGGGAAAGAGACTCGGGAGGCAGTATGGAAGACAGCTGGAGTCCGTGATGGACTGGGGACTAGCCCCTCCATTTGGTGTTGTTCTCCAGAGTTTGCTCAGTGGAAGACGAATTGGATCATGGTCATCTGCTGCTGCACTAGCCTATGATGACAACCATCTTTGACTTCCCTTGTCAGTCACAGTTGTCTCATCCTCTCTTTAGAATACTTCTTCATCTTTGGGATGAACCTATCCCACCCCTTCCGAAATACCCCCAGTAACTTCAGCCATTGCTGGTCTGCCATCATCCCTACTAGTGTCCTCTTCCAATTAACTTTGGCCAGCTCCTCTCTCATGCCTCTGTAATTCTGATACCCACAATGTCATACCTGCTAATCTCTAACTGCACCCCAAGATCATCTACCTTATTCTGTATACTGTATACATTCAAATATAACGCCTTTAGTCTTCTATTTGTCTCCCTCTTTGACTTTCCCCTCATTATACTTCAACTGACTGCAATTCTGCCTGATCGTCTGCCTCTAGTTGTACACCAACTGTCCCATCCTCAGCCCTATCACTCTGGTTCCCATTCCCCAGACGAATTAGTTTAAATCCTCCCCAACAGCTCTAGCAAATCTAGGATATTTGTCCCCTTCAATTTCAGGTCTAACCCATCCTTTTTGTACAGGTAACACACTCAAAATGATGGAGGAACTCAGCAGACCAGGCAGCATGTATGGAATAGAGTATAGTCGACGTTTCAGACCAGGACTCTTCAACTCGGCCTGAAACATCAACTGTGTACTCTTTTCCATAGATGCTGCCTAGCCCAGTGAGTTCCTCCATACTTTTTGTGTGTTTTGCTTTGGATTTCCAGTATCTGCAGATTTTCTTGTGTTTTTGCTTCTTGTACACGTCATACCTTCCCCAGTGATCCAGAGATCTGAAACACTGCCTCCTGAACCACTTCCTCAGCCACTCATTCATTGTATTCCAGCTCTGACTAGCACATGGCACTGGGAATAATACAGAGATTACTACCTTGGAGGTTCTGCTCGTCAGCCTCTTCCCTAACTCCCTATACTCATTGCACAGGACCTCTTCCCACTTTCTACATCTGTCACTGATGCCAATGTGCACCAGAACCTTTGCTTGCTCAGCCTCCCTCTTGAGGATCTCCTGCAGCCGATCTCAGACATCCTTGACCCTAGCACCTGGGAGACAACACACCACTCTGGTGTCTTTTTTTATGGCCACAGAATCTCTTGAGAATCCAGCTAACTACTGAGTCTCCTATGGATGCAACCAGCCAGGATACTTTCAACAGTGCATCTGTAGAAGTTTGTTAGAGTATTTGGAGACAAGCCAAACCTCCCTAACTTTCTAAGGTGCGCCTTTCCTGGTGATTGGTTTCTGCGCATTATGTTGCATCTATCTTCTCAAAACTTTCAAAGGACCAAGTCAGAGACTGTTGGCAAGGTGGTTACCAGAGAACTTCATCCAACACCCAGGAGGTCTCTGTGAAAACCAACAAGAAGAAGAATTTCCTTCCCTTCAACCAGTCAGTTCTTGAACCACCCTTCACAACTCTAATTTCCCCAGTTTAGCAACTCTATGACCACTCTGCACTAAAATGGACTTTGCTTTTGCTTGTTATAGTTGTGGTTTCTTAGGTTTACAATTTGTGATAAATTTACATTTTCCTTGTGAATGCTGCTTACCTGATGGCATGCATCTGTAATTTTGCAGTAATGCGTTTTTCATTGTACCTGTGAATTGAAAATAAACTCTGTGTCTTGTGATTTTCCGCTTTGCCCCATTAACCTTCATACCTGTCACGGTCACCTCAAACCTATCCATGGTCTTCACAGTTCTGTCACGAGAACTGCATGGAGTAAACCCTGATTTTACTGCTTAAGTCTAACTCCTGTCAGATCCAAGGATCCCCTCATCACCTCCCTTCTCCCAAGGAGGCAAGGGGCTCACTTACGCTCCGCCTGCACGTGGACACGGTAGCCGAGCTCCAAGGCCATAGACTGTGGGTCAACGGTGTTCAGAATCTTTGCCGCTGTGGTGCCCAGCAAGGCTCTGCCATCCTCCAGGGCGTAGTAGGTCAACTCAGCCGGGTTCCTGGGGCCAGCGAGGCGATTCATCCTGACCAGCTGCAGAGGAATGAAAAGCAAGGCACAAACATCAATTGCCACTAATGCCTCTATCATGGCATTATCGTAATGCCATCGACCCTGGTTTAACTCACTCCTCTCTCTCTAAACAGTGATACGTTCTCCCTGTGAATGTGTGGGATTCTTCCAGTTTCCATCCTCATTCCAAAAAGGTAATGGGTATAACTGGGTGATGCAGGTTGTTTGGGTCGGAAGGGATTTTTATTGTGCAGTATCTCTGAATGGGAGGCAGGGTGGAGATACATCTCTACCAAAGGAGGTGTAAGGCGCTCCTTCTCTCTGTCAACCTACAGGTCACCCTTGGGCAATGTGTACCACCTGCTTAGCCCCTCAATCAGGGTCACGTGAAGCTACGGGAGCAGGTGGCGGATGGTCGTATGAGCAGCTGGTGCATGTCACAAGTCCTGGTTATGTGACCGCTGATGCCAGACAGACAGTCTCTGAAGAGTACTGATAACGGCTGGGATCACCTGTGCGGTAAAGACACTGCCCAGAAAAAGGCAATGGCAAACCACTTCTGAGGAAAAATTTGCCAAGAACAATCATGGTTATGGGAATAGCATGATCACCTATGTCATACAGCATGAATGAATGATCTCTAAATAAATTAAATAAATACTAACGCTCATAGTGCTGGGAGCATTGTACAGCCCTTAAGGGGGGTGCAGGTAAAAGGGCATTCTAGGTAAAATCATGCTGGAGAAAGGAATGGAAGGAAAGCATTTACTCTATCTTTACCCCTCATAATTTACTATACCCCATGGATAGGTATATGGATGGTAGGAGTATGGAGAGCTATGGTCCCAGTGCAGGTTGATGGGAGTAGACAGTTGAAATGGTTAGACATGGATGAGATGGGCCGAAGGGCCTGTTTCAGTGCTGTACTTTTTTATGACTCTATAATATCTCCCTTCATTTTCGCGAGCTCCAGGGAATAAAATTCAAACCTGTTCAACCTTTCCCTATAACTCAAGTCTCAAATCCTGGCGATGTCCTTGCAAATTTTCTCAGCATTCTTTCAATCTTATTGATATCTTTGCTGCCAGTATGTGACAAGAACTGCACACAATACCCTAAATTTAGAACATAGAACATAGAAATCTACAGCACATTACAGGCTCTTCAGCCCACAATGTTGTGCCGACCATGTAACCTACCCTAGAAACTGCCTAGAATTTCCCCACCACATAGCCCTCTATTTTTCCAAGCTCCATGTACCTATCTAAGAGTCTCTTCAAAGACCCTATTGTATCCACCTTCACCACCGTCGCTGGCATCACATTCCACTCTCCCACCACAAATTTGGCCTCCCCAATATCTTATACAACTTCAGCATAACTTCGCAACTTCCCTCCTCAACACTCTGATTTATTTAGGCCATACCATTCACAAGGATCTGTGTGGGATAAGACCATAAAACATAGGAGCAGAATTAGGCCATTCAGCCCATTGAGTCTGTTCCATCATTTTATCATGGCTTACCCATTTCCCTCTCATCTCCATTCTCCTGCCTCCTCCCCATAATCTTTCGCAGCCTGACGCAACAAGAACCTATCAACCTCTGCTTTAAATACACCTGAAGAACTTGCCTTCACAGCTACCTGTGGCAACACATTCCAAAGATTCCCCATCCTCTGGCTAAAGAAATTCCTCCTAATCATCTTTTGCTACTAGCACACAAAGGAATATAAACTGCACACAAAAGCTTGTCACCCTCTACCTCGTTGGCATGTTAAGAAGTATGTTTCACGATCGCCTACAATCACATTTCCTTTTCCGGTTTCTGATGCAGACGGTGTTGACAACATGGAGTTTGCGATGATTTGTCTGCAGATTTTAGAACTGGCTTATTTACACTGCTTTTACTGAAGAAATTATTCAGGGTGCTCGCGTTGTTGTCACTGGGTAAAAAATTGCACAGCCCAAGATTTTTGCGTACACTGGTCATTCCAAATTAGAGGGAACATTGCTGCTAATCTCCATTCTAAATGGATGTCCCTCTATTCTGAGGTTGTGCCCCCTGAACCTAGATTCCCCCACTATTGGAAACATCTTCTCCACAACCACTCTGTCTAGACCTTTCAACTTTCAATGAGATCCCCCCTCCCTCATTCTTCTAAATTCCAGCAAGTACAGACCCAGAGTGATCAAACACTGCATATATGAGAAGCCAGTCATCCTGAAATCATTTTCATGAACCTGCTTTGAACTCCCTCCAATGTCAACACACCCTTTTGTAGATAAGGATGCAGAGAGGACTCTAGAGATGAGGGTCAACCTTCATTATTTATTTATTTAGAGATATAGCACAGAATAGGCCCCTTTGGCCCTTCGAGCCACACTGCCCAGCAATCCCCGATTTAACCCGAGCCTAACAATGGGACAATTTACAATAGCAAATCAACCAACCATCTGGTACATGTTTGGTCTGTGGGAGGAAACCAGGGCACCTGGAGGAAACCCACACACACTCACGGGGAGAACATACAAACTTCTTACGGCCAGTGGCGGGAATTGAACCCGGGTCGTTGCGACTGTAAACCGTTGTGGTAACCACTATGCTACCCTGCCGCCCAGATCAGAAAGTCTGGGGCAACAGAATAGAGATAAGAGGTGGCATCCATCATTAAGGACCCTCACCACACAGGACATGCCCTCTTATTGTTACTGTCAGGAAGGAGGTACCTGAAGGCACACACTCAACGTTTCAGAAACAGCTTCTTCCCCTACTTTTTTAATTCTGCTTTTTTTGCACTGTTTATTTTAACTTAACCATTTAATAGACATATATATACTTAGTGCAATTCATTTTTTTCCTCTAGATGTATTTATCATGTATTTCATTGTACATACCGGCTGTGTGGTGAAGAAGGCACAACAGCACCTCTTTCACCTCAGGCAGTTGAAGAAGTTTGGTATGGGCCCCCAAATCCTAAGAACTTTCTACAGGGGCACAATTGAGAGCATCCTGACTGGCTGCACCACTGCCTGGTATGGGAACTGTACTTCCCTCAACCGCAGGACTCTGCAGAGAGTGGTGCGGACAGCCCAGTGCATCTGTAGATGTGAACTTCCCACTATTCAGGACATTTACAAAGACAGGTGTGTAAAAAGGGCCTGAAGGATCACTGGGAACCCAAGTCACCCCAACCACGAACTATTCCAGCTGCTACCATCCGGGAAACGATACCGCAGCATAAAAGCCAGGACCAATAGGTTCCGGGACAGCTTCTTCCACCAGGCCATCAGACCGATTAATTCATGCCAACACAACTGTATTTCTATGTTATATTGACTGTTGTTCATATTTAACCATCTTATTACTGTCCTGTTGTACACACTATTTATTATGAATTACTATAAATTGCACATTGCCAATTTAGATGGAGATGTCACATAAAGATTTTTACTCTTCATGTAAGTAATAAAGTCAATACAATTCAATTCAAGATATATGACGGTGATATTAAACCTGGTTCTGATTCTGATTCTGACGTAACTGAGGCATCTAAAGTCATCTCAAATTTGTAGAGAGGAAGCAAGGGGAAACTGTGTCTTCTTACTGACTTGACATAAACCCCAGCAGAGGACACAGATACGATGGAACTGACAAAAGAACCAGAAGGGAAATGATGAGAACTTGTCTTTTTCAGTCATTTATGATCTTTGTAGGAGCCATGTGTCTGTTATCTGTCTGTATTGTATTTTGCGGCGCGTTTATGATGGTCATCTGTTACATGGGTTAGGACGTGGTAGAAGCAAATGAGTGTAGTTACGTATTCACACTTGGGGGTAGTTAGTTGTTAGCCAGAAGGAGTGAGTCATGGAGAATGATTATTTTTTTGTTGATCACTTAAATACTTGGAACGCTACTAGGCTACGTAAATACACTAGTAACCCTCACTGGAATGCTATTAGACTGCTTTGCTAAATGAAACACTAATTTAGTTCAACTACTAATTATGCTGAGTATCACTTAGTTATATTGCTAATTAGAATGCTTAGTTACGCTGATTTGAATGCTAAGATCACTGTATCACTAATTTAGTTTCATTCGTTTTATGTTGTTACAAGATCGTACCTCTTTGCTGGTTTGGTAATAAAGGATCGAATGTACCTTTATCGATTTGGAAATTTGTTACTTGGAAGCACATCATACAGTGTCAATTACCCTGGTTTAGTCTGTCGGTGGATTTGGTTTGTTTTTAAGTGACCGCTACATTCTTGAAGGTGCAGGAGGGATTTTTGGTGACATTTTGCTATTTCTGGGTATCACTAGGAAATGCTGGCATTTCGATTCAGATCCAGGTTCATTTATTTATCACATGTACATCAAAACATTTAGTGAAATGTGCCGTTTGCATTAGCAACTTAAGGGTGTTCTGGGGGCAGCTTGGAAGTGTTACCACACATTCCAGCACCAATATAGCATGTCCACAAATACATATCATTGCTCAGAAATTTTGTCATATTTTCTTCATTTTCCTGTAATTGCCCGCAAGAAAACAAAACTCAGGGTACAGTTGCACATGGTGATCTAAGTACTTTTATAATAAACAACACACATAAAAATTGCTGGTGAACGCAGCAGGCCAGGCAGCATCTCTAGGAAGAGGTACAGTCGACGTTTCAGGCCGAGACCCTTCGTCAGGACTGACAATTTATAATAAATGTACTTCCACTTGGGGACCATGGTAGTGTGGCAATCAGTTCGGAGTTCAATTTCAGCATCATCCGTAAGGAGCCTGTCCGTCTTCTCTGTGGAATGCGTGGGTTTCCTCTGGGTGTTCCAGTTTCCTTCCACAGACCAAAGGTGTGCAGATTAGTAGGTTAATCGGTCACTGTAAACTATCCCATAATTAAGCTAGGGTTAAATCAGGGGTTGCTGGCTGGTGCAGCTCAAAGGGCCTATTCCATGTTGTATCTCAATGAAGAAACTCCTTGGAGTTTAGAAGAATGGGGGGGAGACCTCACAGAAACATTTCGAATGTTGAAAGGCATGGACAGTGTGGATGTGGCAAAGTTGTTTCCCATGGTGGGGGAGTCTAGTACGAGAGGGCATGACTTAAGGATTGAAGGGCGCCCATTCAGAACAGAGATGCGAAGAAATTTTTTTAGCCAGAGGGTGGTGAATCTATGGAATTTGTTGCCACGGGCAGCAGTGGAGGCCAAGTCATTGGGTGTATTTAAGGCAGAGATTGATAGGTATCTGAGTAGCCAGGGCATCAAAGGTTATAGTGAGAAGGCGGGGGGTGGGGGTGGGACTAAATGGGAGAATGGATCAGCTCATGATAAAATGGCGGAGCAGACTCGATGGGCCGAATGGCCTACTTCTGCTCCTTTGTCTTATGGTCTTATGGTCTAAATAAATACATAAACAATGCAAACATCAACAAACCAAGATCATAATAGCAAAACAAGCCCCTTTCCCATCCACTCGCTCATGCACACAGGCCTCCAAATCCAGGACAGGTCTTCTCCAGCCCTCTGACCTCTAGTCTATGGCCTCGGATTCTCAGACACACAGACACTGGGCCTCCAACCATCCCGTCTCCTAGAAGTCCCTTGAAATGGGTAACTCACTGGCCTCTTTCAGAGGGCAGCTGAAAGCCAGCCCGAAAGATTGACCGCTTATTCCTTCCATAGATGCTGCCTAGGGTGACGGGGTGGAGACACGTCTCCACCAAAGGAGGTGTAAGGCACTCCTTCCCTCCAGTAGCCTACAGGTCACCCTTGGGCAAGGTGTGGCACTGGCTTAGCCCCCCGATCAGGGTCACGTGAAGCCATGGAAGCAGGTGGTGGATGGTCGTATGAGCTGGTGGTGTATAACACAAGTCCTGGTTATGCAACTACTGACATCAGGCAGAAAATCTCTGAAGAGATAATGGCTGGGGCCACCCATCTTGTAAAGACGCTGCCCAGAAGAAAGCAACGGCAAACCAAAAATGTGCCAACTATCATGGTCGAAGATCATGATTGTCTGCGTCATATAACACAGCACATAATGATGATGATGGTGAGATGCTGCCCAGCACGCTGAGGTCCTCCAGCATTTTCTATGAGCTGTTCATGAATCTAGCGTCACATTCAGCCAGCCCAGGCAAGGATACCAGACTTTCTCCTCTGCATCCGCAAACTGGAGGATATTTTAAGCACAACCCAGTCATTTCAAGGTTACTGTTACTGATACCATCAGTCAGAGCTGCTGAAATTTCTCCAAAAGTATTGTATTTCTCCAAAAGTGAACGAGCGTACTAGAGCCCTGCAGCACGGAATCAGGCCCTTCAGCCCATCTTATCCATGCTGAGAAATGCCCATCTAGCACTAAGAGCACTACAGCACAAGGACAGGCCTTCTGCCTGTGATGTTGGCGCAAACCAATTAAATTAATAATCAAATGGCCAAAGAAACTAATCTCTGGCAGTACACACAAAATGCTGGAGGAACTCAGCAGGTCAGACCGCACCTACGGAAAAGAGTAAGTAGTCAACTTTTCCGGCAGAGATCCTTCTTCAGGACTCTAATCACTTCAGCCTACACAAAGTCCATATCCTTCCATTTCCCTCACATTCATGTCTATCTAAATGTCTCTTACTAGTCCCTAATGTTTCTGTCTCTACCATCACCCAGGCAGTACATTCCAGGCACCCACACTCCCCGTGTAAGAATATTGTTCCTCACAACTCTATTTTACCCCCTCTCACATTAAATGCAATCCCTCTGGTATTAGACATTTCAGCTCTGGGAAAAAGATACTGTCTGTCTACTTTATCCGTGTCTCACATGATCTTATAAACCTCTGACAGATCTCCCCTCACTCTCCACCACTCCAGAGAAAACGACGCAAGTTGTCCATTCTCTCCTTACAGCACATGTCCTCTAATCCAGACAGCATCCTAGCAAATCTCCTCTGCACCATCTCCAAAGCCTCGACATCCTTCCGATAATGGGGGTGACCAGAACTGTACGCAGTACTCCAGATGTGGCCAAACTAGAGCTTTATAAAGCTGCAACATCTAAGGTAGTCCGATTTTCCTTGGTTGGCCCACCTCTCTCTAAAGTCTTCCCACTCATGTACCTGATAGAGTCGCAGAACACAGTAGTAAATAGTCACAGAGCCCTACAGCATGGAAACAGGCCCTTCGGCCCATCTATTCTGTACCAACTGTGTTGCCCAGCAAGCTAGTCACATCTGCCCACATTTAGCCCATAGCCCTCACAACCCCTCCTCTCCATGTACTTATCGGGGTGCCTTTTAAATATGGCTAACGTGCTCACCTCAGCCACTATTTCTGGCAGCTCATTCCTCCCTCTAAATCCTTTCCATTCATGTATCATAGAATAGGATATGGCTGATGACCCTTATAAATATTTCTACTCTGATCTTAAGCCTATGACTTCTTACTTTTAGCACCCCTCCCACAAAAGACTATGTGCTTTCACCCTGCCTATGCCCCTCATAATCTTATCTACCTCTGTCAGCTTGGTTCCATAATGTTGTCATAGCCAGGTGATAGTAGCGTGGATAAGCTCCCACTACCTATTAAATAGCTAGTGTTGGCATGTGGCCAAGTGGTTAAGGCATTTGTCTAGTGATTTGAAGCTCGCCAGTTCGAGCCTTGGCTGAGGCAGCGTGTGTGTCCTTGAGCAAGGCACTTAACCACACATTGCTCTGCGACGACACCGGTGCCAAGCTGTGTGGGTCCTAATGCCCTTCCCTGAAGAGGGAAGACTTTCACCTTGGGCAACTGCTGGTCTTCCATACAACCTACCCAAGCCTGAGCCCTGGAAACCTTCCAAGGCGCAAATCCATGGTCTCAAGAAACTAACGGATGCCTATATAAACCTATTAAATGCTCCCAATGGCACGTGTCTCAAATAGCCTCTGATAGCCAAGTCCAGCTCTTCACGTGCAACTTAGCTAAGCCCAGCTGAACCATTTCTACTGACAGGAGAAAGGGAAAAGGCAGGTTACAGGTGCCTTAAAACCAGTCGCCTCAGGCAGATAGGGTTCATCAGCCATAGTTGGCAGCCCATCTAGAATCCCAACTGTGCATCTCAAATCTCCACTGCCTCACAGCTATACACACCCATAAGGTAGGCTTCAGGAGTAAACATCGAGGAAAAATCCGGAGCTGGAATCCCGAAGGCAGTCTTACATTGAGTTCAATGCCAACTGGCAGCACCTGCAATGATGCTGGTGCCAAACTCTGCTGTTCCTCTGAGTTCATCAGATGCATGGGGGGGGGAGCTTGCTTCACGGGCAACAGATTGGTCTCCATATTGCACTGCCTTGGCTTGTGTATCTAGACAGCTAGGACACAACATCCACGGTCAACCCTGACTAATAGGGTCCTACTATCAGCTCACCCCTTGATTTCCTACAATCCTGGGAATAAAGTCCTAATCTACGCAGCCTCGCCTGTTACTCAAGGCCCCAGTTAAATCATTAAAGGAGGAAATATTCGCAGAACTGTGGAGAAAGAGGAGTTTAACTGGATGATCCTTGCCAAAGGCTAGCATAAAAATGTTTCCATTTTTGCCATAGCAGTCTATGATTTTCATTCCACACTAAATAGGCCAAAAGTCAGCATCTTTGACAGAAACAAGAATATTATGCATTCTGTCGTTATGTGACTGTATGCATCAGACTACCACATCACTTAAGTGTTAGGTCTATGCGGAGCAAGAACGACGATAGAGTAGTATGATTCAATATTTTTACTGAGTCATGGTAGTAACGGTACACGCTGGGCAATTTGCACTGCAGGAGCAATGAACCGGGCCCGCTGAGGCGAAAGACACGTGCACTCAAAAGCCCATGCCGAGAAAAGAGAGAGAACTCCGCGATTGGGTCTAACCGATGCATCGCGCTAACAAATGACCACGTGCAGACCCACCACCTTCTCACAATGAATCCAAAATGGTTCAAGAGAAAGAGGAATTGTTGATGTACAGAGAATGGAGGGGTATGGACATTGTGTAGGCAGAAGGGATTAGTATAGTTTGGTGTTTATTTGCTAGTTTAATCAGTTTGGCACAACATTGTGGCCCAAAAGGCCTGCTCCTGTCCTGTAGATGTTCTACGTTCTATGTCCTATGTTCTTGTTGAGGAGTATTGTAACAGGGCATGGGGCCACAGGCCGATAGGTCAGGGAGGGTGTGTGATGGAGAGTTAAAGTGACAGGCAAGAAGGAGCCCAGTGCCACTCCCTGCGGACTGAACACTGGGATCCCTTCCAAGTGTAACAAGCCAACAAGCGGCACCTGGCAGTCGGCAGTGAGGACAGGGGTGGGGCAGGCATTTGGGGACCAGGTCTGACCTGCACGGTGTAGGCGCCGGTGGTCGATGCGCGCCTGAACCTTCGTCCCTGCTGCTGGGCAGACACAAACAAGTTGGCCAAACGCTGCTCCATCAGGCTGGCAAAGCGCTGGTACCTCTCGCCCAGTGAGGAGTTGTCCACCCCCAGGATAACTGTTGGCAAAAAGAGGCAGCACACATTAGGACCCAAAGACTTTACCATCAGAATCAGATTTATTATACTGACATGAAATTTGTTGTTTTGTGGCAGCAGAATAGGGAAGTGCCATGGTGGTGTAGCGGTTAGCACGATGCTAATACAGCCCAGGGAGTTTCGGAGGCTAGAGTTCAATTCCAGCATCGTCTGTAAGGAGCTTGTACATTCTTCCCACCTCCACTTGGGTTTCCTCCAGGTGCTCTGGTTTCCTCCCACAGTCCAAAGACATACAGGTTAGTAGATTAATTGGTCATTGTAAATTGTCCTGTGATTAGGCTCGGGTTAAATAAGTGGGTTGTTGGGCGGTGTGGCTTGGTGAGTTTGAGGGCCTGTTCCACACCGTATCTCTAAATAAAATTAATGTAACATAAAATGTAGCTCAATTGGTCACATGGGTGTAATTGGGCAGCACAGGCTCGCTGGGTCGAAATATAAATAAATAACATAGAACAGTACAGGCCCTTCAGCCCATGATGCTCTGCTGATCCATTAATCTACTCTAAAACCAATCTAACGCTTCCGCCACCCCCACCCCCCACATAGCCTTCCATTCTTCTTTCATTCATGTTCCTATCTAAATTTCTTAAAGGCTCCAGATGCCCACATACCCCTGACAGTGTGCCTTACTTTATGCATGCATGTATGTCATGGTCTGCCTGGATGCACACAAATAAAGTTTGTCACTGTATCTCGGTACATGTGGCAAGAATAAACGAATACTACAACAAAATCTATCGATCTTAGTCTTCTGTGAACTCAATCAATGCGCTTTCCTCAGCCCCCGGGATAGAGAATTCTAAATTTTCACCACTCCTCTGATGAAGAGTTTTCTCCTCATCTCGATCCTCGGTCCCTTACTCTGAGCCTGTGAGCACTGGTTCCGAGGCTCCACAGTCGAACATTCAAAATGAATTGACCAGTCAGGGAAAACACTCTCCCTGCAACCAGCCTGTTAAGCTCTCTAAATTTTTAATATAAATTTCAATGAGATCTCCTCTCCTCTAAGAGTACAGTTTTAGTCCATTTATTCCTTCCTCCCAGAGAAATCCCATCACCCTTGAAGCAAGTCAAGCAAATCTTTGCTGTCTTCTCAATGGGAAATAAGCAATGTTTTTTCTTAAAGAGTGGCGACTTCACACAATTCTCACACCACGAACAGTAGCTTGCACAACACATACTCCCATGCGATGGAACTTACAAACCTGTAACAACCCAATACTTCTCGGTCGCCGGAGAGGTGTCCAGGTTATTGTACTCCACAGCTGAAAGGAAAATAGGTCAAACAGGAAGTTCAATCCATCTCAGAGAAAACTGTGCAAAAACATTTTCTTTCAAAAATATTTTAAAACATGAATGGTTTAGGGCAGCAGATGGATGGGGGAATTCCCTTTAACACCCAAGGTGGAATTTGGCATAAAAAGAGGTCCACTTGAGTGTGATGCACAGTTACAAGGAACTGTATCTCTCGCGGAACGGGGAGAAACCCACATGGCTAAAGGCAGGTAAATTGCCAGGATCCAACTGCACGATCCCAGGGGTTTTAAAGGAAGTTGCTGCAGAGACGGTGGACACCATTGTTTGAAATTTTACAAAACTCACTAAATTCCGGGATAGTTTCAGAAGATTGGCAAACAAGAGAGGAATAATAAGGGAGGAAGTGGGGGTTAATTTCTATAAATACAAGAGTATCTGCAAATGCTGGAAATCCAGAGCAACACACACAGAGTGCTGGAAGAGCTTAGCAGGTCAGGTAGCATCTATGGAAAGGAAAGTCAAAGTTTCAGGCTGAAACCCTACTTCAGGACTGGAAGACAAGAAGGAAGACGTTAGAACAATAAGGTAGGGGAAGGGGAAGGAGGACTAGCTAGAAGGTGACAGCTGAAACCAGGTGGGTGGGAAAGGTAATGGGCTGGAGGGGAAGGAATCTGATAGGAAAGGAGACAGGACCGTGGGAGAAAGGGAGAAAGGAGGGGCAACAAGTGGATGATAGTCAGGTGAGAAGTAGTAAGAGGCCAGAATGGAGAACAGATGAAGAGTGAATGGGAGGGGGGAAATATTACCAGAAGGAGGAATCAATGTCAATGCCATCAGGTTGGAAGCTACTGAGACAGAATACGAGGTTTTCCTCTTCCACCCTGAGGGTTGCCTCATTGTGGCAGAAGAGGGGGCCATGGACTGACAAGTCAGAACACAAATATGGGCAGGAATTTAAATGGAGGGCTCCCAAAAATTCTGCTTTTGGCAGATGAAGCAGAGGTGCTCAGCAAAGCGGTAGCAAGTTGTAAGGAAAGTAACTAATTGGTAAGAAAAGGTGAATATCGACAAGCCTAAGCAACCTGATTTTCTGAGGGGTCAATCATGTATGACAGGTTTGCCTGAAGTCATCAAAGATGTGACAGATGTTGGCCATGAAGGAATTAAAATATGGAAGAAAACATTAAACTCGAATGGGTCAAAGACAGTGAGCACAGACAAACCAGATGTTTTTGTTCTTGCCATGTGCTTGAAGCAATGGAGGCTGCCATTTTGTGAAGCTGCTCTGTAACCTCCATTTTGTCAGCTGTCTTGTGAACTGCTTTTGCTCAGGAATAGTTCTATCAAAGTTCTTTAAAGTTGACATATTGATGCTCCTGATAATTTGCTGAACTGGAGATAATTTCTAAATAAGAAATTACTCGTGGGGAGCTGTTTGGTACGATAGAACAAGCAGGTTTATGAAAAAGGTGAGTCAGTGACTGACCTGAGTAACTTAAGCCTAGTAGCAGACAAAGAGACATTAATTACAAGTTGTCACTTTCAGAAGGACAATAAATTGATACTGACATGACTAAATTTATTTTTTTATCTATTTATTGAGATACAGTGTGGAACAGGCCCTTCCGGCCCATTGAGCCACGCCTCCCAGCAATCCTCAATTTAATCCTAGCCTAATCAGGAGACAATTTGCGATGACCAATTAACCCACCAACTGATACATCTTTGGACTGTGGGAGGAAACCAGAGCACCCAGAGGATACCCAGGCCATCACAGGGAGGTGCAAACTCCTTACAGGCAGTGGTGGGAATTGAACCCAGGTCACCTGTGCTGCCCCATACGCTACCGTGCTGCCCCATACGCTACCATGCTGCCCATAATTGAATGGGAACCTGACGCAGGTCACTCAGATGCCCTCCAGCCAATGATATCGAAATGCAACATTTGGACTGATCAGGAAATTCTATAAATAGGAAGGGATTCAAATGCAAAGCAGTGAAAACTCTGGAGACTATCACAAGGAAGAACCCCATACCAGGGGCTGGAAGAAAAAAAAGGATCAATAGTCTGGCCAATGGGAGATGCTCTATTTCGGTGTTTTAAATTGAAGAAGTGCTCTGAGCGAGGATTGGTACCAAGCGAACAGTAGAATTCATGTTTTAAGTTGTTAGCCTGGGGTTATTGCTTGTGCAGAGATGATAAAGTGTGAGCTTTGATTAATTACGTTGCGTAATGAGTTGCCTAACCTAGATCAGTTGATGAATAGTCAACACAGGCAGAGTCATTAGAGGAGAAACCGGTGAGGCCTCCTGTATATCGGTGAGATCCGACGTAGATTGGGAGACCGCTTCACTGTGCACCTACACTCCGTCTGCCAGAACAAGCAGGATCTCCCAGTGGACACGCATTTTAATTCCACTTCCCATTCCCAATCTGATATGTCAATCATTGGCCTCCTTTACTGTCATGACGAGGCCACACTCAGGTTGGAGAAACACTTTATATTACGTCTGGGTAGCCTCCAACATGATGATATGAACGTCGATTTCACGAACTTCTGTTAATGGCAGCTCCCGCCCCCACCTTCACCAATTCCCTTCCCCTTTTCCCTCTCTCACCTTATCTCCTTGCCTTCCCATCGCCTCGCTCTAGTGCTCTTTCCCCCTTTTCTTTCTTCCTTTCTTCCATGGCCTCCTGTCCTCTCCCATTAGATTCCCCCTTCTCCAGCCCCATATCTCTTCCACCAATCAACTTTCCAGCTCTTTATTCACCTCTCCCCCTCCCAGTTTCACCAATCACCTCGTGGTTTCCCTCCTCTCCCCCCCCCCACCTTTTAACTCTACTCCTCATCTTTTTCCCTCCAGTCCTGCTGAAGGGTCTCAGCCCAAAACATCGACTGTACTCTTTTCCATAGATGCTGCCTGGCCTGTTGAGTTCCTCCAGCATTTTGTGTGTGTTGAAAGAGATTAAAGAGTCGCTTTATTTGTCACGTACATCGAAAGATACATGAAATCCGCTGTTTGCATCAAATCAAATCAGCAAGGATTGTGCTGGAAGTCCTGATGAAAGGTCTTGGCCTGAAACATCAACTGTTCATTCTTCTCCTTAGATGGTGCCTGACCTGCTGTTTCTACCAGCATCTTGCGTGAGAATGAGGGGTGATTTTACAGAGGTGTGCTGTATACAATCATGAGCTGCACAGATACAGCATGCAGTCTTTTTCCCCCAGTGCTGGGGATTGGAGAACTCAAGGGCAGAGGAGAGCAGTATAATCGGAAGCTGAAGGGTATCTTTCACCCAGAGAGTGGAATGAGCTGCCTGAGAAAGTGGTTGAGACAGGTACATGAACAACATTTAGAGAGTACGTGGATAGGTACATGAACAATATTTAGAGAGTACGTGGATAGGTACATGGAGAGGAAAGGTTCCAAATGAAATCAGCCTACACTGGCAAACGGGAATAGCTTACATGGGCCATCTCGGGCAGCAATGCTACTTGAGCCAAACGGCATGTTTCCCTGCTGCATGACTTGACGAAAGTTGAGACTAGCAGTTCCTTGTTGTGTTTACTTGTATATATTATAAACAATCTAATTATTTTTGTGAAAAGGAACCTCTGCAAACCTTCCTAAGTGTGCTGCAGCCCTTTAAAACACCTCAGACCGTAAGATATAGGACCAGAATTAGGCCATTCTGCCCATCAAGTTTGTTCTATACTCTATCTAGGCCTTTCAATATTCGATAGGTTTCTAGTCAATTCCATAAGACCATTATGCTACAAGACATAGGAACAGAAAAAGACCATTCAGGCCATTGAATCTGCTCCAGCACTCCATCGTGGCTGATTTATTATTCCTCTGAAACCCATTCTCCTGCCTTCTCTTTGTAACGTTTGATGCCCTGAACAAACAAGAACCTACCAACTTCTACTCTAAGTATATCCAATGACTTGCCTCACAGTTGCCTGTGGCAATGAATTCCATAGATTCACTACCCTCTAACTAAAGAAATTCCTCATCATCTCTGTTCTAAATGGATGTCCCTCTATTCAGAGGCTGTGGCCTCTGCTTCTGGACTCTCCCACTATTGGAAACATCCTCTCCATGTTCAAAGTTCTCAAATTACTTTTATTATCAAAGAAAGTATAAATTATACAGCCTTGAGATTTGTTTGCTTACAAGCAGCCACAAAGCAAGAAACCCAAAAGAATCCAATTTTAAAAAAATAAAGACCAACACCCGATGAGCAGAGAACGAGAAAAAAAAACACAAATCATGCAGACAATAGAAGCGAGCAACAACATTGCCAACCAAATTGAGTCCTCAGATCTGAATCCCTGGAGCAGCCCGAGGTAGGCCCAAAGCCTCGGTCTCTGTTCATATTAGCACGGCAAATTTCCGCAAAGCTCGCAGACGTGCAGCACAACAGCCAGAACAGTCTCACAGCCTCGGCACCGCGGAGAGCGGATTGAACATTCTGGGAGAGCGAGCAAAATCGACCCAACTCTCACCTCCAGTCCCAACAGCCTGCCTTTCCAGCCTATCTGGGCCAGCAGTTAAATTGTCCAAAGAGTGGATTGCGCCTTGCATTAGGACCCAGGCCCCAATACATCGAAATGCGTTGGGCCTGGAACTTGCCATCCAACCCAAAGCCACTCTCGGCCTCTCCAAATCGGCTCGGTGCTCAGAGTGATCCAACCTTGCATTGGGGTTAGTTGGACACCAGCAAATCCCCTCTGCCTTGACTCCTCCTCTCTGAATCATTCACTCCAACTCTATCTGTGTCAACTTGGGACGCGCCAGCATGGCTCATCCCTCGAATTCTCTTCGCTTTCACTCACCTCTTCATTGTTTGTGGTGATAGTTTACGGCAATTTACTTCATTAAAGATGATGTTAGTAATGTTTTTAGTCAAATTCTTTACCTTTCAAAGTAACCGCAAGCTGTTGCTCACCTTCAGTAGCCCCACCTTAAACCAGAAGACCCACCACACTATCTTGTCTTTTCAATATTTGACAGCTTTCAGTGAGATCCCCCTCATTCTTTTCGTTATAACCTGCTCACCCACCTGATTTCTGTGCTTGGAAGCCAACCTCCCCTTATAGTAACAGTCAGAATCAATGTCACCTTTCCAAGGACAATTAGCTGCCACAGAATAAATTCTCGCATAACCAGAAACCCTGTACCTCAAGCATGAATTTAAAAAAAATTGATTGTATTGTACAATCCACGAGGAAGTAAAATGGAGGGCAATTCATTAGCATTTTAACAACCTGTGTTCCACATCCTTCATTCTCCCTCTGCATACATAAACAGGGATTTAATATTCAGTTAACGTAAATCAATTGCTTATTTTTAAAAGCATTTGATAAAGTATAGTCATCGGAACCTGGCAAGTGATGACACTGAAGCCTTCTTCTTCCCAAAATATAAAATAATACTTTTATGGGAAATGATATTTATATTGTATAACTCCCTTCACCAGCAGAGTCCAATTACCATTATACATCTCATTACGATAATGTTTTCGCTCCTCGCTAGGTGTTCCCAGTCAGGGAAGCAGTAACACACACAAAGTGTAGATTTTATTTATTTTATTTTATTTAGAGATGCCGAACAAGCCCTCCCAACCCACCCAACACCCCCACCCCCACCCCCACCAACCCTGCCATGCAACCCACCGATTTAACCCGAGCCTAATCACAGGACAATTTACAATGACCAATTAACCTACCAACCGGTATGTCTTTGGACTGTGGGAGGAAACCAGAGCACCTGGAGGAAACCCATGCAGATATGAGAAGGAATGTACAAGCCTGATTATAGGGGATGGGAAATTGTGTGGCACATGGCCAAGTGGTTAAGGCATTGGACTAGCGACCTGAAGGCTGAGGCAACGTGTTGTGTCCTTGAGCAAGGCATTTAATCACACATTGCTCTGCGACGACACTGGTGCCAAGCTGTATGGGTCCTAATGCCTTTCCCTTGGACAACATCGGTGTCGTGGAGAGGGGAGACTTGCAGCATGGGCAACTGCTGGTCTTCCATACAACCTTGCCCAGGCCTGCACCCTGGAGAGTGAAGACTTTCTAGGCGCAGATCCATGGTCTCGCAAGACTAACGGATGCCTTTACTTACTCTGGAATTGAACTTCAAACTTCAATGCCCCCAGCTGTAAAAACACCGCGCTAACCACTACACTTTCACGGCATCTTATTTTTCATTGATTCTAATGTGTTTCTTTGTATCTACTGTGAATGCCCTCAAGAAAATGAATTTCAGGTTAGTATATAGTGACACATCCATATGTTGATAATTGAACTTTAAAATACTGGAGGAACTCAGCGAGTCAGGCAGCACCCATGGAGGGAGTGAGCAGTTGAGATTCCAGGCCATTCATCAGGACTGGAAAGGAAGGTGGCAGAAGCCAGAATAAGATGGTGAGAGGTGGGTGAGGTGTGCAAGCAGGCAGGTGATAGATGAGACCAAATGAAGGGGAAGGTAGCTGAGTGGCCTCATCCTGAAACATCAACCAGTTCATTCCTCTCCATAGTTGCTGCCTGACCTGCCGAGTTTCTCCAGCATTTTGTGGGTGTTGCTCTGGGTTTCCAGCATCTTCAGAATCTCTTGTATCTCTGGTTGGAATCACTTTCCTGTTTAAAGGAGCTTACTTTGCACACGTTCCCTCGCTCACAATGGGGAGCAGCCTGCAGTTTTCAGAATCAAGTTCAGCCTCTTTACTGAATGGTGAAAAATGTCCTTTAATTGCTGTAACTTGCAACAGAAAGTTTATCCTTTCCCAGCTTCACATTTCTTTCCCCCTTCCCTACCCACCCAGCTTTCCCCTTCCCTGGCTTCACCTGACAGCTTGTATTCTCCCCACCTTCTTATTCTGGCTTCTTCCTGCTTCCGCTTCCAGCCCTGATGAAGGGCCTCGGGCCAAAACATCGACTGTTCTTCCCTCTCTGTAGATGCTGCCTGACCTACTGAGTTTCTCCAGCATTTTGTGGATATTGATCAATGATTAGTCCCTTGCTCCTGTGTCTGAGGATGCTGGAAACAGTGGATCAGGCAGCATCTGTGAGAAGAACGACAGTTAACATTTCAGGTCTAAAACACTGTGTGATGTAGTTGACCCTGCCCAATGCATCTACAGGTTTGACAGTGTCCTGAATGGTTACATCATTGTCTGGTAATGTAATTCTAATGCTGCAGACTCAGCCCAATACATCACGTTAATATCGACAGAAGGCTCTGCTTACTCTGACACCTCATCTTTTTTTTCTCCAGTCCTGATGAAGGGTCTCGGCCCGAAATGTCGACTGTACTCTTTTCCATAGATGCTGCCTGGCCTGCTGAGTTCCTCCAGCATTCTGTGTGTGCTGCTTGGATTTCCAGCATCCGCAGACGTTCTCTTGCTTATCCATTGTCAAAGATCCCCACCCTCCAGGACGTACCACCTTCTCACCGTTACCATCAGGCCGGTGGTACAGAAACCCGAAGTCAGGACAAGTTACAAGCACCATGGTAGTGTAGCAGCTGGCGCGATGATATTATAGATGGCGCCAACGAACAGCGATTCCTCAGCTAAGGTCTTCCAGATAGCCAATGTCTTCAATTATGTCACTTTTTCTACGTCTTCTGCTTGTTATTTTTGTCTTGTTTGTGTCACAGAAACTGCTGGAACCTGAGGCATGCAGTTCTGAACTCGATCGAATGACCTAGAGCTCGGCTGTGCCCGGTGAGCTGCCTCAGAGGGAAGATCAGAGACGGGGACCCAAAAAGGAATGAGAACATGAGGTGACCCCCTGGAAAAGACCAGGGTTGGGGTGTGGGATCTTGAATGACTTGACCTCACAGCAGTGTGGAAGATTGAAGCATTGAGGTGAATGCGGAGGGGAGGGGTCAGCGATCGCTCCCAAAGGAGGCCACCAGGATGATGACGGTCAGCGGTGTCCGGACCCGGCGTGGCGGTCACTCCTCGTGGAAGGACTGAGCTCATGCGGCTGCTCTCCTCGTATGCTGACGGTAAGATGTTTCCAATATTCTGGGATCTATGTGATTATTGGACTGTACTGTAAATTGGTTGCCTTCAGTTCTGTGCAGTTTCCTTTCTTGCGGCCGATTGGCGGGTGGGTGACCTGTTAGTTTTTGTCTATGAGAGGCGGGTTGGTGGCTTTGATGCTATTGTAGCTGTTTTTTCTGTGAGTGAGTGGGTCGGGATTGTTATTGTCGCTGTTTTTTTCTGTGGGGACGGGTTGTGGATATGTTGCTATTGTTTCTGTTTATTCTGCGGGGAGGGGTTGTGGATTTGTTGCTATTGTACCTGTATTTTTCTGCGAGTCAGGGGGTCAGATTGTTATTGTTGCTGTTTTTGTCTGCTGAGAGGGGTGGGTGATTTGGGGGCTTACAAGTTTTGTTCCTTTTCTTTTCATTCCATGGGTGGAATTGATGATTTTTCTTTCAACAATTCCCGTGGTCTTTCTGTATTTCATCTGGAAAAGACGAATATCAGAGTTGCATTGTACATGCATACTCTGACAATAAAATGAACCTTTGAATCTTTGAACCTTTGAGGCATCCCAGAGTTTGGAGTTCAATTCCTGTGCGTTTCTGAAAGGGGTCTGCACGTTGTCACCATGAACCGAGCAGGTTTTCCCTGCGTGCTCCAGTTTCCTCCCACAGTCCAAACACATACCAGGAAAGTTTATTGCTCCTTGTAAATTTTCCTGTGATTAGGTTAGGGTTAATCAGGCCTGTCAGGGGTTGTATGGCTCGAAGGGCCGCAAGGGCCTACTCTGCGCTGTACCACTAAATAAACAAACAAACAAATAGATAGATAGATAAATGAATGAATGAATAAGTCCCCACCACCAGGTTCAAGAACAGTTACTTTCTTCCGACCATTCAGTTCTTGAACCGACTGGCACATCCATAATCACGACCTCACTATAGCAACACTATGACCACTTCCAACACTTGGGACTAAAATGGACATTTTTGTTTGAATTATGTTCTTTCTTATAAAAGAGATATGTTTATGCTGCTCATCTGATGCTGCTGCAGGTATGTATTTCATTGCAGCTGTGCACGCATCACAATCACAAGGGCACAAGGTGTTCAATGATAACATGTCTCCAGGTCCTGATCAGCTTCATCCTTGGGTCTCAAAGTGAGAGGACATCGAGATAATTGTTATAATGTTTTAACTTTACAGGATTCCCTCAGATTGGGGAAAGTTTTATTAAATTGGAAAATAGCAAATATTTTTCATTTATTAAAAAAGGAAGTTACAATCCAATTAACTGAATAGAGTGATAGAACACTACAGCACAGAAACAGGCCCTTCAGCCCATCTAGTCTACACTGTACCGTTATTCTGCCTAGCCCCATCTAGTCGCACCTGGACTGTAGCCCTCTCTATTCATCCCATCCATGTACTTATCCAATCTTCTCTTAAATGTTGAATTTGAACCCACATCCAGCATTTCTGCTGGCAGCTCATTCCACACTCACACAATCCTCTGAGTGAAGAAGTTCCCCCTCAGTTTCCTCTTAAATACTTCACCTTTCACCCTTAACCAATGACTCTGAGTTCTAGTCTCACTAGTCTCAGTGGAAAAAGCCTGCTTGCATTATTATCATCTTCAATATGTGCCATGTCATATGACGTGGGTGATCATGGTTCTTCTTGGCAAATCTACAGCAAGGGTTTGCCATTACCTTTTTCTTTACAAGATGGGTGACCCCCGCCATTATCAATATTCTTCAGATGTCACTGATTGCATAACCAGGACTTGTCTCCCTATCTATACTCCTCGTAATTTTGTCTACCTCCATGAAATCTCCCCTCATTTTCCTGCAATCAGTACTCCAGATCTGGCCTCACCCATGTCCTATACAACTTCAATATAATATCCCAACTCCTGTACTCAATACTTTGATTTATGTCTAAACATGTGTTGATACAGTTTAAAGTAGTGCACTATCTCGTTATTATTCTTATATTAATCCTATATGTGATAGATGTCATTCCGAGATAGCCTCTTTAACTCACATGTTTGGGTCATGTCCTTTGTTGGAAAAATATTGGGAAGATATTTTTTATATTATTTCAACGGTTTTGAATATAGACTTACAACATCATCCAATTACTGCTATCCTTGGATTACCAATGATAGACTCAAATCATTTAACCTCTTCAGCTCACTGGATGATTGCATTTCTTACTTTAATGGCTAGAAGATCCATTTTGCTGAATTGGAAAGAGATTAACCCTCCTACTGTATTTCACTGGTTTTCACAAACTATGTTGTGTTTGAATTTGGAAAAAATTAGAAGTGTGGTTTATAACCCTTCCATTAAATTTGAAAAAACTTGGAGGCCATTCATTCAGCATTTTCATATGATGTGATCTGACCATTTCCAAACTTATTTTACTTCTCTGTACTATTGGTTGAGAGGAATGGAGTCGTCAACACTAAGGTTTTCTTATCTTCCATTTTTACGTTGTTAGAATTGCCCAAGTCTTTTAGTTTAGTTGACTAATTCTGTTTAGTTTAGTTTTTTTTGGGGGTGGGGTTTGTTTTTTTTCCTTTTTTTTTATTTTTCATGATTTTTCTCCAGTTTTTTTTGTCCTGTATTATTCATTGTTATCCTACACGATCAGGAGTTTTGTCAATTTATACTATTTGGTTTTATAATTACTCATTTTAAGTATAACAATGTATTTCCAACAATTTGTACTATTGCTACCTTATGTTTATAGTTATGAAGCTAATAAAAAGATTGAAAAGGAAAAAAGAAAGAAAGATTTATGAAGGCAAATGTGCCAAAAGCTCTCCTTATGACCCCATTTACCTGTGATACCACTTTCATGGAGTCAGTGATATGTATTCCTGGATCCCTCAGTCCTACTGCATTTCTCTGCCCTGGTTTGTCCTCTCAAAGAGCAACACCTGGAGAGCCACAGTAGCACAGCGGTTACTGTGATGTGATGACATCAAGGGGCGCCGGAGTTCAGAGTTCAATTCCAATGCTGTCTGAAAGGAGCTTGTACGTCCTCCCCATGAATGCACGGGTTTCCTCTGGGTGCTCCAGTTACCTCCCACGCTCCAAAGACGTACCGTTTAGTAGGTTAATTGGACATTGTGAATTGCCCTGTGATTGGGCTAGGGTAATCAGGTGGTTTGTTGGGCAGTGCGGCTTGTCAGGCCAGAATGGCCTGTTCCAGGCTGCCTCTCTAAATACCGTAAATAAATAAATAAACCTCATACTTGTCTGTGTTAAATTCTGTCTGACTTTTTTCCCAGCTGGTCCAGATCATGGTGCAGCATCGACAGAAGCTCTTGTGTTTATAGACCTGCCTTTAAAGTAGCGCATTGGCTGCAACTTAACTGGGGACATTGTGGAGAGGCACTATGGGACTGCAAAACTGTATCTTCTTCTGTATAAACAAATGCGAAAATCAGGTGTCCTTTTAATGCCTGCACTTCCAAATGTTTAAGGAATCTTGTGCACACTATTTAATCAGGAATGTGTGTTAAGGAAACTCCTTCAGCGTTGATAAACCCCCCATTGAGAAGCACTGTCTTAATTATCCAGCATCCACCTCTGCAACTCTGCCCCGGCTGCAAAAGGAGGCTTGGTCATGGGACTAGCAACCCACAGCTATGCCAACACAAGATCCGATGGCCTCATCCTGGGAGAGGAAGGATCTTTGAAGATGGGCTACACCGGGGGACAACTTGAAAGACTGGCCAAGGACGGAGGACTCAGGTGAACTGTTGTCGGTGGTCTATGCCCCAGAAGAGGTGAATTGAATTGAATTGACTTTATTTTTTACATCCTTCAAATACGTGAGGAGTAAAAATCTTTACGTTACATCACTGTCTAAATGTGCAATGTGCAATCATAGTAATTTATAATAAACAGAACAGTCAATGCAACATAGAAATACACTCAAGTTAGCATGAGTTAATCAGTCTGATGGCCTGCTGGAAAAAGCTGTTCCCAGAACCTGTTGGTTCTGGCTTTTATGCTGCAGTACTGCTTCCCAGATGGTAGCAGCTGGAACAGTTTGTGGTTGGGGTGACTCAGGTCCCCAATGATCCTTCAGGCCCCTTTTTCACACTTGTCTTTGTAAATGTCCTGAATCATGGGAAGTTCATGTCTACAGATGTTCTGGGCTGTCCACACCACTCTCAGCAGAGCCCTATGATTAAGGGAGACACAGTTCCCATACCAGGCAGTGATGCAGCCAGTCAGGATGCTCTCAGTTGTGCCCCTGTAGGAAGTTCTTAGGATTTGGGGGCCCATATCAAACTTCCTCAACTGTCTGAGGTGAAAGAGGCACTGTTGTGCTTTTTTCACCACACAGCTGGTATGTACAGAACACGTGAGATCCTCAGTGATGTGGATGTCGAGGAACTAGGGCATGGGACTAGTAACACCATCCCATAAAAACCCAGAGCGACAGAAACACCAACAGAAGCTCCAGAAACCTCATCCCTGGGAGAAGAAGGATCTTTGAAGATGGGCTACACCTAGGGACAACTTGAGAGACTAGCCCAGGACAGAGGACTCTGTCGAGCTGCTTTCGGTGGCCTATGCCTCGGTACGGGTGATGGGCTTAAGGAAGCAAGTGAATGCATCTGCAAATCCAACATTCTTTATGATTCCAATACCATCCAATTTTCTTTGTTTTAATTGGTGCCTAAATTACAATCAATTGCATTCAAGCAAACATAATAACGCAAATGAAGCTTGGAAAATTTGAATTTACTCCTAGCGCATATGTTGCTGGTGACAGAAGTATTTTCTTCACTGCTACGGTGCAGAGAAACAAGGCTAGGCACGTTAATAAGTCAAACAGACCCTGCAGCCACCTCCACCACAGCAGATCTAAACCTCAGCTCCACTACTTACGTCAGTCGCAGATCCTGTAATATCCTGGCATGGTAATCATCCGAAAGGCTAAAGAAATTTATCATGTCTCCTGCGGCCCTCACCATTTTCATAGGTGCCCCACAGAAAGCATCCAATTGGATGCATCCCAACTTGGTATCACAGCTTCTCCCTCCGTCATCAGATCTCTGAATGGACAAGGAACCCACGTACACGGCTTCACTATTTTTCCTCTTTTTTTCCACTGCTTATTTAATTTTTTAATATATATTTCTTGTTGAAATTAATCATTTTTTGATGTATTGCAAAAGCAACAAATTCCACAATATATGTCGGTGGTATTAAACCTGATAGTGATTCTATTTCTCAGACTGTGGAGAGTTGTGGACACAGCTCAGCACATCACAGAAACCAGCCTCCCCTCCAGAGGCCCTGCCAGCACCTCTTCCCCACCCTCCCGTCAGAATGAGAATCGGGATAATTACCACTGACATACAATGACACACTCCTGCAACATCGCTGGTGCAAAATTGTACCAGACTCTGCCATTCCTTTGGATTCATCAGCTGTGTGGAGAGGGGGAGCCCGGTGCACAGGCAACGGTTTGCTCTCCTTGTCGTACTGCCCAGGCTTGGGTATCACATAATCAGCTGGGACGTAACGTCCATGGTTGACCCCGACCGACGGAAGGCCTCACAGTATGTCATGAAGTTTGTCATTTTGCAGCAGCAGTACAGTGCAATACATAAAAAATTTCTATAAGCTACAAAAAGAAGTATATAAAATTAACATAATAAGGCAATAAAAAGGGAAAATAGTGAGGTAGTGTTCATGGGTTGGGCTGAAGATACAGAAGCCTTAAATCACATACCACCAGAAATGCTTTGACCCCAAACTGCGCGACGTTAACACACAATTTTCAGCATTAAGGTTCAAACGCTGGACAAAGTGAAGGGTGATGGGAGGCTACTTACGCTCAGCCAGGGTCAGAGGGGGGTAGGCGAGGTAGTACCCCAGCTCGGCAGGTGTCAGGTGATGCAGAAGGCCGCTGGCAGCAGTGCCATTGAGCAGTGCGCTCTGATTTCTCACCATGTACACCATGGAGACCGCCGTGGAGCTCTCCAACACCGACGTGTTCAAAATCTGCGGGAAAACAAGTTCAAATTCAAGCTTATCGTCATCCGACTGACTGTACATATATATACAACCAAATGAAACAATGTTCCTCCAGACCACAGTGCACCTACAAAACATACATCACACACAGCACATAAAACAAAATGTTAACATAAATAAGTTAGTAAAATATAATTCAAAACACACGTAACGCGCAGCATTGGTAAACAGTGTACAGCTTGTGATCCAAGTGATGGGATCTCAGAGGTGGCAGGGTATCCATTAGTCTCACAGCCTGAGGGAAGAAGCTGTTACCCAGTCTGGCAGTCCTATTCCTGATGCTGCTGTACCTCCTTCCCGATGGTAGTGGGTCAAAAAGATTGTGGGGATCTTCAACAATGCCTTGGGACCTTCGTTCGCAATGCTCCCAGTAAATGTCACAAATAGGAGTGAGGGAGACCCCAATGATCCACTGTAGGGTCTTGCAGTCTGACGTCCTGCAGCATCTGCAAGTCGAACAGGATTTCACCCTCTCCAGGTTGCTGAGTTCACCTTACTTTGAAACAATGTCATGCACACATCTGAGGTGATGCAAGTACAGCACAAGAACAGGCCCTTCGGCCCACTATATCTGTGCTGACCCTGATGCTAATCTAACTAATACCATCTGATCTATACAGAAACTTGAAGGGACTTTTTCGTACAATGTGATGGACTCTAGACCTCACAATCCACCTCATTATGATCTTGCACTTTATCATTTCCCTACACTACACTGTGTTCTGCATTGTTATTGTTCTACCTTGTTCTACCTCAATGCACTGCATCATGGTCACCATGGTAGTGTAGTGCTTAGCAGAACGTTATTACAGCTTGGAGCGTTCAGAGGTCAAGTCCGTGCATTCTCCCCAAGGAATGTATGGGTTTTCTCCAGATCTTTCTGTTTTCTACCACAGTCCAAAGACATACCGGTAGATCTGTTGGTCATTGTAAGTTGTCCCATGATTGGGTTAGGTTTAGTCGGGGTTTGCTAGGGTGATGTAACTCAAAGGGCCATAAGGACCTACTCTGCATTGTGTTGATAGATAGATAGCAAGTTAGATAGATCGGCATGAAGAGATGCAAAAGAAGCTTTTCACTGTCCCTCAATACATTAGATAAAAATGAACCAATTCCACTCCTTGCCAGTTCATGTATCTGTCTAAATGCCTCTTAAAAAAACAGCTATTGTACCTACTTCCATCACCTCCCCCGGGGCAGCACGTTCCAGGACCTACCAGACCTTTTGTAAAAAACCTTCTTCGTAAATTTCTTCTAACCTTTCCCCCTCTCACCTTAAAACTATGCCCTCTGCTGTTTAACACCCAGGGAATAGGGCTGTCTACCCTGCTTCATTATTCATCTTTTGCACCTTTTATTTGCACATGTGTACACTCAGGATCTTCTGCCCAACCACTTCAAGGCTGAATATGTTGTGCATTCAGAGATGCTCTTCTGCACATCACTGTTGTTATTTGAGTTACTGTCACCTTCCTGTCAGCTTGAACCATTCTCCTCTGACCTCTCTCACTAACAAGACATTTTTACCCACAGAACTGCCGCTCACTGGATGTCTTTTGTTTTTCACAGCTTTCTCTGTAAACTCTAGATACTGTTGTGCATGAAAATCCGAAGGGATCAGTACTTTCTGAGATACTCAAACCACCCCATCTGGCACCAACAATCATTCCACGGTCAAAGTCACTGGGATCACATTTCTTCCCCATTCTGATGTTTGGTTTAAACAACAACTGAACCTCTCGACCATGTCTGTATGCGTTTGTGCACAAATTCACTTGGTAATTGTAAACAATGAGATTTACTGAGAATGAGATCAATTTTAAAGATTCAGCATTCACAATTCAAGATTGTTTAATGTCATTTCCAGTACACAGTGTAAAGGAGAATGAAATAATTGTTACTCTAGATCTGATGCAGCACAAAAAATACAATAAGATAAAGAACACAAATAATAATAATTTTAAAAAACAAAATAAATACATAATGTAGCTTATATACATTGATTGTATGTCCATAAAGTGACGTTAGGCACAGGAGTGTCTGTACACAAGGTGACTGACAGGAAATGGTAAAGTAATGGTGGGTGGGAGTGTGGCGAGGTGGGTTACAGGATTAGTAATGGTGGTTGGGAGTGTGGCGAGGTGAGTTAGTGGATTAGTAATGGTGGTTGGGAGTGTGGCGAGGTGGGTTAGTGTATTAGTAATGGTGGTTGGGAGTGTGGCGAGGTGAGTTAGTGGATTAGTTATGGTGGTTGGAAGTGTGGCGAGGTGGGTTAGTGGGTTAGTAATGGTGGTTGGGAGTGTGGCGAGGTGGGGTAGTGGATTAGTAATGGTGGTTGGGAGTGTGGCGAGATGGGTTAGTGGATTAGTAATGGTGGTTGGGAGTGTGGCGAGGGGGGATAGTGGATTAGTAATGGTGGTTGGGAGTGTGGCGAGGTGGGTTAGTGGATTAGTAATGGTGGTTGGGAGTGTGGCGAGGCGGGGTAGTGGATTAGTAATGGTGGTTGGAAGTGTGGCAAGGTGGGTTAGTGGATTAGTAATGGTGGTTGGGAGTGTGGCGAGGTGGGTTAGTAGATTAGTAATGGTGGTTGGGAATGTGGCAAGGTGAGTTAGTGGATTAGTAATGGTGGTTGGGAGTGTGGCGAGATGGGTTAGTGGATTAGTAATGGTGGTTGGGAATGTGGCGAGGTGAGTTAGTGGATTAGTAATGGTGGTTGGGAGTGTGGCGAGGTGGGTTAGTGGATTAGTAATGGTGGTTGGGAGTGTGGTGAGGTGGGGTAGTGGATTAGTAATGGTGGTCGGGAGTGTGGCGAGGTGGGTTAGTGGATTAGTAATGGTGGTTGGGAGTGTGGCGAGGTGGGTTAGAGGGTTAGTAATGGTGGTCGGGAGTGTGGCGAGATGGGGTAGTGGATTAGTAATGGTGGTCGGGAGTGTGGCGAGGTGGGTTAGTGGATTAGTAATGGTGGTTGGGAGTGTGGCGAGGTGGGTTAGAGGGTTAGTAATGGTGGTTGGGAGTATGGCGAGGTGGGTTAGTGGATTAATTAGTCTGATGGTCGTGATGTGGATGCTACGTTAGTCCCCTCTCTGATGGGAGTGGGACAAACAGTCCTTGAGAAGGGTGGGTGGAATCCTTCATGATGTTACTGACCCATTTCTGACACATTTCTGAATATAAAACCATAGAACCATAAGATATAGGAGCAGAATTAGGCCACCCGGCCTATCGAGTCTGCTTTGCCATTCCATCATGGCTGATTTATTATCCCTCTCAACCCCACTCTCCTGCCTTCTCCCAAAACCTTTGAGGCCCTGACCAACCAAGAACCTATCAGCATCCACTTTAAATATACTCATTGACTTGGCCTCCACATCCAAACATGGAAACGAATGCCTCAGATTAACCATCCCCTGTCTAAAGAAGTTCCTCCTCATCGCTGTACTAAATGGATGTCCCTCTATTCCAAGGCTTTGCTCCCTGGTCATAGACTTTCCCACTATGGGAAACATTCTCTCCACATCTACTCGGTGTAGACCAATCAACATTTGTTAGGTTTCAGTGAGATCCTACCCTCATTCTTTGAAGCTCCAGCAAGTACAGGCCCAGAGCCATCAAATGCTCCCCTTTCATTCATCAAGCCTTTCATTCCGAGTGTGGTCTGACCAGTGCCTTATAAAGTCTCAGCTTCACACCCTTGTTCTTATATTCCAGTCCTCTCAAAATGAAAGCCAACATTGTATTTCCTTCCTTACCATTGACTCAACCTGCAAATTAACCTTTGAAGGATCCTGTACAAGGACTCCCAAATATCTTTGCACCTCTGATACATGGAGTTTCTCCCCATTTAGAAAATAGTCTATGCTTATCCTTCCACCAAAGTGCATGACCATACACTTCCTGACACTATATTCCACTTGCCACTTCTTTGCCCATTCTCCTAATCTGCCCAAGTCCTTCTGCAGACTCCCTGCTGCCTCAGCACTACGTGCCCCTCCACCTATCTGTGTATCGTCTGCAGACTTGGCCACTAAGCCATCGATTCTGTCATCCAAATCGTTGACAAACAACGTAAACAGAGGCAGTCCCAACACCGACCCCTGTAGAACACCACTTGTTACTGGCAATCAGACAGAAATGGCCCCCCTTTATTCCCACTGTTTGCCTCCTGCCAGTCAGCCACTCTTCAATTCATGTTAGTATCTTTCTTGTAATACCATGGGTTCTACGTTGCTACTGTGTGGTAACCGGAATCTCTGGAGCTGAAGGCCTCGAAATCCTCAGCTTTACGTGTTTCAGCGGCCAGGGAGAGGTTGAAGGCGCTCGGCAGAGGATGGCGCTCAGCAGACTGTATCGGAGAGGCTGCACGGAAGCTCGGAGTTTTCGGACAGATGGACTCAGTGTCGGCTGTGGTCAGCTGCTTCCAAGGTATCAGCAAGTTGACAGTGCCTGGAGGTTTATGGCAGGGAGTTTCTCCCTTTTGCCGCCTGCTATCGGGGACTCAGGAGTCGATCGACTCGGGGACTTTGAGACTATTTTTTTTTACTGTGCCTATGGACTGTTCTTCATCAAATTATGGTATTGCTTTGCACCGCTGTAACTATATGGTATAATTATGTGGTTTTGTCAGTGTTAGTCTTTGGTCTGTCTTGTTTTCTGTGATATCACACCGGAGAAACATTGTATCATTTCTTAATGCATGTGTGCATTTCTAAATGACAATAAAAGAGGACTGAGTGTTCTCATAATCTAATCTTATCTTGTTCAGCATCTTGTCAAAGGTTTCTGAAAATCCAAGTAAACAACATCCACTGACTCTCCTTTGTCCATCTGCCTGTTATTTCCTTATATGCCCTTGATGGTGGACATGCTGGTGCTGGCGATGCATTGGGCTGTTAGAGCAATTTTAGCATAAAGCGTGCTCATTGTGCAAGGTCTAATGCTGTTTCTCATTTTTCATGAGCCGTGCGGGTCTCTGCTGATTCAGAATTCCTCGCCCAGGCAGTGAGCATGGATATTAATTGCCCACTTCCCATGAGACAGCACGGCATAAGCATGTGCCCTCATCGGCAAAGCAGCACAGTTACTGTTAGCACATTCAGTGGTTAAATCCAGATGTGAGTAGGATATGTGCGAGAGTTTCGGAGAAAATCTTAACATTGTTGAGAAGCAGGCATAGTAATAACTCTGCTGTTTGATACATACGCACACTCTCCCACTCGCACATACACACATACTCACACTCCCATTGCACACACATGTAGACACGCACACATATAGACTCTCTAGCTTGTGCACACATATGCGCTCACACGCACACATATAGACTCTCTAGCTTGTGCACACATATGCGCTCACACTCTCACATACACACACTCGCACACTTGGGCAAATACATACACACAGTCGCACACGTTCTCACATTCTCCCACATGTGCACACACACAAACACTCACACTCTCCCACTTCTACACAGGCACACACACTCTCTCACCTGGGCACACACAATTCCAAACACAGGTTACCACAC
Source organism: Mobula hypostoma (assembly GCF_963921235.1). NCBI lineage: Eukaryota > Metazoa > Chordata > Chondrichthyes > Myliobatiformes > Myliobatidae > Mobula > Mobula hypostoma. The sequence continues at coordinate 6,299,966 of NC_086107.1, forward strand.
ATAATTTTCACAGAAAGACAACCACACACGCACACAATGACACATACATACACATGCACACGTTCTCACATACAAAACCACATGCACACAGCACACACATCTCCATGTGCACACAATACACAAACCTCCATACACACACACCTTCACATGCACACCACACACACGACGACTGACACACAACCACAGACACCTTCACACACACCTCATATCCTCACACACACACCCACAAGCACATAACCACACACACACACACACAACCCCATAGACACTTACACACACACACATAGACACATATCCACACACAAACACCTCCGTACACACTCAGGTGTGACACCAGCGCACATACACATTCTCACACACACACAGCCACACAGACACATCCTCATACACTCAAACCCACACACAACCACACACACACCTCCACATGCACACCACACACACAGCCACACAAACACCTTCGGACACACAACCACAGACACCTCCATACACACACCTCCACACACATATTCACACATATATAACGTCAGTCTCTTGCACACACATGTACACACACACAACACCCAGAAAACACATGCTGAATGATACATCACAGACACTTAATCAATTACTTGAGAGATATCACTATTTCGTAATATACTTTAGTAAAATGTTGCCCAGCCTCCATAGCGAATATGAAACACTGAGAATTTAGACATGAAACTGCTCAGAAAAGTCCACAGTAGCACCGCGGTAAGGCACTAAACTATTACAGCTCGAGTCATCAGAGTTTGAAGTTCATTTCTGGCGTCCTTTGTAAGAAAGTTCTTAATGTATGAACGTGGGTTTCCTCCGGGGGCTCTGGTTTCCTCCCAGTCCAAAGACACACCAGTTAGTAGGTTAATTGGTCATTGCAAATTCTCCTGTGATTAGGCTGGAGTTAAATAACAGGTTAAATAGGGGCAGCACTGTGGGCTAGTGATTAGTGCAGCACTGTACAATGCCAGTGATCAGTAACTGAGGTTCGATTCCCACCGCTGTCTGTCAGGAGTTTGTATATTCTCCCCCTGGTTCTGGGTGCTCTGGCTTCCCCCCACCGTCCAAAGACGTACCAGTTAGTAAGTGAATTGGTCACTGTAAATTGTCCTGTGATTACACTAAGGCTAAATCACTGGTTTGCTGGGTGATGCGGCTCAGAAGGCCAGAAAGCTGTGCTGCACTGTATTTCTAAATAAATAAGTAAAGACCCTTGGTCATTATGTCAGACCTGAACAGGTGGACCTAAAGTTCAAGTGGGAATTTATTAAAAACCTTTCAGTCTCTGCAATGGACTGCTAGTCTGTCAAGTGCTCACCATTCACCCTCCTCGAGGGATGAGTCAGGACGCTGGCTTCACATTCGACAAGGAAGGAGAATAGTTGCACACACACAATATGCTGGAGGAACTCAGCCGATCAGGCAGCGTCTATGGAGAGGAGTGAACTGTTGATGTTTTGGGCTGAGACCCTTCATCAGGACTGAGAAGGAAGGCGGAAGACACCAGATTAAAAAGGTGGCGGGAGGGGAAGGAGTGCAGCTAGAAGCTACGAGGGGGGATGAAGTAAGAAGCTGGGAGGTGATAGGTGGAAAAGGTAAAGGGCTGCAGAAGAAGAAGAAATGTGGTGGATATGGAGGCTCATGGGTGCTAGGTAAGGAGAAGGAGAACCCCTTTCCCTGTTACAACAGCAGGAGGATGGGGTGAGGGCTTTGGTATCATCAGTCCTGATGAAGGGTCTCAGCCCAAAATTTCGACAGTTTATTCCCTTCCATAGATGCTGCCTGACTTGCTGAGTTCCTCCAGCATTTTGAGTCTGTTACTCTAGACTTCCAGTATCCGCAAAATCTTGTGTCTCAGGAAAATAGCTAATGGCATTTCCAAAAGAAATGTTGACTTCAGAAAACCTAGACACATTCATGATTTTCTTAAGGGTAGCAAATCAAGTCTGACTACATATTTAAATTGGAAAGCATTTAATCAATTTTGTACAACCCACGTATATCACTCTGAGAGTGTGTTCTCTGTGACAGCATTACACTGCAGGGAAGGGAACTATTGACGGCACTTTTATTGGGCTGGTTGTTCGAAAGCACGTTCCCACTAGTTCCCTGTCACCTCCGCACAGTGCAGCAATAACCTATCCATTTAACATCCAATTTGAGACTGATTAAAGTCACGTGCACAAGTCCTTGTGTGCACAGTGCAATGAAAAACTTACTTGCAGCAGCATCACAGGGACAGAGCATCAAATAAACACACAAGAGGCTGGAGGAACTCAGCCGGTAAGGAAACGTCCATGGAGAGGAATAAAGAGTCGATGTTTCAGGACAAGCTGCTTCATAGCTGCCTGACCTGCTGAGTTCCTCCAGCATTTTGTGTGCTCTTCTGGACTTCCAGCATCTTCACAGTCTCTTGTGTTCAGAAATACAAAATTCAAAAGAAATAAAAACACAAATAATACAAAATTATTTTTAAAAATCACAGTTAGAGCAATAAAAAAACAAAGTTCAACATAACTTTTATTATCTAAGTATATATATGTCACCGTGTACAACCCTGAAATTCAGTGTAACTCATTGTAAGTGCATTGAAATTCAAAGTGGTCATCGTGTTGGCATACTAAGGTAGTGATTATCATTGTGTAGCATACTGGTTCAGTTCCCTCTGCTGTCCGTAAAGAGTTTCTATGTTCACCCCGTGATCTGCATGGGTTTCCTCTGGGTGCTCTGGTTTCCTCCCACGGTCCAAAGATGTACAGTGAGGGTGAGTGAGTTGTGGGCCTGCTATGTTGAGGCCAGAAGCATGTGATAATTGTGGGCTGCCTAATACAATCCTGGCTGAAAAGGTTTGATGCCAACAATGCCTTTCACTATATGGTGAGAACACAGACCAGTACAGCACAGGAACAGGTCCTTTGGCCCACAGGGTTGTGCCAGTCTTTTATCTGACATTAAGATCAATCTAACCCTCCCCTCCCACATAGCCCTCCATTTTTCCTACAATCCCTATGTCTATCTAAGGGCTTCTTAAATGTCCCTAATGTATCTGTCTCTATAGTCACCCTGGCAGAGTGTTCCATGCACCCACCACTTTCTGTGCAAAAATTCTATCCCTGACGTCCCCCCTATACTTTCCTCCAATCACCTTAAAGTTATACCTCCGCATATTAGCCACTTCCACCCTGGGAAAAATCTTAAGCTTTCGTGTCAATCTCTGCCTCTTATCGTCTTGTACACCTCTATCAAGTCACCTCTCATCCTTCTTCGCCCAAAGAGAAAAGCCCCAGCTTACTCAGCCTATCCTCATAAGACATACTCTCTATTCCAGGGCATCTGTTAGTCTTGCGAGACCATGGATCTGCGCCTGGAAAGTCTTCACTCTCCAGGGCACGGGCCTGGGCAAGGTTGTATGGAAGACCAGCAGTTGCCCATGCTGCAAGTCTCCCCTCTCCACGACACCAACGTTGTCCAAGGGAAGGGCATTAGGACCCATACAGCTTGGCACCAGTGTCGTCGCAGAGCAATGTGTGATTAAGTGCCTTGCTCGAGGACACAACACGTTGCCTCGGCTGGGGCTCTATTCCAGGGAGCACCTGGGAAATCTCCTCTGCACCCTCTCTGAAACTTTTACATCCTTCCTGTATGGAGGCGACTAGAATGGAACACAATATTCCAAGTCCAAATGAAAGTTTTACCTGAACTTTTAAGTGACTTTTGAAGGTGGCAGCCCGAGATGCTGCCTCCTCGAAGGCTCTCTGAAGTCTGGCCTCCATGGTCTGGGTAAAGCTGCAGAATCTGATGATGTCGGTGGTACTCACAAACTGGAGCACTGGTGTCAGAGAGGGAGAGAGCAAGTTCAAAGTAAATTTATGATCAACATACTGTATATCATCATTACCACCCTGAGTTTAATTTTCTTGCAGGTATTTACATTAGAACAAAGAAATTCAGTGGAATCAATGAAGAACTACAAACAACCAATGTGCAAAAGACAATTTGTACAAATACAAAATAATTAATAGATAGATAATTAACAAGAATCAACATTTGATCTTTGAGAGAAAGTTCAAGTGGGTATGAAAATACCATCAAGACACAAGAAGACATATTCCCTACTTGGTTTTGTGTTTATAGGATTGCTCTTATATTTATAGTTATCGTAACACACACACACACACAAAATGCTGGAGGTACTCAACAGGTCAGGCAGCATCTATAGAGGGGAATAAACAATCGACATTTTGGGTCGAGACCATTCATCAGGACTGGAAAGAAAGAGGGAAGATGCCAGAATATGAGGGCGGGGAGAGGGGAAGGGGGACAAGCTAGAAGGCAATAGGTGAAGCCAAGTGGATGGGGAAAGGAGGGTGAAGTAAGAAGCTGGGAGGTGATAGGTGGAAAAGGCTGGCGAAGAGAGAACGTCATAGGAGAGAAGAGAGTGGGCCACGATCGCAGATGCTTCAACTCCAGAGCAACACACAGAAAATGCTGGAGGTACTCAGCAGGTCAGGTAGCATCTATGAGGAGGAATAAACAGTCAATGTTTCAGGCCGAGATCCCCTAAAAGGCTTTGAGAAATCCCAGAATATCTCAGGGATGATAACTTAAACCAGAATGTAGTGCTCAGTATGTTTTGAGGGAGAACACTCACATTTACCCTCTGCAAGGCATAATTGAAGACACAGAGTGTGTGAGGCCATCCAGCTGAAGGAACCTGCTCCAGCCTAATCACAGGATAATTTACAATGACCAATTAACCTACGAAACCATGCGTTTCTGGGACACGGGGGAAACTGGAACACCTGCAGAACCCACAGAAATTTGAAATTTCGGGTCAAGACCTTGATCAGGACTCAGCCCAAAACTCTGACTGTTTATTCCTTTCCAGAGAGGCTGTCTGACCTGCTGAGTTCCTCCAGCACCATGGTAGTGTGGCAGTTAATTGCGACGCTATTACAACTCGGGCATCGGAGTTCGGAGTTCAATTCCAGCACCGTATGTAAGGAGTTTGTATGTTATCCCCATGACCCCATGACGTATCGGTTAGTAGGTTAATTGGTCATTGTAAATTGTCCTGTGATAAGGCTAAAGATAAATCAGTGGGTTGCTGGATGGTGTGGCTCATTGAGTAGAAGGGCCTGACTGTGCTGTATCGATAGAGAGATAAATAAAAATAAATAGCATTTATAGCATATCTGTTACTATAGAGTTTCAGCATCTGCAGAACCTCTTGTGTTTAGATTTATTGTGGGTTTTATAGTTTTTTATTGTGTTCTTCATGCTAATTGTATTTTTTCATGCTGCATCAGATCCAGTGTAATAATCATTTTGGTCTCCTTTACATTCATGTACTGAAGGACAACCACAAACAATCTCGAATCATGAAGCAGAAATTTGAGAAAAAAAAACTTGATTGAGTTAACCTAATTTTGATATGGACAGCAGCAACTTTTTTTGGAGCAGCCTTAACGCATTTCTAGGTTAACTGTGCTTCTCCCTGCCTGGCCTGGTAAGTATTCCCAGTGCTTCCTGCTTCTATTTCGGTCTTCCAGCATCTGCGGGATTTTGCATTTGTTTTACAATGAAGGTCATCTTGCCTCAGTGGAGACATCCCTGTGTCTGAGGCTGTTTGAGTCACCTATCATCAATCCAGGCTGATATTCAAGGAGGTGTCAAGGGACGTGCACTGTCCTTCCGCTCAAATTGTGGCCCCATTTGCTTTATGCAGTTGGACAGAGAAACAGTTTCTACTATACCACCTAGTTGAAGATATAAAAGTAAGAGAATATGTACCACAAGGCTCCAGGACAATTTCTAACCTGCTGTTACTACATTCCTGTGAACCCTCTCCAGATTCAGTACATCCTTTCTAACACAACGGACCAAAACTGCTCACAATACTCCAAGTGAGGCCTCACCGGTGCTTTATAAAGTCTCAATTTTACATCTTTGCTTGAATGTCCACTTCAAATGAATGCTCACATTCCATTTGTATCCTCACCACAGACTCAACCTTTTGGGAATCCTGCTCAAAAGTCTCCCGAGTCTCTTTACGCCTCAGTTTTTTTCTATTTTCTCTCCATTTAGATAGTAGTCAACTCTTTCATTTCATCTACCATAATGCAAAATCACACATGTTCCAACACTGTATTCCATCTGCCATTTCCCTAATCTAAGTCCTTCTGTAGCCTCTCTACTTCCTCAAAACTACCTACCCCTCCACCTACTTCATAGCGGCTGCAAACTTTGCAACAAAGCCATCAATTCCATCATCCAAATCATTGACATATAACGTAAAAATAATCAGTCCCAAAACAGACACCCTGTGGAACACCACTAGTCACCGGCAGCCAGCCAGAAAAGGTTCCTTTTATTCCAACTCTTTACCTCCTGCCATTTAGTCATTGCTTTATCCGTGCTAGAGTCTTTCCTGTAATACCATGGGTGCATAGCTTATTAAGCAGCCTCATGCAGCATTAACAAACTTTCCCACTAGGATATTACTGGATATGTGCGAAGAACAAGAATTTCAGGTTGTAAATCGCATACATTCTTTGATATTAAATGGGACTATTGAATTATTGTAGCTGAGGAGGGATAGGTTCAAAGAGGATGTGAGGGGTAATTTTTTTACTTAGAGAGTGGTGGATGTCTGGAATGCACTGTCTGATATGGTGGTAGAGGGAAATTCATTAGAGGCTTTTAAGAGAAATTTAGGGCAGGGCGAAAAGCATTATCAAGGATGCATCTCACCCTAACCATGGACTTTTTACTCTCCTCCCATCCGGTAGGCGCTACAGGAACCTCCGCTCCTGCACCAGCAGGTTCAGGAAGAGCTTCTTCCCTGAGGCTGTGACCCTGCTGAACCTCACATCACAGCGCTAAGCAATATTGCACCCATATTGAACTGTCTCAGTACTTTTATATTTGTGTGCTGTAGCACTTACTTTTTATTCGCAGTTATTTTGTAAATAACACTATTCTTTGCATTTCTGGTTAGATGCTAATTGCATTTCATTGGCTTTGTATCTGTACTGAGCACAATGACAATGAAGTTGAATCTAATCTAATCTAATCTAAATTGGAGGTGAGGAAACTGAAGGGATTAGGACATTGTTTAGGCAGGAGGAATAACTGTTTGGTGGGTTTTGATTTACATTTTAGCTGGTTTGGCACAACTTTGTTGGCCAAAGTGCCTGTTCCTCTGCTGCACTGTTACATGTTCAGAACGAGTTCATCAGTCTGATGGCCTGGTGGAAGAAGCTGTCCCAGAGCCTGTTGGTCCTGGCTTTTATGCCGTGGTACCATTTCCTGGATGGTAGCACCTGGAATAGATTGTGGTTGGGATGGTTGGATCCCCAAGGATCCTATGGGCTCCTTTTACACATGTGTCCTTGTAAATGTCCTGAATCATGGGACGTTCACAACTACAGATGTGCTGGGCTGTCTACATCTCTCTCTGCAGAGTCCTGCAATTAAGGGAGGTACAGTTCCAATGCCAGGCAGTGATGTAGCCAGTCAGGATGCTCTCAATGTGCGCCTGTAGAAAGTTCTTAGGATTTGGGGGCCCATACCAAACTTCCAGTGACCAGTGGGGTGCCTCAGGGATCTGCTCTGGGACTCCTACTCTTTGTGATTTTTATAAATGACCTGGATGAGGAAGTGGAGGGGTGGGTTAGTAAGTTTGCTGATGACACAAAGGTTGGGGGTGTTGTGGATAGTGTGGAGGGCTGTCAGAGGTTACAACGGGACATTGATAAAATGCAAAACTGGGCTGAGAAGTGGCAGAATGAGTTCAACCCAGATAAGTCTGAGGTGGTTCGTTTTGGTAGGTCAAGTATGATGACAGAATATAGTATTAATGGTAAGACTCTTGGCAGTGTGGAGAATCAGAGGGATCTTGGGGTCCGAGTCCATAGGACACTCAAAGCTGCTGCGCAGGTTGACTCTGTGGTTAAGAAGGCATACGGTGCATTAGCTTTCATCAATCGTGGGATTGAGTTTAAGAGCCGAGAGGTAATGTTGCAGCTATACAGGACCCTGGTCAGACCCCACTTGGAGTACTGTGCTCAATTCTGGTCACCTCATTACAGGAAGGACGTGGAAACAATAGAAAGGGTGCAGAGGAGATTTACAAGGATGTTGCCTGGATTGGGGAGCATGCCTGATGAGAATAGGTTGAGTGAACTTGGCCTTTTCTCCTTGGAGCATCGGAGGATGAGGGTGACCTGATAGAGGTGTACAAGATAATGACAGGCATTGATCATGTGGATAGTCAGAGGCTTTTCCCCAGGGCTGAAATGGCTAGCACAAGAGGGCATAATTTTAAGGTACTTGGAAGTAGGTACAGAGAAGATGTCAGGGTTAAGTTTTTTCACACAGAGAGTGGTGAGTGCATGGAATGGGCTGCCGGCGGCAGAAACGATAGGGTCTTTAAGAGACTCCTGGATGGCTACATGGAGCTTAGAAAAATAGAGGGCTATGGGTAAAGCCTAGGTAGTTCTAAGGTAGGGACATGTTCAGCACAGCATTGTGGGCCGAAGGGCTTGTATTGTGCTGTAAGTTTTCTATATTTCTATGTTTCCATGTTTCCTCATCCTCTTGAGGTGAAAGAGGCGCTGTTATGCCTTTTTCACCACACAGCCGGTGTGCACAGACCACGTGAGGTCCTCGGTGATGTGGATGCCGAGAAACTTGAAACTGTTCACCCCCTCAACCCCAGATCCATTGATGTCAATAGGGGTCCATTCCTCCTGTATTCCACAACCGGCTCCTTTGTTTTTGCAACATTGAGGGAGAGGTTGTTTTCTTGACATCATTGTAACAGAGAAATGACTTCTTCCCTGTAGGCGACCTCGCTTTTGAGTATACTCTATATTATATTGACTGTTCTATTTATTATACATTATTACAAATTATTATACATTGCACATTTAGATGGAGATGTAACGTAAAGATTTTTACTCCTAATGTATGTGAAGGATGTAAGAAATAAAGTCAATTCAATTCATTCATTCATTCAATTCATAGTATACACACTTTTTAAAAGAAAGAACACAATGAGAGTAAAACAAAGCAAACCCTCTTTCAATGTAAAGTGTCAAAGTATATTGTTGCTCTACTGAGGCAGTGATTAGGTTTGTGCCGGTTGGTTCAAGAACCGAATACTTGAAGGGAATTACCTGTTCTTGATTATTCTGGTGGTTTGGAACTGTTTCCATGCTGTCTAACTCTATGATTTAATGACTATTGGCTGTAGGTGCTGAGCTCTTGTCCAGGGGCAGAAAGCTGTTGGATTACAGTGTGAAACTGTTACTTGTCTTATAATTTAACCTCCCTAAGCTTGCTTGTTTTTCTATATAATCACCCATGTAAGTGTAATTATTCAATGAATTTTCCAGTAATGGTAGTAAAGCTTGGTTGGCAGTGTGGAGATACGTCTCTACCAAATGAGGTGTAGGAACATAGGAAATAGGAGCAGGATTTGGCCATCTGGCCCGTCAAGCCCACTCAGCCATTCAATAAGATCATGGCTGATCTGGCCATGGACTCCTCGCCACCTACCCGCCTTTTCCCCATAACCCTTAATTCCCCTACTGTGCAATAATCTATCCACCCTTGCCATAAATATATTCACTGAGGCAGCCTCCACTGCTTCATTGGGCAGAGAATTCCACAGATTCACTACTCTCTGGGAAAAGCAGTGCCTCCTCATCTCTGTCCTAAATCTACTCCCCCGAATTTTGAGGCTACGTCTAGTCTCAACAACTTTCCTGCCTCTATCTTATCTATCCCTTTCATAATTTTATACGTTTCACCTTCCCTCTGCTAACCTGCAGGTCACCCTTGGGCAAGGTGTAGCCCCTGCTTAGCCATCCCCCACCCCTGATCAGGGCCACATGAAGCCATGGGGGCAGGTGCTGGATGGTCGTATGAGCAGTTGGTACATATCACAAATCCTGGTTATGCGACCACTGAAGCCAGGCAGACAATCTCTGAGGAGTATTGATAATGGCTGGGGTCACCCACCTTATCAAGACGCTGCCCAGAAGAAGGCAATGGCAAACCACTTCTGTAGAAAAATTTACCCAGAACCATCATGGTCATGGAAAAGCCGCAGTCACCCACATCATACAACACAGCACAGCACAAACAATACTACAGCTGCTTGTGTATTTTTCTAGAAGCTTCTTAGTTTTCCTGCAGCAGATGTCACGTCACTTGAATCCAGCTATTTGACTGGCTCTTTGTTAACAAGGGATCTCTTCGTCTGAGCTAGCTTTTGCATAAGGTGACCACAAAGGGTTAACCCCAAGGTAATAACATTGGCAGACACGAGGAAATCTGCAGATGCTGGAAATCCAAGCAATACACACAAAAAATGCTGGTGATGCTGCCTGGCCCACTGCGTTCACCAGCATTTTTTGTGCATGTTGATGTAATTACATTGGCATCACTTTATACACTCAGTAGTCACTGTGCACCTGCTCATTAATGCAAATATCTAATCAGCCAATTATATTGCAGCAACTCGATGCATAAAAGCATGCAGACGTGGTCAAGAGGTTCGGTTGTTGTTCAGACCAAACATCGGAACAGGGAAGAAATGTGATCTAAGACACTTTGACCATGGAATGATTGTTGATCCCAGACAGGGTGGTTTGATTATCTCAGAAACTGATCTCCTGGGATTTCCATGCAAAACAGTCTCTAGCGCTTACAGGGAACGGTGTGAAAAACAAAAAGAGCATCCAGTGAGCGGCAGCTCTGTGGGTGAAAAAAAGTTATTAATGAGAGAGGTCAGGGGAGAATGGCCAGACAGGTTCAAGCGGGTAGGAAGGCAAAGATAATTCAAATGACCATGCACACAACAGCGGTGTGGAGAAGAGCAGCTCTGAACGCACAACATGTCAAACCTTGAGGTGGATGGGCTACAGCAGCAAAAGACCATACCAAGTTCCACTCCTGCAAAGTGGTCACTAAGTGTAGACACCACAATGGATGTTAAGCACTGTTATACTCAGAACGTGGGCCTCTGTACCTTCATCTGCAATTGGATCCTCGACTTCCTAACCAGAAGACCACAATCTGTGCAGATTGGTGATAATATCTCCTCCTCACTGACGATCAAAACAGGTGCACCTCAGGGGTGCGTGCTTAGCCCACTGTTCTTCTCTCTCTGTACCCATGGCTGTGGGGCTAGGCATAGCTCAAATACCATCTGTAGATTTGCTGATGATACAATCATTGTTGGCAGAATCTCAGATGGTGATGAGAGGGCGTACAGGAACGAGATTTACCAGCTAGTTGAGTGGTGTCACAGCAACAACCTTGCTCTCAGCATTAGAAAGACCAAAGAGCTAGTTGTGGATTTCAGAAAGGGTAAGACAAGGGAACTCAAACCAATCCTCATAGCGGGATCAGAAGTGGAGACAGTGTGCAATTTCAGGTTCCTGCATGTCATTATCTCTGAGGACCTAACCTGGACGCAACATATCGATGCAGCTATAAAGAAGGCAAGACAATGGCTATATTTCATTAGGAGTTTGAGGAGATTTAGTTTGTCAACTGAAACATTCAAAAACTTCTACAAATGTACTCTGGAGAGCATTCTGACTGACTGCATCAGCACCTCACATGGGGGGGGGCGCGTAGAGTGGGGAGCAACAGCACAAGATTGAAATAAGTCGCAGAAACTTGTAAAATTAGTCAGCTCTGTCACGGGTACTAGCCTCGTGATATTCAAGACATGAAGAACGTGTCTTTGGAAGGCGGCATCCATCATTTGGGATCCTCACCACCCAGGGCACGCCCTCTTCACACTGTTACATCGGGAAGGAGGTATAGAAGCCTGACGGCACACACTCAACAATTCAGGAACAGCTTCTTCCCTTCTGCCTGCCACCTGAAAGGACATTAAACCCATGAACACTACCTCACTATTTTTATATTTCTGTTATTTTGCTCAACTTAGTTAACTTAACTATTTAATAGAGACATATATATTCATGTAACAGTTTTTTCTTTACATTTATTTGTCATGTAACCGCCCTAAAGTTAAAAAATTTCACCATATGTGCCGAGGATATTAAACCTGATTCTGACTGTGATTCTTTGCTGATTATTTATTCTTTGCACCACTCAATGAAATAGCTATAAGCAGTAAGTTTTATGTCTCATTCTTGAATTCGGGAGAATGACTGGATTGCAAAATCATCAGATCCAAAAAAATCCAAGTAAACTCTTCTTTGCCCAACACTCACCAGTCCTCAGCTGGAACCAGGGAGCTGGGAGCGGGGCCCATGGCGAGGCAGCGATCAGGACTGACTGGATATCAGGGACGTAGTTCTGTAGGTCACGGCTGAGGTTCTCCACACCATAGGCTGTAATCACTTCTGTTACTGTGGTTGGAATGTACACCTCATTCCCACTTACAGCATAAAACCCAATAAAGACCTTGTTCCTTCTGTCGAGACTCTCGATCTGGAAAATACAAAAAATAAAGTTTACTTTGATCACAGATTTTGAAGGGAAGGATTTCTCAATTTTCAGATCCTGAAGCAGCGTTTCAACGCAGTTTTGGTCACCTACCTACAGGAAAGATGTCAATAAGATTGAAAGGGTGTACAGAAAATTTACTAGGAAGCTGCAGAAACTTGATGACCTGAGTTCTAGGGAAAGGTTGAAACGGTTGGGACTTTATTCCCTAGAGCGTAGAGGAATAAGGGGAGATCTGATAGATGCATACAAATTACTTAACTAATTAATTAATTGGAGATACAGGGCAGAATAGGCCCTTCAAGCCTCGACAAGCTTGATTTTTCCCTAACCTAATCACTGGACAAATTACAATGACCAATTAACCTATCTGGTACGTCTTTGGAGTGTGGGAGGAAACCCACAAACTCTTCATGGCGGACATACAGAGACTCGCTATGGAGGATGCTTGAAATGGACTCTGAACTCCGCCGCTCAGAAGTGTAATACCGTCGCGCAAACTGCTATGCTACGGTGGCGCCCATAAGGAGATAGATAGGGTAAGTTCAAGCGGGCTTTTTCCACTGAGGTTGGGTGAGACTAGAACTGGAAATCTTGGCTTAAGGATGAAAGGTGAAGTGCTTAAGGATAACATGCGGGGAAATTTCTTCCCTCAGAGGGTGGTGAGTGTGGAACGAGGTGCCAACTGAAGTGCTGGATGTGGATTCTATTTCAACATTCAAGAGAAATTTGGATAGGTACATGGGTGGGAGGCATAAGGAGGGCCATGGTCCAGGTGTAAGTCAATGGGACTAGGCAGGTTAGTAGTTTGCAATGAGGTAGATGGGCCAAAGGGCCAGTTTTCTATGACTCTACAACTCTAAATCTAAATGATGTCTATACGATTGTGAGGCATAGGGATAGATAGCTGGCTTGTATCTTCTCTCTCCCAGGTTGAAAGGTTTAATATGAGAGGGCATGTATTGAAGGTGAGGACAGTACATTTAAAGGAGATGCCAAAGACAAGAATTTTTACAAAGAGCACGATGGGTGCCAGGAAAGAGCCGCAAGAGGTGGCAGTGAAGGTAAGTATGAAAGAGACATTCAAGAGGTTCTCAGGTAGGTACATTAATGTACAGAGAATGGAGGGATATGGACATTGAGTAGGCAGAAGTGATTAGTTTAATTGGGCATATGATTACTAATTTAATTATTTTGCCACGATATCATGAGCTGAAGGTGTACGGTTCCATACTTCACGTTCTAGGTTCCACGTTCAATACTGCTTGACCCACTGAGTTCTTCTAGTGGAGTGAATGTTGCTGGGGGATGGGATGAATCAATGAACTGACATAGGTGATTGGAGGAAAGTATAGGGGTTGCTAGAGGTAAATTATTTACACAGAGAGTGGAACACGCTGCCCAGGGTGGTGGTAGAGACAGATACATTAGGGACATTTAAGAGACACTCGGACAGACACATGGATGATGGAAAAATGGGGGGCTATGTGAGAGGGAAGGGTTAGATTGATCTTGCAGTCGGTTAAAAGGTTGACATAACATTATGGGCCAAAAGGCCTGCACTGTGCTGTACTGTTCCATGTTCCATGACTCAATGGGCAATATGACCCTCTCCTATTTCTCAAGGAAGTATGGGATGTGAAAGTGGACAGAGGTAGACAGCTTCCTTGAAGTACTAGATAGAAGAACGAGGGGATGAACAGTCTAGGAGATGTAATCTCAGTATTTTTATTCTCTAACTCTGAAAGTTTTAAACACAAAATATAGAAAAAATACATCTGACATAAACAGACACAAGAAGGAACTGAGGTGTTTAAGATTCTGGTAAGATGGCGGATGACAGACAGAAGATCGCAGCAGCCTCTCCAGGTCCAGCAAATGGTGCAAATGTTTTGCTTACAAATTTTTCGTATGATCGCAAGACCCTGTTGGACACTAATAATGTAAAATACTGTAAGTCTGATTCATGACCGAGACTGACAGCTAGGAGTTGCATCGCCTTGGGTTAGTGCACGGACCAGTCCCTCATACCGTGGCATCGCCTGTTTCAGCCACCCGGGGAGGTGGGGGGAGGCACCAGAAGCAGTGTGAGAGAGTGGACTGGAACCCTGCAAGGTTGGAAGGCTAACCCCTGCAGGCCGACTTTCCCATCGGTACTGCTCTCCAACACCCATTCCAGTGGAAAACAAACTGGATTACCTTCATCTGCAGCTGACCCAACGCAAGATGAGCAACTGCTGCGTGCTTGTTCTTGCTGAAATGTGACTCCAGGGTGACATTCCAGGCACCATCATTCTTCGGGCCATGCTGCTCCGGGACTCGTGCTAATGCTACGTTGTTACTGTGTTGGACTTTATCGTAACTATGTGCGCTGTATCGTAACTACGTGCTATGTGTGACTACATGTACTGTGTTTTGCACCTTGTCCGCAGAGGAACAATCCATCGTTTAGCTGCATACATGTGTATGGTTGAATGACAATAAACTCAAACTTCAAGATGCTTAACCACCAGATTCTAAAAGACCATTAAGGAAAGACGATAGCTGCTAGTCTTGCCACTGACAACCACCTCACATCAATAAATAAATGTCAAACTGTCCAAATCCCAAATATTCTTGTTAATTAAAGAGTAGAGTGTGACAAAGTGACAAGATTTCAGTACAGGGTGGCTGATGATGCTGCAAGATTAGAGAATAGCTCTTTCTGAAGCATAGAGTAAGTATTAATGTCAGATCAGGGAATATATCTATATCAGGGAAGTTGTTAATCATAGTGACAAATCCCGCAAAACCTTACGGTTTGTACTGAGGCCCCAGTGAAACAAAATTTCCTGTCTTTCCATTTCGTCACCCATGACCTTCCAACTTTATACTTTATACTTTATTGTCGCCAAACAATTGATACTAGAATGTATAATCATCATAGCGATATTTGATTTTGCACTTCTCTCTGCCTGGATTACAAATCGATAGTAAATATTAAAAATTTAAATTATAAATCATAAATAGATAATAGAAAAATGGAAAGTAAGGTAGTGCAAAAAAACTGAGGTGCAGGTCCGGATATTTGGAGGGTACGGCCCAGATCCGGGTCAGGATCCGTTCAGCAGTCTTATCACAGTTGGAAAGAAGCTGTTCCCAAATCTGGTCGTATGAGTCTTCAAGCTCCTGAGCCTTCTCCCGGAGGGAAGAGGGACAAAAAGTGGGTTAGCTGGGTTGGTCATGTCCTTGATTATCCTGGCAGCACTGCTCCAACAGCGTGCAGTGTAAAGTGAGTCCAAGGGCGGAAGATTGGTTTGTGTGATGTGCTGCACCGTGTTCATGATCGTCTGCAGCTTCTTCGTCTTGGACAGGACAACTTCCATACCAGGTTGAGGTGCACCCTGGAAGAATGCTTTCTACGGTGCATCTATAAAAATTAGTGAGGGTTTTAGGGGACAGGCCAAATTTCTTTAGCTTTCTCAGGAAGTAAAGGCGCTGGTGGGCCTTCTTGGCAGTGGACTCTGCTTGGTTGGACCAAGTCAGGTCATTTGTGATATTGACCCTGAGGAACTTAAAGCTCTTGACCTGCACCACTGATGTAAATTGGGTCGTGCAGTCCGCTACTCCTTCTGAAGTCAACAACCAATTCCTTCGTCTTGCTGACGTTGAGGGATAGGTTATTGTCTTCGCACCATGCCACCAGGTTCTTAATTTCCTCTCTGTACTCAACTCATCATTACCCGAGATACGGCCTACAATTGTTGTGTCATCAGCAAACTTATATATTGAGTTCGATGGAAACTTGGCTACACAATCATGGGTGTACAGTGAGTACAGCAGGGGGCTGAGTACACAGCCTTGTGGGGCAACGGTGCTCAAAGTGATTGTAGAGGAGAGCGTTTCCCCTATTTTTACAGCCTGGGTCCTGTCTGTGAGGAAGCTGAAGATCCAGCTGCAGATCTGAGTGCTAAGGCCCAGGTTCCGGAGCTTAGGAATCAGTTTATTTGGAATGATGGTATTAAAGGCAGAGCTGTAGTCAATGAAAAGGAGCCTTACATATGCATCTTTATTTTCCAGGTGTTCTAAGGAGGAATGTAGGGCCAGAGAGATGGCATCTGCCGTTGACCTGTTGCTCCGGTAGGCGAATTGCAAAGCATTGAGGTTGACAGGTAGGCTGTGGTTGATGTGTGCCATAACCAATCTCTCGAAGCACTTCATAGTAATTGATGTCAAAGCCACAGGTCCATGGTCATTCAGGCATGCCACCTTGCTCTTCTTGGGCACTGGGATTATCGTTGCCTTCTTAAAACACGAGGGGATCTTAGACTGAAGCAAGGAGCAGTTGAAGACGTCAGCAAACACTCCAGCTAGCTCTCTTGCACAGACCCGGAGAACCCATCCCGGGACGCCATTTGGGCCCGTCGCCTTCCTTGGATTTATCTTCAGGAAGGCCCTTCTAACGTCCTCCTCGATAACGATGAATCTCGATGCTACAAGGTCCGGTTTATCTGGAGGGAGCGGGACACTCCTGTTCGAATCTTGCGTAGAATACGTTAAGTTCATCAGGAAGAGAAGCGCCAGAGTTATTGATATTCCCAGCCTTTTCTTTGCGCCCAGTGATTTCATTTAGACCCTGCCATAGGGTCTACTTTTTACCAAATACAGGAATGTCACCAAAGACAAGCAAATTTCAACCATGCAGAGCATTCTAACTGGTTGCAGCACCATCTGTTATGGGAGGGAGCACCGGACAAGATCGGATTAAGCTGCAGAAAGTTGTAGACTTAGTTAGCTCCATCATGGGCACTAGCGTCCCCAGTATCCAGGACATCTTCAAGGAGCGGTGTCTCAAAAATTCAGCATCAATCATGACCCAGGATATGCCATCTTCTCATTGCCACCCTCAGGGACAGGAATGTTCCGCTTGCAAGGATAAGTGCCAGGAGGGACGAATGGAAAGGGAAGTCACTTAGGGAAAGATCCCTGCAGAAAGCAGAAAGTGGGTTGGCGTGGGGGGGAGATGTGCTTGGTGGTGGGATCCCATTGGAGATGGTAGAAGTTACGGAGAAACTCCTTACCTGCCCATCACCTCCTTCTGGTGATCTTCCCTCTTCCCTTTCTTCTATGGCCTTTTGTCCTCTCCTTCTTCAGCCCTTTATTTCTTTCACCAACTGACTTCCCAGCTCTTTAGTTCACCGCTCCCCCCTCTCCAAATTCACCTATCACCTACTACCTTGTGTTTCCTCCTCCCCACCACCCGCCCCCCATCTTCTTACTCTGACCTCGTCTTTTTTCTCCAATTCTGATGAAGGGACTCGGTCTGAATGTACTCTTTTCCATAGATGCTGCCTGGCCTGCTGAGTTCCTTTGTATTTATATATATATACATATAAAACTCAGTTGTGATGTAGGGAGGGGTCTCAACGCTAATTGGCTGCGTGGTGAACGCTGTGTGTTGTGGTCTGGAATTTTGCCCACATTGGCTTCTATGTGGAGAAAACTGTTCACAAGCATCCATCTACATCACTCGGCTATAAGGAAGCATGACCATCTCTCCCATGAAGCTCAAGAGGGGCACAAGTTCAACTGGTCATCAGTGAGAGTCATAGTGCACACAAACACGTGGCATGCAAGAGAATTCATAGAAGCATGGTTTTCCACAAACAATTCCGTCAACAGACATGTAGACCTCGATCCTATTTATCAGCCAATGCGGGCAAAATTCCAGAAAACAACGCACGAAGTTTGCCACGCAACCGATCAACGACGAGACCCCCTCCCTACGTCACAATTGCATTTCCATAATGATGTCAAATCAGCTGATTGATAAGTATATACAGGTCGAGCATTCAGAGGACACACCACAGATGAACAGTGCACTGGTGCTGCCTCCTGGTGACTAAACATTTGCAAATGGATTGCCAAGATTGGAGAATAACTCGACCCAACCAACAGCACCCAAGCTACATATTTCTGAAGTTACTTCCACAATATGAGGAACGTTTGTCCGCTCTTGGACTGTATTCCTTGGAGTTTAGAAGAATGAGGGGAGACCTCATAGAAACATTTCGCATGTTGAAAGGCATGGACAGAGTGGATGTGGCAAAGTTGTTTCACATGATGGGGGAGTCTAGTACGAGAGGGCATGACTTAAGGATTGAAGGGTGCCCTTTCAGAACAGAAATACGAAGGAATTTTTTTAGTCAGAGGGTGGTGAATCTATGGAATTTGTTGCCATGGGCAGCAGTGGAGGCCAAGTCATTGGGTGTATTTAAGGCAGAGATTGATAGGTATCTGAGTAGCCAGGGCATCAAAGGTTATGGTGAGAAGGCAGGGGAGTGGGACTAAATAGGAGAAAATGGATCAGCTCATGATAAAATGGCGGAGCACACTCGATGGGCCGAATGGCCTACTTCTGCTCCTTTGTCTTATGGTCTTATATATGTTACTATATACAACCTTGAGATTCATTTACGGGGAAAAAGAGAGTATTTCAATATAATTTGTGAAAAACGATCCATAAATGAAGAATGCGGTAGTTCTCCTTGTGAATGTATTCAATAGTGTGGAGGGCTTTGTCTGTGATGGACTGGGCTAAGAAAATTTGTCTTATTATGCAAATAAACATAATACTGAGAACATGAGTGAAAAATCCTTGGAAGTGAGTCTGTAGGCCATAGAATCAGTTCAGAGTGGTGTGGAGAGTGAGGTTATCCATGCTGGTTCAGGAGCGTGATGTTTGTAGAGTAATAGCCTGGTGACAGGCTCCTGTACTTCCTTCCTGAGGATAGCAGTGAAAGAGGGCTTGGCCTGGGTAGTGGGGGTCCTTGATAATGGATGTTTCTTTCATGTGGAGGGCTTTGTCTGTGATAGACTGGGCTCTATCCACCATGTTCTGTAGACATTTCCATTTCTGGGCAATTGTACTTCCATACAAGGCCATGATGCAATCAATTAGGACACTCTCCACTGTGCATCTACAGTAGTCTGTCAAAGTCCTTGATGACGTGATGAATTCTGCCTTTTGCTATTGTTTTCTCGTGCACTATCTCTTGACCCGAAACGTCGACTGCTTATTCCCCTCCCCAGATGCTGCTCCAGCACTTTGTGTCTTTTTCAAGATTTCCAGCATCTGCAGAATCTCTTGTGTTTGTGCCAGGGATTTCTAAACCTGGGATCAGAGCTCATGAACACAGAAGGGAAACACTGACCTCTGCACGGATACCATTGCTGAAGAAAGCTCGGTTCAGTGCCTCGTTGAGACCCCGGGTCAAGTTCTGTTTAAACGTTGCATCCACTTGGATTCTTCTCGAAGTCAAAGTCACCACTGAGAAAGGAAGGAAAAAAAAAACAGACAAACTCAAAACACTAGCGGAAGATGGCACAAGGAAACTGGCGGGGTTGTGGATCGTGAGAATGGTTGTCAGAGGATACAATAGGATATACTGTAGATCAGAGACACGAGATTCTGCAGGAGCTGGAAATCTTGAGCACCACACACAAAAATTGCTGAAGGAACTCAGCAAATCATGCAGCATCTCTGGTGAGAAATAAACAGCTGATGTTTCAGGCCAAGACCCTTCAAAGATCACCTCCTGCATTTTGTCCGTGTTACCCATAAACCCTGGAGTTGGCACTCCTCTCCCCTTCCCTCGAGATGGCACTCCTCTCCCCTTCCCTCGAGATGGCACTCCTCTCCCCTTCCCTCGGGAGTTCTCATGACCTGACTCCATCCCCCTCAGTCCCTGGAGCTGCCTCATTAATATCCACAGTGACAGCTTATTACATAGCAGTCACTGTATCCATGCTCCTGATTAATGAGTCATGCCACACATTTCATTAATTGTCTTCAACATTATTAATAATTTTCCAATTCATTCTACACAATGAATTGCATTAGTAATGCGAGGATCAGAGTTGAATATGACCATTGTATCAATTAAGGAAAGAAGTAGGCCATTCCGAGCCAATTGAGCATGCGGTTCCATTTCCTAAGGTCATGACCCTAACCAGTATTACTTATTAACTTATTTACTATTGTATTTATTTGGCGATACAGCGCAGAACAGGCTCTTCCAGCACAACGAGCCACACCGCCCAGCAACCCATCTATTTATCACTAACCTAATCACAGGACAATTTACAATGACCAGTTAACCTACTAACTGGTACGTCTCTGGACTGTGAGAGGAAACCAGAGCACCAGGAGGAAATCCACGCAGTCACTGGGAGAGCGTACAAATTCTTTAAAGATGGCGCTGGAATTGAATTCCAAACTCCGGACTGTCCTGTGCTAACCACTACATGACCATGGCATTCTTCATATTATTTACTTATTCTTTTTTTTGGGGTGTGCACAGTTTGTCTTTTACACATTGGTTGTTTGTTAGTCTTTGCTTGTACGTAGTATTTCATTGATTCTATTGTATTTCTTTGTTCTATGAATCTCAGGGTTGTATATGGTGACACATATGCACTTTGATAATAAGTTTACTTTGAACTTTGATTGTGATGGAATTTGCATTACTAATATCATGTACATTGGGTTGTGGGTGGAGACATGTCTCTACCAAAGGAGGAGTAGGGTGCTCCTTCCCTCTGCTAGCCTGCAGGTCACCCTTGGGCAAGGTGTAGCACCTGCTTCACCCCCTGATCAGGGTCACGTGAATCCATGGGAGCAGGTGGTGGATGGTCGTTTGAGCGACTGGTGCACATCACCAGTCCTGGTTATGCAACCACTGATGTCAGGTAGACAATCTCTGAAGAGTATCGAAAATGGCTGGGGTCACCCGTCTTGTAAAGACACTGCCCAGAAGAAAGCAATGACAAACCACTTCTGTAGAAAAATTTGCCCAGAACAATCATGGTCATGGAAAGACCATGTCATACAAAACAGAACTTCATGAGTAAACAGTGAAAAGCTATCACTTGCATCCCTCCAGATGGATCATCAGTACATCGAAGTCAGTAAAAAGAAAACAGAATGCAGAATATAGTATTACAGTTCTAGAGAAAGTGCAGTACAGGTAGCCAGATAATCCTGCCAACCAACTGGCGAGGGTATTCAAGAACATTTTCAACCTCTCACTGCTACAGGCGGAAGTTCCCACTTGCTTCAAAAAAGCAACAATTAGATCAGTGCCTAAGAACTGCCTTAAAGTCTATCACCCGGTAGCACTCACATCTTCAGTGATGAAATGCTTTTGAGAGGTTGGTCATGACTAGAATGAAATGCCTCAGCAAGAACCTGGACCCATTGCAACTTGTCTATCGCCACAATGGCAGATACAATTTCAATGGCTCTTCATACAGCCATAGAGCACCTGGACAACAAAAACACCTATGTCAGGATGTTGTTCATCGAATATAGTTCAGCACTTAACACCATCATGCCCACACTCCTTATTGAGAAGTTGCAGAACCTGGGCCTCCATACCCCCCTCTGCAATTGGATCCTCGACTTCCTAACCAGATCTGTGTGGATTGTTAATAATCTCTTCTCCTCTTTGACGATCAACAGTAGTGCACCTCAGGGTTGTGTGCTTAGCCCACTACTCTACTCTTTCTATACCTATGACTGTGTGGCTAGGCAAAGCTCAAATACCATCTATAAATTTGCTGATGATACGACCATTGTTGGTAGAATCTCAGATGGAGACGAGAGGGCGTACAGGAGCGAGATATACTGACTAGTGGAGTGGTGTCACAGCAACAACCTGGCACTCAACGTCAGTAAGACAAAAGAGCTGATTGTGGACTTCAGGAAGGGTAAGACGAAGAAACACATACCAATCCACATAGAGGGATCAGAAGTGCAGAGAGTGAGAAGTAGGGTGTCAAAATCTCTGAGGACCTAACCTAGTCCTAAAATATTGATGCAGTTATAAAGAAGGTAAGACAGCGACTATACTTCATTAGGAGTCTGAAGAAATTTCGTAGGTCAACAAATACACTCAAAATCTTCTATAGATGTACCGTGGAGAGCATTCTGACAGGCTACATCACTGTCTGGTTTGGGGTGGGGGGCTACTGCACAGAAGCTGCAGAGGGTTGTAAATTTAGTTGGCTCCATCTTGGGTACTGGCCTACAAAGTACCCAGGACATCTTCAAGGAGCGGTGTCTCAGAAAGGTAGTGTCCATTACTAAGGACCTCCAGCACTCAGGGCATGCCCTTTTCTCACTGTTACCATCAGGTAGGAGGTAGAAAAGCCTGAAGGCACACACTCAGCGATTCAGCAACAGCTTCTTCCCCTCTGCCATCCGATTCCTAAATGGACATTGAACCCATGAACGTGACCTCACTTTTTTAATATATTATTTCTGATTTTTGCACAATTTTTAATCTATTCAATATACATATTCTGTAATCGATTTACTTATTTTATTTATTATTAATATTTTTCTTCTTCTTCAATATTATGCATTGCATTGACCTGCAGCTGCTAAGTTAACAAATTTCACGACACATGCCAGTGATAATAAGCTTGATTCTGATTCTGACCATGGTGAGGTACACTGGGAGATCAAGAGGTTTAGCGTATGAGAGGCTGGTTCAGGATTCTGACAGTAGCAGTAGTGGGATCACTCGAGTGGAGTACGATGTTCTCCTAAGAGGTTGTCTATTGGTGGGTCACAGAGTCATAGCGTCATAAAAAAGTAGAAGCAGGCTCTTCAGCCCATCCACGAGGAATCTGCAGATGCTGGAAATTGAAGCAACACACATAAAAAATGCTGGTGAATGCAGCAGGCCAGGCAGCATCTATAGGAAGAAGTACAGTTGACGTTTCGGGCCGAGACCCAAAACGTCGACTGTACCTCTTCCCATAGATTCTGCCTGGCCTGCTGCGTTCTTCAGCCCATCTAGCCTCTGCTGAAACTGCCTGGTCCCATTGACCTGCACCTGGACCACAGCCCTCCGTACCCTACCATCCATGTACTTTTCAACTCGGGCCCTCAGGGACTGTAGATACACATATGTTAGACTGCATTCCCTTAATGGAGAAAGCCTCTGCGTGACGTTGTTTAATGTGGGGAGGCTGATACACAGGGAGCCACCACACAGTCCTTGACAGATTGAGGTCAAGGTCCAGTGCCATGGAATGCAAGACGACTGGGGACCCTTCTCTGCTGAAGCCTTCCTCCATCTTCACTGCCATTGGAATGTGTCAACATCACCCACCAGCTCAACTGTTGAGGTCTTGGTTGGAACACACTTTGTCTTGAAGCTCTCACTTGACCTTACCGCCATGGGTGACCGTACCATGGGCTAAGCTGCAGATGACATCACTCTTGGGATCTCAGAAACTCACAAACCTCCCCAACACAAGGTGATGATCCTTGGAGAAGAAAGGTTCTGATAACAGTGGGAGAGACGTTGTCCTTGAGCCTGGTGGTTTGTGCTCTGAAGCTTTCGTATCTTTGACCTGATGGTGGGAGAAGACTGTCCAGGGTTGGAGAGGCCCTTGATTATGTTGGCTGCTTTACTGAGGCAGCAGAAAGTGCAGATGGAGCCAATGGAGTGGACATTGTTTGCGTTATAGACTGGGCTGCATTCACAACTTTGCCACTTCCTGCAACCTTGGTCAGAGCAATTCAACTCCCTGTTCTTGTCTGTCTGTGGTAACATTTCACCTCCTTGCTTATCAGGAATGTGTAATGACACTCCAGTAATATGTTGTATAACCACTTAGAAACCCAAATGGCCCCTCAAGAAGGTGGCATCCACCGTGAATTGCCCTCACCACCCAGGACATATCCCCTTCTGATTACTACCATTGGGGAGGCGATACAATACTGTGCAAATGCCTTAGGCATTTATATATAGCTTATATATAGCCTAAGGCTTTTGCACAGTACTGTATTTGTCAATGTAGAGCAGAGAGCGAGCTTGTAAATCTGGCACGATGCTGGGAATGGCAAGGGTGATGTAGCGCAGGAGGTGTGTGGGACAGGTGGCAGAGAAAGAGTGCCAGGGACAGGATGGGGTGGGGAAGTGTTGTGGGTGCAGACACACCCAGCCCTGAGACACAGGCAAGGTCATTTGACTCCAAACAAATGGTTTATTGATCATTACAGAATTTCTTTCTGGTGCTTCCCTCTCCCTCCCCTTTTCTCAACCATGATTCCCCTCTCCCTGCCCCTTTCCCACTCTCAGTCCACAATAGAAACCCACATCAGAATCAGGTTTATCATCACTCACATTTGTTATGAATTTTTTTTTGCGGCAGCAGTACAGTGCAATACATAAAATTACTACAGTACTGTGCAAAAATCGCAGGCACACTAGCTATATATATATATAATAACGTATATGTGCCTAAGACTTGTTCTCAACATTTTAGCAACAGGTTCTTCCCTTCTATTATCAGATTTCTGAACAAGCTATAAACTCACATACAGCACTTCACAATTCCTCTTTTGTACTATTTACAGTATCTACTTATTCCTTATTTTTTTTATGTCTTAGTCATAGAAAAGTACAGCACAGAAACAGGCCCTTCAGCCCACCTAGTCCATGCCCAGCCATTTAAACTGCCTGGTTCCATCACCCTGCACACTGAGCATAACCCTCAATACCGCTACTATCCATGTACCTATCCAAACTTCTCTTAAATGTTGAAATCGAGCTCGCATGCACCACTTGTGTTAGCACACTTTTACCCTCTGAGTAAAGTTTCCCCTCATGTTCCTCTTAAACATTTCACCTTTCACCCTTAACCCATGACCTCCAGTAGTAGTCCCACCCAACCTCCGAGGAAAAAGCCTGCGTGCATTTAATCTATCTGTACCCCTCATAATTTTGTATATCTCTATCAAATCTCCTCTCAATTTTCTATGTTCTGAGGAATAAAGTCCTAACCTAATCAATCTTTCCTTATAACTCAGGTCCTCCTGACTCATCAACATCCTTGTAAATTTTCTCTCTACTCTTTCAACCTTATTTGCCTCTTTCCTGTAGGTAGGTGTCCAAAACTACACACAATACTCCAAATTAGGCCTCATCAACGTCATATGTTGTTGTCTTATGCAACTTCAACATAACATCCCATCTCCTGTACTCAATACTTTAATTTATGAAGGTCTAAAGTGCCTAAAGCTTGCTTAACAACCCTGTCAATCAGTGATACTACTTTCAAAGAATCATGAACCTGGATTCCCAGATCCCTTTGTTCTACCACACTTCTCCGTGCCCTACCATTTACTACGTAAGACTTACCCTGGTTGGTCCTACCAAAGTACAAAACCTCGCACTTGTCTGCATTAAATTCCATCTGCCATTTTTCAGCCCATTTTTCCAGCTGCTGCAGATCCTGCTGCAAGCCACAATAGTCTTCCTCATTGTCCACTACTCCCTCAATCTTTGTGTCATCCACAAACTTGCTGATCCGGTTCACCACATTATCATCCAGATCATTGATATAGATGACAAACAACAAAGGACTCAGCACCAATCCCTGCAGCACTCTTCTAGTCACAGGCCTCCAGTCAGAGAAGCAACCATCTACTACCACTCTCTGTCTTCTCCCGTGAACCCAATGCCTGATCCAAGTTACTGGTAAGTTCCTCAAAAAACTCTTTAAGAATAATTAGACATGATCTACCATGCACAAAACCATGTTGATTGTCCTCAATCAGTCCATCTTTATTCAAATAGTCATATATCTGCTCCCTTAGAATACCTTCCAATAACTTTCCCACAATCAATGTCAGGCTCACCGGCCTATAATTTCCTGGTTTATTTTTAGAGCTTTTCTTAAAAAGCAGACCAACTTTATCTCTCAGGATGATTAAGCATCTCTGTTGGGCCCCCGGCAATCTCTGCACTTGCCTCCCACAGAGTCCAAGGGAACACCTTGAGGATTTATCCATTCTTATTTGCCTCAAGACAGCAAACACCTACTCCTCTGTAATCTGTAGAGTCCATGAACTTTTACCTTACTTCTATAGACTGGCCATCTCCTGATTAAATACAGATGCAAAAAATGCATTTTAGATCTCCTCCATCTCTTTTGACTCTATGCATGGATTACCATTCTGATTTTCTAGAGGGTCAATTTTGTCCCTTGCAATCCTTTTGCTCTTAACATATGCAAAATCCCTTAGGATTCTCCTTCACCTTGTCTGCTTAGGCAACTTCATGCCTTCCTTTAGCCCTCATGGCAGTCCCGCCCCTCCTGCAACCAAGTCTCACTAATGGCTACAATATCGTAATTCCAGGTGTTGATCCATGCCCTGAGCTCACCTACCTATCCTACGATACCTCTTGCATTAAAATATATGCAGCTCAGGACGCTGGTCGCACCATGCTCAACCTTTTGATTCCTGACTTTGTCTGAGGTCTAAACAACATTTGTCTCCACAACTTCTCCACTGACTGTTCTGACACTCTGGTCCCCATTTGTTGTCTTGCAAGACAACAAATTTCATGACATATGTCCGTGATAATAAACATCATTCAGACTCAGATTTATCTGGTGCACCAGCTGACATTCCCCATAGATCCGACTTTTCACACTCCCCATCCACTCACTGAGACCCTGGGGTCGCTTTGCTCCCTTCCGGCACCTGTTACCGACGCGCGGTAACAAATTACAAAAAAAAAATTAACCAAGCAGCACAACTTGAGAGGAAACTGGATTTCCAAAGAGACAAACAGGCGGAGAATGTACAAATTCAAAAGCCCGAAGGTGGATCGGAGGTCCGAATGTCAAGGCACAACGGATGAACCCCGAGTCTGCTTGGGAAGTGAAAGGCCCAAAGTCTGCAAACCCACGAGGCCAGCAGAGGCTGGAGGCTGGAGGCCGAAGACAGCTCGTCCTGGGGTTAGAGGACTGTGAATGTGCTTGGGTGAGTGTGTGGATAGGAGGAAAGGGGGCTTGTTTGCCATCGTTGGTTTGGTGCT
This sequence comes from Mobula hypostoma, assembly GCF_963921235.1. Lineage (NCBI taxonomy): Eukaryota > Metazoa > Chordata > Chondrichthyes > Myliobatiformes > Myliobatidae > Mobula > Mobula hypostoma. The sequence continues at coordinate 6,327,361 of NC_086107.1, forward strand.
CACTGTGTTCTGGGTTGTTATGCTGAGCACGTGAGCATTCTGGGCAGGTGTTCAGTGCCGTCCGCCTGCATCTGACCGGTCTCCCTCTCTTCTCACTGCTACCGTCAGGCAGGAGGTGCGGGAATCTTGGGTCTTATGCTGTCAGCAGGTTTGGGAGCCTTTGTTGCCCTACAGCTGTCGGGCTCCGGGACTGGCTTCACTCGCCTCAGGGCTGAACATAGCTGTGGAGTCACTTTCGGGGACTCTGCAATTCATGTTTCATGTGCCTTACTTTACCTGTTTTGACCGTTTGTGTGATTTGTCCTCTTTTGAAAATTGGATAACGTGGTAGTCTTGCATGTGCATTTTGGTGAATTCTATTGCATTTCTTTGTTTTGTGGCTGCCTTCATAAGGTGAATCTCAAGGTTGTATATGGTACACATTCTTAGATAATAAATTTGAACTTTGAACTCCAACTCCTAACCTGGTGTGGAGGCCAACTTCGTTCATCACTACTCAGGCAGGAAGCCTGCCGGTTCAGTTAAGGTGAGACCAGCAGAGGAACAGGAAAAAGTCATTCCAGTTCCTCAAACTTGTCCTGACACTTATCCAATCTGTATCCAAACATCACCCTTCATGCTATGTATACAAATCCACGTACTCCAGCCTAACAAAGCTTTGTCAACCTCAGTATTAATGTTACACTGATCTCCAAGTACGAAGTGTTTCTGGAAGGGAATGTTCCAGATATCCATTGACCTTGACATGAAGAATTATATAATTTCTACCTTGCTGTTATTGGACTCTTGAATAACCTCTCACTTGAGTATCATGTTCTTTTCTGGTTGCCTCATTATAGGAAGGATGCGGAGGCTTTAGAGAGGGCTCAGAGGAGGTTAACCAGGATGCTACCTGGATTAGATCTCGTGAGGAGAGATCGAGCGAGCAAAGGCTTTTCTCCTTGGAGTGAAGGAGGATGAGAGGTGATTTGATAAAGGTGATAAGAGGCATAGATAGATAGAGGACTTTCCCCCATGACAGAAACGGCTAATGCAAGAGGGTTACATTTTAAGGTGATTGGAGGAAACTATAGGGGGAGACATCAGAGGCAGGGTTTTTTTTTTGACACAGAGTGGTAGGTGAGTGGAATGTGCTACCAGGGGTCGTGGGAGAGGCAACTACATTATTGAGATATCTAAGACTGGTAGACACAGGCATGAAAGAAAATGAAGGGCTATGTGGGAGGGAAGGGTTAGATTGATCTTGGAACAGGATAATAATCGGCACAGCACAGTGGGCTGAAGTGATTGCATTTTGCTGTACTATCTTGTGTTCTTATGCTGCCACCAACAACACAACTTATGCCAGTGATAATAAACCTGATTGTGATTCTCATTCTGAAAATTTCTTTAGATCCGTCTCACCTCATTCTTAATATTTCGTTACCACACTTTCACTTTACTCAGCCTTTCTACAATGTCCATGTTCACAGGACAATACAGCAGGGAAACAGGCCATTCGGCCCAACTTAACCATGCTGAGCAAAATGTCTATATCCCTTTTGTCTGCATTTGGCCCATATCTATCTAAACTATGGGTTCAGAACCTGGAATCCACGGGCCACTTGCTTAATGGCATTGGTCCATGGCATTAAAAAGGTGGGGAACTCCTGATCTAAACCTTTTCAATTCTTCTATGTGTCAGTACACATAGTTGTTATTCTCTTCGAGTACACAAGGGACCAGTCTCTTATTCTGCATTTGTTTTAAAGATTTAACATTTCAACAACTCAGAAATCTTCTGCCAGGTTTTGATTCTCTCTGGGACACCATTACTACAACTCTACGCTGGACGTTCCCAAGCCTGGCTATAAAACAAGGAGGTTGGGCATAGTGTTAACAACCTCACCCTGTCAAAACCCAGAGCTACAGAAGCTCCAAAGACCTCATCCCTGGGAGAGGAAGGATCTTCGATGGGCTGGCCCAGGGCAGAGGACTCTGATTAGCTGCTGTCAGTAACCTCTGCCTCAGTAAGGGTGGTGGGCTTAGGAAGAAGACACCATTACTATAGTGTCCAATCAATTCCCAACTGAGCAAAGCAATGAAAGAAACAAAACTGTAAAAATGTTGGCTAATCGAGTAGAAGAGATGTTTTTAGAAATTAAATCGAGCTGGAATTCTGCTGAGGAAAATGTGATGAAGCAGCTGAGACCATGACCTTACACTTGTTGTGCAAGAAGAGAGCAATTGGTCATTCCTTTGCTTAACAGGACATCACAAGAAGCCATGTTCCTCTATTGACCGGCAGGCTTTGACCAGAACCAAAGGCTTGTTATGGACTTAACCCAGCTCAGCTCTGAAATACAGTGGATTCTGGTTACTTTTACTTTCTTTATGCACTACCTATTTAATTTAACTTATATACTGCAGATATATATTTTTACTGTAATTTACAGTTTATTTTTATGTATTACACTGTATTGATCTCTTGCAATACAAAATCAATTGCTCTCTTCTTGCACAGCAAGTGTAAGGTCATGGTCTCAGCTGCTTCATCACATTTTCCTCAGCAGAATTCCAGCTCAATTTAATTTCTAAAACATCTCTTCTTACTTGACGAATGCTCCGGATGGCTCTTGACATGAGTTGGCAACAGCATATGACAAACATCGAGCTCTATGACGACCTACCGATGCTCACCACTAAAATCGAGGTGAGAAGACTGCAACTAGCGGGGCACTGTCTACGCCACCCCGAGCTACCTGCCAGCCTAGTCATCATATGGGAGGCCGAGCACGGGAGGATGAACCCTGGGCACCCTCCCAAGACTATGGTCAACACGCTCCTAGAAGACAGCGGTGCGGCTAATGTAGATGAACTGAACACACTGATGAGGGAGAGAGAGAAGTGGAGAGTCCATCATCATGCCCGACACCAGCCCCCTAGGCCTGAGCTGACGTAGTAGTAGCATTACACTGTACTGCTGCCACAAAGCAACAAATTTCATGACATAACTTGGTAATATTAAACCTGATTCTGATTCTGACTGGGACAAATTGAAACCAGTACATTTTGGCCTAATTAAGCGGCTGCCCCAATTAGCTGAAGTTTTATGGAAACAGTGTTGGCACGTGGCCAAGTGGTTAAGGCGTCGGTCTAGTGATCTGAAGGTCGCTAGTTTGAGCCTCAGCTGAGGCAGCGTGTTGTGTCCTTGAGCAAGGCACTTAACCACACATTGCTCTGCGACGATACCGGTACCAAGCTGTATCGGCCCTAGTGCCCTTCCCTTGGACAACATCGGGGTCGTAGAGAGGGGAGACTCGCAGCATGGGCAACTGCCAGTCTTCCACACAACCTTGCCCAGGCTTGCGTCCTGGAAACCTTCCATGGCGCAAATCCATGGACTCACGAGACTAATGGATGCCTATAGAAATAGTTAAAAAGTTGTAAAAAAGACAAACTATTGTTCAACTGAATAACACATTATGTATTTAATTGAAATACAGAACAAATTAGAACACTACCAATGCTACTAGAGCACTATAAAATTGTGTATTAGCTCTTAATAGTTATCGATGGAGAAATTCATCTAGTGTATGCTGCCATGTTCTTTTGATTGATGGTAAATGAACAAAATCAGTATAGGCACCTAGTGCAGATAATGGACTTCCTTTATTGCCTTCCTGCATGAGGTAGTGTCAAAAATCACGGCTTTTTAATTCGGCGTCTGTCAGATCAAATGAATAAAATAACAGAAGAACACGCAGCTGATGCTATTTAAAAATGGTTCGCTCTAAGCACACCAAGGTGAGGCCGTACCAGAGCCTTGTTCTGTCCACACTCCTGTACGGTTCAGAATGCTGGTGTATGACAGAGAACGGCCTTGCCAAGTTGTTGTCATTCCACACCATGAGCCTCGGGAGGATCCTCTGTATCTTCTGGCCACAATGGACCTCCAGCCACGCCCTCCTCATTCAGTGACATGACCACAATCATCACGTGGAAACATTGGAGATGGATTGGGCATATGATGAAAAGGGAGACCAACTCCATCAGCAAGTCAGCACTTCACTGGAGTGCTGGAGGAAGGGTGAAGGAAACATGGGAGACTAAAGACAACTTGACACCATACCATAGAGGCAGAAATGAGGACCCTGAACCACACCTGGGGCATAATAGAGAAGATGGCCAAGGACCGACAGAGATAGAACCTTCATTGTTGCCCTAAATGCCAGCCGCACAATGGGCAATCACCATCATCTGAGCACAGTGTCGTGTCTAATGGCCACGCAAGTGCATACGACTGATGCTGATTAGGAACTATTTGGCCACAGTCTCCTGTCCCAATTAAGTGACATAATGTCCCAAATAAACCAAGGAAATCTCGGCTATTTACTCGATTAGATTTTGTTCTTTTAGAGTTGTCCCAAATAATCGGCTGCCCAATTAAACAATGGCCTGATTAATCCACTGATCCTTTGGAATTCAAATGAAAGCACAGGCTTTTCACAAAATACATTCACAAATGGAGGAAAATTGAAGAGTCTACTGGAAAGAGTAGAAATGGATGGCTAGTCCCAAATCTCTGAATGCATAGAAAGGGTGCCTTTAAACTGGAAAGTGTGCAGCAAGAGTTCATGGGAATGCACCAGGAGTGTAGGAGCATGGTAGTGTAACAGCTTACAGTCCCAGCAATTGGGGTTCAATCCCCACCTCTGTCTGTAAGGAGCTTGTAGATTGCCTACTCCACCTATGACCACATGTCTTTCCTGCAGCTGCTCTAGTTTGCTCCCATGTCAGGATTAGTAAACTGTGGGCAGGCTATGTTGGTGCCAGAATCCTGGCGGCAGTTGCGGACTGCCCAGCACAATGATCACTGACTTGATTTGACAGAAACAACAGAATTCACTAAATGTTTCCATGTACATGTGACAAATAAAGCTAAATTTTTAATCTCTAAAGAAATGCAATATCTATTTCAAGCTAAAGCATTGATAATTCCTTTCCTCCCACAGATCCATTGAGTCCCTCTGGCAGATCGCTCCAGATTCCAGCATCTGCAGCCTCTTGTGTCTCTTTGGCTTTCTAACAAAAATCTGGAGTTACTTTACAGAATCATAGAGTCATACTACACAGAAAAAGGCCATTCAGCTCAGCTTATCCATGCTGACCAAAACGTCTGTCTGAGCCAGTCCTATTTGCCTGTTTTGTCCCCTATCAAACCACGATCTTACACCTGCCACTGTAGAGCATTACACTAACTGCTACGCTACCGTGCTGCCGATATAATCAGGTTTCATATCATCAATCAGTGTTTCTAGTTCTATTATATAAATGTTTTCAGGCAGTTGAAGCTCATCTGCTGTGGTTGGCAGCTCATCTAGAAGGAAAACTCTGATCTCAAATCTCCACTGACTTGCGGCTATATCCAGTCATGGAAAAGGATTCAGGAGTAAACCCTGAGCGAGAATACAGAGCTGGAGCCCCTAAGGCAGTCCTAGATTGAGTTCAATGCTGACTGGCAACTCCTGGTGCCAGGTTTCTGCCTTTCTTTTGGACTCATCGGCTGTGTGGAGAGGGAAAGCCGGCTGCACGGGCAGCACCTTGCTCTCCATATCGTACTGCCCTGGCTGGCATATCGACTGCTGGTGCCGTTCCACCAATGTAGACTGCCAGGACACAACATCCATGGTCAGCCCCGACAAGTGGAGGTCCACATATACTGTTATACTGTATTACGTGAAGTATTTTATAGTACATTAATTGCAGGGTTTACAAGAATGTAATAAATTCTTTAAAAAAGTTGGGACTCACGTGTTCTCTGGATCATGATTACTTTTAGCCCATTTAGACAGATTCAGGCTAAGCTTGCGGTGCCACCATAGCGTAGTGGTCAGCATAACGCAATTATAGTTTGGGATGCCAGAGATTGGGGTTCAGTTCTGGTGTCATTTGTAACGATGACTTACAAATAACCTCCCTGTGTAATGCGTGGGTTTTCCCCTGGTGCTCTGGTTTCCTCCCACAGTCCAAAGACGTGCCGGATAGGTTAATTGGTTATTGCAAATTGTCCTGTGATTAGGCTAGGGTTAAATCAGAGTGCTGGGGGTTGCAGGACAGTATGGTTCGAGGGGCCATAAGGGCCTATTCTGTGCTGTATCTTCAAATAAACTCAGGAAACAGGTATGAGGAAGAACAACCCATAGGGCAACTGAAGTATTTAGAGAGGCACAAGAACGTGCAGGCACCGGGGGATTCAAGGCCCTCTGTTGGTTGGGGTCAACCACGGATGATGTGTCCTAGCTGTCTACGTGATACGCAAGCCAGGGCAATATGAAATGGCGTGCAAGGTATTGCCCATGCAGCAGGCTCCCACTCTCCATGCAACTGGTGAATCCAAAGGAACGGCAGAGACCAGTACTATTTGGCACCAATGGCAGCACAGGAGTTACAAGTCAGCGTTGAGCTCTACGTAAAACTGGCTTAGAGACTCCGACTCCAGATTTTTCCTCGTGGTTTACTCTTGAAACCTTTCCCATGAGTAGTCACCCTTGGGCAAGGTGTAACAGCTGCTTAACCCCCTGATCAGGGTCACTGAGGCCATGGGAGCAGGTGGTGGATGGTCGTAGGAGCAGCTGGTGCATATCACAAGTCCTGGTTATGCAACAGGCAGACAATCTCTGAAGAGTATTGATAATGACTGGGGTCACCTGTCTTGTCAAGACACTACCCAGATGAAGGCAATGTAGAAACTTTTGCCAAGAACAATGATGGTCATGGAAACACCATGATCGCCTACGTCATACGACATGGCACATAATGATGGTAACAAACAGATGGGATAAGCTTTATTAGGCATCATGGTCAGCTCGGACGTGGTGGGCACTGGATGGGAAAACATGTCTTATGAAGAAAGGTTGAGCCAGGGCTCTTATCATTGGAGTGAAGGAGGATGAGAGGCGACTTTATAGAGGTGTATAACATAATGAGCGCCACAGGCAGAGTGAACAGCTAGTGCCTTTTTTCCCAGAGTGCTAATAACCAATAGCAGAGGACATCCATTTCAAGGTGAGTGGGGGAAGGTTTTGGAGAGATGTCATCGATAGTTTTTCTCTTACGAGGAGAATGGTGGGTGCCTAAAACACATTGCCCAGGGTGGTACAGGCAGATGTATTTGGGACATTTAAGAGACTCTTAGAAAGGCACAATGATGTAAAAAAAAATAGAAGGCTATGGGCTGTATAGGAAGGAAAGGCTAGATTGAAATAGTATGACTATGACTATGAAAAGGAAGTAAGTTATATCATTAAACTCGTCATCAAACTTTGGACACTGGGAGTTAACGTCCACCCCTACAACTGGATCCTTGACTTCCTAACCAACCAATCACAATCAGTAGGGATGGGCAATAACACCTCGACCACGATTATTCTAAACACCAGTGCTCCACAAGGTTATGTCCTCAGCCCCGTGCTCTTCTCCCTGGACACTCACAAAGCATGGCCAGAATCTGCTCTACCTCCACCTGCCGAGGGTCACATCTTAAACAATGATGAATTGGAGTACAGGAAGGAGATAGAGAGCTGAGTGACAATGGTGTTCTGACAACAACCTATCCCACAACGTCAATAAAACAGCTGGTCATTGACTTCAGAAAAGGGGCTGGTTCACATGCCTCCATCAATGGTGCGGAGGTTGAGAATTTCAAGTTCCTAGGTGTGAACATCACCAGTTGACTGCCCTGACCCAATCATGTTGCTGTCACATCTAAGAAAGCTCACCAGTTCCCCTAATTCATCTTACCAATTGTTATCAATGCATCTCAGAAAGCTTTCTATCTGGAGGTATCACAGTTCAGTATGGCAACTGCCCTAGTCGTAACTGCTGAGCACATCACAGGAACCAGACTCCCCTCCTTGGACTCTCTCGATACTTCTTGTTGCTTCAGTAATGCAGCCAGCATAAGCTAACGACCTGACCACCCCGGACGCTCTCTATTCCCCTCTCTCCCATCAGGCAGAAGTTTTAAAAGCCTGAAAGCGCATACCACCAGGTTCAAGAACAGTTTTGATCTGACTCTTGAATAGACCTCATGTTCGATAGGATGGACTCTTGGCCTCACAACCTACCTTGTTACGATTTTGTACTTGGTGTACCTGCATTGCACTTTTTCACTAACTTTTACACTTTATTCTGCATCTTTATTACTTTACCTCACTCTACAGTACCTCTATTCACTGTGTAATGAATTGATCTGTATGAACAGCATGCAAGTCAAGTTTTTCATTGTATTTTGGTACAGGGATCAATCATGACTGATACTAATTCCAATACCAATATAGGTCAGCACAACATTGTGGGCTGAATGGCCTGTATGTTCTACTTTCAATGCTCCATGTTTCAAATGATGACTTAAAGGGTACTTCCATGCAATAAATATCAATGATTCAACGATAACCACACACAAATCTCTTTCTGAAAGGTTTCCATACCTGTCCTGACCCAGAGTTGGTCCGACAACCTGCAGTTCAGACTAGGTGAGGACGAGGAGCTGACAGATGTTGCAGCGGTGGCCCTGCCGGCAACTGAGGCTGGTGTGGTTGTCTGCAGATCCCTGGTGGCCAGCGCTGCCGTGGTGAGTGAGGTCAAGGCTGCCGTCAGTGCCAGCGAAGGCACCGCTGACGTTTTCCCTTTCTCCAGATGAGATTGCCTGTGGCCTCCAACTCCCAGAGAGGACGCGGTGCCCGCCCGGACGGGGCGCAGACTGGAGGTGGATGTCCGTGGCGCAGACGGTGAGGTGGCGCCAGTCTCTTTGCCTGCATTCACCTTCACTAGCGGTGAAATGGAGGTGACTCTGGCGGCCACTGTCCCGGCAACAGCCATGGTCCCGTTCAAAGTAGCGGTCGATGGAGACTGTGGCAGGGGGTGCAAAGCAGGCGGGGCTGCCTCATTGTCAATCATAGTCCAAAGAGTAGAACTGAGAGGCGACAGGGCTGCTGGGGCAGTCTCGGAGTCATCTGAGCGCTCTGGCAGAGGAGCTGAAATCAGAGAATTGGTCAAGCCTTATTTCAGTTACAGATACAATCAGGTTTATTGTGAATTTTGCTGTTTTGTGGCCGCAGTACAGGGAAACAGATAAAAAAAATTACTGTAAGTTACAACAAGTTACAGAACAGCAAAACAAGCCCTTGCCCATCTCCCGTGCACCCACCCACCCACCCACTCACACATACTGTCAGTGCTCACAGAAAGGACTGTTAGGCTGGGTAGTAGCTTCATTCTCCAGGCTGTGAGCTTTCTGAACACACTACTACAACCCAGTTCACGTTATTTATGTCAGCACCAGTAGCAGTATACCGTTGTATATTCAACTATATATCATACAGTACTGTGCAAAAGTCTGCCAGCTTTTGGAGCCACGCTGCCCAGCAAACCCCAACAACATCAATTTAACCATAACCCAATCTCAGGACAATTTACAATGACCACTTAACTGACCCAGTACATATTTGGACTGTGGGAGGAAACCGTAACGCCCAGAGGGAGAACATACAAATTCCTTACAGGCAGCAGTGGGAATTGAATCCAGGCCACTGGTACTGTAAAGCATTGCACTAACAAAAATACCTATTAACCTACTGCAGGAGGAGACCAGAGGACCCAGGGAAAGCCCATGGAAGGTCATACAAACTCCTTATAGGGGATGGAGGGATTGAACTCTGAACTCCAATGCACCCCGAGCTGTAACAGCATTGTGCTAACTGCAATGCTACCGTGATGTCACGAGTTGCAAAGCCTTTGAAGGTGAGTCTGTAGGTTGTGGAATCAGTTCAGTGTTGCGGTGAGTGAAGTTGACAACACTGGTTCAGGAGCCTGAGGATTGTCGGGTTACACAGAACTGTGTAAAAATCTGAGGCACATGTAAACAAAGCTGTGTAAAGTGAAGGTGCTTTCAAAAATAATGAAACGAAAAGCTTCCAAATATCAAAAAATTTACTAGAAAGAGCAGCAAACAGAAAAAAAAATGAAATCAAATCAATATTTAGTGCGACCACTCTTTGCCCTTAGGTACACTGTTGTGCAGTTTTGTAAGGAAATCAACTAGTAGGTTGTTCCAAGTATCTTGGAGAACTTGCCACAGTTCTTCTGCAGACTTTGGCTGTCTCACTTGCTTCCCTCTCTCCAGGTAATCCCAGACAGCCTCGATGATGTTAAGATCAGGGTTTTGTGGATTTCCATACAATCTGAAACCATATAAAAAATCTAAGGTGCCTAAGGCCTTTGTACAGTACTGAAAATGCACTTTATATCAACTTGTAGCTCCACAAAATACTTTTTTATTATCTGTTATTATTATTCTGTTATTGTTATTGAAGCGTTGCATGTGATATATGTACTGTGTTTTGCTCCTTGGTTGCTGAAGAATGTAGTTTTGCTTAGCTGCTCTGTTACCTCTAAGCTGCATGGGTGCGCAGCCGCGCAATTACTGAAATGCTCCTGCGCACATAGCCTTTATTGCCACGCAGCTAGAACTATTTTTAACATTTCAGCGTTTAACGTGCCTTGCAGTTTTCAGGCCATGTGTCATCTTCCCCTCTGCCATTTTATTTCTGAGTGGACAATGAACACTTCGCTACTATTTTTGCCCTCCTTTTGCAGTAGTTATTGAAATCTGAACTTTTATATATACAGTAGATTTCTTATGTAGTTTACACTATATTTTATGTATTGCACTGTCCTGCTGCTGCAAAATAAGACCATAAGACATAGAAGCAGAACTAGGGCTTTGACCCATTGAGTCTGCTCATTAGAACCTAAGAAATAGGAGCAGGAATAGGCTATCTGGCCCATCGAGCCTGCTGCGCCATTCAATAAGATCATGGCTGATCTTGCCATGGACTCATCTCCACCTACCTGCCTGACCATGGGAAAATTTACAATGACCAATTAACCTCACAACCAGAATGTGTTTGCACAATGGGAGGAAACCCGAGCACATGAAGGAACCCCACTTGGTCACGGGAGATACAAACGCCTTACAGACAACAGCAAGACTATTATCCCTCTGAACTCCATTCTCCTGCCTTCTTCCAGTAACCTTTGACGCTCTGACTAATCAAGTACCTATCAAATCTCCACTTTAAATGTACCCAGTGACTTGGCTTCCACGGCCAACTGTGGCAATGAATTACATAGATTCATCACCCTCTAGCTAAAGAAATTCCTCCTCATCTCTGTTGCTAGACTACCCCAGTGTACAAAACATCCTCTTCAGGTCCACACTATCTAGGCCTTTCAATATTCGATATGTTTCAGTGAGATCCCTCCTCATTTTTCTAAATTCCATTGAGTACAGGCTCAGAACCACCAAATGCTCTCCATACAGTCAGTTTCCCTTTTCATTCCCAGAATAATTCTCATGAACCTCCTCTGGACCCTCTCCAATGCCAGCACATCTTTTCTTAAATAAGGGGCCCAAACTGCTTACAATACTCCAAGTGTGGTCTGACTAATGCCTTATAAAATCTCAGCATCATACGCTTTCTCTTTTATTCTTGTCCTCTCGAAATGGATGTATTTGCCTTCCTCACCATTGACTCAACCTGCAAGTTAACCTTTAGGGAATGCTACACAAGGACTCCCAAATCCCTTAACACCTCTGATTTTTGAAGACTATAAGATATAGGAGGAGAATTCGGCCATTTGGCCAGTCGAGCCTGATCCGCCATTTCACCATGGCTGATCCAATTTTGCTCTCAGCCCCAATCTCCCGCTTTCCCATTTTATCCTTTCATGCCTTGGATCTATCAACATCTGTCATAAGTATACATAAAGCCTTGGCCTCCACAGCTGCCTGTGGCAATTAATTCCACAGATTCACCACTCTTTGGCTAAAGAAATTCCTCCTCATCTCCATTCTAAAATGACCCCCCTCTATTCTGAGGCTGTGTCCTTTGGTCTTAGACTCTCCCACCATAGGAAACATCCTCTCCACATCCATTCTATCAAGGCCTACCACTATTCGATAGATTTCAAAGCGGTCATCCCTCATTCTTCTGAATTCTAGTGAATACAGGCCCAGAGCCATCAAATGCTCTTCATATGACAAGCCATTCAATCCTGGAATCATTTTCATGAACCTCCTTTGAAACCTCTCCAGTTTTAGCACATTCTTTCTAAGATAAGGGACCAAAACTGCTCCCAATACTCCAAGTGAGGCCCCATCAGTGCTTTATAAAGTTTCAACATTACATCCTTGCTTTTAAATTCTAGTCCTCTTGAAGTGAATGCTATCATCACATTTGCCTTCCTCACCAGAGACTCAACCTGCAAATTAACCTTTAGGGAATCATGCACAAGGACTCTCAAGTCCCTTTGCAATTCAGTTTTTGTATTTTCTCTCCATTTAGAAAATAATCAATCCTTTCATTTCTTCTACAAAAATGCATGACTGTATATTTCCTGACACTGTACTCCATCTGCCATTTCTTTGCCCATTCTTCAAATCTGTCTAAGTTCTTCCGTAGCCTCTCTACTTCCTCAAAACTACCTGCCCCCTCCACCTATCTTCATATCATCTACCAACTTTGCAACAAAGCCATTAATTCCATCATCCAAATCATTGATGTGCAGCGTAAAAAGAATCGGTCCCAACACAGACCTGTGTGGAACACCACTAATCACTGGCAGCCAGCCAAAACAGGCTCCCTTTATTCCCACTCTTTGCCAATCAACCACTGCTTCATCCATGCTAGAATTTTTCTTGTAATACCATATGCTCATAGCTTGTTAAGCAGCCTCATGTCTAGCACTTTGTGAAAGGCCTTCTGAATATCCAAATACACAACTTCAGACTTCAACTTTTCTATTGTCTATCCTGCTTTTTACCTTTTCAAAGAATTCCAACAGATTTGCCAGGCAAGATTTTCCCTTGAGGAGACCATACTGACCAGGGCCTATTTTATCAGGTGCCTCCAAGTAACATGACACGTCATACTTAATAAACGACTCCAACATCTTCCCAACCACTGAGGTCAGACTAACTGGCCTATAATTTCCTTTCTTCTGCCTCTCTCCCTTCTTGAAGAATGGAATGACATTTGCACTTTTCCAGTCTTCCAGAACCATTCCAGGATCTAGTGATTCTTGAAGGGTCATAACTTATGTCTCCACGATCTCTTCAGCCACCTCTTTCAGAACTCTGGGATGTACACCTTCAGGTCCAGGTGATTTATCTACCTTCAGTTTCCCAAGAGCCCACGTCATGACCCCTGACACTTGGAACTTTCATCATACTGCTAGTGTCTTCCACAGTGAAGACTAATGGAAAATACTATTCAGTTTTTCCGCTGTTTCTCTGTCCTCCATTACTACCTCTCCAGCATCCTTTTCCAGTGGTCTAATATCCACTCTCACTTCTCTTTTACTCTTTATGTATCTTGAAGAAACTTTTGGTATCATCTTTCATATCATTGGCTAGCTTACTTTCATATTCCATCTTTACCTTCTTAATGACTTTTTTGTTCCCAATCCTCTAACCTCCCACTAATTTTAGCTCTATTATGCGCCCACTCTTTGGGCTATGTTAGCTTTGACTTCTCTTGTTAGCCACAGTTTTGTCACCTTTCCTTTAGAATACTTCTTCCTCTTTGCGATGTATATATGCTGTGCCTTCAGAATTGCTTACAGAAATTCCAGCCACTGCTGCTCTGCCATCATCCCTGCCAATGTTCTATTCCAATCAATTCTGGCCAGCTCCTCTCTCATGCCTCTGTAATTCCCTTTACTCCACTGTAATACTGATACATCTGACTTTAGTTTTTTCTTCTCAGATTTCAGGGTGAATTTGATCATATTATGACCACTTTCCCCCAAGGGTTCTTTTACCTTAAACTCTTCAATCAATTCCAGTTCATTGCACAAAACCCAATCTAGAATAGCTAATCCCCTGGAGGGCTTAAACACAAGCTGCTCTAAAAAGCCATCTCATAAACCATCCCATCTCACAGTTACACCCTCCTGTAATCTAGCACCAACCTGATTTTCCCAATATACCTGCATATTGAAATCCCCTATGACTATTGTAACATTGTCCTTTTGACATGCATTTTGTATCTCCTGTTTTAATTTGTAGGTCGCATCCTTACTACTGGTTGGAGGTCTGTATACAACTCCCATCAGGGTCTTTTTACCCTTGCAGTTCCTTACCTCTATCCACTATTCAGCACCTTCCGACCATATATCACCTCTTTCGAATGACTTGATTTCAGTTTTTACCAACAGAGCCACATCACCCCTCTGACTTCCTCCCTATCCTTTTGGTACAATGTATATTGAGCTCCCAGCTTAAATCTTTCAGCCATGATTCAGTGATGCCTACATCACACCTGCCAATTTACAACTGTGCTGCAAACTCATCTACCTTATTCCGTATACTGCACCCATTCAGATACAACACCTTCAGTCTTGTGTTCACCCTTTTCGATTTAGTCCACCTTGTATTTTGCAACTCATCTTGTTGACTGCAATTTTGCCCCATCAACAGCCTCTTCTCCCTTCATAGTGCTTCAGTTTGTAAACTATGATACTTCTTGCTTTGGAATATATGCAGCTCAGGACAATAGTGCTGCCATGCTTAACCTTTTGGTTCCTAACGTTGTCTGAAGTCTTAACAGCATCTGCATCTACAACCTCTCCACTAACTGTTTTGGCACTCTAGTTCCGATCCCCCTGCAACTTCAGCTTAAAACCCTCTGTGCAGCATTAACAAACCTTCCCTCTAGGATAATTAAAAATGTAAACACGAGGCATTCTGCAGATACTGGAAATTCAAGCAACACACATCAAAGTTGCTGGTGAACGCAGCAGGCCAGGCAGCATCTCTACGAAGAGGTGCAGTGGACGTTTCAGGCCGAGACCCTTCGTCAGGACTCATTAGTCCTAGGATATTAGTGGCCTCCAGTTCAGGTGCAAGCTATCCCTTCTGTACAGGTCCCACCTTCCCTGGAAGAGAGTTCAATGATCCAAAAATCTTATGCCTTCCCTCCTACACCAACTCCTTAGCCACGTATTAAACTGTATAACTTTCCTAGTTCTGGCCTCACTAGCACATGGTACGGGTAGCGGTCATGAAATCACAATCCTGAAAGGTCCTGTCCTTTAACTTAGCACCTAACTTCCTGAACTCCCCATTCAGAACCTTGTCACTCATCCTACCGAAGTCATTGGTACCTACATGGACCACGACTTCTGGCTGTTGGCCCTCCCATTTAAGGATGCTGAGGACTCAGTCTGAGATATCCCAGCTACCTGGGAGGCAACATACCATCTGGGAATCTCATTCTTGCCCACAGAACCTCCTGTCCATTCCCTTAACTAACGAATCCCCTATCACCACAGCGTGCCTCATCTCCCCACTTCCCCTCTGAGTCACAGATGCAGACTGAATACCAGAGATCTAACCACTATGACTTTCCTCTGTTAGTCATCATTCTGACTATGTCCACTCCGACCACGGCCGCTGAGACGATGGCCACTGCACTTGTCCCTGCCTTCCTTTAGTTTGCTCTTACCAATCAATCCCAAACGCCGACTGGTCACTGGTCAAAGTTCCACTATGCTACCGCGACTCGCTCTTGTCTTTTATCCTCAGGCAGTGGGCCTGGATGAAGTCCCCTCCTCTCCAAACTTCGATGTCTAGATTGGCCGCTTGTCAAAGCTTTATTTCCTTCTACACCTTTTCTTTTCAAGTACCTTTTATATATTGTTAGTGTACCTATCTCAACCACTTCCTCTGGCAGTTCATTCCATATACAGACCACCCTCTGGATATCAAAGTTGCCCCTTATGCTTCTATTAACTCTCTCCCTTCTCACTTGAAACCTATGCTCCTGGTTCTTGATACCCCAACTCTAGGAAAAAGACTGTGTGCATTCACCCTGTCTATGCCCCTCATGATGTTACACATCTCCATAACGTCACCCCTCCGACCTCAGTCTCCTACGTTCCAAGGAATGAAGTCCCAGCTTGCTCAATCTCCTTCCAAAACTCAGTCTCTTAACCATTTAGTCCATATCATTCTAAACTTCCCTATCCACAAAACTTTTAAATGTTGTTACAGGGCTGCCTCAGCCACTTCCTCTGGCAGCTCACTCCATATACTAAACACCACAAAGTCTGCAGATGCTGCAAATCCAAAGCAACACACACAAAAAGCATCTACCGAAGTGAATAAACAGCTGGCTTTTCAGGCCGAGACCCTTCTTCAGGACTGAGAAGGATAGAGGAAGACGCCAGAACAAAAATGTGGTGGGAGGGGTAGGAGGATCGCTAGAAGGCGATGAGTGAAGCCAGGTGGGTGGAAAAGATAAAGGGCTGGAGAGGAAGGAATCTGATAAGAGACGAGAGTGGACCATAGGAGAAAGGGAAGGAGGAGGGGACCCAAGGTGGGGTGATAGGCAGGTGAGAAGAGGTAAGAAGCCAGAGTGGGGAATAGAAGAAGAGGGGAAGAGGAGGGTTTTTTTTTACTGGAGGGAGAAATCTATAGTCATTCCATCAGGTTGGAGGCTTTCCAGATGGAATATAAGGAGTTGTTTCTCCATCCTGAGCATGGCCCCATCTTGGCACAAGTACCGACCACATAGATACCACCCTGGTTTCCCATTAATTCTCTCCCCTCTCCCTTCTCCTTATTTCCCTGCACACGTAGGATCTGGAGTCGAACCTGGGGAAATTTCCTCTGGATCGCTGGGTACCACCTCCTCTTCCACAGGAGTGGGCGCCGGCCCCTCAGAGACTTTCTGGGCTCCATACATCTCAGTTTCAGAAGAAAGGTCGGGAGAGCCCATCACACTCGATGAGGTGTCAAGGTCCTTCTCCCCATCCGGAGCGGGGTCAGCGTGGGGGCTGAGGAGGGAGATCCTGGCCACAGCTTCCTCAAAGGAATCCGTTGAGGGCTCCTCGGCCTCTGAGGAGGAGGACAGGGGATAGGAGGGCAACGTTGGATGCCGGGCAGGGTGTGTGGCCCAAGACCAAACCTCAGAGAAGTGGGGCGACCTGAATGGCTGCTGTGCCAGCTGAGGGAGAGGTGAGGGCAGGTCCAGGAGCTGGTAAATCATATCCTGTCCTGTAAAAGATGAAGCAGAGAGTTAAACTGCAACTGTGAATAGTTCAAAGTTCAAGTTTGTAGTCCTGGGCGTACATACCAGTGTATAAATGCCACGAAAATGAGGTGGGATGTGCTTTCAGACTTCTGTCCGATGGGACGGGGAGAAGAGAGAATGTCTGGGATGGGATGGATGTACATATTCGGGATATCACTATCTCCTTCACTCAGCACTGCGTGATCACCCAGCGTAGCGTTGCAACAAGATGGCGGCATTGAATTTCGCTGGATCCTTTTCATGGTGTTGCTGACCCTGTGGATGGCAGCTCCTGGTGCATCTAAGGCACTTGAGGGTAATAACTACACTCTCTCCAGAAGCGTGGTTGTGTCCTGCTCCAGGACTACTGACCTTGTAATCCCACAACGAGCCATCTTCAACTCCTTCAAGAATTAGCAACATAAACTTTGTAATCTAGCTGCTGCAACACAGTACATTACAACCATGTCGATTACAACTTCCATAAAGTGATACACAGGGTGGTATAGGGGTTTGATTGGCTGCAGAGTTGTTATTTTAAATTAGCTTCTTACAGTAAAAAGTTCAAAGTAAATTTATTACTAAAACACATATACAGTACATTGTCACCATATACAGTACTGTCATACTCTGACATTCATTGTCTTGTGGGCATCGCAGAGGATTCAGAGGAGATTCACGAGAATGATTCCAGGAATGAAAGGGTTAATGTGTGAGAAGCATTTGATGGCTCTGGACCTGCACTCACTGGAGAATGAGGGGGGCATCTCAGTGACAACTATCACATGTTGAAAGGCCTAGAGAGTGGACGTGGAGAGGATGTTTCCTACAGTGGGAGTGTATGGGACCAGAGGCCACAGCCTCAGAATAGAGGGACATACCCTTAGAACAGAGATGAGGAGGAATTTCTTTAGCCAGAAGGCAGGAGAATGGATTTGGAAGGAATAATAAATCCTGATAGAATGTCAGAGCAGATTCAATAGGCCAATTGACCTAATTCTGCTCCTATGATCTAAATCGGGGCACTGAATAAAGCAGTTATGAATAGTATAAGATGTATAAGAGGCCAAATTTAGCTTATCGTGTACATTTTTGGTGACTTACCTGCAGAACAGATATCAATAAGATTAAGAGTGCAGAGAAAATTTACAAGGATGTTACCAGGACTCGAGGATCTGAGTTGAAGGAAAGGTTCAATAGGTAAGGACTTTACTCCCGAGAACCTAGGAGAATGAGGGGAAATTTGTAGTAAATTATGAGCAGTATAAAGAGGGTAAATGCAAGCAGGTTTTGTTCCCCCATTTTGAGAGAAGCTCAAGCTAGACGTCACTGGTTTAGGATGAAAGGCAAAATACTTGAGGGGAAGCTGAGGAGGAAAGTCTCCACTCAGAGGGTGGTTCGAGTATGGGATGAGCTGCCAGCAGAAGTGGTAGATGTGGGTTCAGTTGGAGCATTTAGGAGAAGTTTGCATTGGTACATGGATGGAAGGGATATGGAGGGATATGGTCAAAGTTCAAAGTATATTTATTATCAAAATGTGTATATGTTACCATACTATAGCCTGAGATTTATTTTCCAGCGGGCATTTACAGGAAAATAAAGAAATAAAGCAGAAGTTGTGAAAAACTACACACAACAAAGACTGACCAATGTGCAAAAGAGGACAAATAATGCAAATAATAAATCTAAAAAATTAAATAAATAAATACTGAGAACATGAGTTGTGGAGTCTTGAAAGTGAGTCTGTGGGTTGTGGAGTCAGTTCAGTGTTGAAATGAATAAAGTTGTCCCCCTCTGGTTGAAGAGCCTGATGGTTGAGGGGTGATAACTGTACCTGAACCTGATAGTGTGGGACCTGATGATCCCGTACATTGATTTTTTTCATTATTAATTTTATTTAGAGATACAGTAAGGAACAGGCCCCTCCAGCCCAACGAGCCACACCACCCAGCAACCCACCTAGTTAACCCTAGCCTAATCGCAGGGCAACTTACAATGACCAGTTAACTGACTAACTAGTATATCTTTGAACTGTGGGAGGAAACCGAGGCACATGTTCACTGGGAGATCATACAGACTCCTTACAGGTAGCACTGGAAGTGACCTCTGAACTCCAGAATGCCTTGAGTCATGCTAACCCCACACTGCTGTGATGACGTGTAGTGAGACTCTCTCTCAATTACTGGAGATGGGTTTTGCCTGGCACTTGGAACAAATCCTGCCATTGCAGCCTGTTGTCTAGGATTCACTGCATGAGGCCACAGGGTGCTTTGGAATATCTTCACTACATTAAAGGTGCTACTGAAATGCAGGTTCTTCTTGCTGATTCAACACACGCTGGAGCAGTGATCTTGCTGACCACTCCAGCCACCGGCATTCACGCACCACTCTTCATACAGTTCAATTTACCATTTACCAGCAACGTTAACAAGCACAGTTTAATCCTGACCCACAGAGAGAGAGAGACAGACATAAAGTAAATGATTCAATACCCGGTCAGGGAAATGGGCTTTAAGATCGTCGAACATTACAGCATATCAAAGGTTCTTTGGCCCACGATATTGTGCCAACTCTTTAACCTACTCTAAGATCAATCTAACCCTTCTCTCCTACACAGCCCTCCATTTTTCTATCATCCGTGTGTCTATTAAAAAGTTTGTTAAATGTCCCTAATGTATCTGCCTGTACCACCACCCCGGCAGTGTATTCCATGCACCCACCACTCTGCGTAAAATATTTACCTTCAATATCTCCCCAAACTTTCCTCCAATCACCTTAGTATTATGCCCCCTCGTATTAGCCATTTCCATCCCAGCAAAGTATCTCTGGCTGATCACCTGATCTATACCTCATATGCACCTCCAGCAAGTCGCTTCTCATTATACTTCGCGCCAAAGAGAAAAGCCCTAGCTCGCTCAACCTCTCCTTGATAAGGTATTGACATGAAACATGAATTGTTATTCCCTCCACAGTTGCTGACTGACCTGTTGATTATTCCCAATGGTGTCTGTTTTTATATCAGACTTCCAGCAGCTCATCATCAATATTATATGCTGTGCAATATGACGTCGGCAATCATGGTCATTATAATCATGATTGTCCTTGACAAATTTTTCAACAGAAGTGGTTTTGCCAATGCCTTCCTCTGTGCAGTGTCTTTAGAAGACGGGTGACCCCAGTCATTATCAATACTCCTCAGAGATTGTCTGCCTGGCGTCAGTGGTCACATAACCAGGACTTGTAATTTGCATCAGCTGCTCATACGACCATCCGCCACCTGCTCCCATGGATTCACGTGACCCTGATCGGGGGGCTAAGCAGGTGCTACACCTTGCCCAAGGGTGACCTGCAGGCTAGCGGAGGGAAGGAGCACCCCACCTCCCCATTCCAGCATCTACTGTTGTTTATGTAGCCTTCAGCTTCTAATTATTGGGTAAAAAGCAAGGGAAGCCTTTGTTTCCCAGCAACAGAAGCAGTTGCAGATGGTGTTGGCAAGCACAGAAGGAGTGGGCATGCTGATTTCAACCACCCCCCGCCCCACCAGTGCCACTCTCTGTGCTCCTCTCTGTTGGCAGAGAGGAAGAGCAGCTGTTCCCCAGCTGTTACTAAACCTCACAGGAAAATCATCTTTTTCATTTATTTTACTTTATTTGGAGCCAACACGATAACAAGCCCTCCCGGCCCAAGGAGCCTGCCCTGCCCAATTACAATCATGTGACCCATATGACCAATTACGTCTTTTGACTCTGGGAAGAAACCGGAGCACCCGGAGGAAACCCACACGCTAACGGGGAAAACGTACAAACTTCTTCCAGACACAGCGGCGGAACTGAACCTCAGTCACTGGCACTGTAAGAGCATTGCGCTAACTACTCTGCAACCGTACTGCCCTGTTTGCCTACATGCACTGTATTGTCTCAGTAACTGTAATACATTATTCTGCATTCTGCTACTGTCAGAATCAGAGTTAATATCACCAGCGTACGTCATGAAATTTGTTGTTATGTGGCAGCAGTACATTGCAATACAGAATAATAAAAACTGTAAATATAAGCATATATACATAGATGTACATACATTTATATATAAAATGGTTAAATTAAGATAAGTAGTATAAAAAAAAGGATGGCATGAGCTGCCAGCATTAGTGGTGAGGTAGTGTTCATGGGTTCGATGTCCATTCAGAAATCAGATGGCAGAGGGGAAGAAGCTATTCCTGAATTGTTGAGTGTGTGCCTTCTGGCTTCTGTATCTCCTCCCTGTTTGTAGCAATGACAAAAGTGATGGAGGTGCTTAATGATGGATGCCACCTATCTGAGGCATTGCTCCTTGAAGATGTCCTGGATGCCAGGGAGGGTCGTGCCCATAATGGTGCTGACTGAGTTTGCACAAATGATCTGTCTGGATGGCATGCTAACCAAAGTTTCTCACTCTGTCTCATCACATGTGATAATAGTAAACCAATTACCAATCTACCTGAAAGCATAATCTGAACTAGTCCTACTGACAGGCAGACGGTCCGACTGTGCTGACACTGAATTGGAATTTGAATTGGTATTGGAATCAGAATCAGAATTAAGTTTATTTACACTGACATATATTGTGAAAATTGCTGTTTTCTCCATCAATTTCACCACCTTCCAGTAATTCCTCCTCTCCCACTTCCCTTTTCGTCAAGTCCCTAATCTGGTTTCTTACCTCTTTTCCTCCTGTCTATCACCTTCCCGTGGTGCCCCTCCTCCTTCCTTTTCTCCCGTGGTCTACTGTGCTCTCCAATCAGATGCCTTCTTCTCCTGCCATTCACCTTGTCCACCTATCACCTTCCTCCCCCACCCACCAGGCTTATCTTCTTGCCCCTCTCCCACATCTTCTTATCTTGGCATCTTCCCCCTTCCTTTGAGACCTGATGAAGGTCTCATCCCAAAACGTCAATTATTTATTCATTTCCTTAAATGCTGCTTGACCTTCTGCTTTCCTCCAGCATTTGCGTGTGTTGTTCTGAATTTTCAGCAAGAGATTCTGCCAATGCCGGAAATCCAGAGCAACGCATACAAAATGCTGGAGGAACTCAGCAGGTCAGGCAGCATCTATGAAGGGGAATAAGTAGTCGACATTTCGGGCAGTGACCCTTCAACAGGCTGCTTATTCCTTTCTATTCGTGCTGCCTGGCCAGCACCTTGTGTGCATTGCCTTGATCTATTCTTTCTGGTTTGTTATTGTTACATGTACTGACAGAGGAAAGCTCACCTTGCATACGTTCACACAGATCAAGCCATTACACAGTGTGTTGAAGTGGAACAAGGTGAAACAAAAACAGAATGCAGATTAGTGTAACAGCTGCAGAGAAAATGCAGTGCAGGTAAATGATACCTCCAAGAGGACCACAACCTTGTCGTGGTTTGGAGACTTGTGTGCCTCAATGACCCAGAGAGCAATAGTGGCTGGAGTCAGGGCTTTATGCTTTGGCTCTTGGTAGGGTCACCCATGCCAAACAGGTCAAAGTTAGAGGCTAAACTAAGGGACCTCCAGGTTCAGGGGTTCAGCTCAGGGCTACTGGTACCCTGACTGGTAAAACAAAAACTATTACGGAAACAGCAATGAAGAGTCTTACTACATCTGAGTGCGACGGTATTCCTGAGTCTCCACCCAGGACTTGTATGACTGACAGTGGTGAAAACCGAGAGGAAGCTACTGACATGATGAAGGAAGCCCTGAACACCACCAGAGATGGAGGACCTTCATTGCTGCCCTAAACGTCAGCAGCATAATAGGCAGCAAGTAAGTACATAAATGCTTCGGGTATTTTCTTGCCTTACAAGGCGCAGATTGTTAGTCTGTGTGGGGCGCCACCCCTCGCACAGACACTAGAGCAATGTGTGGTTAAGTGCCTTGCTCAAGGACACAAACACGCTGCCATAGCTGAGGCTCGAACTAGCGACCTTCAGGTCACTAGACAAATGCCTTAACCACTTGGCCACGTGCCCAACACAAGTAATAGTACTAGTAGGTAAGTAGCTAGATCATTGTACATCAATGTTGCAAAGTTTGCAGATGGTACAAAGATTGGTGGAGGGGAAGGTAGTGTTGAGGAAACAGGTAGATTGCAGAAAGACTTAGACAGATTAGGAGAATGGGCAAGAAAGTGGCAAATGTTGGAAAATGCATGGTCATGCATTTAGGTAGAAGAAATAAATGTGCAGACTATTTTCTAAATGGGGAGAAAACCCAAAAATATGAGATGCAAAGGGACTTGGGAGTCCTGGCGCAGAACACCCTAAAGGTTAACTTGCAGGTAGAGTTGGTAGTGAGGAGAACAAATCCAATGTTAGCATTCATTTCAAGAGGTCTAGAATATTAGAGCAGGATGTGATGCTGAGGCTTTATAAGGCACTGGTGAGGCCTCACCTTGTATCCTGTGAACAGTTCTGTTCTGGGCTCCTCATCTAAAAAAAGATGTGCTGGCATTGGAGAGGGTTCAGAGGAGTTTCACAAGAATGATTCCAGGAATGAAAGGGTTATCATATGAGGAACGTTTGATGGCTCTGGGTCTGTACTCGCTGGAATTTAGAAGGATGAGGGGGAATCTCATCGAAACCTTTTGAATGTTGAAAGGCCGGGACAGAGTTGATGTGGAAAGGATGTTTCCCATGATGGGGGAGTCTAGGACAAGTGAGCACAGCCTCAGGATAGAGTGGCATCCATTTAAAACAGAGATGCAGAGAAATTTCTTTCATCAGAAGGTGGTGAAATTGTGGAATTTATTACCACAGGCAGCTGCGGAGGCCAGGATGTTGGGTGTATTTAAGGTAGAACTTGATAGGTTCTTGATTGGAAACGACATCAAAGGTTATGGGGAGAAGGCCGAGCAGTGAGTCTGAGGAAGAGAGAAAAAGGATCAGCCATGATTGAATGGCGGAGCAGACACAATGGGCCAAATGGCCTAATTCTGCTCCTGCGTCGTATCATCTAAACAATAAAGTGCATTATCATAATGAAGTAGATTGTGTAACGTAACAACAGCTCCTCTACTGAGAGTACTGTGAACATGGGTAGGCTTTATCAGACAGGCAAGATACATGTGGCACCATACAAATTAAATGAATACATCTGTAACCCCAAATGACCCCATCTTTCAAGTCCATACACAAAATGACCTGATCTTTCAAGTCTATACAGCATATTCTACAGAGGCAGAGAGAAGCGATGTCACAGACAGCGGGGAGACTCGAAGAAAGGACGGTGACCTGGAATGAGCCTTCACTGCAGATTGTCCCATTGGCAGCACAGCTCTAACGTAGTAGGAGCAGCTGTCCGAACCTGTGCCAGCCTTGGGGTGAAAGACGGAGCATGGGACAAAGGCAGTGCGCTGTGCTACGTGTGGCTCTATTCAACAAATCAGCCCTGCTTACTGGGGTGGACGGACACACAGGTCCAAACTGGCACAGACACTCCTGCAGAGAGTCAGAGAGAGAAATGCACACCCAAACAGTTCAACAAGACTGATCAAATATTAGCTTTATCTTTAACCTGCATTCATATAGCACCTAGTAAACGCAAGGGAGGGTTATCAGACAAATTTGGCACAGGGGATAATGTGTAGATGGAATGAGCTGCCAGAGGAAGTGGTAGAGACAGGTGTAATTACATTTAAAATACACTTGAACAGATGCATAGATAGGAAAGGCTTAGAGGGAGAATCAGAATCACATTTAACATCACTGGCATATGTTGTGAAATTTGTTGTTTTGTGGTAGCAGTACATTGAAATACATAATATACTACAAATTACAATATTTATTTTATTTTTTAATTGAGATATTGCGCAGAATGTGCCGCCCAGCAACCCTCAATGTAACCCTAGCCTAATCATACGACAACTTACGATGGCTAATTAACCTACCACACAGGAGTCTTTGGACTGTGGGAGGAAACCCACGCGGTCACAGGGAGAACGTACAAATTCCTTACAGACAGCGACGGGAATTGTACCCAGGTCTCACTGGTACTGTAAAGCATTGTGCTAACCACGATGCTACCGTGCCACCTAAATGTATCTAAAAATATAGTAGTGCAAAAAAGAGAGCAAAGAAAAAAGGAAAAAAATATTGAGGTGGTGTTCATGGGTTCATTGTCCATTCAGAAATCTAATGGTGGAGGGGTGCTGGTGACAATAAATCTGATTCTGTAAAGGCTGCTGCTACAATGCTGAGTGTGTCTTCAGGCTCCTGTGCCTCCTTTTTGCTGGTATCAGTGAGAAGAGGGCAGGTCCTGGGTGATGGGGGTTCTGATGCCACCTTTTTCAAGCATTGCCTTTTCAAGGTGTCCTCGATGCTGGGGAGGCTGGTGCCCATGATGGAGCTGGCTGAGTTTACAACTTTCTGCAGCTTTTTTTCTGATCCTATGCAGTGACACCACACCTCCCCCCCACCACCCCTCGCACCCCCGCCATACCAGACGGCGATGCAATGTTAGAATGTACATCTGGAGAAATTTTCTAGTCTTTGGTGACATACATATAGGGGGCAAATGCAGACAAATGGGTCCAGCTAATGGGACTAGCTACAAGGGGTAAATGCATGCAGGCTGTTTCCCCTCAGCTTGGGTGAGACGAGAACTAGAGGTTGCAGGTTTAGGGTGAAAGGTGAAATATTTCAGGGGATTCTGAAGGGGAGCTTCACTCAGACCGTGGTGCAAGCATGGAGTGCGTTGCCAGTGGAAGTGGGAGAGTCGGCTCAATTGTAACATTTTAGAAAAGTTCTGGTAGATACCAAGATGAGAGAGGTATGGAGGGCTATGGCTTGGGTGCAGATAGATGGGACCAGGCAGAAGACTAGGTTAGCATGGACTAGATGGGCCAAATGACCTGTTTCTCTGCAGGTGCTCTATAACCCAGGTAGGCAACTTGGTCAGCGTAGATGAGTTGGGCTGAAGGGATAGGATCCCTACTGTGCTGTGTAATGATTCAAAGTTTCAAGCTGGGAGCCTGCTGCTACTGTTAATGTGATATCCACACTGCTACATGAGATGGCCATTCTGTCCCTGAAACCTGTTCTATCAGTCAATGAGGTGAGTGCCAATCAGTGACTGGACCCCATTGATGACTCATCAAGGAGATTCATGTAGACGAAGGGGAGAGGCATCTCAGGAGGAAGTTCCTGGAAGCATGGACTGCAATGCGGCATTGACTGAAATTACCGGAAAACAATAGCCCAGGGCTATAGAACCATGGGGAATTTTCTTTGCCAAGTGCCTGTCCTCTGTGTTCCATGGTCATCTGGAACTCTGATTCCTCTCCTCCTTCCCTTTCTTCCATGGTCCCCTACATTCTCCCGTCTTCCTCAGCCCTTTACCTTTTTCCGTTGATCACATCCCAGCTTCTTACTTCATTCCCCCTTCCCCCTCTCCTGGTCTCACCTATCACCTGCCAGCTTGTCATCGAATCACTGAAATCTACAGAACATTACAGGCCCTTCGGCCCACAATGTTGTGCCAACCATCTAACCTACTCTAGAAACTGCCTAGAATTTCCCTACTGTGTAGCCCTCTATTTTTCTAAGCTGCATTTCCCTACTAAGAGTCTCTTAAAAGACCTTATCGTATCCATCTCCACCACCTTTGCTGGCAGTGCATTCCACACACCCACCACTCTCTGTGTAAAAAAGTTACCTCTGACATCCCCCTTGTACCTACTTCAAAGCATCTTAAAACTATGCCCCCTCGTGTTAGCTATTTCAGCCCTGGGAAAAAGCCTCTGGCTAGTCACACGATCAATACCCCTCATCATCTTATACACATCCATCAGGTCACCTCTCATCTTCCATCGCTCCAAGGTTCTCTCAACCTATTGACATAATGAAGGGACTTGGCTTTAAACATTGGCTGCTAATTCCCCTTCTGACAAACTACAACAGGAGATTGAAAATGCATGCCAAAAGGGCAATGTTACAACAGTCATGGGAGACTGCACTATGAAGGTAGATAGGGAAAATCAGGTTGGTGCTGGCTTCTAGGAGGGGGAATTTCTAGAGTACCTATGAGATGCTTTTTAGAGCAGCTCATGGTAGACCCAACTAGAGATCGGCTATTCTGGATTGAGTGTTGTGCAATTAGCTAAAATTGATTAGGGAGCTTAAGGTAAAAGAACCCTGAGGGGCAAGCAGTCATAATATGATTGAATTCACCCTGCAATTTGAGTAAAAGAAGTTAAAGTCAGATGTTTCACTATCCTTGGAAAAAGCACTGCCAGGGATAACGGCAGAGCAGCAATGGCTGGAATTTCTGGAAGTAATTTGGAAAGCACAGGATATATACATCCTAAAGTGGAAGAAGTATTCGAAGGGAAAGATGACACAACCTTGGCTAACAAGAGAAGTCAAAGCCAACATAAAAGCCAAAGAGAAGGCATATAATAGAGTAAAGATCAGTTGGAATTTAGAGGATTAGGAAGCCTTTAAAAACCAACAGAAAGCAACTAAAAACGTCACTAGGAAGGTAAAGATGGAATACAAGAGTAAGCTAGCCAACAATATTAAAGAGGATACCATAAGTTTCCTCAGATACACAAAGTGAAAAAGAGAGGCTAAATTGGACAGTGGACTGCTGGAAAACAATGCTGGAGAGGTCATAATGGGGGACAATGAAATAGTGGACAAACTGAATTAGCACTTAGCATCAGTCTTCACTGTGGAAGACACTAGCAGTATGGTGGAAGTTTCAGGTGTCGGGGGCATGAGGTGTGTGGTTACCATAACTAGAGAGAAGGTTCTTGGGGAAACTGAAAGGTCTGAATGCAGATGAATGACCTGGGCCAGATGGTGCACACTGCAGTGAGCTCTGAAGGAGATGGCTGAAGAGATGGTGGCGACATTAGTAATTGATCTTTCAAGAGTCATTAGATTCTGGAATGGTTCCAGAAGACGGGAAAATTGCAAATATCGCTCAACTCTTCAAGAAGGGAGAGAGGCAGAAGAAAGGAAACTATAGGCCAGTTAATCTGACCTCAGTGGTTGGGAAGATATAGGAGTTGATTATTAAAGACGAGGTCTCATGGTACTTGGAGGCACCTGATAAAATAGGCTGTAGTCAGCCTGGTCTCCTCAAGGGAAAATCTTGCCTGACAAATCTGTTGGAATTCTTTGAAAAGGTAAAAAGCAGGATAGACAAAGGTGAATTGGTTGAAGTTGTGTACTTGGATATTCAGAAGGCCTTTCACATGAGGTTGCTTAACAAGCTATGAGCCCGTGGTATTACAGGAAAGATTCTAGCATGGATGAAGCAGTGGCTGATTGGCAGGAGGCAGAGTGGGAATAAAGGGAGCCATTTCTGACTGGCTGCAGTGACGAGTGGTGTCCCACAGAGGTCTGTATTGGGACTGATTCTTTTCACACTATACGTCAATGATTTGGATGATGATAGTCCTGACGAAGGGTCTTGGCCTGAAACGTCGACTGCACCTCTTCCTAGAGATGCTGCTTGGCCTGCTGCGTTCACCAGCAACTTTGATGTATGTTGCTTGAATTTCCAGCATCTGCAGAATTCCTGTTGGATGATGGAATTGATGGCTTTGCAAAGTTTGCAGATGATCTAAAGACAGATGGGGAGGCAGATAGTTTTGAGGAAGTAGAGAGGCTACAGAAGGACACAGACAAGTTAAGAGAATGGGCAAAGAAATGGAAGATGGAATACAGTGTTGGGA
Organism: Mobula hypostoma; assembly: GCF_963921235.1. Taxonomy (NCBI): domain Eukaryota; kingdom Metazoa; phylum Chordata; class Chondrichthyes; order Myliobatiformes; family Myliobatidae; genus Mobula; species Mobula hypostoma. The sequence continues at coordinate 6,356,176 of NC_086107.1, forward strand.
AGCATACGACAATGCACTTTAGTAGAAAAAATGAAAGGGTTGACTATTTTCTAAATACAAAAGAGAAAATACAAAAAAATACAAAAAAAAGGTGCAAAGGGACATGGGAGTCCTTTTGCAGGATTCCCTAAAGGTTAATTTGCAGGTTGAGTCTGTGTGAGGAAGGCAAATGTGATGTTAGTATTCATTTCCAGAGGACTAGAATATAGAAGCAAGGATGTCATGTTGAGACTTTATAATTCACTGCTGAGGCCTCACCTGGAGTATTGTGAGTAGGTTTGGGACCCTTATCTTCGACAGGATTTGCTGAAACTGGAGAGGGTTCAAAGGAGACTCACGAAAATGATTTCGGGATTGAATGGCTTGTCATATGACGAGCATTTGATGGCTCTGGGCCTGTATTCACTAGAATTCAGAAGAATGAGGGGTGATCTCATTGAATTCTATTGAATGGAGAAAGACCTTGTTAGAGTGGATGTGGAGAGGATGGCGGGAGATTCTAAAACCAGAGGACAGAGCCTTAGGTGTCCTTTTAGAACGGAGATGAAGAGAAATACCTTTAGCCAAAGAATGACGAATCTGTGGAATTCTTTGCCACAGACAGCTATGGAGGCCAAGTCTTTATGTATATTTAAGGCAGAGGTTGACAGATTCTTTATTGGTCAGGGCATGAAGGGATACGGGGAGAAGGCAGGAAATTGGGGCTGAGAGGAAATTTGGATCAGCCATGATGAAATGGTGGAGCAGACTCGATGGGACTAATTCTGCTCCTATATCTTATAGACTTATGGACCTGCTGAGTTTCTTCAGCATTCTGTGTGTGTTACTATCTCATTACATTTTTCACAATATTTATTTATTTATGTAATTTATCGCCATTTTACATCTTTGCACTGTACTTTAGCCACAACACATTGGGTAAAAGATTAAATCAAATCCTCAGAAAGAGGTGACATAGGATCAGAAGATGTAGAATCATTGCGGATAGAGCTAAGAAACTGTAAGGATAAAAAAGACCCTGATGGGAGTTTTATGCCGGATTCTGAACAGTAGCCAGGATGTGGGCTGCAAATTACAGCGGGCAATAGAAAATGCCTGTCAAAAGGGCAATGCTACAACAGACATGGGGGATTTCAATATGCAGGTAGATTGGAAAAATCAGGTTACTGCTTATTCTGAATCCCAAGAGAGAGAATTGTGGAATGCCTATGAGATGGCTTTTTAGAGCGGCTGGTGGTTGAGCCCACTTGGGGATCAGCTATTCTGGATTGAATGTTGCATAATGAACTGGATTTGACCAGGAAGATTACGTTAAGGAAACCCTTAGAAGGCATAATATCATAGAATTCACCCTGCGAGGGAGCAACATGGTAGCATAGTGGTTATCACAACGCTTTATGGTACCAGTGGCCTAGTTCAATTCCCGCCCCGCTTGTAAGGAGTTTATAAGTTCTCCGCGTGACAGCATGGTTTCCTCCCACAGTCCGAAGACGTACCAGTCGATAGGTTAATTGGTCATTGTAGATTGTCCTGCGATTAGGCTGGAATTAAATCCAGGGGTTGCTGGGCAGCGCAGCTCGAAGGGCTGGAAGGGCCTATTCCGCACTGTATCTCAATAAATAAAGAAAAAAACCAATTTCATTGAAGTCAGTGACAATAAATCTGATTCCTAGCTAGTCATATTTTCTTCATTGTGGCCCATAACCCTTTAAACCTGTCCTAACCACATAGTTGCCCAGTTGCTTCATTAAGCAAAGCAATTGCACCTGTTTCTACCACTTGTTGCACATACCCACCACCCACTGTGTGAAAAACCTGCCCCCCCCCCGTCCCCTTTAAATCTTCTCCTCTCACTTTAAACTTACACCCTCTAGCTTTAGGCTTCCCTGCCCTGTGTCTTCCTGCCCTTTTTATGCCCCACACAATTTTATAAGCCTCTGTAACTGTCAGCCCTCAGCCTCCTTTGCTCCAGGAAAAGCAGTCCCAGCCTGTCCAAACTCTGTGAGAGACTGGAGGAAAAAACAACTAGAGGCCTGTAGAGCGCCTGTCCTAGAGTTTGAGGCCTATCTGTGTGTGTGTGTGTGTGTGGGTGGGTGGGAGGAAAAGGGTCTTGTTTTACCGTTGTTATCTTGTTTGGTCTTGATGTTGTTGCTACGACTTGTGTTGTTCAGCTGAACATTGTGGACATGCTATGTTAGCACAGGAACGTGCGGCAATACTTGCAATTGCTGGCACAAACGACGCACTTCACTGCACGTTTCGATGTACATGCAATAAATAAATCTGAATCTGAATCATAACTCAAACCCTCCAATCCCAGCAACATCTTTGAGAATCCATTCTGCACCCTCTCTAGCTTAGCGGTAAGCAAAACGCCATTAAGCTCCAGCGACATGGGTTCAATTCCCACCACCGTCTGTAAGTAGTTTGTCCGTTCTCCCCCGTAACTGGGAGGGTTTCCTCCAGGTGCTCCAGTTTCCTCCCACAATGCAAAGACGTACAGGTCAAGAGATTAATTGGTCACATGGGTGTGATGAGGCAGCCTGGGTTCATGGGACAAAAAGGCCCATTACTGTACTGTTTCTGTAAATAAAATAATCACAACTTTCCTCTCATGTTGAGGTGAGAAGTGCACACAGCTGTCGTCCAATTTCCCTTTAATTTCAAGAGAGTCGACCCCAATCATGGGAAGTTAATACCAACATTCTGGAATTGCTGAAATGTGCTGAGTCTTACAATAATGTTAAACACCATCAATAGCAAGTCGAAATCCACTGCGAGAAAGAAGCCACACATTCAGTGTGCAGAATCAGCCGATGCATTAACAGGTTCGCTCAATCACGTAATTAAACCACACTTAATGATGTGAACAGACAAGCACTTGTCTATTCCCGTCTGTACTCTCTGCCATTGAACAGTTGCAACCAGTGGCCACTTTGTTAGGTAATCGTTTAGAACTGCCGTTAATGCAAATATCTAATCAGTCAATCATGTGGTAGCAACTCTGTGCATAAAAGCATGCAGACATGGTCAAGAGGTTCAGCTGTTGTTCAGATCAAACATCAAAATGGGGAAGAAATGTGATCTAAGTGACTTTGAACATGGAATGATTGTTGATGCCAAGCACGATGGTTTGGGTATCTCAGAAACTGCTGATCTCCTGGGATTTTCACACACAAGAATCACTAGAGTTTACAGAGAGTGGTGCAAAGTACAAAAAAAAGTCTAGCGAGCAACAGTTCTATGGGTGAAAACACCTTATTAATGAGAGGGGTCAGAAGAGAATGGCCAGACTGGTTTAAGCCGACAGGAAGGAGACAGAACTCGAAGTGCTACAACAGTGGTGTGCAGAGGAGCATCTCTGAATGCACAGCACACTGAACCTTGAAGTGGACGGGCAACAGCAGCAGATGACCGTTGAACATACACCTTATTAGGTACAGGAGCTACACAATAATATGGCCACTGAGTCTGTGTTCAAGTAATCAGGCAGTTGGACAGAGTGTGAAGGTTTTTGGTAGCAATGATTGTGGACTTCAGGAAGTGGAAGCTCAAGGACACAACACGCTGCCTCGGCTGGGGCTTGAACTCACGACCTTCAGATCGCTAGTCGAACGCCTTAACCACTTGGCCACGTGCCCAGATTCAACATCTCTAAAAATCTATCCTGGGCCCAACACGCTGATGCAATGACAAAGAAGGCATGCCATCAGCTATATTTCATCAAGAGTTTGATGAGATTTGGTATGTCTCCACAGACTCTTGCAAACTTCTTCAGATGTACTGATCCAACTGGTTGCATCACAGTATGGAGGTTCCTGAGAATAATATGGCGAATGAAAGGGTTAACGCCCGAAGAGCATTTGATATCTCTGGGCCTGTACTCACGGAGTTTAAGAGAATAAGGGGTGATCTCACTGACACTTACTGAATATTGAAAAGCCGAGATAGAATGGATGTTCAGAATATGCCTCCAATTGTGAGAAAGTCTTGGACTAAAGGACACAGTCTCATAGTTATTTAGAATGGATTAGTAGAGGACACAGCTGAGGAGCGAATTGTTAAGTAAACAACAGGATGGGTGCATGTTTCAGAGTGCCCAACACCTGGGATACGTGAGAAAATGACGCAGAAGCATTTGGCTTTCCACGCACCGAGGCTTAGCTGAGAACCTAAACAGTTGCCATGGCAATGGTTACCCTAGGCAAAATTTGCAGTCTAGATCAGAAGAGGATTTTTACCTCTGGAACATAATCATAAGAACCAGGAGCAGCATTTTACCTTGCATAGGAGGCACCAAGCTGCACAAAGACAGCGTGGTAACACAGATACTTCCCCTCTGTCAGAAGGAGGAGTAATATCACTGACATTTGTTATGAAAGGGTCCTTAAGGTTGGTTTAGCCTGGGGGTTTAATAATGGGGATAAGCTCCCACTATCTTTTAAATGCTCCCAATGGTGTGTGTCTCAAATAGCCTCTGACAACCAAGACCACCTCCTGGCCTTCACGTGTGGCTTAGCTACCAAGCCCAGCAGAACCATTCCTACTAACAGGAGACGGGGAAAAGTCGGGTTAATGATGCCTTAAAACCAGTCACTTCAGGCAGACGGGGTTCGTCAGCCATGGTTGGCAGCTCATCTAGAAGGAAAACTTTGATCTCAGATCTTCGCTGCCCTGCAGCTATACCCACTCATGGGGAAGGCTCTGGGAGTAAACCTCGAGGAAAAATCTGGAGTTGGAGTCCCTAAGGCAGTCCTACATTGAGTTCAATGCTGAGTAGCAATTTCTGCAATGCTGCTGGTGCCAAATGGTGTCGGTCTCTGTCGTTCATTTGGGCTCATCAGATGTGTGCAGAGGGTGGGCTTGCTACATAGGCAACAACGCCTTCAATATTGTACTGCCCAGGTTTGTGTATCCAGATAGCTTGAACACAACACCCATGGTCAGCCCTGACCGAAGGAGGCCTCATTTCACATCAGGTCAAGAAATATGCTGCTTTGCAGCAGCAGTATGTGACAGTGGAGTGTATGGGGTGTCCAGGGAGGAGTAGCACCTCTGGTGGAGGAGCTTGTTGTGTCCATTCTGGGGCAGCTCACTCACCTTTGGTCCCCACTGGACACTCAACTCTCACCTGTGGCTCTAGGTAGCTGTTTGCATGTGACAGTGACCACACCCCAGTACACCTCTTCAACAGGCAGGCTAAACCAGGTGAGGGCAGCTGGTGGCCTCATACCCTGGTGAGGCAGGGACATGCCTGTCCTAGCATGAAAAGTCAGCTCCAGTGGACTGGGTGGATGAGATGTACAGTGAGATCCAATGCCAGGAAGGCCATTCTGCAACACTCCCTCCCTGGAGAGTGAAGGGCAGGACAAGGCACAGATGTCATGATCATCCACTGCAACCAAAGAAAACCTCAGTTCGTGATGTTTGTTTGTACTACTGAACTAGAACTTCTGAGGTTGCGAGAGCAGAATTGCCCCAGTGCAACGGCTTCTCCATTTTAAAACTCTCCCACACAGGTTTGCTGTCATCATCGGGCATGATAGACAACCACCACATTACAAAACCAATTAATGAAAAAAGCCATAAATTACATTATAAAAATAAATAAATAGAATTAACTATATAATTAAATAAGTAGAGCAGAAAGAAAGCAAAAAAAGAAAACAAAATTCTGAGGTTGTGTACGTGCAGGTGGGGAAGAAGCTGTGCCTAAAACACTAAATGTGCATCTTCAGCCTCCTGTATCTTGTCCTTTGTGGTAGCCATGAGAAGAGAAGATGTCCTGGATGATGAAGGTCCTCAGTGATGCATGCTTACTTTTTAAGTCATCGTCTTTAGAAGGTGACTTCGATGCTGGGGAGACTAGTGCCCATGATGGACCAGGTTGAGTTGATAACCCTCTGCAGTTTTTTCCGATCCTGGGCTGTGGACCCTCCCTACCAGACAGTGATGCAACCAGTTTGGGTACTCTCCACGGTGTGAACGGCTACTACATTCACGGAACACTCAACGTTCACTGATGTTTCCAATTGGAGTGGCTTGGACAGCGTCACTGGATCACTGACATCCAGCTGAGAGGGCAGGCAGACTGGGCCCTCACTCCAATGAAAAAGACGCATTGGGGGAATTGAATGCGAATAAGGTTATTTCCTAATGTATTGCACTGCACTGCTGTCACAAAACTACAAATTTCACAACATATGCCAGTGATAATTAACCTGATTGCTATTTGGACTGTGTTGTGCTGAGGAAGTTATGAGATTCAGGACCACGGAGAGCGAAGCTCGTTCAATATCAGAATTCACAGAAACAGAAACAGGTTGGTTATCACTGATATATGTCACAAATCTGTTGGTTCGAGGCAGTAGCTCAGTGCAATACATAAAAACTACACATTGCAATCAGAAATATATGAAAAATTAAATAAGCAGTGCAAAAAAGAGAGTCAGAAAAAAAGAAGTACTGTTCATGGAGAAATCAGACAGCAGAGGGGAAGAAGCTGTTCCTAAAATATTGAGTGTGCCTATCGACTCCTGCACCTCCTCCTAGATGATAGCAATGAGAAGAGTTCTGGATGATGGAGGTCCTTATTCACACAGAAATAAGAGCCCAGTAAAGCGCATAACCGGATACAGTATTTAGGAATGCTCTGTATTATGTGGAATTTATTTGAACCTGGATTTATGAGGTATGAAGTAACTGGGAAATAACAACAAATGTTGTTCTAATACTATGTTTCCCCAGGGTGCCTTACGATAGATACAAGGCCAATGTGGGTTGCCATGGTTACAGCACATTCCAGTTAATAGCGAGAGCAAGCAAGCAACTGTGTGATAAACAGAATATCAAAGTTTAAAGTATATTTATTATCAAAATTCAAAGTATATTTATTCTCAATACTGTGCAAGTGTCTTAGGTACCCTAACTCTATATATGCCTTAGACTCTTGCACAGTACTGTATACTATATGCAATCTTGAGATTTGTCTCCTTACAGGCAGCCACAAAACAAAGACGCATAACAGAACCAATTAAAAATATATCAAACACCAGATGCACACAAAAAAGATCAAATTCTGAACAACAATAAGTAGTAAACAAATAACATTCAGAAAAAAAAAGTTAACAAAAGTGAGTTCACAGCCACAAAGCCAGTCAACACTGCAGATGGTCCAGTTAGTTGCAGGCCACAGCCTCAGGTCAGCGCAGAGACAAGTAAACCTCACCAAGCAGTGAGCTGAACCCTGGCCCATCACTCACCTCTGGCCATGACACCCTGACCTTTTCAATCTGGCCTGGTAGTTTTGGACTCGGTCTGCTGTGATTTGGCAAGTACCCAAACTTTCCAGTCTGGCCAACGCTTGAATCAGTCAAACACCAGCTTCTTACTCACTCTCATACCTGACCCGTCTCCCCTTGGTTCTGCCACTTCGACTCGGCTCCAAGTCCAGCAACGGTCAAACATTGGTTCATTCCTCGCTCTCGGGTCCAAGCCCCACTGCCTCAATTCAGCCCGTACACGCCACGCCGCAAACATCCTGCACCTTCAAGATTTCAGTTCACACCACAGAAATGCCAGATCATACTGGCTGTCTAAAAGCTCAATGCCAAAAGTGAAGTTCCAGGCTATAGATTAGAAAGATATTTCTCCACAAAAAATGTACTTAATAGAGTAGTTAGTAGTTTTGTTTGCTGCCAGTAAGTCGTTGCTGTGTTTCATCAGTGCCATCTTTAACCAGAATATGCTGAACCAGCACGTGAAGGCAGAATCAGTGGAGAGGCAAAGTGCTTCCAATAAGGCCATAAGACATAGGAACAAAATTAGGCCATTCAGCCCATCAAAGCTGCTCCGTTATTGATCATAGCTGATTTATTATCCCTCTTAATCCCAATCTCCTGCCTTCTCTGCAACCTTTGATGCCATTACCAACCAAGAACTTATCAACCTCTGTTTTGCATATATGCAATGACTTGGCCTTCACAACTGTCTGTGACAATGAATTCCACAGATTCACCACCTTCTGGCTAAAGAAATTCTTATTCATCTCTGTTCTAAAGGATGACCTTCTGTTCTAAGGCTGTGCACTCTGGTCCTAGATGATCACAATTTTGGAAGTATCCTCACCACATCCTAGGTCCTTCAATATTATGCAGATTTTAATGAGATCCTGCATCAGTCTTATAAATTGCATTGCGTACAGGCCCACCACTAGAATCAACCACCGTCCATTAGAAATGAGGTGTAGTTGGAATGTAATGTGTTTTATGAAAGGGAACAGGAATCCTTGTATATTTTCTGGAAACTCTAATCTGCTTCACAACCACTAAAGCACTTTTAAAACACTCTAATCTATGCTACTGTAGAAAATATGAGAGTTAATTAATGAGACAATAGTGGCCAGATAACCTGGTTTTGATGATGTTCAAAGGATAAACAGTGGGTTGAATTGGTATAAAAATTGGTGGAACTGTGGATAGTGTAGAAGGTTACAATTACAACGGAACAATGACGTAAGGCAGATTTGGGCCAAAAAAGTAGCAGATGAGGTTCAATCCCAAAAAGTGTGAAGTCATGCAATTTGAAAGGGGAAACTTGAAGACAGAGTACAAGGTTAGTGACAGGATTCTTAGCAGTGTGGAGGAACAAAGAGATCATGAGGTCCATGTCCATTGATCCCTCAAAGATACCACACAGGTTGATGGAGTGGTTAAGAAGGCGAATGTGTGTTGGGCTTCATTCATTGAGAGTTTGAGTTCAAGAGCTACAAAGTAAGGCTAAAGCTCCATTGAACTCTGATTAGACCACACTTTTGAAGTACTGTCTTTAAATTTGATCATATCATTGCTCTGGGGCTTTAGAGAGGGTGTAAAGGAGATTTATCAGGATGCAGCCTGGATTAGAGAATATGTCTTAAGAGGAAACATTGAGCAAGCTAGGGCTTTGCTCTTTGGATCAAAGGAGGATGAGAAGACGACATGATGGAGGTGTATCAGATGATAAAGGACATTGGTACAGCAGACAGCCAGCACCATTTTCCATGGGCAGCAAGGGCTAAAAATTCCTAAATGGACATTGAATCTTTGGACACCACCTCACTTATTTTAATATACAGTATTTCCACTTTTGCACATTTTTTAAATCTATTCAACATACGTAATTGATTTACTTGTCTTTTAATTTTATTTATTATTATATTTTTCTCTGCTAGATTATGTATTGCATTGAACTGCTGCTGCTAAGTTAACAAATTCCACGTCACATGCCCGTGATAACAAACCTGATTCTGAAAAAGGGCTAATCCTCCTGAGGCATTGAGACTAATGAATACCGTGCCGCCACGGAAGTCTTGTCACTAGGACAGCAAGCTGTTTACTGTACTGTATACTAATTACCTGTACATACATATTGAATTGTATCTTATTAACTTACTTACAGTAATATTTGGTTTTATGTGCTGCGTGCGATGTATGTTCTGTGGGTTCCACGGAGGATCACTGTTTCCTTTGTTGGTATACACGTGTACAGTCAGATGACAATAAACTTGAATTTGAAATTGAAAGAACATACTTATAAGGTGATTGGAGGAAAGTATAGGAATAGTATTGGAGATAGTTTTTTTTTACACACAATAGAACGATCTGCTGGGGGGTGACGGAAGAGGATGATACCTTTGGAACATTTAACAGAGACATGGACAGGCACATGGATGTAGGGCTGTGTAGGTGGAAAAGGTTGGATTAATCATGAAGGAGGTTGACACAACATCGATGGCCAAAGGGTCTGTAATGTTCTTTGGAAATGAAGGTGGATGAGAGGTAACTTGATGGATGTTTACAAGATGATAAGATACTTAGAGAGAGTAGACTGCCAGGGTCTTTCTCGCAGGGCAGCAATGGATAATTTTAGGGGCCACTATTTTAGGGTGTTGGTTGATCTCCCTGGGTTGTTCTCAGGTCAATCAAGAAATTAATTTTAAGTGTTGGAAATTCACCTGGATTATAAATTAAACATTAATCACAAAGCAAGCTCGACACCTGCGTACATAGAAACAGAGTTTCACGTTTTATTTCAGATAAAAAGGACATCATGCCAAGGCTTTAGAAGGCACTGGTCAGACCTTGGAGTATTGTGAGTAGTTTTTCATCCCTTATTTAAGAAAAGATGTACTGGCATTGGAGAGGGTCCAGAGGAGGTTCACAAGAATGATTCCACAAATGAAAGGGTTAATGTATGAGGAGTGTTTGATAGTTCTGGGCCTGTACCCACAGGAGTTTAGAAGAATGAGGAGGGGATCTCATTGAAACCTATCAAATATTGAAAGGCCAAGATAGAATGGATGTGGGGAGGATATTTCCTGTAGTGGGGAAGTCTAGAACCAGAGGGCACAGACTCAGAATAGAGGGATTTAGAACAGAGATGAGGAAGTGTTTCTTTAGCCAGAGGGTGGCGAGTCTGGGGAATTCATTGCCACAGATGCCAGTAGATGCCAAGTCATTGGGTATATTTGAAGTGGAGGTTCATGAGTTGTTCTTGATTAGTTTGGGCACCAAAGGTTATGGAGAGAAGGAAGGAGAATGGGGTTGAGAGAGATAATAAATCAGTTGTGATAATGGCCTTATATGAGAGGTCTAGGTAGTGCAAATACAAGCAGACCTTTTCCACTGACGTTGGCTGAGATTGGAACTAGAGGTCATGACTCTTCATTCAGAGGGTAGTGCGAGTGTGGAATGAGCTGCGTGGAAGCAGGTTCAATTTCAACATTTAAGTGAAATTTGGATAGGTACATGAAAGCGATGGCCATAGAGGGCTATGGTGTAGGTGCAGGTCAATGGGATTCGGCAGGTTACTGGCTCGGCACAGACTAGAGCCTGTTTCTGCATTGTAAAGTCATGGAGTCGTATGACTCTATTTTCAGCGCCCAGCTTACATTGGTTCATTGGATCACAACGCGATCCAGGTTCAATTCCAGCCGCTGCCTGTAAGGAGTTTATGTATTCTCCCTGTGACCGCGTGGGTTTCCTCCAAGTGCTCCGGTTTCCTCCCACAGTCCAAGGACATACTGGTTGGTAGATAAATTGGTCATTGTAAATTGTCCTGTGATTAAGCTGTCCTGTGTGCTGTGATTAAGGTGATTGCTGGGTAGTGTGGTTCGAAGAGCCTATTCTGACTGTATCTCAAAATAAAAATAAATAAATAATTTGTTCTTAAAATCATGCTGAATCTTGCAACAATATGGGCATTTGCGTTATCCCGATGTTTGAACGGTGACTGGAGTTTCTAAGGTATCGTAAAGGGAGAGTGAGACCTGAAAACCTGAAATATTCATAGTGAAACACAGCTTGGAGTGAAAAATCAGTCAGATGGACAAGAAATGCAACAGTAATTCCCGAACTACTTGTGGAACCTTGCGTCAGAAAGTGCCATCTGGAACTGCTCTATATAGTTGGCAACAAATCCAATTATAGCTGCTGGCAAATGCCAAGGGCCGCAGTTCTTGGGTATGCATTACTGCTGCGTCTGTTCTCAGTGCAACAACAATTTACCCGGGCCATCTGTGGGATGGTAATCGCCAAAATCTGGCGCTGATTGTCCACTCGATCTACGCCTCTTATCACCTTATACACCTCTATCAAGTCACCTCTCATCCTCCTTTCCTCCCACAGGTGGGCCTTGATTTTTTTTCATCAATATTCCTATTTTATCCTCTTTCTTAAATGTCCTGAACGACGGTAGCTGCCTCTGCCTCTACCCCTCTGGCACGGTATTCCATGCACCACTACTCTCTGTGTAAAAAATTTTACCTCTGATATCTGCCCCCTGCTGTTCTCCAATCACCTCAAAATTATGCTCCTTCTTATTAGCTATTTCTGCCCAGGGAAAAAATCTCTGCCTGTGCACTGTATCTATTCCTCTTGTCATCTTGTATACCTCTATCAAGTCACCTCTCATCCTCCTTTGCTCCAAAGAGGAAAGCCCTAGCTCACTCAACCTATCTTCATTAGACATGCTCTCTAATCCAGGCAGCATCCTGATAAATCATCTCTGCACCCTCTCTAAAGCTTCCAGATCCTTCCTATAATGAGGTGAACAGAACTGAGCACAATGGGAAGATAGTGTCGAAGAAGCTCATGAGAGGAAAAAGACCAAGTACTCTGAACTGGCAACTGAAGCTGCCCAGAATGGATGGAAGACCAAGATTTTCCCTGTAGAAGTGGGATGCAGGGGATTCGTTGCTACATCTACAACCAGTCTACTGAAGAAAATGGGGGTGAGGGGTCACACCCTCCAACAAGCAATCAAGTCCTTGTCAAATACAGCAGAAGAAAGCAGCAATTGGATTTGGATTAAAAGGAAAGACAACAACTGGGCTGCAAGATGAAGACAGGGTATGGAACTGAGGGGGTGTATCTGGGACGCCAGGTAGCACCGTTGAGCCCTCTGGAGATGTCGTGGGCTTATCAGTGAAATGTCAAAGAAGGAGGGTGCCCACCTGATGACCCCGATGACGTACCTACCCTCCCTCCTTGTCACCACTCCAAGCCCACTGCCAACATCGAGAGTGCCAACTTACCATAGGGATTGAAACATCCAAGTCCTAGTAGCTCTACTCTAAGTGTGGCCTAACCAGGGTTTTATAGAGCTGTAACATTACCTCACAGCTCTTGGACTGAATCACTTGACTAATGAAGGCCATTAGACTTCTTAACCATCCTGTCAACTTGTGCAGCAACTTTGAGGGATGGGGTAGTGCTCGTTATTTTGCATTATGTGACTCGCTATTTCTGAATGTTTGCTTGCTATTTGAATGTTTGGTACCTTGGCCCCAGAGGAACACTGTCCCATTCAGCTGTATCTATGTATGGTTTGAATGATAATTATTCCTGATTTGGTTTGATTTTTGATTAACAGAGAGTGGTCAATGCATGGCACATGGATGAAAGAAAATTAGAGGGCTATGTACAAGGGAAGGTTTACATTGAGCTTGGAGTAGGTGAAAATATCAGTACAACATTGTGGGCTAAAGGTCCTGAACTGTGCTGTACTGTTCTTTATTTTATGCTCTATCTATGCACAAATGCAATGAAAAATTTATCTGCAGCAGCATCAATATTCGAGATTCAAGATTCAAAATTGTTCAATGTCACGAGTGTAACATAATTGTTACTCTGGATCTAATGTAGCACAAAAAGAAACACACACAATAAGTTAAATAACCCAATAACAAAAAACACAATAAACATAAATACTTAAGGGAACTTCTATTGATAGATTGATTGTATGTCCTTAAAGCGATGCTAGGCACAGGAGTGTCTGTACATAAGGCACATGGGAGGGGGAAGCTGGGGGGTGCTTTGGGTTCTAATGTTTAACTGTCATTCATTCTTTGGGACACTCCTCTGTTTTCATGGATGTTTGCGAAGAAAAAGAATTTCAGGATGTATATTGTATACATTACTCTGACATTAAATGTACCAATTGAAATCAATTGAAACCTAACAGGAAACGATAAATTAGTGGTGGTTGGGGGTTATGTAGCATTATATAAGCAGCATTCAAAAGAAAAATATAAATGAAGCATAAATTATGCACATTTTTACAAGTGGGAACACAATTAGATGAAAATAAATGAATGCTGCTTATCTGCTGCTCTGTCCTGTGAAACTGCTGCAAGTAAGTTTTTCATTGCACCTGTGCAGACACGTACGGTATAAACTGGACTGGCTTTGAGCCTATTTGAGAAAGGCTAATGTTCAAAATGTAGTCTCCCATCCTTCCAGTCAGAATGTTGAGGTTTAAATCCCAATGGAGACCCAACCATAACATCCAGGCTACTGGATTATCTGAAATGTTGTCTTTCAAGTAAGATGTTAAACAATTTCTCAGTTTATTGATTTAGCTGGTGTTAATATCGCCAGTGTTTTGAGAGGCTTTGCTCTCTGCTAATTGCTGCTGTGTTTGCATTACAGACCAGCCTGCATTTGGTTCGTTAGCATGTGAGAGAGATGAGTCACTCGCACAATATATTTCTAATTACAAACAAATGTACCCAGCATGAAAGATGTTTCATGCTTTTGTTTCTTTTCAATGCTCATCCCAATCACATTCTCCCTCCTTTCCTTTTCCTGACAGATGTAGTGGACAGCAAGGAAGGCTATCAATGCTTGCAGTGGAATCTGGACCAGCTGGAGAAATGGACTGAAAATAGCAGATGGAATTTAATGCAGAACACGTGTGAGGTGTTACACTTTGGGAGGACAAACTAGGTAGGCCTCACATGGTGAGCAGTAGGGCACCAAGGAGTGAGGCAGAGCAGAGGGATCTGGGAATACGGATCCATAATCCCTTGACAGAGAAATTTACAAGGATGGTGCTGTGACTTGAGGACCTGAGTTGTAGGGAAAGGTTGAACAGTGAGGACTTTATTCCCCAGAGCGCAGAGAATGAGGGGAGATTTGACAGAAGAATAGGAAATTATGAGGGGAATAGATAAGGTAAATGCAAGCAGGCTTTTTTTCCCTCAGTTTGAAAGAGACCAGAAATAGAGGTCAAATATTAAGGGTGAAAGATGAAGTAATTAAGGTGAGCTTCTTCACTCAGAGGGCGGCGAGAGTGTGGAATGAGCTGCCCACAGAAGTGGTGCATGTGGGCTTTGTTTCAACATTTAAGAGAAATTTGGATAGGTACATGGATGGGAGGGGTATGGAGGACAATGATCTATATGTAAGTCGATGGGATAATGCTGAATAATGGTTCAGCATGCACTAGATGGGCCAAAGGGCCTGCTTCTGTGCTGTAGTGCTCTATGACTCTGTCCGTTTTCCACATAAACCCATCTCTCCTAATCACCTCGAACCTTCTCTGAGGGGGTGAAATTCCACATTCTCCCCGTTCTCCATGCAAAGAGGCTCCTTCTGAGTTCCTTATTCAAATTCCCATTCCAAAGGGGAATTCTCAGAGATCAACACAGGCAAGCACATATCTAAAGTTCGGGGAAGCCCCTGCCAATATTCAGAATGGCCCACTGTCCTCTCCTATCAGATTCCTTCTTCTTCAGCTCTTAGCCCCTTCCACCTATCCCTTCCGAGCTTCTTACTTCATCCCCCCCCTCCACAAACCCACCCACCTTCCCACCTGCCAGTTTGTGCTCTTTCCCCCTCCCCACCTTTATTTTCTGACCTGCCCTCTTCCTTTCCTGTCCCGATGAAGGGCCTCGGCCCAAAACATCGACTAGTTTATCCCCTTCCATAGATGCTGCCTGACCTGCTGAGTTCCTCCAGCATTTTGTGTGTGTTGCTCTGGATTTCCAGCATCTGCAGGATCTCTTGTGCTTAAGCAGCACGAATGTAGCGTAGCCGCTAGCTTAACGCTATTTCACCACCAGTAATTCCGCCGCTGTCTGTAAGGAGTTTGTATGTTCACCCTGTGACAACATGGGTCTCTTCCAAGTGCTCTGGTTTCTTCCCACAGGTAACGATTTATCAGTTAGTAGGTTAATTAGTCACATGAATGTAAATGGGCTGCGTGGGCTCATTCGGTCAGAATGGCCTGTTATCATACTGTACTTCAAATTTTTAAAAATTCCCTGCAAGAACTCTTCCAGTCAGAACAATTCATCCTTCTCTTACTTTCTTATAACACAGGAGGCTATTTGGCCCATCAACTCCGTGCCGGCTCTCCGAGAAATCCTTTCAGTCCCATTCCCCAACTTATTTCCTTGCACCCTCTTGCATCGCCATCAAGCACCCCCCCGCTTCCACCACTCGGGGGAAAACACAGGCGTGAACCCACCAACCCAACGTGTTTCATTGAGATGTGGAGAAACCCAGGCAGTCACAGGGGGATGTGCAAATTCCATGCACAGACAGCGCCAGAGGGCGGGATCAAACTGGGTCACTGGAGCTATAAAGTACCTGCCTCAGCCACTGTACCACTGCGCTACACCCAGGGTCAGTCCTGAGCACCGGCAGCTCGCCCTGTCCCATAGATACCAGTAAATGCCACAAGCATATTCTGAGTTACATTGCACACCTTGATACTAAGTTGGACAAACATGGGTTATTTTCTCTGGAGTTGCAGAATCCGAGGGGAAGTTGTGAGTGTTGCTTCCACGGATGCTGCCCGACCTGCTGAGTTCCTCATGCTCCCTTCTCGCCTCTACCACCTGGAAAGAGGTACAGAAGCCTTAGATCCCACATCGCCAGGTTCCGGACAGTTATTACCCTTCAAACATCAAGCTCCTGAACTGGTGTGGATAACTTCATTCACCTCAGCACTGAACTGATTCCACAATTTATGGACTCACTTTCAAGGACTTTACACCTCATGATCTCAGTATTATTAAGGAGGAGCGTGGGTCAGGTGGAAGAGAAAGAGTTCCCGGGGCATAGGGGATGGTGCAGACACAGACACACCCAGCCTAGTGACACCTGGCACAGTCATTTGATTCCAAATCAATTGGTTTATTGATCATTACAGGATGTCTCTCAGCTGCTTCCCACTCCCTCCCCTCTCCTGTCCCCAACCATGATTCCCCTCTCCCTGTCCCCTTCCCACTCTACACAATCCATAATAGAAGTCCCATATCAGAATCAGGTTTATCATCATTCACATGTCATGAAATTTGATTTTTTTGTGACTGCAGTACAGTACAATACATAAAATTATCACAGTACTGAGCAAATGTCTTGGGAACCCTAGC
Organism: Mobula hypostoma; assembly: GCF_963921235.1. Taxonomy (NCBI): domain Eukaryota; kingdom Metazoa; phylum Chordata; class Chondrichthyes; order Myliobatiformes; family Myliobatidae; genus Mobula; species Mobula hypostoma. Next base: position 6,372,878 of record NC_086107.1, read on the forward strand.
TATATATCTGTGCCCAAGACATTTCCACAGTACTATATATTTTTTTCATTTCTATATATAGCGCAAAATTTGTCTTCTTTTGCACATTAGCTGTTTGTCAGTCTTATTTATATACAGTTTTTCACAAGTTTTTTTCAGACAGTTTTTCATCATTTTCATGTAAATGTCTGCCAGAAAGTGAATCTCAGGGTAGTATATGGTGACATTTATGTACTTTGATAATAAATTTACTTCGACTTTGAAATAAGGTAGACAGACTCATTTTCCCAGAATGAAAGATTAAGGAAGTTTAGTTTTATTTGTTACATGGAAGTATATAGTGAAACGCGTCATTTGTGTCAAATCACATCAGCAAGGACCGTGCTGAGCAGCACACAAGTGTTGCCACGTCTCGGGCGCCATGTTCACATCTCACTAACCCGAACCGTACGTCTTTGAAATGTAGGGCTGTTTACCTCTCCTGCATTTTACTACATGTATTTTCAATTATATTTTACTAATTTATAGTATAATATTTTGGTTTATGTGCATTGTGTGATATATGTTCTTTCAGTGTCGAGAGGAAATGTTGTTTAATTTGGTTATATATATGTACGGGATGTATGGGGTGTCCATTGCAGGGCAGCTCGCTCACCTTTGGTCCCCACTGGACACCCAGCTCTCACCTGTGGGTCCAAGTAGCTGTTTTGCATGTGACAGCGGCCACACCCCGGTACACCGCTTTGACAGGTGGGCTAAACCAGGTGAGGGTAGCCGGTGGGCCTCATACCCCGGTGAGATAGGGACATGCCTGTCCTAGCACGCAAAGTCAGCTCTGGTGGACTGGGCGGAGAGATCTACAGTGAGATCCAATGGAGAGGAAGGCAGTTAGACAACAATCCATGGAGAGTGAAGGGCAGGACAAGGCACTGAAGATGTCATGGTCGTCCACCACAACCAAGGAAGACCCCAATTTGTGATACTTGTTCATACCACTGGATCTGGACTTCTGAGATCGAGAGAGTGGAACTGCCCCAGTGCAACAGCGTTTCCACTTTTAAAAACTCTCCCACAGAAGTTTCTTATCATCATCAGACACAATGGACAACCACCGCATAGGTACAGTCAGATGAGATTGAACTTGAACTAGGAGGAGTCCAGAGCATCTGGAGGAAACCCAATGGCCACAGGGAAGAGATACAAACTCCTTACAGGCAGAGTGGAAACATCAGATACTAGTGGGTGTAGCTTCACAGTAAGAGGGGAGAAGTTTAAAGATGTGCAGACCAGATTTTTTTTTAGTTTTTTTTTGCACACAGAGTGGTGGGTGCCTGGAATGCACCACCCACGGAGGTGTTGGAGGCAGACATTACAGAAATGTGTAAATGGCTCTCAGATTAATATGTAGGAAATGGAGAGGTGTGGACCATGTACTGAGAGAATGAGATATCATTAGCTTAACTGGACCAGCACAACATCATGACCAGAAGGGCCTCTCCCAGAGCTGTACTGTTTGATGTTCTATGCTCTGCTTTAAGGTGAAAGGTGAAAGTTTAAAGAAGACATGAGGTCATCATCATCATCTTCATTATGTGCCGTGTTGTATGACGTGGGCGATCATGGTCTTTCCCATGACAATGATTGTTCTTGGCAAATTTTTTCTACTGAAGTAATTTGCCATTGCCTTCTACTGGGCGGTGTCTTTACAAGATGGGTGACCTCAGCCATGACTAATACTCTTCAGAGATTGTCTGCCTGGTGTCAATGGTTGCATAACCAGGACTTGTGATATACACCAGCTGCATACTTGTGAGGCAAGGTTTTTCTTTTTACAGAGGGTGGAAGGTGCCCGGAACGCACTGCAGGGGAATTGGAGGAAGCAGGAACAATAACAATCTCTAAGACAGAGTGATATGGACCATTTTTTGAACAGAGATGAGGAGGAATTTCTTTAGCTAGAAGGTGGTGAACGGTTTGGAATCTGTTGCTACAAACGGCTGTGGAGGCCAAGACATTGGGTATATTTAAAATGGAAGTTGATAGGTTCTTGATTAGTCAGTGTCAAAGGTTATGGGGAGAAGGCAGGAGAATAGGGTAGAGAGGCATAATCCTCTCATGACTTCAATGTTTTACAAAATCTATAAGACATGGATGACGGAATAGAAATGTAGTTATTTACTTTGCTGTCTTATGATCTTCTGTGCAGGCAGATGTGATTAGTTTGAACTGACATCATACTTAGCACAGACGTTGTGGATCAAAGGACCTAGTCCTGTTCTGTACTGTTCTATGTTCTATATGCTACGAGCATCATTATGACATTCCCAGTATCTTTGTTGTTCTTCCGAACCTGAACGATGATTTCACAGCTCAACGAAGCAACACCTCAGACAAGCATCAATTAGGATTCAGGAAGTCAGACTTGATTCTTATTTCTTCAACTAGAAATAGCTCAGTTGTGTGCAGCAGCGATACAGGAGACAGAAGGAGACAGCACCTGGCAATGCAGGGAATCTGGGTCACCACTGTCTGTAAAGCGCACCGACGAACACAGAGGCTCTAGGGAACGAGGGTTTGCAGTCAATTAATCATGGTGCGGAGACTGGAGGGGGAAGGTAAAAGATGGGCAGGAGGTGAGGGATGAGAGAGTTGAGGGGGTTTTTGCGAGAGAAAGCTCAAGTTTAATTATTGTTCAACCATACACGTTAATACAGCCAAACAGAACAGTGTTCCTCTGGGGCCAAGGTGAAGAAGGGGCAAAGAGTGGGGGGGGGGAGATTGGGTAAGGGTTCAGGGAAGGGCTGGAAGATGAGGCTGCTGAGGGTAGTGGAGGAAGGTGCAAGGGGTAAAGGATGCAGTGAGGGCAGCGCGGCGGGGGGGCAGGAGAAAGTGCATGTGCCAGAGGGAAGGATGGAAGCTTAGTCATAGAGCATAACAGCACAGAAACAGGCCCTTCGGCCTGTCTAGTTCTTCTAGTCTCTGCCTGGTCCCATTGACCCACACCTGGACCATAGCCCTCCAAACCCCTTCCATCCATGTACTTCCAAATTGCATTTAAATGTTGAAATTGAACCTGCACCCACCACTTGTTCCACACACACACACCCTCTGAGCGAAGCAGCTCCCCCTCATGCTCCCCTTAAACATTTAACTTTTCACCCTTAACCCGTGACCTGCAGTTCTAGTCCCTTGCGGGGAGAGGTCAGGGGAAGATGGGAGGAAAAGTGACAACAGGGGGAGTGGATAAAGAGAAGGGGGTTCAAAGTTCAAAATAAATTTATTATCGAAGTACACATATGTCACTGCATTTACTTTGAATGTGCACAAGAAAACGAATCTCAGGGTCCTGAATCCCTGAGATTCATTTTCTTGTGCACATTCAAAGTAAATACAAGAAAAACAATAGAATCAGTGAAAGACCACGCCCAGCAGGACAGACAAACAAGGGAAAATCTGCAGACGCTGGAAATCCAAGCAACTCACACAAAATGCTGGGGGAACTCAGCAGGCCAGGCAACATCTATGGAAAAAAGTACAGTCAATGTTTCGGGCCGAAAACCTTCGGCAGAACTGGAGAAAAAAAGCTGAGGAGTAGATTTGAGAGGTGGGTGGAGGGGAGAGAGAAACACGTGATAGGTGAAACTTGGAGGGGGAGGGATGAAGCAAAGAAATAGGAAGTTGATCGGTGAAAGAGACAGAAGGCCGTGGAAGAAAGAAGAATGGGTGGTGGGAGAAGGATCAACAGAGGGAGGGGATGGGCGGGCAGGGAGATAACATGAGAGGGGGACAAGGGATGGGAAATGGTGAAGGTGGGGTGTGTTAGTATTACCAGTAGTTTGAGAAATCGATGTTCATACCATTTGTTTGGAGGCTACCCAAACAGAATACAGGTGTCGTTCCTCCAACCCAAGTGTGGCCTTATCCCGACAGTGGAGGAGGCCATGGATGGACGTATCAGAATGGGAATGAGAAGTGGAATTAAAATGGGTGGCCACTGGGAGATCCTACTTGTTCTGGCGGATGGAGTGCAGATGTGATCTATGCAAAGCGGTCTCCCAATCTACGTCGGGTCTCACCGATATATAAAAGGCTACACCAGGAGCACCGAACACAGTATATGACCCCAACAGACTCACAAGTGAAGTGTCCCCTCACCTGGAAAGACAGACAAGCAGTGTGCAAAACACAACATACTGTGCAACTATGAAATAAGAAAAAAACAAAATAATAACTAAATAAGCAATAAATAGAGGATATTTATCAATAAACATCATATGAGGAGCTTCTGATTGCTCTGGGCCTGTACTCCTGGAATTCAGAAAAATTCGGGGGCGGGGGGCAGTGGAATCTCATTGAAACCTATCAAATGTTGAAAGGCCTTGATAGTGTAGATTTGGAGAGGGTGTTTCCTATGGTGGGGGGAGTCTAAGACCAGAGGACACAGCCTCAGAATAGACGGATGTCCATTTAGAACAGAGATCAGGAGGAATTTCTTTAGCCAGAGAGTAGTGAATCTGTGGAATTCGTTGCCACAGGCAGCTGCGAAAGCCAAGTCATTGGGTATATTCAAGGCAGAGGTTGATAGATTCTTGATTAATCAGGGCATGAAGGAATATGGGGAGAAGACAGGAGACTGGGGATGAGAGGGAAATGGATCAGTCATGATGAAATGAAGCTGACTCGATGGGCCAATTGGCCTAATTCTGCTAATATATCTAATGGTTTTATGAAATGAAATGTAGAGTCATTGAAAGTGGGAAATCCACTGCAGGTTTGTTTCTGTTAGAGTTTAGAAGTGAGAGAGGTGACTTAATTGGGACTGAAAAGGGTTTGGTAGGCTGGAGCATATCTTTCCACTTGGGAGAGAATCTAGAATAGGAGCCAATGCTGAGGAATAAGCGCTCACCCAGTTAAAAATTAGATGAGCTTTATTTTCCACATGTAGGTTGAATAACACGGTGAAATGTGTTGTTTGTTTCAATGCCCCACACTGTCTGAGGATGTGCTGGGGGGAGTCTGCAAGTGTCACCATGCTTCCGACACCAACATAGCATGCCCTCTACTTTGGAATGTGGGAGGAAACTAGAGCACCCAGAGGAAACCCACGTGGTCACCGACTAGAGGTTGTGGGATTAATGGAGGAGGAAAGGAAGAAGGGAGTGAGGTGCTGCGGGGTATTGGAGAGAAATGAGGGAGAAAGAGCCTGTGGAGGAGAGAGGAGTCCCATCTATTCACTGAGGCCCTTGTTCTCACACTAACCAAATCATCAAAACATCTGACGAAGGATCTTTGACCTGAAGGTGCCCGTCCTTCCCTTTCTCCCATGATCCATTCTCCTCTCCCATCAGATCCCTTTCTTTTCCAGCCCTTTGCCTTTTCCACCTATCACCTCACATCATTCCTTCCCCACCGAACTGATTTCACCTATCACTTCTAGCTTGTCCTCTTTCCCCTCTTCCCACCTTCTTATCCTGGCATCATACCCCTTCCTTTCCAGTCCTGAAGAAGGGTCTTGGTCCACTGATGCTGCCTGATCTACTGGATTCCTCCAGCATTTTGTGAGTGTTGCTCCTGATTTCCAGCATCTGCTCCATCAAGGGCACTATCCTCCCTAGCATCCAGGACATCTTCAAAGACCAATACCTCAAAAAGGTGGCATCCATCAGCATGACCCCCATCGCCCAGGACATGCCATCAGGGAGGAGATACAGGAGCCTGAAGGCACACTCTCAATGATTCAGGGATCATTGAACTTCTTCCCCTCTGTCACTAGATTTGTAAACGGACATTGAACACATTAACAATACCAACAATATCTCACTACATTGTTTTATCTTTCCCACATTTTCTCTTTCAAACTTGTTGAGAGTTTCTCATAACACCATAAGGTATAGGAGCAGAATTAGGCTATTTGGTCCATCAAGTCCTCTCTGCTGTTTCATCATGGCTAATCCAATTTTCCTCTCAGCTCCAATCTTCTGCTTTACCCCTGTAACCCTTCATGCTCTGACTAATCAAGAATCTGTCAACTTCTGCCTTAAATATACCCGATGACCTGGCATCCACAGCTGTCCATGGCAAAGAATTCCATGGATTCACCACTCTCTGGTTAAAGAAATTCCTCCTCATCTCTGATCTAAAAGCACACCCCTCTATTCTGAGGCAGTGTCCTCTGGTCTTAGACTCTCCCACCATAGGAAACATCCTCTCCATTTGCCATTCACAAAATGACTTTCACCATTTGATAGGTTTCAATGAGGTCATCCCTCATTCTTCTGAATTCTAGTGAATACAGACCCAGAGCATCAAACGCTCTTCATATGACAACCCATTCAATCCTGGAATCATTTTTGTGAACCTCCTTTGAACCCTCTCCAGTGTCAGCACATTCTTTCTAAATAAGGGGCACAAAAAGGTTCACAAAATTCCAAGTGAGGCCTCACCAGTGCTTTATAAAGTCTCAACATTACATCATTGCCTTTATATTCTAGTCCTCTTGAAATGAATGCTAACATTGCATTTGCCTTCCTCAACCTGCAAATTAACCTTTAGGGAATCTTGCACAAGAACTCCCAAGTCCCTTTGTGCTTCAGTTTTTTGTATTTTCTCTCCATTTAGAAAATTATCAACCCTTTCATTTCTTCTACCCAAGTGCATGACCATACACTTCCCCACACTGGATTCCATCTGCCATTTCTTTGCCATTCTCTTAATCTTTCTGTAGCCACTCTATTTCCTCAAAACTACTTGCCCCTCCACCTGCCTTCAAAGTCAGAGAGCTATATAGCATGGAAGCAGGCCATTCAGCCCAACTCATCAGTGCTAACCCAGTTGCCTAATTAAGCTAGTTCAATTTCACTGCATTTGGGCCATATACCTCTAAACCAGGGATTCCCAAACTGAGATCCATGGCTTTCACGGTTAATGGTAGGCGTCCATGGCGTAACAGTGATTGGGAACTCCTGCTCTAAATTGTCCGGTTTGGAGGCTCCAATGCATGGGACTGCAAGAGGTTATAGAGGGTTGTAGATTCAGCAAGCTCTATCATGGGCACAATCCTCCCCATCCAGGACGTGTCCTCTCCTCATTACTACCCTGAGGGAGGAGGTACAAGAGCCAGAGTCACGAACAGCTTCTTCCCATCTACCTTCAGAACCCTGAGTAGTCTTGGAACTCAAGAACGCTACTCACTATTTTTGTACTATTAATTCATTTTATATTTCTTATTGTAACTTGTAGTAAATTTTTTTTTGGCACAAAACAACAATTTTCACACATATGTCAGTGACAATAAACTTGATTTTGATTCTGATTTTCTTCAGTTTCATGACATTAGTTTCAGATCTGTTAAATTTAATCACCTATGATCACTAGTCCCCAGACAATCAGTTACTAAGAGATAATTAATCCAACCTGTCTCCACATATGAGGAGATCTAACATCATCCGCCCTGTGGTTGGTTCCTGCAATATTATTCCACAATCCTGAATACAATGACTGATCTGTTCCTTAAGGCTACCTCTGTCCATTTGACTTGTCCAACCTATTTGAAGATTAAAGCCATCCACAATTTTGCAGTACCTTTCTCTCCTGCATCCATTAAGCCTCATTTAGAATCCAGTGACCTTGCCTGGTGTCTCAGGACTGGGCGTGTCCCCAGACACTGGCACTCCTTCTCTGCCACCTGTCCCACACCCCTCCTGTAACACTCCACCCTTGCCACTCCCAACATCCTTGTTCCTGCCAGATTTACAAACTCACTCTCCGCTCCACATTGACAAGTACCGTGCAAAAGTCTTAGGCACCCTGGATATATACAAATAGAAAAAAAACATAGAAAACCTACAGCACTATACAGGCCCTTCGGCCCACAATGCTGTGTTGAACATGTATTTCTTTAGAAATTACCTAGGGTTACGCATAGCCCTCTATTTTTCTAATCTCCATGTACTTATCCAGGAGTCTCTTAAAAGACACTGTTGTATCCGCCTCCACCACAGTTGCCAGCAGCCCATTCCACGCACTCACCACTGTCTGCGTAAAAAACTTACCCCTGACATTCCCTCTGTACCTACTTCCCAGCACTTTAAAACTGTGCCCTCTTGTGTTAGCCATTTCAGCCCTGGGAAAAAGCCTCTGACTATCCACACGATCAATACCTTTCATCATCTTATACACCTCTATCAGGTCACCTCTCATCCTCCGTCACTCCAAGGAGAAAAGGCCAAGTTCACTCAACCTATTCTCGGAAGGCATGCTCCCCATTTCAGGCAACATCCTTGTAAATCTCCTCTGCACCCTTTCTATGGTTTCCACATCCTTCCTGTAGTGAGACGACCAGAACTGAGCACAGTACTCCAAGTGGGGTCTGACCAGGGTCCTACAACTTTTGGACAGTACTGTAGATTGTGAGGGCAAGAGTCCATTTTATCATACTAGGCAATTGTTTAACAGTCTGATAACAGCAGGATAGAAGCTGTCCTTGAGTCTGGTGGTATGTGCTTTCAGGGTTTTGTATCTTCTGACTGATAAGAGTGGGGAGAAGAAAGAAGACTCACCAACTGCAAGGCAAAGCAGCAGCTCAAAGATTTCAGGGTTTGGAAGTTGGGGCTCCCCCGGTGCTGCCCTGTGAACCTCAGCCTGCATTCTTGTAGCAACCCTGAAGATAAACACCAACAATGCACTAAAAGAAGAATGGAGGGCTATGTGGGAGGGAGGGGTTGGGTAGATCTTAGAGATGATTAACAGTCAGCTCAACATTGTGAGCTGAAGGACCTCCACTGTCCTTCCCACGTTCTGTGTTCTTTTCACTTCATAGCAATAGAACACATTCAGTGTAATTCTACACTAAATCTCAAGGTGACTATCCTCAGAAAGAGAGATCCTCGATTCTTCAAGGATCATCACCTTGTGGTAGAGAGGCTTGTGAGTCTCTGAGATCCCGAGAGTGACGTTAGCTCCTGGTGAGGTCACCCATGGCAGTGAGGTCAAGGGCGAGGGTCCAGACAAAGAGCAATTCAACCAAAGATCTCAACGGTGGAACTAGCGGAGATGATGACTCATCACAACAGTAGCGCAGGTGGAGGAAGGCTACAGCAGTAACGGGTCCCCAGTTGTCTTGCATTCCATGCCACAGGGACTTAGTCCCTGACTGGTCAAGGACGATGTGGAGACTGCCTTTACATCAGCCTCCCCATGTTAAACAACGTCACACACAGGCGTCCTCCATTAAGGGCAGAATATGTGAATCCTGGATCTGCCATCTGCCTCTACATCCACCTAAGAACCCACAAATAGATGACCCCTTAGGGGAACATCACGCTTCACTCAAGTGGTCAAGTTAAAGTTCAAGTTTATTGTCTTTGAGTCGATAGATGTATACTGCCAAACGAAATAACATTCCTCAGGACCAAGGTGCACAACACAGTACCTACAACTCACACACAAATAAATTAACGAATAATAAGGCGTTAGAAGGAGGAAGAAGCTGTTTCCCATCCTAACAGTCCTCGTTCTCTTTGTAAGTTACCACCTGCCTGAAGTTAGAGAGATTGTTGGATGGATAGGAGAGATCATTGACAATGCTAAGGGCCCTGCGTGCACAGTGCTCCTGATAAATATTTCTGATAGGTGGAAGAGAGACCCCAATTATCCTCTCAGCAGTCCTCGCAATCTTTTGTAGGGTCTTGCGGTCAAATCCCATACCAGGCGGTGATGCAGCAGTTCAGGACACTCTCAATGCTGCTCCTGTGAAATTTGATAAAAATGAGGGGGTAGAGAGCCTCAATCACCTCAGTAAGTGGATATGCTGCTGTGCTTTCTTGACTAAAGAGGTCGTGTTGACGAACGAGGTGGAATTGTCCATTATGTGGACTCCCAGAAACCTGGGGCTCCTAACTCTCTCCACAGAGGAGCCATGTATGTGTAGTGAGCGGTCAGCCTGCATCTTCCTAGAGTCTACAATCACCTCTTTAGCCTAGTCCATCTTGAGACTCAAGTTCTGCTCACACCATTCTACTAGACCAATACAATGCAAAAATCTCAGACCAGAACAGCTTTCCGACAGAAGGAGAGCACGCCCGTTGCCAATGTGGTGAATACAGGAGTTGGACTGTGCCTGATCTATTTAGGTCCACAGGTGAAGCTTAAAAAAGGCAGTGCTTTGTGGCAGTTTCGGAGTTGGACTGTGCCCAATTAGTGAGTAGGAGCACGAAAAGGAGCAGCAATTTAATTTAGACCCACGGCTATAGCTTAAAAAATGCAGAACTTGGCGGCAGTTTCAGAGTTGGAATGTGTCCAATCAGTGAACAGATTCATTAGAAAGAGCAAATAAAAATAAGACAGTGGGGGGGAAGGGGAAGTGGAGCGGCCCCTGTTTGAGTGGCCATCGAGTGAGAGGGCCTGAGTTGGTGTAGCTTTGGCTCATCAAGCTTCAGAGAGATCAGAGACAAGAAAACTTGCAGATGCTAGAAATCCAAGTAACACACACAAAATGCTGGAGGAACTCAGCAGGCCGGGCAGCAACTATGGAAAAGAGTAAACAGTCAACATTTCAGGCTGAGAATGTTTACTCTTTTCCAAAGATGCTGCCTGGCCTGCTGAGTTCTTTCAGCATTTTGTGCATGTTGTTCGGACAGATCAGGCTTAGGCAAGGTAAGTAAGTTTCTTCTTCCTCTTTATTTTTCATTCCTCATCTGTTAGGCCACAGATAGTGCAGGAGAATGGCTCCAGGGGCTGTGTTATGTTCTGTGTGTAAGATGTGGGTAAACCACATCTGCACCAGGTGCACCGAGCTTCAGCTCCTCAGAGACATGTTAAGGAACTGGAGCTGCAGCTCAAAGATCTTTGGCTCATACGGGAGACAGAGGAAGTGATAGATAGGAGCTACAGGGTGGTAGTCACTCCTCTGCTGCAGGAGACAGGTAACTGAGTGACTGTCAGGAGAAGGAAGAGAGTGGACAGTCAGCACAGAGTACCCCTCGATAATAAGTTTACCACCTTGGAGACTGTTGGGGAGGATGACCTTCTGGGGGGAGTTGCAGTGACCAGGTCTCGGGCAGTGAGTCTGGCACTGTGGCTCAGAACAGGACAGAGGTGAGGAAGACTGCAGTAGTGCAAGGAGATTCCACAGTTAGAGAAACAGAGATAAGATTCTGTGGATGCCATAGAGACATCTGGATGGCATGTTGCCTCCCAGGTGCCAGGGTCAGGGATCTCCCAGATCAGGCCCATGGCATTCTAAAGGGAGAGGGTGAGCAGCCAGAAGTCTTAGTATATATTGGCACCAAAGACATAGATAGAAAAGGTGAGGTCCTGAAGAGAGATTTTAAGGAGCTAGGTAGAAAGCTGAAAAGCAGGACTTCCAGGGTAGTAATCTCTGGATTGCGGCCTGTGCCACGCACTAATGAGGGTAAGAATGGAATGACTTGGCTGTCACAGTGTGCTCACAGAGGACTGGACCCAAGTACGGAGGAATGGCAGGCTTTCTCTGTCACGGAGGTTGCTGCACCAACTCAATGTAGGAGCTGCGGAGGGCAGGCTCACGACTTGACCCAGGAGCAGAGGAATTGCAGAATCCCCAGGAGGAGACAAATACATGCAGTTAGACACAGGAATACGAACAGAGCCTTGCAGGAGTGACTGAGCAATACTGCAAGACAACCCATTCTCTCCAACACAATGGATCCGCTCATCCGCACCTCTGAGGCTCTGTTGGTAATGAAATATCCTATGAACATTTCATGGTTCTGGGCCTGTACTCACTGGAATTAAGAACAATGAGGGAGGACACCGCTCCTTGAAGATGTCTTGGATACCACAGAGGCTAGTGCCCATGATGGAGCTGACTAATTTTACAACTAACACACACAAAATGCTGGGGGAATGCAGCAGGCCAGGCAGAATCTACAGGAAAAAGTACGGTATGACCTGAAACATTGACTGTACTTCTTCCTATAGATGCTGCCTGGCCTGCTGCGTTCCACCAGCATTTTGTACGTGTTGCTTGAATTTCCAGCTTCTGCAGATTTTCTCGTGTTTGCGTAATTTTACAACTCTTTGCAGCTTACTTCAATCCTGTGCAGTAGCACCCTACCCCCCACACCAGATGGTGAAGCAGCCCGTAAGAATGCTCCCTGGGTACATCTGTAGAAATTTGCAAGTGTTTTAGGTGACATACCAAATCTCCTCAAACTCCTAATGAAATATAGGCACTGTCTTGCCTTCTTTTCAGTTGCATCGATATGTTGGGACCAGGTTAGGTCCACAGAGATGCTAACAGAGAAATTAAAAACGCAAACACGAGGAAATCTGCAGATGCTGGAAATTCAAGCAACACACACAAAATGCTGGTGAACGCAGTAGGCCAGGCAGCATCTATAGGAAGAGGTACAGTCGATGTTTCAGGCCGAGACCCTTCGTCAGGACTAACTGAAAGAAGAGATAGTAAGAGATTTGAAAGTGGGAGGGGGAGGGGGAGATCCGAAATGATAGGAAAAGACAGGAGGGGGAAGGAAGAAGCTAAGAGCTGGAAAGTTGGTTGGCAAAAGGGATACAGAGTTGGAGAAGGGGGAGGATCATGGGACAGGAGGCCTAGGGAGAAAGAAAGGGGGAGGGGAGATATTGTTAGATTCTTAACAGAGATATTGTTAGTTTTTGATTAGTTAGGGCATGAAGGAAGAAGGAAGGAGATTGAGGCTGAGCGGGAAAATGGATCAATCATGATGAAATGGTGGAGCAGACTTGATGAATCAAATGGCCTAATTCTGCCGTTATGTCTTATGGTCTTATACCTGGACTCCTTCATGTGCAGTCATTAATAAACCCTCAGTCTTTGACTTTTTGGTCTATTTTTTGAATTGCAGTCTCCAAGAGGACCACAACCTTGTCATCGGGTTTGGAGGCTTGCGAGCCTCAATGACCTGGAAAGCTATGTTGGCTGAAGTCAGGGCTTTATGCTTTGACTCTTGGTAGGGTCACCCATGCCAAACAGGTCAAAGGATAGAGGCCAGACTAACAGCAAGTCCATTGGTCCTCCAGATTTGGGGGTTCAACTCAGGGCTAATAGTCCTGATTGGTAAAAAAAAATTGTTGCAAAAACAGCAATGAAGAATTCTTCTATATCTGAGTGCAATGGTATTCCTGAGTCTCAATCCAGGCATGACTGGTAGTACTGGAAACCAAGAAGAATCTACTGTCATGATGAAGGAAGCCCTAAACATTGCCAAGACCAAGACCAAAATAGTTTTTTGGAATGTACGAACCATGTACAACTCTGGCAAGCTAGCACAAATAACTGCAGAAATGCGTCGTTACAACCTACATAGACTGGGCGTCAGAATGCTGGCACTTGACAGGGAACAACCTCACCAAGCTGTCATCATTCCACATCATGAACCTCTGGAAGACCCTACATACTTTCTGGCCCAGAAAAATCTTCAATCACGCCCTACTCCTTCAGTGTCATCAAGTGGACATGACAACAATCATCATGTGAAGTGCTGGAGATGGAATAGACATGTGATGAGAAGAGAGGCCAACTTCCTCAAGACAGAGCTTCACTGGACTCCTGAAGGGTGGACGAAGCACAGGAGACCAAAGGCAACTAGGCCCCGTACCGATGAGGCAGAAATGAACAGCCTGAACCATTCCTGGGCACACAAGAGAAGATGGCCAAGGACAGACTGAGATGGAGGACCTTCATTGCTGCCCTGAACACCAGTGTAACAGGCAGTAACTTTAAATTGCGAAATATCTGTCAGGAAAAGGAGTGACCAGTAGCTGAAACAATGGCTGTAGCCCAACAACTGTAGGAAAATTGAGCTATCTCCTCTGGAGTCAGAACAGCCATAATTCATCAGGAACATATCGGTTTATTTGTATTCACAACTCTCCGACATCCTTCTCACAGCCTCTATTTTGTCCAGATACATTTTTTATTACAAGAGCATTAGCCAGACATCTCCCACCACATGAACAAACTGACGGTAAGTCAATATCTGCGTTGATAGAGTCGTAGAACACAATAGCATGGAATCATGCCCTTCAGTCCATCTAGTCTGTACTGAACTGCCTAGTCCTACCAACCTGCACTTGGAACATAGCCTTCAATCGCCCTCCCATCATAGAGTCAAAGAATACTACAGCACAGAAATAAGTCCTTCAGTCTGCAGCCTAGTCCCATTAACCCACACATGGACCATAACCCTCCATACCTCTCTCTTCCGTGTACCTATCCAAATTTCTCTTAAATGTTGCAATCAAAGACACATCTACCACTTCCGCTGGCAGCTCATTCCACACTCTCACCACCCTCTGAGTGAAAAGTTCTGCCTCATGTTCCCCTCAACCCATGACCTCTAGTTCTAGTCTCACCAATCTCAGTGGAAAAAGCCTCTTTGCACTTACCATATCTCTCCCCTCATAATTTTGTAAACCTCTATCAAATATCCCTTCGTTCTCCTTTAGTCCAGGGAATGAAGTCTTAACCTGTTCAAAATTCCCCAATAACTCAGGTCATCAAGTCCTGGCAACATCCTTGTAAATTTTCTCTGCACGCTTTCAATCTATGATGTCTTTCCTGCAGACAGATGACTGAAACTGCACACCGATACTCCAAGTTTGGCCTCATCAATGTAACATTCTGTCAGTATTGTTTGGGAGGTGCTCATCACTGCGACGTATTATTCATCCCGCACCAGCCCTCGTGAAGGTAATGCTGAGCCACTGCGGTCCATCCGGTGAAGGATCCAGTGGGGAGAACGTGCAGGGACCTACCACCAGAAGTGGTGGATGCGATTGAATTGCAACACTTAAGATAAATTTGGATAGGTACGTATAGTCAACATAGCTCTGTGTGTGATAGGTCGTATCAAACAAATCATATAGAGCTTTTCAGATAAGTTACCAGGAAAGCTGATGAAGACAAGGCAGTGCATGTTGTCCACATGGACCTTAGAAAGACCTTTGACAAGTTCCCGCATGGGAGATTGGTCAAAAAGGTTCAGTCACTTGGCATTCAGGATGAGGTAGTAAATTTGGATTAGACATTCACTTCGTACCAGAGTGGAGGCCTGTGATTCCTGGTGTGCCGCAGGGATTGGTGCTGGATCCATTGTTGTTTGTCATCTATATCAGCAATCTGGATGGTAATGTGGTAAACTGGATCAGCAAATTTGCATTTGACACCAGGATTGGGGGTGTGGTGGACAGCAAGGAAGAATATCAGAGCTTGCAGCAGAACCTGGACCAGGTTAAAAAAAAAGATGGGCTAAAAAAATGGCAGATGGAATTTAATGTAGACAAATGTGAGGTGTTGCACTTTGGGAGGATAAACCAGTGTAGGACTTTCATAGTAAGTGGTTGGGCACTGAGAAGAATGGTAGAACAGAGGATTCTGGGAATACAGATCCATAATTACTTGAAAGTGGCACCACAGGTAGATGGGGGTCATAAAGAGTTTTTGGGAAAGACTGAACAGATTGGGACTTCATTCTCTGGAACACAGCAGAATCAGACTTCTTCCACTGATACTCGATGATAGGTTAAGGGTAAAAGGTGAAATGTTTAAAGGGAACAGGAGGGGCAACTTCTTCACTCAGAGGGTGGTGAGAATGTGGAACGAGCTCCCAGCGGAAATGGTGGATGCAGGTTCAATTGCAACACTTAAGAGAGTTTGAAGAAACACATGGAGGGCAGGGGAACAGAGGGCTTGTGCCAGGTGCAGGACGATGGGACTAGGAAAAGTAACAATTTGGCATGGACTAGATGAGCCAAAGGGCCTGATTCTGTGCTGAAGTGCCCTATAACTCTGTAACCTGTAGGGTGAGTTTGGCATGGTGATAATTACCACTGGATCAGTAATCCAGAGACCCAGTTATACGCCGGGGACAGGAGTTTGAATCCCGCATTGGCAGATGGCGAATTTGAATTCAATATAAAAAATATCTGATGACCATGAAACCATGACCATTGCCGTAAAAACCCATCCAGTTCGCTAACGTCCTTTAGGAGAGGAATCCAGCCATCCTTACCTGGTCAGGCCTATATGTGAATCCAGACCCACAGAAATGTGGTTGACTCTTAAGTGCCCTCTGAAGTGGCCTAGCAACCCACTCAGTTGTATCCAACTGCTAAAAAGAAAATAATAAGGAATGAATCTGGACAGACAACCCGGTATCAACATAGACACTGGAAATGACAACAGCAAAACCAACCCTGTCGACCCTGCAAAGTCCTCCTTACTAACATCTGGGGGCTTGTGCCAAAGATGGGAGAGCTGTCTCACAAACTAGTCAAGCAACAGCCTGACGTCGTTGTGCTGACAGAATCACACCTCACAGTCAACATTCCAGACTCCACCATCACCATTCCTGGGTACGTACTGTCTCACCAGCAGGACAGGCCTAGCAGAGATGGTGGCACAGTGGTTCACAGTAGAGAGGGAGTTGCCCTGGCAACACTCAACATTGACTCTGAACCCCATGAGGTCACATGGCACCAGCTTAAACACGGGCAAGGAAACTTCCTGCTGATTACCACGTCCCGTCCTCACTCAGCTGATGAATCAGTACTTTTCCACGTTGAGCAGCACTTGGAGGAGGCACTGAGGGTGGTAAGAGCACAGAATGTACTCTGGGTGGGGGCTTCAATGTCCATCACCTAGAGTGGCTCGGTAGTACCACCACAGACCGAGCTGGTCAGGTCCTACTGGACAGAGCTACTAGACTGGGACTACAGCAGGCGGTGAGGGAGCAAACAAGAGGGAAAAACACACTTTATCTCATTCTCACCAACCTGCCTGCCATGGAAGCTTCTGTCCATGACCGCATCGGTAGAAGTGACCACCACACAGTATTTGTGGAGACTAAATTCTGTCTCCACTTTGAAGAGACCCTCCACCGCGTTATGTTGCATTACCACTGTGCTAAATGGGATAGAGTGAACAGATCTAGCAGCCCAAGTCCGGGCATCTCTGAGGCGCTGTAGGCCATGAGCAGCAGCAGAATTGTACTCAACTACAATCTGTAACCTCATGGCCCGGCATATCCCCCAATCTAACATCACCACCAGGCCAGAGGATCAATCCTGGTTCAATGAAGAGTGCAGGAGAAGGAGAACAACAGGCATACCTCAATATGAGGTGGCACCCTGGTGAAGCCACAATACAGGACTACTTGCATGCCAGATACCTTAAGCAGCAAGTGATAGACAGAGCAAAGAGGTCCCACAACCAATGGATCAGATCTAAGCTCTGTAACCCTGTCACATCCAGCCATGAATGGTGATGGACAATCAAATAACTCACTGGAGGAGGCAGCTCCACAAATATTCTCAGTGTGACAGCCCTCGGCATCAAGGCACCATTTGACCAAGTATGGCATCGAGGTGCCCGAGCTAAACTGGAGTCAATGGGAATTAGGGAAAAACCCTCCGCTGGTTGGAATCATACCTGACACAAAGGAAGATGGTTGTGGTGGTTGGAGGTCAATCATCTCATCCTCAGGACATCACTGTAGGAGTTCCTCAGGGAAGCGTATGAGGGCCAACCATCTACAGCTGTTTCATCAATGACCTTCCTTCCATCATGAGGTCAGAAGTGGGGATGTTTGCAGATGACTGCACAATGTTCTGCACCATTTGTGACCCCTCAGATAGTGAAGCAATTCATCCCCAAATGCAGCAGGACCTGGACAATATCCAGGCCTGGGCTGACAAGTAACATTCGAGCCACGCCAGTGCCATGCAACGACCATCTCCAACAAGAGAGGCTCTAACCATCGTCCCTTGAAATTCAGAGACATCACCATCACTGAATCTCCAACTATCAATATCCTGGGGGTTACCACCGACAGGAAACTGAACTGGTCTAGCCATATAAACACCATGGCTACCAGAGCAGGTCAAAGGCCAGGAATCCTGCGGTTTGTAACTCACCTCCTGGCTCCCCAAAGCCCGTCCACCATCTACAAGGTTCAGGTCAGGAGTGTAATGGAATACTTGCTACTCGCCCAGATGGGTGCAGCTCCATCAACACTCAGGAAGCTTGACACCATCCAGTACAAGGCAGCCCACTTGACTGGTACCCCTTCCACAAGCATCCGATCCCTCCACCATTGACGAACATTTGCAGCAGTGTGTACTATCTACAAGATGCACTGCAATAACACGCCAAAGTTCCTAAGACAGCACCTTCCAGATCCATGACCACTGGCATCTAGGACGAGAGCAGCAGATACTTGGGAACACCACCACTTGGAAATCCCCCTCTAAGTCACTCACCATCCTGACTTGGAGACATACTGCTATTTCTTCATTGTCACTGGGTCAAAATCATGGAATTCCCTCCCCATCAGCGGTGTGGGAGTATCTACACCTCAGGGACTACAGCGGTTCAAGAAGGCAGCTCATCACCACCTACTCTAGGGCAACTAGGGATGGGCAATTAGCTGGCTTAGCTGGGAATGACAACGTCCTGTAAACAAACAAAAAGGAAACCTGTGGAGAGACAGACAAAGAGGTGGGAAATGGGGTTTAGTCTGAAGTCCATATTTCGGACAGCCTGAACACGATGGCTTGAATGGCCTACTTATCTTCAGCAAATTCCCGTCATTAACATTGCTGTCAGTGGCATCTTGCTATGCAGAAATTAGCTGGCAGATTTTTTGCACTACTCTCCGAAAATACTTGAATAACTGCACAGCACTCTGCAATGTGTGTGGGAGGTAAGTACACTTTGGATATGCCAACCTTCCTTTCTCTGTGTCAAGAGGTTGTCAACACATGGGAACAAAACCGCTTCTGAAAGTATAACCTCCACACTTGATAACGAATGGAAAACTAAATCAACATTGCATGAACTCAGCCTCTACGGAGAGAAACAAACAGCCGACGTTTTGGGCTGAGACCTTTCTTCAGGACTGGAAAGGAGGGGAAAGACGCCAGGATAAAAGAGGTGGGGGGAGGGGGGAGGGAAAGGAGGACAAGCTAGAAGGAGATAGGTGAAGCCAGATGGGTGGGGGTAGGTAACGTGCTGGAGGAAGGAATCTGATAGGAGAGGAGAGTGGACCAGAGGAGAAAGGGAAGGAGGAGAGGATCCAGAGGGAAGTGACAGGCAGGTGAGAAGAGGTAAAAAGGCCAGAACACAAAACGCTAAAGGAACTCAACAGTCCAGGCAGCATCTGTGGGAAGGATTAATTAGCCTGATAAGGGGTCTCAGTCCAAAACATCAACTGTTTATTCCCCTTCACTGAAGCTGCCTGACCTCCTGTGTTTTGGATTTCCAGCAAGAGATTCTGCAAATGCTGGAAATTCAGAGCAATACACGCAAAACATACACAAGTGCACACAAGTGTGGGCACGTGGCCACTGGACTAGCGACCTGAAGGTCATGAGTTCGAGCCCCAGCCAAGGCAACGTGTTGTGTCCTTGAGCAAGGCACTTAATCACACATTGCTCTGCGACGACACTGGTGCCAAGCTGTATGGGTCCTAATGCCCTTCCCTTCGACAACATTGGTGTCGTGGAGAGGGGAGACTTGCAGCATGGGCAACTGCTGGTCTTCCATACAACCTTGCCCAGGCTTGTGCCCTGGAGAGTGAAGACTTTCCAGGCGCAGATCTATGGTCTCGCAAGACTAACAGATGCCTTAATATAACACACAAAATGCTGGAGGAACTCAGCAGGTCAGGCAGCATCTATGGAGGGGAATAAACAGTCGAAGTTTCAGGCTGAGACCTTTCATCAGCATCAAATTCCATCCTATCAACCTCCAACTTAAATATACTCAATGTGACAAATAATCACATAGAACATAGAACAGCACGGAACTGCCCTTCGGCCCCCAATGTTGTGTTCTCCCCATCCATTTTGATGCCCTGATCAATCAAGAACCTATCAACCTCTTAAATACAAGAGATTCTACAGATACCAGAAATCCAGAGCAACACACACAAAATGCTTGCAGAAATTAGCAGGTCAGGCAGCATCTACGGAGAGGAATAAACCATTTCAGGCCGAGACTCTTCATCAGGATCAACCTCCATCCTATCAACCTCCAACTTAAATATACCCCAATGTGACAAATATTTACATAGAACATAGAACAGTACAGCACAGGAACAGGCCCTTCATCCCACAATGTGTGTTGAATCAATTAAATTAGTGATTAAATGGCCAACTAAACTAGTCTCTTCTGCCTACACAATCTCCATATCCTTCCATTTTCCTTCCATATTCCTCCATTTTCTTTCCATATCCCTCCATTTTCTTCATATTCATGTGTTTATCTAAATGCCTCTTAAAACTCCTAATAGAAACATAGAAACATAGAAAATAGGTGCAGGAGTAGGCCATTCGGCCCTTCGAGCTTGCATCGCCATTTATTATGATCATGGCTGATCATCCAACTCAGAACCCCGCCCCAGCCTTCCCTCCATACCCCCTGACCCCCATAGCCACAAGGGCCATATCTAACTCCCTCTTAAATATAGCCAATGAACTGGCCTCAACTGTTTCCTGTGGCAGAGAATTCCACAGATTCACCACTCTCTGTGTGAAGAAGTTTTTCCTCATCTCGGTCCTAAAAGGCTTCCCCTCTATCCTCAAACTGTGGCCCCTCATTCTGGACTTCCCCAACATCGGGAACAATCTTCCTGCATCTAGCCTGTCCAATCCCTTTAGGATCTTATACGTTTCAATCAGATCCCCCCTCAATCTTCTAATGTATCTACCTCTACCATCACCCCACAGGCTCCCACCACTCTTTCCCCTCTCACCTTAAGTGCAATTTTATCAAACCTTTTGATTCCAAATATATAACTAAATAAGGAATAATATATTCCTCCAAAGCTCAGCTTCAGCTGACGGGCTAAATCAGGTGAGAGGAGCCAGTGGCCCTCATACCCCGGTGAGATAGGGACATGCCTGTCCTGGCATACGA
Source organism: Mobula hypostoma (assembly GCF_963921235.1). Lineage (NCBI taxonomy): Eukaryota > Metazoa > Chordata > Chondrichthyes > Myliobatiformes > Myliobatidae > Mobula > Mobula hypostoma. The sequence goes on from NC_086107.1 coordinate 6,393,795, forward strand.
CGTCAGCTCTGGCAGACTGGGGAGATGAGATCTACAGTGAGATCCAACGGCCAGAAATGTGGTTCGGCAATGCTTCATGGAGAGCGAAGGGCAGGACAAGGCACAGAAGAAGTCAAGAGCGCCAAGGAAGACCCCAGTTTGTGATGACTACTTGTACCACTGAACCCGAACTTTTGAGATCGCGAAAGTGGAACTGCCCCAGTGCAACAACTTTTCCACCTTAAATACTCTCACACAGGTTTCTTCGTGCAATTCACATCATCCAAAGAAGAACTGCATAAATCTAGAGTAACACACAAACTGCTGGAGGAACTCAACTGGTCAGGCAGCATCTATGGAAAGGAATAAAGAATCGAAGTTTCAGGCCAAGACTTTTTATCAAGATTGGAAAGGAAGGGGTATTTCTTACTTCATCGCCTCTCCCCCACCCACCAGGCTTCACCTATCACCTTCCAGCTTATCCTAATCCCCCATTCATCTTCATAGTCATACTTCATTGTTCCCCAGGGAAATTGGTTTCCGTTACAGTTGCACCATAAATAAATAAATAGTAATAAAACCATAAATAATTAAATAGTAATATGTAAATTATGCCAGGAAATAAGTCCAGGACCAGCCTATTGGCTCAGGGTGTCTGACCCTCCAAGGGAGGGGTTGTAAAGTTTGATGGCCACAGGCAAGAATGACTTCCTATGATGCTCAGTGTTGCATCTCGGTGGAATGAGTCTCTGGCTGAATGTACTCCTGTTCCCAACTAGTACATTATGTAGTAGATGGGAGACATTGTCCAAGATGGCATGCAACTTGGACAGCATCTTCTTTTCAGACACCACCGTCAGAGAGTCCAGTTCCATCCCCACAACATCACTGGCCTTTCTTTCACCTTTCTTTCCCATTCTGAAGAAGGGTCTTGACCTCCAAAACGCTGACTGTTTCCTCATTTCCATAGATACAGCCTGATCTGCTGAGTTCCTCCAACATTTTTTGTGTGATTCTCCAGTTGTGACAACTGCTCGTACCCCTGGACCCGGATTTCCGAGGCCAAGAGAGTGGAACTGTCCCTGTGCAATGGACCTTACGCTTTAAAACTCTCCTGCGCAGGTTTCTTTCTGCACTGCACTCCATCTAGATCCTGGAAGCTGCACAAATCTAACTGTCATCATTAGATACAGCGGACATCCAATCAATACAGCATTTAATGAAGCGGTGACATTTATTGCACAGTGAGTTCTGTTGTAGAACAGAACAGAACAGCTCAGGAACAGGCCTGTTGGCCCATGATGTTGTGCCAGTCCAAATAAATGAATAATCAAATGGCCAACCTAACTAATCCCCTCTGGCTACACAATGTCCATATCCTTTCACCTTCCTCACATTCATCTGCCTATATAAATGTCTCTTAAAACTTCCTAATGTATCTGCCTCTACTACCACCCCAGGCACCCATCACTGTCACCCCCTCTCACCTTAAATGCATGCTCACTGTATTAGATATTTAAACCCTGGGAAAAAGATACTGTCTGTCTTTTCTGTCTATGTCTCTCATCATCTTATAAACCTCTATCAGATCTCCCGTCAGCCTCTACCACTCCAGAAAAAACATCCCACGTTTGTCCAACATTTTGTTGTAGCACATGCCCTCTGATCCAAGCAACATCCTGGTAAAACCCTCTCCAGAGCCTCGACATCCTTATGCACAATGAACAATTAGCTGCTAAAACTGCACCAAAAATCTCAAGTAGTGTTTATCTCCAAATCATTCACCTTTAGCTTTATACCATTATCACTTCTACTGGAGCCAAGACCACCCACCAGCAGATGAAACTACAAAAAGCAAAACATGCTTTCAGCTTAACTGTGCATAAAGTCACACAACTACTCGTACCACAGGTATACTATGGAGAGCACTCTAACTGGCTGCATCACGGTCTGGTCTGGGGGAGAGGGGTGGTGGGGTGGGGGCTACTGCACAGGATCACAGTAAGTTGCAGAGACTTGAAAGCATAGTCAGCTTCATCACAGACACTGGCCTCCACAGTAGACAGGACATCTTCAAGGAGGGGAGGAAGGGGAGGGGAACGTCGACTCAGACCATGAGAGGCCTGCGTCAGGCACTTTCAAGCCTTACAAGGCGCAGATTGGAAGTCTGTGTGGGGCGCCACTCCTCGCACAGACTAGAGCAATGTGTGGTTAAGTGCCTTGCTCAAGGGCACAAACACACTGCCACAGCTGAGGCTCGAACTAGCGACCTTCAGATCACTAGACGAACGCCTTAACCACTTGGCCACGAGCAACACCTCAAAAAGGCGGCATCCATCATTAAAGACTCCCATCATCCAGGTCATGTCTTGTTCTCACTGCTATCATCAGGAAGGAGGTACAGAAGCCTGAAGACACACACTCAGTGATTCAGGAACAGCTCTTCCCCCATCATCAAATTTTTCAATAGACATTGAACCCATGAACACTACCTCACTACTTTTTTATTTCTATTTTTGCACTATTTATTTAACTAACATTTATATATACTTCGCAAACACGAGGAAATCTGCAGATGCTGGAATTTCAAGCAACACACATCAAAGTTGCTGGTGAACGCAGCAGGCCAGGCAGCATCTCTAGGAAGAGGTACAGTCGACGTCTCGGCCTGAAACGTCGACTGTACCTCTTCCTAGAGAGGCTGCCTGGCCTGATGCGTTCACCAGCAACTTTGATATGTGTTGATTTATATATACTTACCGTAATTCACTTTTTTTCTATGATTACATATTGCAAAGACTGCTGCCACAAGTACAACAATTTTCACAACATACGATATTAAACCTGAATCCGATTCTGACCCTGGATCCGGACTTCAGGGGTCGAGAGAGTGGAACTGCCCCCAGAGCAACGTTAAAAACTCTCCGCAGAGGTCTCCTGTCGCTGTACTGACGGACCACCAAGAACCACACAAAATCAAATTACTGCGGACGCAGACCTCAGGCGGAGGGATGGTGCACGTGCTCCAGCTTACATCAACAGCTCTGAGGCAGACAGGATTGAGGGTTCAAGTTTATTGTTTATTCCTGTGGGGCCAAGGTGCAAAACACAGAACATATGGTCAAATAATACTAGCACGAATCCCTGGGTGACATGGCCTGAAGATTGACAGGCTGACATAAAGTGTGAAGTGCATGTTTACGTTAGACAGTATAATGTTACTGACACTATTATAATAAAACAAGCAGTCGCGGACATCACCAAGAGCCATTCATGGTCCAACGTGAACACCATGGCCAAGAGAGCTCACCAGACAGTTCCTCAGAAGACCTAAAAGAAACTCAACACATCCCCATCTGCCCTCACCAAATTTTACCAATGCACCACAGAAAGGATGTATCACGTCTTCAAAGGCCCAAGGCCGAATTAAGAATTGAGAATACACGTGGACTAAGATGTTAACTGTCCTGTGCTATCATCAGTTGATCTGCCACCTGTCTTCAGGAGTTTCGGCCCGCTTATGATCAAGACTCCCTCGAGGTGGTGGGCCAGCAGTGCTAAAGCACCACCTCCCACTGGTGAGCTTAAAAACTTGGCATCTGCCTCTATCAGTCACTTCCATCCAACAGATAGTCTACTCTTCAGGTGTCTATGTAACTACTGAAGGGTTTGCAAAAGATGTATACACTGTCCGACTATCTGCCCCTCTGGACATACTTGGTCGACACCCGTGCTGATCCTTTCCTCTGCTGTCTCAGCTACAGCCCTGCTGGTTGACTTGATCTCTCTTCTAGTGAAATCACAGAGAGATGTGAACTCAAATCAGCACATCACGGAAATCAGCCTCCCCTCTAGAGACTGACTCTGTCTACAATTCTCACTGCCTCAGCAAAGCAGCCAGCATAATCAAAGACCCCACCCACCCCGGACATTTCCTCTTCTTCCCTCTCTGATTGGGCAGAAGATACAAAAGCCCAAATGCACATACCACCAGGCTCAAGGAATAGCTTCTACCCCCATTGTTCTAACACTACTGAATGGACCTCCTGGACAGGTAGATAACCTCACAATCTGCTGGCACGGCTGTAGTTGTAACACTTTGTTCTGCGTTCTGCTATTGTTTTCCCTTGTACTTCCTCAACATGCTGAACAGAAATGAGGAGGAACTTCTTTAGTCAGAGAGTAGTGAATCTGTGCAATTTCATGGCCACATATAGCTGTAGAGGCCAAGTCATTGGATATAGTTAAAACAGAGGTTGATAAATTCTTGATTAGTAAGTGTGTTGGTTCCTTAAAGTTGTTAGAGTGGGGTTGTAATAGGGATAAGCTCCCCTGTCTATTAAATGCTCCCAATGGCGTGCATCTCAAATAGCCTCTGAGAACCAGGTCTAGCTCTTGGCCTTCACGTGTGACTTAGCTACCAAGTCCAGCAGAATCAAGTGCAAAGGCAAGTCACTGGCTCCTTAAAACCAGTTGCTTTGGCAGGTAGGGCTCTTCAGCTGTGGTTGGCAGCTCATCTAGAAGGAAAACTCTGATCTCAAACCTCCGCTGTCTTGCGGCCTTACTCACTCGTGGGGAAGTCTTTAGGAGTAAACCCCAGGAAAAACATCCGGAGCTGGGGTCTGTAAGGTAGTTTTACACTGGGTTCAATGCTGACTGGCAACTCCTGCGATGCTGCTAGTGCCAAACTGTATCAGTCTCTGCCGTTCCTTTGGGTTCATCAGTTGCATGGAGAGGGGGAGCCTGCCACATGGGCAACAGCTCGCTCTCCATATTGTACTGCCCTGGCTTGCATATCTGGACAGCTGGGATGCAAATCCATGGTCGACCCTGACCAATGAAGGTCTCAAAGAGTAAGAGTGTCAAAGGTTACGTGGAGAAGGCAAGAGAATGGGGTTGAGAAGGATAATAAATCAGCCATGATGGAATGGCAGAGCAGATACGATGGACCAAATGTCATGTTTCTGCCCTTTTGTCTTATAGGCTTACGATGAAATGATCTGCATGGACGACGTGCAAAACAAATCTTTCACTATACCTCAGTACGTATGACAAGAATAGATCAATTTAATAATTTCAGAATGAGAATCAGGTTTATTATCACCGAATTCAAAAGCATTCAATACAATTTTTCTTCAGGTTACCATGGTGACCATGAGTTGGTGCTAAAAATCAAACTAAAAGGCAACCTTGCCGAGCCCAAAGGATTGGTTTGTGCTTGAGCAAATATCCAACAGTGCAGGTGACACCATTATGGGAAAGATGTTGTTAAAGCAGAGAGAGTGCGGGAAAAAAAGCTTTACTTTTTTTTTTATTTGGAGATGTGGCACTGCAGTAGGCCCTTCCAGCCCAATTTATTTATTTATCGATACACAGCGCGGAATGGGCCCTTTGTGTCGCGTCACCCAGCAGTCCCCCCACTTAATACTAGCCGAATCACAGGACAATTTACCTCATCAATTAACCAATTACACCCATGTGACCAATTAACCTGCTAACCCGTATGTCTTTGAACTGTGGGTGGAGACCGTAGCACCCAGAGGAAACCTACAGGGACACAGGGAAAAATTACAAAGTCCTTTCAGACAGCAGCAGGAATTGAACCCACGTCACTGATGCTGTTGATATCATTAAGCTAACTGCTATGCTACAAAGCCAGAAAACTGTCTGGACTCAAGGGCCTGGGTTATAAGGAGAGTGAGTCACCGGTGCTGTGAGGTAGTGACTCTTTCAATCGCACTGCTATGCAGGTTTTAGAACAGAGCACAGGAAGAGGCATTTCAGCCCTCACTGAAAGTGGCTAACAGGTTGATAGTGTGGTTGAAAAGCCACATGGTGTGTTTGCCTTTGTTAGTCGAGGCACTGAGTTCAAAAGTCAGGAAGTTATGCTGCAAATTTTTGAAACTCTAGTTAGGCCACATCTGGAGCAGTCCTGGCTGCCCCCGTTATTAGAAGGATGTCAAGGCTTTGGAGAAGGTACAGAAGAGGTTTACCAGGATGATGCCTGGATTAGAGTGCATGTGTTATAACGAGGGGGTAGACAAACTTGGGTTGTTTTCTCTGGAGCGGTGTAGACTGAGGGGGAATCTGATACAAGAGTATGAGAGGCACAGAAAGAGTTGACAGACGGTATCTTTTTCCCAAGGTTGAAACGTCTAATACCGGTGGATGTGCATTTAACGTGAAAGAGGATAACTTAAAGAAAATATGAGAGCAAATTTTCTTTTTTTTTACACAAAGTGGTGGGTGCCTGGGGTGGTGGAAGAAGCAGAAATATTAAAGCCTTTTAGGGGACATATAGATAGACACATGACTGTATGGAAAATGGAAGGATGTAGACATTGTGTAGGCAGAAGTGATTAGTTTTGTTGGCCATTTGATTACTAATTTATTTGGTTCAGCACAACATTGTGGGTCGAAGGGGCTGTTCCTGTGCTGTACTATTCTGTGTTCTATGCTCTATGATGTCTGAACACAATGGCAAATTCAACTAAATCTTCTCTGCCCACATCCCTCCATTCCCTGCAAATTCATGTGTCACCCTAACGGGCTCTTAACTAAAATCAGGTCGTCTCTGCCTCCACCACCACCCCTGGCAACCCATTTCAGGCACCCAGGAATCTCTGTGTAAAAGGGATTGAGCCCCTGCACATTTCCTTTAAACCCTCCCCCTCTCACTTTGCATGCAAGCCTTCTCGGAATTGGTTATGGATGGTAACCAAGTTACCATTATCCACTGATTCTGGGGTTCCAGCCGGAGAGCAACAGCCTCGAGACACCCTTCTTGTCGATCACCGCCAGAACCTTTGAGATTAGCTTCACTTATCATGTGTACATCACAACATACCAGTGAAATGTGTCGTTTATGCCAACAGCCAACTCAGTCTGAGGATGTGCTGGGGGCAGCCCACAAGTTTAGATAGGCACATGAATGTGAGGAAAGGGAAGGATATGGACACGGCGTAGGCAATGTTACCCCATTCTCTGGAGCCAAAACAGCACGCCCAGAACTCACTGACCCTAAACCGTACATCTTTGAAACGTGGGAGAAAACCCACAGGAAAAATGTACAAACTCTTACATACAGCTGCAGGAATTGAATCTGGGTCGCTGGTGTCATTATAGTGTTAGGCTAACTGCTACACTACGGTGCAAATCTGTACAGAATAAGTATAGAGTGTGTTTGGCCATTTGTGTCTCCATTTCTGACTCTGTGTGTGTGTGTGTGTGTGTGTGTACACGCATGCACACACGCGTCTGTGTCTGTGTTCATGTCTGTCCATCTGCAGTCAGACATTGAAAAAACACTGTTATTGTGCTAAGTGTGTATGGCTGACTGAGATTGTTCCCACAAGGAAAATAACTCTAAAAATGGATTGTGGATTTATGAACGTGTGCTTTAGTAACTCCAGGCCCATAGTAATGGTTGTGATACAGCACAACAGGCAACCCTTTATCAGATAACAAATTGTGGTCCATTTCTCCTGTAGGTTTCACTGATTTTGAAAACCTTTTTATTTGCACGTTGCAGCCTTTCTCTGCAGAGTAGTTTGATACCATTCATCCCTCAGTGCAGGCTCAGAACTGAAGTATCTTAAACCAATCCCACTTTCCTGTCCTCTCCTCATGCTCCCTGCACAATGCTCTGTTTCCAGTATTAACCTGTTCTTCCCTCTGTGAAGTGACGGACAACACTGTCGCTAATAGGTCATCAACCCTACAGGGACCACTTTCCTAGTCTACCCAACTCCACAAGGATATCGACTAAACACAAGAGACTCTGCAGATGCAGCAAACACAAATAACACACACAAAATGCTGGAGGAACTCAGCGGGTCACTCAGGCAGCATCTACGAAGAGGAATCAAACGCTCGATGTTTTGGCCCAGGACCCTTCATTAAGATTGGAAAGGAAGGGGGCAGAATTGGGAATAAGAAGGTGGGTGGAAGGGAAGAACTACAAACTGGAAGATGGCGGGTGAGACCAGACCACCACCAATCACCTGCCCTCTTGTATGCCTTCTCCTGACCTGCTGAGTTCCTCCAGCATCTTGTGTGTGTTGCTTTGGATTTCCAGCATCTGCATAGTCTCTTGTGGTTGTGATTTACTTTTCACACAAATGTTGGGCATTCCAAAACTAGGAAAGATTGTTCAACTAAACTTCAAGCTGCTGGATGAACTCAGCATCTGCAGAGGGATATGGACATCGTAAAGGCAAAACTCCACTAAATAACAGATTCAAGAGTCACACAGCATAGAAATAGGCCCTTCGGCCCATATGACCCATACTAGCCACCATGTAACCATTTCTATAAATCCCATGTTTAGTACTTTCTCCATTGCCTTCCACCTCTGAACATTTCAAGTGTTTGTTTCAATACTTCTGAAACATTGTGAGAGCCTCGGCCCCTTCACTGTGTTCAAGACGCAGCAATTACGCTTTAAGATTCAAAGTCTTTGTTTCGTGGATATCCGTGGGAAGATGAATCTCAGAGTTGTATACTGCACTCATATTTTGATAATAAATGTACTTTGTTGTCCCATGATTAGTCTAGGATTAAATTGCTGGGCACCATGCTGTATCTCAATAAATAAATAAAATAAACAAACAATATGCTAGAGAAACTTTTCAATGTATCCTGGTACCTATGACAATAATAAAACAATTCCAATTAAACCCTGAGAAATCCTACAACACTCTGGGAGCATCTTCACCAAGAGGATTCAGAAAGATGTTGAGAGGATTATTGAAATTTAAGAGACTACCAGACAGATATATGGAGGAATTTAAGGTGGGGGGGTTATATGGGAGGCAGGGTTTGAGGGTCGGCACAACAATGTGGGCCGAAGGGCCTGTACTGTGCTGTACTATTCTATGTTCTATGAATGTATCCCCTGTACAATAAAATGGGTTCCTGACCTTACAATCTACCTCATTGTGATCCTGCACCTTAATGTCTGTCTCTCTTTCTCTGTACCTGTTACACTTCATTCTGCACTGTTATTGTTTTACCTTGTTCTGCCTCAATGTACCGTGTAATGATCTAATCTGTAATAACAAGCTTTTCACTGCATATCTAACAAAAATAAACCAATTCCAATTTACCATCCCATAAAGGTTTGGCAGCATTATTGTGTTCAGGACTGAACCCATGACCTGACTCAGGCTGAAATATAATTAGCTAGATATACATTTAAAAAAATCCACACTACAATCGTAACAGAGATTCTTTGCCTCTGCCCAGTAACAGCGCTGACGTCCAACCACACAGCAGTTTCATTCCAGCATGTAATTTCCAATCTCCTGGAGCTGTTTCTATGGATCACAATTGTTCATCAGTGATAACAAACCCTACACTGTTTGCCTGAGCTCATGCCAAAATGGTTGAGAGAATCTCTGCATTCAAATTCGATCTCCGACCAGCAAGCGGCAGATAAACAGATCCTGGCTGCATCTGGAAGATTACGCCAGGGTAACGTTTGGCGAGATCAAGAAAACAGCCACAGCCTGTGATAATTATCTGTCTTCTCACACTTAAAAACAAGCACAGACTGTTTCACAGTGAACACGGTCCCTTGAACTCTTGTGGTCCAAGATTCCCCACTTCCCACCTTCACATTGTCCTGCACAAGTCCATGTCTGCACAGGTGCAATGAGAAACTTACTTGTAGCAGCATCACAGGAACAGAGCCTCAGATACAAAGCATTCCCAAAAAGAACACCAAACATAAATTATAGGCATTTTTACAATAAAGAACACAAAAAAATCTATTTTGGTATACAGTGGTCATAGTTTCACCAAACTAGTGATTAGGGTTGTGCGGTCAGTTCATGAACCGAATGGTTGAAGGGAAATAGCTGTTATTGAACTTGCTGGTGTGGGACTCCAGGCTTCTGTTACCAATCTATCTGTAACTGGGGCAGCCCAGCCTTCCCCAGCATCCAACAGTCACAATGGCTGGCGACCTGGGCTGAAGGGACAGTGTGGCTCTATCTAGCAATCAGAATCAGATTCGGAATCAGGGTTAATATCACTGGCATGTTGTGGAATACGTTGTTTTACAACAGCAGTACATTGCATATATATATGTATTAAATTAAATAAGTAATGCAAAAACTGGTTCATTGTCCATTTCAAGATCTGGCAGCAGAGGAGAAGAGGTGAGTGTGTACCTTTACGCTCCTGTACCTCCTCCCTGATGATAGCAATGAGAAGACAGCATGTCCCGGGGTCCGCAATGATGGATGCCACCTTTCTGAAGCATTGCCTTTTGAAGATGTCCTCAGTGCCGGGGAGATTAGTGCCCATGATGAAGCTGGCTGAGTTTGCAACTTTCTGTACCTATTTCCGATCGTGTGCACTGACCCCTCCATACTATGTAGTGATGCAACCAGTTAGAATGCTCTCCACGGTATGTGAATTTTTGGATTATTAGTTCATGGGATATGGATATCACTGGCAGTGCCAGTACTTACTGCCTGTCCCTGTTCATTTGTTCATTATGTGTTGTGTCGTATGACGTTGGTGATCATGATTGCTCTTGGCAAATTTTTCTACCGGAGTGATTTGTCATTGCCTTCTTCTGGGTAGCATCTTTAGAAGACGGGTGACCCCAGCCATTATCAATTCTCTTCAGAGATTGTTTGCCTGGCGTCTTAGTGGCCACTTAACCAGGATTTGTGATATACACCAGCTGCTCACACGACCATCTACCACCTGCTCCCATGGCTTCACATGTCCCTGAAATGTCGACTGTTTATTCCTCTCCATAGATGCTGCCTGACCTGCAGAGTTCCTCCGGCATTTTGTGTGTGTGTTGCTCTGGATTTCAGGCATCTGCACAGTCTTTTGTGTATGTGATTTGTTTTTCCCACAACTGTTGGGCATTCCAAAACTAGGAAGGGTTGGTCAGCTAAAAGTCAAGCTGCTGGAGGAACTCAGCATCCGAGGAGAGAACTGAACATTGACCCTTCATCTGGACTGCAGATATGATAAGTATGGAGGTCTGAGGAGTTAAGCCCAGGGGGAGGGGCAGGGGCAGGAACAGGCAGAAAGTGTGGGCCTTCCAGTCTTCTTCCTGAATCATGGGGAGGGGATCTCTACTACCCCCCCCCCAACTTATACTGCCTGACCAGCTGAGTTCAAAGGTTAAAGGGATGAGCTTTATTTGTCATATGTACATCAAAACTGGGTGGCGGGAAGGAGATACGTCTCTCCCAGTGTTCCCTTTTTGCCCAGTGACAACAACATGTGTGCTCTGAATAATTTCTTCAAAAATTAAAACAGTATAAATAAACCAAATCAGACAAATCATCGCAAACTTCACGTTGTCAATACTGTCCGCAACAGAAACCGGAAAAGGAAATGTGATTGTGTACCATCGTGAAATATACTTAACATGGTAGAGGGTGACAACCTTTTCTGTGTAGTTTAAATTCCTTTGTACACTAGTAGCAAAAGATGTGTGCACGCACTCATCTTAGAGGGAATATGAACCAATTTCCCCTGGGATCAATAAAGTATGACTATGACTATGTCTATGACATTGGTCTCTACCAAAGGAGGAGTAAGGCGCTCCTTCCCTCCGCTAGTCTGCAGGTCACCCTTGGGGAAGGTGTAGTACTTGCTTACCCCTCCTGATCAGAGTGACGTGACGCCATGGGAGCAGGCGGTGGATGGTCGTACAAGCAGCTGGTGCATATCACAAGTCCTGGTTATGCGACCACTGACACCAGGCAGACAATCTCTGAAGAGTATTGATAATGGCCGGGGTCACCTGTCTTGTAAGGACATTGCCCAGAAGAAGGCAATGGCAAACCACTTCTGTCGAAAAACTTGCCAAGAACAATCATGGGCATGGAAAGACCACAATCGCCCACGTCATACAACACGGCACGTAAAGAACAAACATCAAAACATTGAAATGCATCTTTTTGTGTCAACAACCAACACAGTCCAAGGATTGTGCTGGGGGCAGCTCGCAAATTCACTACATGGCAGGCGCCAACACTGCATGCCCACAATTCACTCACTATGTGATTGACTCGTATGTCTTTGGAACGTGGGTGGAAATCAGAGCACCCAGAGGTCCAGAGGAGAACGTACAAACTCCTTACAGACAGCAGTGGGAATTGACCCCATCACCATCAATGGCACTGTAAGGCATTACGCTAACCGCTACACTACTACGTCACCCAGCTGCTTGTCTTTTTTGCTGGAGGAACTCAGGAGGTGAAGCAGCATCTGTGGAGGGGAGGGGAATGTGGGCATTTTGGGTTGAAATCCATTAGAGTGGAGAGGGGAGATAGGCAAGGGGGGAGGGGGAAGAGAGGTAGAGTGAGGAAAGGCAAGGGATGAGGGAGGATGGGTTGGACTTTTACTTGGTAAGAGGTTATAAAACCAAGTTGAAAATGGGTGGGGGTTAAGTTTTATTGGCAAGCCATGACATAACCAGACGGCAGAATGGATTTGAGGCTCTAATTCTCCTCATCATGTTTACCAAGCATCTTGCGTTGTGAATGGAAATTGACTTGTAATCGTCACATTTAAGCAAAAAGCTTGTCTTAGTGTACATCTATATCAATTCATTACCAACAGTGCATTAAGGTTGTCATTGTGCGAGTCGATTCACGGTGATTTGAGGACATGGAAAGGACCTTCTCTGCTACACACACACACACACACGGACACGCACTACTCCGTCTCAAGCCATTGCAACAAATAGGTAAATCTTTAAGCAAAGCGAATAATCGGATTGAGGATTTGCAACGTTTTCTGGGAGAAGGAGCAGTCCCTCTCTGCATCCCGCCACCCTTCCTCTCTCTCTCACAGACACAGACACACACACACACACACACACACCGGCGATGTTCCAGCAATCGATGAAGAAGTGAAGCAAGGTTGATAAGGGAGGGACGTATCCTTGAGAATGTGTCCAGTGATCGCACAGAGGCTGAGGTCAAATTGAGATCAGATACCACGCGGACTGCACTACCTAATCATGCATTTATCGTCAGCCTGATTTAGTCAACCACTCCCCACACTCCAGCACGACCCCCAAGTTTGTCCTCTCCCCTTACCGTTCCATGAAGAGACGGGTTGGAGCAGCAGAAGCGCGCAGAGCCAGAGGCACCTGGCCGCGGTCACCTGCAGCCCGCTCCCGGCGCTGGGAACACAGTCTCCGGCGCGGCTCGGCGACATCGCGGGCGGCAGCGAGCCCAGAGCGAGGGGAGCCCATGCAAGTGGCGGCATCCAGAGCGCGGTCCGAGCCGACAGCCTGTCTCATCCCTCCCGGCTACTCCAGGAGAGGGGTGCGTGCGGCTGGGGCTTTGTACTCCGGGAGAGAAAAACCGGGCGTCTTCGGAGATGTTGGAGGCGCCGCTCCGTGGCTGGACATTGTCAAGGAGACGAGAGGAAGGCAGCCCACGTACGTCGCTGCCTCTCTGTCTCTCCCCCTCGTTCCCCCCTCTTCTGGAGAGAGGGAGAGGGAGTCAGAGGAGAGGGGTGGTGGGAGTAGAGAAAAGCAATCACGTCTCTTGCAAGTCCAGCCTTTGCAGTTGGAGGGGGTGGTTCGCATCTCCGCTGTAGCAAACACGACCTCTGGTGGAACCAGTCCTCGCTGTGCCAATCCTGGGAGATTTACAACCACGAGCAATTCATTCACACTGGCGACAGTCGCATCAATGACCTGTCTGAGTTTTCTACCCATCTTTCCAAACACAGATAGCCAGTTTGGCATCATCTTGTTCTGGAATACTTGATGCACTCGGCGGCCACGCTATTAGGTACACCCGTACACCGGCTCGGTATCGCAAATATCACATCAGCCACTCACGTGGCAGCAACTCTTTGCTTAAAAGCATGCAAACATGGTCGAGAGGTCCAGTAATACCTCATGCTCTGTACTCAAATCAATTCCCAGATTGTTGGGAGATGATAAAAGGAAAGTTGTTTCCTGTAAAAGAGCCATAAAGGAGTGGCCTTAAAGTCTCTCGATAAAGTTCAAGCTCAGGCATTGAGATTATGCTGTGATGCTGTTAAATCACCCTCAATTTCAGCATTACTGGTAGGAGTGGGTGAAGTACCTTTACAGCTAAGCAGATTCCACTTAGCGGCGGTTTATCGGGTTAACATAAGAGGACATAAAGTTAGTCATCCAATTTTGGGAACATAGAGTGCTGAGAACACTGTATTTGTAAGATCTCCAGTTTTGGGTGGATGGGCACAAAATCTGGGGTTGTCTAATATGAAATATTAATATTATTTCTGTCACATCTCCCTGATTTTCCCCTTTGCCTGTAGTTGATTTAAGCCTTCAAGAAAAGATCAAAATGAAGGCTGACTGTATTTCAGAGACACGGGAAGTTCAGCAGTATATGCAGGGCAGAGATAATGGATTCTTACATACCTACAAAAATGGTTCAAAAGATCCAGGGACAGGTCGTTCAGGCGTTTCTGTTTCTGTTCCAAAGTTTCAGGTGACTGGGAAGAAAAGATTATCAAAGTATCAGTATTCACATCTGAGATGGTTGCTATCACTTTAGCCTTGCAACGGGTCAGAGAAGTGCAAGTCCATAAGATATAGGAGCAGAATTAGGCCATTTGGCCCATCGAGTCTGTTCTGCTATTTCATCATGGCTGATTCAATTTTCCTCTTAGCCCAATCTCCTGCCTTCTCCCCATATCCCTTCCTGCCCTGACCAATCAAGAATCTGTCAACCTCTGCACTAACTATACATAAAGACTTGGCCTTGACATCAGCCTGTGCCAAAGAATTCCACAGACTCATCACTCTCTGGCTAAAGAAACTCCTCCTCATCTCTAATCTAAAAGGACACCCCTCTATTCTGAGGCTGTGTCCTCTGGTCTTAGACTCTCCCACCATAGGAAATGTCCTCTCCACATCCACTCTATCAAGGCCTTTCACTATTTGATAGGTTTTACTGAGGTCACCCTTCATTCTTCTGAATTCTAGTGAATACAGACCCAGACCCATCAAACACTATTTTATGACAAGCCATTCAATTTTGGAATCATTTTTGTCAACCTCCTTTGAACCCTCTTTAGTTTCAACACATCCTTTCTAAGATAAGGGACCCAAACCTGCTCACAATACTCTAAGTGAGGCTTCAGCAGTGTTTAATAAAGTTTCAGCATTGCATCCTTGCTTTTATATTCTAGTCCTCTTGAAATGAATGTTTACATTGCATTTGCCTTCCTCACCATAGGCTCAACCTGCAAATTAACCTTTAGGAAATCCTGCACAAGGACTCCCAAGTCCCTTTGCAATTCAGTTTTTTTTAAAAAAAATTTTCTCTTTTTAGAAAATAATCAGCCCTTTCTTTTCTTCTACCAAAGTGCATGAACATACACTTCCTGACACAGCGGTCCATCTGCCATTTCTTTCCCCATTCTCCTCGTCTATCTAAATCCTTCTGTAGCTTCTCTACTTCCTCAAAATTACCTGCCCATCCACCTACCTTCATATCATCTGCAAACTTTGCAACAAAGCCATCAATTCCATGATCAAAATCATTGACATATAATGTAAAATGAATCGGTCCCAACATAGACCCCTGTAGAACACCACTAGTCACCAGTAGCCAGCCAGAAAAGGCTCCCTTTATTCCCACTCTTTGCCTCCTGGCAATAAGCCACTGCTTTATCTTTCCAGTAATACCATGGGCTCATAGCTTGTTAAGCTGCCTCATGTATAGTACCTTGTCAAAGGCCTTCTGAAAATCAAAGTACACAACATCAACCGATTTTCCTTTGTCTACCCTGCTTATTATTTCTTGAAAAAATTCAAACAGATTTGTCAAGCAAGATTTTCCCTTGAGGAAACCATGCTGACTATGGCCTATTTTATCATGTGCCTCCAAGTACCCTGAGACCTCATCCTTAATAATAGACTCAAACATCTTTCCAGCTACTGAGGTCAGACAAACTGGTCTATAGTTTCCTTTCTTCTGCCTCTTTCCTTCTTGAAGAGTGGAGTGGCATTTGTAATTTTCCAGTCTTCTGGAGCCATTCCAGAATCTAGTGATTCTTGAAAGATCCTTACTAATGCCTCCATGATCTCTTCAGCAACCACTTTCCGAATTCTGGGGTCCACACCATCTGATCCAGATGACTTATCTATCTTCAGACCATTCAGTTTCCCAAGAACCTTCTCTCTAGTTACGGTAACTTCACACACTTCATGCCCCCGACACCTGGAACTTCCACTATATTGCTAGTGTTTTCCACAGTGAAGACTGATGCAAAATACATATTCAGTTCATCCACCATTTCATTGACCTCGTTACTACCTCTCCAGCATCATTTTCCAGTGGTCTGGTATCTGCTCTCACCTCTTTTACACTTTATGTATCCAGAGAAACTTCTGGTACCTTCTTTAATATCATTGGATAGCTTACTTTTGTATTCCATCTTTACCTCCTTCATGACTTTTTAGTTGCCTTCTGTTGGTTTTTAAAAGCTTCCCAATCCTCTAACTTCCCACTATTTTTTGCTGTATTATGTGCTCTCTCTTTGCCTTTTCTGTTGGCTTTGACTTCTCTTGTTAGCTACGGCTGTGCCATCATAGAGCACCACAGGACAGAAGCAGGCCCTTCAGCCCATCTAGTCCATGTCGAAGTGTTATTCTGCCGAGTGCCTTTGACCAGCACCTGAACTACAACCCTCCATACCCCTCCCATTCATGTACTTATTGAAACATCCCTTAAATGTTGAAATCAATATCTGCATCCACCACTTCCACCGGCTGCTCACTCCACACCCTCCTCATAATTTCCCTATACCCCTCATAATTTTGTACACTTTTATTAAATCTCCACTTATTCTCCTATACCCCAGGGAATCGAGTTCAAGTTTTCTATCATCTGACTGTACATACAGTATCATCATCATCAGGTGCCATGCCCAGTTTGACCTTTGACTCTCATGGCCTACACACTCCTGTTTTGGGTCAATTGGATCAATTCATTGGTATTCATTTCTAATTCTCTGGCTGCTGTCTCCATCATCATTTGTCTTTGTCTTCCTCTTGCTTTCTTCCCTTCAATCTTTCCCATAATTACCATGCATTCTAACTCCTCTTTCCTAATCACATGTCCAATGAAGTTACGTTGCCTTTTCATAATCTCATACATTATTTCTCTTTTTGTGTTTGCTCCATTCAGGACATCCTCATTAGATATTCGTTTTGTCCATGATATCCTTTGCATTCTCCTCAGAAACTACATCTCTGCTGCTACAATTCGTTTCCTCATGTTACTAGATATTGTCCAACATTCTGAGCCATATAACATAACTGGATAAACGTAACATTTCAGTACTCTGAGGAGGGTTGTCATGCCTAGTTTAGTATTGGTCAGTATACTCTTCATTCTCGTAAAGGTGTCTTTTGCCATCCCTATTCTCCTTTTGATGTCCAAGTCGCACCTGTCATCTGATCTCACCCAGCTTCCTAAGTAGTAAAAGTTCTGTACTTGTTTTATGCCTTCCCCATTTATTCTCAGCCTGCAAATAGGATTCTCCTTCTTTTTGGATGTCACCATACATTCTGTCTTTTTGCAATTGATAGTTGACCCATTTTTGCACTTTCTTCAACAATTATATCAATTAAGTTTTGTAGCTCTTCCTCCGTACTTGCAATTAACACAGTGTCATCCGCATATCTGAAATTATTGATGTTTTCACCAACTTTGATTCCGAAGATGTCTCTTACTTTTTGCAATATTGTTTCACTGTACACATTAAATAAATCAGGGGAGAAAACACACTCTTGTCTAACACCTCTCTTGGTTTTCGTAAACTGACTCATTTCCCCATCTATTCTTACAGCGGCAGTTTGTTCCCAGTACAGATTTCTGATTAGGCGGAGGTCTTTCGAATCTATATCTAGAGTTTTCTGTAATATTTCAAATAACTTATTGTGCTTCACTTTATCAAATGTTCATCTGCCTATACTATAGCCGTTGTCATTTGAGGTCGTAGCTCATCCGCCTTCTCCATCATAAGTTCAGTTACTGAACCTGCCGGATCTGCCGTTGGCCTTCACTCGTATCCTGAGCAGGAACCCTTGCAGGTGCTACCGTTCCGGGTCAGAGCGGCCCTGGGAGCAATGAATGACTAAGGGGTAACTCCATTTTCCCCAAAGCTCTGAAAGTCCCCAATCAGAGCCTCATCATCGGTTGCAGTTTAGAGTCATACCCAGGACTGACGTACAGTACATAGAACCAAACAAACTAATTTTCCTTCGGACCACAGTTCACCCACAAAACACACATCACACACAGCACATAGACCAATATATTACCATAATAAGTTAATAAAATATAATTCAAAATGTATGTAGTGTGAAGCATGGGTAAACAGTAACCAGCTTCTTGTCCTAGTGATGAGACCTCAGTGCTGGCAGGGTATTCATTAGTCACACAGCCTGGGAGAACAAGCTGTTCCCCGGTCTGACAGACCTAGTTCTGATGCTCCTTCCTGACAGTGGTGGGTCAAAGAGATTGTGGGATGGGTGGTAGGGATCCTCAACAATGCTTTGTGCTCTTCATCTGTAATGCTCCTGGTAAATGTCACAAATAGTGGGGAGGGGAGACCCTGGTGATCCTCTCGGCATTTTTCTTCTGTTCTCTCTGGAGTCTTGCTGTCCGATGCCTTGCGGATTCCACACCACACAATAATGCAGCCAGACAGAATATTCTTGATGGTGCTCCTATAGAAAGTTGTTAAAATGGGGACAGGGAGCCTTGCACATTTCAATCTCCTCAGCAAGTGTAGATGATGCTGTGCCTTCTTGACTAATGAGGTGGTGTTGTAGGACCAGGGTAGATCGTGCATTCTGTGCACACCAAAGAACTCTGTACTCTTGACTCTCTCCATGGCGGTCATTAATGTGCAATGGAGAGTGGTTGACGTGTGCCTTCCTGAGCCCACAGTCATCTCTTTTGTCTTGTCCATGTTGAGACTCAGGTTGTTGTTCTCACACCATTTGACAAGCCTCTCTACCTCCTCTCTGTATGACAACTCATCACTGTTGCTGATGAGGTCGTATCATCAGTGAACTTGACAACACAGATTGAGCTGAATCTGGCTGTGCCGTCCAGAGACAGCCGCGTGAGCAGCAGCTGACAGAGCGCACAATCCTTGAGGGGGCAGCAGTGCTCTGCTCGAGATGTTACTGCCAACTCAGATTGACCGGGGTGTTTCTGTCAAGGAGTCCAAGATACAGACAGGGAAGGGCGGTGAGTCCCACCGGGGACTGTTTACTCACCAGCATCTGAGGGGTGATCATGCTAACCAACTTCCTGGTGTATGAGGCATCGTTTGAACACCCACCTTGAGGTAAGTCCTAACCTATTCCACTTTTCCCTTTAACTCAGTTCCTCAACGCCTGGCAACATCCTTGTAGATTTTCTCTGACCTCTTTCAATCTTATTGATAACTTTCCAGTAGGTAGGTGACCAGACCTGCACATAATTCTCGAAATTTGGCCTCACCAATGTGTTATACAACTACAACACAATATCCCACCTCCCGTACTCTGTACTCTGACAGAAAACCAATGTGCCAAACACTCCCTTTTCAACCTTATCTGCCTGTGACATTATTTTCAAGGAATTGTGGGGCTGTAATCCCAGATCCTTCTGTTCTACTGGGTTATCCTTGATCATAAATCACTGAGTGTTTGCATACTGTGAATTAGAATCCAATTGGAATATTGGTCGTAATTGCAACTGCTCTGGAATGTCGTGTACAGAGCTGGTTTCTATCCAAGGAAGGAAGCATTGCAAAAATTCTCGAGATTGATAATAAATGGCTTATTATTGTCATGTACGGCACACAGTAGTGTAGCAATTAATACAATGCTTACAGCACTAATGGCTACTGACTGGAGCTCAGTTGCTGCAGCTGTCTCTAAGGAGTTTGTTCTTTGAGGCCGCTGGGTTCCCAGTGGCGCTCTGCTTTCCTCCCACATTCCAAAGGCGTATGGGTTAGGGTTAAGGCATGCTGTGTTAGCGCCAGAAGAGTGGCGACGTTTGCAGGCTGCACCAGTGTATCCTTGACACGTGATATATTTCACTGAATGGTCCGATGTATATGAGTCCACAAGACATAGGAGCAGAATTAGGCCATTCAGCCCATCGAGTCTACTCTGCCATTGTATCATGGCTTATGCTGCTTGACTTGCTGCTTTCCGCCAGCATTTTGTGTGTGTTGCTCCAGGTTTCCTGCATCTGTTTAGGATAGGTTCTTGATTAATGAGGGCATCAAAGTACAATAGTATGTAGTATAACAGTCTTTGTATATTACTATTGCATATTATTGCACATTGGTACACTATTTTTGTATATATTATTATTCCGTATTTATTATTAGTTAAGCACACTGCTAAGTGTGTTTTTAAATGTTGCTCCTGTAAAGAAAGAATTTTCCACTCAGGATTAATAAAGTATTATTATTATTATTATATTCCCTCTCAATCCCATTCTCCTGCCTTCTTCCTCCTTCTCCCCGTAAACTTTGGCGCCCTGATCAATCAAGAACCTATCAACCTCCTAAATACAAGAGATTCTGCAGATGCTGGAGATCCAGAGCAACACACACAAAATGTTGGTGGCAATCAGCAGGTTAGGCAGCATCTACGGAGAGGAATAAACCATTTCAAGCTGAGACTCTTCATCAGGATCAACCTCCAACTTAAATATACCCCAATGTGACAAATATTTACACAGAACAGAGAACAGTACAGCACAGGGACAGGCCCTCCATCCCACAATTTGTGTTGAATCAATTAAATTAGTAATTAAATGGACAACTATACTAATGTTCATATCCTTCCATTTTCCTCACATTCATGTGCCTATATAAACCTCTTTTCAAAGTCTCTAATGTTTCTGCCTCTACCACCACCTGGGATAGTGCATTCCAGTCACCCACCACTCTGTGGGGGAAAAACCTGCTCCTTACATCTTCTCTAAAATTACCCCCCCCCCCACACCCACCTTAAATACACGCCCTCTGGTACGAGACATTTCAGCCCCGAGGTAAAGTTACCCTCTGTCTACTCTACCTATGCCTTCCGTAATCTTATGAACTTCATCAGAACTCTCCTCAGCCTCCGCCGCTCCAGAGAAAACAACCCGAGTCTCCTAGTCATAGTCATACTTAATTGATCTCAGGGGAAATTGGTTTTCGTTACAGTTGCACCACAAATAATTAAATGGTAATAAAAACCATAAATAGTTAAATGGTAATATGTAAATTATGCCAGGAAATAAGTCCAGGACCAGCCTATTGGCTCAAGGTGTCTGAGGGACAAGGGAGGAGTTGTAAAGTTTGATGGCCACAGGCAGGAATGACTTCCTATGACGCTCTGTGTTGCATCTCGGTGGAATGAGTCTCTGGCTGAATGTACTCCTGTGTCCACCCAGTACATTATGTAGTGGATGGGAGACATTGTCCAAGATGGCATGCAACTTGGACAGCAACCTCTTTTCAGACACCACCATCAGAGAGTCCAGTTCCATCCCCACAACATCACTGGCCTTACGAATGAGTTTGTTGATTCTGTTGGTGTCTGCTACCCTCAGCCTGCTGCCCCAGCACACAACAGCAAACATGATAGCACTGGCCACCACAGACTCGTAGAACATCCTCAGCATCGTCCGGCAGATGTTAAAGGACCTCAGTCTCCTCAGGAAATAGAGACGGCTCTGACCCTTCTTGTAGACAGCCTCAGTGTTCTTTGACCAGTCCAGTTTATTGTCAATTCGTATCCCTAGGTATTTGTAATCCTCCACCATGTCCACACTGATGGGGTCTTTAATGACGGATGTCACCTTTTTAAGGCATTGCATTTTGAAGATGTCTTTGATGCTGGGGGGGCGGGGGGCAGTGTCCATGATGGAGCTGACTGAATTTACACCTTTCTTCAGCTTTTTCCAGTCCCATGCAGTGCTCCCTCCATACCAGAACAGAGATGATTAGTAAGGCTGAAGACTTTGGGCCTGTATTCACTGGAGTTCAGCCAAATGGCAATGCATCTGTGTTATAAACAGTGGTGGGCACTTTCTCTCACCATGCTAGTAATGGACACCTGCTCTTACCAACAGGCTGCCCAATGAGCAACAAAATAAGTGGTGTGTGTTGGCACAGGGCAACACTGTGAGCAGTTTTGTGCTATGGAAGGATGTGCTAGCATTGGCTAGGGTCCAGAGGTGGTTCATGAATATGACCCCGGGAATGTAAGGGTTAATGTATGAGAAATATTTATGACGATAAAAGCATAAGACATAGGAGTAGAATTAGGCCATTCAGCCCATTGAGTCTGCTCTGCCATTCCATCATGGCTGATCCCAGATCCCACTCAACCCCGTGCACCTGTCTTCTTGCCATATCCTTTGATGCTCTTTGACACACACGGACTTGGCCTCCACTCTCTCTCTCTCTCTCTCTCTGACTATCCATCCCAGAGGATGATGATGGTTCCTTTCAGTCAGTTAGTGGGGTTGACCCCACTCCTCAGAAAGGAACAGCGTGTGCAAGAGTGGATTTTAGATGAGTAGGGGGTTGCACAGGTCCAGACCCGCCCTCTCGACATCCCCTCCCAGATCCAGTGGCATGGTGGGGTCCAAGACGGCTGGGGGATGTTCTATTGCAGTGAATGGCCAGGCCAAGCTTCGATGCAAGGGATGCCCTTTCCGCGCTTCATGGCACGTGTTTGCCAGATGGCCGTTGACCCTACGAGAGGGTTCATCCACCCTTTGACAGGTCTTGCTTTTTGTCTTGCTGGGTGTCTAGCCACCCTCCTCACCAGGCAAGCCTGGTGGGGGAGCCGGTTTAGTCGCCGACCACCCGACCATGTGACAGGTAGTACTGGGTTACATGGTACCAGTAACACTCAGACGAGTGACCAGACCTGGCCTCCACTACAGTCTGTGACAAAGCATTCCACAGATTCACTACTGCCTGGCTAAAAAAATTCCTCCCTCTGTTCTAGAAGGCTGCCACTCAATTTTGAATCTGTGCCCTCTAGTTCTAGAAGCTCTGGGCCTTTATTATTTGGAGTTTAGAAAGATGGAGGGGGGGGGAGGAGGGTCTCATTGAAACTTATAAATATTGAAAGCCTAGATAGAGTAGATGTGGAGAGGATGTTTCCAGTAGTGGGGAAGTCCAGTATGTCCTTACTATTCAAGAACCATCAGCCTCTGTTTTAAATATACCCAGTGACTTGGCTTCACTGCCATCTGTGGTAATAAATTTCTCAGATTCACCACACTCTGGTGAAAGAAATTCCTCCTTATCTCTGTTCTAAAGGGATGTCCCTCTCTTCTGAGGCTGTGTCCTCTGGTCATAGACTCCCCCACTACAGGAAATGTCTTCTCCACATCCACTCTATTTAGGTCGGTCATATTTGGTCAGTGTTCAGTAAGTTGAAAGGGGAAATACAGCAGCTATGTTCAAATGAAGCAGACTTGTTGTATGGGAATAGTTGCTCCTGTTGTTCAGAATACTTACTTAAGCCTCATATTGGTCCTCAAGTCCATGGTCTTGAACCATCACTGTTGGGTTAGATTTGTGTTGAGTTTAAAACAACCCACTGGAGGATTTCAGGTCAGGCTGAATCTGTGGAGGCAGAGGGAAGATTGACCTTCCAGTTTGAGACCCTACATCAGGATTGCAAATATGGAGAGGGAGTAGCTGTACAAAGAGGAGGGGTGAGGCTGGGAGTGGCAGGTGATAGGCGGAACCAGACGATGTGGGGTTGATGGGAAGATGGGTGCCAGGTGGGGAGGGGACTGCAGGTTACCTGAAATTGTAAAATTCGATGTTCATGCCACTGTGTTGTAGATGATCCAGGTAAAGGTTGAAGGATTTGCTTTATAGGTCACATCTACATTGAAACATAAAGTGAAATACATCATGTTGCATTGACGACCAATACAGCCCAGGGATGTGCTGGGGGCAGCCAACACAGCATGTCCACAACTTACTAACTCTAACCCGTACATCTTTGGAATGTGTGAGGAAACTGGATCATCCAGACGAAACCCACTCAGTCATGGGAAGAAAGTACAAACTCCTTACAGACAGCAGCAGGAATTGAAACTTGAACTTACAGTTGGCGTTGCAATACTGCTACTCTAACAGCTTTGCTACCCCACTGCCCAGATATTATAAGATGTTATTGCTCTAGTCTGCAATTGGCAATAGAGAAGGGGCAGAGGAGATTCACCAGGATGGAGTGTTTCAGACATGAGGAGAAACTGGGTCTGTCCTACTTGGAGCAGAACAGACTGATTGAGGAGTTTGGGACAACTTATCTGACTTGCAGACGAATTTGCAGTGGGAGGGGAAAAATCCAGAAGATCTCCCTTCCCTTCTCACTTGGGTCCCTTCAAGTTCAGGTTCAGCTTCAAGTTTATTGTCCTCTGACTGCACATATATACAACCAAACAAAACAATGTTCCTCCAGACCACGGTCCACCCACAAAACATATATCACACACAACACATAAAACAAAATATTACCACAGACAAGTTAATAGAAACTTTGCTATGGACAGTCCCAAGCTGGGCTGCAAAAGGAGGAGGATTGGGCAGGGGTCTAGTAACCCCAATGCATGAAAGTCGATGCTACAGAAACACAGATCAAAGTTTGAACGACCTCATCCCTGGGAGAGGAAGAATACACCAAGTAGATGGGCTACACCTAGTAAAACTTGCAAGACTGGCTCAGGACAGAGGACTCTGGCGAGCTACTCTCGGTGGCCTATGCCCCAGTAGGGGTAATGGGCTTAAGAAGAAGTTAACAAAGTATAATATCACACAGTACGTAACTCAAAATGCATGTGGTGCACAGCACAGGTAAACAGTAAACAGCTCACTGTCCGAGTGACAAAACCTCAATACTGGCAGGGTATTTATTAGTCTATCAGCCCGAGGGATTACATCTCTCAGATACTTGACTGAAGTATGAATTTTGACTCTCTTTCAGCGGAATGTCAAGAAGAGGATCTGACCAACTAAATTCTTTGTGTAAAGAAGGAAGAGGATGAGGAGAGATATGATAGAAATTTACACAAATTGTGGGGGTTTAGACAGTATAAATGAAAGGAGGCTTTTTCCACAAGCTGGATGAAACTAGAACTAGAGGTCATTGGTTAAAGGTGAACAATGAAATATTTAGAGGGAACATGAGGGGAACTTCTTCACCCAGACAGTGATGAGAGTGTGGAGTGAGCTGCCAGCAGAAGTGGTGGATGTAGGGTCGATTGCAACATTTCAGAGGTTTGGATAAGTACATAGATGGGACATAATGGAGGACAATGGTCCAGGTTCAGGTCAATGGGACTATTAATAGAGGGTTAATGATAGAATTCTTAGCAGTGAGGAGGAACAGAGGGATCTTGGGGTTCTCAGTCCACAGATCCCTCAAAGTTGCCATGCAAGTTGATAGGGTGGTTAAGAAGGCATATGGTGTGTTGGCCTTCATTAGTTGGGAGATTGAGTTCAAGAACTGTTAAGTAATGTCGTAGTTCCAAAAATATCCTGATTAGACCACACTTGGAATATTGTGTTCATTCCTGGTCACCCCATTATGGGAAGGATATGGAAGCCTTAGAGAGGGTGAAGAAGAGATTTACCACAATGCTGCCTGGATTAGAGACTTATGTCTTATGAGGGTAGGCTGAATGCACTAGGTTTTTTCTCTTTGGAGTGAAGGAAGATGAGAGGTGACTTGATAGAGGAGTACAAGATGATCAGAGGTATTGATAGAGTGGATAGACAGAGACTTTTTCTCAGGGTGGGAATGGCTAATAAGAAGGGGGCATAATTTTAAGGTGAAGGAAAGAATAGGGGAGATATCAGAGGTAAGTTCTTTAGAGTGGTATGTGTGTGGAAAGCTCTGCCAGGGATGGTGGTAGAGGCAGATACATTAGGGACATGTAAGAGACTCTTAGGCATATGGATGATAGAAAAATGGAGGGCTATGTGGGAGGGAACAGTTAGATTGATCTTGGATGAGGTTAAAGGGTTGGCACAACATTGTGGGCTGAAGGTCCCGTTGTGTGCCATACTGTTCTATGATCTATGTTCAACAGAGGCATTATTGTAGATAAGGCTTGCACTGTGAGGTCTGTCAAGTAAAGCTCACGGGATAGTGCACTCTCCTGGACCAGATGGTCAGGAACAGAGATGAAAGTGTAATGCGGCACTGAGGTAATAACTGCACTGCAGGAGACGATTCCTTTTGGATGAAGCATTAACCACACTGTTTGATGGATGAATGCAAAAGATTCTGTGCTACAAGTTCCAGGTGGAACTAAAGGGTGTGCCCAGGGGACCCTCAATCAACAACACTGAAACAAGTTACTTAATTACTTTTATATTGCCATCTTCTCATCGAGGAGGAGGTGCAGGAGCCTGACAACCCACACTGAATGTTTCAAGAACAGCTTCTTCACCTCCACTATCAGATTTCTGAATGGGCAATGAACCCATATAAATGCCCTCAATTTTTTTTTAGTTTTCTTTTTGGACTACTTAATTAATTCAATTTTTAAAAATATATTTCTTATTGTAATGTATAACTTTTAATGAATATGTATTGCAAAGTACTGCTACTGCAAAACAACAAATTTCGTGATATAAGCCAATGATACTAAACCTGATTCCGATTCAGTCTGTGATTTTTTTTTAGGAGTTACAGTATGGTACCAGGCCCTTCTGGCCCCATAAGCCTGCACCACCCAAGTACACCCATGTGACCAGTTAACCTAACCCATACATCTTTGGGCTGTGGCAGACATCCCACCCTGCAAAAACTGTTTTCAGGGAGGTAGCACTATCAATTTGCAGGAGACTCCCGGGAGAGGTGGGATGTCTGAAATAGAGTTGCTCCTTAGCAGCCAAGCCAGCTAGTTTAAATAACGTTAGCTATGCTAATGAACGAATGACACCTGTTAAACTCACCTCAACATGTCTTTTACAGTCTTAACCCACCATGGGCAATAGAAAAGTCACTGTTGCAAACAGTGCAGCGAGCAACACTGTCATTATTTTTCACCCCTATTAGGCAGGGGTACACTTTACTGTAGTCTGGGGTGACGTACATTTTATATTTTCTTTTTTTTTGGAACACTCTGCCATGGCGCACTCTCGCTCTCTCTCTCATGGTAGCTCGCTCACTCTCTCGTTTGCTTTCTCTCACTCACTCGGTCTCAAAAAAATCGATTTCCGTGATATTGTACATAATTTGCCGGCATCAGGGAGCCACTATTAATATGCGGGAGACTCCCAGAACTTCCGGGAGAGGTGGGATGTCTGCTATGGGAGGAGAGCAGAGCACCCAGAGGAAACCCATGCAGTCACAGGGAGAACAATCAAACCTTTTATGAGCAGCAGTGAGAATTGAAGGCTGCTGGCTCTGTGATAGTTATGCTAACAGTTATCTGAACTGTTTCTTCCTTGTTTCCCATATTAAAACTATGACTTACTGCAGCAGTAAATACATTTATGTTTGCCATCTAATAGAAAATTACATTTTCATTAATGCAATAGAACAGTACAGAAAACATTGACTTATGAATGTAAAGAATGAAAAGGCATTTAATGGTTTATTCTAGTAAATAAATTTTAATGAATAAATATTTTGTTTGAAAAATTATTATTTTCACCATATTTTCATCATCTGCTGCCAAGATTCCAACACCCACTTATGCAATGGCAGGTTTCCTTAGGAGATTGGGTTGGCAGGGCAAAACCCACATGGTCACAGTGAGAGTATGCAAACTCCACACTCCGACAGTGCTGGAGGTGAGGAATAAATCAATCACTGGGGTGGGGAGGCGGTGGTTCTGTGACACCAGAGAATACAGATGCTGGAGCAACACGAGAGTTGTTGGGGGAGCCCTGAGGGTCCGACAGCCCTGAACCCACTCAGTTCAGAAAAGGTGTCCACATGCTCCTGTCTACATCAATGGTGATGAGATTGAGAAGGTTGAGAGTTGTAAGTTCCTAGAAGAGAACATTACTGATAGCACATTCTGGTCCAATCAGAAACAAGAGGAAATCTGTGTTGCCTGTTCCGGTCCAACCACTTTGATGTCACAACCAAGAAAGTCCACCCACGCCTCTACTTCCTAAGGAGGCTACAGAAATTGGGCATGTCCCTGTCAACTCTTACCTATTTTTATTGATGCACCACATAAATCATTAAGTCCGTATACATTACGGCTTGGCATGGCAACTGCTCTGCCCGTGATCGGATGAAACCGTAAAGAGCTGTGGACACAGCTCAGCACCTCTCAGGAATCAGCCACCCTCCCATGGACTCTACTTCTCTTGCTGCCTCAGTAAAAAAGCCAGCCAATCAAAGACCCCACCCACCCTGGATTATTCTCTGTTCATCCCTCTCCCATCAGCAGAAGATACAAAAACCTGAAAGCATGTATCACCAGGCTCAAGGACAATTTCTAAACCCACTGTTATCAGGCTCTTGAACGTTTTTCTAATATGATTATCCTAATAGCTAAGCAGAGACTGTAGAACACAGAACAGTACAGCGCAGCAGAGGAACAGACCCTTTGGCCCATGATGAGGGAGGTGATAGGTGGATTCAGCTGAGGGAGGGGGTGATAGGTGGATCCAGGTGAGGGAGAGTGATAGGTGGATCGAGGTGAGGGAGAGTGATAGGTGGATCCAGGTGAGGGAGTGATAGGTGGATCCAGGTGAGGGAATGATAGGTGGATCCAGGTTAGGGAGAGTGATAGGTGGGTCCAGATGAGGTGGTGATGGGTGGATCCAGTGAGGAGGTGATAGTCAGATCCAGGTGATGGGGAGATAGGTGTTTCAGGTGGGAAGGTGACCAGTGGATCCGGGTGAGCAGGTGATTAGGTGGATTGAGGTGAGGGGAAGTGATAGGTGGATCTGGGTAAGGGAGTGATAGGTGGATCCCAGTGAGGGTAATGATGGATGGATCCAGGTTGGAGGGTGATTGGTGGATCCGTATGAGGGTGTGAAAGTGGATCTGGGTAAAGGGGGGGGGGTGATTGACAAATCCAGGTGAGGAGCTGACAGGCAAATCCAGGCGAGGGGGAGTGCTGGTAGATCCAGGTGAGGGGGCTAACAGGCAATTGAGATGGAAGTCAATGGTGGACTACAATGGCGAGTCTAAAGTCACATATAATCCAGAGACAATAATGCCAATGGTACATGATGTGCCTGCGGAAGGTTTTGCATAAGCATCTGCCTCTCTTCCTTGCTGGGGTGTGGAGAGTTTTCCAGATTTGCGGCTGTCTGCTCCTCCGCTCTGAAACTTACAGCGGCAGCTGAAACGGATGCAGTTCTGAGAAATGTCCGACCAGAGACCGAGGTTTGGCAGATCGGCAGGCTGTTCCCTGTCATGACACTTTCATTAATTACCCACCACTCATTGCTGCAGCAATATATATTTTAATTCAAAGTGAATTTCGACAATAATACACCATAAACTCGTATTTTTTTTGACACTCACCAAAAGAGTCACCTGGAAAACCCGCTTTATGTGACGAAGTTATTGAGGCTCGGTCACATTGAAATCACTGAGAACTAGCAAGAAATACTATCGCAAATTGTAAGAGACATACATCCATAAAAAATTCCCAGTCCTCATATTGTAAATATTGCACAGTGCAATTGCTACGTGGCAAATCAGTGTAGCGTTAAAATCAAAAGCAAACAGCCACAAAAAAAATCTACAAATTTCTTTTAACAGTAACACTTCCAACTTATTAATCAAGTGTAAGTTATTTTTGGGGGCGTAAGCTGAACAAGTTTCTATAACTTGCAGTGTTGATTTAACTCTCTTAATCGAATTATGATTGGGTGCTTGTTGGACAGAAAGCAGGTACAGCAGGGAGCGAGGGACAAGTAAAAGATAAAGGAAAAATTAAAAGTCTTGGTTACCTCCTCCCTATTGCAACCCCCCTCCCCGTCCTCCCACTGATAACCCTATCAGCTCAAAGCAATTACAACTAAAACAGTAGAGGCATTCTTTGTCAGGACAAAGAGATCACAAATACTAGAGGACATAGCTTTAAGCTGAGAGGGGAACAGTTTAAAGGAGAAGGGTGGTGAATCTGTGGAATTTATCGCCACAGAGGGCAGTGGAGGCTAAGTTATAGGGTATATTTAAAACAAAGGTTGATGGGTTCTTGATTAGTAATAGCGTCAAAGGTTAAGGGGAGAAGGCAGGAGGATGGGGTTGAGAGGGGAAATAAATCAGCCAGGATGGAATGGCGGGACAGACCTAAATCT
The DNA here is from genome assembly GCF_963921235.1 of Mobula hypostoma. Taxonomy (NCBI): domain Eukaryota; kingdom Metazoa; phylum Chordata; class Chondrichthyes; order Myliobatiformes; family Myliobatidae; genus Mobula; species Mobula hypostoma. The sequence goes on from NC_086107.1 coordinate 6,424,095, forward strand.
GCTCCTATGTCTTATGATCTAATGTTCAATCTCATCAAGATCCTGAACTTGATTAGTAAGCTAGAGTAAAAATGATTTAAAATCCAATCAGCCTGTAAAATACATTCTGGATTTAAAATGCGGTTTGCCTGTCCGTCCCGCTTCGCTTGATCCCTGCATCTCAGTGTCTTATTTAAGAATCACTTAAGGCATCCACCAGTGAAACTATTTCAATGCAATGCTTTGTTGAAGTCTTTAGGCTTTATGGTTGTATCGTTTGACAGAGCTAAGGCTTTTCCAATCTGTGCTAGCTCATTCCTTTTCATCCTGTCAGTATTTAGAGTTCTTTTGTAAGTTTTTTTTTTACAAACGTATGGTGTCTGTTGATAAAAATAGAACTATGCTAGAAAGCACCAAATTTCACAAGAGGTACTATATAAATGTGACTTAACTGTACAACTGCTCTGCTGTTTAAAAGCCTTTTTGCATTTAGGCACATTGTTGTCCTTGGCTATGACTAAAGGCTGATATTAAATAAAACACTGCCTTGCTTATTCAAAGGTAAAACCAACTACAGCCCCACCCGTCCAAGAATAGTCGTTCCCAAAACTAGCTTATTAAACTCAAACTGGTGCTGTTTTTTAATTATACTTTAGGATCTGCATTTGGAAACACATATTAATGTCAATATAGTTTTGCAGAAATCAGGTATGCGATCTCCACTAGATTGCTAAAGGATTCTGTAGATTGCAATAGTGAACTGTTAGTATAAAACAATTCATTTAAAAAAAAAGTTAAGTCAATTCTGCAAGCTACAGTAATTCCGATTCACTAACACAATGCCGATATGAAAACGTAAAATCAAGTTACATCAATACATCCATTTATATGCAGTAATGAACTCAGATTTACAGAGGTTAAAATACTGATGCCAAAACACACACCCAAAATGAAAAGGAAGAGCAATTAACGTTTCATCATTTACAATACAGTAGTTACAAAGACACTCCAAACATTAACGCCAAATTAATTAAAACCCATTTCTACTTAATGTAATTAGACTTACAGAAATGAGAAGGCTAAGGAAATTAATGTTCATCTAGTTCACAGCTATTTGAAGTGGCAATCATTATAATAGCAGCTTATTTATGATACATTCAAGATAAAAGATACAATTTATAACTTGCCTCAGGAGCTAAAACATAGCCTCAAACTTTTTTGAAATCATCTTTTTTCGTAAAAAAAAGTTTTTTTTTAAATTTTGTAAATTCTCTCTCCTTCTGCCACGCACTTTTAGTTTTGATTTTTTTTATTTTGAGGTCTATGCAGAGTAGCAAACTTCGCTAAGGAAATGGGGATGAGAGGAGAAAGGTCTTTGGTGCTTGTGCAAAGCAACTTCATCGCTCGGGAGAGACTCGTGCTCCTCCCGGCGCCACACCTCAACCGCAGAGCGCGCCGTTTTCTTTATCTTCCCTGACGGAATGTATAAAAAATAAGCGAGTGGACACACAAGAACGAGCTTCGGAGATCAAACTCACCACATCTCCCCAACCCCCAGAGCGAGGAAGGATGAAGGAAGTGGGTAAATTTGCCACATGCATAAATGATAACATTGCATACTATAAACCTGCACCTCATCAAGCTTCAGTACGAATTATTATATTACTACTTATATCAAATACTGCACGTACAGCCCAAGCTAAGGAGAAACCACCTCATGAGATAGATTTAAATGAATTGCATTCTTCTCAGTTATCTAATTAAAGCCGTGCCATCAGAAATTTAATAATTTCACTTTTCCATTAACTGCAAACTTCTTTAGAAAAAAAAAGTCACTCACTCTCTCACACGCACAAAAGCACACTATTTGGATTGTACAGTATTGCAGATTATTTTTTTCTCTGACAGTATAAACACTGCTTATTATACGAGTTTAATCTTAAGTCAAAACCAGTGATCAAATCGCCTAAGCCAATTTCTTATGCTCTTTCTTGCTCTATGCTTGTAAAGTTATTTTTAAACCATCCAGAGAGGAGAAAAAAGAGGATTGGCCCACGGCAAGTGAGGTACAATATAAAACAATTTCCACTTCTCAAAGAGATTAAGCATACGACACACCAAATCCCAAATTCTAATGCGTTAATAACTCTTCCCCAACCCTTCCCTCTTTAATTCATTCCAATCACTGGATTAGATAAGATTTTTTAAGTGCTACAGTCCATTACATAGTAGTAACATTAACAACCTCAGAATATTTAAGGCACTACGTGTGTGGAAACCATCGTCAATGGATGACGTTGAAGAGCAAAAAGATCCCCAACGTTAGGCAATGCTTGCCCATGCGAAATGCATGCAAGGTGCAGAGTCACCCCCACCCCGTTTTAGATTAATGATTCAACACTGAATAAACATCAAAGACACAGTGGGGAGAGGGGAGGGGGTTCGAGACAATCACCATGATATTAGCGTGTATACCACATGGCAGACATAATGTGTGCCCGCTGTGTTAGAAGCATGGCTTCACGTGTGTGTGTGTGTGTGTGTGTGTGTGTTTATGTGGGTTTCACGTGTCTTGCACCAAAGGCAATGCAAACGGAAGAGAGCTGTTTCTTTTTTTCTCCCTCTCTCCTGCCCCACACTCCGTGGCTGCCATGCAGATCCTTGGAGCCCGGGTGACGGCGAACAGTTACGTCGTCGACTGTGCAAACAGACACGTCAGAAGTGGATTTGATTCAGAGCCTGGCCTTTCATGTTTATGAACCATTGTTTCCGCCATGATTAAAAACAAACACAAAGAAGTTGACTTTCTTGTGCCACGACTTGGAATTTTTTTTCTCTCTTTTAATTGGTAATGTGTTCCTTCCGTTCCAGAAGCTTTACATGACTGGACCAGAGATCATTTTTTTTTCTTTCTGCTTTGTTCAGTAATCTTCAGATATAAGGGTACTGACTGAGTTTCGTCGGGCTGAGTGGAAACCCGGCGTAGACGGGGGAGGCGGTGACGTAGGAGTGAGGGTGGAACAAGGGCTTGTAGTGGTTCTGGTGGACGGCCGGTGAGGGCAGTCGGCGGGACACCAGCCCCAGGGGTATCTGGTGCAGCAGACCGCCGGGGTGAGACAGGCTGTATGCCGCTGGCTGCATCACGGCCCTCGAGGCACCGGGCGAGGCCAGGATGTGTGCCACGGGAGCGGCGGTGCCCAGCGGCCCCGATGGAGGGTAGGACAGGAGGGCAGGCTGGCCCCCGCCGAGGTGGGCGGCCGCTGACAGGTGCCCGTGGGCAGTGGAGTGGTTGGGGCTCCCATGGGCCAGGGAGAAGGGGTGTGTGCCGGCGAAGGCCTGCTGCCTGCGGGGTCCGTAGCTGCCGCTCCGTTCCTGAGGCATCGATCCGTGGTGATGAACCTGGGGAGACAGGGATGGCCGTGATCAGTAATTCTGCAGGTGCTGGAAATCCGCAATAACATACACAAAGTGCTGGGGGATCTCAGCAGGTCAGGCAGCATCCGTGGAGAGCAATAAAGAGTCGGTATTTCAATCCTTCCTGATGAAGGGTCTCAGCCCAAAACATCAACTCTTTATTCCTTTTCACAGATGTTGCCTGACCTGCTGAGTTCCGCCAGTGTGTTCTGTGTGTTACAGCGACTGGCAGAGCCTCCCACCCAGACACCAGCTCCCATTGGCATCCCCCTGTCTGGTCACAGCAGCCATAACTTTGGAGACCCATGCAGCAATCCAGCCAGGGCTAGGGCTTGTGCATATCACACCTGAGTGCTGCAGTCATTCGGGTGTGTACAGCAATGCAGTGCCCTGAGGCTAGGGCTTATGCAGTGATGTAATAGGTCACCGCATCACGGTCAGGGTCTATGAAATGCAGTGGTGCACCAAAACTCCAGTGCAGAGTGAGTACAGATAAACGCATGTATTGATGTACTGCAGCTATGGTAAAAACTTATGTGAAATGCACTGTTGCACTATAGCAAGGTAAGGATTTAAACAACAATGCATTGCTGCAGTGCACTGTGGAATGATGCACTACAACGAGGCAGGGGTCTCGTTTAGCTATGCATTAGTGGACTGCACCAGTGGGATTGTGCAGTGATGCACTGATGTGTGAGCATTGTGAATGAGTGGGTGTGTGTCTGTGCATGCGTGAGGCTTTGTTTCTGTGTGAGACAATCTGTGTGTACATCTGAGACTGTGCATTTGTATATGTGAGAGACTATGTGCATGTGCGAACCATATGTGAGCATGTGTGCATGCGTGCCTCATGGGAGTGTGTGTACGTTCATTAAGTCTGTAAAGCAAGTCTTGGACCTCCTTATCCTTGCCTTTGAGTCATGACCTCGCTGGCGTAATTGAAAGAAATCACGCCCTGCCGCTTGTCAATTCTCACTGCAGAGGAAGCAACTCACTCTCCAGCCCAAGGAACTGATGGGAAAAAGGTAACTGAGGGTCACAAGGGGAAGGAGGTTGAGTTACAGCTGACCAAACGTACCTGACCAAAATTCATGGGTTGCTGTTGGAATGCTGATAAGGACTTCTGCTGGCGAATCCTTGTTGCTGAGAGTTGGTTTATTCTTGCAGGAGCTGATGAGCGCTTTGTCCCTGACCGCCTCATCGTATCTAGGAGGGAAAAGCATTGCAAAGATGTGAGACGGGGTAATCTGTGGAGTGCTCCCATCACACTGCTAGTAGACTTGAGATTAAAGAGTTTCACAGTGAACAACCTGCACCAACGACAGTGTCAGGGAGTCAGAGTGCACTACGATACAGAACCAGGCACTTCGGCCCATCTGGGCTATGCTAAAATACTACATCAGTAAGGAGTTTGTATGTCATCCCATGAACACATGGGTTTCCTCTGAGTGTTCTGGTTTTCTCCCACACTCCAAAGCTGTACCGGTCAGTAGGTTAATTGGTCATTGTAAATTGTCCTGTGATTAGGCTAGATTGGGGTGTATGGGGAGTCAGGGAGGGGCAGCACCTCTGGTGGGGGGGCATATCGCGTCCTTTTCAAGACGGTTAGCCCACCTTTGGTCCCCACCTGGCACTCAGCTCTCACCCGTGGCTCCCCGTAGCTGCTTGCAAGCGACAGCGGCCACGCCCCGGGCAACGGCTTTGATAAGCCGGTTAAACCAGGTGAGGGTAGCCGACGGATCTCAAACCCTCGGTGAGATAGGGAGTTGTCTATCCCAGCATGTGAAGACAGACTCCGGCGTATTGAGCAGACGAGACCAGTGGAAGGTCCAACCGTCAAGAAGGCCGTCTCTGCAAGCGTCGTGGAACGTGTAGAGCACGACCAGACACAGATGATGTCCTGGTCATCCACTGCATCTAGTCCCATCTCCAGCCGTCTTGACTCTTGTCTTGCCACTGGATCCAGATGGGAATTGGGAAGAGAGAGTGAGGCTGACGCTGTGCAACTCTCCCTCACTTAAATCCAAATCACACGCTAGTCTCAACACCATCATCATCATAATGGTATCAAGGTCTTCATCGACGACGATGATGGACAAACAACAGGCTAGATGGGTGGCTGCGTGGTGCAGCTTGTAGGGCCAGAAATAAATTAGGTATCCTGCAGTCCTCCAGCATCTCACCTGTGGCTAACGAGATTTTAAATACCTCTGCCAGAGCCTCTGCAAATTCTGCACTAGCCTCCCACAAGGTCTGAAGGGACATCCTATCAGGCCCTCAGGAAGTATCCACACAAATTTGCCCCAAGGCAGAAAAAACACCTCCTCCTCTGTAATCCACATACATTCTACGACCTCACTGCTGCTTTGCCTCGGTTCTATAGATTGTGTTCGGCTCCCGAGTAAATACAAATGCAAAAAAAAAAAAATTGAGATCTCCCCCATCTCTTTTAGCTCCATCCATAGATTACCATACTGATCTTGCAGAGGACCAATTTTGTCGCTTACTATCTTTTCACTCTTAACCTACCTAAAGCAGCCTTTTGGATTCTCCTTCTCCCATACTTACCAAAGCAACATCGTGCTTCTTTTAGCCCTCCAGGTTTCCTTCTGAAGTGTTTTCTCGCATTTCTCATACTCCTCAAGTACCTCATTTGTTTCTTCCTGTCTAAACCTGCCATGCACCTCCTCCTTATTAACTAGGGCCTCAATATCTCTCGAAAGCCAAGGATCCGTAAACCCATTTTCCTTGATAGGGCCACTCTGCTAGAAACCAGGTGGGACGACAATAATTAACCAATTCTGTGCCCTTCTCAACCTGAGACCACTCCTCATGCTGTTTCTTTTTATTTAGAGATACAGCACGGTAACAGACCCTTCTGGATGAATGATCCTGCAATGCCTAATTACACCCATGTGATCAATCACCCACCTACCAGTATGTCTCTGGAATATGAGAGGAAACCAGAGTACCTAGAGGAAACCCAAGCACTCATGGAAAACTTACGATCTCCTTACAGACAGCAGAGGAATCAAACCCGGATCACTGGGGCTCTAGTAGCTTTACACTAACAGCTAGGCTACCGCGTTGCTCCGCTCTGCAATAGCTGCAGCCTCTGTTCTCCCGGGCCAGGTGTAAAAGGGAGGCACCTACCTGTGTTTGAAACCCGCTCGCTGAGATCCGTCACAGAGATGGAGTTGTTGTTCTGCACCACCACACTGCGCCCAGCAGGCTTGGTGCTGTCCGCCACCTTGGAGCCCAGACCAGCTGTGTTCCGGTTGGCAGCGTCCTGGAGGAACCGCTCCTCCAGGAAGGGACTCTCGTTCTGGCCGGATGAGTCAGTGGTCGGTGATCCATCCACAGTGTCGCAGCTAATCTCCCGCTCATCCTCCGACATGCTGGAATGTGAATGGTTACAATGCACTGGTTACTAATTCTGATTCAAACTCCGATTTATTTATCACATCTGCATCAAAACATACAGTGAAATGCGTCATTTGTGTTAACAACCAACATACCTAGAGATGAGCTGGGGGAACAACGCACGTGTCACCTCACATTCCAGTGCCCTCATGGCAAGCCCACAATGTTCAGCAGAACAAAAGGCACAACAATATTTGTTGTGACTGTATGTTTTTATATGTACTGTATGTGCTGTGTGACTATTGGTACTGTGTTTTCCACCTTGGTCCCAGCAGAGCAATGTTTCGCTAAGTCCTATTCATGTGTATGGTTGAGTGACAACTGAACTTGACCTTGAGCAAAACAGAACACAACAAGCAACACAAGAACAAGAGCAAAACAAGCCCCATTCCCCTCTCTCTCTCTCTCACACACACACACACACACACGTTTCAGATATTGTGAAGCAAAGGAAGCTGCCACTACATTGCTCCTGTACAGGGCGAAACTGGGCTTACACACAACCTCAAGACCCCCCCCACCCCCGAATATCTTCACAGGTAAATACAGCTCCATCCCTTTGAAGGCTGTCTTGCTGCTACGTGTAGGTAAAACGCACTTAACAAACTCCCACAAATAGCAAAGTAGGGAACAAACAAGCAGCAGGAAGGACTTGGCGGATCAGGCTGCATTTGTGGTATGAAGGACTCCATTCACTCGCTTGTGGACTGACTGTCCCACTCCTATCAGGGAGGAGGCTACGTAGCATCCACACCAGGGCCACCAGACTCAAAAACAGTTACTCTGCCCAAGCAGTAAGGCAGATCAACACCTCCATTCTCTAACCCACCCCTCCTTGCCCCAACCACCACAACCTATCATTTCCTATCAGTCACGTTATGTATAGACACTCCTGTGCCTAGCATGACTTTATGGATATACAATTTATCTATGTATAGGCTACCTTACGTGTATATATTTATTGTGTCTTTATTGTATTTATTATGCTTAATGATTTTTACGCTGTATCAAATCCGGAGTAACAATTATTTTGTTCTCCTTTACACTTCTAGCACAATAAATGTATTAAACAATCTCGAAATGGGCGGTTGGCTAGAGCCGTCATCGGAATTAATTGTTGACTGTCCATTTCCTTCCGCAGATGCTGCCCGACCCACTGAGTTCCTCTGGCACTTTGGGTGCTGTTCCAGTTCCCAGCAACTGCAATGATTAGATAACTTTATTATAAACACAAGAGATTCTGCAGGTGCTAGAAACCCACACAAAATGCTGGAAAAACTCAGCAGGTCCGGCAGCATCTATGGAGGGGAATAAACAGTCGACCTTTTGGGCTGAGACCCTTCATCATGACTGGAGAGGAAGAGTGAAGAAGCCAGAATAAGATGGGGGAAGGGGTGGGGAAGGGAGTAGAGGATGGAAAGCTGGAAGGTGATAGGTAAGATTAGATGGTGGGGGAGGTATGTGGATGCGGCGGGGGGGGGTTGTTTCCTTCTTCTTCACCCCTTTATCTTTTCCATCTATTCCCCCACCCATTCTCACTTCATCCCCCCCACCCACAACCACTTTCCTCCTCACCTGGTCTCACTGATCATTTGCCAGCTTGTACTCCTTCCCCACGCCTCAACTTCTTATTGAGATAACTTTATTAGTCATGTTGGTGTGGAACAAACATTGGTCCAACTGCAGGGTGAACTCTAATGCTTGTCTATCTAGCTGTCCGTGTGTCTAAGCAGCTATCTATCTATCTACCTGTCTGTCTGTCGCAATACGGTGCGGAACAAGCTCTTCAAGCCACGCCACCCAATTTAACCCTAGCCTGATCTCAGGACAATTTACAACAATGAATTAACCTATCAGCCAGAATGTCTTTGGACTGTGGGAGGAAACCGGAGCACCCGGAGGAAACCGGTAGAACAAACAGTGGTGGGAGTTGAATCTGGGTTGCTGGCACCGTAAAGCACTGTGATAACCACTATGCTACCGTGCCACCTTTTATTCTACATTGTGATGTTGGATTCTGTCTGTTGAATAGGGGATTGGTTTAAATGTCTTAGCTGGCAGAACGAAGCCCTGGCAACTCGGTACCGTACTGGATTACATACTTAGATCACTGGGACAGGGCATGGACCCTTTAACAAAAAAGAAACTGTTGGAGGAACTCAGCAGGTTGCACAGTGTCTGTGGAGGGAAATAAAAAGCTGATGCTTCGGGTCGAGCCCCTTCAACTGGACTGAACCGTCATCATCATCATCATCAGGTGCCATGCCCAGTTTGAGCTTTGACTGCCATGGCCCACACACTCCTGTTTCAGGTCAGGTGGATCAATTCATTGGTACTCATTTCCAGTTCTCTGGCTGCTGTCTCCATCATCATTTGTCTTTGTCTTCCTCTTGCTTTCTTCCCTTCAATCTTTCCCATAATCACCATGCATTCTAACTCCTCTTTCCTAATCACATGTCCAATGAAGTTACGTTGCCTTTTCACGGTCTCATACATTATTTCTCTTTTTGTGTTTGCTCTCTTCATGACATCCTCGTTAGATATTCGTTTCATCCATGATATTCTTTGCATTCTCCTCAAAAACCACATCTCTGCTGCTACAATTTGTTTCCTCATGTTACTAGATATTGTCCAACATTCTGAGCCATATAACATAACTGGATAAACGTAACATTTCAGTACTCTGAGGCGGGTTGCCATGCCTAGTTTAGTATTGGTCAGTATACTCTTCATTCTCATAAAGGTGTCTTTTGCCATCCCTATTCTCCTTTTGATGTCCATGTCGCACCTGCCATCTGATGTCACCCAGCTTCCTAAGTAGCAAAAGTTCTGTACTTGTTTTATGTCTTCCCCGTTTATTCTCAGCCTGCAGATAGGATTCTCCTTCTTTTTGGATATCACCATACATTCTGTCTTTTTGCAATTGATAGATAGACCCCTTTTTGCACTTTCTTCAACAACTATATCAATTAAGTTTTGTAGTTCTTCCTCTGTACTTGCAATTAACACAGTGTCATCTGCATATCTGAAATTATTGATGTTTTCACCACCAACTTTGAAAACCAAGATGTCTCTTATTTTTTGTAATACTGTTTCACTGTTTCATTGTATTGTTTCACTAAATAAATCAGGGGAGAAAACACACCCTTGTCTAATGCCTCGCTTGATTTTTATAAACTGACTCACTTCTCCACCTATTCTTACAGCGGCAGTTTGTTCCCAGTACAGATTTCTGATTAGGCGAAGGTCTTTTGAATCTAGATCTAGAGTTTTCTGTAATATTTCAAAAACTTATTGTGCTTCACTTTATCAAATGCTTTTGTATAGTCAATAAAACAAACAAATCTTTTTGCACTTGAATAGCTCGTTCTGATAGTATCCTTAACATCAATATTGTGTTTCTTGTACCTTCGTCTTTCACAAAACCACATCGTTCTTTGCCTATTTCAGCTTGTATCTTACTTTTAGCTCTAGTCATCAAAATTCTTAGAAGTATCTTGGTGATATGACTCATTAAACTTATGGTCCAATGTAATTCACATTCTATTGCTCCCGGATTCTTAGGAGGAGTGATAAATACTGATTTTTTCATCTCTTCTGGTATTATTCCAGTCTCATAAATGTCATTGATTAAATCAGTAAGTTTTTCAATTCCATAATCTTCAAGGGTGATAATTTGTTCTATAACTAATTCATCAGGACCTGCTGCCTTTCCTTTCTTCAACTTATTTATTGCATTACGATCTTCAGATTTTAAAATACTTGGACCTTCAGTGTTTTCCTTCATTTCTGGTTTTTTGCCTCGATCGTCTTCAAACAATTCCTGAGTACACTCAGTCCTTCTATTCATAATCTCATCTTTTTCCATGATAATGGTACCGTCCTTTGCTTTCAAACATCCACCTGAAGAACAGAGGAGCTTCTTACCAGTGATATTCTTGATTTGATAATGTAACCTTTTTGGATCAGTAATAAGGATTCTTTCTATTTGCTCACATTCCTGGTTTAACCATTCTTCTTTGGCTTTTTGACAGAAGCTTTTAACTTTTTTAATTGAAGGACTTATATTCTATAGGATTTGCTTTCTTCCGTCTCCTTTCTTCCATTAGATTTTTGATCTCATCTGTCATCCATTTACTCTTTGTGCTTTTTCCTTTTTAGGGAATCACTGACTTTGCTGATTCTACCAAGGCATCCTTTAGAGAGTTAAATTTCATTTCTACATGATTGCTATCATCTTCAACAGATTCTATTTCTAGACTTTGAACCCTATTCCTTACTTCAATTGTAAATTTTTGTCTTAAGTTTTCTTCTTTAATTGCAAGTAGTCAAGGGATTGTTCAGGTTTTTGCTTCTTTAGTTTTTTAAGTTTTACTTTTACATGACATAATACTGGGTTATTATTATTACTCAATATCAGAAAGAGTGCTCCTTGTTAGATTCAGAGGACAACCATTTGATTTAGCAGTTATATAGGCATATGCACCAACAACAGATGGAATAAATGAGGATATAGATAAATTCTATGAAGAGCTTGAACAAGCAAAGAATGGAAGCAAATCTCAAGGTATTGTTATTGTCATGGGAGATCTAAATGCTAAAGTAGGACAAGATGCTGATGGAAATACCATAGGAAAATTTGGACTACGGGAAAGAAATGAAAGAGGTGAGAAATGGGTAGAATGGTGCAAGGTGAATAATCAGGTCATTATGAATACCTACTTTAGAAACCATCCAAAATGCTTGTGGACCTGGAAAAGTCCAGGTGATAATACTAGAAATCAAATTGACTTTATTACTATAAACCAAAGATTTAGGAACTCAGTGACTCAGTGCAAAACATATCCAGGTGCAGACTGTAATAGTGACCATAAGCCAGTAGTATGTCAACTGGACTGAAAGATCAGTACAAAGAAGTGAAGGGAGTAAGTGCCGGCAGGTGATAGATGGATCCAGGTGTGGGGCTGAAAGACAGATGAGGGGGTGGGGGCCGTGGAGGTAGTGCCAGGGGCTGGGAGGTGATAGGTCGACCCAGGTGTGGGGCTGATATGCAGATGCAGATGGGGAGAGTGGGAACAGCATCAGGAGACAGGTGTGGAGATAGTGCCAGGGCTGGGAGGTGATAGGTGGAGGCGATAATAGGCTGCAGATGGTGAAAGCAGATGGGAAAAGAAAGTGAAGCATCCTTGCTCCACCTATTTGTTGTCAATGTCCTGTCTATTCCTTTAGTTCGAATGAAGGGTCTCGATCTGAAACACCGACTGTCCATTTCCCTCCACAGACATTGCCTGACACCCTGAGTTCCCCCAGCAGCTTGCTTTTTGCGCTCCAGATCTCAGCTTCTGTGGTCAATTGCAGTTAGTCTATGTATATAACAGTTACTTGTACATTGTATTTCATAGGATTACTTTTATATTTATTGTGTTCTTTATGTTGATTGTATTTTTTATGGAGTAACAATTATTTTGTTCTCTTTTGTACACTTGTGCACTGTACAATGACAATAAAACTTTTGAATTGTGTCTCCATGAACCCTTCAAGTTCCATCTCAGAAGGTGGTGTTTTCACAGGCTGAATGGTTGGTTCTTCGTACAGAAACCTCTCAGGCCAGGGGGTGCTTTGCAAAACTCCCTAGTGGCAATGCCAACGAGTATTCTAGTTGAATAATTTCTCATAGACCACGCACTGCTTTGGGCTAAATGTTTTACCTTTTTAAGAGCTGACAATGCACAAATTTCTGTTCTAAAGGGGTGTCCCTCTATTCTGAGGCTGTGCCCTCTGTTCCTAGACTCCCCCACTATCCTCTCCACATCCACTCTTTTATCACTGACATATGCCATAAAATCTGTTTTGTGGCAGCAGTACTGTGCGATACATGAAAATGGTATAAATTACAATAGATAGATAGATAAATAAATAAATAATGTAACATGCAAAATAGTGGATGAACTCAGCAGGTCAGGCAGCATCTACGAAGAGGAATAAGCAGTTGATGTTTTAAGCTGACAAAATGTACAAAAGAGCAAGGGTTCACGGGTTCTTGGACCGTTCAAAAATCTGATGCCAGAGGGGAAAAAGCTGTTCCTAAATTGTTGAGTGTGGGTCATCAAGCTCCTGTACCTCCACCCCGATGGAAGTAGTGAGGAGGGGCCGGCTTGTAACCCCTTTCTAATGCTCCTCAACTTGTCTTTCTGCATCACAGGCATTCAGGAGACCCCAGCCAAGACCTGGAGATTCCTTGCTTGCGTACCAAGGCAACAGCTCAACTCAGTTCTGCCCGTGTTGCATGCAGTGCACTGTACACTTCCTGTCAGTGTAGCTGCGAAGGGCTGCAATGTATAGCAAGGTATTATTCTGAAAGGCACATGCAGAGACTGAGGGTGGACCTCAAACACAAAATAATCTGCAGATGCTGGGATCAAAGCAACACTGGGTTCCGGCCCGAAACGTCGACCGATCTTTTCCACGGATGCTGCCCGACCTGCTGAGTTCCTCCTGCGTGTTGTAAGTGAGGGTGGACCTCACTGTGACTACGGAGAGCTCTGAAAGCTTCAGGTTGAATTAGTTGTTTGCTGGGAAAAACCGTGTGTTGAATTATTCGGTACACAAGGCAGAGTTTCACTCCCAGTATTTGAATGCCATGCTTGGCTAGTAACATCAGTGCCTGTACTGCAATACACTTTCCCTTATCAAACCTTTCCACACGTACACAAAGCACTGTTCTGTTTCTGAGCACTGAGCATTTCAGAATCAGGTTAAATATCACGAGCATATGTTGCGAAAGTTTGTGGCAGTAGTACATTGCAATACATATTAAAAAAGCTATAAGTTACAATAATATAATATATTATGTAATATACAATTATATGAGAGCAAAAAACAGAATAAAATTGTGAGGTAGTGTACATGGATTCATTGTCCATTCAGAAATTGTATAATTGTACCATATATATGTAACCATATACAGGCACTGTAGTGTAATGGCTAGTGAAATGCTTCACAGTGATCACCGATCGGGGTTCAATTCCCACTGCTGTCTTGTAAGGAGTTTGTACATTCTCCCCACGAACGTGTGGATTTACTCCGGGGGCTCCGGTTTCCTCCCACATTCCAAAGACGTACGGTTAGGGCTAGTGAATTGTGGGCATGTCATGTTGGTGCCAGAAGCGTGGCAACACTTGAAGGCAGCCTTTGCCGATTTGATTTGAAGCAAGCAACATACTTCACTGTAGGTCTCACTGTTTCGGAGTACATGTGAGAACCAAAGCCTGATCTTTAATTTTTATGTCTTGCAAAACAACAAATCCACAGCACAGGTGCATCAGTGACAATAAACCTAATATTGATTCTGAACCCACTCCCCCGCCCCGACTGGTACCTGTTTGGCCTCTTGCAGGGAGACGGGCTGGAATGCGCAGAATCCGATGAACTCGTGCTCAAGGTGCTGTCCGGACTACTCAATGAACACACGCGGTCGATGTTCAGCGTGCTCTGGCAGGCTTCGCAGTCTGGGCTGCCTTTACAACTGTGCAGTGGGGGTTGGGGGGAAGATAAAAATCAACAGCGTCACATGTCAGATAAAACAAACCCATTTGTGACAAAACAGCTTAGAACATTAAACATTACAGCACAGTACAGAGCCTTCGGACCACAATGTCGTGCCAATCTTTTAACCTACTCTACGATCATTCAAATCCTTCCCTCCTACATAGCTCTTCACTTTTCTATCACCCATGTGATGGATGCCACCTTCTTGAGGCATCATGAAGACATCCTTAATGGTAGAGAGAGCTGTGTCCATGATGGAGTTGTATGAGTCTACAACGTTCTGTAACCGCTAGCAATTCTGTGCATTCTACACTACAGCAGCCAATGATAACCAACAACATGCCGGGTACATCTAACTTTAAGCTGAACAGTCTGAATCCACATCCTATATTATTCACCATACCTGTGCCAGCCATAATCTAGATTTGCTTTGCATTCAGACCAGTTAGCTGCACTGCACTTGCTCTCTAGCTTTTACACTTTATTATACATTGTTATGATAACATTACAACACAGTACAGGCCCTTCAGCCCACAATGTTGTGACGACCTTTTAACCTACTCTAAGATCAATTTAATCCTTCCCTCTTCCTATATAGCCATCCACTTTTCTATTATCCATGTGCATAAGAATCTCTTAATTGCTCCTAATGTGTCTGACTCTATCACCAACCCTGCCAGGGCACTTCTGTGTAAAAAAAAACTTGCCTCTGACATCCCCTTTATGTTTCCCTCCAATCACCTTAAAATTATGACCTTGGTATTAGCTGTTTCTGCCCTGGGAATCAGTCTCTGGCTATCTACTTGAAATATGCCTCTTATCAAAAGACCATAAGATATAGAAGCATGATTAGGCCATTTGGCCCATCGAGTCTGCTCTGCCATATCACCATGGCTGATCCAATTATCCTTTCAGCCCCAGTTTCTTGCCTTCTCCCTGTATCCCTTCATGCCTTGACTAATCAAGAATCTATCAACCTCTCCCTTAAATATACACAAAGACATGGCCCCCACAGCTGCTTATGGCAAAGAATTCCACACTCTCTGGTTAAAGAATTCCTCCTCATCACCATTCTAAAAGGACACCCCTTAATTCTGAGACTGATATTAGACTCTCCCATCATAGGAAACATCTTCTCCATATCTACTCTATCAAGGCCTTTTGCCATTCGCCATTCTTCTAAATTCTAGTGAATACAGGCTCACAGCCATCAAACACTCTTCATATGACAAGCGAATTGAATCCTGGAATCATTTTCGTGAACCGCCTTTGAACCCTCTCCAGTTCCAGTGCATCCTTTCTAAGATAAGGGGTCCAAAACTACTCACAATACCATATGTGAGGCCTCACCAGTGCTTTATAAAGTCTCAACATTACATCCTTGCTTTTATATTCTAGTCCTCTTGAAATGAATGCTAACATTGCATTTGCCTTCCTCACCACAGACTCAACCTGCAAATTAACCTTTAGGGAATCCTGCACAAGGGCTCCCAAGTCCCTTGGCAATTCAGTTTTTCATATTTTCTCTCTATTTAGAAGACAGTCAACCCTCTCATTTCTTCTACCAAAGTGCATGACTATGCACTTCCCAACACTGTATTCCATCTGCTGTTTCTTTGCCCATTCTCCTAATCTGTCTAAATCCTTCTGTCGCCTCTCTACTTCCTCAGAACTACCTGCTCCTCCACCTATCTTTATATCATTGCAACAAAAAAGCAATCAATTCCATCATCCAAATCATTGGCATATAACATAAAAAGAATCAGTCCCAACACAGACCCCTGTAAAAAAACACCACTAGTCACTGGCAGTCAACCAGAAAAGGCTAACTTTATTCCCACGCTTTGCTTCCTGCCAATCAGCCACTGCTTTATCCCTGCTAGAATCTTTCCTGTGATACCATGGGCTTGTAGGTTGTTAAGTAACCTCATGTGTGACACCTTGTCAAAGGCCTTCTGAAAATACAAGTACACAACATCAACTGATTCTCCTTTGTCTATCCTGCTGATTATTTCTTCAAAGCATGCTAACAGATCTGTCAGACAAGATTTTCCCTTGAGGAAACCATGCTAATTACGGCCTAATTTACATGTGCCTCCAAGTACCCTGGGACCTCATCCTTAATAATCGACACCAACATCTTCCCAATCACTAAAGTCAGACTAATCAGTCTATAGTTTCCTTTCTTCTGCTTCTCGCTCTTCTTGAAGAGTGGAGTGACATTTGCAATTTTGCAGTCTTCCGAAACCTTTCCAGAATCTAGAGATTCTTGAAGAATCATTACTAGTGTTTCTACGATCTTTTCAGCCATCTCTTTTGGAACCCTGGGGTGTACACCATCTGGTCCAGGTGACATCTACCTTCAGACCTTTCAGTTTTCCAAGAAGCGTCTCTCTAGTAATGGTAATTTCACCCTCTTCATGACCCCTGAAACCTGGAACATCCACCATACTGTTACCATCTTCCACAGTGAAGACTGATGCAAAATAATTATTCAGTTCATCTGCCATCTCCTTGTCCCTCATTACTACCTCCCCAGCATCGTTCTTCAGTGCTCCAATATTCACTCTTGCCTATTTTACATTATCTTATTGTACATCTCTGAAAGTTATCCCTGATCCTCCTTCTCTCCAAAGAGAAAAGCTTCTTCCAATCATCTCTCCCCACTAATTCCAACAACGAGAACCCATCTTCTCCCTATTGTCAAGCCTCGTATCCCTTTCTGTTCTTCCAGCAAAAGCTTAGGAGACCACATGTAGACTCCTGCAAACTTTGCCCTTGCATCAATACCTTTTTTGTAACAAAGTCTCTGCAGCCCTCTGCACTTTGACCATTACTCCCCTCTCTAACTACCAACCACGGCAAAAAACACTGAACAATTCTGGAGAACGTTGATGTGAGACTCTTTAAACCTGATTTTTCCAAAACCCTCTCCTGAGTCCCATTTATGTGTCTGGCCGCTAAATATTGAAAAGACTCCTGAGAGTCTTTACTGTCGTTAATACTCAATAACAAAATTGCCTGCAGCTCAGCATATTACCTAAGGTTTAATATTTAATTTATTTCATTAATCTTATTTATTTATTCATACATCCAATTTATCAATTTCTTTCTTTCCTTCTTTCTACCAGCTATCTATCTGTCTGGAAGCTTGGTTGATCACTAAGCTTCGCAAAATATTTGCAGACGTTTC
Organism: Mobula hypostoma; assembly: GCF_963921235.1. NCBI lineage: Eukaryota > Metazoa > Chordata > Chondrichthyes > Myliobatiformes > Myliobatidae > Mobula > Mobula hypostoma. The sequence goes on from NC_086107.1 coordinate 6,441,652, forward strand.
AGCTCCAATCGAGAAGCCGTCAGCAGTGCACAGTTGAGGGTGTTGTCTCCTCAGAATGGGGCTTATACACTCCTCCGGTGGCCGAATGGATATTATGTAGATGTCGTGATCTGGCCAGCTGGTTCAAAACACTGTGAACAGTTTCACTGTAGAAGATTCTGATTGGCTAGCTTTGAGGGAGATCCACTGGAGAAGTGTTTGCTTCACTGCCCAGATCCCAAAGATTACTGGTGATGTCATCATTTCTCTTTTCTCCATAAAGGTTCATAAACCGGATCTATGTCGATATGTTTGTTGATGGATTCTTCCATACAGAAACACGTTTCGAGAAATTCTCATTCTTTTCTTGTTCTTGCTTAGTCAAGACTATGGCTGTTGTCCAGTTGAAATGGTGCCCTCTTCGTCCTCATGAGTAGATACCAGCGAGAGTGGGTCGTGCCTTCTGTTCAATAGCTGATGCTCGTATAGCCTGGTCCATAGTTCGGTTGACCAACTTAGTAGTTGACCTATGCTACCGTGGTGCTCTATTTTAAGTTGTAATAATGTAATAGTGTTTTCAAAGAAAACATTGAAAAATGCTCAATGTTCTTTAATATTTTTGTGATAAATTATCTATGGTATTAAATAGCAAAGGCTGCTTTATTACTTGTCAGATCAGAATGCCAGTGAGTTGTTAGATATTGATATGTACAATGACTTACAAAATTTAAAGATTAGAATCTAATTCTAATTTAAAATTGGTTGACCCTTTAATTTCTTTACATATGAGGATTTGACACAAGATGCACTTGGATTGGAGTCAGACTTATTATGTTTTAAAAACAATTTAATTTACAAGGATTTAAGATCTTGCAAGTTTCAAGTTGAATTTGGTAAAATAAGTGTTTAATTGAAAAACGATGGTCTCTGTTTAAAAAAATACTTGATATTTACAATCAGCAATGAAAAACTAATTTAATATTTTTAAATGTAATTTGGGATAGTGAGATAGGGTAGTTGAACACCCTCGCTCCATCCACAGAAAGCAGAATTTCCCAGTGGTTAACCATTTTAATTCCTATCCCCATTCTCGTTTCGACGTGTTGGTCCACGGCTTCCTTTACTGCCATCTCCGCCACAATGAGGTCACTCTCAGGTTAGAGGAGCAATATCTCATATTTCATCGGGGCAGTCTCCAACCTGATGACATGAACATCAATTTCTCTAATTTCTAATAATTTTCCCTCTTCTTCTATTCCCTACTTTGACCTCTTACCTCTTCTCACCTGCCTATCATCTTCTCCAGGTCCCCCCCCCATCCCTTTCTCCCATTGTCCACTCTCCTCTCCTATCAGATTCCTTCTTCTCCAGCCCTTTGTCTTTTCCGCCTTCAACCCCCTCCCTCAGCCACTCCCTGACTTTACCTACCTGTATCTCCTTCCAGCTTGTACTCCTTCCCCTCCCCCCACCTTCTTCTCACTTCATCCACCTCCCTTTCCAGTCCTGACGAAAGGTCGACTGTTTATTCATCTTCTCAGATGCTGCTTGACCTGTTGAGTTCCTCCAGCATTTTGTGTGTGTTGCTCTATATTTCCAACATCTGCAGAATCTCTCGTGTCTGAGATTAGCCAGTCCTTTGTTTATTTCATATTCAAATAAAAGTTCATTTGGAGTTTTTAATAAAAGGGCAGCACAGTGTCGTTGCAGTTGGTATAATACTGTAAAGTCGGGGTTCAATTCCTGCCACTGTCTGTATGTTCTCCCTGTGACCAAGTCAGTTTCCTCCAGGTGCTCCAGCTTCCCCCCACATTCTAAAGACATGCAGGTTAGTAAGTTGCAGGAATGCTATGCTGACGCTTGTGGGCTGCCCCCAGCAAATGCTGCATTTCACTGTATGTTCTGATTTTCATGTGACAAATCTTAAAATCTTTGTTTCCTCAGTTCTGAAGCAATACCATTTGAAGCCACAGGGCGGCGCCTAATCTTAACATTTTGCCAGCTCTTACAGCCAGTAGAATGGTAAACAGCTCCAACACACCTCAGCGCAGGCAGCTGTGATATCGTGTGTTTCATCAAATAAAAACTATCTATCAAAATTATTGCCCGGGCTCCATCAATTTTGCTTGCACAGTCTATAGAAGTGAAGCAATGCAGAAGCAAGGTCATTAACCCTAGACAGATTACAGAGGAAGAAATTTTTGCAGATCGGGTCTCGGAGCCTGTGGGAGGCTAGTGCAGAAATTGCAGGGGCCCTAGCAGAGATATTTAAAACACCCTTAGCCATGGTTAGATTGGAGTGTAGCTAATGTAGTCTATTGCTTAAGAAAGGCTCTAAGAATAAGCCAGGAAATCACAGGCTGGTGAGCCTGACATCAGTAGTGGGAAAATTATTGGAAGGTATTCTAAGGGACCAGATATGGGAGTTCTTTGGGGAAGTTACCAGAAAAGTTGATGAAGGCAAGACAACAGGTGTTGTCTACATGGACTTTAGCAAGGCCTTTGATAAGGTCCCGCATGGGATGTTGGTCAAGAAGGCTCAGTCACTTGGCATTCAGGATGAGGTAGTAAACTGAATTAGACGTTCACTTCATGGAAGAAGCCAGAGAGTGGTTATAGACTTACACGGTCAGCACTAGAGCACTGAGGAATGTGGCTGAACAGGGGGATCTGGGAATACAAATCCATAATTCCTTGAAAGAAATGTCACAGGTAGATAGGGTCACAATAGAGCTTTTGGTGCACTGGCTTTCATAAATGCATGTACTGAGTAGAGGAGTTGGAATGTTATGTTGAAATTGAGGCCTAATTTGGGGTATTCTGTGCAGTTTTGGTCACCTACCTACAGGAACAATGTAAATAAAATTGAAAGAATGCAGAAAAAAATTACAAGGATTATACTGAAAGGTTGAATGGGTTAGAACTTTATTCTCCAGAATGTAGAACGTATACAAAATTATGAGGGGTATGGATATGCAGGCTTTTTCCACTGAGGTTGGGTCAGACTACAACTAAGGGTCATGAGTTAAAGGTGAAAGGTGCAATGTTTTAAGGGGGAACTTCTTCTCTTAGAGAGTGGTGAGAGTGTGGAACAACCTGCCAGCGCAAGTGGTTGGATACAGGGTCAATTTCAACATACAAGAGAAATTTGGATAGGTACATGGATGGAAGGGCTATCGTCCAGGTGCAGGTCAATGGGACCAGGCAGTTTAATGGTTGGGCATGGACTAGATGGGCCAAAGGGCCTGTTTCTGTGCTATAGTGTTCTATGACTCTCTCTCTCTCTCTCTCTCTTAGAGACATGTAACAATCTTAGGTTTAGGTATGTGTGTGTGTGTGGGGGGGTGTGGGATGGAAGGGAGGAACAGTGTTTGCTGTTCTGGTTTTGTTGCTTGTTGGGCTCTGTGTTGTTCTGCCAAGCATTGTGGAGCATGCAATTGGGGTGCCAGAATGTGTGGCAACACTTATGGATATCCCTCAGTTGTATTGGTTGTTAACACAAATGCCGCATTTGACTGCATCTTCTGATGTAAATGTGATGAATAAATCCAAATTTCAATCAGGATAAAGTGGTGATAAATAAACTTGAATTTTGAACCTCGAATCATGCCCACTTTCCCTGCGTTGCAGAAGGAGGCCTTCTGATGGTCAGGGTCGACCATGAATTCGGCAGAGACTGATGCAGTTTGACACCAACAATGTGTCACAGGAGTTGCCAGTCAGTGTTGAGCTCAACACAGGGCTGTATTAGGGATTCCAGCTCTGGATTTTACTCTCAGGATTTCCCCAAAGCCTTCCCCCTGAGTGGGTATAGCTGTAAGGCAGCAGAGGTTTGAGATCAGAGCCTTCCTTCACCTTGATCAGCTGCCAACCGTCGCTGATGAGTCTCATCTGCCAGGAGCTACTCTTTTTAAGGTGACAGTAATCCACCTTTGCCCCTTCTCCTGTCAGTAGAAATAGTTCTGGAGGGCTCAGCAGCTGAGCCACACACTAGACTTGGTCGTCAGAGGCTATTTGAGATGCATGCCATTGGGAGCATTTAATAGCTAGTGGGCGCTTGTCTCCAATACCACCCGTCTAGCTGAAACAACCTTAAGGAAGCAGGAAAGGAATAAATAGCCAATATTTCAAGCTCAGAACCCTGACTGTTTATTCTCCTCCATAGATGCTGCTTGACCTGCTGAGTTCCTCCAACATTTTGTGTGTGTCGCTCTAGATTCCTAGTATTTGCAAAATCTCGTGTTTATGATTTACTGTTTATCTTAACATAGATCTTATGTTTTTTATTATCATTTATTACTGACAGGATGTTCCGTAATTAAATCAATGAGACCTTTTCCCATATGGCAGAAACATGGTTCCTCATAACATTCTCTCTCTCTTTCTCTCTCTCTCACTTACAGATCTGGCATTTTTCATTTTATTGATTTGGTCAAGTGTAAGTAATAAGCAACTTGTGTCAATTTAAGTTACCCACTGACCGACCTAATGACCAACCAGCCCTTCTGGCCTAATGAGCCAACATTGCCCAATTACATTGGTGTGACCAATTAATCTACCAACCCGTAGGTGCTTGGAATGTGGGAGGACACAGGAGCACAGAGAATAACGCATGCGGTCACGGGGAAACATAAGAACTCCTGAAGACAGCAGTGGTAATTGAACTATGGTCGCTGGCGCTGTAATGGCAGTACGCTAACCATTGTGCTGTGCTGTCGCTACAAACTAATTTTCCTGACATTTATACCTTGGGTATGACAACGATAAACATGAACCTCTCCCAAGTGCAAAGGTGTTGGGTGCTTGAAAGGGGCTGCTAGTTTGCTTTAATACCATAAGACAAGGAGCAGAATTAGGCCACTCAGCCCATCAAGTATGATCTGCCATTCTATCATGGCTGATTTATTACCCCTATTAATCCCATTTCCGGTAACCTTTGATGCCCTGACTAATCGAGGACCCATCAACTTTCACTTTAAATATACTCAATGACTTGGCCTCCACAGCAGTCTATGGTAATGAATTCCACAGATTCACCACCCTCTGACTAAAGTAAACCCTTCTCATCTCTGGCCTTAAGGATGCCCTTATATTCTGAGACCAGGCCCTCTGGTCCTAGACTCCTCGATTTTTTGGAAACCTCCTCTCCACATCACTCTACTTAGGCTTTTCAAGTCAAGTCAAGTCATGTCGCTTTTTATTGTCATTTCAACCATAAACTGCTGGTACAGCGCACAGTAAAAATGAAACAACGTTCCTCCAGGACCATGGTGCTACATGAAACAACACAAAACTACACTAGACTAAGTGAGACAACACAAGGCTACACTAGACTATATAAGACAACACAAAAACTACGCTAGACTACAGACCTACACAGGACTACTTAAAGTGCACAAAGTGCAGGGAAGTACAGTAAATAATAAACAAGACAATAGGCACAGTAGAGGACAAATTACAATATAACTGATGTAGATGTCAGTCTAGTCTCTGGGTATTAAAGAGTCTGATGGTTTGGGGGAAGAAACTGTTACATAGTCTGGTCGTGAGAGCCCGAATGCTTCAGTACCTTTTGCCAGAAGGCAGGAGGGAGAAGAGTTTGTATGAGGGGTGTGTGGGGTCCTTCACAATGCTGTTGGCTTTACGGGTGCTGCGTGTAGTGTAAATGTCTGTAATGGCAGGAAGAGAGACCCCGATGATCTTCTCAGCTGACCTCACTATCCGCTGCAGGGTCTTGTGATCCGAGATGGTGCAATTTCCGAACCAGGCAGTGATGCAGCTGCTCAGGATGCTCTCAGTACAGCCTCTGTAGAATGTGGTGAGGATGGGGGGTGGGAGATGGACTTTTCTCAGCCTTCGCAGAAAGTAGAGACGCTGCTGTGCTTTCTTGGCTATGGAGCTGGTGTTGAGGGACCAGGTGAGATTCTCCACCAGGTGAACACCAAGAAATTTGGTGGTCTTAATGATCTCAACGGAGGAGCCGTCAATGTTCAGTGGAGAGTATCAATATTTGATGGGTTTCGATGAGATTCCCCTACCCCACTCTTCTAAACTCCAGCGAGTACAGGCCCAAAGCCATCAAGTGCTCCTCATACATTAACCCTTTCATTCCCGGGATCTTTCTTGTAAACCTCCTCAGGACCCTCTCCAATGCCAGCACATCCTTTCTCAGATATGGGGCCAAAAGTGCTTACAATACACCAAATATAGTCTGACCAATGCTTTATAATGCTTCAACATTACATCCTTGGTATTATGTTCCGGTCCTGTCAAAATGAATGCTACAATGAACTTGGCTTTCTTACCACTGACTCAACTTGGGAATCCTGCACAAGGACTCCCAAGTCTCATTGCACCTCTGATTTCAGATATGACGACGGCATTCAAGAAGCTCTTAGATAGCCGCCCTTGCAGAAGACCATTAGACCATAAGACATAGGAGTAGATTTAGGCTATTTAGCACATCGTCTGCTCCACCAGTCCATCATGGCTGACTTATTATCCCTCTCAACCCCATTCTTCTGCCTTCTCCCCACAACCTTTGACACACTTAATAATCAAGAACCTATCAATCTCTGTTTTAAATATACCCAGTGATTCCAAATATACTCATTGAATTCCAGATTCACTACCCTCACACATCATGAAGACCCTAGAGTGGTTGATCCCGACTCACCTCCGACCCCTGGCAATCGAAGTTCAACGTTCAAAGTAAATTTTTAATCTAAGTATGCATATGTCACCATACACTAAGTTAAGATCCATTTTCTTGTAGGTATTCACTACAGAACAAAGAAATACAATGAAAAAGAACATACACACAAAGACTGACAAACAACCAATGTGCAAAAGAAGGCAAACTGTGTAAATACAAAACAAAAGTAACGAAATAATACTGAGAACGCAAATTGCAATCGCGGGATCTAGAGCAAACAGAAGTGAATGGAGTCAGTGAACGACTGATTTAAACTGGCTCTCCTCTTGTCTCCCTCTCTTCTCAAGTAGGAGGTCATGGGTCCCATGCCCCCAGATTCAGGAGCAGTTGTTACTCTGCAGCTATCGGGCTCCTGGACTGGCTTCACTCGCCTCTGCTCTGCACTGTCTCCACAGCCTGTAGACTCACTCTTGGGGACTCTGCAGCTCATGTTCTATGTGTTATTTGTTCAGTATTTTTGTTTTTAACTATTTGCATGACTTGTCCTCTTTTGCACATTGAATGTTTGTCCGTCTGTGTTATGTGTGGTTTTTCATGGATTCCATTGAGTTTCTTTGTTTTGTGGCTGCCTGCAAGGAGATTACTCTTAAGGCTGTACATGGTATACATACTTGGATGATAAATGTACTTGAACTTCGAACAGGCAGTCCCAGGGACTGAACATACCAGTACCTCAGCCGCACAGCCCATCGGAGATAGAGGGAAAAGTGAAGGGACTCACTCTCCGGGGGAATGGGTCTGGGAAGCCTCCTCGTCATCCGTGTCGCTGCTGATGGTGATGACACTGACGGTGGGGCTGGGCGAGTCCGCGATGACAATGGCTTGGCGCTGCTGGTTGCCGTCCAGATGCGGGCCCACCGTTTCTGGGCAGCAGAAGCCCCTGGCGCCCTCGCTGTTCTGATTGCCCTGTGCCGTGGGGCAGCCCCCGGCACTGCCAGCCTTCGGTCTGCTGGCGGTCTTTGGGGAAGCCATTGTCGTGCCCTGCAGGCCGTTCTGTGATGATGTATTGCTCCTGTTGGGAAACAAAGGGGGAGAGTGAATCGACACAGGTTCCCCACCTCATCCCCGTACGTGATCACTCACCTCTCTCGGGGCAAGGGGGCTTGGTAATCTTCCTCATTTCCTTCGACATAAGAGGCCATTCATCCCATCAAGTCCACAGCGACTCTCAAATCCCCCCACTGATTTTTCGCTGTGAAACATTCCTCTCTTCACCTCCTACCGAGTTCTAAGGGAGGGAGTCAATGCAGTGAAAGGTCTCATTCTCCTTTTGGGCAACGGGCTCTCTTCCCAAGTTGGGCTGCAGTGTATCTGCGTCTATTTCCAGTGCATGTGGACAGGACAGCACAGGAAAAGGCCCTTCGGCCCACAATGACGTACCAGACCAACTAAATTAGAAATTAAATGGCCAACAAAACTAATCTCTTCTGCCTACACAATGTCCATATCGTTCCATTTTTCTCACATTCACGGCTTACGTGAACATCTCTTAAAAATCCCTAAGGTATCTGCCTCTACCACCACCCCAAGCAGTGCATACCAGGCACCCACCACTCTGTGTAAAAACAATTGTCCTTCACAACTCCATTTTACCCCCCTCTCACCTTAAATGCATGACCTCTGGTATCAGACATTTCAACCCTGGGAAAAAAGATACTGTATCTATGCCTCTCACAATCTTACAAACCTTGATCTGATTCCTCTCAGTTCCTCCTGCTCCTGAGAAAACCACCCAAGGTTGTCCAGCCTCTCGTTATAGTACATGTCCTCTAATCCAGTCAGCATCCTGGTGAACCTCTTCTGCACCCTCTCCTAAGCCTCGATTTTCCTCCTACGGTGGGGTGACTGAAACTGTATGCATTACTCCAGCATCTGCAGATTTTTTCTCGTTTGAGATTGCATTACTCCAGATGCAGCTGAACTAAAGTTTTATAAAGCTGCAACATACTTCCTGACTTCTGATCTCAATGCCTTGACTTTCATGCCAGAAAAATGGAAGGATATGCAGGAGGGAAGGACAAGATTGACTTTAGAGTAGTTAAAAAGTCATGGACCGAAGTCTGTACTGTGCCGTACTGTTCTATGTTATATGCTATGGTCCATGACTAGGGGAGCCAATGACTCACAGCATCAGAGACCCTGGTTCAATTCTTATCTCCCATGCTGTCTATATGGAGTTTGCATGTTCTCCCTGTGACTGTTGAAGGGTCCTGGCCCAAATATTTGATTGTTCATTCCCCGTCATAGATGCTGCCTGATCTGCTATGTTCCTCCAGCATATTTTGTGTGGATTGCTCTGTGACCCTATGTTTTTCATCTGAGTGTTTCAGAGTCCTCCCACCTCCCAACATGCACGGGTTTGTTGGTTAATTGGCTGCTGTAAATTGTCAGGGACATGTGAAGCCATGGGAGCAGGTGGTGGATGGTCGTATGAGCAGCTTGTGCATATCACAAGTCCTGGTTATGCGACCACTAACACCAGGCAGACAACCTCTGAAGAGTATTGATAATGGCTGGGGTCACCCGTATTGTAAAGACACTGCCCAGAAGGCAATGGCAAACCACTTCTGTAAAAAGATTTGCCAAGAACAATCATGGTCAAGACCATGATCACCCACGTCCTATGACATGGCTCATAATAAATGAATGAAAAAGCATGAAATAGATTCACGTGGAATTAGCGCGAACGGTTGCTTTCCAGTCAACACGGATTTTATTTTTTCTATTTAGAGATGCAGCGCAGAACAGACCCTCCCAGCCCAACAAGGTGCACCACCAGCAACCCACCGATTTAACCCTAGCCTAATCACAGGACAATTTACAACGCCCAATTCACCTACTAACCAGCACATCATTGGACTGTGGGAGGAAACCGGAGCACCCAAAGAAACATATGCTCACGGGAAGAATGTACAAACTCTTTACAGATGGTGCCGGAATTGAACTCTGAACTTCAATGCTCCGAGGTGTAATAGCATTGTGTTAACCGCTACGCTGATGGGCTGAATGGCCTGCCTCTGAGATGATGACTCAAAAATGGGGGAGGAGTTCATCTGGGTAATGCTGAGGTTGAAGAAATCCCTACCACATGGGATTGACAGAGATGAACAGGACAGAATCATCAGACAAGAGGCTGCATAAATGTGTGAGGGAGGAAGGATCAGGATGTTCTGCTGCTGCACCTTGTCGTGGCAGGGCAAGCATGAACCAGACGAGCCAAATGGTCTGCTTCAGTGTTGTAGGGTGGATTCAAAAGAAAACTCCGTTCAGGCTTGCTGCATTTTAAAGTGATACTCATTTCTTAGGAATGTGAAAATAGCACAGTACAGGCCCTTCGGCCCGCAATATTGTGCCAACCCTTTAATCTACTCTAAGATCAATCTAACTCTGCCCCCCTCACATAACCCTCCATTTTTCTTACATCCATGTGCCTATCCACTGTAAGAGTTTCTTAAACACCCCTAACGTATCTGCCTCTACCACCACCAGGGAGATGCACGAATTCACCACTCTGTGTGTGAAAAAACCTACTTCTGACATCCCCCTATACTTTTCTCCCAACTCTTTAAAGTTATTCAAGATTAAGATTCAATTTTATTTAACACGTGGACATCAAAATGCATTGTTTGAGTTAAACTACACACTTGAGGGTGCGCTGGGCACAGCCTGCAAGTGCTGCCAAATGTCCCACGTTTAGGTTAGAGTTGTAGCGCTGCTGGGACAGCAGGGCTCGAATAAATAAACATGGCATTCCCATAATGCTCAGCAGAACAACAAAGAACACAACAAGCAACAAATCAGCTACAGCAAAGGAAGCCCCATTCCTCCCTCCGACTCTCACACCCATACGCAGTCCTTTAACCCCAGGACAGACCTCCAGCGGACAGAATTTTTTCTTTCGTCCATGTACACATCTGAGTGCTTCTTAAAAGTCCCTCAAGTATCTACTTCTACCTGCGTCCCTGGTAGTACACTCCACACCACACCACACTCTGTGTGAAAAATCCACCTCTGACATCCCCTCTATACTTTCCTTCACCTTAAAGTTATGCCTCCTTGTATTAACCATTTCCACCCTGGGAAAAAATCTCTGGCTGTCCACTCAATCTGTCTCTGACCATCTTGTACACATTTCATCCTCCTTCGCTCCAGACAGCGAAGCCCTAACTCACCCAACCTATCTTGATCGGACATCTCTCCAATCCAGGCAGCATCCTGGTAAACCTCCTCTGCACCTTTCCTAAAGGCCTAGCTCACTTAACCTGTCTTCAAATCATCTGGGACTGTCATGGGGAACCGAATGTCTGCAGTTGGCATTTAACCCTCTTCCAAACCACCCCCTGCCCACCTCCCCCAACACCTTCACCAACACAAGAGATTCTGCAGATGCTGGAAATCCACAGCAATGAACCCAAAATTCTGGAGGAACTCAGCAGGTCAGGCAGCATCTATGGAAATGGAATAAATATTTGATGTTTGGGCCGTAACCTTTTACCAGGACTGGATAAGAAGAGGTAAGATGCCAGAGTGGGGGAACTGATGAAAAGGGAAGGGGTTGGGAGGAAGTTGGAGAAATTTGCATTCATGCCATCAAGTTGGAGGCTACGTAGACAGAATGTGAGATGCGGCTCTTCCAACCTGCGAGTGGCCTCATTGTGGCAGAAGACCATGGCCTGAAATGTTAGAAGTGGAATGGGGATAGGAATTAAATGGAGGCCACTGGGGAATTCTGCTTTTTGCAACTGCAGCGGCAGTGCTCAATCTTCACTGACCTCTTTTATCAGTCCCTCATTTCCCGCGGCTCCAGCAACCCCCCTCCCCCTCACCACCATCTCCACTGACCTCTTTTGACAGTGCTTGATCCTCTTCTTGTTGCTGGCACAGGGCTGGGTCCAGACCACCTGTGCAATCCCCACGTTAATGGGCTGTGCGCCCGACAGTGCCATCTGATTGGTTATGAGATGCTGTGGCAATGTGGAACTGTAACAGCTGCCTGGCGCACGCACCTTCCTGAGGTGGGGGAGAGAGAAAAAGGCAAGGGGCTGGTCAAGTGGACAAAACAAAACACATCAGCCCATAAACTCCGCGAGAGGAATGCTCTGTACTATATTCAAACCTGCTCTACGCAATGTTCAATCTGTATCAGCACCTGTTTGAAAACATGGTAACATCACCACGATTTATTAACTGCTGATTTTACCAAAGGTTAACAAACAACTTCTACCTCAACAATAGAACAAGGGAGCATATCATTTCAAAGCGCTTCACAGGAATATAAAATTATGAGGTGTACAGATAAGGTAAATACAGCTTTTCCCACTGAGGTTGGGTGAGGCTGCACTAGAAGTCATGGGCTAAAGGTGAAAGGTCAAATATTTATGGGGAACTTCTCCACTCAAGGGTTGTGTGAGTATGGAACAAGCTGGCACGAAAGTGGTGGATGTGGTTTTGATTGCAACATTTAAGAGAAGTTTGGATAGATACGAGAATGGGAGGGGTATGGAGGGATATGGTCTGGGTGTGGGTCGATGGGACTGGACAGGGCCACAGCTTGCATCGACTAGATGGGGTAAAGGTCTGTTCTGAGTTGTAGTGCTCTGTGACTCTGGGAATAACACCAAACAGAAGATGAACAAAAGTCAAATAAGAAACATAAGGATCAGTGACCAAAGGGATGGGCTGGAGAGGCAGGGAAGTGATGGGCAGGTGAGAAGGGAAACAGTAAGATGGGAGCCAGAATGGAGAATGGATAAAGAAAGAAGGGGGAGGGGGAAGAAATTACCTTAGAAGTTAGAGAAATCAATATTCATGCTGTCAGGTTGCAGGCTAGCCAGATGGAATATGAGGTAACCTCATTGTGGCAGAAGATGGCAGTAGAGGAGGCCATGGTCCAATACGTCGGAATGGAAATGAGAAGTCAGATTGAAATGTCTGGTCAATAGGAAATCCTGCCTTTTGTGGCAGAGAGTGGAGGTGCTCGACGAAGCAGTCCCTCTACCTATATCAGGTCTCGCCAAAGTACAGGAGACCATGGTGGTACCAATGGCTACAGTAGAAGATCCCAAAAGACCCTGTCAGTATGACTGCTGGGCTCCGCGCACACACACTCCCCTCATTGGTACGTACCCCCAGTCGCCAAGTCTCTGTGGACCAGCCACAGAATCAGATGGAAGCGATGTAGTGGTGGGCGCCACTGCCGTAACTTGGTGCCAGGTGGGGACAAGTATCTGTTGGCTTCGACTGGACCACGCCTGCATCAACAGAGAGGAGAGTTGGACAAACTTGAGATGTTTTCTCTGGAGCATCAGCAGCTGAGGGGAGACTGACTAATTTAATTGGTTAGCACAACAATGTGAGCCGAGGGGTCCGTTCCTGTGTTGTTCTGTCTATGTTCTATGAGAGCTTGAGACAAACAACAGCAACAAAGCCTATACCCATACTGAGAGTTAGCGTGGATGTGGGGGGGGGAGGGGGGGGCAACAGCACCAGATATCAGACCAGGCTGAAACCCCTGGTAAAGGGTGGGGATGAAATCAAGGCGAGTGGGGGAATTCCAGAGGTTAGAAAGTCCTGTGGTTGAGTGGTGAGTTCTGAATACATTTTAGTCTCCGGAATTTCTTTAGCCAGAGGTGGCCAATCTGTGGAATTAATTGCCCCTGACAGCTATGGATATACTTAAAGCGGAAGTTGACAGGTTTTTGATTACTCAGGGTGTCAAAGGTTATGGGGAGAAGGCAGGAGAATGGGGTTAAGAGGGATAATAAATCAGCCATGATGGAATGGTGATGGACTGAATGGCCTAATTCTGCTCCTATTTCTTAAGGTCTTACGAGTAGGAAAGAAGAGAAATGCAGGAGGGTGTAGGGCTGGAGCAGGCTACAGAGGCAGAGAGGGGTGGTGTCATGGAAAACCTTAAAATAAAAATTGAGGTTTAAAAAAACATCAAGGCTCTTCCACAAGTGAATGTTTACCGTGTGTGAGAGTCCCAAACCAGGTTTCATAGCTACAACGTCAGGAACTGGTCATTTAAAACTGATAAAGAGACTCTGCAGATGCGGGAAATCCAGAACAACACACACAAAATGCTGGATGAACTCAACAGGCCAGGCACCATTCTATGGAGGGGAATAAACAGTCGATGTTTCGGGCTGAGACCTTATCTGTCCTGATGAAGGGTCTTGGCTTGAAAAGTCATTTGATTGTTCACTTAAAAATGATGCCTGTAGAAATTTTGAGAGTAGCGATTGTCTGAAATTCTTCCCCAATGCCCAAGGATGGTGGAGACTGGAGTGTCAGATGTATTCAAGGGAGACCATAAGACAGAAGCAGAATAGGGCCATTCAGCCCATTGAGTCTGCTCCTCCATTCAATCATGGCTGATTTATTCAACACCCTGATCCCAATTATCCTGTCTTCTCCATGTAACCTTTGACCAATTTAAAAAGACTTTTATTCAAATACAATATACGTACAATGTTTGAGGTTACAATGCTGTTGATGAACTCAAATTAAAATAGAGGTACGACTCAATTCCGTGGGGTGTCCACCGTTCCTGGAAATCCCTCACAGTGATCACATGCTCCCACTCCAAGAACACAAGGGCACGAAGGTAACCCCGGAAGAGGGGCAGGCAGAGCCCTCGACAACCCGGACCTGTGAATGGCCATCTTGGCCAGGGCCATGAGCAAGCCACCAGTAGATACCCCAAGTGTCCACACCAGGAACACAGGGCTGAAGTGCAGCTAGAACAGGAGCAGCCCCTTCAGAATTTCTGATGCCCTTACTGATCAAGAAGCAATCAATCCCCACTTTAAATCGTTAGATCAGCAAAAGGAGGTGTAAGGTGCTCCTTCTGTCTGATAGCCTACAGGTCACCCTTGGGCAAGATGTAGTACCTGTTTAGCCTCCCAATCAGGGTCACGTGAAGCCATGGCTTGCAGGTGGTGGATGGTTTTACAAGCAGATGCTACAATTGGAATTTATGGTTGTAAAACTAAAAACGCTGGGCAACTGAACCTGCTGATCAATGGCCAGGGTTACCCGTCCAGTATGGGCACTGCAACTGAAGAAGGCAATGGGAAACCACTTCAGTATTCCTCCCTTGTACAATCATGAACTCAAATCAACTACGGTCTCAGCTCAGAGATGTGAATGGAGTCTTCACTGAAGGAGCCTCATCCAGTAGAGGATCTCATGTGCCACAGGTGAACCTCGACCGTTATCCTGCGACTGTCGGCAGATCAAAAGCAAAGAAGATCAGACTAGCAACCTGGAATGTAAGAACCCTTAACCAACCTGGTAAACTAGACAACATCAAACAGGAAACAGAAAGATTAAAAATCAACATCTTGGGAATGTGCGAGATGAGGTGGAAGGGAGCTGGTAAAACAAGCTCAGAGGGATATACCATCATTTACTCAGGAGGAGAAATACATGAAAAATATGTTGGAATTATGTTAGATGAAGAACATGCAAAGTCAATAAAAGGCTATTGGACAATATCAGATTGAATGTTACTTGTGAAACTACATGCAAAACCTTTGACATTAACATCTTTCTTTTATGCCCCAACAGCAGACAGCAGTGAAGAAAGGATCGATCAATTTTATGATGAACTAGAAACAGCATTAAGACAATGTAAAAGCTCAGAAAATACCATTATTCAAGGTGACTTCAACGCAAACGTAGGCAAGACCAGGGACAAGGACAACATTGGGCATTATGGCATAGGTGAGAGAAATGAGAGAGGTGAATGACTAGCTACATGAGTCACAGAAAAAGATTAATATTAATGGTAATACCATCTTCAAGCAACACCCGAGTAAACTATGGACATAGAGGAGCCCGGGGATAACACCAGAAACCAGACTGATTACGTGCTTATAAGGAGAAGGTATAGAAATGCTCCGAAATCATGCAAAACATATCCGGGTGCAGACTGCTACAGTGATCATGTACCAATAATCAGCATGATGTACCTGAGACTCAGAAAGCTTAAAAAACCAAGACTCACACTGGAGGAACTCAGCAGGTCGGGCAGCATCCGTGGAAACGATCAGTCACCATTTCGGGCTGGAACCCTTCGTCAGGACTGTAGGAGGAAGGGGCAGAGCCCCTATAAAGAAGGTGGGGGGAGGGTGGGAAAGAGAAGGCTGGTAGGTTCCAAGTGAAAAACCTCTGCCCCTTCCATCTACAGTCCTGACGAAGGGTTCCGGCCCGAAACTTTGACCGATCTTTTCCACGGATGCTGCCCAACCTGCTGAGTTCCTCCAGCATGTTGTGAGTGTTGCTTTGACCCCAGCATCTGCAGATTATTTTGTGTTTACGATTCGCTACTCCGCTGCGGAGTCTCTTCGAGGTATGCCTACCTTGAAGAAGTTTAAATCTTCTCTTCGATGGGAGTTCAGTGAGACCCACTCTCACTGCTGCCTTTCTGTGATCTCCGACTCTTCGACCAGATCCTGACCCAGACCCGCTACCACAGCCACGTCTCCTTCCTGGGAACGTGTCCCCTTACTGGTTTTTCACCTGGAACCTACCAGCCTTCTCCTTCCCACCCCCCCCCCACCACCTTCTTTATAGGGCCTCTGCCCCTTCCCTCTACAGTCCTGACGAAGGGTTCCGGCCTTAAACGTCGACCGATCTTTTCCATGGATGCTGCCCGACCTGCTGAGTTCCTCCAGCATGTTGTGAGTGTTGCTTTGACCCCAGCATCTGCAGATTATTTTGTGTAAAAGACCAAGAGTAGTGCCAAAGCTGAATTTGAGACTTTTGAGAAAAAACAGTGACATCAAAATGAATTCCAAATAACAGTGAAGAACGGATTCGAGGCTCTACAAAACATCACTATTATAGAACAGCAATGGGTAAACCTCAGAGACAGCATAACACAAGCAGCACAAGAGGTGATTCCCAAACAGAAAAAAGCTAGAAAGAAATGGATGACAGAAGAAATTCTGAATCTTATGGAACAAAGAAGAAAATGTAAGGAAAATGAAAAAGCCTATGTACCTTGCATGGACAGATAACAACCAAGTGCAAGGAAGCAAAAGAAAAGTGGATTAAGGACAAATGTGAGTTAATAGAACAATTGCAGAAGACCAACAACAACAAACGTATGCACGACGAGATCAAAGAGGTCACGAATCGGAAGAAAAGCGGGGCAACAACAGGATGTATAAAAGCAAAAGACAATTATTGAAAAAGGAAAAATAATGCAAAGATGGTCAGAATACATCAAAGACCTATACGATAACAAAGACCAAGAGGACAACTTTGATATTGGCAACGAGGGCCCAGCAATACTGAAAGAAGAAGTGGACCATGCTATGAACAAAGTGCAAAAGGGGAAATCATCAGGACCAGATAACATTTCGGTTGAACTGTATGAAGCACTAGAAGATTTTGGTGTAGAGAAATTAACAATCTTATTGAATAGAATATACAACAGTGGCAAAGTACCAGAAGGTCTTTTAAAGACAGTATTCATTGTACTGCCAAAGAAACCAGGTGCAACACAGAACAATTAGTTTAATGAACCACTTCACAAAAATTCTACTTAGAATCATCATGCTCAGAATAAGAAACAAAATTAAACCAGAGATCAGTGAAGAACAGTGCAGCTTTGTCAAAGGCAAGGGAACATCAAACGCCACTTATATTCTCAGTAATATTATGAAAGGTCAATAGAAGTACAACAAGACCTATACTTCTGTTTCACTCAGAACACGCTGGAGGAACTCAGCAGGTCAGGCAGCATCCGTGGAAACGATGAGTCGACGTTTCGGGCCGGAACCCTTCGTCGGGACTGAAGAGGGAAGGGGCAGAGGCCCTATAAAGAAGGTGGGGGAGGGTGGGCAGGAGAAGGCTGGTAGGTTCCAGGTGAAAAACCAGTAAGGGGAAAGACCAAAGAACCCTATACTTCTGTTTCATTGACTACACAAAAGCCTTTGGCACAGTGAAACACCAAGTCATCATGAAAATGCTTAAAGATAATAATATCGACGGAAAAGATCTAAGAATAATCAGGAATCTCTACTGGCAACAAAGTGCAGCCATACGGATAGACAACACGAGATTGGTGAATAATAGCCAATAAAGTGAGGAGTCAGACAGGGTTGTGTTCTATCACCAGACCTGTTCTCCCTGTACAGTGAAAACATCATGAGAACCATACAAGACCTACCTGGAATAAGTATAGGAGGGTACAATATCAATAACCTCCGCTATGCGGATGATACAGTACTGATAGCAAACAGTGAAGTAAATTTACAGAAACTAGTATCTACCATCAACACAGAGAGTGAACGACTTGGCCTAACCTTAAACAAAAAGAAAACTGAAGTAATGATATTATCAAAAAAACCTGATATCCCAAACTGTAGGATCATACTGGGAAATGAAATCCTGAAACAAGTTCACAACTTCAAGTACCTTGGACCATGGGTAACATCTGATGGCAAATGTGAAACAGACATAAAAGCAAGAATAGCAATGGCAAGAACAGCATTTACAGAAATGAGGAACATCCTAACGAACAAGAAAATAGCAATTGACATCCGCCCTAGAACTCTCAGCTGCTACGTTCTTCCTATGTTGATGTATGGCTGCGAGTCATGGACCATCACAAATGCAATGGAAAAACGAATCAATGCAGCAGGTATGTGTTTCCTCAGAAGAATGCTATGCATATCATATACGGACAGGAATAACCAACGAAGAAGTTCTACAGAGAATGAAAACAAAACGTCCATTACTTAAAAAAATCAGAAAACTGCATTCAAAATTCTTTGAACACATCATGCGAAGAGAGACATTAGAACATTTAGTTACAACTGGAAAGCTGGAAGGAAAAAGAAGCAGAGGCAGACAGAGAATGAAAATGATGGATGGAATATCATGGTTAGAAACATGGGAGGCAACAACTACAATTCGGAGGGTCAGGGACCATGATGAATGGAGAGACATGATCGCCCACGCGAAACGGCAAGGCACCTGAAAGATGATGTGAAAAATTCAGCGATTGAGGGTTACGGGGAATGGGCACAGGAGTTGGGGTCAGCAGAGATCAGCCATAATCATGTTGTGAAGTAGAATAGGGTTGACGGGCCAAGTGGCACACTCCTGTTCCCCTATGTTCTTAAGACTTCAGTAACATTCATCTATAGATGCAGTTTGAATGCGGCCTTTGCTGGTCGTGAAATGGTGATGGTAAACCTCTTCTGATTTTATACAACAGACTGCAATTTTAAGCCAGATACAACTGAGCCTGTCTGGGGTGGAAATAGATAGTGACAGTTCTTAAACAGCATTATTAATTATTTATTTAGAGAACCAGCATGGAAACAGGCCTCTCTGGCCCACTGCGTCGCACCCACCCAGCAACCCACCAATTTAACCCGAGCCTAATCACAGGACAATTTACAATGACCAATTAATCGACTAAACAGTACATCTTTGGAACGTGGGAAGACACCAGAGTACCCAGGGGAAACCCACATGTCCATGGGAAGGACGCACACACTTTCTTATAGAGGACGCCAGAATTGAACTCCAAACTCTGACACCCTGAGCTGTAGTAGCATCGTGCTGACTGTTACACTACCATGGATGACTGGTATTATACTTGTTGAGTACTTTACTCAATCACAGAATGAGAAGGCTGATGCTTATTCCCAACCCTAATTGTCCTTGCGAAGGTAATGGTGAACTGCCTTGTGGAACCGTTGCTGTAAGTGTTCACAGAATTCTGACCCAATGACGTTGGCATCGCCCTCTCTCACGGGGCATCACCTCTGCCACGTGGATGTGCCACAGTGACGGTATCTACTGTCCGGCGCTACAAACGGAGTGGAAAGTACAAACCTGGGCTAACACTCCGGGCCGCAGGTGGAGCGGTTGCATGGTGGGAGCCTGCGTTGCGAGAGGCACGGCATTGTCCATCCGAACCGAAAATCCTGTGCGTTTACCGGGGTTACCTGGGATGCCTGCCAACACAGAGATTCAAGACTCAAGATTGTTTAATGTCATTTCCAGTACACAGGTATGAAGGAGAACAAAATAATAGTTATTCAAAATCCGATGCAGTGCCAAAAATAAGATAAAGAACACAATAATAAAAAAACACAATAAATTTAAATACAGAAGATAGCTTAAATATGTTCATAAAATGACGCCCAGGCACAGGAGTGTCTGTACGTAAGGTGACTGACAGGAAACAATGTGGTGCAAAAGCCGTGGTCTAGTAGTGCTGTTGGGAAAGTGTGTGGAGTCAATAGGAACAGTATGGGAGAGCGGTAAAGGAACAGTATGAGGGAGAGGGGGTAAACGAACAGTATGGGAGAGGGGTAAAGGAATAGTATGGGAGAGGGTAAAGGAACAGTATGGGAGAGGGGTAAAGGAATAGTATGGAAGAGGGGTAAAGGAACAGTATAAGGGAGAGGGGTAAACGAACAGTATGGGAGAGGGGTAAAGGAATAGTATGGGAGAGGATAAAGGAACACTATGAGGGAGGGGGTAAAGGATGCTCCCCAATCCAGGCAACATCCTTGTAAAGCTCCTCTGCACCCGTTCTATAGTTTCCACATCCTTCCTGTAGTGAGGTAACCAGGACTGAGCACCGTACTTCAAGTGGGGTCTGACTAGGGCCCTATAAAGCTGTAACATTATCTCTTGGCTCTTAAATTCAATCCCACAGTTGATGAAGGCCAATGCACCATATGCCTTCTTAACCACAGAGTCAACCTGCGCAGCAGCTTTGAGTGTCCTGTGGACTCGGACCCCAAGATCTCTCTGATCCTCCACATTGCGAAGAGTTTTACCATTAATACTATATTCTGCCATCACATTTGATTTACCAAAATGAACCACTGCACACTTAACTGGGTTGAACTCCATCTGCCACTTCTCAGCCCGGTTTTGCATCCTATCAATGTCCTGCTGTAACCTCTGACAGCCCTCCACATTATCCACAACACCCCCAACCTTTGTGTCATCAGCAAATTTATTAACCCATCCCTCCACTTCCTTATCCAGGTCATAATTTCCTGGGCTGTCGCTGCTTCCTTTCTTGAATAATGGAACAACATCCGCAACCCTCCAATCCTCTGGAACCTCTCCCGTCCCCATTGATGATGCAAAGATCATCACCAGAGGCTCAGCAATCTCCTCCCTCACCTCCCACAGTAGCCTGGGGTACATCTCGTCCAGTCCCAGTGACTTATCCAATGTCTCGCCTAGCCCCAGTGACTCATCAAACAGTGGAAATAAGGGAAGACCGGTAGTAGCGACGGCTTCCTCCTTATTATAATGTTTCCTGGTTTTTCCATCGGCCCTTTTAAAGGCCCGACTGATTTCCTTTACATTTTAGCCATTTTGTAGGAACGTCATGCGTAAACATCTTACTTCTTCGGGTAGACTCTCCAGGTCCAAAATAGTTTTCACACGGTTAATCAAAGTAGAAAGAACTGCTCTATGTTGGGAAGCGTGATGGTGGCTGTTATTGTTGAGGTACAAGTCCATGTGAATACGTTTCCGATGGACGCCATATCTGAGGCTACCTCTGGCTTCCATCGTATTAGAGTGCCCAGGAATGGGAGGCAACATTCTTCAACTCCATCATAAATTTCTTCAGATACGTCGATGACACCTTCGTAGTGTGGCCTCATGGATTCTAGGCACACCAACAGTTCCCAGACATCCCACCCTGCAAAAACTGATTTCAGGGAGGTAGCACCATCAATTTGCAGGAGACTTCCGGGAGAGGTGGGATGTCTGCAATAGAGTAGCTCTTTAGCAGCTAGCCAGCTAGTTTAAATAATGTTAGCTACGATAATGAACGAATGACACCTGTTAAATTCACCTCAACATGTCTTTTACAGTCTTAACCCACCATGGGCAATAGAAAAGTCACTGTTGCAAACAGTGCAGCGAGCAACTCTGTCTTTATTTTTGACCCCTATTAGGCAGGGGTACACTTTACTGTAGTCCGGGGTGACATACGTTTTATATTTTCTTTTTTTTTTGGAACACTCTGCCATGGCGTGCTTGCGCTCTCTCTCTCTCATGGTCTCTCGCACTCTCGCTTGCTTTCTCTCTGGCTTGCTTGCTCTCGCGCTCTCTCTCTCTCTCGCGCTCTCGCTTGCTTACTCTCTCGCTTGCTTGCTCTCGCGCTCTCACTTGCTTTCTCTCTGGCTTGCTTGCTCTCGCGCTCTCGCTTGCTTTCTCTCTGGCTTGCTTGCTCTCGCGCGCTCTCTCTCTCGCGCTCTCGCTTGCTTACTCTCTCGCTTGCTTGCTCTCGCGCTCTCTCTCTCTCGTTTGCTTTCTGTCACTCGCTCGCTCTCAAAAAAATTGATTTCTGTGATATTGTATATAATTTGCAGGCATCAGGGAGCCACTATTCATATGCGGGAAACTCCCAGAACTTCCGGGAGAGGTGGGATGTCTGAGCTCCACGACCATCTGAACAGTATACATCCAAACATTCAATTTACAATGGAGATGGAGAAGAGTTGTTGCCTCCCATTCCTGGACACTCTAATACGACAGAAGCCGGATGGGAGGCTCAAGCATGGCATCTATTGGAAACCTACTCACACTGACTTGTACCTCAACAATAACAGCCACCAAAGATGACCTGGGACTCAGGTTGGTGGGTGTTTACAGAATTCCCTGTGAATGTGGAGCAGTGAATATCAACCAGACGGGATGCATGGTGGAAACCCACATCAAGGAGCACGTGTGGTGTATCCATTTGGGTTACCCAGAGAAATTAGCGTTAGCAGAACACTGCATTCACAATAGCTATAGGATTGGCTTTGACAACACAAAACTATTGTGCCGTGCCAACAGTTTTTGGGACCACCTGGTAAAGGAAACCATAGAAATAAAACTAGAGGAAAAGAATTTTAACAAAGACAAAGGTCTCGCTCTAAGAAAGAACTGGAATTCAATTAAAAGCAAGGTGGGAGAGTGGAAACCAGAATGGATGGGGACTAACCAATCAGGAGGGATGGACTACAGGGGTGTAAATACCACCGAACTAGACATGCCCCAGCAACATCCCTGACGAAGATGGCAGAGTTTGTTATCAAAATGGCGGTTATAATTGATACCTGCACCTGAATAGAAGCCCAAGAAGAGTTAATTCATCAAAAAACTATCAACTACAACAAAAAATAAATATTTTTAAAAATTAAATTAGTACAAAAAGACAGAAAAAATCCCACTTTGTACATAGTTTTCTTCTTTTGATTGTTCTTTCTTTCCTCTCCTTTCTATAAGTGTATACCTCAGATAAATATTATGTGGAGATTTATGACAATTATGACTATATGATATATATGTACAGTATCTGAAATACATCTTATGGAAATGTATGTTTGATGATGAACTTCAATAAAAAGTAAATTCCCCAAAAAAAAAGCCTTTCAACCTCCACATTTACCCAATGACCTCTGGTTCTCGAACCCCACCCCCCAAACTATAGGAAACATAGTGCAAGAGGTGGGACGATGTGAGCGCATGGGAGATAACAGAATGGAAAGGGGAGCAGCATGATGGGTGGGGAGGAACAGTACCAGAATTTGATTAGAATCCAATTACCCCAACTTCCCCCTTCCCAAATATCCTGAATATTCCTCCCCTTCATATTCTATTCCAATCACCTTTCCAGAGTTACCTCTGACACTTTGGTAAGACCCTGGCAGACACAAGAGGAATGGCAGAACAGCTCACAGTTCAAACTACATTTATTATCACAAAATACTCTGTAGATGCTGCTGCCCGCCCTGCTGAGTTCCTCCAGCGTGTTGTGTTACATTTATTATCAAGTATGTACAACTTTGAGATTTGTCTGATTTGTCTCCTTACAAGCAGCTACAAAACAAAGAAACCAAATAGAGTACATTAAAAAAAACCCACATAACAAAACCCGTCAAACACTCAATGTGCAAAAAAAGAACAAATCATGCAAAACATTGAAAGTAAACAAATAACACTCAGAACATGAACACAGAGTCTACAAAACTGAGTTCATAGCCGTGAAGTTCAGATTAGACCTAGCACTCTCAGCCAGCACACAGATACACCCATCCTCCGTTTTGCCCCTCATACCTTGAAGTGTTTGTGGACACAGGATAAGGGTCTGCTGGAAGGATTCATTGCAGCCAAACTGAGCAGCTCCAGACTGCATCGGAATCCCCTGGTGTAGTAGGGATGCTCCAGACGGTGGTAGATGCTGAATGAAGAGAGCACATAGTTAGTCTCCTGCTCCTGTCCCATAGATGCTGCCTGACATGTGAAGCTCTTCCAACATTTTGTGTGGATTACCCTGGATTTTCAGTATCTGCAGCATCTCCTGTGTTTCTGTGATCATTATCAAATTATGGTGGTTTCATTTCATATACTGGAGTGATGATGACATATCAAAATATGTCACAGAACAAAATACATAAATGAAAAACTATCTGGGAGGGAAGGGTTAGATCGGTGTTTAAGGATCGGCACAACACTGTGGGCTGAAAGGCTTCTACTGTGCTGTACTGTTCTATGTTCTGTGCACACATCACTGACTACACAGCGATTTGGGACTTTGTGGTCACGAGACATTTTAGAGAATTGGAAATGAATCTCTTTTTAGTGTGGCTGTTAGTGTGACGTTATTACAGGCTGAGGTGTTGGAGCTCAGAGCTCAATCCCAGCATTTTCTGTAAGGAGCCTCTGTATGCCCTTCCCTATGAGATACGTGGGTTTTCCTGGATGCTCCAGTTTCCTCCCACAGTCTCACGATGTACCAGGTAGGTTAACTGGTGATTGTAAATTGTCCTGTGATTCATTTAGGGTTAAGTCGGGCTTGTTGAAGGCCACTGGGGGTATGGCTCGTAAGGCCAGAAGGATCTATTCCGCACTGTACTGCTAAATAAAATAAGTAATATAAATAAAACAAAAATAAATAGGAACAAAAGTGCTCGAAATACACACTCATGCTGCCCCCTCACAGCTACCATCAGGCAGGAGGTGCAGAAGCCCGAAGTCCCACTTCACCAAGTTCAAGAACAGCTACGACCATTCCCTTCAACCACTCGGTTCTTGAATTGACTGGCAAAACCCTAATCACCACAATTTAGCAACACTAGGACCACTTTGTACTAAAGTAGACTTCATTTTTTTTTTTGTTCTAGTTGTGTTCTTTCTTGTAAAAAAAAATGTGCATAATTTATGTTTAACATAATTTTTCTTGTGAATGGTGCTTATATTATGCTATGTACCCTAACCCTAACCCTAATGAAGGATCAACTTTGTTTGCCAAATATTTGGAATTTGCTGTGGTGTGTTGATCAGGGTGTGACATGCAACAAAAAAACTACATTGAACAATTATAAAGATTATATAAAAAATAAAATTGGAGCTTTGAACACTGATAAACACAAGTCTTGGCCCAAAACATTGGCCCTTTACTCCTCTCCACAAATGTTGCCTGATCTACTGAGTTCCTCCAGCATTGTGTGTGTGTGTATACACGTGCTGCTGCAAGTATGTTTTTCATTGCATTTGTGCATACGCATACTTGTGCATGTGACAATAAACTTGATTTTGACTTGACTTTGGCATTTGCATGGGTAGGGCTAAGAAAGAATTTCCCCTGTGTGTTCCCTTAGTGAAGACACAGGGTCTGAGTAATCCACTGCTCAACACAAGGTGGCACAATCGAGCAATGTATGGAAAGTCTATGTGAGCGTTGTCACGTTCAGCGCTCGTGTAAAAGAACCATCAAAACAGTCACCACTTCCTCCATGCACAACACTAAAATTGCTTCCACAATCATTTGTAGGGCTCAGCACTTCTGAGATGTGAAGTTTGTGCGGCTAGTGACAAGGCCAAACAACCTAAGGGGCTTCAAACAAAAATTTTTAGACTTAATTTGACTCTGAGCCATATAAAGAAATGACTGCATGTCCACAACATTTCTTAAATCATTTCAGCAGCACAAAGCACTTTGCAGCCAATTTAAGGCTACTGGTAGCAGCCAATTTGCTACAGAGATCTGCTATTAACGTGATTATCTTGTTTAGTATACTAACAAAGAGAAAGTCTGATGCTGGGAGAACTTTGCTATACTTTATTCGGAATCCAGTTTACTATCATTAGCGTATGTCATAAAATTTGTAGTTTATTGGCAACAGTACAGTGGAAATTACTATAAGTGTGTATATAAATATAGAGGCAATGTCAGAGGTAAGTTTTTTTCACATAGTGGTGGATGTGTGCAACACCCATAAAACATATAACCATATAACAATTACAGCACGGAAACAGGCCATATCGGCCCTTCTAGACCGTGCCGAACGCTTACTCTCACCTAGTCCCACCGACCTGCACTCAGCCCATAACCCTCCATTCCCTTCCTGTCCATATATCCATCCAATTTAACTTTAAATGACAACATCGAACCTGCCTCAACCACTTCTGCTGGAAGCTCGTTCCACACAGCTACTACTCTCTGAGTAAAGAAGTTCCCCCTCATGTTACCCCTAAACTTCTGCCCTTTAACTCTCAACTCGTGTCCTCTTGTTTGAATCTCCCCCACTCTCAATGGAAAAAGCCTATCCACGTCAACTCTATCTATCCCCCTCATAATTTTAAATACCTCTATCAAGTCCCCCCTCAACCTTCTACGCTCCAAAGAATAAAGACCCAACTTGTTCAACCTTTCTCTGTAACTTAGGTGATGAAACTCAGGCAACATTTTAGTAAATCTCCGCTGTACTCTCTCAATTTTATTGACATCTTTCCTATAATTCGGTGACCAGAACTGTACACAATACTCCAAATTTGGCCTCACCAATGCCTTGTACAATTTCAACATTACATCCCAACTCCTATACTCAATGCTCTGATATAAAGGCCAGTATACCAAAAGCTTTCTTCACCACCATATCCACATGAGATTTCACCTTCAGGGAACTATGCACCATTATTCCTAGATCCCTCTGTTCTACTGCATTCTTCAATGCCCCACCATTTACCATGTATGTCCTAATTTGATTAGTCCTACCAAAATGTAGCACCTCACATTTTTCAGCATTAAACTCCATCTGCCATCTTTCAGCCCACTCTTCTAACTGGCCTAAATCTCCCTGCAAGCTTTGAAAACCTACTTCATTATCCACAACTCCACCTATCTTAGTATCATCTGCATACTTACTCATCCAATTTACGACCCCATCATCCAGAGCATTAATATATATGACAAACAACATTGGACCCAGTACAGATCCCTGAGGCACACCAATGCCATGATCAACAAGTCCTGGGGTCGATCCCCAGAGGTCAGCAAAGATGGTGGGGTGCAGCTGAAGGGCAAAGTCTGGAGAGGAAAGCTAAAGGTCGAAGTCCAGGGCTCGGTGAGTCCAGAGGTACAGGCTCGAAGGTCAAAGCCTCTGTATCAGGCTTGTCTGGAGGTGAGAGGCCTGATGTCTGCAAGTCTGAGTCCGGCTCAGGGATTCGAGGGCTGGACGCTGCGTGTGTGCATGTGTGGGAGAGCGAGAGAGAGAGCGAGAGCGAGAGAGAGAGCGAGAGAGAGAGCGAGAGAGAGAGAGAGAGAGAGAGAGAGAGAGAGAGAGAGGTAGGTAGGTAGGTAGGTAGGTTTGTTTTGCTGCTGTGGCTTGTGTTGCTTTGTTGAACATTGTGGGAATGCTATGCCGTTGCCGGAATGTGTGCTGACCCCAACACATCTTCAAGTTTTGTTGGTTGTTAACACAAACGATGCATTTCATTGTACGGTCCGATGTACATGTGAAAAACAAATAAACTGAATTTACTACAATGAATTGCCCAGGCTACTGGAAGAGCCCACAGACAACATGAATAGCACGTCAAGGTCCTGGGTGTTTCAGTCAAAAGAGGCCACACATCACCAATTCTTTTGGAGTGCCAGAGTTTCTCAGTACAGCAGAGAGATGGCTTTACCATGCCATTCTTGTTTCCTGAATCTTTGAATATTTATATACGTTCTCCTCCGGAAGTTGTCTCAGCCTGTCTAATGCAACACATTCCCTGTGTTCAATGTTCAAAGTCAAAGTAAATTTATTATCAAAGAATGTATACGTCACCACGTCACCTTGAAATTCTTTTTCTTGTGGGTATTTACAAGAAAATTTAGAAAAGCAATAGAGGTCCTTGAGAACGACCACAAGACTAAAAGACAGGAACGGAGTTAAGCCATTCGGCCCATCAAGACTGTTCCGCCATTCCACTTTGGTGATTTATTATCTCTCTCAACCCCATTATCTTGTCTTCTCCCCTGTAGCTTTTGGTGCCCTTACTAATCTAGAACTTACCAAACTCTGCTTTAAACATATCCAATGACTTGACCATCATAACTGCCTGTGGCAATGATTTCCACAGATTCACCACCCTCTGGCTAAAGAAATTCCTCCTCATACCTGTTCTAAAGTGACATCCTTTGATTCCGAAGCTGTGCACTCTGGTCCTAGACTCATCCCCTATCGGAAACATCCTCTCCACACCCAAAACGATTCGTAACAAAATCTATCAAACACCTAATGTGCATAAGAGCACAAATCATGCAAATAATCAAAAAGTAAATAAATAATACCAAGATCATGAGTTGCAGAGTCCTTGAAAGTGACTCCGTGGGTTGTGGAATCAGTTTAGTGTTGGGGTGAGTGAAGTTGTTGGCTCAGGTTCAGGAGCCTGATGCTTGGAGGGTAATAACTGTTCCTGAACCTGGTGTGTAGGACCTAAGGCTTCTGTGCCTACTTCCCGATGGTAGCAGTCAGAAGAGAGAGGAGGAAACCTGTACAGGTAGTTCTACAAATTCCTTCTTCCCCACTCTCAGTTGATGGTCACTCTGAATCTCTTCCCTTACCTGGCTGGGTACTGAGCCCATTTTATTGAAAGCCACAGTCAGGTTTGCAGTGTTATTCGAGGCAACAGGTCTCATGAATGGCATCTTATTGCGGTTTATCATGTCGTACAAGCTTGGCCTCCATCTGCAGACATCCATTATATGGAAACAGGATTTGACGCTGAGGGAGAGAAACACGCATGGTGTTTACTTGCCCGAGTCGTGTACTCATGTCACAGTGCATCTACCTCCCACTCAAACATACCATTCGTGAATAAGAAGGAAATGGAGTTTACATCACATTCAGCTCACTCAGTCTATCCCTAGCCGACCATATCCTATTCCACCCCTGTCCTAAGGGCAGCAACGTAGCGGTTTATCATACCACTAATCAGGGTTCAATTCCCACCACTGTTTGCATGTTCTCCCATGACCATGTGGGATCCTACATGTGCTCTGGTTGCCACTTACCATCCAAATATGTTTGAGCTAGTAGGTTAATTAGTCAATTAGTCACATGGGTGTAATTGGTTTCATTAGGCAAGAACAGCCTGTTGCCATGCTGTATCTCCATAAATAAAAATATGACGGGTGATTGATAAGTTCGTGGCCTAAGTTAGAAGGAGTCAATTTTAGAAAACCTAGCACATTTATTTTTCAACATAGTCCCCTCCCACATTTACGCACTTAGTCCAGCGGTCGTGGAGCATACGGATCCCTTCTTTGTAGAAGTGGTCCACAGCAGGGGTGATTGATAAGTTTGTGGCCTATAGTAGAAGGAGATGAGTAATGCAGCTCTCGTTACATGCACATGCAGGTCAACTCTTTGAGTGATTATGCAGAAAGTTTGAAGCTAATAACTCATCTCCTTCTACCTTAGGCCACAATCTTATCAATCACCCCTGCTGTGGACACTTTCTGGAGGTCCAAGATCCGTATGCTCCACGACTGCTAGACTAAGTGTGTAAATGTAGGAGGGGACTATGTTGAAATATAAATGTGCTAGGTTTTCTAAAATTGACTCCTTCTACCGTAGGCCACAAACTTATCAATCACCGGTAAATAAATTCTGCTATTTAATCAGGCAGCAGAGATCCAGGCCTTTGGCACAGTGAGTCTGCACTGACCCACTTTCAATCATTCCGTTTTATTTTCCCACATTCCAAGTACAGTAAATCCCTTGAATTTTTTTTTAAATCAAAAACACCACAGCACAGGGGGCAATTCATAGATTTAGAGTCATAGAGCAATACAGCACAGGACAGGCTCTTCGACCCATTTAATCTACGCTGGTTTGATTTTCTGCCCAGTCCCAGCTACCTGCACCTGGACCACATCCCTTGAAACCTTGAAATTCTTCCCAGTAAACTTCTCTTAAATCTTACAAACCGACTGCATGGTAGTATAGCATTTAGCACAATCGCTTTACAGCACCGGTAATGATGAATCAAGGTCTGCTCTTTGCCACTGTCTGTAACAGGCCTGTCCACTCAATGGCCACTTTATTGTGTACCTTCTGTACCTAACTAAGTGGCCACTGAGTGTATGTTCACGGGCTTCTGCTGCTGTAGCCCATTCACGTCAAGGTTCGACATGCTGTGCATTCAAAGATACTCTTCTGCACACCACATTTGTACCGTGCAGTTTCCTGAGCTACTGTCACTTTCCTGTCAGCTTGAACCAGTCTATCCATTCACCTCTGACCTGTCTCATTACCAAGGTATTTTCGAGCACAGAAATGCCACTCACTGGATGTTTTTTGTTTATCGCACCATTCTCTGTAAACTCCAGAGACTGGTGTGCATGAAAGTTCCAGGAGATCAGCAGTTTCTGAGATACTCAAACCACCCCGTCTGGCACCAACAATCATTCCCTGGTCAAAGACACATAGATCACATTCCTTCCCCATTCTGATGTTTGTTCTGAACAACTGAACCTTTTGACCATGTCTGCATGCTTTTATGGATTGAGCTGCTGCCACATGATTGGCTGATTAGATATCTGCAATAACGAGCAAGTGGACAGGTGTACCTAATAAAGTGCGTGCGCGCGCATGCGTGTGTGTGTGTGTGTGCGCGTGTGTTTTCTCCAAATGCTCCGGTTTCCTCCCACGTTCCAAAGACATAGGCAGGGTTAGTAAGTTATAGGCATGGTACGTTGGGGTCGGAAGTGTGGCGATCCTTGCGGGCAAGCCCACAGCACTCCTCTGACTTAGTTGGTCATTCATGCAAAACGACACACATAACTGTGTTTCAATGTTTCCATGTACACGTGACAAATAAAAGTAATCTTTAATCTCTTTAATCATTAAATCAAACCTGGATTTACCATTTTCACTAGCAGCTTGTTCTACACCCTCACCACCTGCTGAGCGAAGAAGTCCTCTGTCTATAATTTATTGTTTAAGATACAGCGTGGAATAGGCCCTACTTAACCCTGGCTTAATTACAGGACAATTTACAATGACCAATTAACCTCTGAACCGGTATGTATTTGGACTGTGGGAAGAAACTGGAGCACCTGGAGGAGACCCACGCGGTCACCAGAAGAACATACAAACGCCTCACAGGCAATGGCGGGAATTGAACCCATCTCGCTGGGGCTGTAAAGTGTTCTGTTAACCACTATAATACCCTGTTGTCCCAGTTTCCCCTTAAATATCTGACCATTCATGCTTAACCCATGACCCCTAGCTCTAGTCTCACTCAACCTCAGTGAAAAAAAAAATCCTGTTTTCATTTACCCAATCTGTACACCTCATAATTTTGTACTCCTCTATCAAATCTCCCCTCATTCTCCCACGATCCCGCGGCAAACTATTCAACCATTCCCTGATCTGCGTAACAGTAGGTTTGTGAAAAGCATTTGAGCATGATAACATGCTGTGGCAGGTAAGTTGCTCTCTAATGTAAATAATTAACTCAACTCCTGCATGCAGACTGCAGCAGGTTACATCTGAACTACTCAAAGACTGGCCAACAGCCATGATGTTTCAGCAGGGCACAAGCCCACGGATAGAATGAATGCACTCTCCTTTTCCCGCAGAAGGGGAATGAAAACCAGAAAGCATGGGATTGAGGTGCGGGTTAGTGGGTTAATTGGTCACACAGGAGTTATTGGGCCCATTGGATCAGAAGGGCCTGTTATCTCAAACTAAAATAAATAAAAAATAAAGTAAGGTTGGTGGGGGGAAGATTTAACAGGGATCTGATGGGCAACTTTTTCACACTGATTTCTCCTTCCGGTAACACACATCAAAGTTGCTGGTGAACACAGTAGGCCAGGCAGCATCTCTAGGAAGAAGTACAGTTGACGTTTCAGGCCGAGACCGTTCGTCAGGACTAACTGAAGGAAGAGCTAGTAAGAGATAGAATTCCTCGTGTTTGCGTTTCTCCTTCCGGTAATAGTTTTCCCCTTCCTGTTCCCTCTTCTTCAATTTCCCACTCCGACCTTTACCTCTTCTCCTCAGCTGCCCGACAGTAACAACACCCTGGTATACTGCTTCAACAAGCGGGTTAAGTCAGGTGATGGCAGCTGGGGAGCCTCATGCCCTGGTGAAAGAGGGGCATGCCTGTGCCAGCATGCAAAAACAGCTCCGGTGGACTGGGTGGATGAGATCTACAGTAAGGTCCAACAGCCAGGAAGGCAGTTCTACAACGCTCCTGGAGAATGAAGGGCATGACAAGACACAGAAGACATCATGGCCATCCACTGCAACCAAGGAAGACCCCAGTTTGTAACACTTTATTCATACCATTGTACCCAGTCTTCTGATGTTGAGAGAGTGGAACTTCCCCAATACAATGGTTTTTCCACTCTAAAAACTCTCCTGCACAGGTTTCCTGTCTCCTTGGCCACAATGGACAACCACCAACTAAATCACTACATCAACTGCCTGACACTTCCCCTGGTGCCCTTTCTCCTTCCCTTTCCCCCACTCTCCTCTCCTATCAGACTCTTTACCCTTTCCACCTATCACCTCCCAGCTTCTTACTCCATCCCACTCCCCACCCACCTGGCTTCATTATCACCTTCCAGCTTGTCCTGTTTCCACTCCCCCCACCTTCTTATCCCAACAACTTCCCCCTACTTTCCAATCCTGAAGAAGGGTCCCGGCCTGAAACGTTGACAGCATATTCATTTCCATAGATGTTGCCCGACCTGCTGAGTTCCTCTAGCACTTAGTGGTATGTGTTGCAGTCACAGAGGGTGGTGAGCTGCCAGAGGAAGTGGTTGAAAATGCTTAAAAGACATTTTGAATATGTTCATGGAAAGATTAGCTTTAGTTGTCACATATACATCAAAAGATACAATGAAATGTGTCGATGACCAACACATTCCGAGGCTGTGCTGGGGACAGTCCAGAAGTGTCGCCATGTTTCCAGTGCCAACATAGCATGCCCACAACTCACTAATCCTAAGCCATGTACCTTTGGAATGTGACAGGAAATCAGAGCATCCGGAGGAAACACACAAAGTCACGGGCAGAAAATACAAACTTCTTACAGACTGCAGTGGAAATTGAACCCCAATCGCGATCGTTGGCATTTTAAAGCAATGTGATAATCACTGTGCTACCATGCAAGCATAGAGGGATTTAGGCCAAACACAGGCAAATGGTATTATGTTAGATGTGGTTGCTTGGATGAATTGGCCGAGGGGCCTGTTACCATGCCCTTGGGATCGATGAGAGAGGGACCTACTGGTTGCTGTGTGGAAAGTCCAGTAGATGCTGCATGGCCACAAAGGGATGGCTCATCGCCTCCACCGGGGTGATCCTCTTCTCAGCATCAATCAGCAACATCTTCTTCAACAGACTGACAAACTCCATGCGGTCTGCCTTCTCCGCCTGCAGGTCACTTCCCTCCAAATCCAACACCATGTTCACCTAAGGCCAGAAGGCACGTTAAACTAAGAACCAGAATCAGGCTTATTATCAATGACATATGAAACATATGTGGTTTTGCAACAGTACAGTGCAATACATAGAATATTACTAGTCACAATATAGTAAAAAAAATAGATAAATAGTGCAAAAAGAGAACAAAGTAGCAAGGTGATGTTATGATGGCAAAAGGAAAGAAGCTGTTCCTAAAATGTTGATTGAGTGTGTCTTCAAGCTCCTGTACCTGTTCCCTCACGGTCATAATGAGAAGATGCCATTGACGGTGAGGAGGCTGAGTCTACAACCCTCTGCACACAAAGATTCTACATCTTCCAATCCTATGTACCTCTCTCTAAGGATTTGATTTCCTTTTTTACCAACAGAGCCATACCACCCCTCTGCTTACCTGCCTGTCCTTTTGATAGATTGTGTATCCTTGGATGTTAAGCTCTTAACTATGATCTTTAATCAGCCACGACTCAGAGATGCCTACAGCTTTATAGCTGCCAGTCTCTAACTGCGCTACAAGATCACCTACCTTATTCCGTATACTGCATACATTCAAATATGTTCAAAGTTCACAAAATACAAGTATGTCACCATATATAACCCTGAGATTCATTCTCTTATGTGCACATTCAATAAATCCATAGAATAATGACCAAAATAAAGTCATTGAAAGATTGCCCAACTAGGGCGTCCAACTGTATAAATACAAAAAGAAAGAAATAATAATAATAAATAAATCAGTAAACAATAAATATCAACAGCATGAGATGAAGAGTCCTTGAAAGTGAGTCCGTAGATTGTGGGAACAGATAGGATATAAACAGTTGCAATTTTTTTTCTAAGGTGGAGATTTTAGGACCTTGCGATTAAGGTGAGAGGAAAGGAGTTTAAATATCTGAGGGGTAAATTTTTCCATACAGGGGGTGGTGAGAATTTGGAACGAATTGCAAGAGGAGGTAGATTACATTCCATTTGGTATCAGTAACCAAAGAGTAGAGTTCAAATGGTGGTACAATGAGAAAAGCAATAACAGAATGTAGAATAAAGTGAGAAAGTGTAATGCACGCAAACAAATAAGGTGCAAGGGTCACCATGAGGTAGATTGTGAAATTGAGAGTTCATCTTTATTGTACAAGAGGTCCTTGGGTCTGGCGGTGTGTGTTATTAAGCTTTTTTGTCTTCTGCTTGATGAAAGAGGGGAGGAGACAGAATAAATTTGACTATGTTTAAATGACATTTGGTCAGGTACCTGGATAGGAGGGAATATGCGCCTAATGCAGGCAAATGGGATTCAAGTCCGTAGACATCACAGTTTTTGTGGAGGACAGTCAAAAGGACCTGTTTTAATGATTCTGTGACTTACGTGCGCTATATCATCCAAACTATTAAAGATATACTTTCTGGCTTCCTTCGATTTCATTCCTGTTTCCGCTTCGTGCTCCTCTGGAGTCTGAGAAAAGAAAAAGAGTAAGTGTATGACTTATTCGATAGAGGGAAAATCGACCCGCATCAGTTTTCTTTCTCAGTTAATTGACTTTATATAAGATTGCAGATGCTGGAAACCTGGATCAAAACGCAAAACGCTCGAGGAGCTCAGTGGGCTGGGCAGCATCTACGAAGGGAAAAGGACAGTCGATGTTTCGGGTCGAGACCCTCCATCAAGACTCTGAGTCCAAGTGAACCTACAACTCAAGTCCTCAAGTCCCAGCAACATCCTTATAAATTTTCTCAGCAATCTTCCGATCTTATCGATACCTTTCCTGTAAGTAGGTGATCAGAACAGCACGCAATACTCCAGATTTAGCCTCATCAACATCCTATACATCTTCAACATCATATCCCAACTCCTGCACTCAATACTCTGATTTATGAAGGGCAATGTACCAAAAGCTTTTTTTCTAACCACTCTGTCCACACAGTGTCTTTGCTGCCAAAGATCAAATGGTAAACTGGAAATAGATGAGCTGATGTAGGGACCGGACATCAGGCTTTACTGCCAATTAATTACAATTAAATGGCATGGACATGTGGCTGTCAGTGTAAAGATTTACAATGTCATCTGTAAGATTGGGATTCGATGCCTGTAAGGAACCTCTACGTTTTCCCCGTGACCCTGTGGGTTTCCTCCAGATGTTCCGTATCCCTCCCACTTTCTAAATCGTTTGGGTTAGCAAACTGTGGGCACACTATGTTGGCACTGGAAGCGTCACAACACTCGCGGTCTATCCACAGTTCAATCCTCGGACTGTGTTGATCATTGACACAAAACAACATGATGTATGTGACAAAAAAAGCCAATCTCTTTTTCTCCCTTTGATCAATTCAAACTCTGGGTCTAAGCTGTAATACAAAAATGACCCATTGATATCTTGGGTCACAGAGAAACATATTGGGTGAGAAACAACACATGGCGTGAGTTTTAGTCAAAGGAACACACCAAATAAAACAGGAACTAAAGAAAACAAAATGCACCTCACTGGAAATAAAGCTTTAGATTTGGTAAGTTTAGCAAATTCAAAATGTACCTTCATTTTCCACCCTGAATATGTTCCGTCGGTTTCTCTGGAGAAAAACCGTGCCGTTTTTGTCCCAACGTTTAGTAAATGATCTCCTGGTAATCCTTGTGTTTGTGAAATATAACGTATCTGTGGGTTGAAAGAAAATCACTAATCATTTAATTGGCTACATATAGAACATAGAACATTACAGGCCTTTTGGCCCACAATGATGTGCTAACCTTTTCCTGCTCCGAGAGCAATCTAAAGCTTCCCTCCTACATAGTTCTCAAAGCCCAATGGCTGAAGCCTGGAGGCCTGTTCTGAATTTGGAGGGCTGTCCATATGAGTGGGAGAGGAAAGGGGCTTGTTTTGTTGATTGTTATGTTCCATTCTGTTGTGTTCTGTGTTGTTCTGCTGAACATTGTGGGCATGCTAAATGGGCACTGGAACGTATGGCCGTTGACACAAACAACACATTTCACTGTCTGTTTCAATGTACATGTGATAAATAAATCTGAACCTGATCTTGAACGTAAGAGTCTCTTAAATGTCGCTAATGTATCTGCCCGGTGCAATGTCTACAAAGTGTCAACAGTGGATAGAGGACTTCATGGGAAAAGGCTTATTTCCTTCACTAGTTCAATGCAGCTCCCCTCATCACTGTGTCCAAATCCCTGAACTTGGTCCCAAACAGCACCATCTGAGAACCTCAGACACAAGTACAGACCAGTAATCCAAAGCATCAAACTCAGACAAACACAAAAACATTCAGTGCCCACTTTATTGGGTATACCTATAGACCCGCAAGTTAATGCAGATATGGTCAACAAGTTTAGTTGTTGCCCATACCGAACATCAGAATGGGAATAAATGTGATCTAAGTGACTTTGACCATCAACTTTCTACAGACTTGAATTTTCTTGGACATTGGAGTTTCTATACCAGACCGTGATGCAACCAGTCAGGATACTCTTCACTGTGCTTCTATACGAGTTTGTCAACTTAGATGACATGCTGAATCTACACAAACTTGTAGGAAAATAAAGTTCTAAGGAAGTTGTGCCTTCTTTGTGATGGCATGTACATGCTGGTCCCAATACAGATCCTCTGATATTTGCAAAGGACTGAGAATAAAATTCTAAGAAAGCCTCTTCCGCCCGGAGGCTCCACTCTCAGATGTCAAGCGTTGTCCTCCAATCTTGGCAATTTTCTTGCAACCATTTCATCACCATGCAAGGGGATGTCGTCAGTGCGTTGTTGACTCAGTGCGTGTCTCCAACTCAACCCAACCCAACCATCAACCACACGAGCTACACGTCTTCCGAGTTATTTCCAAGGTTGTGTTTGCAAGTTTCTGTGGTGAAGGACAGGAAACAAGATTGCAAATCACCTTTTGGAGAAGGGTGGAAATATGGTTTCTTAGCCTGGCAAGTTTTGCCCTGAGCCAACCCAACTGCTGCTCGTGGGTCCTTGCTGTTCACAAAGTAGCTTCTGTCATTGTGTCAAACAGCATAGAAACAGGCCCTTCAGCCTGCACTAACCATCGTACACTGTTACAATAAAATTAATTTTCATTTAATTCTCCTCGCCCTTCCATCAACTCCCATCGCTGTCTGTAAGGAGTTTGTACATTCTCTCCATGACAGTGTGGGTTTCCTCATTCCAAAGATGTACAGTTTAGGGTTAGTAAGTTATAGGCGTGCTAAATTTGAGCCAGAAGCATGGCGATGCTTACAAGCTGCTCCCAGCACATCGCAAATGATGACACAGGTGATACACTTCAATGTATGCTTCGATGTTGGGGAAAGTTATAGTGGCCAATTAAATCACCATGTTCCACTTCTGTGGGAGACAACCGGAGCATTTGCAGGGAAATTTCTTTCGCCAAAGGGTGGCATATCTGATATTTAAAGCGGAGGTTGACAGGTTCTTGATTAGTCAGGGTATCAAAGGTTACGGGGAGAAAGCAGAAGAATGAAGATGTGAGGGATATTAAATCAGCCATGATGGAATAACAGAGGAGACTTGATTGGCCAAGTGGCCTTATTCTGGTCCTATGTCTTATGGAGCAAAATCGAGGGGCTGAATGGCCTAATTCTTCTCTTATGTTGCATGGGAGCCCACAAGGTAACAGGGAGACAGTACAAACTCCACACAGGCAGATTCCAAGGTCAGGACGGAACCTGGATGTTTGGAGCTGTACAGAGCAGCACTACTCGCCATGTCTCGTGCTGCCTCCACAGAACAGCAACCTCAGTTCAAAGTGCTTCTGCTAAACGAGAAGTGCACAAGATTAACATTTTAAGGCATAAAATAGTGATGCTAGAAATAAGGTTGCGCCAAGGATGATCTCATCATTGATTTACGTCACCTAAACTCAATAAATCATGAAATCAAGCCCGCATCTCTCTGCTTCAAGCCCGCATCATCAATTTTCAAATAGCTTTCCCTTCCAAGTTCTTCCCTTAATGGCTCAGCCCTCTCCCTAGCCACCATGAAGTAAAAAAAATTACAAAGAAAAGCTTCCATTAAAAAAATAAAAAAAGGTTTTCAGGTTATGGAAAACCTGATTCAAGTTGAATTATTTCATTTTTACTTGAAAGCACTTTCAACTAATAAGGTAGTAACTCTGCCTTGTTGAGGTAATTTGGAACAAAATTACTCTGAGAAGGAATGAAGCTGTTTTGTTCTGATATAAAAGATGAAGATAGATAACAGATTTAGCACTCGTGAAGCTCACATGGTTTGATTTTTTTGCTATTTTTAAATTGGTAAATTGGTTGCATAAGGGCATAAGAAGTAAGAGCAGGAGTCTGCCAAACAGCCCATGGCGCCTACTCCACCATTCAATGGCTGATATGGCTGTGAACTCAGCTCCACCTACCTGCCTTCTCCCTATCAAAAAAATATTATGTGTGCCACAGTGCAAAACCTGGAAAAGGGGAAAATGTGCTGAGCTATGTAGGGATGCAGGAAAACGAGACTAATTAGATAGCTGCAGAGATGAGTGACTATAAGTTAATCACAAGAGGATATACATTCTCCTCCTATTCGTGTGACCCTTGCTGTGTTTCTTCTTCAGTATGCTGCTCTATATCTCTATTATTCATCTCAGTTGCTTGGAAGAGATCTACATTCTCTTATCTAGTGAAAAGTCACCAGGTGGCAAGGATCAAATTCTATACCATACAAAAAATATTCTATGAAAAAATAAAACACACTGTCATAACACTATCATGTTGCAGCTTTAGTTATGGCGAGCAGCTTCCAGTTCTTGCATCTTTGAA
Organism: Mobula hypostoma; assembly: GCF_963921235.1. Lineage (NCBI taxonomy): Eukaryota > Metazoa > Chordata > Chondrichthyes > Myliobatiformes > Myliobatidae > Mobula > Mobula hypostoma. The sequence continues at coordinate 6,480,890 of NC_086107.1, forward strand.
AGTCTATCCTGGGCCCAACACATTGATGCAATCATGAAGAAGGCACCCCGGCGGCTCTATTTTTTTTTTGATTAGATTATGAGGACACGCAGTCCTCTTTTATTGTCATTTAGTAATGCATGCGTTAAGAAATGATACAATATTCCTCCGGTGTGATATCACAGAAACACAGGACAGACCAAGACTGAAAAACTAACAAAACCACATAATTATAACATATAGTTACAACAGTGCAACAATATCATAACTTGATGAAGAACAGGCCATGGCACAGTAAAAAAGTTCAAAGTCTCTTAAAAGTCCCACATCTCATGCAGACGGGAGAAGGAAGAAAACTCTCCTTGCCATGCCCGACCACAGTCTAACTCTGAGTTGTCCGAAAACTTCGAGCTCTGATCAGCCCTCCGACACTGAGTACCAAGCACCATCTCTATCCGAACACTTCGACCTCAGCCTCGGTCACCAGCAGCAGGCAAAGCCGGGGATGTTGGGGCCTTCTCTCCAGAGATTCTCGATCGCACAGTAACAGCAGCAGCGAACCGGGCATTTCAGAAACTTCTCCAGATGTTCCTCTGCTTCTCATGTCTGCCTTGATCAAATCAGAATTGTCCACGGCCCGTTTAACAAATACGATACCATTTCACCGGAGAGCTGTGTCGCGCTGCCATCTTCTCCTCCCACCCGAGGAACTTGAGGAGACTCAATCACCATAACATCGTACAAACTTCTGCAGACGGTCAGTGGAGAGCATTCTGAGACTGCATCACAGGCTCAAAAGCACACGATTGCAGAGGCTGTACACTCAGCTCACTCCATCTCAGGCACAACCCTGCCTACAACTAAGACAGCTTCAAGAGGAGGCATCCATCACTCAGGGTCCTCACCATTTGGGACATGCCCTCTTTATGTTATTACTATCAGGAAGGAAGTACAGGAGCCTGAAAATCCGCACTCAGTGATTTGAGAGTCTTCAAGCTCCTGTACCAAACAACAGTTTCTTCACCTCCACCATCAGACTTAAGAACTATACATGAATGGCTTATTTATTTTTTGCACCACAGTATTAAATTTTGTAATTTATAGAAATTTTATGTCTTTTGCACAATACGACTACTGCAAAACATCAAATTTCATGCTACAATTTTCAGTGATAATAAATTTAATTGTGATCTGCGAGCCTTGGTCACCCCATTATAGGAAGGACGTGGAGGCCTTGGAGAAGTTGACCAAGATGCTGCCTCAACTGGATGATATGAACGACAAGGAGACATTGGACAGACTAGGGTTCTTTTCTTGTGGGGAGACCTGATAGAGGAATATAAAATTATCAAAGGTACAGGTAGACAGCCAGTACATTTCCTCTAGGGTCAAAATGTCTAATACTGGAAGGCAGCCATTTAAGGTGAAAGGAGGAAAGTTCAAAGGAGATGTGTGGGATAAGTTTTTTTTACACAGAGAGTTCTGGGTATCTGGAATGCCTTGCCTGGGTGGTGGCGAACACAAATATAATGGAGGCATTGAACAGGCTCCTAGATAGGCACATGAATATTCAGAGAAGGGAGAGATATGGACCACACACAGACAGAAGGGATTAGGTAGAGGTCCGAAGGAGCCACGAGGGCTAGTGACTCCCCAGATCACCAGCGCCAAAGATCTGTAACTTGAGGCCCGAAAGTCAAACCCGTGATCAGCGGGTCCTGTGGTCGATACCCAGAGGTCGGCAAATTCCAAAGGCAAAGCTGGTGGTTGAAGTCCGGAGCTCAGGAGCTCAGCCGGTATGGAGGAACAAGCCTGAATTTGACAAGTCTGGACGTAGAGGTCCAAAGCTCGAAGCCCAGCTTGTCCAGAGGTGAGAGTCCAGGCCAGGGGCCAGAGGATGGAGGCCCAGTGTCTGAGATTCCAGGGCCAAGGACTAGAGGCCTGGAGGCAGTCTGCCTGTCTTGTGGTTGGAGGCCTATCTATGGGCAAATGGGTGGGTGGATTGGCAAGGGGTTTATTTTGAAGTTGTTTTGTTTTGCTGTGTTATTATTGCTGCTTGTTCTGCTGAACATTGCGGAAAAGCTATGTTGGGGTCAGAATGTGAGGCAACACTTGCGGTGTGTGGCTGTTAACAGAAGCAACACATTTCACTGTATGCTTCGATGTGCATGTGATAAAAAAGTGAATCTGAATTTGAAACTGAGTCGGGGTCATTAGCTCAAGTACATTCTGGGCCAAAGGGCCTGTTTTTGTGCTCTATGTTCCATGACAGATTTAGATCCAACCTGAAATGACCTCACTTTTCTGTGCGATGCTAATCACAACATCAAAACACTATCAACAAACTGAGAGACATCTCATCAACATCACTGAAGATACATCATAGGCCCAACATGCTGATGTAATTACAAAGAAGGCTGAAAAGTGGCTAACCTTCAGCAGGAGTTTGAGGCGACTTGATACAAGACCAAAGACTCGTGCAAATTATTACAGATGTACCATGAAGATATATCACGTGGACTGACCGAGTCACCAACAATGAGGTCCTGGCCCGCGCCCAGATACCCAGCCTCTTCACCCTGCTCCGACAACGCCGTCTCTGCTGGCTGGGCCATGTACACCGCATGTCAGACGTGAGGATTCCGAAAGACCTGCTGTACAGGGAACTGGCCTCCGGCAAGAGAGCACAAGGGTGGCCCCATCTTTGTTTCAAAGACGTTTGCAAGAGAGACATGAAGTCACTGAAAATGAACGTCGAGAGGTGGGAGGACATCGCAAGCGATCGCTCTCACTGGAGGCTGGAACTACGCAGAGGTCTAAAAAGAGAAGAGAAGCTGAGGCTTGCTGCTGAAGAAAAGCGCACTCATCGGAAAAACAGCACCAAGACAACACTGGAGGACAGTGCCTTCAAGTGCAGTTGCTGCAGCCGAGACTCTACAGCCACAACAGATGCTGCTCTAACACAGACTGAAGCAAGACTTTCCAGGCGCTGATCCATGGTCCCGCGAGACTAACGGATGGCCACCACCATGAAGAGCATTCAACACACTCTCCATGAGAAATTGAATGTCAAGGGAACACACACGAGACCTCATTGAGGGATCATATGTGGAAAGAGTAAGCAGTTTGAAGTTCACCGAAGGCACTCGGAAATTTCTACAAATGTACCATGGAGAGCATTCTAGTTGGTTACCTCACCATCTGGTATGGAGGGGTCTCTGCAGGATCAGAAAAAGCTGCAGTAAGTTGCAAACTCAGCCAGTTCCATAATGGGCACTAGTCTCCCCAGCATCAGGGACACTTCTAAAAGGTGACATCGGTCATTAAGGACTCCCCCATCACCCAGGACATGCCATCAAGGAGGAGGTACAGGAGCCTAAAGGCACACACTCAATGCTTTACCAACAGCTTCTTCCCCTCTGTCATTAGGTTTCTGAATAGACAGTGAACCCAGGAACACTACCTCAGTTTTAATTTATACTTGTCTTGTTTATTTAATTTAATACTTTCAATATATATTTCTTATTATAATTTATAGTATTTTCAATTACAGGTGTCCCCTGCTTTTCGAACGTTCGCTTTACGAAACTTCGCTGTTACGAAAAACCTGCATTAGTTACCTGTTTTCGCTAACAGAAGGTGTTTTCACTGTTACGAAAAAAGGCAGCGCGCGCCCCGAGCAGCCAGGCTCCTCCCCTGGAACTGCATTCTCGCCGGCATTGTTTAAACACGAGCCTGTGAGCAGCCATTAGCAAGATGAGTTCTACGGTAGTGGAAAAGCCTAAAAGTGCTCGTAAAGGTGTTACACTTAGCGTAAAACTAGACATAATTAAGCATTTCGATCGTGGTGAACGAAGTAAGGACAAAGTGAGTTTGGCTTGTGGAAGTTGACGAAGATGATGTTGAAGAGGTTTTGGCATCCCATGACCAAGAACTGATAGATGAAGAGCTGATGCAATCGGAAGAGGAAAGGATAACAATCGAAACTGAATGCAGTAGCGAACGGACCGTAAGTGAAGTTGTCCAGGAACTGAACGTGAAGCAACTGCATTGAGATGATAGGAAAATGCGCGAGGCTAAGCAGTCAAGCATACTGTCATTTTTCAAGCCTTCCGTATCAGCCACGGCAGACAATGAACCTCGACCTTCGACATCGAAGCAGGCAGACATAGAAGAAGATGACCTGCCTGCCCTGATGGAAACAGACGACGATGAGATGACACCCCAGTGTCCCACCACCCCAACCCCCGGGCTGTGGACCCATACATTACCGCGGAGAATGCAGCGCTAGCCGGGGCGCACCCAACACATCTTTAAGAAAAAAAGCTGAAATAAATAAGCTGATTAATTAGGTGCCGCCCGGCACGTAAATACTGGCCCAGATCAGAGGCGATTGTCGACTGCGTCACCTTTGATCTGGGCTGACATTTACATGCCAGGCGGCACCTAATTAATTAGCTTGTTTATTTCGGCTTTTTTCTTAAAGATGTGCTGGGTGCGTCCCGGCCACCGCTGCACCACTGCATGCTTCGCGGATCAGTATCGGTCGGCGCCCCAGAGGTTGGGGACCACTGCGCCACCCCAACCTCCGACGACTCAGCCTAACACACCATCATCAGTGTGCTCGGCGCTGTCTTCCCAATTCCGGTAAGTGATACTACACTGTACATACATTATTTCCACTTTATACAGGCTGTGTATTTTTATGTGTTATTTGGTATGATTTGGCAGCTTCATAGCTTAAAGGTTACTGGAGAGAGTGTTTCTGCCGAGAGCGCTTGCGTGAGATTTTCGCTACAGAGAACAGTGCGGCAATGATTGTAGGAAAGTATTTCTACTTTATATAGGCTGTGTATTTATCATATCATTCCTGCTTTTACTATATGTTACCGTTAATTGAGGTTTTATGTGCTATTTGGTATGATTTGGTAGGGTATTTTTTGGGTCTGCGAACGCTCACAAATTTTTCCCATATAAATAAATGGTAATCGCTTCTTCACTTTACGACATTACAGCTTACGAACCGTTTCATAGGAACGCTCTACCTTCGGATGGCGGGGGAAACCTGCATTATGTATCATACTGTAATGGGCTGCAAAACAACAAATATCATGACAACACACAAAATGCTGGAGGATCTCAGCTGGTCAGACAGTATTTATGGAAGTGAATGAACAGTTGACCAGTCCTGAAGAAGGGTCTCAGCCCTAAATGTCGACTGTTTACTCATTTTTACAGATGCTGCTTGACCTGCTGAGTTCCACCAGCAATCTGTGTATGTTGCTTTGGATTTCCAGCACCTGCAGACTTCCTCGTATTTAAAATTTGATGACATATGCCAGTGATATTAAACCTGATTCTGATACTGAAGCTCTGTGGAAATTTCCTACACAGGCACAGCTTTAACAAACGTAGCTCCTCTTTGCCTGGAGCTGTTTTCTCTCTGTCCAAGTGAAAGTGGAGAGTGTCAGATGAGAACGAGGGCTTGTTTAAAAATACCTTCTGCTGGTGTGAGGTAATGAGAGCCTATTTTGGCACAGGAGGCCTTAAGACTGGAGGGTGCAATTCCAGCCCAGATATCATGGGTCTTGTGATTTACTGCTTGGCACTTAAGAATGACCAACGGGAATGGAGAGCTAGTGGAGAGGGTCACAGACCAGGCTTAATATCACTTGCATATGTAAAGAAAGCTGTTATTTTATGGCAGAAGGACAGTGCAATACATAAAAATCTATAAATTACAGTAAGAAATATATGAGATAAATTAACTAAGTAGCGCATAAAGAGAACAAAGAAACTCAGTAGCACCGTGGTAGCGCAGCAGTTAGTGTGACACTATTACAGCTCGGGGTTTCGGAGCTGGGAATTCCATTTCGGTGCTGCGGTAAGGAATTTGCATGTTCCCCCCCCTGACTGCGTGAGTTTCATGTACCAAGATACAGGAACGTCACAGTAGCGTGGCAGTTAGCGTAACACTATTACACCCTGGGAATCGGAGTTTGGAGTGCTCTGCCTGTGAGCACATGGGTTTCTCCAGGTGCTCATTTCTTTTCACAGTCCAAAGACATTCTGGCTTGTTGGTTAATTGGTCATTGTAAATTATCCCATGATTAGGGTGGTATTAAATAAGTGAGCTGCTGGTTTGTGCCGCTCGTTGGGCCAGAAGGGCCTATTCCACGCTGGACCGCTAAATAAATCAGCAAATAAATAGTGAGGTGGTGTTCATGGGTTGGTTCATAATCTGTTCAAGAATTTGATGGTGGTGGGGAAGAAACTGTCCCTAAAAGGTTGAGTGTGTATCTTCAGGCTTCTCCTCTCTGATGGTAGGATTGAGAAGAGAGCATGTCCCTGGGTGACGGACGTCCTTACTGATGGATGCCCTCCTAATGAAGGGCCTCGGTCTGAATTTTCAACTGTTCATTTCCCTCCATAGAGCTGCTGAGTTCCTCCCATCATTCTGTGTGCGTGTGCGTGTGTATTGCCCAAGCAAAGCACTTGTAGGACGAAAAGGACGTGCATTCCTCTCTGAAACAGAGGGCACTTGCTCGGCTCTTCGGGGAAGGCTTTGAATTCTGGCAGTTAGTGTGGCGCAGAACGTTTATACAGAACAGTGAGGATCCTGTAGTAACTGGCCAAGCAGCTTGGCTCAGATTCATGTATTAGAGGCCTCCGAAGGTCACAGTGAGGAATCACAACAGTGCCCCCATCCATTTATGGCATTTTCTGAGCACAGAGTGTAAACAAGAGTACTGGTGAATGTGTGTTCCTGCAGTGAGTGAGTGAGTGAGTGAGAGAGAGAGAGAGAGAGAGACAGACAGACAGACAGACAGACACACACACACAGATAGTATTTACATGCGTCTATGTACAGGATTGTGTTTATGTGCATCTCTCTCATGCACACTCTTTTTAAAAACAACTGACAGCGGGGCTCAAACTGTGCAAAAATACTTTAATAGCTACCAGGGCCCAAACTTTCCATTTTTGATCAGAGAAGGGATTTAGCACTCGGATAAGTTGGCCCTATCCTGCCAGAAATAACATTTTCACTAATTTTCCAGACAAGCAGGACACTGGCCTGGCTGCAAATGAAAAGAATTCCTAGCAGAAGACAGAAATATTTACAGCACCGATACTAACAGCTTAGTCAAACAGGTACTTAGTTTTTGGGTTGTAAGTATTTCCTGAAGCTGTCGTCATCACTGCAGCTGCTAACAGTCTCCTGACTGCATAGCCCATTCCGAAAAGCAGTTCACCAGATTAGGAAAACAAACTTGCATTTTTATCACAGCCTAAAAATTTTCTTGTATAGCATAACAATTTTATCTCAAACCCAGTTCATGCATGCATAACATACCCTTACAAATCCAATCCCTACCTTTGATGATTCTTCTTCCAGACAAGGTATTATTTATTTATTTACTTAACGATTCAGCACAGTAACAGCCCTCCCACCTAGTTACACCCATGTGCCCAATTAACCTACTAACCAGTACGTTTTGGGGGTACAGGTGGAAACCGCAGCTCCTGGAGGAAACCCATGCAGTCACAGGGAGAAAGTACAAACTCCTTCCAGACAGCAGTGCGAGTTCAACCTGGGTCACTGGCGCTGCAAATATCATTACGCTGACCATTATGCCACCATACTGCCACAATTATGATGAGCAAGGTGTGATTTGACATCACCCTTGCAATGTGCTGGACACCCAGGAGCGACACGGACCACTCACACTGAAGTGGGGTTTAACTGAAGGATTGAAGTCTGTCATGAATTATTCAAAGATATAACAAAGGACACCATGGGATAAAGAATATTACATACTGTGTCTGGTGCTCCCAATGCAGCCTTCTATATATTGGCAAGACACGACGCAGACTGGGAGATTGTATCGCTGAACACCTATGCTCTGTCCGCCAGAGAAAGCAGGATCTCCTGGTGGCCACACATTTTAATTCCACGTTCCATTCCCATTCTGATATGTCTATCCACGGCCTCCTCTACTGTACAGATGAAGCCACACTCAGGTTGGAGGAACACCACCTTATATTCCGTCTGGGTAGCCTCCAACCTGATGGCATGAACATTGACTTCTCAAACTTCCGCTAATGCCCCACTTCCCCCTCGTACCCCGTCCTTTATTTGTTTATTTATATACACACATTCTTTCTCTCTCTCTCTCCTTTTTCTCCCTCTGTCCCTCTGATTATACCCCTTGCCCAGCCTCTGGGTTTCCCCCCGCCTCCCCTTTTTCCTTCTCCCTGGGCTTCCAGTCCCATGATCCTCTCATATCCCTTTTTCCAATCAACTGTCCAGCTCTTGGCTCCATCCCTCCACCTCCTGTCTTCTCCTATCATTTCAGATCTTCCCCTCCCCCTCCCACTTTCAAATCTCTTACTAGCTCTTCCTTCAGTTAGTCCTGACAAAAGGTCTTGGCTCGAAACATTGACTACCTCTTCCTAGAGATGCTGCCTGGCCTGCTGCGTTCACCAGCAACTTTGATGTGTGTTATAGCACAGTTGTTGTGTCAAGCTTATGACCAACTCTAAGATGATCTAGACTTCCCTCCTGTAAAACCCTCCATTTTTCTATCATCCATGTACCTATCTAAGTCTCTTACAAGTCCCCAATGTATTGGCCCTACCACCATTCCAGTACGGTATTTCACACACTCACCTCTCTCTATTTAAAAAGCTTAGCTTTGACAATTCCCCACCCCCCTACTTTCCAACAATCACCTTAAAGTGATGCCCCCTTGTATTAGTTATTTCCATCCTGGGGAAAACATCTGGGTGTCCACTCAGCCTCTGTCTCTTACCATCTATCAAGCCACATCTCACCTTCCTCCACTCCAAAGAGAAAAGCCCAAGTTTGGTCCAACCATCCCTCATAAGACATGCTCTCTGGTCTAGTCAGCATCCTGGTAAATCTCCTTCGCACCATCTCTAAAGCTTCCACATCCTTCCTATAATGTGACCAGAACTGAACACGATATTCCAAATGTGGTATAACTAGGGTTTTATAGAGGTGCAACCTTACCTTGGGGCTGTGTGGCAGGTTGCTATGATAGCATAGTGGTTCACGCAACGCTATTACAGCCTGGGGGTTCCAGACTTCGGAGATCAATTCCCGCGCTGTCTGTAAGGAGTTCTCCCCATGAATGCACGGGCTTCCTGTGGGTGCTCTGGTTTCCTCCCACAGTCCAAAAATGTACCGTTTAGTAGGTCAATTGGTCAGTGTACAGCACAGAGTAAGTCCTTCCAGCTCTTTGAGCCACACCACCCCAGCAATCCCAACAAACCCAATTAACCCTAACCTAATCACAGGACAACTTAAAATGAGCACTACTTTTTGCAGGCTTTTCTGTTCGAGGGCGAGATTCAATTCCCTACCACCTTCTGGATGGAATCTTGTTACCTCACCTCCCCTCTAATGCTATAATACTGCTAATGACTTCAGGCTTGTGCCCCTGGTGTCTGACTCCTCTGCCAAGGGAAATAATACCCTCCCATTTACTCTGACTGGATTCTCCCAATTTTATGCACCTTAACTAACTCTCCCCCAACCTCCTCTGAAGCAAAGAAAACAACTGCAGCCTTTGCAATTACTTCGAGTAGCTATAATTTTCCAGTCTCTGTACCCTTTCCTGTAAGGCCATAAGCAAAATTATGGCTTATCTGTACCTTTTGTGACACAGTCTCATAGTTTTCTGTAGCTCTTTATATCAGGCTTCCATTGTGCTCTATATTTTTAAAAACAAATGTTTCTATATAAAGTTAATTAATTGTAAAAGCCTTTCCTTCAATGTCTGCAAAGCAAAGGAGTGGTCACTAACTTCAGGAAGGGGTCAGTGCACATACTTGTTAAAAATGTGGGTTATGACCAAAGACAAAATGGCTGGAGTTGCTAGCACTTTAGCGCAAGGGTGTTTATTGGCTGTATAAAACAAAATCAAACTTACAAATATTAGTGAAAAGAAAAATGCCAATATTTACAAATTGATATCTACAGGTAAACACAGTAATAGCTCCATATTTATTCTTGTCCAGTGTGAACCTTCAGCAGCCCCTATCTCTCTCCCCCCAATGAAGGCAAAGAGGTCCTTTTTATTCTGCACTAGGACATACCATCTTTAATTACCCATAAAGTTATCTTTGGACAACATATGAAATAGACAATGATGCACCCCACAATGTAGTTACAATCATATTACAAAACAAACAAGTAGAGTGTCTACCTTAAAAACGGTATGCAAACAGCATATATAGATTTATACATATCCATTAATAAATGAATGGAATATTCTGCTCTGTATGGCGGGAAAGGCATCATAAAGCCAACTCGAGCACATCAGCTTGGTTTAGAACCCAGCAGGAAAGCAGCACACTGTCCTTTCATTTGGCTGGTTTAAATTGGGGGTTGCTTGGTGCCGCGGCTTGTTGGGCCAGGGCCAGAAATGTCTGTTACGCAGTGTATTTTGAAATGAATGAATGCACACAATCCAGGGTGTAGTTTCACCTGGTTTATCTAACTGAGCCGTGAACAACTTACTTATCTTCAGTCAAGAACAGCAGCACCCTCTCACTGGTATCTGTGCATCATGAATTTAGAGGGAACGGACATTCTTTCTCTGTATTTCTTATCATGCTCTATCTTCATCAATGTGTTTAGTCACACCCTCGAAAAATTCAATCACGCTCGTAAGGCACGACCTGCCTTTGACAAAGCCATGCTGTCTATACCCAATCACATTTTGCCTCTCCAAATGTTGATAAACCCTGCCTCTCAGGATCTCTCCCATTAACTTATCAACCACTGAAGTAAGACTCACTGGTCTATATTTTCTTGGGCTATCTCTACTTCCTTTCTTGATGAAGGGAACAATGTCTGCAACCCTCCAATCCTCCGGAAACTCCCCCATCCCCATTGATGATGCAAAGATCATTACCAGAGGCTCAGCAATCACCTCCCACAGCAGCCTGGGGTACATCTCGTCCAGTTCTGGAGACTTATCCAACTTGATGCTTTCCAAAAGCTCCAGCACATCCTCTTTCTTAAATTCTATATGCTCAAGCTTTTCAATCCGCTGTAAGTCATCCCTACAATCGCCAAGATCCATTTCCGTAGTGAATACTGAAGCAAAGTATTCATTAAGTACCTCTGCTATCCCCTCCAGTTCCATACACACTTTTCCACTGTCACACTTGATTGGTCCTATTCACTCATGTCTTATCCTCTTGCTCTTCACATACTTGTAGGATGCCTTGGGGTTTTCCTTAATCCTGTCTGCCAAGGCCTTCTTATGGCCCCTTCTAGCTCTCCTATTTTCATTCTTAAACTCCTTCCTGCTAGACTTGTAAACTTTTAGATCTCTATCATTACCTAGCCTTTTGAACCTTCCGTAAGCTTTTCTTTTCTTCTTGACTAGATTTTCAACAGCCTTTGTACACCACAGTTCCTGTACCCTACCATCCTTTCCCTGTCTCATGGGAACGTACCTATGCAGAACACCACGCAAATATTCCCTGAACATTTGCCACATTTTTTCCGTACATTTCCCAAAGAAAGCTGTTCCCAATTTATACTTCTAAGTTCCTGCTTGATAACTCACACTTTCCCTTACTTCAATTAAACGCTTTCCTAACTTGTCTGTTCCTATCCCTCTCCAATGTTATAGTAAAGGAAGTAGAATTGTGATCACTATCTCCAAAATGCTCTCTCACTGAGAGACCTGACATCTAACCAAGATCATTTCCCAGTACCAGATAAAGTTCGCCTCTCCTCTTGCAGGCATATCTACATATTGTGTCAGGAAACCTTCCTGAAGATACCTAACAAACTCCATCTGAACCCCTTGCTCTAGGGAAATGCCAATCAATATTTGGGAAATTAAAATCTCCCACCACGACAAGCCTGTTATTATTACACCTTTCCAGAATCTGTCTCCCTATCTGCTCCTCGATGTCCCTGTTACTATTGGGGTGGTCTACAAAAAACACCCAGTAGAGTTATTGATCCCTTCCTGTTTCTAACTTACAGCCACAGAGACTCAGTATACAATCCCTCCATGACTTCTTCCTTTTCTGTAGCCGTGTCACTATCTCTGATCAGCAGTGTCACGCTCCCATCTCTTTTGCCTCCCTCCCTGTCTTTTCTGAAACATCTAAAGCCTGGTACTCTAAGTAACCATTCCTGCCCCTGAGCCATCCAAGTGTCTGTAATGGCTACAACATCATAGCTCCAAGTACCGATCCAAGCTCCAAGCTCATCCACTTTGTGCATGATACTCCTTGCATTAAAATAGACACATCTCAAACCATCAGTCTGAGCATATCCCTTCTCTATCACCTGCCTATCCTCCCTCTCACACTGTTTCCAAGCTTTCTCTATTTGTGAGCCAACCACCCCCTCCTCCGTCTCTTCAGTTCGGTTCCTAACCCCAGCAATTCTAGTTTAAACTCTCCCCAATAGCCTTAGCAAACCTCCCTGCCAGGATATTGGTCCCCCTCGGATTCAAGTGCAACCCGTCCTTTTAGTACAGGTCATGCCTGTCCCAAAAGTCGTCCCAATGATCCAGAAATCTGAATTCCTGCCCCTTGCTCCAATCCCTCAGCCACGCATTTATCCTCCACCTCACTCTACTCCTATACTCACTGTCGCGTGCCACAGGCAGTAATCCCGAGATCACTACCTTTGAGGTACTGCAACTCAACTTCCTTCCTAATTCACTGTAGTCTGTTTTCAGGACCTCCTCTCTTTTCCTACCTATGTCATTGGTACCAATATGTACCACAACCACTTCAGGATATCATGGACGTGATCAGAAACATCCCGGACCCAGGCACCTGGGAGGCAAACTACCATCTGTATTTCTTTCCTGCGCCCACAGAATCGCCTGTCTGACCCCCTAACTATAGAGTCCTCTATTACTGCTGCCTTCTTCCTTTCCCTACCCTTCCGAGCCACAGGGCCAAACACTGTGCCAGACGCACAGTCACTATTGCTTCCCCCAGGTAGGCAGTCCCCCCCAAAAGTATTCAAACAGAAGTACTTATTGTTAAGGGGGACATCCATAGGGGTACTCTCTAATATCTGACTCTTGCCCTTCCTTCTCCTGACTGTTACCCACATATCTGTCAAAGGCCCCAGTGTGACCACTTGCCTATAGCTTCTCTCTATAACTTCCTCACTTCCCTGACCAGACGAAGGTCATCGAGCTGCACCTCCAGTTTCCTAAGGAGCTGCAGCTTGATGCACCAGGTGCAGATGTGGCCGACCAGGAGGCTAGGGGTCTCCCGGACATCCCACACCTGACACCCAGTACAGAACACCAGCCTCACTGACATACTTCCTGTTTCTATTCCTCATAGGTAACCTACCTCGCCTCGACCCGTTAACACCTATCGATATAGGTGTTTGCATTTTCTGAGTGATCTAAGGCTGTGTGAAGAGCCAGTGAGATTGCGTCTACTGTAGACCTAGTGTGGCAATAGGCAAATTACAGTGTGTCCAGGCCCTTGCTGAGACAGTTCATTCTAACCATGATCAACCTCACAAAGCACTTCATCACCATAGATGAAAATGTTACTGGGTTATAGTTATTAAGGCAGCCCACACTACTCTTCTCGGTCTCTGGTATAACTGTTGCCTTTCTGAAGCAGATGGGAACCAGTTACTCTGTCGGGGGCTGCCACCTTGCGAGGATTCACCCTCCTTAAAGACAGCCTAACATTGGCCTCAGAGACAGAGATCACAGGGTCACTGGGTGCAGCAAGGATCTTCACACTTGTAGTTACATTCTCCTTTTCAAAGCAGGCATAGAAAGTGTTGAGCTCATCTGGAAGTCAAGCATCGGTGTTGTGTCTGTGCACAACTACATATCAATTAAATAACAGCACACATGCGAGTGATGGCTTTAACTGGGGTATTCACGTTGCACCAAGAAACAGAACAATGTGCATGCGTAGACAACAGATCAATATGTAGTGCTGGGGGGGGGGCATTGCTCTAAAGAAATAGATCCCACATAGCACTACCTCCCCCTTTAGATTAATGCAACATAAAAATGTATATGTACAAAACATTCAATTTCCCTTTCATAAACCTATATGTCCCTTAATGCATCAGAAAGTCCATCTCTAAAGTCACAGTAATGGGACAATTTGTGCAGTTCTGCAAGGTATTCAAAAGTGCTTTCATCTTTTGACTGTTTCCCTTTGAAAATTCTAAATCTCTCAGCTGTCACCAGTGGTTTAGAGCTCAAGTGATTTTGTAGGATTGTAACAATTTCATCACGTCTTGCTTGCTGGCTTTGCCGGGGTTACCAAGTTGTGTACAAGACTGTAGGCTGTTGAGCCCATTAAGCTACGAAGTGTAGGGGCTTTCTTTTGCACCTCCACGTTGTTCGCATTACAATATAATTCCACCCTCTCGATATACGACTCCCAGCCTTCAATAGCGCTATCAAATTTTCACTTTTCCCGACTGAAGCTATTGCCATGTTATTTTCATGTTAAATTCAGCGTGTCTTTCACTGTTACTCATGGATCCTCATGACAGATTGCACCATCTCTCTGCCAGCCTTTATCATGGCAATGGAAGTAATCATTGGAGCTTCTAAATGGGTAGTAGGAGGAGAACGACTGAAGTCAGAATTACACCTGTCACCAATTCAGGCATTTATGGACTATTTAACCATCCTGACAACTACCATCCCATGTACCAAACGGTTGCTTGAGAAGCTCCATTCAAACATCAAATGGGCCAGAATGACGATTAAAACAAAGAAGTCCAGGAGCATTTCTATAGTCAAAGCACAGCTGGTCGACTGTAAGTTCCATGTGCTTGGCAAAGTAATTCCTACTGTGTCAGAAATGCCACTTAAAACCTTGGAGTGTTGGTACGATGTAAACCTCAGTGATAAAAATCAAGTGAAACTGCTGAGAGAAGAAATCATTAAAGGGCTTAATGCTATCGATAAGACCTTACTGCTAGGAAACCTCAGGCTCTGGTACCTTCAGTTTGGATTGCACCCTCGGGTGTTGTGGCCACTGACTCAGTACGAAGTCCCCATCACTCATGTTGAAAAGCTGGAGAGGACAGTTAGCTCCTCCATTAAGAAGTGGATGGGCCTACCAAGATCGCTAAGTAACATCTACCTGTATGCAAAGGAGCTCTGGAGTTGCTTGTCATGGGGCTGACTGAAGAGTTCAAGTGTGCCAAGGTGAGGCTCGAGATGACTCTTTTGGAATCCTGTGGCAGTGTTGTCCAAGTATACTGCACCCAGAACCTTAACAGGGAGAAAGTGGTGTCCAGCAGAGTCGGTAAAACAGGCAAAAGCAGCATTCAGATTTGCAGACATGGTGGGCCAGGTGCAATCTGGAAGAGGGGGCCTTGGCACAGGCTCAAACAGGCCCGTTTGGCAAAAGGTGACAACACAAAAACAAAGGCAAGCTATGGTGGTGGAGGAAGTACAGTGACAGGAGAAGCTGATGAGGTATGCAACAGCAGTATCTCAGGCAAAACAGGGACAGTGGACAAGGTGGGATAACACTGAGAAAATAAAATTCAGATGGAAAGACTTGTGGGAAAAGGGAGAAAGAAAGATTACCTTCCTTATAAGAGCAGTGTATGATGTCCTCTCAACTCCCAAAAATCTGAACCATTGGCTTGGTGAAGACCCAGCTTGTCCACTCTGTGGAAGAACAGCAAACCTCAAGCACATCCTCTCATCTTGCAAAGTAAGCCTCAACTCAAGGATGATACACATGGAGGCACAACCAGGTCCTCAGATGTTTGGCATCCATTGTGGAGAAGCAAAGGCTGAACAACAACCCTAAGCCCAATATGACTGGAAGAACCACCATTTCCTTTGTCCAGCAAGGGCAGACAGTACCACCTTCATTGACACGGTTGGTGTCAGGCATACTGGAGCCTGGTCGTGACTGGAACTGGGCTGTCGACCTTGACAAAATGCTAATAATTCCCCCGAGGATAGCCACTACAACCCTCAGACCAGCAGTCTGAAGGCTATAGTAATCTCCGAGCTCGCAGTGCCCTGGGAGGATGCAGTCTGCGAAGCGTACGAGCGGAAACATGTAAGGTATGCTGAGCTGGCCACAGATGCTCAGTGTGGATGGAAGATGCAGATTTTCCCGGTAGGGGCTGGCTGCAGAGGATTTGTGGCTACTTCCATGGTCAGGTTGCTGAAGGGGTTGGGAGTCTGAGGCCAGCTATAAAAGAACTCTCGAAGGTATCCGAGCCACTGGTTATGGATGAAGAGGAGTGACAGCAGCTGGGCCCTATAATGACCCATGGATAGCCAGATGTGGAGGGGGCTGCTTCTGGGATGCACAGTTGCACTGTTGAGCCCTCTGGAGATACAGTGGGCTTAAAATGATGAAACATCTAAAAAGGGGGGGGGGGGGAATGCCACCTGATGACCCCTGGGAAGCATCTGCCACCCACCAAATCCCACCTCTTCCAGCAGAAGTGGTTGAGGCCGGTTCGATGTTGTAGTTTAAAGTTAAATTGGATAGCTATATGGACAGGAAGGGAATGGAGGGTTATAGGCTGAGTGCAGGTCGGTGGGACTAGGTGAGAGTAAGAGTTTGGCACGTACTAGAAGGGCCAAGATGGCCTGTTTCCGTGCTGTAATTGTTATATGGTTATATGGTTATAGTTACAACCTGCTTATCAAAGGGATTGAAGCATCCAGTTCTTGGAGCTCGAACTGGCTTTTGCATGCTGTTCAACTCTCGCTGTTTTGTCCTGTAACTGTCGGTGCAGTTTGTGATATTTTCTGAGAGTCAGGTTTGTACTCTTCACCAATTTGTTGAGTCTGTGCACAACTACGTATCAATTAAATAAAAGCACACGTGCAGGTGATGGCTTTAACAGGTGTATTCACATTGCAGCGAGAGAGAACAACACACATGCGCAGACAACAGATCAATATGTAGTGCTGGGGGGGGGGGATCATTGCTCTAAAAGAAATAGGTCCATATATTATAGCTGCCACTCATGCTATTGGGTTTCGCTTTGTAGGAAGTAATGCTTTGCAAACCCTGCCAGAGCTGACGTCCATCCGATCTCGCCTCTAAGCTCGCCTGGAATTGTCTCTTCGCTCTTGAAGTAGCCTCTGCAAGTCATACCAGGTTTTCTGGTACAGAGCCGGGTCACCAGACGTAAGTGCCGCAAATCTAGCCCTCAGAAGACGACATACTTCCCGGTTGATCCATGGCTTTTGGTTTGGGAATGTACAGCAAGTTTTCGCAGGCACACATCCACACCGGTTTTAATGAAGTCGGTAGCAACTGCAGCATGCTCATCCACATTCAAAGATGAATCCCTGTATACAGTCCAGTCCACCAATTCAAAGCAGTTCTGTAGGCACTCCTGTGCTTCCCTTGTCCTTATTTTCTTGGTCCTCACCACTGGTGCCACAGTCTTCAGTCTCTGCCTACACTTAGGGAGTAGAAGTATGGCTAGGTGATCAGACTTCCTGAACTGAGGGCATAGAATAGCACTGTAGGCATTCTTGATGGTGGTGTAACAGTGATCCAGCATGTTGCTTCGTCTGGTACTACAATTGATTTATTGATGGTAATTATTTAGTGACTTTTTCAGGCTGGCCTGGTTAAAATTCCCCAAAATGATGGTGAAGGCATCAGGGTGTGCTGTTTCGTGCAAGTTGATCCCAGCGCTCAGATTATCTGGAGCCTGTTTGACATTGGCCTGAGGTGGAATGTACACTGCTACTAAAATGATCGCAGAAATCTCCCGCAGTAGGTAAAATGGACAGCACTTTAATTGCAAGATATTCCAGGTCTGGTGAGCAGAATTGGGATAACACTGATACATTTGTGCACCAAGAGGAGTTGATCATGAGGCATACACCTCCAACTCTGCTTCTGAGAGACTCGGCAGTCCTATCTTGATGAGGAGTCCTGATGAAGGATCTCAGCACAAAACGTCAACTGTACTCTTTTCCACAGATGCTGCCTGACCTGCTGAGTTCCTGCAGCATTTTGTGTGTGTTGCTTGGATTTCCAGCATCTACAGATTTTCTCTTGTTTGTGTATAGTGAACCAGTCAATCTGAATTGCTGCATCTGGTGTGGAAGGGGTTAACCAGGATTCCATGAAACAAAGGATGCAAGCAGTCCTAATGTCCCTCTGATACAGCACCTTAGCTCTGAGATCTTCAATTTTATAGACTGTACGCTTGCCAGCAGGATAGTCAGCACTGGTAGTCTAAAGCCCATTTTCTTAACTACACCTGTATCTCTGACCTGCAACCACGTTTCCTACGAGGAATCCCACTAGAAGTATGGCCACAACTGACATAATTTCCTTCAGTTTTAAGCAGCGATATTTATTCATCACATTAAAACATCTTTACTAACTGTACAGACCTTGGAAGCAGTTGTGATTCTCAGCTGTATCAGGCTGAAACTGGAACTTTTAATCATATCCATCAAGCTGTTTTTTATGAGATCGCCATTCCCAAGGAGCCCCGGAAGTAAGTGGGTAGCACAGTGGATTAGCGGTTAGCGTAACACTATTACAGCGCCAGCAACCCAGGTTCAATTCCCGTTGCTGTCTGTAAGGAGTTTGTCAGTTCTCTCCGTGACCACATGGGTTTCCTCTTGGTCAGGGATACCTAACCTTTCTTAACGCCATGGACTCCTCCCACTAACCAGGGGATCCGTGGACCCCAGCGTGGGAATCCCGGTTCTAGGTGCTTCGGTTTCCTCCCACGTTCCAAAGATGTACGGGTTACAAGGTTAATTGGTCACATGGATGTAACTGGGCAGCACAGGCTCGTTGGGCTGAAGGGCCTGTTACTGTGCTGCATTGTTCATTAAAAAAGAAAATAAAAATAAAATTCTGCAGTTGCAAATTTAAAAAGCACACATACCCAGTCATCTGATCTGGCTGGTAATGCTGACGATCAGGCAGGTTAGTACTGAGGCACACCTGTAAACTTAGATCCTTGAAAAGTAGGAGAATGAAGGGCAACCTTATAGATATATTTTAAATTCTAGGAGCAAAGTTAAGATGGATGGTAATAGTCTCTTCCTCAGGTTGGGCAAGTCTGAAACCGAAGGGGGGGGGGAAATAGATTTAGGGTGAAAGGGGAAAGATTTAAAAGGCAACTTTTTCCATGAGTAAATGGAACGAGCTGCCAGAGGAAGTGGTTGAAGCTGGTGCAACGCATTTAAGAAAGAGTTGGAAGGGTGAGGCTTCGTGGGATATGGGTCGAATGGGGGAAATTGTGATCAGTTGGGTAGACACCGTGATTGACTGGTTGGGCCGAAGGGTCTGCATCAATGCTGTATTGCTTTGTAAGTTTTCCTATTCCAGTCTAAAGACTGATTTATACTTGTGCATATGGGCTACGCCGTAGCCTATGCTGTAGGCCTGACTTATACTTCTGCGTAGCCCTACGCCGTAGCGAGCATGCATTGTTGTGTCTGCGTCGCTCTGCAATTCACCACCAAAACGCTAGTTGGCGGTGGGGTTTCTATGCCACTGTGTTGAGTTTCTTCGTGAGAGACATGGACGAGGAAATGGATTTCAAATATTTTCGGACGTCGGCAGGTAGATTTGACGATTTGGTTCATCGTCTCCAACCATTTATTTCGCATCAGTGTACAGACACGGCGGAGAAAAGCAACCGGAAATGCGTAGGAGGAAATGCGATGCTACCAAGCGGACCAATCACAGTTGTTGCGGTCTGCGTCGCTGAAGCACGAGTTACTTTTTTGGGAAGGTGTACTTCACCCTACAACACAGGGTACACGCTTCCTACGGTGTACATTTGACGCAGAAGTATAAATCAGGCTTTAGGATAGATTCCACCTCTTCCATAACTTTATAATTTCAATCTGAATGTCTGAAAAAGAAACACCTTATTATATTAAACTAACTTGACGCTGACTTTAAGCTGAAGCATGTCATTAGAATAATGTTGACAGACAAGCTGAAGTTGAAGTTTAATTGTCATTCAGCTATACACATGTAGACAGCTTGGTAAATGAAACAGCATTTTTCTGAGGCCAAGATGCAAAACACAATACATACAGTCACACACAGCTCACAGTTACCATAGCACAAACAGTCACAAAAATAATATTAGCCCAAGTTCCTGCGTGGCATGGCCTGATGACTGATGATGCATGAGATGTTGTCTGGAGCCATGTTTCCACAAGAACAAGCATGCAACAGTTCCTCATCTTATGCAGGGTTATCTATAGACGAAGGCTTTCTAGTTTGTCTTCCAGACAAGCGCTAATTCTGTAACACTTTCATAATCTGTGCACTGACAGCAGTTGTAATGATTTTGTTCAATAATAATTTGTCTACATTTGATTTTATGTGCTGAATTTTAGCTTCCTGGCACAAAGAGATGTGGTTTTGGAGAATGAATACAATGGCATGATAGGTGGATGTACAGTGTGGTAGCACGCACAGGTTGGGCCAAAGGGTCTGTTATTTTGCTGTCTAAGTCCATGACTAGTGTATACAGTTTTAGCATAACATCTCTGCCTATACTCCAAGCCTTGGCTAAAATTAGGAAATAATTCCACATGCCCTTTCAACACATTTACTGATCTGTCAACTTACTGACCATCAAGGTCCCCATGCTCTCTTCTTCCAACTACCACTGGGCAGGAGGTACGGGAGCCTTAGGTCCCACACCACCACGTTCAGGAACAGTTATTACCCCTCAACCACCAGGCTCCTGAACCAGTGTGGATAACGTAACCCATCACAACACTGAGCTGATTTCACAACCTATAGACTCACTTTCAACCCTGCAACTCATTTTCTCAGTATTATTTATTTATTATTATTATTATTGTTTCTTTTTGTATTTTCACCATTTAACAGCTTGTGTGTAGCTGTGCATTTAATCTATTATACTTTTTTGTTCTACTGTGAATCCCTGCAAGAAAGTGGTGACATATACGTACAGTACTTTGATAATAAATTTACTTTAAACTTTGAACCACCCTTGAGGACTGTGATAGTACATCAAAAGTAGTTTTTTTTCTTCAGAACCATTCAATGTTCCCCTATCTATCATGTGTTGCCTTGCTTTCTGGCATCCTTCCAAAGCATCTATTAAACAAAACATTGAATTCCATTCACAACTTTATTGCCCAACTGACTAGACTATCTACATATTTTCCTATCCTGAAGCGTTCCTCCTCATTGTTAACTACAAAGACGGTTCTTACTTCTTAAACGTATTCATTATATACTTGCATTTACACTCAATGGCCACTTTATCTGATACCTCCTGCACCTAATAAAGTGGCCACTACACGTACAGTATGCTGATGCTCTTCTGCTGCTGTAGCCTACCTGCTTCGAGGTTAAACGTGTTGTGCATTCACAGATGCCCCCTGCACACCAGTGATGCAGAAAAATCTCCCTCCCCTCCCCCCACCTTTTAACTCTACTCATCCATTTTTCTCCAGTCCTGCTGAAGGGTCTCGGCCTGAAACATCGACTGTACTCTTTTCCAAAGATACTGCCTGGCCTGCTGAGTTCCTCCAACATTTTGTGTGTGTTGCAACAACTAAACCTGACCACGTCTGCCTGTTTTTATGCATTGAGTTGCTGCCATATGATTGGCTGCTTAGGTGTTTACATTAACGTGCAAGTGTACAGGTATACCTAATAATGTGGCCACTGAGCGTAAATCGAAATTATCAGTCTGTCACTGAAACTCGCGATAATCTGAAATACATGCGACCTTCTTCCTTACAGTCTGGTTTTACCCATCGTTGTATTGCTTACTACAATCTCTGTCCCCTGAGTTTAATTCATGAAAGGGACCTGATTCTCAGGGACTGCTGATCGCCACCTCTAGATCATGTGACCTTTGGTAAACCCTAAATCAAGATACAACTCTCTTTTACGAAGAAAGTGACATGAGGAAGAGCAGAAATAGAACCACATTCTCTTCATTCAAGGGTAAGCTTTTCACACAAAATGCTGTTTCTTGCTCTTTTAATTAGAAAGACCATCACGATACCGATTCAGATTTATTTATCACATGAACATCGAAACATATAGTGAAAAGTGCCGCTTGCGTAAACAACCAACACAAGACAAGGATGTGATGGGGGCAGCCTACAAGTGTCACCATACATTCCGGTGCCAAGACAGCATGCCCACAATAATCAACAATAAAAATCAACAAATAACAAAACAACAGCAATACAAGCCCATTTCCTTCCACACATGGGCAGTCCTCCAATTCCAAGTCAGGCCTCTGGACCTCTAGGCTTCAGCTATTGGCCTTCGACTTCTGGAATACCTGTTGATCTTTGAGTTCTGATCTTCAGTTTCGATTTCCAGACTTGCTGATGACAAGACCATAAGCTCAAACTTTGGAAGCATCAACTGACCTGACCTTGTATTTTCTCATACTTCTTGTTCACATGGACATCTGATCCCAGATCACACTGACTGGGACAGCCTGGCATCTATAGATGTCACACATACACAAAATGCTGGAGGAACACAGCAGGTCAGGCAGCATCTATGAAACTGAATAAACAGTTGATGCTTCAGGATGAGGCCCTTCATCAGGACCGGAAAGGAAGGGGATGATGCCAGGATAAAAGTGGGTGGAGAAGAAGGAGATAGCTAGAAGCTGAAAGGTGAAGCCAGGTGGGTGAAGACAGTAAAGGGCTGGCAAAGAAGGAATCTGATAAGAGAGGAGAGTGGACCATAGGAGAAAGGAAAGGAGGAGGGGCAGCAGGGGGAGGTGATAGGCATCTGAGGAGAAGAGGTAAGAGGCCAGAGTGGAGAATATCGAATGACACCCACAGTTGTCATTCGTTACTTGTCCACATTGCTAGCCTTCGAGTGCCGAGTGGAAGCCTGGACTGTGGATGTTTTTTGTCACCTATCAACACCACTGGTCTCTGACCGTGGAGCGCGGAACGGAGCCCTAACCTCTAACCTTTCCACATTCCCATCCCTAAACCCTAATATGACCTCTAACTTCCCCGCAGCACTGTCCCTAACCCCTAACCTGAACTCCCTTCTCTGTCCCAAAACCATCCCCAAATAACAACTAGGTCTGAGCCATGGCAGTTTGATGCTATCTTGAAAAATAATGCGACACTCTGCCAGATTTAGTAAGCAGGCAGTTACCTATAACAATGGCGTACTGTGTAATTGATTAGAATAATTGCTTACCTGGTCATATTCCAGTGCTCCTGGGTACAAAGGCCATCCAAGAAAGAGCTCAGCAATCACACATCCCAGTGACCACATGTCTATGGCTTCACAAAATGGCAAACCCAATATAATTTCTGGCGCTCTGTGGGAAACAAAAAAGTACAAAGCCTCATTAGAAGGGACAAGCCAAGACTACAAATAAATATAAGACCAGAGACAAAGGAGCTAAATTAGGCCATTCGGCCTATCAAGTCTGCTCTGCCATTCCATCATGGCTGATTTATTATCTCTCTCAACTCCATTTTCCTGCCTTCTTCCCATAACCGTTGACACCCTCACTAATCAAGGAACTATCAACTCCTGCTTTAGATATACTCAGTGACTTCTGCAGTAAATATACTCAGCCATCTGTGGCAATGAAGTCCACAGATTCACCACCCTCTGGCTGAAGAAATTCTTCCTCATCTCTGTTTTAAAGGGAAGCCCTTGTTTTCCGAGTCTGTGCGCTCTGGTCCTAAACTCCCCCACTAATGGAAGCATGTTCTCTATATGTCTTATGACCAATGCCTTATAAAGCTTCAACATTACCTCCTGGCTTTTATATCCTAGTCTGCTTGAAATGAATGCTAACATTGCATTTGCCTTCCTTACTAACAACATGAAAACCCTCAAGAAAATGAATCTCATGCTTGTGTACAGTACAGTGACAAATATTACTTTGGTAATAAATACTTTGAACTTTGAATATTATCACATTAAGTCACACTTTGGAATATATGTGTGTAAATAAGTTGTGCACGTATTTATTGAATGGCCCCACAGGCAGTGATAGATCAGCAAGCAATTACCAAGGCTGAATTGCCTTTAACTGGTTGTTGTCACGGAGTGCCATTGTTTGTCAAAGGACAGGATGCAGGCTGTGTTTTGCAGATCTACTTCCCCACTAGACTGAGTCTCATGCCAGTTAGTCAGATGAGGACAATTTGACTCCAACAGTCCCTCGGTCAGCAGTGATGAGGGGCAAAGCAACAGGCAGGGATATGGTTGAAGGCCGAGGACAGTCAAAGTAGCAATAGGAGAAAAGAAAATCTACCACCCATAAACCTGAAAGGAGTTTGTAAATTCTCCTCTGAATGCTGCCAATGGAAGTGGCAGGTGCAGGTTTGATTTCAGCATTTAGGAGAAATTTAGATAAGTATGTGGATGGGCGAGGTGGGGGAGCACTGTGGTTCAGATGCAGGTCAACGCACCTAGGCAAAATAATACTTTGGCACCGACTAGACGGGCCGAAGGGGCTGTTTCTGTACTGTAGTGCTATATGACTCAATGCAGAGACAAGGAGTGTACCAACACACAAGCACACTGATACGTGGACACACACACACTCTGACTCATGCATGGTATCTTTATACCAACCGGTCATTAGAAAGTTAAAGTAAGTGTACATGTTTTATCATGGCTCAGTTGGTATGAAGAATAATAACCATTGCAAAAGCAATGAAAGACCACCCTACTCAGGTGTTCAACCAGTGTGCAAAAAACAACATACTGTGCAAATACAAAAAGAAAAAAAAAATAATAATAATAAATAAGCAATAAATATTAAGAATACCAGACGAAGAGTCCTTGAAAGTGAATCTATTGACTATTCCTTCTCCGTCCCCACAGACGCTGCCGGACCTGTTGAGTTCTTCCTTCTCAAACTATCAGACCAACTTTACTGTCACCACCAGATCTTGACAACAGTGTGCTTTGGCTGACTCGAAAAATTGCACCACACCATCACCTTAAACAGTCTTCTTTCCTCCCACAGACCAAACACAGTCTGGTTAGGTTAACTGGTCATTATAAATTGCACCATAATTAGGCTAGGATTAAATAGGTGACCTGCTACACACAGCAGCTCTTTGCTCCACAAGGGTCTGTTCCGCACTGTAACCCTAAATAAATAAACAATAAAAATAAAGTTCTGGGAGCCAGTAAGTGCCAGCTACATTACAAGCATGGTTCTGGCTGGTGAAAGTCTCTGATGATGGATGCTGCTTTCCTGCAACAGTGCTCAATGTGGATGTGCTCAATGGTGGGTGGGCTTTACCCATGAAGGATTGGGCTGTGGGCCTTTCTGTTCTTGGGCATTGGTGTTTCCGTACCAGGTCATGATGCAACCAGTCAGTATACTCTCCACCACCACGCATCCATAGAAGCTTGTCAGAGTTTTAGATGACATGCCGAATCTTCACAAACTTCTAAGCCGCTGCCATGCTTTCTTCGTAATGGTGTGGGATTGGCCTAATGGTGTGAGGGTTTGGACTAGATGGTGGGGGTCCTTGATGATGGATTCAGCTTTCTTACAGCAGCACCCAGGTAGTTAGAGTTCACCACACGAACCCCATTCACACAACATCCTATTTATACAAACAGATGAGACGCTTCACAGTGCTCCAAGTGTGATATCACCAAGGTCGGATACATTAGCTTCAGTTTACGAGGACTATATTCTGCAATATACACATTAACCACAACAGTGCAAAGGCTCTGGCCTTGTTTATCCAGCCACTCCTATTGGCACTGCTCGGATGATCAACCTACAGGAATGTGCACTCCTGCCTGTTCATTCACAGCAACTGAGAGCCAGCCTGACATTTAAAGTATTGTGTGGCAGACTTTCATGGTGTAGATTGTGGATAGAAACCATAGAAAAACCACAGCACAGAAACAGGCCCTTTGGCCCTTCTTGGTTGTGCCGAACTATTTTCTGCCATGTCCCACTGACCTGCACACGGACCACATCCCTCCATACACCTCCCATCCATGTATCTGTCCAATTTATTCTTAAATGTTAAAAAAGAAACCGCATTTACCACCTCGTCTGACAGCTCATTCCACACTCCCACCACTCTCTGTGTGAAGAAGCCCCCTCTAATGTTCCCTTTAAACTTTTCCCCCCTCACCCTTAACCCATGTCCTCTGGTTTTTTTCTCTCCTTGCCTCAGTGGAAAAAGCCTGCTTGCATTCACTCTATCTATACCCATCATAATTTTATATACCTTTATCAAATCTCCCCTCATTCTTCTACGCTCCAGGGAATAAAGTCCTAACCTATTTTCAATCTTTCTCTGTAACTGAGTTTCTCAAGTCCCGGCAACATCCTTGTAAACCTTCTCTGCACTCTTTCAACCTTATTTATATCCTTCCTGTAATTTGGTGACCAAAACTGAACACAATACTCCAGATTCGGCCTCACCAATGCCTTATACAACCTCATCATAACATTCCAGCTCTTATACTCAATACTTTGATTAATAAAGGCCAATGTACCAAAAGCTCTCCTTACGACCCTAACTACCTGTGACGACACTTTTAGGGAATTTTGTATCTGTATTCCCAGATCCCTCTGTTCTACTGTACTCCTCAGTGCCTTACCATTTACCCTTATGTTCTACCTTGGTTTGTCCTCCCAAAGTACAATACCTCACACTGGTCTGTATTAAACTCCATCTGCCATTTTTCAGCCCATTTTTCCAGCTGGTCCAAATCCCTCTGCAAGCTTTGAAAACCTTCCTCACTGTCCACTACACCTGCAATCTTTGTATCATCAGCAAATTTGCTGATCCAATTTACCACATTATCATCCAGATCATTGATATAGATGACAAATAACAATGGACCCAGCACTGATCCCTATGGCACACCACTAGTCACAGGCATCCACTCTGAGAAGCAATCCTCTACTACCACTCTTTGGCTTCTTCCGTTGACCCAATGTCTAATCCAATTTACTACCTCTTCATGTATAAATAGCAACTGAATTTTCCTAACTAACCTCCCATGCAGGACCTTGTCAAAGGCCTTACTGAAGTCCATGTAGACAACATCCACTGCCTTCCCTTCATCCATTTTCCTGGTAACCTCCTCGAAAAACTCCAATAGATTGGTCAAACATGACCTACCACGCACAAAGCCACGTTGACTCTCCCTAATAAGTCCCTGTCTATCCAAATGCTTGTAGTTTCTGTCTCTTAGTACTCCCTCCAATAACTTACCCACTACCAATGTCAAACTTACCAGCCTATAATTTTCCAGGTTACTTTTCGATCCTTTTTTAAACAACAGAACAACATGAGCCATTCTCCAATCCTCCGGCACCTCACCCGTAGACGCCGACATTTTATATATATCTGCCGGGGCCACTGCAGTTTCAACACTAGTCTCCTTCAAGGCCCAAGGGAATACCCTGTCAAGTCCTGGGGATTTAACCACTTTAATTTGCCTCAAGATAGCAAGCACCTCCTCCTTTTCAATCTGTACAGTTTCCATGATCTCACTACTTGTTTCCCTTAATTCCATAGACTTCATGCCAGTTTCCTTACACTGTGCAAGGTTTCTTTCTGGTCCAGGATATAATGCAGTAAAGCGTTAAGAACACAGAACATTACAGCACAGTACAGGCCCTTCGGCCCACACCCACAGTGTTGTGGTTTCTCTTGCAGGATGTGCCTATCTAAGGGTCTCTTAAATGTTCTTCATGTATCACCTTCTGCCACTACTCTTGGCAGGGTGTTCCAGGCACCCACCACTCTGTGTAAAAAAAAAACTTATCTCAGACATCCCCCCCCCTGCCATATTTCCCTCCAATCACCTTATAGTGATAAGCAACACACACAAAATACTGGAGGAACTCAGCAGGTCAGACAGCATATATAGAAATGAATAAACAGTTGACATTTTGGGCAGAGACCCTTCTTCAGGGCTGGAAAGGAGGACTAGCTAGAAGTTGACAGGTGAAGCCAGGTGGGTGGAAAAGGAAAAGGGCAGGAGGAGAAGGAATCTGATTGGGGATGAGAGAGGACAATGGAAGAAAAGGAAGGAGGAGGGGCACCTGGGGGAGGTGATACGCAGTTGAAGAGAAGAGGTAAGAGAGAGCTGAGAGGCCAGAGTGGGGATTGAAGAACAGGGAAGGTGGAGAGAATTTTTGTTTTAACCAGAAGGAGAAATCAATGGTCATGCCATCAGGGTGGAGGCTAACCACACAGAATTTGAGGTGCTGCTCCCCCACCATGAGAGTGACCTCATCATGGCAAAAGAGGAAGCTATGGACCGACATGTCAGAACAGGAATGAGGATAGGAATTCAAATAGCTGACCACCGTGAAATTCTACTTTTGACAGATGGAGCCTCACTATAGGAAGGATGTGGAAGCATTGGAAAGGATACAGAGGAGATTTACCAGGATGCTGCCTGATTTAGAGAGTATGCATTATGATCAGAGATTAAGGGAGCTAGGGCTTTACTCTTTGGAGAGAAGGAGGATGAGAGGAGACATGATAGAGGTGTACAAGATGTTAAGAGGAACAGATAGAGTGGACAGCCAGCACCTCTTCCCCAGGGCGCCACTGCTCAATACAAGAGGACATGGCTTTAAGGTAAGGGGTGGGAAGGATATTAGAGGAAGGTTTTTTACTCAGAGAGTGGTTGGTGCGTGGAGTGCACTGCCTTGGGTCAGTGGTGGAGGCAGATACACTAGTGAAATTTAAGAGACTACTAGACAGGTATATAGAGGAACTTAAGGTGGGGGGATTATATGGGAGGCAGGGTTTGAGGGTCGCAACAACAATGTGGGCCGAAGGGCCTGTACTGTGCTGTACTATTCTATGCTCTAAGTTCTATGGAGTGTAAGTGCTCAACAAAGCGGTCCCCCAATTATTGGGGTAATTGGGAGACCGCTTTGTCGAGTACCTCCATTCTATCCTTAAGGTTTTACCTTCGGTCCTTAAGGTTGTACACATGAAAGCTTCAAGCATCATGCAACGGGGAACAGATGCATTTCACAGGGTGGGTGCAGGTTATCTTCTCCTTGTCGGAATTGGAATTGGTTTTATTATTGACACATGTACCAAGATCCAGTGAAAAAACTGTCTTGCATACTGTACATACCGATAAAATCATTCCATCGTGTATTGAGGCAGAACAAGATAATAACAGAATGCAGAATAAAGTGTAACAGCTACAGAAAAAGTACAGTGTAGGTAAACGATAGGTGCAAGATTACAGTGACGTAGATTGCAAGGTCAAGGGCCCATCTTAATGTACTAGGGAACCATTCAATAATCTCATCACGGTGGGAGAGGGGAGAAGAGAGAAAGTCTGGGGTGAGTAGGCTTGGTCAATTATTACCAAGATACAGTGAAAAGCTGGTCTTGCATACTGTTCATACAGATCAAATGATTACACAATGCACTAACGTAGAGCAAGGTAAAACAATAATAATGCAGAATAAAATGTAACAGCTACAAAGAAAACAATTATAATAGAATGAGCTTGCAACAGTTTGCTACACTCCTGCCTAATTATTCATACAGTATCTTCTTTTCTTAGTAGCTTTTTTTTTAACTATAAAAGTTTATTTACACAACTAATATACAAGGTACAGAGATTCAGCATTTACAATATGGTGAGTACACGCAGATTAAAATATGATTACTATCATCGATAAAACAGTCAATTCCCTGGGGAGGCCACCGCTCCCGGAAATTCCCCGAAGTACCCATTGTGACCACATGTTCCCTCTCCAAGGACAGCCAGGCACGAACATATCCTCGGAGAGGGGCAGGCAGTCGGCCCTGGTACACCCCTCCACTTTGTTCCGCCTCCACCCATGAATGGCCATCTTGGCCAGGCCCAGAAACAAGCCCACCAGAAGATCCTCCTCATAACCCGCCCCTTCTGTACAGGGTGCCCCTAAATGGGGAGCTGGTAACGCTGTTGACGTAGAGGGTAAGGCAGTGCCCAAGTGAGTTAACTTTCTTTTGTCGCACTTTCAGTAATTTGGGTCTGGGTCTTAGGGTGTTCACGATTCAAAGCACATATAATATCAAAGAATGTATAAATTATGCACCTTGAAATTTGTCTACTTTCATTCAGCCACAAAGCAAGAAACTCAAATAACCCAATTTAAAAAAGATTGAAAACCACTGTGTAGAGAAGGAGAGAGAGAAAACAAAATGAGCCCCAGTACAGTTCATTCCCCAACCAGCCTCACCTCCACCTGCCTCCTCACTGTCTATGGCGATGGTTCACCACAATTTGCTTCAGAAAAGATGTTATAAGTAATGTTTTTAGTCGAATCTCTTGCCTTATGATTTACCAGTAAGCTGTCATACATCTTAGGTGGCACCATCTTAAACCAAGGAAGTGTTACACAATCTATTGTCTTTCCTTCTCTGGGTACTCTTTAAGGGGAGAGAGATAACAGTGAACTATTGACCAGTTAGTATGGCTCTGGCAAGAAAAATCCCAGATTGATTAATAAGAAAGGAGACGGAGAGCTTAGTGACGTGGCAGCAACCAATCCCACAATATCAATAAGAGAGCTGGTTACTGACTTCAGAAATGGGAGGAGTGCACATACTTCTATCTACATCAAAGGGCTTGAGTTTGCGAGGGTTGACAGCTTCAAATTCCCATGTGTAAACATCACCAATTGACTGTCCTGGTCCAAACACGTTGCTGTCATGGCCAAGGAAGCTAACTAATGCCTCTACTTCCTCAGGAGGCTAAAGAAATTTAGCATGTCCCCATCAACCCTTACTAATTTTTATCAATGAACCATTCTGATGAATGCACAATGGTTTGGTACGGCAACTCCTCTGTAAGTGACCGCAAGAAACCATAGAGAGTTAGGGACTCAGTTCAGCACATCACAGAAACCAGCCTCCCCTCTCTGGACTCTGACTGTATTTTAAATTGTCTCAGTAAAGCAGCCAACATAATCAAAGACCCCAGCTACTCTGGACATTCTCTCTTCGCTTCTCCCCTTTCCCTTCAGGCAGATGGTACAAAATGGCTGACAGCACATACCACCAGACTCAAAGGCAGCTTCTATCCCACTGTTGTAAGACTCTTGGAAAGGCTTCGTACAATTTAATGAATTCTTGGTCTCACAATCTACTTCGTTATGATGTTTACCTGTATTGAAATTCCTCTGTAAGTGTTACACTTTATTCTGCATTGTTATTGTTTTACTTTGTTCTACATCAATGCTCTGTTAATCAGTAGATGCGTATCTACAGTACGCATGACAAGCTTTTCACTGTATCTTAAAAAACTAACACCAACACAAATAAGGAATGACAGGAGATCTCTCAGAAAATATTAATAAAGCTGGGAAGAGTCAACATCGACTAATGAATTGAAATCAGGTTGGAGTAATTTGTTATGAGTTTCAGTAGGCTGCATCTGACAGAATAGATATAGGCAAACCAGCTGACATGGTGAACTTAATCTCTTCTGGGCTCTTTAATAAAGATCTTTGACTACCTATGACAGGCTCTCCAAAGCACCAGAGATACCACCAATGTCATTGCAACAGAATCCTCCAAATCAATAAGTGAACCAACATCAGCAATTTCCCAGTTCACCATCACCAGTATCAAGATTCTAGATATACTGAACTGGACAGCTCTCATGCCTGCATCAGACCCTTGAAACACGTGCTTTTGCAAAGGTGCAAGATTACCAGAAAAGCAGAGAAGGAAGATACAAAGATGTTTTCAAAGCCACCTTGAGAAAATGTATTCTCCGTCCAATTTGTAAAGATCACTGACCTCTGGAAATAGAGGTGTGCCCAGGAAGGAAGAGAGAACAAAGAGATTTTCTTCAACAGGAACATGTAGAGGCCAAGTGAAAATCTCAGGAGTGCACCACAACTCAAACAAATAGCAGGATTCTTAACAGTGTGGAGGAACTGCAGGGTCTTGGGGTTCTGTCCTCTGGGGGCGTAGCTTCTTCTGTTTGAAATCATTGGATCCTCGAACTTGCTCTCTCACATTCCAGGTCCACATTCATAGATCCCTCGAAATTGCCGTGCAAGCTGATAGCATGGTTTGAATTCAACATCTGGTAATGCTGCAGCTCCATAAAAATCTGGTTAGCCCACACTTGGAGTATGATATTTTGTCTGGTCACCTCATTATAGGAAGAATGTGAAAGTTTCAGAGAGGGCGCAGAAAAAAAAATTACCAGAATGCTACCTGGATTAGAGGGGATATCTTTGAGGAAAGCATGGGCATTTCTCTTTGGAAAAGAGGAGGATGAGAGACGACTTGATAGAGCTACTGTATATAAGATGATAAGAGGCATAGAGTGGACAGCCAGAGACCTTTCCACGGGTACAGGCTAATATGATGGGACATAATTTTAAGGTGATTGGAAGAAAACACTGGAGGGAAGTCAGAGGCAAGTTTTTTTTTACACGAGAGTGATAGGTGCATGTAGCAGATGGTGGTAGAGGTAGATACATTAGGGCAATTTAAGAGATAGGCACATGGATGAAAGAAAGATGGAGGGCTATGTGGCAGGGAATGGTTAGGTTGATTTTGGAGCCACACACACAAAATGCTGGAGGAACTCAGCAGGCCAGGCAGCATCTATGGGAAAGAGTACAGTCGATGTTTAAGGCTGAGACCCTTCAGCAGGACTGGAGAGAAAAAATAAGGAGTTAAAAGGTGGGGGAGGGGGAGGAAGAAACACAAGGTGATAGGTAAAACTGGGAGGGGGAGGGGTGAAGTAAAGAGCTGGGAAGTTGATTGGTGAAAGAGATACAGGGTTGGAGAAGTGGGGATCTGATAGGAGACGATGGGCAGGTAAGGAGATAAGGTGAGTGAGGGAAAAGAGGATGGGAACGGTGAGGAGGGCCATTACCAGAAGTTCAGGAAATCAATGTTCATGCCATCAGGTTGGAGGCTACCCAGATGAAATACAAGGTATTGTTCCTTCATCTTGAGTGTGGCTTCATCACGACAGCGGAGGAGGCCATGGATAGTCATATCGGAATGGGGATGGGAAGTGGAATTTAAGTGGGTGGCCACTGGGAGAACCCGCTTCTTCTGGTAGACGGAGCGTAGGTGCTCGGTGAAACAATCTCCCAATTTATGTCGGGTCTCACCGAGAGAACCAGACACTGTAAATGACTCCAACAGACTCACAGGTGAAGTGTCATGTCACCTGGAAGGACTGTTTGGGACCCTGAATGGTACTGAGGGAAGAGATATAGGGGCAGGAATAGCACACGTTCTGCTTGCAAAGACAAGTACCAGGAACCTCCCACCTGATGGCATGAACATCGATTTCTCGAACTTCAGGTAAATTTCTGCACCATTCCCCGTCCCCCTCACTTTATCTCTTTGCCTGCCCATCGCCCCCCTCTGGTGCTCCTCTCCCCTTTTTCTTTCTTCCATGGCCTTCTATCCTCACTTATCAGATGCACCCCACCCCGCCCCCACCTCCAGCCTTGTACCTCTTTCACCAATCAACTTCCCAGCTCTTTACTTCACCCCTTCCACTCCTGGTTTCGCCTGTCACCTTGTGTTTCTCCCTCTCCTTCCCCCACCTTTTAACTCTATTCATCATTTTCTCTCCAGTCCTGGTGCAGGGTCTTGGCCCAAAACATAGATGCTGTCTGGCCTGTTGAGTTCCTCCAGTATTTTGTGTGTGGGGCTTGAATTTCCAGCATCTGCAGATTTTCTCTCGTTTGAGATTGATTTTGGGGTAGGTTAAGAAGTCGGCACAACATCGTGGTCTGAATGGCCTGTACTATGCTGCACTGTTCTTTGTTCTGTCACTGAACTCCCAGTTCACGAATCCCAGCATCAAGACTTTTTGACTCAGTTACACTCAACCAGCGCTGCTGGACAGAACATTGTGCTCTCATGCCTATACCAGACCATAGAAACACATGCTTTCTCCAGAGCAAAACATTACCAAGACAATAAAGGAGAAAGATACAAAGATGCTTTCACACCCACCTTGATAGAATGTAGTCTCTGTCCAATTTGTAGGGATCACTAAACTCTTGAAATGGATGTGTGCCCAGGAAGGTACTGAGAACAGAGAGTTTCTTCAATGGGAGCATGCAGAGGCCAAGTAAAAATCTCAGGAGTTTACCAACAGTCAAACACACAGAATACTCTGTCAAATGCCAGCTGTGGCAGAGTCTGGTGACCCCACACAACAGGAGTGAAAGAAAGTCATTCTTAACTTCCAAAGACTGTTACAATACAAATGTATGTCAGGTAATTTATGCAAATTTGCAGCCACGGATTTGTAGACTTTCAGGAGCAGACGGTATGGTTTATATAATTAATTTAATGCTCGACTGTGAGCCAGCTGTCAGTAACTGATGTAGTGCACGATACCCCTCACAACCAGCTGCCTGCAGCTCAGGATTGTTCATGCAGTGAGGTTACAGCTGCGGTGTTGTGTAAGTAGATCAACAGCAGGCTAATCCTGGCAAACCGAAGCACTGTCCATCCACGTGCACCTACCCGATGTGACGCTCATCAAAACAGGGCCGGATTGTCACAACTGCCAAAGAAGGGCCATCACGTGTACATAGATCACCATCAGCAGCTAACAATAAGAGACCAGAAGCATAAGAGCGCTGAGGTACCAGACTTGGGTCAGAGTGGGAATGTCAAAATTCAAAGTACATTTATTATTGAAGTATACACACGTCACCATATACTACCCTGAGATTAATTTTCTTACAGGCATTCATGGCAGAACAAAGAAATACAATAGAATCAATGAAAAACTACACATAAGCGACTGACAAACAACCAATGTGCAAAAGAAGACAAACTGTGCAAATACAAAAAATATTAAATAAATAAACATAAAAATAAATAAATAGATAGATATTACTGAAAACATGAGTTGTAGTACTCTTGAAAGTGAGTTCATAGGTTGTAGAATCAGTTCAGTGATGAGGAAGTGAAGTTAAGAGTGAAAGGTGAAAAGTTTAAGGGGAACATGAGGGAAAACTTTTTCACTCAGAAGGTCGTGAGAGCATGGAACAAGTTGTCAGCAGAAGTGGTGCAGCATGCGAGCTCAATTTCAATGTTTAAGAGAAATTTGGATAGGTACATGGATGATAGGGGTATGGAAGGCCATGGTCCGGGTGGAGGTTGAGGTGAGTAGGGAGCTTGAAAGATTTGGCAAAGACCAGGTGGGTCTGTTTCTGTGCTGTACTTTTCTATAACTCTGAGTTATGCACACTGGCTCAGAAGCCTGATGGTTGAAAGGTAATAACTGTTCCTAAACTCTTACCTTTAATTCAGGAGGCTCAGTGGATAAACAGCTCATAGTTTGACAGCATAGTGACTTTACCTATGCCCAATGTGGACAAATTAATCAACATGTCCACATGAACTCTCACTATCCAAGAAAACTATACTTTAAATCCATGTACAATTTATAGAAAGATTAAAGGAACGTGCTTGATTTGGGTATTGGAAACTGAAGAACACTAATCTATTTTGGGTAGAAAGCCAGAAAGCTCAAGTCAGTGAGTCTGGGTCAGGGACTGGAGGTTGGAGTCACAATGTCTGCGAGTCCATGACCAAGGATTAGAGGCCTGGAGGTGATCTGTCCTGGGGCTGTGGGAATGCTACGTTAGTGCCAGAATGTGTGACAACTCTTGAGGGCTGGCCCCAGCACATTCTTGGGTGTGTTGGTTGTTAATACCAGCAACATATTTCACTTTATGTTTTGATGTATACGTGATAAACAATTCTGAATCCACTTCTACACTCACAGGCCCCTTTATTAGATACTCCCTGTGCCTAATAAAGTGGTCACTGGGTGTACATTAGCGGTCTTCTGCTGCTCAGCCCATCCACTTCAAGGTTAGAAGGGTTGAGCATTCAGAGATGCTCTTCTGCACACCGCTGTTGTAACACATGGTTACTTGAATTACTGTCAACTTCCGGTTAGCATAAACCAGTCTGGCCATTCTCCTCTGACTTCTTTCATTAACAAGGTATTTTCGCCCACAGAACTGCCACTCACTGGATATGGAGGAACAACACCTTATATTCCTTCTGGGTAGCCTCCAACCTGATGGCATGAACATTGACTTCTCTAACTTCCGTTAATGCCCCACCTCCCCCTCGTACCCCATCCGTTATTTATATACACACATTCTTTCTCTCTCTCTCTCTCTCCTTTTTCTCCCTCTGTCCCTCTGACTATACCCCTTGCCCATCCTCTGGGCTCCCCCCTCCCCCTTTCTTTCTCCCTAGCCTCCCTAGGCCTCCCGTTCCATGATCCTCTTATATCCCTTTTGCCAATCACCTGTCCAGCTCTTGGCTCCATCCCTCCCCCTTCGTTCTTCTCTTATCATTTTCGATCTCCCCCTCCCACTTTCAAATCTCTTACTTGCTCTTCTTTCAGTTAGTCCTGACGAAGGGTCTCAGCCCAAAACGTCGACTGTACCTCTTCCTAGAGATGCTGCCTGGCCTGCTGCGTTCACCAGCAACTTTGATGTGTGTTGCTTGGATATTTTTTGTTTATTTTGGACAATTCTCTATAAACTCTAGAGACTGTTGTGCATGAAAATCCCAGGAAATCAGCAGTTTCTGAGATACTCAAAATTCCCCTTCTGGCACCAATTAATCCACAGTCAAAGTCACTTAGATAATTTCTTCCCCATTCTGATGTCTGATCTAAATAACTCAACCTCTTGTCCATGTATAGCACATAGCACAACCCTAGTACAGCTCGGGGTATCAGAGATCACAGTCCAATTCTGACGTCCTCAGTAAGGAGTCACTGTACGTCATCCCTGTGTGCTCCTGTTTCCTCCCACATTCTAAAAGTGTACCAGTTAGTAGGTTAATTGGTCATTATAAATTGTCCATGATTAGGTTAGGGTTAAATTGCTGTTATTGGGGATAAATAAAATAAAAATAAAAGATAGATAGATAGACTGACAAATAGAAAGTTAGATAGACCGACAGCTAGGTAGAAAGACAGATTTACTGACAGACAGATAAATAGACTGACTGACAAGACAGATAAATAGAAAGATAGATAGACTGGTTGATTGACAGACAGATATATAGATCACGCTGTGGTTACATTAGCTCATCCAACCCCCTCAAACCCATGACTCACTTAACCAGGAGGATGAGAAGGTCTTGCTAGAGGAGTACATGATGATAAGAGGCTTAGATAGAATGGACAACAAGAGACATTTTCCCCAGGGCAGAAGTGCCTAATATGAGGGGGCATAATTTTAAGGAAATTGGTGGAAAATATGGGGGGGATGTCCGAGGCAGGTTCTTTACCCAGAGAACATTAACCACATGAAACGGCCTGTCCGGGGTGCTGATAGATTAGGGACATCTAAGAGACTCTTAGATAGGCACATGGATGTTAGAAAAATGATGGCTATAAAAGAGGGAAGAGCTGGATGGATCTTAGATTGGGTTAACACGTCAGCACAACATTGTGGGCAGAAAGGCCTGTACTGTCATAAACTCAAGATTTTGTAGATGCTGGAAATCCAGAGCAATGCATATAAAATGCTGGAGGATCTCAGCAGGTCAAGCAGCATCTATGGAGAAGAATAAACAGTCAACCCTTCAGACCGAGACCCTTCATCAAGGCCTGTACTGTGCTCTGTTTTATGTTTGATGCTCCTACTCTCTCTTGACTTTCACTCTGTCCCGAGGTTTACACGTGCCCGCTCTCACCTGCCATTCCATTATCGGTTCACAGCACTGCGTTTACATTAAAGGACTAGAAACTGCAAATCCAATACAGCAGAGGTCCCCAACCTTTTTTACACCGCAGACCGGTTTAATATTGACAATATTCTTGCGGACCGGCCGACCGGGGGCCGGGGATGTTCAAGTAAGGTTAAACTCACCTCAACATGTCTTTCACAGTTAGTGTTGCCAACATTCTCACTCCCAAAAAAGGGACAAAAGTAGCAGTCAAATCCCGGGACACTTGTGTTTACCCCAGGAAAGACTACTATGACCATGAAGCCTTGCGCGGGCACCTGT
The DNA here is from genome assembly GCF_963921235.1 of Mobula hypostoma. Classification (NCBI taxonomy): domain Eukaryota; kingdom Metazoa; phylum Chordata; class Chondrichthyes; order Myliobatiformes; family Myliobatidae; genus Mobula; species Mobula hypostoma. Next base: position 6,518,923 of record NC_086107.1, read on the forward strand.
GTGCGCATGCGTGACGTGCGTATATGTGACGTGCGCTTTTACATGCCGATTTTTTTTCCCACAAATCAGTTTTGGCTTAATCTTCCCGACTACACTGTACATACATTATTTCTACTTTATATAGGCTGTGTATTTATCATATCATTCCTGCTTTTACTATATGTTAGTGTTATTTTAGGTTTTATGTGTTATTTGGTAGGTTATTTTTTGGGTCTGGGAACACTCAAAAATTTTTCCCATATAAATTAATGGTAATTGCTTCAGCGCTTTATGCCATTTCGGCACGAAAAGTTTCATAGAAACACTACCTTAGTGGGGGAAATACAGGACAAGGGCGGTCCCGTATGGGACAAACCAATTTAGCCCAATATACGGGACAGCTGGCAACCCTATGTTCAAGTTCAACAGTGCGTGACAGGGAATGAGGAAAGGTGCAGCTGACTCATATCATTTCCTCGCGGCCCAGTAGCACATGCTTTGCGGCCCGGTGGCTGGGGAATGCTACAATAGAGAGAGACAAGTCCAAATCCCAAAACGATGAGAGACTATTAACATTCAATGATTAAGTAAGGCTAGCATTAGAAAGTGCGACCAAGAATTTTCCACAAAATCACTTCGAATTCAATACTACTATCCTTAAGAGAAGAGAATTTGCCAATGTGATCCATCTGCTCTATAATTATCTTTAGGCCTACAGTCTTGTGATTGAGCTTTAATTGCCTGGTGAATTAGCCTAACAACCCTCTCGAAACAGAACCAGGTTCAAGGACAGTTACAATACTCTGCAAAAGTCTTAGGCACCTTAGATTTTTTAATATGATTTCAGGTGGTATGTCCTCCACAGAGCTCTGATTTCAACATCTTCAAGGCTGGCTGGGATTACCTGGAGAGACAGAGGCAAACGAGGCAGCCGAAGTCTGCAGAAAATCTGTGGCAAGTTCTCCAAGATGCTTGTAAAAGCTGACCAGCCAATTTTCTTATAAAACTGCACACCGGTGTACCTAAGAGAACTGATGCAGTTTTAAGGGCAAAGGTTGGTCATGCCAAATATTGATTTGATTTAGTTTTTTTTTACTGTTTACTGCTCTTTATAGTAATTTTTCTGATATTCAGAAACTTTTTGTTTCATTATTTTGAAAGCAACTTTGCCTTACAGAATTTTGTTTATTTGTGCTTAAGACTTTTGCACAGTATTATATTACCTGACAACCATCAGGCCCCTGAACCAACATGGGTAACTTCACTCACCTCAACTCTGAACTGAACCCACACCCTATGGACTCACTTTCAAAAACTCTACAACTCAAGGTAGCATAGCAGTTAGTGCGACACTGTCTAGCAATTGAGTTCCCATACTAGACAGGATGCTCTCAATTGTGCCCCTGTAGAAATTATGGGATGGGTAGTAGGGATCCTCAACAATGCTTCGGCCCTTCATACACAATGCTCTTGGTAAATGTCACAAATAGGAGTGGGAGAGACCCTGGTGATTCGTTCGGTAGTTTGTAGGGTCTCGTGATCCAAAGCCTTGCCGCTTCTGTACGACACAATAAAGAAACCAGACAGAACGCTCTCAATGGTGCTCCTGTAGAAAGTTGTTAGAATGGGGGCAAGGAGCCTCGCCGACTTCAATCGTCTCAGAAAGTGTAGATGCTGCTGTGCCTTCTTGATGAATGAGGGTGTGTTGTGGGTCCAGGTTAGATTGTTCGTTATGTGCACACAAAGGAACTTTGTGCTCTTCACTCTCTCCGTGGCAGGGCCATTGATGTGCAATGAAGAGTAGTCAACCGGCACCTTCCTGAATCCACAATCATCTCTTTTGTCTCATGCACATTGAGAGTCCGACTGTTGTTCAAACAGAATTTGACAAGCCTTTTTACCTCCTCCATGTATGCTGACTTATCATTGCCACTGATGAGACCAACCACTGTGGTATCATCGGTGAACTTGATGATGTGGTTTGAGGTGAATCTGGCAGTGCAGTCGCAGGTCAGCAGTGTGAACAGCAGCGGACTGAGCACACAACCCTGAGGGGCACCAGTACTCAGTGTGATGGAGCTTGAGGTGTTGCTGCCAATTCAGACTGACTGCATTCTTCCCATAAATTAGTTTTCCGTAAATGTTTTTAAATGATTCATTTATAAGCTGCAAAACATCTAACTAATTCATGTAATCTAAGATGGTGATAACACACCTGATTCTAAATGATTTAAGTGATCAAGATCAAGTTGCAAGGTGTTACAACAAACCAAAAGACTTTGTAACAGCCAGAACACAAAGGTGGCATCTTGTAATGCCCATGACACAAAGTCGAGTTTATTATCATCTGTGCAACTACATCTATATACAGGTACAATGAAAAACTTCCTTCAAAGTTCAAAACTTCAAGTTCAAGTGGGCATACTCAGTAAAGCCAAGAAACAGAACAGAATCAATGAAAGACCGCACCAACAAGATGGGTAAATAACCAAAGTGCAAAGAAACAACAATGTGCAAATACAAAAGACAAAAATAATAATAATAATAATGATAATAATAAAAATTTACACAAGTCAGATAAAACTCCTAAGGGTATATTTTCAACAATGAAAACAGGACTCAGCACTCCATGCAAACATACGCAATTCTGATTGCAATACACGCCACTAAACTTAAGTGAAAGCACAACTCAGAAAAATGAAGAAATTATCACTACAGAAAAAAAGGTAAACCAGTGGAAGAACATGACCCTCTGTAGAAGTCATCCCCATGATCTGAGCAGACTAGATGTCGACAAGGAAGCGTTGAACACCTGGCTCAGAGTTGGAGACTTCTTCCCAGAGACACAGAGGTTCCTTGTGGCAATAGAGAACCAGGTGGTTAACACAACAAAATTACCAGAAATACATAATAAACGACCAATAAATTCAAGACGATAAATGTAGAATATGCCAAGAAAAACCAGAAACAATCCAACACATTACAGATTCCTGCAGCAGTTTAACTCAATCTGATAGCTTACAAAGGTAAAATCAAGTGGCAAGTACCATTCACCAAAATCTTGCTTTAAAATACAAACTCATGAAAAACCATAAAACACAATAATAATACAAAATATCAAGAACATGAGATGAAGAGTCCCCATGAAAGTAAGACCTTAGGTTGTGCAAACAGTACAGTGATGGGGCAATTGAAGTTATCCCCACTGTTTCAAAAGCCTGATGGTTGAGGAATAATAACTCTTCCTGAACCTGGTGGTGTTGGTCCTTGTGGCATTCACAAGAAAAACACAAATTAAACATAATTTACAAACTGCAAAGTTAGCCAAGTGGTGATCGTGCTTCTATACTGAGGTAGTGATAAGGGTTGTGCCGGTTGGTTTAAGAACCGAATGGTTGAAGGGAAGTAGCTGTTTCTGAACCTGGTGGTGTGGGACTAAGGGCTTCTGTATCTCCTGTCCAATGGCATCAAATGTGAACACAGCTCCTCCTGCAAGGTCATACCACCTTGAAGGTTTTTCAAATAAATGCGTGCTCCTTAGTGTCAATACCCAAACAAAAGAGATGCTTGTTCTTGAGAAGTGAACTGCGTCCCAATAATAGGTCACACAAAATATACATAGCACCACGACGTTGGGGAGGAGGTTAGTGGTGTATGTGGCACAGAGAGACCAGGAGAAACCAGGACAGAGTGTATGAGAGAAATGAGAACAGTGACCTTCAGGGAGATTTGGAAGAGGTGTTCTTAGTCATAGTCATAGTCACACTTTATTTATCCCCGGGGAAATTGGTTTTCGCTACAGTTGCACCATAAATAATAAATAGTAATAGAACCATAAATAGTTAAATAGTAAAATGTAAATTATGCCAGTAAATTATGAAATAAGTCCAGGACCAGCCTATTGGCTCAAGATGTCTGACCCTCCAAGGGAGGAGTTGTAAAGTTTGATGACCACAGGCAGGAATGACTTCCTATGACGCTCTGTGTTGCATCTCGGTGGAATGAGTCTCTGGCTGAATGTACTCCTGTGCCCACCCAGTACATTATGTAGTGGATGGGAGACATTGACCAAGATGGCATGCAACTTAGACGGCATCCTCTTTTCAGACACCACCGTCAGAGAGTCCAGTTCCATCCCCACAACATCACTGGCCTTATGAATGAGTTTGTTGATTCTGTTGGTGTCTGCTACCCTCAGCCTGCTGCCCCAGCACACAACAGCAAACATGATAGCACTGACCACCACAGACTCGTAGAACATCCTCAGCATTGTCCGGCAGATGTTAAGGGATCTCAATGATAGATGTACTCAATGGTGGGGAGGGTTTTTCTTGTTATGGACTGGGCTGTATCCACTACTGTTTGTAGGCTTTTCCTTTCATAAGCACTGGTGTTTCTATAGCAGGATGTGATGCAACCACTGTACGGTGCATCTATCTAAGTTTATCAAATTTTTTGGGGGTGGCATGGTAGCATATCAGTTAGCATAACACTGTTACAGCACCAGAGAACTGGATTCAATTGCCACCTGTCTGTACATTCTTCCCATGACCACATGGGCTTCCTCCCACAGTCCAAAGAATTATGGGTTAATGAGTTACTCAGTCTTATGGGTGTAATTGGGCAGCGTGTGCTCACTGGGCTGGAAGGGCCTGTTACCTTGTTGCATCTCTAAATAAAATAATTAAAGTTTTAGGCAACATGTCAAAACTGCGCAAACTTCTAAGAATGCAGAGGGCTGCTGTGCCTGCTTTGTCATGGGAATTACGTGCGGTTCCCAGGACAGATCCCCTGAAATGATAATGCCAATGAATTTAAAGTTACTGACCCACTACATCGCTGATTCCCTGATGAGAATTGGCTCGTGGATCTCCGATTTCCTCCTCCTGCAGTCAATAATCAGCTCTTTGGTTTTGCTGACATTGGCTGAGAGGTTTCCTAATGCTGGTGACTTATGATTATTGGGGCAACAATAGCATAGTGGTTAGCGCAATGCTATTACAGCTAGGGGCACTGCAGTTCGGAGTTCAATCCCAGCGTCCCCTGTAAAGAGTCTTTTACATTCTCTCCAGGGAATACGTGGGTTTCCTCTGGGTGCTCCAGTTTTCTCCCACATTCCTAAGATATGCTGGTTCGTAGGTTGCTTGGTCATTGTAAATTGTTCTGTGATTAAGTTAGTGTTAAATCAAAGGTTGCTGGGCAGCACAGCTCAAAGAGCCAGAAAGGCCTAAAATAAATAAATACAGCACAGAAACAGACCCTTCAGCCCAACTCATCCATCCTGACCAAGTTGCCTAGATGCTTCTTAAGTTGTTGTGAGAATATGCATCCTCTACCTCTTGGCAGAGCATTTCCAACCATAACTAGCCCCTATGTGAATACAATAACCTCCATATCCTCTGTAACCTAATAAACCACAAATCCCATTGGCGGATATTTTGAATTCAGCTTCAGAAGGTTGTTGCTGTGGTACCACTCAGTCAAATTTTTAATCTCCCTCCTATATGTTGATTCATCACCACCTTTGATCTGGCATATGACAGTGGTGTCAACACCAAACTTAAATATGGCATTGAAGCTGTGCTTAGCCACACAGTCATTAGTACAAAGCGAGCGGAACAGGAGGCTAAGTACACAGCCTTGTGGTGCAGCTATGTTCATGGAGGTTGTGGAGGAGCTGTTGTTGCCAGTCACAAATGACTGGGGTCTGCAAGTGAGTTAGTCTAATTGCACAAGGAGGTATTGAGGGCAAGATCTTGAAGCTTATCGATTTGAAGGGACAATAGTTTTGAATGTCGAGCTGTAGATGATGAAGGGCAATCTGATGTATCCATCTTCACTGTCCAGGCACTCCAGGATTGAGAGAAGAGCCAATGAAACAGCGTCAGTTCAAGCTGACAGGAAAATGACAGCAACTCAAATAAGCAGTATGCCAATATGCCAATTCTTCACCACAACAGTGCAGGCTAATTAAAATTCAAGATTCTGTGAAGGCCTGCAAATTCCAGTCAGGAATAGAATGAATATAAACATGAGGCATATTCTGACATAAACGAGATGTGGAGATGGTCTCTTTTCCCCAGAAGGTTCAAATTGGAAGTCAGTCAGGTTGGGGTAAGACCTCCATGGGCTGACTGCGTCATGGATGCAGGGGTAGGAATGGCACTACAACATTGACTGTCTGGAACAAGAGCCCTGCTGGATTTTCGGGGAATAAAGAAGAGCAGACCACACTATTGTAGGTCTGGAATCACTTATCTAAAAGAGAAGAAGAAAGCAATGGAAAGATGTAGCTGACCATAGTGTATTTGCAGAGAGTGGAAGATAGGATTAACTGTTCTAGTAAATTATTTATTGGACTCAAATAACCCCTTTCTACAGAGTTGAGGATGTGAATCATAGCTCACAGACAGAATTACGGCAAGGTGACAAATTTTAAAAACTTATACATTTAACAGCTGTAATTCTGGAAAAGCTTGGTGTCAAGTTAAGACTTTGCAAACTGGAATGTGAGCCTGGATTGCACACCGTTTAACTTAGAACCTTCTCTCAAAAATGTTTCTCAATCAATCTGATCGTTTCATACTCAGTATTGAAAAAATACTTGAACAAGTGCTTGGAGAAGAAAAATTTAGAGGGATAAACCTGGCCCCATTTAGTCATTAGGCTAGAATTAAGACAATAAGGAACAGAATTAGGCCATTCAGCCCATCGAATCTACTCTGCCATTTCATCATTGTTGATTTATTATCCCTCTCAACCCCATTCTCCTCCCTTCTCCCTGTAACCTTTGAATCCCTGACTAATCAAGAACCTATCAACTTCTGCTTTAAATATACCTAATGACTTGGCATCCACAGCCGCCTGTGGCAATGAATTCCACAGATTCACTACCCTTTGGCTAAAGGAATTTTTCCTCAGCTTTGCTCTCAATGGATGTCCTGCAATGGATGCCTGCAAGAAAATAAATCTCAGGGCTGTACTTCGATAATAAACTTTCGAACTTTGAACTTTATAGAAGACATCCTCTCCACATCCACCTTTCAACACTTGATAGGTTTCAATGTGATCCCACTCGTTCTTCTGATCTCCAGCAAGAACAGGCGCAAAGCCATCCAACACTCCTCATATTAGGTTACTTCTGTGCTGTATTGCTCTGTAACTATTTTGAGACCAACTTTCTATTCTACATTACACATTTCACCAAATTTAAATGCCTCAGCTGCCACAGTGTGAGGTGAACTCATATTTCCACTAATTCAACATAGCAGAATCAGAATCAGAACCAGGTTTATTATTGCTGACACGTGTCATGAAATTTGTTGTTTTGCAACAGCAATACAGTGCAACACCTGAAAAATTACTATAAGTTACAAAAAATAATAATTTATTCCCTTTCCTACTGGGAAATATGTTAAATAAAATAGATAGTGCAAAAAGGGAACAAAATTGTCAGTGTAGTGCTCATGGTTTGAAAGACCACTCAGGAATTTGAGAACAGGGGTGAAGAAGCTGTTCCTAAAATGTTGAATGTGTGCCTTCAGACTCGTGTATCTCCTCACTGAAGGCAGTAATGAGAAGAAGGCATGCCCTGGATGGTGGGAGTTGATGCTGCCTTCTTTAGGCATTGTCTTTTGAAGATATTCTTGATGGATGGGAGGCTGGTGCTCAGAGATTTTAAAACCCTCTGCAGCTTTTTCTGATCCTATCCAGTTGCCCCCTCCATACCAGGTACAATGCAACCAGTCAGAAAGGCTCTCCATGGTTCGTCTGTAGAAATTTGCTAGTCTTTCATGACATACCAAATTTCCTCACACTCCTAATGAAATGTAGCTGCTGGCAAGCCTTCTTTGTGATTGCATCAATGCATTGCAACCACAATAAACCCTCTGAAATACTGACACCAAGGAACTTGAAGCTGCTCACCCTTTCCACTATTGATCCCTTGATGAGGACTGGTATCTGTTCTCTCAACCACCCCTTCCTTAAGTGCACAATCAGGTCCTCAGTCTTACAGATGTTGAGTGCAAGGCTGATGATGTGGCACCACTCAACCAGCTGATGTATCCCTACATTCCAAAACACGCCCGTCATTGATCCCACCTTCAACAAACTTTATTGAAATTTCATCTGCAGACTGGTTGGTTCCAAGTTCAGTCTTACTAAATTTAGCAAGCACAGAACATCACTGGGATACATGGAAACCATCTACAATTCACAATGTCTATGTCAGGCTCGCAAAATCATGATGGACTCATCCCACCCAGGTAATCACCTGTTCAATCTCCTACCATCCTGTAGGAGATATAGAAACATCTCCTTTTAAATTTTAAATTTAGTTATAATTTGATTGTAATTTAGATGTCATTCTAACTAACTCGGATGTAGTCACTGTGTTTTTAGTAACAGAATTGCCAGTATGCTGTTTTGCACTGAATGGAGTAGCACGGCAAGCTTGATGTCCTTACCAGTGACAATAAACCTCTAACTAACTTGGCCATTTCTGTGCTGTCACTTGCAGGAGTGAGAAGTACTAAGAGCAATAACAGCTCACCCCTGTTCCTTTTCGCTCTTGTCCAAAGTTTTCTGTTACAGTCAGGTGTTTTCGGGTAAAATCAATGCAAACTCTCTGGTGCCCACCAGACACTTAGCTCTCACCTGTTGGTCCAGGTAGCTGTTTGCATGCAATAATGGGCACACCCTGGTGTACCACTTCAACAGGCAGGCTAAACCACGTGAGGATAGCCGACGAGACTCACACCCTGGGGAAATGGGAACTTGCCTGTCCAAGCATGCAAAGTCAGCTCTGGCAGACTGGCCAGATGAGATCTACAGAGAAATCCAACGGTCAAGAAGGCTGTACTGCAACGCTCTGTGGAGAGTGAAGGGCATGACAAAGCACAGAAGACGTCATGCTTATCCACTGCAACCAAGGAAGACCCCAGTTTGTGACATTTGTTCTGGTTTATTGATCATTAGAGAATGTCTCTCTGGTGCTTCCCACTCCCTCCCCCTTCCCCTTTTCCTAACTATGATTTCCCTCTCCTTGCCCCCTTCCCACTCTCAATCCACAATAGTGACCCATATCAGAATCAAGTTTATCACCACTCACGTCATGAAACTTGTTTTCTTTCTGTGGCAGGAGTACAGTGCAATGCATAAAATTACTACAGTACTGTGCAAGAGTCTTAGGCACCCTAGCTATATACTGTATATGTGCCTAAGACTTTCGCACAGTACTGTAGTAATATGGTCTTTAATAATAAATTTACTTTGAACCTTGATGCAGATACATTGAAACATTGACATAGAATGTAACAAATAAAGCTGATCATTAATCTTTTAAGAGATCTGATTCTGAAAAGGTTGAAGGGATGGGGGGTGGATAGCAATTTTTTGAACTCAATCAACCCTTTTCCATTGAGCTGCTCGAGATTGCAAACACAGTCACAGAGTCAAAGTTAAGTTTATTGCCAGATGCACAAGCAGCATCACAGGCACTTAACATTAGTAAACAAAATTCACAAGATAAACAAAAACGAGGCATAAAATTACATTAGTTTTTTAAATTTATTTTAAAGATACACCACATTAACAGCCCCTTCCAGCCAAACAAGCACATGTCGCCCTTTTACATCCATGTGACCAATTAACCTACTAACCTGAACGTGGGAGGAAACCAGAGCATACGGAGGAAACCCATGCACACACATACTCCTTACTGCCAGCAGCAGTCATTGACCCCAGATCTGTTATATTATTACACAAACCATTATGCTACCATGCCACCCCAATAGTTTCTTGGCTGGCCCCTTGCCTTATTTGAGGAAATTAACAACCACCTGTGAATGGCACAACTTGGGCTGCTGCGCAATAGCACAGAACAATCTCACTTCCACAAACTGCAGAGGGTATAACTGATTCAATGAAGAAACAGAATTCACAAAGGTCAAACATCTGCTGCTAGGTGATCGCGAGTGTGAGAATAAACACCAACTTGGCATGTGCCATTCGAGTGACATGCAAAACAAAGCAACGCACAATCTAAAAAAAGCAGTCTTTCCATTAAAAACTTTCCATATATAATAGTTGTTGCAATCTGGAATATGCCTTCAAGGATGGTGGAAGCAGTTTCAATGGAAACTTTCCAAGGGTACCACGATAAGCAGTTGGCAGGGAACCATCTACAAGGGCAGTGGGATTTATTTAAAGAGTAAAGATTAGCTTTATTTGTCACACGTACATTGAAATATACAGTGAAATGTGTCAAATCAAATTAGGGAGGATTGTGCTGGGCCAGCCGGCAAGTGTCGACACGTTTCTGGCACCATCGGAGCAAGCCCACAACTCACTAACCCTAATCCGCATGCCTTTGGAACGGGGGAGGAAATTGGAAACTGGAAGAAACTCACGCGGTCACTGGGAGAACATACAAACTCCTTACAGACTGTGGCTGGATTCAAACCCTGACTGGTGATTATTAGCGCTGTAAAGCGATTGCACCAACTGCTATGCTACCACACAGCCCTTTGATTACTCTTTTTCAAACAGCCGGTACAGGCACGAGGGGTCTATTTAATTTCCTTCTCTAGAATCGGAATCAGGTTTACTATCACTGACATATATGATGTGAAATCTTCAGCAACCCTGATGAAGATGGCAGTTTGTCATCAAAACATTGGTTATAATCGGTATCTGTACCCAGCTGGAAGCCTGACAAGAGTTTATTTGTGAAATTTGTTGTTTTGCAGCAACAGTACAGTGCAAAAACATAATTACAATAAATTACCAATGTAGTTGCATGCAAACTACATATATACCTCACTGATTCAAAATCGTGTGCTTAAGTCTCCCCTCCCATGGGCCCCTGCGACCCGTGGGGCGGACGTGACGACAGACTGTCCCCAGAAGGTCCGCCCTGAGCTGATAGCTCCAAGCGCGCTACCGCATGTCTGCCTGCAGCTCCCGATGGCGGTTCGGGTCCCGCGTGTGCGGGCCGCCACACCAAAATAAATAGTGCATAAAAAGGAGGAATGAGGAAGTGTTCATGGGTTCATTGACTATTCAAAAAATTGATGACAGAGTGGAAGAAGCTGCTCCTGAATTGTCGAGTGCGGGTCTTCAGGATGCTGGACCTCCTCCCTGCTAGTAGTAATGAGAAGAGGGCATGTCCTGGGAGCTGAGAGTTATTGATGGATGCTACCTTCTTGAGGCATCATTAAGATGTCCTTGATGTTAGAGAGGGTTGTGCTCACGTATGAGTCTACAATATTCTGTAACCACTAACAATCCTGTGCATTCTACACTACAGTAGCCAACGATAACCAACAACACGCCGGATACAACTAACTTTAAGCAGAATAGTCTGAATCCACATCCTTCACATCCTATATTATTCACCATACTTGTGCAAGCCATAATCAAGGCATTTGATTGGTCGGGTGGAGATACCTCTCTACCAAAGAAAGTGTAAGGCACTCCTTCCCATCGCTAGCCTACAGGTAACTTTTGGGCAAGGTATATCACTTTCTTAGCCCTACGATCAGGGTCATGTGAAGCCACAGGAGCAGGTGGTGGATGGTCATATGAGCAGCTGGAGCATATCGCAAGTCCTCGTTATGTGAGCACTGACGTCAGGCAGACAATCTCTGAAGAGTACTGATAACAGCCGGGGTCATCCGTCTTGTAAAGACACTGTCCAGAAGAAGGTAATAGCAAACCATTTCTGTAGAAAAATTTGCCAAGAACAATCTTTATGACCATGATCACCCATGTCATACAACGTAACACATAGTGATGATGATGAATCAAGGTTTGCTTTGCATTCAGATCAGTTAGCTGTTCTGTACTTTCTCTGTAGCTTTCACACTTCATTATGCATTGTCATTACAACAGTACAGCACAGTACAAGCCCTTCTGCACACAATGTTGTGCCGACCTTTTAACCTACTCTAAGATCAATCTAACCCTTCCCTCCCACATAACTCTCCATTTTTCTATCATCTATGTGCCTATCCAAAAGCTTCTTAAATGTTCCTCATGTCTGTGCCTCCACCACCACCCCGGCAGAGTATTTCACACACACATCACTCTCTGTGTAAGAACTCTACCTTTGACATCCTCCTACACCTTCCTCCAATCACCTGAAAATTATGCCCTCTTGTATTGAGATATTTTTGTCCTGAGCAAAAGTCTCCAGCTATCCACTTGATATACTGTATGTGTCTTATTATCTTGTACACCTGTACTGTTTTACCTTGTTCTACCTCAGTGCATTGTTTGATGATCTAATCTGTATCAACAGTACACAAGACAAGCTTTTCACATTCATTTATCACATGTACATTGAAATTGGAATCCAGCAGAATGAAGGGTGACCTCATTGAAACCTTTTGAATGTTAAAAGGCCTTGATAAAGAGGATGTGGAGAGGGATGTTTCCTATTGTGGGAGAGTCTAAGACCAGAGGCCACAGCCTCAGAATATAGGGGTGTCCTTCTAGAACAGAGATGAAGAGGAATTTCTTTAGCTAGAGAGTGGTGAATCTGTGAAATTCATGGCCACAGGTGGCTGTGGAGGCCAAGCAATTGAACATATTTAAGGCAGAGGTTGATAGGTTCTTGATTAGAAGGGATATGGTTCGGTGGGGGTGGGGGGGAGGCAGGAGATTGGAGCTGACAGGGAAAATGGATCAGCCAAGATTGAAATGGCGGAGATGACTTGATGGGCCAAATGGCCTAATTCTGTTCCTATATCTTATGCCTTTATGGAAACATACAGTCAAATGTGTCGTCTGTGTTAGTAACCAACACAGTATGAGGATGCGTTGGGGGAGGCCTGCAAGTGTCACCCCACATTCTGCTGCCAACGTAACATTCCCACCCTGCTTGGCAGAACAATACAGGACACAACAAAGCAGTGACAATAATAAACCAATTCCAATGGGAGATCTGGGAGAGAAATGCAATGCATGAACTCTGTCCCACGCCCTTTTCCTTGGCGCAGTGTTGTTCGGTTTGCTTGTCCTGCCCTTGAACTCCTGTGCAATTGTAAACTCTGTCCACAACTGTTGCTACCACAGTTGAACACTGCCAGCACTGTGGACCAGTAGGTAATCAGAAAGCTTGAGGCTGAACTGCTTGATGACGTGAACTAATTGTCATTCTGCAGGCGCAGTCTGGGTCACTAAAATTGGAATTGCATGCAACCTAAACTTTTGACTCATCCGACCCCTGCCAAAGTCAAAAGTTAGAAGTTCAAAGTAAATTTATTATCAAAGTACTGCATGCATAGGTTACCATGTACAAGATATGTATACAAAATTATGAGGGGTATAGATAGGGTAAATGGAAACAGGGTTTTATCACTGAGGTTGGGTGAGACTAGAACGAGAGGTCATGCATGGGTTAAGGGTGAAAATTGAAATGTTTAAGGGGGACATGAGGGGGAACATCTTCACTGAAAGAAGGTGGTGAGAGTGTGGAACGAGCTGCCAGCAGAAGTGGCAGCTCGTTATAGGGAGGATATCGAGTCTTCGGAGAGGATGCAGAAGAGGTTTACAAGGATGTTGCCTGGATTAGAAAGCATTAGAAGACAGACAGTATATTTTTCCAAGGGTTGAAATGTTTAATACCAGAGAGCATGAAATTATTACATATTTATTTGATTGTTTGTCTTTTGCACACTGGCTGAACAAAAGACAAATGACTTTTCATTGATTCAAGATTCAAAAAACTTTATTGTCATTCTCACTGTACATCAGCTCTGCAGGGCAGAATGAGACAGCGTTTCCCAGGAGCAGTGCAATCATAACATAACAAACGCAACACTAAAGAATAAACATAACAATAAATAGTAAAACACAACAGCCACGTCAGTTAAAATCAAGTTATAAGTGTCCAGTGCAAGTGAAAAGTGTCCAAAGCAGAGTCAGGTGGAGCAACTACTTAGCAGTCTGACTGCCTGTGGGAGGAAGCTGTTTAGTAGCCTTGTGGTTTTAGTTTTGATGCTCCTGTAACGTTTGCCTGATGGCAGAAGAACAAACAGTTCATGGAGAGGGTGTGAGGGGTCTTTAATGATGTACCGTGTCTTCTGGAGGCATCGACTCTGAAAGAGGTCTTGGACAGAAAGTAGGGAGATCCCAATAACCTTCTCTGCTCCCCTAACCACCCTCTGCAAGGCTTTTTTGTCGACAGCACTGCAGCTGGAGTACCAGGTTGTGATGCAAAAGGTCAGCACACTCTCAACGACGCCTCTGTAGAATGTAGTTAAAATGTTAGTGGGGAGTGATGCTTGTTTAAGCTTCCTCAGAAAGTGCAATCTCTGCTGGGCCCATTTCACAATCCCAGTGGTGTTCCTGGACTAGGTGAGATTGTCCGAGATCTGCACCCCAAGGAACTTGATGTTTTCCACTCTCTCCACTGTGGAGCCGCTGATGCTGAGGGGTGTGTGCTCGGGCTGAGACTGTCTGAAATCGACGATCATCTCCTTGGTTTTGGTGACATTAAGCATCAAGTTGTTAGCCCTGCACCAGCTCTCTCGGTGTTTGACCTCCTCCCTGTACATTGTTTCATCATTTTTGCTGATGAGCCCCACCACTGTGGTATCATCTGCAAATTTAATGATCAGGTTCTCCTTGAATCTGGCTGCACAGTCATGTGTTAGCAGTGTAAACAGCAATGGGCTAAGCACACAGCCTTGTGGGGATCCAGTGCTCAGTGTGATGGAGTCAGAGATGTTCCTGCCAACACGGACTGACTGTGGTCTCTCTGTCAAGAAATCCAGAATCCAGCGACACATGGCAGTGCTAAGGCCAAGCAGCGACAGTTTCTCCACTAGTCTCTGCGGGATGACGGTACTGAAAGCTGAACTGAATCAATGTACAGGATTCTGGCATAGGTGTCTTTGTTGTCCAAGTGAGAGAGAACTGTGTGCAGTGTGGTGGATATTGCATCCTCCGTAGAGCGATTTGGACGATAAGCAAACTGTAGAGGATCCAGTGACGAGGGGAGGCTGGCTGTGATATGAGGCTTGACGAGCCGTTCAAAACATTTCAAAACATTTGGTTATGGTTATTATTCTACAATGGATTTATTGAGTATATGCCCACAAGAAACTGAATCTCAACGTTTTATTTGGTAACACATATGTATTTTAGTTGGAACTTTTAAGGTGAGGGGGATAAGTTCAAAGCAGATGTGAGGGGCAAGCTTTTTGTGGTGGCTGCCTGAAATGCGCTGCCCTGGGGTGGTGGTAGAGGCAGAAACATAACGGTCTTTCAAGAGACGTTTAGATAGGCACATGAATATGAGGAAAATGGAAAGATATAAACATTATGTAAGCAGAAAAGATTAGATTAGTCGGCCATTTGATTACTAATTTAATTGGTTCAGCACAACATTGTGGGCTGAAGAGCTTGGTCCTGTGTTGTACTGTTCTATATTTCTATGTTTACATTCTAATGCTGATGAGATGCTAAATATTGAATGAAATCTTGTTTGGCAGTTCAATTAAGTCCAAAACCAAAACACTGCGTGCCTACCATTATGCTTCACTGACACATCTAATTTCGAAAATTATACCTACACATTGAATATTACTACATAGTTTAGACTGAAAACATGGGGCAGCAGTCACCAATTAGACTGTAATTTAATGACACAGCAGACTGTGTAACAGCAGATGAATAAACCTTGAGTGCCTGATGGATAGCGGCTAAGAGGCTTAAATAACAGTCCTTTAGTCACTGGTTTTCAAATGGTTAACACTGAGAGCATGTTTACAAGGCTTTTTTTAAAAGATTAAAGATCTTTTTAAGATTAGTTTTATTTGTCACAGGTACATCTAAATATCGGGGCACACAGTGAAATGCGTCTTTTGCATCAAATCAAATCAAATCAGCAAAGATTACACTGGGGACACCCCACAAGTGTTGGCGTGCTGCTGGCGTCAAAATAACATGCCCACAGCTCAGAAATCCTAACTGTATGTCTTTGGAATGTGGAAGGAAAGCGGAGTACCCAAAGGAAACCCGCGTGGACATGGGGAGAATATACAAACTCCTTAGAAGCGGCAGCAGGAATTAAAACCCGACTGCTGATCATCGATTTCTTGAACTTCCAGTAATTCCAACCACGCCACCCCCGCCCCCCCCCCCACCATTCTTCCATTCTGGTTTCCCTCTCTCACCTTATTTCCTTAACTGACCATCACCTCCCTCTGGTGCTCCTTCCCCGCTCCTTTCTTCAATGGCCTTCCACCCTCCCCATCAGGTTTTCCTTCTCCAGCCTGTTATCTCTTGCACCAATCCACTTGAGGGGGAACCTCTTCACTCAGAGTATGGAACAAGCTACCAGATGAAGGTTCAATTTCAACATCTAAGAGAAGTTTGAATAAGAAAATGAACGGAGGGGTATGGACAGCTATGGTCCAGATATGGACCAATGGGATGAGGCAGAATAATAGTTCAACACAAATTAGATGGGCCAAAAGACTTGTTTCTGTACTGTAGTACTTTACGACTCTGTATCCTGGTCCCTACTTACACCATTTCCACTACAGTTAATATTGGACCCCAAACAATGTACCTTCTCAAGTCCAGATCACCATTCACGCTCCAGCTCCACATTCCTAATCCCACACTAAAGCCCTTGTTCCTCTTCTCACTGTGGCTCAAAGGGACTGCTCCAGGGATCATGTCTGTTCTCTTTACTTGCATGTAGCAGGTTGGCTCAGCTCCCTTTCTATATTTTCCATCATAACTGCAGCTCCCCCTGTCACAACACATAAAACACTGTAGGAACATGGCAGCATCTGAGGAGACAATGGACGGTTAACATTTTGGGTTGAGACTTGTCATGAAGACTGGAAAGGAGGAGCAGAGAAGGTCTGGAACTTGGCTCTTTCTTTCCAGTCCTGATGAAGGGTCTCGATCAAAATGCTGAATGGCCATTGCCCCTCACAGATGCTGCCTTATCTGCTGAGCTCCTCCAGCATTTTGTGTGCATTGCTCCAGCATCAGCACAATCTCTAGCAGCTCACTCTGTATTCACTCTCTCTGCCTCCAAAAGAAAGAGGAACCTCAGAGTGTCAACTTTTCTTCATCTTTGGCAAGACTTCAACAGCTGTCTTGCTTCCCCTCTAAGGCCAACTCTGTTTCTCTCTCTGTCACTTAATCAATATGAGCAGGTATCATAAGCACAAGAGATTCTGAAGATACAGGAAATCCGGAGCAACATACACAAAATGCTAGAGGAACTCAGCAGTATCTGTGGAGGGGAATAAACTGTCAACATTTTGTGCTGAGAACAAGATCAGAACTGGAAAGGAAGGGGGAAGAAACCACATGAAGGTGATGGGGAGGAGAGGAAGGAGTACAAGCTGGCAAGCGACAGATAGGTGAAACCAGGTGAGGGTGAAGGTGGGTGAATGGGGCAGGGAAGATGAATGGAGAAGCTGGGAGGTGACTGGTAGAAGAGACAATGGTCTTAAGAAGGAATCTGATTGGAGAGGAGAATGGACAGTGGGAGAAAGGGAAGGAGGGACGCCAGAAGGTGACAGGCAGGGTGAGAAGAAGGGGTAAGAAAAGAGCTAGAATGGGGGAATAGAAAAAGAGGAAGGGAGAAGGGAAAGAAGTTACTGGAAGTTAGTGGCTATCCATTCCAGAACAACTGAATGTCCACCTTCTTCAAAGAACATGGTTTCCCTTCCACTACCATTCATGCTGAGTTCCTCCAAGATTTTGTGTGCAAGAAGACCAGTATCAGCAAACTATTCTAATAATGTAATCCCTTTGCCACAGTTGTACCCTTCTCATGTTCTGGAAATGTGAAAAAGACACATGAACAGAACCTCAATATCAGGAGATTGAATGAGGAAACTGCGCAGCCTTAGAAGTTTATTAAGTCTTCTCAGTATTATTGTTTTAATCTGCAGTTTGTCTTCTTTGGTTGGTTGGTTGGTTGTCATTGACTGTGTGTAATTTTTCAATTCTATTGTATTTCTTTGTCCTACTGTGGATGCCTGCAAGACAATGACTCTCAAGGTAGTTCAGCAGACTTCAGTTAATTGGGACACACCAGGACCAGAACATTTTGGTTCAATTAAGCAGCCGTCTCAATTAGCCAAAGTTTCATGGAATCAGTTTAAAAAGTACAGAAAAGATAAACTATCATTTAACTGAGTAACAAATTAGGTACTTAAACAATATACAGAACAAATTAGAACACTAACAATACCGCAACAGTACTATAAAACTGTATTAATTCCTAATAGTTTTTCACAGAGGAATTCATCCAGTGTATGCCACCAGGTTCTTTCGATTGACTGTAAGTGTACAAAATCAGCGTACCTAGTGCAGATAATGGACTTCCTTTACTGCCTTCCTGCATAAAGTAGTGTTGTATTCCAGGATCTAAATGACCAAAAATCACGGCTTTTTGAATCAGCATCCGTCGACCCAGATGGATAACATAACATGAAAACATGCAACTGATGCTATTCAAACCCAGTTCTCTCTGAGCATGGTGTAGTATCTAACATCCACACAAGTACCCACAACTGATGCTAAATTAGAAGATATTCGACAAAGTCTCCGG
Organism: Mobula hypostoma; assembly: GCF_963921235.1. Lineage (NCBI taxonomy): Eukaryota > Metazoa > Chordata > Chondrichthyes > Myliobatiformes > Myliobatidae > Mobula > Mobula hypostoma. The sequence continues at coordinate 6,537,497 of NC_086107.1, forward strand.
TCCCAAACAAAGGGAATCTAGCTATTTTCTCGATTTGCTTCTGTTTTTCTAAGAGCTGTCCCAAATAAGCAGCTGCCCCATTTAACCAATGGTCCAATTAACCAGAATCCACTGTATATGCTGACAAGCACAATATGTACTATGATAATAAATTTTCTTTGAAGCCATCAGAAATGGCATCAAAGAAATATGTCAGGTTACTATGGGAACATACTGATTTAAATGAAACTGCTTTGATTGTACAGGATAAGAGTAATTTCTGACTGAGAAGATAATAAATGAGCTTACTGAATGAGATGTGAAGGTATTTATGAAGGAACAGTCTCTTTCAGTCCTTGACTATCTCTTAATGGGAACAGCTCCTCTCCACCAGATTTAAACCTGTCATGATTTAAGGCATCCGCACTAACTTCTTTACTGAAAGGATAGAAATCTCAGCTTCTCTGGGCTAACCATGCATCTAATTTTAATCTTATATCTGATTATTAAAGAAATTTGGTGTGTCCCCGTTGACCCTTACCAATTTTTTTGATGCACCATAGAAAGCAACATATCTGAATGCATAACAGCTTGGTATGGCAATCCTCTACACGAGTCCACTAACAATTGCACAGAGTTGTGGGCACAGTTCAGCAGATCACAGAAACCACCTCCCCTCCAACATAAGGACATAAGAAATAGAAGCAGGAATAGGCCATCTGGCCCATCGAGTCTGCTCCGCCATTCAATTAAATCATGGCTGATCAGGCCATGGACTCATCTCCACCTACCTGCCTTTTCCCCATAACCCTTAATTTCGTTACTATGCAAAAATCTATTCAACCTTGTCTTAAATTTATTTACTGAGGTAGCCAGCCTCCGCTGCCTCATTGGGCAGAGCATTCCACAGATTCACTTCTCTCTTGGAGAATCCAAAAACTGAAATGCTTCCTACCCCAAGCATTTCAGATAAGGGATGCTCAGCCTGTAGCAATGAAAAGCAAAACAAAGAAGAGAATGAAGATGCACAAAATTCCAGTTGCCCTGTTACAAGAAGGAAGTGGTAGCTTAGGAAAGGATGCAGAAGAGATTTAAGAAGATGCTGTCTAGATTAGAGGGTATGAGCTTTAAAATGAGCTTGGACATTGCTTTCTCGGAATCATCAGAGGCAGAGGGAAGGCCTGGTAGAAGTTTATAAAGTTACGAGAGGCATAGAGAGGGCAGACATTTAGAATCTTAGGTAGAAGTGTCAAATACTGGAGGATATACATTTAAAGAGACAGGGGCCAAGTTTAAAGGAAATGCACAGGAGAGGATTCTTCACACACTGAGTGGAGGGAGCCTAGAACAGACTGTCAAGAGTTAGTGGAAGAAGCAGATACGATCACTGTCTTTAAGAGGCTGTTAAATAGACACATGAATATGCAGGGAATAATGGATATACATCATATATAACCATGTAACAATTACAGCACGGGAACAGGCCATATCGGCCCTTCTAGTCCGTGCCGAACTCTTATTCTCACCTAGTCTCACCGACCTTCACTCAGCCCATAACCCTCCATTCCTTTCCTGTCCATATATCTATCCAATTTAACTTTAAACGACAACATCGAACTTGCCTCAACCACTTCTGCTGGAAGCTCGTTCCACACAGCTACCACTCTCTGAGTAAAGAAGTTCCCCCTCATGTTACCCCTAAACTTTTGTCCTTTAACTCTCAACTCATGTCCTCTTGTTTGAATCTTCCCCACTCTCAATGGAAAAAGCCTATCCACGTCAACTCTATCAATCCCCCTCATAATTTTAAACACCTCTATCAAGTCCCCCTTTCTATGCTCCAAAGAATAAAGACCTAACTTGTTCAACCTTTCTCTGTAATTTAGGAGATGAAACACAGGTGACATTTTAGTAAAACTCCTCTGTACTCTCTCAATTTTATTGACATCTTTCCTATAATTCGGTGACCAGAACTGTACACAATACTCCAAATTTGGCCTTACCAATGCCCTATAGAATTTCAACATTACATCCCAACTCCTATACTCAATGCTCTGATTAATAAAGGCCAGCACACCAAAAGCTTTCTTCACCACCCTATCCACATCAGATTCCACCTTCAGGGAACTATGCACCATTATTCCTAGATCCCTCTGTTCTACAGCATTCTTCAATGCCCTACCATTTACCATGTATGTCCTATATTGATTAGTCCTACCAAAATGTAGCACCTCACATTTTTCAGCATTAAACTCCATCTGCTATCTTTCAGCCCACTCTTCTAACTGTCCTAAATCTCTCTGCAAGCTTTGAAAACCTACCTCATCATCCACAACGCCACCTATCTTAGTATCATCTGCCTACTTACTAATCTAATTTACCATCCCATCATCCAGATCATTAATATATATGACAAACAACATTGGACCCAGTACAGATCCCTGAGGCACACCGCTACGCACCGTCCTCCAATCTGACACACAGTTATCCACCACTACTCTCTGGCGTCTCGAGTCCATTTTACCACTTCCATATTAATGCCTAACGACTGAACCTTCCTAACTAACCTTCTGTGTGACAGGTCTTACTGAAGTCCATATAGACAACATCCACCGCTTTACCCTTGTCAACTTTCTTAGTAACCTCATCAAAAAATTCAATAAGATTTGTCAAACATGACCTTCCATGCACAAATCCATGTTGACTGTTCCTAATCAGATCTTGTCTATCCAGATAATTATATATACCATCTCGAAGAATACTTTCCATCAATTTACCCACCACTGACGTCAAACTCACAGGCCGATAATAGCCAGGTTTACTCTTAGAACCCTTTTTAAACAATGGAACCACATGAGCAATATGCCAATCCTCCGGCACCATCCCCATTTCTAATGACATTTGAAATATTTCTGTCAGAGCCCTTGCTATTTCCACACTAACTTCCCTCAAGGTCCTAGGGAATATCTTGTCTGGACCAGGGACTTATCCACTTTTATATTCCTTAAAAGCACCAGTACTTCTTCTTCTTTAATTGTCATACTTTCCATAACTACCCTTCTTGTTTCCTTTACCTTACACAATTCAATATCCTTCTCCTTAGTGACTACCGAAGGAAAGAAATTGTTCAAAATCTCCCCCTCTCTTTGGACAACGCACATAGCTGTCCACTCTGATTCTCCTTTTGCCACTAACATAACTGTAGAAACCCTTTGGATTTATTTTCACCTTACTTGCCAAAGCAGCCTTGTATCTTCTTTTAGCTTTTCTAATTTCTTTCTTAAGATTCTTTTTACATTCTTTATATTCCTCGAGTACCTCATTAACTCCAAGCTGCCTATATTTATTGAAGATCCCTCTCTTTTTCCGAACCAAGTTTCCAATATCCCTTGAAAACCATGGCTCTCTCAAACTTTTAACTTTTCCTTTCAACCTAACAGGAACATAAAAGATTCTGAACCCTCAAAATTTCACCTTTAAATGACCTCCATTTCTCTATTATATCCTTCCCATAAAACAAATTGTCCCAATCCACTCCTTCTAAATCCTTTCGTGTCTCCTCAAAATTAGCCTTTCTCCAATCAAAAATCTCAATCCTCGGTCCAGTCCTATCCTTATCCATAATTACACTGAAACTAATGGTATTGTGATCATTGGACCCGAAGTGTCATTCCCTAACAGAAGATCCAACACTGCCCCTTCTCTAATTAGTACCTCCATGTATTGCTCCAAAAAACTATCTTACACACATTTGACAAACTCCAAACCATCCAGCCCTTTTACAGAATGGGCTTCACAGTCTATGTGTGGAAAATTAAAATCTCCCACAATCACACCCTTGTGCTTACTACAAATATCTATTATCTCCTTACAAATTTGCTCCTCCAGTTCTCGGTCCCCATTACGTGGTCTATAATACACCCCTATAAGCGTCACAACACCTTTCCTATTCCTCAATTCCACCCAAATAGCCTCCCTAGATGAGTCCACTAATCTATCCTGCCAGAGCACCGCCATTATATATTCTCTGACAAGCAATGCAACACCTCCCCCTCTTGCCCCTCCTATTCTATTACACCTGAAGCAACGAAATCCTGGAATATTTAGTTGCCAATCACACCCCTCAGGAACAGGCAGAAAAGATTTTAGTTCAGTTCGACATCATGTTCAGCACAGATATCGTGGGCCGAAGAACCTGTTTCTGTGCTTTACTGTTCTCTGTTCTGTGACAGAATTTAAGGAGTACAAAGTTTCCATTACTTAGTATTGTCACCACTATATTAAATAGATGGGGAAGGACTGAAGAGAGAAGTAGGGAATAGAGAGACAGAGGGGAAATGGAGGGGAGAGGGGAGAGGAGAAAAGAGGGAGAAAAGAGGGAGAGAGAGAAGAGGGAGAGAAGAGGGAGAGAAGAGGGGAGAGAGAAGGGAGAGAGAGAAAGAGAATAGAGAGAGGAGGGGAATAGAGGGAGCGGGCAGGGATGGAGAGAGAGAGAGGAGAGAAAAGAATAGAGAGAGAGAAGAGAGTAAAGACCATAAGACAAAGGAGCAGAAGTCGGCCATTCGGCACATCGAGTCTGCTCCGCCATTTTATCATGAGCTGATCCATTCTCCCATTTAGTCCCACTCCCCTGCCTTCTCACCATAACCTTTGATGCCCTGGCTACTCAGATACCTATCAATCTCTGCCTTAAATACACCCAATGACTTGGCCTCCACTGCCGCCCGTGGAAACAAATTCCATAGATTCACCACCCTCTGGCTAAAAAAATTTCTTCACATCTCTGTTCTGAATGGGCGCCCTTCAATCCTTAAGTCATGCCCTCTCGTACTAGATCCATCATGAGAAACAACTTTGCCACATCTACTCTGTCCATGCCTTTCAACATTCGAAATGTTTCTACGAGGTCCCCCCTCATTCCTCTAAACTCCAAGGAATACAGTCCAAGAGCAGACAAACGTTCCTCATATATTAATCCTCTCAATCCGGAATCATTTTAGTGAATCTTCTCTGTACCCTCTCCAACCTCAGCACATCCTTTCTTAAATAAGGAGACCAAAACTGCCCACAGTACTCCAAGTGAGATCTTACCAGCGCCTTACAGAGCCTCAACATCACATCCCTGCTCCTATACTCTATTCCTCTAGAAATGAATGCCAACATTACATTCGTCTTCTTCACCACTGACTCAACCTGGAGGTTAACCTTAAGGGTATCCTGCACGAGGACTCCCAAGTCCCATTGCATCTCAGAACTTTGAATTCTCTCCCCATTTAAATAATAGTCTGCCCGTTTATTTCTTTTGCCAAAGTGCATAACCATACATTTTCCAACACTGTATTTCATTTGCCACTTCTTTGCCCTTTCTTCCAATCTATCCAAGTCTCCCTGCAGACTCTCTGTTTCCTCAGCACTACCAGCCCCTCCACCTATCTTCGTATCATCAGCAAACTTAGCCACAAAGCCATCTATTCCATAATCCAAATCGTTGATGTACAACGTAAAAAGAAGCAGCCCCAACACGGACCCCTGTGGAACACCACTGGTAACTGGCAGCCAACCAGATTAGGATCCTTTTATTCCCACTCTCTGTTTCCTGCCAATCAGCCAATGCCCTATCCACATATGTAATTTTCCCGTAATTCCATGGGCCCTTATCTTTTTAAGCAGCCTCATCTGTGGCACCTTGTCAAAGGCCTTCTGAAAATCCAAATATACAACATCCACTGCATCTCCCTTGTCTGGCCTACTTGTAATTTCCTCAAAAAATTGTAATAGGTTTGTCAGGCAGGATTTTCCCTTAAGGAAACCATGCTGAGTTCTGTCTATCTTGTCATATGCCTCCAGGTACTCACGTCACCTCATCCTTGACAATCGACTTCAACAACTTCCCAACCACCGATGTCAAACTAACAGGTCTATAATTTCCTTTTTGCTTCTTTGCCCCCTTCTTAAATAGCGGAGTGACATTTGCAATCTTCCAGTCCTCCGGAACCATGCCAGAATCTATAGACTTTTGAAAGATCATTGCAAATGCCTCCGCAATCTCCATAGCTACTTCCTTCAGAACACGAGGGTGCATTCCATCTGGTCCAGGAGATTTATCTACCCTTAGACTATTCAGCTTCCTGATTACTTTCTCTGTCGTAATTGTGACTGCGCACACTTCTCTTCCCTGCCACCTTGAGTGTCCCGTATACTGCTGATGTCTTTCTCAGTGAACACTGATGCAAAATACTCGTTCAGTTCCTCTGCCATCTCCTTATTTCCCATTACAATTTCTCCAGCATCATTTTCTATCAGTCCTATATCTACTCTTACCTGTCTTTTACTCTTTATATACTTGAAAAAGCTTTTAGTATCCTCTTTGATATTATTTGCTAGCTTCCTTTCATAGTTAATCTCTTCCCTCTTAATGACCTTCTTAGTTTCCTTCTGTAAGCTTTTAAAAACTTCCCAATCTTCTGTCTTCCCACTAATTTTTGCTTCCTTGTATGCCCTCTCCTTTGCTTTAACATTGTTTGACTTCTCTTGTCAGCCACGGGTGCATCCTTTTTCCATTTGAAAATTTCCTCTTTTTTGGAATATATCTGTCTTGCACCTTCCTCATTTCTCGCATAAACTCCGGCCGCTGCTGCTCTGCCGTCTTTCCCGCCAGTGTCCCTTTCCAGTCAACTTTGGCCAGTTCCTCTCTCATGCCACTGTAATTTCCTTTACCCCACTGAAATACCGACACATCGGATTTCGGCTTCTCTTTTTCAAATTTCACAGTGAACTCAATCATGTTATGATCACTGCCTCCTAAGGGTTCCTTCACCTCAATCTCTCTAATCACTTCTGGTTCATTACACAATACCCAACCCAGTACAGCCGATCCCCTAGTGGGCTCAACAACAAGCTGTTCTAAAAAGCCCTCTCGCAGACATTCTACAAATTCTCTCTCTTGAGATCCAATGCCGGCCTGATTTTCCCAATCCACTCACATGTTAAAATCCCCCGCAATTATCATAACACTGTCCTTCTGACAAGCCTTTTCTATTTCCTGTTGTAATTTGTAGTCCACATCCCTGCAGCTGTTTGGAAGCCTGTATATAACTGCCATCAGGGTCCGTTTACCCCTGCAATTTCTTAGCTCAACCCATAAAGATTCTGCACCTTCCGATCCTATGTCACCTCTTTCTAATGATTTGATATCATTTCTTACCAATAAAGCCACACCTCCCCCTCTGCCTACCTGCCTATCCTTCCGATGCGATAAAGAGGCAGAAAGAGAAAGATAGAGAAGGGGGAATAAGAGAGGGAAAGAGAGAGAAAGAAGTGGGGAGAGGAGAAAGAGAGAGAGATAAAATCAGGGAGAGACAAGGGTGAGAAGTTAAAAAAGGTGGTGATGCCGAAGGACCCAGGGAAGGTGCAAGATTGGCTTCATATGTCATAAATACATCAAATCATTGAAACATTCAGTGAAATGCATCAACGACCAACACAATCCAAGGATATGCTGGGGGTAGCCCATAAGAGTCACCATGCTTCCAGTGCTAACATAGCATGCCCACAACTTATTATCCCTATCTTGTCTGTCTTTGGAACGTGGGAGGAAACTCACAAAAACATGGGGAGAGCGTACCAACTCCTTGTCCACAACAGAGTGAATTGAACCGGCACTGTAACAAGTGTTATGCTAACCACTACGCTATCGTAGTAACAGGCATATCTGGGACTCAGAGGGTGCATTGTGGAGGTGAGCACTGGCTTGGTGGTATGCACAGAGCTCGGCAGTCAGCAGAATCATCTCCTTCAACATCATCTAGTGAAATCATCTATGGTTTCTTTGGGAAATTCCACTAGTACGTACAATAAAAAATTCAAAGCATGGACACCAAAAGTCCCTAAATCAGTCATATTTGTGATGATTTCGAGGAACCAAAATCAGGTTTAATATCACTGGCATATTTTGTGGAATTCGTTGGGACGCAGCAGCAAAACATTACAAAACACAATTTTAAAAAGAACAAGAAATTACAATACCTATATAAAATGAAAAATAAGTAAGGAGTGTAAAAAGTGAGGAAAAAATAGTGAGGTAGTGTTCATGAGTTCAATGTTCATTCAGAAATCTAATGGCTGAGGGGAAGAAGCTGTTCCTGAAATGTTGAATGCGTGCCTTTAGGCTTCTGTGCCTCATCCTTGATGGTAGGAACGAGAAGAGGGCACAAAGAGCGTACTTTACGATGGGTGCCACCTTCCTGAGGCACGCTTCTTTAAGGTGTCCTGGATGCTGAGGCGGCTCGTGCCCATGATGGAGCTGGCTGAACTTGCAACTTTCTGCAGCTTTTTCCAAACCTGTGCGGTGACCCCTCAATACCAGACGGTGAAGCAAGCATTTTTTAAATTTAAAAAAAACCTAAGACTCATGTCCTTCTCCATCGCGGGGATACATTTACCGGTCTGCAGCTGTTGTGAGCTAATGTGTCTCATTGAAGCACACTGAAAAGCATCTATTTCGAACAGCTGACGAGCCTGACTACAAGGGCTGAGCTCTGGAGGCCGGTGGGATTACAGCTCCCAGTTGTGATGGGATGGATTCTGTTATTTGTGAAATTTGGAGATCCATCAGTGTCAGATCTATAGCCACCAGTGGACCCTGTAAAACACAGCCCAACTCTCCACAACTGTCTGATGCTTGGTCTGGAAGAGGAAACAGTTACTTCACTAGGATGCTGTAATCCCTGGAACTGGCTGAATGAGGATAGCACCAAATGCCACACATAGCAGTAAATGAACTATGAGCAAACTATGCACCGCTCCTGACACTGTTCTGTTCAAAGTTCAGAGTTCAAAGTACACTGATTATCAAAGTACATATATGTCACCATGAGATTCAGTTTCTTGTGGGCATTCACAGTAAAAATAAAGAAATACAGTAGAATCAATGAAAAACCACATACCACAAAGATGGACAAACAACCAATGTGCAAAAGATAACAATGGTGCAAATATTAAAAAAAGAACAAAACAATAAGAACAATAAAAAATAATAAATACCGAGAACATGAGTTGAAGTGTCCTTGAAAGTGAGTCCATGAGTTGTGGGGCGAGTGTTGAGAACACGCAATCCTCCTCTCATTCCCCAGCTGACTGACACGCACACACACAAACATACAGTGTCATGCAAAAGTTTGGGCACCCCTGGTCAAAATTTCTGTTACTGTGAATAGCTAAGCGAGTAAAAGATGAACTGATTTCCAAAAGGCATAAAGTTAAAGATGACACATTTCTTTAATATTTTAAGCAAGAAAACTTTTTTATTCCATCTTTTACAGTTTCAAAATAACAAAAAAGGAAAAGCGCCCTAAGCAAAAGTTTGGGCACCCTGCATGGCGGTACTTAGTAACACCCCTTTTGGCAAGTATCACAGCTTGTGAACGCTTTTTGTAGCCAGCTAAGAGTCTTTCAATTCTTGTTTGGGGGATTTCCCCCCTTTCTTCCTTGCAAAAGGCTTCTAGTTCTGTGAGATTCTTGGGCCGTCTTGCATGCACTGCTCTTTTGAGGTCTATCCGCAGATTCTCGATGATGTTTAGGTCAGGGGACTGTGAGGGCCATGGCAAAACCTTCAGCTTGCACCTCTTGAGGTAATCCATTGTGAACTCTGAGCTGTGTTTAGGTTCATCAACCTGTTGCAGAAGCCACCCTCTTTTCATCTTCGGCTTTTTTTTTTTACAGACGGTGTGATGTCTGCTTCCAGAATTTGCTGGTATTTAATTGAATTCATTCTTCCCTCTATCAGTAAATGTTCCCCGTGCCACTGGCTGCAACACAAGCCCAAAGCATGATTGATCCACCCCCGTGCTTAACAGTTGGAGAGGGGTTCTTTTCATGAAACTCTGCACCTTTTTTTCTCCAAACATACCTTTGCTCATTGCGGCCAAAAAGTTCTATTCAAAAGGTTCAAAGGAACATCTAAACAAGCCTGATGCATTGTGAAAACAAGTCCTATGGACTGATGAAGTTAAAGTAGAACTTTTTGGCCGCAATGAGCAAAGTTATATTTGGAGAAAAAAAAGGTGCAGGATTTCATGAAAAGAACCCCTCTCCAACTGCTATGTAGGAGGGAAGGAGGCCAAAGATTGGTGAGTCTAGAGGTCGAAGCTCCAAGGCTGGCAAGTCCAGATGTCATAAGCTGATAGTCAAAGTCCCAAGGTTGGCGAGCCCAGAGGTCAGAGTCCTGACGTCTACAAATCAGAGGTCACAGCCTGGAGGTCAGTGGCCCAGAGACAGTCTGTCCTCATGTAGGTGGCCCATCTGCACGTCATAGTCATAGCCATACTTTATTGATCCCGGGGGAAATTGGTTTTTGTTACAGTTGCGCCATAAATCATAATTAGTAATAAAACCATAAATAGTTAAATAGTAATATGTAAATTGTGCCAGGAAATAAGTCCAGGACCAGCCTATTGGCTCAGGGTGTCTGACCCTCCAAGGGAGGAGTTGCAAAGTTTGATGGCCACAGGCAGGAATGACTTCCTATGATGCTCTGTGTTGCATCTCAGTGGAATGAGTCTCTGGCTGAATGTACTCCTGTGCCCACCCAGTACATTATGTAGTGGATGGGAGACATTGTCCAGGATGGCATGCAACTTGGACAGCATCCTCTTTTCAGACACCACCATCAGAGAGTCCAGTTCCATCCCCACAACATCACTGGCCTTACGAATTAGTTTGTTGATTCTGTTGTGTGCATGGGTGAGGATTGGGAAAGGGGCTTGCCTTGCTGTTGTTGCTTGTAAGTTGGCTGTGTTGTTCTGCTGAACATTGCAAATGCTGGAATGTGTGGCCTCCCGCTGGCAATGCAAACAATGCATTTCACTATATGTCTTGATGTATATGTGATTAATAAATTAATCTAATCTAAGTCAATTGAAAAATCAATTTTAAAACAAACAGCAAAACAGATGAATGATATTTCAGAACACTGTGAGTCAGAATCTCCTTCAAAATGAGTTTGTTTTCTAGTCTCAACTCAAGAATTGAGTCGCTAAATCTGGCCACTTATCTGCGCCAGTAATTATGCAGTGTGCTCGGATTGCAGGCTAAAAATACAGAGGTTATAAATACACCCTCAATGCAAAGCAAGAAGGCCACCCACCAATGGGTTTGAGCCTGCTGGGGACAATTACAGCTCGGGTCATCGGAGTTCAAAGTTCAATTCTGGCGTCCTTTATAAACAAGTCTGTATGTTCCTTCCCGTGTGCATGTGGGTTTCCTCCAGGTGCTCCAAATTCCTCCTACAGTCCAAAGATGTACCAGTTAGTAGGTTAATTGGTCACTGTAAATTATTCTGTGATTAGACTAAAGTTAAATCTGTGGGTTACTGGCAGTGTGGTTTGAAGGGCCGGAAGGGCCTAATGCACCGTAACTCTAAATAAAGTAAAACAGGACCGACTTTAGTTGAGCACAGCAGAGCAAGGGAGGTCATGGGGAAAATAAGCACAGCCCTGATAATAACTACTCTGTACATTTTCTATTTGGAGAGAAAGAGAATGAGAAAGGACTTGTGGGGGACACCCTGCCAGGAGTGGTGGCAGAGGCAGATACATTAGGGACATTTAAGAAACTCTTAAATAGGCACATGGATGATAGAAAAATGAAGGGCTATGTAGGAGAAGGGTAGATTGATCTTGGAGAAAGATCAGCACATAATGGGCCAAAGGGCCTGTATCTATCGATATAAAAACTAGAGTATTGCACTGCACAGCACAAATGGAGACATTACAACCTGCGCAGACCTTGAAAGGGCCCATCCCACAACTCTAAGAATTAACGCACAATTCCTTTTTCAAATTTACCATTAAATTTTCTTTCTCCAAACTTTCAAAATAATGAGTGCTTCATATCATATTGACTTGCTGCTCTTAAACAAAACCTCTCCATCATTGAATGATCCTCTGCTGATTTCTTAAAAATCTGTGTCCTTGACTCACTTGCGCCAGTAGAAACGTGTGTTAGGACGCACGTCACTAGTCACAGGACTGGTTTAAAATACTTGTTTTATTATGCATCTCTTAAATGTCTTTAGAGGATCCAAGATGCAAGTGAAAGTTTGGATTGATGATAATGAGGCCTCCAGTGGTCGGGGTCAACCACTGTATCAGAGCTGTCTGAGAGATATGCAAGATCAAGGCAGTATGACACGGACAGCAAGCTGTCACCTATGTAGCAGGCTCTCTCTTTCCACCCAGCTAGTGTATCCAAAGGAGACCGATACAGTTTGGCATCCGTGGCGTTGCAAGAGTTACTAGTCACCGTTGAACTACAGAGCTGGAAATTTGCTCTGAAATTTTTCCTCTGAATTTACTGCCGAAGCCTTCTCCCATGAATGGGAGGTTTGAGATCAGAATTTTCCTTCTCCTAGATGAGCCCTAAATGTGTTCACTTTATTCCCCTCCATAGATTGTGCCTGACTTGCTGAGTTCATCCAGCACTTTGTGTTTGTTGCTCTTGAGTGGGTTGACCGGTGCAGCCCTGTAGAGGCGGAACAGCAAATCTTTGAAAGCATATACAAGCCCGCCACCCTCTTCTTCTGGCTTTTGCCCCCTTCCTTTCTAGTCCCGATGAAGGGCTCTCAGCCTAAAACACTGATTATTTATTCCTCTCCATAGATGCTGCCTGACCTGCTGAGTTCCTCCAGCATTCTGTGTGTGTTGCTTTAGATTTCCAGCATCTACAGAATCTCCTGAGTTTGAGTACATAAAAGTTCTTGTAAGATTGATTGACTGAATGAATGAATGAATGAATGAATGAATGAATAAATAAATAAATAGTACAAAAGAGGAACAATCAGGTGGAACAACACACACAAAATGCTGGAAGAATTCAGCAGGTCAGGTAGCATCTATGGAGAGGAATAAACAGTTGACTGAGTCACTTCATGCTGTCTGAACAGCTGAGTTCCTCCAGCATTCTGCGTGTGTTGCTCTAGATGGAGTGGAGGGTTATGGGCTGAGTGCAGGTCGGTGGGACTAGGTGAGAGTAAGAGTTCAGTACGGACTAGAAGGGCCGAGATGGCCTGTTTCCGTGCTGCAATTGTTATATGGTTATATAGATGTCCATCATCTGTACACTATTTATTTAGAATTGAAGTATCACAGAAATGAAATTCACCCTGATGTCGAGGCTAAACTACCCAAGGGCAATGCACTTAGTGAATGATGGGACCTGAGGAAGCAGCCAGAAAGAGGGAGAGAGCTAAACATCTGAGAGTTCAGGACCAAGGACTCTCAGATGTTTAGACAGTGCAGCTTTGCAGTGCAGTGTGCAGTTTTGGGCTCCTTATTTTAGAAAGGATATACTGACATTGGAGAGGGTTCAGAGAAGATTCATGAGAATGATTCCAGGATTGAAAGGGTTACCGTATGAGGAACGTCTGGCAGCTCTTGGGCTGTATTCCCTGGAGTTCAGGAGAATGAGTGGGGATCTCACAGAAACATTCCAAATGTTAAAACGCCTGAACAGATTAGATATGGCCAAGTTATTTCCCATGGTACGGGAGTCTAGGACAAGAAGGCATGACTTCAGGATTGAAGGACGTCCATTTAGAACAGAGATGCGGAGAAATTACTTTAGTCAGAGGGTGGTAAATCTGTGGAACTTGTTGCCACGAGAGGCTGTGGAGGCCAAGTCATTGGGTGTATTTAAGGCAGAGGTAGATAGGTTCTTGATTAGCCAGGGCATCAAAGGGTATGGGGAGAAGGCAGGAGAATGGGGATGACTAAAAGAAATGGATCAGCCCATAAACACGAAGAATTCTGCAGATGCTGAAAATTCAAGCAACACACATCAAAGTTGCTGGTGAACGCAGCAGGCCAGGCAGCATCTCTAGGAAGAGGTACAGTTGACGTCTCGGCCCGAAACGTCGACTGTACCTCTTCCTAGAGATGCTGCTTGGCCTGCTACCTGGATCAGCCCATGACTGAATGGCAGAGCCGACTCAATGGACTGAATGGTCTGCTTCTGCTCCTATATATGGTCTTATGGAGTGGATATTGGAGGCCTGATATCTGACAGTCTGGGGCCAAAGACCAGGGGTTAGAGGTCAGAGGCCCGATGTCTGTCAGTCTGGGTCAGGGACGGGAGGTTGGAAGGCTGAGGGTTGCAAGTCTGTGAGACCAGGGCCAAGGACTGGAGGGCTGTCTGTATGTACAAGTCAGTGGGTGGGTGGGTGGGTGGGAGGGTGGGAAAGGGGCTTGTTTGCTGGTGATTTTTGTTGTTGCTTGTGTTCTTCTGCAGAACGTGGTGGGTATGCTACATTGGCACCAAATGTGTGATGACATTTGCAGGCTGCCCCCCCAAAACATTCTGAGGTTGCTTTTGTTGTTAATGTAAAAGCCACATTTCACTGTATGTTTCAATGTATGTGATAAATAAATCTGAATCTTAATCTAAATTGTAAACTGTGATAGTGCATTGTAAAATAATTTCTGCAGGTCCATGCGATGATTCTACTCACCCATTTTAATCAACAACAATATTTTCTACTGCCAGACCCACAAAAAAAAATGAAATAATCTTAGAAGCCATTTTCTCTCTGTAGTTAATTTGGTTGACTTAAGCTTTATGAACTCTAGAAACATTTAAGATAGTTCACAACGATTGCAACAATGCCAAATATGTTCAACGACATTGTAAAATGCAACTTGGAGACAGATCCTGTGTCTAGAATTTTATTTCTGTTTCTCCTAGTCTGTATGGATGTAGAGATTTATAAGCATGTTCTAACACAAGCAGACCACTAACAGTCAGTTTTGATTTTGAAATACAGAAGAACAGGGAACTTGTAAGCAGCCAAGTATTTCAGAGACAGGGAGCAAAAGCAAATTCAACCGAAGCAGCATTTCAACATAAATGAGACATTCTAGCCAAGCCATGCGGATAAGTGAGCTGTTTTAAGAAGGGACCAGGCCTTAGCGGAAGTGACTAGTTTAATTGCCTATTATAACTGTCCAAACCCTGATGAAGGGTCTCGGCCCTAAATATTGACTCATTATTCCCCTCCATAGATGTTGACCGACCTGCTGAGTTCCTCCAGCATTTTGTGCGTGTTACTCCGGATTTCCAGCATCTGCAGAATCTGCTGTGTCTCTGTAATAGCCTCCTGAAGTTCCCACCCTACACACATTAGCCAATCACTCCTTGAAAACTGCTTTACTCATCCAGTTTTCTTTTGCTATTTGCTTTAACCAGTGTCATACAGTGGAAAACAGGCCATTCAGCCCATCAGTCTGCACCAACCTTCAAGAACCTGTTTATCTCAGCTTACACTAACCACATTTTATTCTTCCCAGACTTTCATCAATTCTCCTTGGATTGTACCACTTACTTACACACCAGGGACAATTTACAACAGCCAATTAACCTAAAACCTAGCGCATTTAATTATCCCCAGTTGAATTTGTTTTGTTTGGTAACACAACTGTGAAGCAGATCACAAGATGGAGAGGATGTTTTCTATAGTGGACCAGAGGGCGCAGTCTCAGAATAGAAGGACGTTCCCTTAGAACAGAGATGAGGAGGGATTTCTTTATCCAGAGGGTGGTGAATCTGTGGAATTCATTGCCACAGATGGCTGTGGAGGGCGGGTCATTAGGTATATATAAAGCAGAGATTGATAGGCTCTTAATTAGTAAGTGTGTCAAAGGTTATGGGGCGAATATGGTTAAAAAGGAAAATTAAATCAGCCATGATGGAACAGTGGAGCTGACTCGATGGACTGAGTGGAATTTTCCTCCTATGTCTTAGTGTCTTTTAATTACAGAAAATGCACTACACAACTTTAAGTTGTTAAATAAGAGTCAAGAAGACCACGAGCTGTGAACTAGATCCTGACACTAACAACGTAACTTCTTTAGCGAAGTGGAGGTAAAGCAATCTGCTTAGCTGATGAGCTGCTCCTTTGAGGGATCAACAATTATAGAGTACAACCAGGGAATGGGCTATTTTAAATCAGGTATTGTGTAATGAGACTAGATTAATTAATTATCCCATTGTAAATCACACCTTTATATCGAATAGATGAGATTAATCTGTGAATCTGTGGAATTTGTTGCCACAGGCGGCTGTGGAGGCCAAGTCATTGGGTATGTTTAAGGCAGAGTTTGATAGATTCTTGGTGAGTCAGGACATGAAGGGATACGAGGAGAAGGCAGGAGATTAGGGCTGAAAGGGAAATAGAGTAGCCATGATGAAATGGCAGAGCAGATTCAATGGGTCAAATAGCGAAATTCTGCTCCTATGTCTTATGGTCTTAGTACTGCAAAGCACTTTTCGCTGGCCTTCCAAAGCAATCGAAGAACAAACTTCAACTCATTCAGAACACTGCTGCTATACTTTTAATGAAAACCAGGATGAGGGAGCAAATCACTCACATATTAGCCACTCTGCATTGGCTTGCTCTATCTCTTAGAATTGATTTTACAGTTCTATTACCTGATTTTAAATCTCTCAGTTGTCTGTGACCTGAATATACCACAGAATCACTTTTGTTTCATAATCCTGCTAGGCTCTCAGGACCTCTTCCACCAATCTCTTAAACAATCTCCCTCAAAATTCACGATATCTTGAAGTGGGAAGGAGAACAGGCAGAGGTTGTGGTACATATTGGTACCAACGTCATAGGCAGGAAAAGGGAGGAGGTCCTGAAAAAAAGACTACAGGGAGTTAGGAAAGAAGTTGAGAAAAGGGACCTCAAAGGTAGTAATCTCGGGATTACTGCCTGTGCCACGTGACAGTGAGTACAGGAACAGAATGAGGTGGAGGATAAATGCGTGGCTGAGGAATTGGAGCAGGGGGCAGGGATTCAGATTTCTGGATAATTGGTCCTCTTCTGGGGCAGGAGTGACCTGTACAAAAAGGATGGGTTGCACTTAAATCTGAGAGGGACCAATATCCTCACGGGGAGGTTTGCAAAGGCTATTAGGGAGAGTATAAACTAGAATTGCTGGGGGTTAGGAACCAAACTGAAGTGACAGAGGAAAGGGAGGTTGGCTCACAGAGAAAGCTTGGAGACAGTGTGAAAGGGGGGATAGGCAAGTGATAGAGGAGGGACGCACTCAGACCAATGGTTTGAGATGTGTCTATTTTAATGCGAGGAGTATTATGAATAAAGCGGATGAATAAAGTGGATCAGTACTTGGAGCTATGATGTTGTGGCCATTACAGAGACTTGGATGATGCAGAGGCAGGAATGGCTACTTCAAGTGCCAGGCTTTAGATGTTTCAGAAAGGACAGGAAGGGAGGCAAAAGAGGTGGGGCTGTGGCACTGTTGATCAGAGATAGAGTCACGACTGCAGAAAAGGAGGGAGTCATGGAGGGGTTGTGTACAGAGTCTCTGTGGGTGGAAGTCAAGAATAGGAAGGGGTCAATAACTCTCCTGGGTGCTTTTTTATAGACCACCCAATAGTAACAGGGACATGAAGCAGCAGATAGGGAGACAGATTCTGGAAAGAAGTAAAACAGGGTTGTTGTGGTGGGAGATTTTAATTTCCCAAATATTGATTGGCATCTCCCTAGAGTGAGGGGTTTAGATGGGGTGGAGTTTGTTAGGTGTGTTCAGGAAGATTTCTTGACACAATATGTAGATAAGCCTACAAGAGGAGAGTCTGTACTTGATCTAGTATTGGGAAATTAACCTGGTCAGGTATCAGGTCTCTCAGTGGGAGAGCATTTTGGAGATAGTGATCACAATTCTATCTCCTTTACCATAACATTGGAGAGGGATAGGAACAGACAAGTTAGGGAAACATTTAACTGGAATAAGGGGAAATATAAGGCTATCAGGCAGGAACTTGGAAGCATAAATTGGAAACAGATGCACTCAGGGAAACGTACGGAAGAAATGTGGTAAATGTTCAGGGGATATTTGCGTGGGGTTCTGCGTAGATACGTTCCAATGAGACAGGGAAAGGATGGTAGGGTACAGGAACCACGGTGTACAAAGGCTGTTGTAAATCTAGTCAAGAAGAAAAGAAAAGCTTACGAAAGGTTCAAAGAACTAGGTAATGATAGAGACCTAGAAGATGATAAGGCTTGCAGGAAGGAGCTTAAGAATGAAATTGCCTTCGCGGACAGGATTAAGGAAAACCCCAAGGCATTCTACAAGTATGTGGAGAGCAAGAGGATAAGATATGAGAGAACAGGGCCAATCAAGTGTGACAGTGGAGAAGTGTGTAGGGAACCGGAGGAGGTGGCAGAGGTACTTAATGAATACTTTGCTTCAATATTCACTATGGAAGAGGATCTTGGCGATTGTAGGGATGACTTGCAGCTGACTGAAAAGCTTGAGTATATAGATATTAAGGATGAGGATGTGCTGGAGATTTCGAAAAGCATCAAGTTGGATAAGTCACCGGGACCAAACCGGATGTACCCCAGGCTACCGTGGGAAGTGAGGGAGGAGATTGCTGAGCCTCTGGCAAGGATATTTGCATCATCCATGAGGACGGGAGAGGTTCCGGAGGATTGGAGGGTTGCGGATGTTGTTCCCTTATTCAAGAAAGGGAGTAGGGATAGCCTAGGAAATTATAGACCAGTGAGTCTTACTTCAGTGGTTGGTAAGTTGATGGAGAAGACCCTGAGAGGCAGGATTTATGAACATTTGGAGAGATATAATATGATTACGAATAGTCAGCATGGCTTTGTCAAAGGCAGGTCGTCCCTTACTAGTCTGATTGAATTTTTTTGAGTATGTGTCTAAGCACACTGATGAAGGTAGAGCCGTAGATGTAGTGTACATAGATTTTAACAAGGCATTTGATAAGGTACTCCATGCAAGGCTTATTGAGAAAGTAAGGAGGCATGGGATCCAAGGGGACATTGCTTTGTGGATCCAGAACTGGCTTGCCCACAGAAGGCAAAGAGTGGTTGTAGACGTGTCATATTCTGCATGGAGGTCGGTGACTAGTGGTGTGCCTCAGGGATCTGTTCTGGGACCCCTATTCTTTGTGATTTTTATAAATGACCTGGATGAGGAAGTGGAGGGATGGGTTAGTAAATTTGCTGATGACACAAAGGTTGGGGGTGTTGTGGAAAGTGTGGAGGGCTGTCAGAGGTTACAACGGGACATTGATAGGAAGCAAATCTGGGCTGAGGAATGACAGATGGAGTTAACCCAGATGAGTGTGAGGTGGTTCATTCTGGTAGGCATCAAATATGATGGCAGAATATCGTATTAATGGTGAGACTCTTGGCAGTGTGGAGGATCAGAGGGATCTTGGGGTCCGAGGCCACAGGACACTCAAAGCTGCTACTCAGGTTGACTCTGTGGTTAAGAAGGCATACGGTGCATTGGCCTTCATCAATTGTGGCATTGAGTTTAAGAGCTGAAAGGTAATGTTGCAGCTATATCGGACCCTGGTCGGACCCCACTTGAAATACTGTGCTCAATTCTGGTCGCTTCACTATAGGAAGGACGTGGAAACCATAGGAAGGGTGCAGAGGAGATTCACAAGGATGTTGCCTGGATTGGGGAGCATGCCTTATGAGAATAGGTTGAGTGAACTTGGCCTTTTCTCCTTGGAGCGACAGAGGATGAGAGGTGACTTGATAGAGGTGTACAAGATAATGACAGGCATTGATCGTGAGGATAGTCAGAGGCTTTTCTCCAGGGTTGAAATGGCTAGCATGAGAGGGCATAGTTTTAAGATGCTTGGAAGTAGGTAGAGAAGATGTCAGGGGTAAGTTTTTTTACACAGAGTGGTAAGTGCATGGAATGGGCTGCTGGCAGCGGTGGTGGGAGGCAAAAATGATAGGGTCTTCTAAGAGACTCCTGGATGGCTACATGGAGCTTAGAAAAATAGAGGGCTATGGGTAAAGCCTAGGTAGTTCTGAGGTAGGGACATGTTCGGCACAGCTTTGTGGGCTGAAGGGCCTGTATTGGGCTGTATGTTTTCTATGTTTCTATGTTTTCTAAAAGACAATTGACAGATCAGCTTTTCTGAAATACACTCCTAAACTATGGAATTAAATACCTAAAACTATAAAGGATGCAGACTCAAGTGATACTTTTAAATGCCAGCTCAGAACCTATTTATTTAACTCTGGTTTTAACTAACATATTTTTGTCTTTTATTTTCATGTTTGCACTTTATCACTTTGTAAAGGACTTTAATCTACATCATCAGTATAAAAAATGATTTATAATTGTGTTATTATTATTAATAATAACAATATGATTGATCATAACAATTGTAGTTGAGAAATTTTGGTGTGATGCTTGTGTCCCAAATTTAAAATAAAGACAATTGAAGTTCAAGTTTATCATCAGTCTGTACATATATACAACCAAATGAAACAATAATCCTTCAGACTATGATGCACCCACAACACATATTTCACACACAGCACATAAAACAAAATATTACTATAAATAAGTTACTAAAAAATTTAAAATGCATGTAGCGTGCAGCGCAAGTAAGCAGTAAACAGCTCACGATCCTAGTGATAGCACCCTCAGTGTTGGCAGGGTATTCATTAGTCTCACAGGTTGGGGGAAGAAGATGTTACACAGTCTGGCAGTCCTGGTCCTGACGCTCCTGTACGTCCTTCCTGATGGTAGTGGGTCAAAGAGATTGTGGGATGAGTAGTGGGGATCCCCAATAACGCTTCGGGCCCTTCACGTGCAATGCTCCTAGTAAATGTCACAAATAGGGAGGAGAAAGTCCCGAGTGATCCTCTTGGCAGATTTTACTCTCCTCTGTAAGGTCTTATGGTCTGATGCCTTGCAGCTTCCGTACCACATAGTGAAGCAGCCAGACAGGACATTCTCCATGGTGTTCCTGTGGAAAGTTGTTAGGAAGGGGGCAGGGAGCCTTGCACAGCTCAATTCGCCTCAGAAAGTGTAGACACTGCTGTACCATCTTGATTAATGAGCAGGTGTTAGGGGTCCAGGTTAAATTGTCCATTATGTGCACACCAAGGAACGGAGGTTGATAGCTTCTTGATTAGTAAGGATGTCAAAGTGTACAGGATAAGGCAGGAGAATGGGGTTGAGAGGGATAATAAATCAGCCATGATGGAATGCCAAAGCAAACTCTATGGGCCTAATGGTCCAATTCTTCTCCTTTGTCTTATAATGTAAGCAGAACCAGAGGGCCGACAACCAATTTTTTTCCCTGAGTAGTGAGTTGTGATCTGGAAGAGCCAGGTTCAACCATAATTTTCAAAGGAAACTGGATAGCTACTTAAAATTAAAATATTTCAGCCGTAAGAGAAAAGATAAAGAGACAGTTTTTCTAAAGACCCAACAAATAAACAAAGGATCAAATTGCGTCCGTGTGCACAGGATCAGTTTACAATTCTATTGGACACTTTTCATCTGAAGATCACATAATTATTAACTGACCCGGCAACTCTAATCAACAGAGCTAATGAACAAGTATGAATTCATCAGATAAACCTCTGGAACTTCTAACAATCCCCTCAATTTTCTTTGCAGTGCGAACACCTTGCTCACTCAACTAGACCTGATCCGACATCACAAAACAGGCTCCCAATATAGCCTCTGCTAGTAGCAATCCAACTGAACAACCTTCAAGTTCTCCTTGGACCTTTAACAGGACTGACTGTTGACAGAACTCTAGCAATGTGCTATCACTGTTTGTGTTAAATATAGAGCAATGGGATTACATCACCAATAAGCCCTTCTTACCAAACTCTGGCAAGCATCCCAATAGTAATTGCTGATAAAACCGTGATGAAGATAAAGCATACACAAGGCTCATTGCACCAGTCACTACCCTACAGCATGCAAGTACTTTTCCATCCTCTTTTGCGCTAGTGAATGAGCAGACATGAACAGCAGCATCCCATTATTGAGACACAGAGTGCAGATGCTGGAGATTTGAGCAACAGAAAATCGGTGGGTCAGCCAGCATCAGTGGTACTTCAGGAAGATGGCATCCATCATTAAGGACCCCCACCAGCTATGACATATGCCGGTGATGTTAAACCTGATTCTGATCTATGAGAGAAATGGACAGTTGACAACAACAACCGACCAACAGCAAAACAAGCCCCGTTTTCCCAACTAACCCACCTCACACACACAGTCCTCCAACCCCAGAACTGGCCATCTCCGGCCTCCAGCCTCCTGTGTGTGTGTGTGTGTGTGTGTGTGTGTGTGTGTGTGTGTGTTGCTTTCTCACTACGTGCCTATATGCCCTTTGGATAAGAAGACATTGTTGAGTTTTGGTTGACTGTGCAGTGCAATGCTGTCAGTCTGCTTCTCAAGGGTTAACAAAGGCCCCATTAGATCTGTTGAGTGCACATATTGAACCTCTTCCAACTATTCTGTCTTGGCCAATTTTTAATCACCAATAAACGTCTGTTTGGATATTAACACTCTGCTGTTGCTAGTTACATTACAGACACCTGTAAACTATCAGTTCTCATATTATATAATATTTTATTATAGATATTATGGTATATATATATGTTTTTACAAATGGTATAAGCAGTTTCATCTGTCTCTCTCTTTCTATGAGTACATTTTTTATTAGTCGTGTGTGTTTTGATATCAATTCATTTTACAGCTCGAGGTAATATTATGACCATAAGATATAGGAGCAGAATTAGGCCATTTGGCCCATCCAGTCTGCTCCACCATTTCATCATGGCTGATACACTTGCCCTCTCAGCCCCAATCTCCTGCCTTCTCCTCATATCCCTTCATGCCCCGACCAATCAAGAATCTATCAACATCTGCTTAAATATACATAAAGACTTGGTCTCTACAGCCACTGGTGGTAACAAATTCCAAAGATTCACCACTCTCTGGCTACAGAAATTCCTTCTCCTCTCCGTTCTAAAAGGACGTCCCTCTATTCTGAGGCCGTTTCCTCTGGTCCCAGACCCTCCTACCATAGGAAACATCCTCTCCACATCCACTCTGTCACAGCCTTTCACCATTCAATAGGTTTCAATGAGGTCACCCTCATTCTTCTGAATGCTAGTGAATATACAGGCCCAGAGCCATTAAATGCTTTTCATTTGACAAGCTGTTCAATCCTGGAATCAGTTTTGTGAATCTCCTTTGAAACCCCTCCATTGTCAGCATATTCTTTCTAAGATAAGGAGCCCAAAACTGCTCACAATACTCCAAGTCATAGTCATACTTTATTGATCCTGGGGGAAATCCCACCAGTGCTCTATAAAGTCTCAACATTACATCCTCGTTTTCATAGTCTAGTCCTCTTGAAATGAATGTTAACATCGCATTTGCCTTCCTCACCACAGACTCAACCTGCAAGTTAACTTTTAGGGAATCCTGCAAAAGGACTCACAAGTCCCTTTGCGCCTCAGATTTTTGAATTTTCTCTCCGTTTAGAAAATAATCTACACTTTTATTTCTTCTACCAAAGTGCATGACTATTGAGTACTGAGGCACCACAGCAGCATAGTGGCTAGGGCGACACTATTACAGCTCAGGGTATCAGTGCTCGGAGTTCAATTCTGGCCTTCTCTGTAAGAAAATTTGTACATTCTGCCCCTGCGCGTGTGGATTTTCTCTAGGTGCTCTGGTTTCCTCCCACAGTTCAAAGACATACTGGTTCATTGATTAACTGATGATTGTAAATTGTCCTGTGATTAGGCTCAAGTTAAAGTAGTGGGTTGCTGGGCAGCATGGCTTGTTGGGCCAGAAGGGCCTATTCTGTGCTGTATCTCTAAATAAAAAGTTACCAAATTGAATGATTTTTGTGTATTTTCTGACGTATGGACAAAATTGACTTAAGAATGACTGTAAAAGCATAACTCATTAACAGTGACAACAACATCAAAAGTACAAAGCACATCTCCCCAAAGAGAATGGCAAAACAAATGGGATTTGTATTCTTGTCTCAACTCTCCAGAATCAGAATTAGCTTTATTATCACTGACTTATATGACATGAAATGTGTTATTTTTGGCAGGTGTACAGTGCAAATTCATAAACTTTACTGTAAATTATAAAATAAATAAATAGTACAAAAATAAGGATTCACAAAGTAGTATTCATGGGCCCATTCAGAAAACCGATGGCGGAAGGGAAGAAGCTGTTCCTGAATCATTTAGTGTGGGTCTTCAGGCTCCTGTACCTTCTCCTTGATGGTATTAACTTCACATCAGACTATTTAACTTGACAGGATGAGAGATTGATAATTACCAAGCAACTGTGCCTGTATGTGGTGTGTATTTGTGTGTGTCTGGGAGCAGTTGTATGCCTGTGTCAGTGTCTACATGTGTCTGTGTTGGCAGATGAATTGTACTTCATCAAATTAATAATTAGCAAAATCTGGCTATATACACCAGCAAGTCACTGCACTTCCAGGTTCATTACGTGAGCATTTCAAGATGTTTCTAAGCAACTCAAATCACCATCCAAATGCAGCCATCATTATCTTCTGACAGCAGTTTTACAATGATTTAAAGCTGTGTGCGTCATCGACCTTCCAACTTCCCCTATCTCCGTACTCACTCCAAAGGAGTACACAGACTGGCTGCTTTAACCCAGCTTTAATATTAGACCTGGGTCAAAACAGTTAGTCAGCATACTCCTTTAGAGTGAATACTATCAGAAACCAACAAGGTCAATCTTAAAATGGATTTTGTTCTTTGTGAGAACATCATCTATTACAAACATTAAAACAGCAAATCATAGACACAAGAGATTCTGCAGATACAGGAAATCCACAGAAACACACACAAAATGCTGAAAGAACTCAGCAGGTCTGTATTTCCATTCCCCATTCTGGGTGGCTAGCAATGTTATGAAAACTGTGTCATATTCCATTCCTATTCTGACACGTCTCTCCTCGATCTCCTCAAATGCCATGTTGAGGCCACTCTCAGGCTGGAGGAGCAACACCTCATATTCTGAACACAAGAGATTCTGCAGATGCTAGAAATTCAGAGCAACAAACACAAAATGCTGGAGGAACTCAGCAGGTCAGGCCACGTCCATGGAACGTAAGTTTGTTTCTGCGACCCCACTCTACCAGCTGATTTATCTCAGATCTATCCTGTATGCCTCTTCATCACCATGTGAGATTCTGCAGACGACAGTTGTGTCACCAGCAAATTGTGTGCCTAGCCTCATAGTCGTGGGTGTAGGGACAGCAGAGCAGTGGGCTAAGCATGCATCCTTAACGTGCGCCCGTGTGGATTGTCAGCGGGGAGGAGATTCATACTGACTATGTCTCCCAATGAGGGAATCAAGGATCAAGTTTTGAAGCTTGTTGATTCCTAAGTACTGAGGGAATGATGGTGTTGTATGCCAAACTGTAATTGGTAAACAGCAGTCCCATGTATGCATTGCTGTTCTCCAGGTGTTCCAAAACCAAGTGGAGAGTTAGTGAGATTGTGACCAGGCAGAAAACCCAGACTATAGTCAAAACCCATTGCAACCAAGTGTTCAAAATAGCCAGGCACAGGTTCTATAAAAATACAGCTCAGCGAAACTGGTTGCAAAAAATCAATCCACTTGTTTGATTTTGGAGCAAGAGATTTTATTCATTTTTAGACCAGGACACAGAATTTTTTAAAAAACACAACAACCTTGGAAGGAATTACTCAAGTTCCTCTGTGGAATTACCAGAACAATTTATGATGCAGGAGATTGCCATGTCATGGAAACTCGGCTCCTGTCTGTAAACTAATCCAAAGCAGAAAGAAAGAATATTATGCTTCAATCCAATATTTACTGCCTTGACACTCCATCTAACCTTGGAGACACAGGTATAAAGCACTGAATCACTTGAGCAAAGGATTCAAAAAGAATTTTCACAGCAGAAATGAGAGCCAGAATCAGATTTATTATCAGTGAGTTATATGAACTGGTTTTTGTCTTCTTGTAGCAGCACAGTGCGAAGACAAAATATTACTATAAATTACAAGAATAAATAATTAGTGCAAAAAAAACAATAGTTCATGAACTGTTAAGAAGAGAAAGAGGTATGTCTGAGTCATTGAGTGTGGGTCTTCAGACTCCTCGACCTCCTCTTGATGGCAATGAGGGCATTTCCAGGACGGTGAGGGCCCTTATCGATGGATGCTGCCTTCCTGAGGCACCACCTTTTGAAGATGTCCTCTGTCGTGAAGAGGGTTGTTCCTGTGATGGAGCTGGCTAAGCTCACAATCCTCTGCAGCCTCTTGCTAGGAGCAACCCACATTTATCAGCAATACTTCCGGCACCAACACAGCATGCTCACAATTTACTAATCTTAACCTGTACTTCTTTGGAAGGTAGAAGGAAACTGGTGCACCCAGAGGAAACCCATGCAGCCATAGAAGAAAACATACAAACTACATACAGATAACAGTGGGAAATGAAACCTTATCGCTTCAATTCAGCAAAAAATACCCACTCCAGTTATTCACCATCTTTTCTGCATCAATTTGAGCTGGTTCATACTGCAGAAAATTCAATCTTTAAAGCTCAAAGTATATTTATTAGCTAAGTACATATATACAGGGGTGTATGGGGCGTCAGGGAGGGGTAGTACCCCTAGTGGGGGAACATATCGCATCCTTTTCAAGGTGGTTAGTCCATCTTTGGTTCCCACCTGGCACACAGCTCTCACCTGTGGCTCCCCATAGCTGTTTGCATGCGACAGCGGCCACACCGCGGGCGATGGCTTCGACAAGCTGACTAAACCAGGTGAAGGTAGCCGACGGGTCTCAAACCCTTGGTGAGATAGGGAGTTGTCTATCCCAGCATGTGAAGACAGACTCTGGTGGATCGAGCGGATGAGACTGGTGGATCGAGCGGATGAGACCAATGGAAGGTCCAACGGTCAAGAAGGCGGTCTCTGTAAGCGTCATGGAACATGTAAAGCAGGACAAGACACAGAAGACGTCCTGGTCATCCACTGCGCCTAGTCCCATCTCCAGCCATCTCAACTCTGTCTTGTCACTGGATCCAGATGGGAATTGGGAAGAGAGAGTAAGGTTGACGCAGTACAACTCTCCCTCACTTAAATTCAAATCACACGCTAAACTCAACACCATCATCGTCATAATGGTGTCGAGGTCTTCATCGACGTTGACGATGGACGAATACATATATACAATCCTGAGATTCATTTTCTTCCAGGCAATCACAGTAAATAAAAAGAAACAACTAAAGAACAAGCAAAATAATAATAAAAGACACATAGGTAGATAAGTAAGAAAGTAAGCAATAAATATCAAGAACGTGAGATGAAGAGTCATTGAAAGTGAGTCTGTAGGTTGTGGGAACAGTTCAATGATGGGGTAAGTGAAGTTACGTTATCCCCACTGG
Source organism: Mobula hypostoma (assembly GCF_963921235.1). Classification (NCBI taxonomy): domain Eukaryota; kingdom Metazoa; phylum Chordata; class Chondrichthyes; order Myliobatiformes; family Myliobatidae; genus Mobula; species Mobula hypostoma. The sequence goes on from NC_086107.1 coordinate 6,564,784, forward strand.
GTTAAGAGCTTGATGGCTGGGGGTGGGGGTAGTAACTATTCCAGAAGTTGGTGGTGTGAATCCTGAGGCTCCTGTACCTACTTCCTTATAACAGTAGCAAGTAGAAAGGATTGTGGGAGTCTTTGATGATGGATGCTACTTTCCTGCGACAGTGCTCCATACAGATGTACTCAATGGCGTGGAGGGCTTTGATGGACTGAGTCATATCCACTACTTTGTGTAGGCTTTTCCTTTCAAAGGCATTGGTGTTTCCAGACCAGGCCATGATGTAACCAGTCAGTATACTCTACATTGCACATTTACAGAAGCTTATCAAAATTTTAGATGACATGCCGACTCTCTACAAACATCTAAAGTGGAGAGGTGCTGCAAAAAAGAGATGGCAGATGCTGAAACCCAGAGCAACAAATAATCTGGAGGAACTCAGCAGCTCTAGCAGCATCTGGGTGGGAGGAAAGAATTCTTGTTGTTTTGGGTCAAAACCCTGCATCGCATCTCTCAACACCTTGTACAACCAGCGAGCTCAGGGGCAGGGGAATTCTTTGCTTTTAAAATTCTCTACACGCCAGTGGATTTGGTTCCTCTTTCGAACCTTCAATAATTCTGTCATTTTATAGCTTGGTCCATGTAACACAAGTACATAATGTTTTTGGTGGCAGGAGGCTGATTAGTAATCAGGCTATGCTTTGATTTCCAACAAACAATGGGATACTAATGTACTAATATTGATTGCATGCAGTGCCAACTGCGTCAATCTCCACTGTCTGTCAGATCAATCATTGCAGCAACCACCCAACTGCCAGCATACTGTGTTTAGAAGCGTGTCGGGCAACACGGTACCATCGCGGTCAGCAATCAGGATTTGAATCCCACCTCTGTCTATAAGGAGGTTGTACGCTCTCCCCGTGACCCCATGGGTTTCCTCCCACATTACAAAGGCGGCTGGTTTGAGTTAGTGAGTGTGGACCAGCTATGCTGGCAACGCAGGCAGACTGTCCAGAACAATCCTCACTGATTTGGTTTGATGCAAATGACACATTTCACTGTATGTTTGGATGGACCGTTGACAAATGAAGCTGACCTTTATCTTTAATCTTTATCTTTTGTATCAGTGCAGGGTCTGAATGAATGATCTAATCTATCTCACTCCTCTTTCTCTATCACACTAACAAATTTTCCCCATCAAGTGTTGACCCAATATGAACAACCAATCATCTCCTTCCAATCCCTTTCAGGCAGTACGCATGATATCACTTTGTTAAAATAATTCTCATTTCTTTCTGACTTTGAAGAGATTTGGTATGTCACTAAAGACCTTCACGAATATCTACAGATACACTGTGGAGAGCATTTTAACTGGTTGCAACACCATCCAATATGGAGGGGCCACTGCACAGGATCAGAAAAAAACACTTGCAGAAAGTTGTAAACTCAGCTCATAATGGGCACTAGCCTACCCAGCATCCAGGATATTTTTAAAAGGTGATGCTGTGGCGACCCACTTTCTGGCACCCACGAACCGGCTCACAACAGCACGCGCAGAGGGCCGGCCCCAAAAAGGGCGCCAGGCCATCTTCACCAGCAGGGGGAAAATCCCGCGCGCAGAAAGGATCTGGGAATATGCATTCCCCACAGCAATCCCGCCCAGGGAGGGCGGGAACGGGAAGGCTTTAAAGCGGGCCGCGAAGTTTGAATAAATCTCTTTCATCGCAACTCTAACTCACCGACTCCGTGTGGTTATTCTAGCGCAGTGTGTAGCACATCGCTACAATTGGTGACCCCGACGGCCCAAACGATATTTGGACCAGAGATGACCGACGCTGCATCTGTTCACACAGTTTCGTTAAAACTGCCAAGCTTCTGGACGCTGCGACCCCAATTATGGTTCGATCAAGCAGAAGCACAATTCTACATTCGGCAGATAACCTCGGAGTCCACTCGCTACTACTACGTGCTGAGCTCACTCAACCAGGAGACTGCTGCACAAGTTGAGGAGTTTATACAGTCGCCCCCGGAGGACGGCAAATACACAGCATTCAAAACCCTGCTCATAAGGACTTTCGGACTCTCACGGCGCGAACGAACACGCCGCTTAATGCACCTGGATGGTTTGGGAGACAGGCCGCCGTCAGCATTAATGAACGAGATGATGGCCCTGGCTGAAGGACACAAACCCTGCATCATGTTTGAGCAGGCGTTCCTAGAGCAACTGCCCGAGGACATATGCCTGCTGCTGTCCGACGCAGATTTCAGCAACCCCCGGGAGGTGGCGGCCCAAGCAGATGTGCTGTGGAATGCCAGGAAAGAGAGAGGGGCATCCGTCGCACAGATCACCAAGCCGCGTGCCCAACGACAGACCAGACCAGGCCTGGCAGCAGAGCCTACAAAACCCGGCGACGGGAGTGAGGAGCCCAACGAACAATGGTGTTTCTACCACCAGCGGTGGGGCACAGAGGCCCGCCGCTGCAGACCACCCTGCAAATCCCCAGGAAACGCCAGGGCCAGCCGCCACTGATGCCTACGGCGGCTGGCCATCAGGACAGCCTCCTGTACGTCTGGGACAAGCAGTCGGGACGCCGCTTTTTGGTCGACACCGGAGCGGAGATCAGCGTCTTACCTCCAACGAGTTACGACACCCGCAACAGAGAACCAGGATCCACCCTGAGGGCCGCAAATGGCAGCACAATACTAACCTACGGCACCCGCACGGTGCGGCTACAGTTCAGCTTCAGCCGGTTCACGTGGGACTTCACACTGGCCGCCGTGGCCCAACCACTGCTGGGGGCAGATTTTCTACGAGCCCACAGCCTGCTGGTCGACCTGCAAGGGAAGCGATTAGTCCACGCCAAAACTTTTCAAACGTTCTCCCTGGGTGAAGCACAGTTGCCAGCCCCACACCTGGACTCCATCACGCTGTCCAACGATGTATTCACCAGGGTCCTGGTGGATTTCCCATCAGTACTGACACCGCAGTTCACGGCAGCCATGCCCAGACACGGAGTACAGTAGCACATCCCGACCCAGGGACCACCCCTCCACGCCCGTGCTCGAAGGCTTCCCCCAGACAAGCTCTGACTGGCGAAGGAGGAGTTCAAGAAGATGGAGGAATTAGGGATCATACAACGGTCCGACAGCCCATGGGCCTCCCCCCTTCACATGGTGCCCAAGGCTAGGGGCTGGAGACCATGCGGTGACTACCGCTGACTGAACAAGGCTACAACGCCAGACCGCTACCCTGTGCCGCACATTCAAGACTTCGCAGCAAACCTACACGGCGCAAGGATCTTTTCCAAGGTAGACCTCATCCGGGGATACCATCAAGTCCCTGTACATCCGGACGACATCCCCAAAACAGCATTTATCACCCCGTTCGGACTTTTCCAATTCCTCCGAAAGCCGTTTGGTCTAAATAATGCCGCACAGACTTTCCAGCGGTTAATGGACGCAGTGGGACGCGACCTGGACTTTGCATTCATCTATTTGGACGACATCCTCATAGCCAGCAGTAGTCGGCAGGAGCATGTGTCCCACCTCCGCCAGCTCTACTCCCGCCTGAGCGAATTCGGCCTTACAATCAATCCAGCCAAATGCCAGTTCGGACTCGACACCATCGACTTCCTGGGCCACAGGATTACTAAAGACGGGGCAACCCTGCTGCCCGCCAAGATAGACGCGGTCCGCCACTTCCCCCAACCCAACACAATCAAAGGCTTGCAGGAATTCGTGGGTATGGTGAATTTTTACCACCGTTTTCTCCCCTCAGCAGCCCGAACCATGCGCCCCCTGTTCACCCTGATGTCGGGTAAGGGCAAGGACATTACCTGGGACGAAGAGGCCGCAACCGCTTTCGTTAAAACCAAAGAAGCCTTAGCAAACGCCACGATGCTAGTGCACCCCAGAACGAACGTTCCTACTGCCCTCACGGTGGACGCATCCAACACAGCAGTCGGTGGAGTGCTGGAACAACTCATCGAGGGTCGCTGGCAACCTCTGGCGTTCTTCAGCAAACACCTACGACCACCTGAACTCAAATACAGTGCTTTCGACCGGGAGCTATTGGCACTATACCTGGCAATCCGGCATTTCAGGTACTTCTTAGAAGGTAGGCCCTTCACCGCGTTCACAGGCCACAAACCGCTTACCTTTGCGTTCACTAAGGTGTCTGACCCCTGGTCGTCCCGCCAGCAGCGACATCTGTCCTACATCTCCGAGTACACGACGGACATCCGGCATGTCTCGGGAAAGGAGAACGTCGTGGCGGACGCACTTTCCAGACCGACCATACAGGCCCTGTCCCAGGGGGTGGACTATGCAGCGCTGGCAGAGGCACAGCAGGCAGACGCTGAGATCCCCAGTTACAGGACTGCAGTCTCCGGTTTGCAGCTCCAAGACCTCCCCGTAGGCCCAGGTGAGAGGACCCTACTATGTGACGTAGCTACCGGCCAACCCCGCCCTGTCGTCCCAGCAGCCTGGCGCCGGCGGGTTTTCGAGTCCATTCACAACTTAGTGCACCCCTCCATCAGGACAACCGTCCGGCTGGTCGCCAACAGGTTCATGTGGCATGGACTTCGTAAACAGGTCAGTGAATGGGCCAAAACGTGCATGCAGTGCCAAACTGCCAAGGTGCAGCGGCATACCAAGGCTCCGCCGCAGCGGTTCGAACACACCCACCGGAGGTTCAACCACATTCATGTGGATATCATGGGGCCCCTGCCAGTGTGGTGAGGAGCGCAGTACCTCCTAACTATGGTAGACCGGTTCACCAGATGGCCAGAGGCAGTCCCGCTCAGCGACACCACCTCCGAATCCTGTGCCCGAGCACTGATCGCAACCTGGGTAGCACGCTTTGGGGTACCGGCCCACATTACCTCCGACAGGGGCGCCCAGTTCACCTCCAGCCTGTGGTCGGCTATGACCAGCCTTTTAGGAACACAGCTACACCACACAACTGCCTACCACCCACAGTTGAACGGACTAGTGGAGCGCTTCCACCGTCACCTGAAATCGGCTCTCATGGCCCGCCTGGAGGGACCCAACTGGGTGGACGAACTTCCCTGGGTCCTGCTCGGAATCCGCACAGCGCCCAAGGAGGATCTACACACCTCGTCGGCCGAGTTGGTGTACGGCGCGCCCCTAGTCGTCCCAGGAGAGTTCATACCAGCCCCAAGGGGGCAAGAGGAAGAACCCACAGCAGTCCTGGACAGACTACGGGAGAGTTTTGGTAACCTGGCCCCAATACCCACTTCACAGCACGGACAGAGCCCAACCTGCGTACCCAAAGACCTGCAGAACTGTAAGTTTCTTTTTGTACGACGGGCTGACACCAGGCACCGCTACAGCGGCCCTACAAGGGACCGTTTAAGGTGATCAGGAACAATGGGTCCACGTTCGTGCTGGACATTGGGGGGAGAAAGGAGGTTTTCACGGTGGACCGACCCAAACCGGCCCATGTGGACTTGGTGCAACCGGTCCAGGCTCAGGCACCGCGGCGCAGGGGCAGACCTCCCAAACAGAGGCCGATCCAGACTGTGGACATTGGGGGAGGTATCGCCGGTTCTGTGGGGGGGGGGGGGAGTTATGTGGCGACCCACTTTCTGGCACACACGAACCGGCTCACAACAGCGCGCGCAGACAGAGGGCCGGCCCCAAAAAGGGCGCCAGGCCATCTTCACCAGCAGGGGGAAAATCCCGCGCGCAGAAAGGGTCTGGGAATTATGCATTCCCCACAGTAATCCCGCCCAGGGAGGGCAGGAACGGGAAGGCTTTAAAGTGGGCCGCGAAGTTTGAATAAATCTCTTTCGTCGCAACTCTAACTCACCGACTCCGTGTGGTTATTCTAGCGCTGTGTGTAGCACATCGCTACAATGCCTCAAAAAGTTGGCACCTGTCATTAAGAACCTCCGTCAGCCAGGACATGCCCTCTTCTCATTGGTACAGGAGCCTGAAGACACACACTCAACGTTTCCGAAAAAGCTTCTTCTCCACCATTCAGATTTTTGAATGAACTACCTCATTATTTTGTTTTTCCTTTTTGCACTATTATATACATACAAACTTCTTGTAATTTATTTTTTATTATGTATTGCACTGTACTGCTGCCACAAAACAACAAATTTTATAACATATGCTAGTGATATTAAACCTGATTCCGATTCATTTGTTTTGATGACCCTAGCTCCATCTTCACAGGCTATTGAACCACGAGTTGTTGGAAATCATCTCACTTTCTCACTCCAATAAAAAATTTATACACAGGCTCAAGTCCACTGAGAGAAATCAAAAAAGTGCAGCCATCCTACAGTTATTATTGAGAGTATCTGTCTCTTGAGTCAGTGAGGTCAAGGAAATGCCCTTTCATTGACACCTTCAGCTTAAAGTTGGAGAATACGAGTGTGGGAGCTTGAAGTTCCAAAATGACAATAACAGGAGTTAACTTGGGAGCAATCAACTTCATTATTTTGATAAAGTTAATTGCACAGTTATAAACACAAGAGATTCTGCAAATACTGTATTGAACAACATACACAGAATGATGGAAGAACTCGGCACTCAGCAAAACAAAAGCATTTATGGAGGGGTATAACTGGCCGACGATTCAGTCCAAGACCCCTTCAACAGAACTGGAAAGGAAGGGGGCAAAAGCCAGAATAAGAAGGGTGGGGGGTAGGGGAAGGAGTACAAACTAGCAGGTGTTAGGTGAGACAGGTGTGGGGGCTGCTGGGTCAGTGAGGGGGAGGAGATGAAGTAAGATGCTGGGAGATGATAGGTGAAAGAGGTAAAGGGCTGAGGAATCTGACAGGAGAGGACAGTGGAGCATGGGAAAAAGAGAAGGAGAGGAATTAGAGGAAAGTGACAGGAGGTCACGAATAGGAGTGAGTAATAATCAGAATGGGGAAACTTTTTTACTCCTTCCCCTCCCTTCACCTTCTTATTGTGGCTTCTTCTCTATTCCTTCCCAATCTAGAACACTGTTTATTCCCCTCCACGGATGCCGCTGATTCCCACCAGCATTTTGTGCTTATTGTACAATTACTATGGCAAACATTGCATAATTTGTACCCAGCCCCTATTAGTTTAATGATTTTAATATTATACACATTTGTTGGTTTACAATGTAACTCTCGATCTCATTGGAGGACAGATTCAATCATCGTGTACAAGGAGAAGCATTTTTTTAACATCTGGATGAATTGATAGGGACAGCAATGGAGACAAATTCAAAGATAACACTCCAAAATCTGTTCCAAGTATGTGGAATAAAAAAATGAGTGGTATTAGAATGACTTGACAGGTTAAAGTGTCCCCTTCTATCAGCTAGAGAACTATACATTCCCAAAGGCCCCAGCCTCCTTAGCATTTCCTTTCCTGACACTGGAGAGGATCCAGGTTCACGAGAATGATTAACTGCCAGGTTCACTGGCATTGAAAGTCTTAATGTATGAGACGCACTTGATCGCTCCACGCCTGTACTCACTGAAGAGGGGTGGGCGGTTTAACTGAAACTGACTGAATATTCAAAGGCCTAGTTACAGTGTACGTGGAGAGGGTGTTTCCTATGGTGGGGGAGACCATGACATGAGGGCACAGATTCAGAATACAAGAACATCTCTTTAGAACAGAGATAAGGAGGAATTTCTTTAGCCAGAGGGTAGTGAATCCGTGGAATTTATTGACACAGGCAGCTCTGGAGGCAAAGTCATTGACTATTTAAAACCCAGATTTTTAGGTTCTCGATTAGTCAGGGTGTCGAAGGTTATGGGGGAAAAGGCAGGAGAATGGGGTTGAGAGGGAAAATAAATCAGCCAAGATGAAATGGCAGAAAACACTCAATGGGCCAAATGGCCTAATTCTGCTCCTCTATCGTATGGTCTTATGTAGACTGAGCAGATGAAGTGAAATGTTATGCCTATTTCAAATGTTATTTCTGTTGGGTGAGACTATAACTAGAGATAGTGGGTGAAAGGTGAAACACTAAAGTGGAACACAAGGGGAAACTTCTTCACTCAGAATGGCGGTGAGGGTGTGGAATGAGCTGCCAGTGGAAGTGAAGGATGTGATATTGATTTCAACTTTTATGAGAAATTCGGATAGGTACGTGGATGGTAGAGGTATGAAGGGCTATGGTCAGGATGCAGTTCGATGGGACTACGCAGTTTAAATGGTTTGGCACGGACTAGATGGCCTGAAGGGCCTGTTTCTGCGCTGTAGTTTTCTACGACTCTTCCCCTACAGATGCTGCATCGACTGAGCATTTCCAGCTTTTTTTTTGACCAAAGAATAGAGGCAAAACATGTAAGAAGAGTTTATTTGTACGTCACTTCAATATGTTTGTGAGATCAGGAGCAGAAGGTCAGAGTGCTCTCCAAGACCTTTAGGACCATTTTCCAGAAACTCCAACGCTGAGGGACAGTGTCTCAATCAGACATTCGGCAGTTACACTCAGTAGCCACTTGATTCATCCACAGCTCCCTGTCAGTAGCCACACACGTTGACAGGGTGGTTAAAAAGGCAAATCGCATGCTTACCTTTGAGTCAAGGCACAGAGTTCAAGAGTAAGGAAATTATACTCAGTGGCCACTTTATTAGGTGCACTTGTACCCCTCCTTCTTAATGCAAATATCTAATCAGCCAAGCATGTGGCAGCAGCTCAGTGCATAAAAGCATGCAGACATGGTCAAGAGATTCAGTTGTTCAGACCGAATATCAGAATGAGGAGTGAAGGCGATCAAGTGCCTCTGATTGTGGAACGATTGTTGGTGCCTAAATAGCTTTAGGTCTACTTTGGATATGAGTCAGTTGTTTAGGTTTAACTGGATAAATGTGTACGCCTTCTGAGTGTGTATGTGTAGGGTTGACAGTGTCCATAGCTTTCTTTAGTTCATACTGAGTCATTTCCTCTGTACCTTCTGCATGATCTTTCAAGGCGATTGTTGGTGGTTTTAGTACCTCAGAAACTGCTGATCTCCTGGGATTTTCACACACAAAAGTCATTGGACTTTACAGAGAATGGTGTGAAAAACAAAGAACATCCAGTGAGCGGCAGTTCTGTGGGTGAAATTGTCCTAGTAATGAGAGAGGTCAGAGGAGAATGACCAGATTGGTTCAGGAAGGTAACAGTAACTCACATAACCACGCATTACACAGTGATATGGAGGACAGCATCTCTGAATGCACATGTTGAACCTTGAAATGGATAAGATACAGCAGCAGAAGGTCACAAACATGTACCTGGTGACCACTTTTAGGTATAGGAGGTTCCTAATAGAGTTGCCACTGAATGTATAAACTACTGGACGTAAGACTTGTATCACATACACACACATGCGCGCTCTTTATAGAACATCCTGGCACTGGGCATGCCAATGAGCCAATGTGGCATTTGCTTCTGGCTTCTTTCAATTTTCCAACCAGCCTCTCACACCATCTATAGAAGTAAATGAGCAAAGGCCACACACTGCTGTCCATGCCACTCCATCCACAGCTCTGCCCTACCCCAAGACTATTTTAAGCTGCCTTATTGGCTTCCAGCAATCCAAACTCCAGTTCAAAAACTACTCCTGCATGTAAAAAGATTCAATGACTGAAGCACTCAGCCAGACAGAAGATGGGAACAGAGCTCTTTTTCCTGTTTACATCCCATATAATCCCGTGTGCTCTGACAGTCGAAAAAAGACACTCCATTTTTCAGCAAGAAAATAATGGAAAGTCACGGCAATGCACATGGGGCCAGAGACAAGTTCTGCTAAAGAATTTGTTCCATAAATTCTTTAAATAGTTTGAAAATATCTGTACTTATTTGGTAAAATAAGAGAAATAAGTGAAGGGAGGTTGTTTATATCCTTGTGGCTATCTCTGTGGGAAGAGGAGACTACAATGCACTTCACCAAAGAGTACTTTTTCATGTCATTGTACGTAACCCATGGCACAGAGAATACAGATTGAACTAACAACAGAACGTAGTTGAAGGCACAATTGCAAGCCAGAAAAAAGATCTATAATTGACTAAGACATTTTAATAAATGCTGGCAGTAGATTGGGTATGTCATCTAAAACTCTGACAAACTTCTATAGACGCACAGTGGAGAGTATATTGACCGGATGCACTATGGCGTCATATGGAAACACCATGCCCTTGAATGGAAAAGCCTACAAAAAGTAATGGGATTCTGCCTGGTCCATCAAGAGTAAAGCCCTCCCCACCAGTGAACCAGTGAAGCCCTCCCTCTACAGGGAGTGCTGTCGCAGGAAAGCAGCATCCATCATCCAGGCCATACTTCCTTCTCGCTTGGTCATCAGGAAAGATGTATAGGATCTTCAGGACCCACATCACCAAGTTCAGGAACAGCTATTACTGTTACTGGAGGATCAGAGGTGGAGAGGGCCAGTAACTTTAAATTTCTGGGTGTCACCATCTCAGAGGACCTGCCCTGGACCCATCATGTAAATGTATTTGCAAAGAAAGCATGACAGCACCTCTACTTTTTTTAGGAGTCCAAGGAGATTTGGCATTATCAAAAACCTTGACAAACTCCTAAAGATATGTGTTGGAAAATGTGCTGACCAGCTGCTCTGGTATGGGAACATCAACAACTTTGAGCAGAAAATCTTACAAAAGGTACTGGATTTGGCCCAGTACATCACAGGTAAAGCCCTTCCAATCACTGGGCACATCTTCATGAAAAGCAGCATCCATCAACAAAGACCCTCACCATTCAGGCCATACTCTTTTCTCACTGCTGCCATCAGTTAGAAGGTACAAGAGCCTCAGGACTTGCACCACCAGGTCCAAGAACAGTTACTACCCTTCAATCATCAAGCTCTTGAACAAAAGGGGATAACTGCACTCATTCTTTTTCTGGTGTTCCTACAACCACTGATTTCACGTTAAGGATTCTTATCTTTTATTTCATGGTCTCATTATTTATTGCTACTTATTTATATTTGCATTTGCACAGTTTTTTGTCTTCTATGCTATTGCTCTTTCATTGATCCTCTTTACAGTCACTATTCTATAGGTTTGCTGAGTATGCTTGCAGAATAAGCAGTATCTCAAGGTGTAGTGATATGTATGTATTCTGATAATAATTTTATTTTGAACTTTGATTGTTTATTCCCCTCCGGAGATGCTACCTGATCGGCTGAATTCCTCTATCACTTTGTGTGATTGCTAGCGCTGTAATACTGGTCTAGTAACTGCCATGTTACTGTGCTGCCCAAAAACCAATGGTGTGGTGGTCAGTGAAGGTCCTATATGGTTACAACAGGAATACAGATCAATTGGGAAAGCAGGCAAAGGACTGGCAAATGGAAGTTAACTCAGATTATGTGCCAAGTGATGCATTTTGAGAACTTAAACCAAGGCAGGACTTACACAATAAATCAAAGTTCAAAGTACATTTATTATCAAAGTATGTATACCATATATAGCATTGAGATTCATCAGAATCTGAATCTTGTTTAATATCACCTGCATATGTTGTGAAATTTATTTTGCAGCAACAGTACATTGCAATACATACTAATAAAACCTAGAAGTTACAAAAAGTATATTAAAAAAATAAATGAGTTGTGCAAAAAGAGGGGAAAAATTGCTGAGGTAGTTCATGGGTTCATTGTCCATTCAGAAATCTGATGGCAGAGGGGAAGAAACTGTTCCTGAAGCGTTGAGTGCGTGTCTTCAGGTTGCTGTTCTTTGTCTTTAAGATGGTAGCAATGAGAAGAGGGTATGTCCTGGGTGATGAGGGTCCTTCATAATGGAGGCTGCTTTTTTGGGGCATCACCTTTAGAAGGTGTCCTCAATGCTGGGGAGGCTAGTGCCCATGATGGAGTGACTGAGTTTACAACTTTTAACAGCTTTTTCCAATCAGCAAAAAAGCAAAAAAAACCATGATAAAATCCATGGAAAAAACCCACATAACAAAGACCGTCAAACATACAATGTGAAAAAAAACAAATCATACAAAACAATAAAAAAAGTAAACAGATACAGAGCCAATTCAGTGCTGCAACCGGTTCAGGCGACTGAGTGACGGCCATAGGCCACAGTCAAGGAGCCAGTTCAGCACCGTAGCCAGTCCAGGAACCCGATGGCTGCAGGCCACAGCTACATGGTCAGTTCAGTGCAGAGGTGAGAAAAACCTCATGGAATAGTGGCTGAACACCAGATCGGCTTTTACCCTTGGTCTCAACACCTTAACCTTAATAAATGATGGGAACTTGAGGAATGTTGCAGAACAGGGAGACTTAGGGATCCTAATACATAGCTCCCTGAAAGTGGTGGCACAGATAGATAAAGCAGTGAAGAAAGCTTATGGCATGCTGGTCTTCACTGGGTGGGCCAATAAGTCCAAGAGGCAGGACATCATGTTACAGCTGCACAAGACATCGCTGAGATCACACCTGGAACACTGTTGGTCACCATACCATAGGAAGGCTGCCATGAAGCTGGAGAGGCGCAAGGAAGATTCACAAGGATGTTACCAGGACAGAAGGGTTTGAGTTATAAGGAGAGAGACTGGATACTCTTTCTCCTGGAGCAAGAGGAGAGTGAGTGGAGACCTTATGAAGGTTCATAAGATCATGAGATGCAGAAATAAGATGGGTGGTCACAGTAATTCTCCCCCAAGAAAGAGGAGTCCCACTATTGGAGACATCCTCTGCACATCCACTCTATCTAGGCCTTTCAATATCTGAAAGGTTTGATTGAGATCCCTCTCCTTCTTCTAAGCTCCACCAAGTGCAGGCCCAGAGCCAAAAACTCTTAATGTTTACCCTTTCATTCCCAGAATCATTTTGTGAAGTTCCTCTGGAGCCTCTCCATCGCTATCACATCTTAGATAAGAGGCTCAAAACTGCTCACAACACTCCAAGGGCAGTCTGACCAATGACCTATAAAGCCCCGGCATCACATTCTTGCTCTTATATTCTCGTTCTCTTGAAATGAATGCAAACATTGCAACATGCACAAAATGCAGGAGGAACTCAGCAAGCCCGCCAGCATCGAAGAAAAAGAGTAAAGAGTCGACATTTTGAGCCAAAACCTTCATCAGGACTATTCATATTGCATTTACCTTTGTTACCACCAACTCAACCTGAAAGTTAACCTTCAGGGAACCTGCACAAGGACTCCAAAATCCCTTGGCGTCTCTGATTTCTGAATTTCTCTCCGTTTAGAAAATAGTTGGTACCTTTTTCCTTCTACCAAAGTGATGACTATACACTTCCCTACACTGTACTGCATCTGACACTTCTTTGCCCATTCACCCAATCTGTCCAAGTCCTTCTTGGACAGATTCAATATTCTGCTGCATTCAATTTGGAGTAACAATAATTTCATTCTTTTTTACACTTGTGTACTGAAGAACGGTAATAAACAACCTTGAAAGTTGAATCCTAACATAGGAAAGATTTAGAGCAGGGGTTCCCAACCTGGGGTCCACAGACACCTTGGTTAATGATAGGGGTCCATGGCATAAAAAAGTTGGGAACTCTGAAGTTAGATATGGATACAGGGAAATGAAACTAACTCAGGGAGACACCTTGGTCGGCCGCCAAAGGGTCTGTTTCTGTTCTGATGACACTTAGTAACCAAATGCCTGGGAGTATATGGCAGCTGTTCTTGTTTATTTCTCCACACAGGGCAGACAGACTAGCTCTACTGACGATAATCCACATTACACAGAATGGCTAATTGATGAGTGAAGTAAGAGCACTTGATGAGTCACCTCATATTTTTTACTCTGATCTTCAAAAGGAAGGTGAATAAAACATGACGTATATGTTCCAGAGCATGTCCTGTGCACGACTTAGAGCCTACGTATCTATCTTATGGAGATTCAAACGCACCTGGCTCTCAGTCTGAGGAGACGCTCTGACTTTCTCAACGTGACATTGCACATGTGTGGAAACACAATGATGGGAAGTGTGTAGTGAACCTCCACAAGTTGCCCAACCTTCCTGCCACCCTTTCATACATTCTCTCTTCTCTTTCCTCCCATCATATAGAAAATACAAAACTTTGAAAATGCATACCACCGTACTCAAAGACAACTTTTAAACACAACAGATTCAGCAGTTGCTGGAAATCCAGAGTAATACACATAAAAGGCTGGAGGAACTCAGGTGGTCAGGCAGCTTCTGTGGAGAGGAATAAACAGTCAATGTTCAGGATGACACCCTTCATCAGGACTTGAAAACAAAAGGGAAGAATCTGCTGTTGCCAGGCTCTTGAAGAGACCTCTCATATATTAAAATATGAGCTCTTAATGTCCCAATCTACCTCTTTGGGGTCCTAGCACTTTATTTGTCTACCTACACTGTACTTCCTCTACAACTGCAACACCACTATTTGGAGGGTGGGGAAATCTGTGGAATCTATTGTCACTGATGGCTGTGGGGACCAGGTCATTGGATATATTTAAAGTGGAGGTTGAAAGGTTCTTGATTAGTCATGGCATCAAAGATTACAGGGAGAAGGCGAGAGAATGGAGTTGAGAAGAATAATAAATCAGCCATTATTGAATGGGAAGCAAACTTGATGGGCCAAATAGCCTCTCTGCTCCTATGTCTTATGATCACATTGTTTTCTTTTACTACATCACTGTGCTTATATGATCTGTCCACATGGCATGCAAAATGAAAACTCTTCAGTGTATCGCGGTACATGAAGAATTTAAAATATACATATTTTTGAGACATAGTGCAGAACAGCCCCTTCCAGCTCTTCGAGCCATGCTGCCCAGCAATCCCCTGATCTTAACCCTAGCCTAATCACACGGCAATTTACATTGGCCAATTAACCTACCAAATGGTGTGTCTTTGGACTGTGAGGGGAAACCGGAGCACCCAGAGGAAACCCACATGGTCACAGGGAGAAGGTAATGGCAGGAACTCTTTGCAGGCAATGGCTGGAATTGAACCCAGTCATTGGTACTACAAAGCTTTGTGTTAACCACTACTCTACTGTGCCCACCCCAGTCTGCAAGTTTAACAATAATAAACCAACATGTGGGGTAAAATGACAAAATATGGTGAACTATTAGATAAAATCCATGGTCTTTCCTGATAAGCATCAGAAGTAAGAAGTACACACAGTTGGATGTGCCATATTTGAGAGAAGGTATTAAACCAAGGCCATATCTGTCATGTTAGGTGAAAGTGGAAGGTCACTTTGCATCATTTCAAAGATGAACAGGATTTCACCCGATACTTAACCCTCAACCAAGGCGGAATATCTGGTTCATTATTCAATGTGAGAGCCTGCAGTCCAATGATGGCTTCCCTTCATTATTATGTCACAAAAAATACACTCTTGTAATTGTGACAGGCATCAAGGCATGCTCAGATTAGACGGGCACCCCTTCATTAGGAAATACTGGAAATGCACAACATCTAAAATACTTGAAATACTGGTGAGGAGGGCAAAGTTCTTATCATTACTACCATCGGGCAGGAATTACGGAAGCCTTAGGAACCACACCACCAGATTCAGGGACAGTTATTACCCTACAACCATCAAGTTCCTGAACCAGCACGGATAACTGTACTCACCTCAACTCTGAACTGATTCCACTACCTACAGATTCACTTTCAAGAACTCTACAATTCATGTTCGCAGTATTATTATTTTCTTTATTCGCACAATTTGTCCTCTTTTGCACATTGGTTATTTGTCAGTCTTTATGCATAGTTTTTCACAAATTATATTGTATTTATTTTTCTGTTAATGTCTGCAAGAAAATGAATCTCAAGGTAGTACATGGTGACATATACGTACTTTAATAATAAATTTTACTTTGACTTTGGGGAAAAGATCACAGGCTTCAAATTTTAGTGACCTCTCTTATTTTTGTTTCCTTTATACTGGAAAACCTCTGGATGGAATCAAAATTGTGGCCATAATGGTTCACTGCACGACCCTGAATTGCATGGGCAGAAGTGAAGGGCAGCAGATATACTGAATACCCAATCTCAACCTTTCTTTTTACAATACATCATTTATATCATCCACCTCTCATTCTATCTCTATTTCTTTAAATCTTTTACAATTTATAAACAAAACAGGTACTAAATCACTTTGTATTTGCAATAGAGTAACAAGGTAAAGCAAAATTAAACATGGATTACTGAGCAGCCAATTTCTCCCTGTGCTCTAAGATTGATCAGTAAGTACCAACCAAGGCCATGCACATTATATCATCCATCAACAAGAACATCAAGCATTAAAATAGTACACTTAATGTTGCAAAACATCCCAAAGTACTTCACAGGAAGTTTTAAAACAGAATTTGACACCAAGGAAATAACTAGGGCAAAGGGAGATCTGATAGAGGTTTATAAGATTATGAGAGGTATAGACAGAATAGACAGACAATATCCTTTTCTCAGGGTTGAAATGTCTAATACCAGAGGGCATGCATTTATGGTGAGAGTGTAACTTCAAAAGAGATGTGAAGGTCAAGTGTCTTTTTATTACACAGAGAGTGGTGGGTGCCTGCAATGCGCTGCCTGGGGTGGTGGTAGGGGCAGAAACATTCAGGACTTCTAAGAGATGTTCAGATACGCACATGAATGTGAGGAAAGAGGAAGGATATGGACATTGTGCAGGCAGAAGAGATCCATTTAGCCAGCCATTTGATTACTAATTTAATTGGTTCAGCACAACATTATGGGTCACAGGGCCTGGTTCTGTACTGTACTGTTCTGTGTTCTATATTGTAAGAGATAAAAAGCTTTATGGAAGGAAAACTTTTTCAATGGATCTTAAATGTGGAGATAGAGACACAGTGGTTTAGGGAGGACAATAATAAAACTTTAGATCAAGACAACTAGAGGCAGGTCACTTTGCAAACCCAAGATGATCCAGGGACAGTATGGTAGCATAGCGCTAAGTGCAATTGCTTTACAGGACCAGCGATGACCAAATGGGGCTCCATTCCTCCCGCTGTCTATAAGGAGTCTGTACATTGGGTTTCGTTCGGGTGCTCCAGTTTCCTCCAACATTCCAAACACATTGTGTTACGGTTAGGAAATTGTGTACATGCTATGTTGTTGCTGGAAGTATGGCAACATTTGTGGGCTGCCCCAGCATAATCCTCACTGACTTAATTTGAAACAAATGATGTATATTTTAATAAACATGCTACAAATAAATCCAATCTGATGAAGGGAACAGAAGGGCAAAATTGAAGACTCAAGACGCCTATAGATTTGGTTTGAAAGATAAAGCCATGAAGGAATCTGAGAACATGGACGGATACTCTGAATCCTGTAACATCCATCAGTTTGCATTAGTGTTTGCTAATGTATAGTTTGAGGACATCCAAGATGGCGCTGGCGATACATGGTGATGTTTTGCGGGCTGCTTACAAAACTTCAAAATATACTTCCTCTGAACTACATTTGTACATTCCTTGGTATCTGCAGCCTTGAATTTCCCTTGAAGTAACGTACTTTTAAACCCATCTTAATGAACAATTGATTTTACGACATCCTGAAGGACTCAGTGAACTCTAGATATTTATTGTTAGTAGCACACATAAAAGTTGCTTGAAATTCCAGCATCTGCAGATTTCTTCATGTTTGCATTTATTGTTAGTATTTTGTTTGATCTTTTCATTTTGTATTTGCACAGTTTGCTGTCTTTTGCATATTGGTTATTTGGCTGTCTTGTGTGCAGATTTTCATTGATTCCGTTGTGTTACTTTGTATTTACAGTGAATGGCCACAAGGAAATGAATCTCAGAGTTGTATGTGGTGACATTATCACCGTGTCATCTGAAAATCCACAAAATGCTGGGGGAACTCAGCAGGTCTGATATTATTCATGGAGAGGAATAAAGAGCTGACATTTCAGACCCATCACCAGGACTACTGATGCAAGGTCCTGATGAAGGGTCTTGGCTCAAAATGTTGACTCCTTATTCCTCTCTATAGATGTTAGCTGAATTGCTGAGTTCCTCCAGCACTTTGTATATGCGTAACTCAGCAGCAAAGTGGGTGTTCAGACAACACATGGTGATAATACTGATAGATAAAACATCTGATTCTCTAAATATAGCCCTTCGGTACGAAGAAAGTAGCTGGCAAAAATGATGATGTTGTGCAACTGTCTTCCAGGAATAGTTTTAAGCTTCTCCATCAGTGCCAAAAACATCAGAGTAATGGAAGCAATCAACAACTCCTGGGAAAACGACTCCATGAGGGCCAGCCCCTTCATCCTTCTCAAAACACACTGAGTAATGCTGCCATTCAAAACTATACATCTGCCACTTTATGGGGGTAAAAGACATTGTTGCTGCCTTGTTTTAACCTCAGTGAAGTGCATCGTCTGCGTCAAATCAAGTCAGAGAGGATTGTGCTTGGCATCCTGCAAGTGCTGCCATGCTTCCAGCGCCAACATAGCATGCCCACAGCTTACTAATCCCAACCCGGAATGTGGGATGAAACTAATGGGGACAACATACAAACTCCTAGGCACTGGTGGGAATTGAACCACAATGATTGATTGCTGGTACTGCAAAGCAGTGCGCTAACCACTACGAACCTAACCACTCCACGTGAACTGTAGATCAAATTTCTGCTCCAATTGTTATGCTGTTTTAAGATGAGCTAATGCTACACAGACAAAAAATTTAGTAATGGACTTGTTCTGAGATCCCAATACCCACGATTAGTTACTATTCCAGTGGTCTGACCGATGCTTTATAAAGCCTCCGCATTACATTCTTACTTTTATACTCTACCGATTTCAAAATGAATTCTTAAAAACAAACTGAGGATCTTCCAGACTGCACGACACCAACACACAATCATCTTAGATAGAAATACATCCTTGTTTCCTATATAGGTGAGTCTAGGACCAATGGGCACAGCATCAGAACAGAGTAACGTCCATTTAGAACAGAGATGAGGTGGTGAATTTGTGGAATTCATTGCCACAGACAGCTGTGGAGACCAAGTCAGGGGGTATATTTAAAACGAAGGTTAATGGGTTCTTGATTAGTGAGGGCGTCAAAGGTTTTAGGGGAAAAGCAGAAGAATGGGGTTGAGAGGGATAATAAATCAACTGTGTTGAAATGACGGGGCAGACTCGATGGCTGAATCACCTAATTCTGCTCCTATGTCTTATGGTCTCATGGTCTTGCCACCTCGCAGAAGTCTACTGCAGGCAATAATAAAAAAATGAATAGAAATTCTCCAGCCAATGTCCTGGAATTCATATTCAACATATCTAAAAGATACAACAGTTTAAAAAAAAACAATAGGAAAAATATTTACTGTAGAAGCTTGCAATAATAAAAAAAAAGCACAGCTATAGTTAAATGCATTATCACCAACAAGTGCTGCACAAAATTCCCCACTAAATTCAGCTTTCTATTGGAAACATACCCTGTATCGTAAAACCAAATTGACAAGTTCACAACCTCTTGTTAATGTGTACAGCACATGATGTAAAAAAAAACCTCTGCCAAAACTCATCACCTCACTCCGCTGGCTGTGCCTCCGCAGATGAACTGGCACTCACCTGTAATACCGCGACTGCAAATACGTCGAACATACGGCTTTGGACACATGGCTGGCTGACCCAAAATCGATCACTTTAACCCGGTAAGGCTGCCGAATGGGATCGACCAGCATGATATTCTCTGGTTTGAGGTCCGCGTGGATTAAACCAAGGCTCTTCAGTTTATTCAGTGCAGTGGCCACTTGCTGCAAGATTGGCCTAATCACTTTTAGGGGCAAGGGACTAAACTTGTTCTGCTTTAAAAAGTCATATAAATTCTGTTCCAACATCTCAAATACCAAACACGTATGATTCCGGTGCTGAAAGCACTCGTAGGCACGCACAAAGTTAAACTCATCCGCGTTTTCGTTACTCAACTGTGCTAAGATGCCGACTTCGATTTGCCCCTGCCGTGCATACGAGGGGTGGTTTTTCAAGATCTTTATCGCCACAATCTCATTCGTACCCCTCTTCCAACACTTTACCACCTGGCCAAAGGTCCCACGCCCCAGAAAGTCAAGAACCTCATAGGTATTCTTCATCGAACACAGCACCTCGTGCTGCATCAGGTGGTAATCGCCATCTCCGCTTGCACTGTTCTGCTTAGGGGCAGTGGTCACAACAGTAACAGGGTTCCCAACACCCGCCTGCAACATTGCCGGCATTATTGGCAGCTCATCTACAATCTGCATGGCGCTACCTCGGTTATCGAGCTCCTCACTTTTTCTCTTCAGCCCACATCGCTGGTAGCTCTCTAGCGAGGTCAGACGGCCTCCTGGCCTCTCGCCCTGCGGTACCACTGCCAGAGGCTGCTGCGTTGCTGTGACCCCAGCGGCGCACAGTGGGTCCAGTGCAATCGCACCCGCCGCCACCAGGATGCTCTGTCCGCGAGCTCTGCCGGCGGAGTCCTTCAACTGGAAGGAAGAGATGGCCAGGTGAGCAGGGTGGACAACCCCAAGGTTCCGTCCGTTTAGGTAAGTCCGTGGATAAGTTCTTTCATGGTACACACAACTGCTTGGCTCAACTTTTAGCTTCTTCACACTACAAAAGGCACTTGTCTGAGTTTGATAGAAGTGTGGTGGGCAAACCAAAACTTGTGAGGCCATACCTGCATGGACAGAGAAAATAAAGGATTAGTAAACAATTCAACACAACCTCAGCCTTGCAAATGCTAACACAGAGAAGCAAGAGAGACTGACGATGCTGGAAATCTGGAGAACACGTGCAAAAATACTGGAAGAACACCACAGATTAAGCAGCATTTAGACCATGAGACACTGAAGCAAAATTAGGCCAATTCAGCTCATTGAATCTGCTCCGCCATTCCATCATGAGTGATTTATTATCCCTCTATACCCCATACTCCAGCTTTCACCCCATAACATATGACATAGGGGTAGAAATGCTTATGGAAGGAAATGGGTAGTCAGTGGGTGAAGACCTTGATGAAGGGTTTTGGCCCGAAATGTTGAGTGCTCATTTCCCTAATGAAAAACTACACACAAAGACTGAAAAACATCCAATGTGCAAAAAAAAAGACAAACTGTGGAAGAATAGACGGAGAGACGTAGAGAACATGAGTTGCAGAGTCCTTGAAAGTGAGTTTGTCAGTTGTGGAATCAGCTCAGTGTTGAGGTGAGTGAAGTTATCCATGTTGGAGCCCCAAGGTTGAAGGGTAGTAAGTGTTCCCGAACCTGGTGGTATGGGAACTGAGGCTCCTGTACCTCCGTCCCGCTGACAGTAGTGAGGAGAGAGCATGGCCTAGATGGATGGTGGGGGGGTTCTCGATGACGAATGGTGCTTTCTTGTGGTAGCGCTCCTTGCAGATGTGCTCAACAGGTTGGGCAGCATCCGTGGAAACGATCAGTCAATGTTTCGGGCCGGAACCCTTCGTCAGGGTTGAAGAGGACTCCCATTGCAGCCTCCTCTACATTGGTGAAACCCGATGCAGACTGGGGGATCGCTTCGTCGAGCACCTCCACTCCGTCCACCACAACAGACAGGATCACCGAGTTGCCACCCACTTCAACTCTGCTTCCCATTCCCATTCGGATATGTCCATACATGGCCTCCTCTACTGCCATGATGAGGCCAAACTCAGGTTGGAGGAGCAACATCTCATATATCATCTAGGTAGTCTCCAGCCCCTTGGTATGAACATTGAATTCTCCAACTTCCGGTAATTCCCTCCCCCTCCCTCCCCATTCCAGTTTCGCTCTGCCTACTACCTCCCTCGTGGTTCCACGTCCTTCTACTACCCATTGTGCTTTCCCCTATTCCTTCTTCACTTTTCCTGCCTATCACCTCCCTGCTTCCCCTCCCCCACCCCTTTATCTTTCCCCTTATTGGTTTTTCACCTGGAACCTACCAGCCTTCTCCTTCCCACCCCGCCCCCCTTCTTTATAGGGCCTCTGCCCCTTCCCTCTTCAGTCCTGACGAAGGGTTCCGGCCCGAAACGTCGACTGATCGTTTCCACGGATGCTGCCCAACCTGCTGAGTTCCTCCAGCGTGTTGTTAGTGATGCTTTGACCCCAGTATCTGCAGAGTATTTTGTGTTTAAGATGTGCTCAATAGTTGGGAGGACTTTGCCTGTGATAGACTGGGCTGCATCCATCACTTTTTTTAGTGGACAAACATGTGACAGCTATTTGGATCACTGGTTAATTGTATATGAATGAGGCATTCAAAATTTTAAAGCTCTATAACCTATATAGAAATATATAGTTGGTATTCTCTATATATAATGCATTCCATATGTGCTTCTCTTTGCAATTTATTTTTAAAATTCATTGCAAATTTATGTCTTTGCACTGTACTGCTGCTGCAATAACAGCAAATTTCACATCAGACAACAGGAATTCTGCAGATGCTGGAAATTCAAGCAACACACATCAAAGTTGCTGGTGAACGCAGCAGGCCAGGCAGCATCTGTAGGAAGAGGTGCAGTCGACATTTCAGGCCGAGACCCTTTGTTAGGACTAACTGAAGGAAGAGTGAGTAAGGGATTTGAAAGTTGGAGGGGGAGGGGGAGATGCAAAATGATAGGAGAAGACAGGAGGGAGAGGGATAGAGCCAAGAGCTGGACAGGTGATTGGCAAAAGGGGATACAAGAGGATCATGGGATAGGAGGTCTGGGAAGAAAGACAAGGGCGGGGGGGACCTAGAGGATGGGCAGGAGGTATATTCAGAGGGACAGAGGGAGAAAAAGGAGAGTGAGAGAAAGAATGTGTGCATAAAAATAAGTAACAGATGGGGTACGAGGGGGAGGTGGGGCCTTAGCGGAAGTTAGAGAAGTCGATGTTCATGCCATCAGGTTGGAGGCTACCCAGACGGAATATAAGGTGTTGTTCCTCCAACCTGAGTGTGGCTTCATCTTTACAGTAGAGGAGGCCGTGGATAAACATGTCAGAATGGGAATGGGATGTGGAATTAAAATGTGTGGCCACTGGGAGATCCTGCTTTCTCTGGCAGACAGAGCGTAGATGTTCAGCAAAGCGGTCTCCCAGTCTGCGTCGGGTCTCGCCAATATATAAAAGGCCACATCGGGAGCACCGGACGCAGTATATCACCCCAGTCAACTCACAGGTGAAGTGTTGCCTCACCTGGAAGGACTGTTTGGCGCCCTGAGTGGTGGTAAAGGAGGAAGTGTAAGGGCATGTGTAGCACTTGTTCCGCTTACACGAATAAGTGCCAGGAGGGAGATCAGTGGGGAGGGATGGGGGGGACGAATGGACAAGGGAGTTGCGTAGGGAGCGATCCCTGCGGAATGCAGAGGAGGGGGGAGGGAAAGATGTGCTTAGTGGTGGGATCCCGTTGGAGGTGGCGGAAGTTACGGAGAATAATATGTTGGACCCGGAGGCTGGTGGGGTGGTAGGTGAGGACCAGGGGAACCCTATTCCTAGTGGGGTGGTGGGAGGATGGAGTGAGAGCCGATGTACGTGAAATGGGGGAGATGCGTTTAAGAGCAGAGTTGATAGTGGAGGAAGGGAAGCCCCTTTCTTTAAAAAATGAAGACATCTCCCTCGTCCTAGAATGAAAAGCCTCATCCTGAGAGCAGATGCGGCGGAGACGGAGGAATTGCGAGAAGGGGATGGCGTTTCACATCAGCTAAGTAGTGACAATTAATCTGATTCTTCCACCTTCCACCCACTCATCAATACATCCTGATATCTTAGTCAGCTGCATTTGTTTGAAACCTTACACGTCCGATCCAAGTGCATCAGTCACTCGTTTAATAGAAAAGACATTTAGGCAGTGCAATCTTTCACAAAAATGTCTGCAGTTAATTGCAAAATTCATATCTTTTTTTAAATAGTTATCTTGATTGACAAATAACCTTTGGCAAGACATTCAAAAATATCTGTGTCACTGGATGTTTTGTTTCTGTCTTAATAGGAAATCGGACCTCAGTTGGAAACTGCATTAGAAAACCAACATTCCCGCCATACTGAGCCAATTTCTTGTCCTCTGGCTATAGTCCAGGGTTACAATTTGTGGTTTCAGAATGTGATGCAAGAACGTTTATTCAAGCACTCCCAACCTGTGGTGCTTGGCTCCCAAAAGAACTGGGAACCGGGTGAAATGGGCAATGATTACAGGGGGTTTGAGGCTTTGATTAAGTAATTTAGTTAAAATGTTCATAAATAAAATTCTTCACATGCCTACTGCCCTGGCTAAAGTGATGATCAAAGCTAAGGAATCCCAGCAACAGCTCTATCGCTTGAGAAGAAGTGACCCATGATGTCACCGGCCCTTTTAATGGGAGGGATGGGCACATTTTACCAAGTCCGAACAATTGAGGTGTTTATTGGGAACCACTACCACAGATCAGTTCTCTGGCTATTTGGCAATGCAGAGGGAAAAAACGGCCAAGGTCAGAAGTGAAGAGACATTGAATAACAAGTTTTCTTTTCTGGGAAATATTACATAAATATTCAACAAGTTCTTTAACCAGAAACAAAACAGTTTTGCACTCCAAAAACTTCAAGAGCACATCATTACTAAAAGTTTAAAACTGTCAGACTTCTTAATTTTTACTAATATTCACATACAATAATGCACTGCAGAAGGACACATTCATGCCCTTTAGATTACTCAAGATGGATAGAAAATTCTTGAAACCAAGGCATGTCAGTTAGTAAGTTATACTCAGGAAATAAGTGCAGTATAACTTTCCATCTGACCGTAAGACCATAAGATTTAGGAGCAGAATTAGGCCATATGGCCCATCAAGTCTGCTCCACCAATCATGGCTGATTTACTATCCTTCTTAACCCCCCATGACTAATCAATAACCTATCAACCTCTACTTTAAATATACTAATGACATGGCCACCACAGCTGTCTGAGGTAATGAATTCCACAGATTCACCATCTCCTGACTAAAACCAAAAGATGAAATTTAATGTCTAGCTAAAGACCAGTACATACAACGTCTGCTGCCTTTTACAAATGAAGTTCAGCAAGTGATATCAGAGAAACAGGGCTGGGTGCCGAATGGGAAGTTGCCCAGTGCCATTCAATATACCCTGCATCCTTCGATATAAAAGGTGACAACAGAGTTAGCAGATACCAAGAGCTCACTGCATCATAGTATGGTGTCACAATGGAAAGCTCTGATCATCACAGGAAGATAAGTTGTTTCTGCTTTCTTTAAATAAATCTATCAGATCCAAGAAGCCATAATTACTAAGGCAAAAAACTTGAACAATTCGCAAGTAGTAAGATACTTCTACCAGGATGTGGAGAGGATGTTTCTTATAGTCGGAGTCTAGGACCAGAGGGCACAACCTGAGAATACAAGGATCCCTTTAGAACAGAGATGAGGAGGAATTTCTTTAGTCAAAGGATGGTGAATTTGTGGAATTCATTGCCCCAGATGGCCATTTGGACTCTGGACATTGTTTAACTGAATCCGTGTAGGTTTAGTCAAGTGGCAATGTCTGTTCCTGCGGTGAATGGTTCACTGGATGGGAAAATCAGGCGTGATAAACTACTTCACTTTCATCATCATCAGGTGCCATGCCCAGATTGAGCCTTGACTGTCATAGCCCACACACTCCTGTTTCGGGTCAAGTGGATCATTTCATTAGTATTCATTTCCAGTTATCTGGCTGCTATCTCCGTGATCATTTGTCTTTGTCTTCCTCTTGTTTTCTTCCCTTCAATCTTTCCCATAATTACTGCGTATTCTAACTCCTCTTTCCTAATCACCTGTCCAATGAAGTAGCCTCCAACCTGATGGCATGAACATCGACTTCTCTAACTTCCGCTAATGCCCCACCTCCCCCTCGTACCCCATCCGTTATTTATTTATATACACATATTCTTTCTCTCTCTCTCTCCTTTTTCTCCCTCTGTCCCTCTGACTATACCCCTTGCCCATCCTCTGGGTTCCCCCCCCCTTTTCCTTCTCCCTGGGCCTCCTGTCCTATGATCCCATTTGCCAATCACTTGTCCAGCTCTTGGCTCCATCCCTCCCCCTCCTGTCTTCTCCTATCATTTTGGATCTCCCCCTCCCCCTCCCCCTCCCACTTTCAAATCTCTTACTAGCTCTTCCTTCAGTTAGTCCTGACGAAGGGTCTCGGCCCGAAACGTCGACTGTACCTTCTCCTAGAGATGCTGCGTTCACCAGCAACTTTGATGTGTGTTGTTCCAATGAAGTTACGTTGCCTTTTCATGATCTCATACATTATTTCTCTTTTTGTGCTTGCTCTGTTCATGACATCCTTGTTAGATATTCGTTTCGTCCATGATATTCTTTGCATCCTCCTCAAAAACCACATCTCTGCTGCTTCAATTAGTTTCCTCATGTTACTAGATATTGTCCAACATTCTGATCCATATAACTTCACTATATTCACTATACGGCATCCTAATGACTGACATGGAGCACAAACTACAAACCGCCAAGGTTCTAGAATAGAACAGCACACTAGATGACAATGGTTTAAAACAAAACTGTTTGATTTCAATTCCCCAAATTAGAATACCGATGTTATTTGCCCAGCTCTTATTTTGTAGACAAGCCAAAATATATTATGGGTACCTAATAAACATAGGGCCATGAGTGTTCACACCCAAGACATCACTAAAGACTGTTCCATGAGATGAACAACTCTACCAGAATATAAAGAACTGGAAAATGCAGCCACTTCACCCTGTTCTGCCATTTCATCTCCACTTTCCAGCCTAATCTCATTGTCTCCGCAGAACCTGTGATCCCATATAATTATGGATCCCAACTTCAATATACTCAACAACAAAGCATCCACAGCCTTCCAGAGTTGAAAATTCCAAACATAATAACCATCTCTGTAAGACAATTTCTCCACACCTCACTTCTAAATACATTGCACATACAGTAAGACTATTACAGCATCAATTCCAATTGTAAGAAATTTGTACACTCTCCCTTTGATCGTATGGGTTTTCTCTGGGTCCTCTAGTTTCCCTCCACAATTTAAAGGCACATAGGTTAGTCGGTTAATTGGTCATTCAAATGGACAATATGGGCTTGCTGGCCCAGAAGGGCCTGTTACTGTACTGTATCTCTAAATAAATAAAAATAAAAAATAATAAATGATCAAGCTTGGGTCCTCTATCTAGAACTTCAAGCTCCAGGTATTTCAACCAGCACTATTCTGTCAGCACTCTTGAGTAATTTACGTGTTTCAAGAGATGGCCTCTCAAGCCATTGGAATGCAAGTCCATTGAGTTCATTCTCAGTTGATCCAAGGTGGGTTTTGAACAATTTTACTTGGTAAACAAAGGACTGAGGAATTTTCTGGAAGTTTAAAAATGAGGATAGGTCATTAAATCAAGTGCTTCACAGAGCATCAAGTAAGTGTTGTCAGCTTCAATAACAAGCCTTGTTGACAGCACTCACGGCTTAAGCAAGAAAACGTTCAAAGTTGTTGCAATTTCCTGAAAAGTACTAACAGGGAACAACTGATGTTATTAAATCACCATAAAGTCATAATCATTCCCTTCAAGACCAATAATAGTTCAAAATAATTCTAATTTGTTTTAATGTCACAGGAAAATCATGACAAACTCTTTAACTAGAAATAAGATGCTTCTTTCTATGAAAATCTAATATTTCCCCTTCAGTCTGTTTTAAAGGCAGAGATCTACTGAAAATTCTCTTTTCTTATGTCAAAGATTTTTATATGAAGAGTCGTCAAGAAAGTACATGACTGAAATGCTCAACAATCACCGTGTTCTGGTTTAAACATGATGCAAACTCCTTAGGAGTGTATAGAACAACCATACCCGAATTTTTGTTGGTGTGCCTGCCATTTCTTTTTCAGAGCCATCTCGAACCAAAACATATCCTGCTCTGCTCACACTGGGGGAAGAGAATGAGAGGAGGTCCCCTAGGCATTGTTACAACACTTCCTGTCCAACTGGCTTCACTGTGATGCACCTATCAGTAGAACAGCAGAGACCTCCAGAAGGATGATGTTTGTAACTCCAGCAGACTGAAGGTGTAAGCATGCTTGGCAAAATTATGCCAGCCCACCTTTCTTTATATAGCTAGACTGTCTCTACCTGGTTACAGAAAAACTGCAGAATGTTTGAGATGCCAGATGTCAAAGTTCAAAGTAAATTTATTATCGAAGTACCTATATACTCAGTGGCCACTTTGAGGTACAGGAGTGGAACCCAGTGTGGTCTTCTGTTGCTGTAGCCCATCCACTTCAAGGCTTGACATGTTGTGCATTCAGAGATGCTCTTCTGCTCACCACTGTTTGTAAAGCATAGTTATCTGAGTTACTGTTACCTTCCTGTCAGCTTGAACCAGTCTGACCATTCTCCTCTGACCTCTCTCACTAACAAGACATTTTCGCCCACAGAACTGCCACTCATTGGATTGCTTTGTTTTTCACACCACTCTCTGTAAAACTCTAGAGGCTGTTGTGAACGAAAATCCTGGGAGATCAGCAGTTTCACAGATACTCAAACCATCCTGTCTAGCACCAACAATCATTCCACAGTCAAAGTCACTTAGATCACGTCTTCCGCATTTCTGATGTTCAGTCTGAACAATAACTGAACCTTCTGACCATGGCTGCATGCTTTTATACATTGATTTCCTGCTACATGATCGGCTGACCAATGTATTTGCACAATGAGTAGGTGTACTCGTATAGATAATAAAATGGCCAATAAGTATACTAAGACTGACTCCACCTAGTTGCAGAATAACTGTGCAGAAAGTTTGGGATGTCAAAGTTCGAAGCAAATTTATTATTAGTGAGTATATGTTACCATATACTACCCTGAGATTCATTTTCGTGCAGGTATTCACAGTAGAACAGAACTACAATAGAATCAATGAAAAACTACAAAGATTGACAAGCAATCAATCTGAAAAAGACAACAAAATGTTCAAATACAAAAAAGTAAAAGCAAGAAATTAACACCAAGAACACGAGTTGAAAAGTCATAGAACACAGAAATAGACTCATTGGCCCATCTAGTCCATGCCAAACCATTAATCTCTCACCACCCTCTGAGTGGAGAAGCTCTCCCTCATGTCTCATACTCCCCTTAAACATTTCACCCTTCATCCTTAACCCACGAACTCTAGAACCCTGCTTGGATATATACCCCTCATAATTTGTACATCTCTATCAAATCTCCCCTTGAAAGTGAGTTCATAGGTGGTGTTCAGTGATCAGTTCAGTTTTGAGGTGAGTGAAATTATCCACACTAGTTCAATGCTACTCCTAATACTACTACGTTGACTCAATGCAGCATTGAGCAATGCAGCAATGCAGCAGGACCCATACCTGTCTTATTTTGCTATATTTCACTGTTTCTAACAATGGTAGTGCCATTACTGTGGTATAAAATGGAGGATCATGGAGGATGACGCTGGTTTTCAAGACCAAGTGGAGGAACTTGAGAGACTGTACATGCTGATGGAGACTGGCGCAAGTGACTTAGAGTCGTTGTTGAAATCAGATTGCATTCGCAGGATTGACAAAACTGTAACTCTCAAAAAGGATGAACTGGCAGGGACCTCCAAAACCAGCACACTGTCGGTCAACTACCAGCACATGATAGGGATTGCTAGGGCACTTGTTGTAGCCCATTGAATGGGGTCATAGGAGATGTATCTCAGTGCCATCTCAGCTTTCTTACTGATAATTGCGGTCGCTGGCCATCCGAAGTCGACTCGTCTCTATCTCCAGAAGATGCATGCATTGGAGGATGACAACCCTGAGGTTCATTAGAAATTTCAGTCTGGGTTCCATGTAATCAGACGCAGCAGCCAATACTGGACTGGCCTTGGCTCTGATCTTGTGATAGAACAGACACTAATGCGTTCACTAAAAAGCCAAGGGGGCCTAACACAAGGAAGTGGAATGTCAGAGCACCAGAGAGCAGTTTGGACGATGTCTTCCACTTTGTCATCCTCTTACAACCTTGCCATGCAAGAACTGACCGCGGATAGTTACACAACAGGTGAACAACATAAGGAGTTGTCCATCTCCAGAGCGAGTAGGGATGAGGCTGACCTTGAAAAAGTGGCAGCAAAACTGGACTGTTTCACGCCATTTTCAGATGGTAAATCATGGCGCAACATCATCACAGGGGTTTATGCAAATGAGTACGTCAATGTACATGACCTGTTCAGAATAGGAAATGACATAGTTAGGAAGATGGACAGACACTCTATTTTCTCGTATTCGCACAAAAGGAGTTCAAAGGTCAAGACACTAGGATCCAGCAGGGCAGTCAAAGTTGCTGAAGACCATACCACAGATCCAGCATTGTTATTCCAGAGGTTACTAGCTGTGTCACAGACAGGTGATTTCTGGCTAGATGAAGTGATGAACTATGAACTCTGTCCATATCCGATGTCTTTGTTTGAAGGAAAGAACATCTTGCACCAGCCGAATAAGCCACAACTGGCAGAAGCGATAAAGAACTACGTCACCTCCAAATCGGACAATGCGGTCACTCAGACAGTCCTAGTGACAGATCACTATGTTCTAGATGGGGGATCACTTCTGCACCGCTTAAAATGGACAGAGGGGTGCACCGTCAACTGCAGATGACCACGCCTCATTCACTGTCAAACACTATGCCAGAGCCACTGTAGTGTTTAATGGTTATGGGGTTGAGCCAAGCATAAAAGACTGTACTCATCAGTGTCGAAGTAGAAATTTGAATGCGAACAAGGTGAACATTACAGGGGCGACAAAATTTGTTGGAAAAAAGGAGGACTTCTTGTCGAATGAGGCAAACACACAGGTAATTATCCAGCTCATCATGGAACGTTTGCGACAGAGAGGCTGCAAAGTGATTCAAGCTGAAGGAGATGCCGACGTTGAGATCGCAAAAGCAGCCGTCACAATGTCTGCTTTCAAACCTACCACCCTCACTGGAGAAGACACAGATCTCCTCGTACTCTTGCTCTACCATGTAGTCGTAACAAACTGCACTGAACTCTATTTCCACTCGGACATGGTGAAATCAAATGCCTATAATATCAAGGTCCTTAAGCAGATACTCGGAGAAGCAGCTTGTAATGATCTATTGTTTCTCCATGCCTTTACCGGATGCGACTCAACATCCAGAGTATTTGAGATCGGAAAGAAGTCAGGGTTCCAAACAATCATCAAGAAAGAAAAGGGAATCAGAGACTGTTCGAAAGCGTCCTGTTCACCAAAGCAAAGTCAGGATGTTGTGGAAACCAATGGCTGTGGGGCAATGGTGGCGTTGTTCAATGGAAACCAGAACAACTCCCTGGCATCTATCAGATGCAATATGCTCTGCAAGAAAGTTGCGAGAGCTAAGACTTTTGTCATGCTTGAAAGACTGCCACCAACCACTTCAGCCTGTAAATTTCACTCCCTGCGGACTTACTACCAGGTTATGGAGTGGATGAGCTGTAGTGATGAAATGGAGCCGTCTGACTGGGGATGGAGGGTAGAAGGGGGAAACACTCACTCCAGTGATGACAGACAAAAGGCCTGCTCCAGAGGTACTTATTTAGATGATTCACTGCAACTGTTCAGGAGGGTGCAATATGCTAAAGTATACCTGCAGAAAGCATGGACTGGAATGCACCAGTGCATGTGGGCATTGCCAAGATGGCAACTGTGACAATATGACAAACGAGCCAGTGATAGAAGAGGATGATGAACAAGACTGCATCTGAGAAGCCATAACATAGCATATTATGTGTCATGACGTCAGAACAAATAAATGCAACTTTCATTCCAGGAACTATTGTTATTTGAAAACATTGGTGAAAAGAGCATTCATTAGAACATCAGGTTTAAAAAAACTTGCAATTTGATGGTTATCAGTCAGATTTTTGACGTTTCTCTGCTAGTGGCCATCTTGTTTTTGATGTCATTTTTGGAGACTTTCCCTTTGTCAAAATTGTCCAACTTTTGATATGTTGTTCTCCACATCGAACAGTACAATAAACGATCATAAAACTTTTTTTGCAATTTTTTTGGGGTTAGGTGGTATATTGACCCGATAATGTTGTAACTCAGTGATCCCCAACCACTGGGCCACAAAGCATGTGCTACTGGGCCGCGCAGAAACGATATGATTTGGCAATATGAAACGATATGAGTCAGCTGCACCTTTCCTCATTCCCTGTCACGCACTGTTGAACTTGAAATAACCTACCAAATCATACCAACTAACACATAAAACCTAAAATAACACTAACATGTAGTAAAAGCAGGAATGATATGATAAATACACAGCCTATATAAAGTAGAAATAATGTATGTACAGTGTAGCTTCACTTAACAGAATCGGGAAGATTAAGCCAAAACCGATTTGTAGGAAAAAAAAATCAGCACGTACATGCATGCGCACGTCATGTATGTGCACACAGGTGCCCGCGCAAGGCTTCATGGTCATGGTAGTCTTCCTTGGGGTAAACACAAGTGCTACCTTTGTCCCTTATTTGGGAGTGAGAAAGTTGGCAACCCTACTTGAACAACCCCGCCCCCCCCCCCCCGCCGGCCAGTCCGCAAGAATATTGTCAATATTAAACTGGTCCGCGGTGCAAAAAAGGTTGGGGACCCCTGTTGTAACTAACAGAACACATTGCAAACCTGCCAGCTAGATCCAAAAGCAAATGAAAATGCCATCTGTTTTTTTCAAAAATGATGGTGCACTAGTGGACCACTGTCTAATGAATTTGACAATTCTTCCTCCGAGCACCCATGTGCCTTCTCTAATGACATCAAATTAGACAGGCTCACACTGTTGCGAACGTAAAAGCAACAGTAAGGGAGAATTTAATCCCACCATCATAAATATAAAGATTAGCTTTATTTGTCACGTGTACATCAAAACATACAGTAAAAAGCACTGTTTGTGTCAATTCAAATAAGCAAGGATTGAGCCAGCAGCAGTCCTTAAGTATCACCACACTTCCACCACCATCATCTCAATAACCCTAACTATTCGTCACTTGCAACGTGGGAGGAAGCTGGAGCACCTCGAGAACCGAGAAGTCTGCACAGTCACAGGAAGAACATACAAACTCCTTACAGACATGGCAGGAATTTGACTTTGAGCTTACAGCCAATGCGGTAAAGAGTTGTGTTAATTGCTACTGCGTCACCCACTAAATTTAGCTGAAAAGGACAGCAAAGTAATGACAACCATAAATACAAGAGATTCTACAGATGCTGGAAACCCAAAGCAACACAGATAAAATGCTGGAGGAACTCAGCAGGTCAGGCAGCATCTGTGGAGAGGAATAAATAGTCAACATTTTGGGCCGAGGTTCTTTCATCAGGACAGAGAGGGAAATGGGTAGAAACAGAATAAGACAGGAGGAGGGGAAAGAGTACAAGTTGGCAGCTGATACCTTCAAAAATTCAAAGTTCAAAGTAAATTTATTTTCAAAATACATACGTATAAACCCCGAGATTTGTTTCCCTGCAAGCATACTCAGTGAATCCAAGAAACATAATAGAATCAATTAAGGACTGTGCCCAATCGGACAGACAGACAACCAATGTGCGGAAAGCAACAAACTGCGCAAATACAAAATAATAATCAATAAATATCGAGAACATGAGATGAAGAGTCCTTGAAAGCGCGCCCATAGGTTGTGGGAATAGTTCAGTGATGGAACTAATAAAGTTATTCCCTCTGGTTCCAGAGCCTGATGGTGAAAGGGTAATAACTGTTTCTGAACCTGGTGGTGTTGGTCCTGAGGTTCCTGTACCTTCTTCCTGATAGCAGTAATGAGAAGAGAGCAAGGCCTTAGTGGTGGGGGTCCTTGATGATGAAGAGACCAAGTGGGGGGGTGGGGGGGGGAGTAATAACAACTATGCTTTCACATACTTAATCACCTCAAAGTGATGCACGAGTGCAATTTGACAAAAACAATGAACCAAAAGGAAAAGATGTTTGAGCAGACATCCAAAAGCTTACCCTGTCTTTTTTTAACTCAACTTATATCATGCATGGGAGGTCTGCATTGTTCCTGGACAACCAGCCAACTTTGTGCAGAGAGGGGAGCATACCAGCAGGAAGTTAGAAGTATAATTTACTATCAGAGTACATACATATCACCATATACAACACTGAGATTCTTTATTGCAGGCATACTTAGCAAATCCATAGAATAGTCACTGTAAACAAGATCGACAAACTGTAAACAAACTGTCCAAATGCAGATAATAAATAACAATAAATAATGACCATGAAATAACAAGACAAATGAGTCCTTAAAAGAGCATAGTCATCACCTTTTGCTCAAGAGCCTGATGGTTGAGGGGTAGTAATTATTCTTGAAGCTGGTGGTGCAAGGCCTGAGGCTCTTGTACCTTCTACCTGATGGCAGCAGCGAGAAAAGAGCATGGCCTGGGTGCTGAGGATCTTTGATGATGGATGCTGCTTTTATATGGCAACATTTCATGTAGATGTGCTCAATGGTTGAGAGGGTTTTACTCGGGTGCTGGGCCGAATACACTACCTTTTGTAGGATTTTTCTGCTCAGGCATTGGTATTCCCATACCAGGTCATAATGCAGCCAGTCACCACACCTTCCACCACACATCCTTAGAAGCTTGCCATGGTTTTCGATGACGTGCCGAATCTCCACAGACACCTAAGGAAGTAGAGGTGCTGTTGTGCTTCCTTCGCAAATATATTCATACGATGGGTCCAGGTCAGGTCTTCTGTAATAGTAACATCCAGGAATTTAAGTTACTGACCCTCTCCAACGCTGAGCCTCACAGACCTCTGGTTTTCCTCTAACTAAGTCCACTATCAGTTCCATGGCCTTATTGACATTGAATGAGAGGCTACTGTTATTACACCACTCAGCCACATTTTCAGTCTCCCTCCTGTATGCTGATTCATCACCACCTTTAATACAGCCCACAACAGTTGGAAGGTTTCTCTTCTAATTCCAGCCCTCAACTGAGAGTATGTCACTTACAAACTTTAGACCAAGCAAGCCTTGGAAGATATTTTATAACACAATTTACATAAACTGACTCCTTCCTTTGGCTAGAATATCCAGTCATACAATTCCTGTTTTGGTCTGTAATTTGGACTTTTTCCCCTGCTTTAAAAAAAATAAGCAACAGAGAAATACTAGTTTCTCAGAAGTCTGGACAGCCCACTGATGTTTGAAGAACTAGCGATGGAAAATTGGTCTTCACATATGCAATGTGGCTAGAAGTTCACTTAGTTGAGGGATTTTTTTCTGAAATTATGTCATCCAAGACAAATAATCAACAGTGAAGCAAGATATGGAGAATGAAGTGGGCGGGAGATAGGAATGGAAGAGGCAGGACATATTAAGTTCATTTCTAACCCTGGTAAATAACAAGTTTTAACAAAAATGCAAGCATTGGAATGAGTTGGAATTTCTGGCACCCAACAACGGTGCAAATAGATATAAAGTCACTGGACATTGTAAGTCAAATGCTGGACAGAACGCACCAAAGATTTACTTTATACTTTATAGTCGCCAAACAATTGATACTAGAACATACAATCAACATAGCGATATTTGATTCTGTGCTTCCCGCTCCCTGGATAACAAATCGATAGTAAATATTAAAAATTTAAATTATAAATCATAAATAGAAAATAGAAAAATGGCAAGTAAGGTAGTGCAGAAAAACCGAGAGATGCCTTAGCCCTCCTCAGGTCTACCACCAGCTCCTTAGTCTTTTTCACATTAAGCTGCAGATAATTCTGCTCACACCATGTGACGAAGTTTCCTACCATAGCCCTGTACTCAGCCTCATCTCCCTTGCTGATGCATCCAACTATGGCAGAGTCATCCGAAAACTCCCAAATATGACAAGACTCTGTGCAGTAGTTGAAGTCCGAGGTGTAAATGGTGAAGAGAAAGGGAGACAAGACAGTCGCCTGTGGAGCCCCAGTGCTGCTGATCACTCTGTCGGACACACATTATTCTATAGAGTGTAGGAGAATGAGGGGAAATTTGATTGAGATATACAAAATTAGACAATAGGCAATAGGTGCAGGAGTAGGCCATTCGGCCCTTCGAGCCAGCACCGCCATTCACTGTGATCATGGGGTAAATGCAATCAGGCTTTTTCCACCACGGTTGGGTGAGGCTAAACTGAAGATCACAGGTTAAGGGTGAAAGGTGAAATATTTAAGGGGAAACTGAGGGAGGTTCTTCTTCACTTACAAAGTGGTGTGAGCGTGAATAAGCTGCCAGTGGAAGTGACGAATGTGGGTTTGACTCTAACAGTTAAGAGAAGTTTGTATAAGTACGTGTATGGGCTAATGTCCAGGTGCAAATCCATGGGACTAAGCTAAATAGCAGTTCAGCATTAACTAGATGGGCCAAGAGGCCTGTTATTGTGCTGTGATTCCATGACTCCAGCCAAGCACCATTTTGTATGTAGCTCAATGACTGAAGCTAGGCTGGAGTGGAGGCAACACAACTGAACCATTTCCCATGTCTTCCAGATAGATCCACTCCAACAGGTAATCAGCTACAGAGGACTGAGAAACTCTTTGGACCCAGTCTTATTGACCAGATTGCACTGAGCTTAGGATCTGTGAGCTTTGTCTGCATCAATAGCTTTCATGATCGGGGTAAATATGCTAGTGACTGTAGAGTACTTGCTCCAGGTGAGGGAGCCTGAGGTCATGTGCATCATACATCTCTACAGGGTTGCCGAGATGTCCGGTTAGTTCAGCTGTGACGCAAAACCCAACCAATGAAGACTGCTCACGCTTGCTCTTCTAGAACAGAGTGTACCCAAGACTGTTTTCTTAGAATTATCATCTCCTGGTCATGAGTCACTTAGGATGGCAATGTCATTGTTACAGAATCTGAGAAACTGCAAAGGTATTATGTCAGGAATCAGGTTTATTAGCACTGTTGGATTAGGGTGCAAAATTGTTACTTTTCTAGAATTTTTTCTGTAGTTTAGCATTTCTATGCTTGCTTGTATTATTATCACCTCTGCATATATGTGTAGTTGTTTAGGGAATTTTCCAGTAATTGTAGTACAGCTGCTTCTGTATTCTCTAGAAGCTTATTACTTTTCTCCTCCCGCAGCAGGAGTCACGCCGCCTGAAGCTTGCTATTTTATAGGTTAATTGTTATCATTGGAATGTTGTTATCTTTTTTGTCAGAGTTCGTTTTGGATTAAAACAATCATGACGACTTTGTTCTGTGTTCTTGACCTTGTTCATTCTCTGCCCATGCAACAAGTAAACACCTGTAAGCAATAAGGAAGTAGATACCCGGAGCCTCAAGGCCCACCCCACCAGGTTCAGGAACAGTTATTACACCTCAATCACTCGGCTCTTGAGCCAGACTGGATAACATCACTCAACCCAACACTGAACTGATCCCACTAACTATCAAATCACTTTTAAGCAATACGCATAAGATGAGCCCTTATTTATTAATATTTTGTTTCTTTGTATTCACTATGAATGCCTGCAAGAAAATTAATCTCAAGGTGACATATATGTACAGTACTTTGATAATAAATTTACATTGAACTTTGAACATCCTTGACTTCTAAACTTCTGGACCACACAGTCACCGGGATCCAACATCACTATTGCCTATGACATGAAATTTTCTGTTTAACTGCAGCAATACAGTGCAAAGACAAAAAATTGCTATAAATTACAAAATAAATAAATAGCGCAAAAAAAAAGGAGAACAATAAGGTAGTGGATCCACTCTATCACCTCCAATCAGGTTCCTAACCAAAGACAACAATGAGAATAATATCAAGAGAAATTAATGTTGAAGGTCTCAAGAATCAACTTTATTCACCACATACATGTCCTGTATTAGGAATTTGCTGCAGTGTATTCTGCAGGTTGTGATATGCAATGCAAAAAAAAATTTAAAAGTAAAAGAAACTAATCAAGTTAGAGGTTAAAATACAGATATGGAATAAACTATATATAAATAAATAAATACCAGCATGTATTTACAATATAACAGCATTATAAAAAGTAGTTTCAAGTATCTACAGTACAATCTAATGGTTGGGGGAGGGAGGGCAAACTAACATGGTTGATCAGATGGCAAAAGGAACTTTTAAGATGGCATTAAGACTTTAAAAAAAAATAGCCCTATGGTGTTTTCTAGAAGGAAGCACTTGAAAAAGGCAGGTTGCTTGGTGGTTGGTAACACTATTATTTTTCCTGGTTGTCCTGGACACATACAAGTCGTGCAGTGATGGTAGACTGCAGCTACTTTCCTTTCTCTACCGACCATCTGTAGTTTTCATACAGTGTGAGAGGATGCTGCACCAAACTAGGCAGTGGCCAGAAGATGGTTTTTGGTTTCTCTCAAGCAACCTGACAACTCCCTGGGATAGGAGTTGCAGCATCATTAGCGTCTGAGACCCACAATTACTATCTGTGAAGAGATTCATGGGGATTTCTATGAGAATGCCCCAGTAACTAGAACATAGAGTACAGAACAGTACAGCACAGGAACAGACCCTTCGGCCCACAATGTTGTGCTGAACCAATTAAATTAGTAATCAAATGGCCAACTAATCTAATCTCTTCCACCAAGTCCATATTCTTTAGTTTGCCTCACATTCATGTGCCTATCTAGACGCCTTTTAAAAGTCCTTAATGTTTCTGCCCCTACCACCACCCCAGGCAGCACATTTCAGGCACACACCACTCTGTAAAAAAAACTTGCCCCTCACATCTCCTTTGAAATTACCTTCTCTCACCTTAAATGCATGCCCTCAGTAATTAGACATTTCAATCCTGGGAAAAAGATGCTGTCTGTCAATGTCCCTCAATCTTATAAACCTCTTATCAGATCTCCGCTCAGACTCTACCACTCCAGAGAAAGCTCAAGTTTGTCCAATCTCTTAATATCGCAGATGCCCTCCAATGCAGGTAATATCCTGATAAACCTTGTTTGCACCCTTTCCTAAGCCCTGACATCCTTCTAATAATGAGGCAATCAGAACTGTATGCAACTGTAGGCCAAAGTGGCCTAACTAGAGATTAATAAAGCTGCAACACAACTTCCTGACATTTGAACTCAATGCCTCAATTAACCAGGGCAAGCATGCCATCTGCCTTCATAACCACCCTATCAACCTGTGCGGCCACTTTCAGTAAGCTGTATGAGAATGACCAACAGCTAAACGGTCACCAACGCAAGCAATTCTTTGACTAAAGGTTTAAGGGAAAGGAAGAGATAATTTTCCCTATTGCCATTATATTAGTTTCTCTTCCAAATAAATGCCAACGACCTGAGAGTTGCCAAGACAGTTGGTCACGTGTTGGATCTCAGAATCATGAGTCATTCCATTAATAATACCTGTGTTACATGGGAAACTAACCAAACAGCACCACTTCCTTCAACCTCCTCGGCCTGCACTTAATTGAATAAATATTTGAGAAACAATACTCACTCAGTGATTTAATCTGTACCGACCACCCTTTCAAACAGTGCATTCGAAATCAAAGCAATCTGTTGCATTAATGACATAACAGAACATAGGATAGTATAGCACAGCACAGACCTTTCATCCATGACATCTGACCTTTTAACCTTCTCCAAGAGTGGGATATATTTAAAGTAGAGGTTGATGGGTTGTTGATTAGTAAGGGTGTCAAAGGTTTTTGGCAGAATGCAGGAGAATGGGTGTGAGAGGGGTAACAAATCAGCCATGATGAAATGGCAGAGTAGATTTGATGGACCAAATGGCCTAATTCTGCTCATATGTCTTATCGCCTTATGGACTTATTTCAGAACCATTAAACAATGAAAATCTGACAGATGATATTTGAAATAAAGCAATGATGCGAATACTCAGTATTTTCATGGGATTTCCCTTTGCTCTATTGAGAAGTCCTTTTCTAAATGTGTGATCTGCATTTGCTCATTTCCCAGGAGTGAAAGGAATCAATGGAAAGTCCAGAGGCAACATCAATACTACATCAGCAGTTTCTTTAGGAACAAAACTGCAGCAGGCTCCAAAGCCCCTTCGAGTTGAATCCAACAGAGAGAAATTCTTTCCACCGGCTAGGGGATACAGATTTAAGGTTGCTGGCAAAAAATCAAGAGTGGTTTCACACAGATCTGAAATGTTTCTCTTCCTGCAACGCAGCCTGAGCTGCTTAGTTTTTTTTTTAGTATTTCTCATTTGCTGTTTTTACATTAAGTGGCCATTTTATTAGGTAAAGGAATGGCTTATAAAGAAACCTCCTGCTATATGTGGACTTTTGCTGCTGTAGCACATCCACTTCAAGGTTCGATGTGTTGTGTGTTCAGAGACGCTCTTCTGCATGCCACTGTTGTATCTCAAGGTTATCTGAGTTACTGTCACCTTCCTGGCAACTTGAACCAGCCTGCCCATTCTCCTCTGGCCTCTCTCATTAACAAGGCGTTTTCACCCACAGGACGACACTCTCTGGATGTTTTCTTGTTTCTAGCACTATTCTCTGGAAATTCTAGACTACCGTGCAATAAAATTCCAGATTAGCAGTTTCTAAAATACTAAAACCAACCCATCCAGTACCAGCAATTATTCCACAGTCAGGTCACTCAGATCACATTTCTTCTACATTCCGATGTTTGGTCTGAACAACTGAACTTCTTGACCATGTCTGCATTCAGTTGCTGGCAAATGATTAGCTGATTAGATATTTGCATTAACAAGCAGGAGTATACAGGTGTACTTAATAAAGTGGTCACTGAGTGCATATCACAATGCCTGTTTTTCTTCTCCTACTTGTAGAGGTAGGTCCCACCACCTTGCTAATTAGACATTACAAAGACCAAATTACTTAATGTTTTAGTGAATCATAAAGACGAGATCTGCAGATGCTGGAAATCCAAAGTAACACACACAAAATCCCGGAGGAACTCAGCATGTCAGGCAGAATCTATGGAGAGAAATAAACAGTTTATGTTTCAGGCCAAGGCCCTCCATCATGACTGGAAAGGAAGGGGAAACAAGTCAGAATAAGCTGTTGGGGAAGGGGAAGGAGTACAAGCTGACAGGTGAGGGGAAAGGTGGGATAAAGTGAAAAACTGGGAGGTGATAGGTGGAAAGGGTAAAGGGCTGAAGAAGGAATCTGATCGAAGATGACAGTGGACTATGGGACAAAGGAAAGAAGAAGGGGAAGCAGAGAGAGGTGAGGGAAAAAAGGGGTGTGAGGAAAGCCAAAATGGAGAACGGGAAGAACTGAGGCAACTACTACCACATTTCACTTGCTCCCTTAACCATCCACACATTTTTCCCTTACACTGTCCCACCTATCATCTGCCATCTTGCACTCCTCACCCTCTTATTGTTCTTCTCCCTTCCTCTGCAGTACTGATGAAGGGCCTCAGTCCAAAACGTCAACTGTTTACTCTTTTCCATAGAGGCTGCCTGGCCTGCTGAGTACCTCCAGCATTTTGTGTGTATTACTTTGATTTCCAGCATCTGCAGATTTTCTTTTGTTTGAGACTGTTTATTCACTTCCATAGATGTTGCCTGACCTGCTGAGTCCCATTAGCATTTTGTGTGCGCTAATGTTTTTGTGGCTCTTGTCATTAAGGTAGTTTGGTGGATCCTTTCACAATCATTCCCTTAGTTCTTCACATCCCCCCAATCATTTTCTTTCCTACTGAAAATTAACTGGTACTTCTCTCATTCCCAGTTCTGATGAAGGGTCATAGACTTGAAACGTTGGCAGCTTTTCTCTCCACGGATGCAGCCTGTCCTGCTGAGTTCTTGTAGCATTCTGTTTAACTCAGATCTCCAGCATCAACTGTCTGGAAAACAGCGGATTCTTCAGAAGCATTTTAAAAGGTATTCAGATAAATCCCTAAATGTTTACACAGGACATTCATCAGAATGCTGCCTGGACTACAGAGCATGTTTTATGAGCTAAGGCTTTTCGCTTTGACGTGAAGAAGGATGAGAGGTGACTATACAGAGCTGCACAAGGTGATAAGAAGCATAGATCAGGTGGGTAGCAAGAGAGCTTCCTTTTCAGCCAGGTCAGAAATGGCTAATACGAAGGGGCATAAATTCAAGGTGATTGGAGGTAAGTATAGTAGCAATGTCAGAGGTAGGTTTATAGTAGACGTGTGGAACACTCTGCTAGGGGTGGTTATAGAGGCAGATACACAGATATTTAAGAGGCTCTTAGGCACATGGATGAAAGAAAAATGGAGGGCTACGTAGTAGGGAAGGGTTAGATCAATGGGTTACAAAGTTAGCAGAACATTGTGGACCAAAGGGCCTGTACTGTGCTACACTGTTCTGTAGAAAGAATAGACTAGGAGAACTAATCATTCATCCAGGAATACTGCACAGGTACAATATTGCATCAGTGAACATGAATGCACAAAAAAAGTTGTTTTATCCACTTGGAACCTGCCAGTAACAAATGACTGCAAACTGTCTGTTGTATATGAACATAACTCTACTCGACTGAATCACACATCATCAGATTTGCCCAGTTTAATGCCAAATGCTTTGATCACTGGCCAAAAAAGAAAAACAAATATCTATAGCCAGGATTCACCATTGAAAGAGAAGACTAACTCTCTTAAAAATAATTGTTTTAAAACCCCTAGGGTACATTATAGTGCATTTTACACTGAGATACAACATCCCATACAAGGGTCAACACACTCACCTGGGCCCTCCATTACTACTCTCTGCAGAAGAGTGTCATCCATCTGAGTTGTTGCAGGAAATGGACTTTAGCAAAGAATACAGAAAGCCACTTTACCAAATGCAGACAGCACTGAGGAATTTGATGATGTTGCAACGTCCCTTGATTTTGACTGGAAACTTCCAAAAACCCAACCAAGGACTGATTTCAGAAGTTTCAGGACAATTTTGAACCTGCCAATTTTTAGAGTGGAATTTTTTTCTTGTGGAAAACCACAATTTAAAGCAAATTAAATTCTAGCATTTAGGGGGTACAGATGCAATGCATCATTTATGTAACATTAAGCTTCAATGGAAGATTGGCAGGTAACACCGAGAAAAATATTCACTCCATTCCTGTTGGACTGCAAATGTAAAATGGCTGATTTTTCAGGAGTACAAGGTTTGCATTTATAATCAAATAAAAACTCATATGCATTAAATTTTGTGCAGTTGTATGAATATTACAATAACATATGATAATATGTTTAACATTATAATGGTACGAAGAGTGTAGAAGACTGGCAAAAAATACAGCGAGATATGGATCAGTTGCTGATATGGGAAATGGCAGATGAAGTTT
The DNA here is from genome assembly GCF_963921235.1 of Mobula hypostoma. NCBI lineage: Eukaryota > Metazoa > Chordata > Chondrichthyes > Myliobatiformes > Myliobatidae > Mobula > Mobula hypostoma. The sequence goes on from NC_086107.1 coordinate 6,608,030, forward strand.
AACCCAGCCATATCAGAAGAGTTGCACTATAGTAGGTCAAATGTTAACAGACAGTCCATTCTTAAAAAGTGAAAGATCCCCTTAACAGTATTGAGGAGCAGACGGATCTTGCGGCCCAACTTCGTAACTTTCTGAAAGTGGCTACACAGTTTGATAGGGTGGTTAAGAAAGCATATGGCATGCTTGTCTTTAGTAGTTGAGACACTGAGTCAGGAAGTTATGTTGCAGCTTTATAACACTCTAGTTCAGCTGCATCTGGAGTATTACATACAGTTCTAGTTACCTAAGTACAGGAAGGATGTTGAGGCTTTGGAGGGGGTGCAGTAGAGGTTTACCAGGATGCTGCCTGGATTAGAGGGCATGAGTCATAATGAGAAGTTGGACAAACTTGGGTTGTTTTCTCTGGAGCAACCAAGATTGAGGGGAGATCTGTTAGAAAGTTATAAAATTATGAGAGGAGTAGACAGAATAGACACACAACATCTTTTTTTCCTGGGTTGAAATACCCAATACCAAAAGGGGCACTTCAGGTGAAAGGGGGTAATTTCAAAGGAGGTGTGAGGGGCAATAATTGTTTTTTATATAAACACAAAGAGTGGTAGATGCCTAGAATGCGTTGCCTGGGATGGTAGTAGAGGCAGATACATTAGAGACTTTCAACAGACATTTAGATAGGCACATTAATGTGAGGAAAATAGAAGGATATGGACATTGTGTAGGCAGAAAAGATTAGTTTAGTTGGCCACTTGATTACTAATTTAATTAGTTTGGCACATCATGGGCTATTGCTGAGCTGTACTATTCTATGTTCTAAAACCTCTACCAGGTGGTACGTGGACACTAAGATTATGTGGGACATATATAGAACAGATTGCTGATACAGTTTTTTTTCCCCCAGAGTTAAATGTCTAACTCTACTGGGTGTGCATTTAAGGTAAGAGGGAGTAAATTCAAACGAAAGGCAAGTTTCATTTTGCACAGAGAGTAGTGGGTTCCTGGAATGCACTGCCAGTGGTGGGAGTGGAGGCTAAATCAACCGAGGTCTTTAAGAGGCTCTTGCATAGGCAGGGAGTACAGAGACGTGAAGGCAGTTTAGTTGTGCTTTTAATTAGTATTTAAGGAGTTGAGCACAACTCTGTGGGCCAAAGAGCCTGGAGCTGTGCTTTACTGTTTTATGTCCTAAATATTTAAATTAGCGTTATTCAAATAACAGAACACACCTGGTTAAAATGTAGCACGTATTAAGTTATAAGACAAGAAACTCAGAGACCTGGACAATTGATCTGGAGGCATGAATATAAAAATACCATACAAGACAGAGAAGGCAAATTCAATTACTTAAATAGTCCAAGATCAGTACCATCAATGTTGTAAATGTTCCATTTTGTTCACTGATCCTCTCTGGGAAGAGAAAATTTGCCCTCCTTACATCAGATTCCAGCCCAAATGCAATGTGTTTGAATCAGCTATCCTCTGAGATGTCCCGGTCTATCACTCACTTGTAGCAAATCATGAACATCACATAGAGAACAGCACTTAAAGAACACAAGCTTCTGAATGGCTGTTAGGAAATGGCAATAAATGCTTACTAGAATAATACTGCACATATCACAAAGCTGAACACTTAAAATGTTAACAACAGGAATTCTGCAGATGCTGGAAATTCAAGCAACACACATCAAAGTTGCTGGTGAACGCAGCAGGCCAGGCAGCATCTCTAGGAAGAGGTACAGTCGACGTTTCGGGCCGAGACCCTTCGTCAGGACTAACTGAAGGAAAAGTGAGTAAGAGATTTGAAAGTTGGAGGGGGAGGGGGAGATCCAATATGATAGGAGAAGACAGGAGGGGGAGGGATGGAGCCAAGAGCTGGACAGGTGATTGGCAAAAGGGATACGAGAGATCATAGGACAGGAGGTCCGGGAAGAAAGACGGCAGCGGGGGGGGAACCAGAGGACGGGCAAGGGGTATTTTCAGAGGGACAGAGGGAGAAAAAGGAGAGTGAGAGAAAGAATGTGTGTATAAAAATAAATAACAGATGGGGTACGAGGGGGAGGTGGGGCATTAGCGGAAGTTAGAGAAGTCAATATTCATGCCATCAGGTTGGAGGCTACCCAGACGGAATATAAGGTGTTGTTCCTCCAACCTGAGTGTGGCTTCACATTTTAATTCCACATCCCATTCTGACATGTCTAACCACGGCCTCCTCTACTGTAAAGATGAAGCCACACTCAGGTTGGAGGAACAACACCTTATATTCCATCTGGGTAGCCTCCAACCTGATGGCATGAACATCGACTTCTCTAACTTCCGCTAATGCCCCACCTCCCCCTCGTACCCCATCTGTTATTTATTTTTATACACACATTCTTTCTCTCACTCTCCTTTTTCTCCCTCTGTCCCTCTGACTATACCCCTTGCCCATCCTCTGGGCTTTTCCCCCCCTCCCCCTTTTCCTTCTCCCTGGGCCTCCTGGCCCATGATCCTCTCATATCCCTTTTGCCAATCACCTGTCAAGCTCTTGGCTCCATCCCTCCCCCTCCTGTCTTCTCCTATCATTTTGGATCTCCCCCCTCCCCCTCCAACTTTCAAATCTCTTACTAGCTCTTCCTTCAGTTAGTCCTGACGAAGGGTCTCGGCCTGAAACGTCGACTGTACCTCTTCCTAGAGATGCTGCCTGGCCTGCTGCGTTCACCAGCCACTTTGATGTGTGTCACTTAAAATGTTCATCACATTATCTTAATCTACCACCCTACTGCAAATGAAAAATTCTTCCTGAAAGGGTTTGAGAAATCCCAGAAAGTCTCAAGGATAATAACCTACACCAGGCAACACACACAAAATGCTGGAAGAACTCAGCAGGCCAGCAGCATTTATGGAAAAGAGTACAGTCAATGTTTCAGGCCCAGACCCTTCAAGCAGGACCAGAAGGTGTTCTGCGTGTTTTGAGGGAGCACAGTTATATTTAACCTCCCCAAATCATCATTGTAAATAAAGGAAGATACAGCACAGTAACAGGCCTTTCCAGTCCAATGAGCCCACACTGCCCAATTACATCCATGAGACTAACCCACGTGTTTGGAATATAGCACCCGGAGGAAGCCAACATGGTTGCAGGGAGAATATACAAACTCCTTACAGTCAGCAGTGAAAATTAAATGCAGGTCACTGGTGCTGTAACAGCATTACACTAATACCACTCTAAAAAAAAATTTAAAAAATAAATAAATAAATTGTTTGAAATTGTCCTGTGATTAGGCTAGAGTGCAACCGGGGGTTGCTGATCTGCTTGGTTTAGTGGACCTGTTCTATATCGCTGAATACTACCGTATATTCCAGAGTATAAGCCAAACCCCTCCCCCCACCATTTCCCAGGTTAAAAAAGTGACTTTTTCATGTTACCTTTGTATAAGCCGACCCATTTTGTAGAGGTCTTTGATTTAACCAGAAAAGATCGCAAGATCTGACATGCCAGTACTCAGCTTTGCCAGATCCGGAACGTGGAAATTTTGTGAACCAGTACCTGCTAAGAAAACAGGCCTACACACTGTAGAGCGTTATAAGTGAATTCTTAATAAATAAATCAGGGAGGGAAATTTTGGATTAGGTCTCTAATGGTAAAGAATCCTCTGAAATTTAACCCCCATGAAACCATTTAGCACCCATCGTAATCTCATTAAAACATAATACGGGGTGGCAGGATCAGTACATGTACTCAATACTGAGTTTGAGACCACCATGTACAAAAGATTAAAACGGATGCGATATGATGCTGGCTTCAAGCTGAAGGTTGTTGATTTTGCTAAAGGAACAAATAATTCTACAGCTGCTAATAATTTTACTGTAAACGAGAAACAAGTGAGAGAATGGAGAACGGCAGAGGACACTCTGAGGGAAAGTGCCAAAGACGAAATGTGCAAACTGCAGGAAAATATGCCAGTGGCCAGAACTGGAAGAAAAAGTTTTAGAGTGGGTGAATCACCAGCGATCGTCTGAATACATTGTTACCAGAGAAATGATCCGAGTTCAAGAGTTAAAATGGGCCGAAAAGCACCGTGAGGTGGGTGAAAATTTCAAAGCTACGCAAAGTTGGTGCACCCGATTTATGAATAGACGTGATCTTGTGTTGAGACAAAAAACAAAGATTGCTCAGAAAATTCCCGCGGGGTGTTGATGTTTACGTCCAAAAACGCTGCTGGATGACAAAGCGGGTTGCTTGAAGTGGGTTAAAGAGGTGTGGCATCGACGTCCCGAAGGTTTCAGGATGGAAAAGCCGCTACTTGTCTGGTGAGACAAAAGCAGCATTGAAAGCTAGAAATATGGACATTGCAGTCATCCCCGGTGGTTTGATATCCGTACTCCAGCCACTAGATGTGAGTTTAAACAAACCATTCAAAGAATTCATGCATCGACAGTGGAACGAATTTGACTCAAGAACAGCCAATAAATACGACCTGTCTTCTGCGTATTCGTTCTTCCAAAGTTGGCACCCTCAATATAAGCCGACCCCCTAATTTTAGGACCAAAATTTAGAGCCAAATTCTCAGCTTATACTCCGGAATTTACGGTAAATAAAATTAACTCATCTGAACTCATAATAAAACAATAAGATTCATGATGTTCACAACTATTAACATTTTGCTAGATCTTGTAGCTTTTCTTTACGATCAATGGAGATAAAACACTTACGGATCAATACAAAGATGGAGGCACTGAATAAACAGAGGTATGAGAAGGTAATCAAAGCACATTTTAGCTCAGGGTAGGCAGTCACATGTCAGAAGCTCAATAAGACACCAGCCTCAAGGTATCAAATCCATCATTACCAATGATGACAGTTCAAAACAAAATCTAAACCTGCCACAAATGTGTCACAATACAGAAATAAATAGCTCAAACCTAAAAACTCCACCACAAACAGAGCAGTTGTCTACAATTCCATGTCGTACTATTTTAGTGGATTAGCTAATCCTACTATTATGATTAAAATAGCAAGTGTCAGTCGTTCCATTGGTATGCTACCCACAGGTGGCATTCAGAGGGTAGCATTATGTGTCACTAAGAACTGTAGATTTAACTAACATTACAGAACAGAATCCTAGTCTGCCCATCAGCCACAAGTAATTAAAGCTTAAAGTTTTGGCTCAAAATATGAAATATGGCTTAAAATAACTGAACCATAATCCTTTGACGCAAATCTAAAGGAAAGCAATAAGTTAAAACATTAAACAGCTGCCTGGTGGCCAGCTGTTTGACAACACAGGATCGACTGCAAACGACTCCATCCCAACCACAGTAGGACAATTATGAGAGGGCTCTTTGGGTACAAGACAGAAACAGAGTCACTCTGAACCCGACCCAAGATGATGGGCATAACTTCTTCCGTACCTTACCCACCGGTTCTTGCAGACTAACCATTCGGGTCACTGATTCCTGAGCTTGAGCTGTCAAACAGGTCTAGAAAATTTTATTCCAAGACTAGTCCAGTCTCTCACATGCTGCCAGTGAATGTCACCACCTAGTTGTGGCACTGACGACATTCTGCAACAAGATACAAGCCCAAAGCTCAGTTCAAAGTTAATTTATTATCAAAGTATGCATAGGTCTCCATTTTCTACCTTGGGATTCAGGGAAAAAAAAATACAATAATACTTTATAAAAAAACTGTAAATACGCAAAGGCTCAAAGGATGGTAAGCAGGTATCCAGATTTAATGGCAACATTTAAGAGAAGTTTGGATAACAACATGGATCAGAGGAGTATGGAGGGCTGTGGTCAGGGTGCTGGTCGATGGGACTAGGCAGAATAAATTTGCGATGAACTAGATGAGCTAAATGGCCTTCTCCTGTGCTTAAAACAGGGGCTCCTAGCCTTTTTTAATGCCATGGACCAATGCCATTAAGGGGATCCATGGACCCCAGGTTAGGAAACCCCTGCTCTAAAAGAAGAAAAACCATGCAAATAGAAATAATGCTGAGAACATGAGTTCTAAAGAGTCCTTGAAAGCGAGGCTGTAATGTTGTAGAATCAGTTCAGAGTAGTGGTGGTTGAAGTTATTCAAGCTGGTTCAGCAGCCTGATAGTTGAGGAGCAGTAATTGTTCCTGAACCTGGCCAATGGTAGTTGTGAGAAGAGAGCATGGCCCACAGACAATGCTCACAGTCCGCTCCTTATTCACCCTCACAAATTGATTAAGGTGTGGACAGTGAAGGAGCCACCGACACCTAGGCTAACTTGGTATTAGTTTATTGTCACATGTACCAAGATTCAGTGAAAAGCCTGTTCTGAGTACCATTTAAACAAATCGAATCATTACACAGTGCATTGAGGGAGAACAAGGTAAAACAATAATAATCCAGAGTAAAGTGTAAGTGCTACTGAAGGAGTGTAATGCAGGTAAAGGATAAAGTGCATGAATATAACGAGGTAGATTGTGAAGACTCTATATTATCCTACAAGACGTCCATTAACAGTCTGATAATACTGGGATAGAAGCTGTTCTTGATCTTGGTGGTATGTGCTTTCAGGCTTTTGTATTTCCTGTCCAATGGGAGAAGAGAAAATGGCCTGGGTGGGGTCTTTGATTATGCTGGCTGTTTTGCAGAGGCAGTGAAAAGTATAAACAGGGTCCACAGAGGGGAGGCTGGTTCCTCTGATGTGCTGTGCTGTACCTACAACAAGAAACAAGTGCCAAAGATTGTCTACGTATGGCCAACATTCCGCCATCCCCTCCTTTGCAGAGAATCAAACTCTGTGACTGACCTCAAATCGAACTTGAAAGTGACACCAGGTAGTTCATCTACAAAATCAAGGTGTTGGAGGAACTTTAGTGGGTCAGGCAGCATCTGTGGAGAGGATGTTTTGGGTTGAGATCCTTCTACTTGATCTGCCGAGTTCTTCCAGCGTCTTGTTTTTTTGCTCCGGGTTTCAGCACGTGAGGTCTCTGGTGTCTCCAAGTCAGTAACCTCCTCCCTGACCTAGTGTCTACCTCAGCTATCACCCCGAGGAGGCCCTCCACTGGTTGGGGTTGACCATACATGTTACATCCTAGCTGTTTACATGATAAATAAGCCAAGGCAGTACAATATGGAGAGCAAGCTATTGCCCATGCAGCAGGATCCCCCCTCCATGCAGTTGATGAATCAAAATGAACGGCAGGGACCGATACAGTCTGGCACTAGCAGCATCGCAGGAGTTGACAGTCAGCAATGAACTCAACAATGTGCCAGCTCCGTATTTTTTTGTTGGGTTTACTCCCGAAGCCGTCTCCATAAGTGGGTATAAGCCGCCAGGCAGCAGAATTTTGGGATCAGAGTTTTTCTTCTTTATGAGCTACCAATCATGACTGATGAGCCCCATCTGCCTGAGAACGACTGGTTTTAGGGTGCCAGTAACCTGCCTGTGCTGGGCTTAGTAGCTAAGCCACACATGAAGGCCAGGAGCTGGACTTAGTTGTCAGAGGCTGAGATGCTAGCCACTCGGAGCATTTAATAAGTACTAGGAGCTTATCCCCACTACCCACCCCCAGCCCAGCTATAACAAACTTATGGAACAGGAGGACACTAAGTAAAACTGACCTGAATCAAGTACCAAACCAGCCAAAATTTATTTGTTCAAGAGAGAAAAATATATCAAGTTTAACAACAAAATATATCTGATAAGAAACTGAACCCTAAACATGTGCTGGCAACTAATATAATCAATAAGGCACTGCAAACGAATATTAACAAACTTCAATAGCAAACCACAAAAGGATATATTAGAATAATTGTCCAAAAGATTAGTTGGAGAGGTAGGTTTTAAGGAGTCAGGAGACTGGAGGAGGCCCAAACAGAACGAACTGTGATACCCACTTGGATCCAGATCTCTCAATGTACAGGATGAAAATCTAGGTATATAAAATTATGAGGGGCATAGACAGGGTAAATACAAGCAGAATTTTTCCACTGAGGATGGATGAGACTACAACCAGAGTTCATAGGTTAAGGGTGATGGTGAAATGGTTAAGCAGAACATGAAGCATGAGGGGGTGCTTCTTCACTGTGATGGTGGTGTGAGTCTGGAAAGAGCTGCCAGTGGGAAATGGATGTGATTTCGATTTCAACACTCAGGAGAAGATTGCATTGGTACATGGATAGGAAGGATATGGAGGGCCCTGGTCCAGGTCCAGGTCCAGGTCAATGGGACTAGGCAGTTTAAATGGTTCAGCACACTCTGGATGGACCGAAGGGCCTGTTTCTATGCTGAAGTTTTCTATGACTATAACATGGGAACATGACTGAAGGCTGTAGGTTACTGGTGGTACATTAACGAAACAATGTTGTGCATAGGTGAGACATGGGAGGAAAGCCACTATCTCGGGAGGCTATAAAGCTGAAAGACATTACAGTGATCAGGAGAAGTGACATAGAATCAGATTTGGAAGCAACAATGATATATTTACAGCTTTCATTTTAAAATACATTTCCTATTATTTAGAAGCAAACTAGAAATACCAGGCTAAGATTCTTGAAAGTGTGGGATCAAATCAGACATAGCTTTAATTTCTAACACCTAACTCAACTACAAACATGGCACATTTTCAGAGATGCAATGATACTTCAACAGCCACAATCCCTCTGGTAATTTTATCCAAAAATGTGATAGCTGTGGCTCTCTAATGGCACCCTACTAAAATTAGCAAATACTGGTATTTCAGCTCCCCATCTCATTCAGCAGACCATGGCACATAGAACATATTCTGCCCACAATATTGTGCCGAACGAATTAAATTAGTAATCACATGGCTAAATAATTTCTTTTGAACATTGAACAGTACAGCACAGGAATATATTTGGCTTCATACGCTTATTGATAGATATTGCAATGTCTCAAAGTTCAAAGTAAATTTACCATTATTTAAAGTACATACAGTGCCTATAAAAAGTATCTCCCCCCCCGCCCCGTTTTATAGTTTGTGGCATTGTGAGGCCATGACCAACTCCACTGCTCCTCTCCAAGTGAGGCATCGAGCAAAACTGAAGTCAACAAAGACAAGAGCAGAGTGTGCAGGCGAGTGTTCGACGCCATCTGCCTGTGCTTGACCTGCCTTCCACTCCTTGCTAGCTGCTATCACAGGACAGTGCAGGAGTCTTGGGTTCCACATTGCAAGGATTGATCAAAAGGTTCATGGCTGTGGACTCGTTTTGGTGGACTATGAGGTTCATACTGCATCCGTCCCTGGCTTCTGGTTATATTTTTTGCTGTTTTTGAGCTATTTGATTGGGGCAATCGATGTGAACCTGGGCACTATGTCAAAAATGGCTCTGCTGCCTGCAGTGGGCTAGTGGCATGGCACTGAACTGAGCACTACTGGACTCCTAGTTCAATATTCTATGAAGTGTTAGCTCATTTATTGTCACTTGTGCAATTTGTTCTTTTTCACGTGTTGGGTGTTTGATGTTTTCTTGAATGGGTTCCATGGTGTTTCTTTGTTTTCTGACTGCCTGCGGGAGGATGAATCTGAGCTGTATTCTGTGTACATACTTTAATAATAAATGTACTTTGAATCTTGTTTGTGTTGTCACAACATAGCATGCCCACAATGCTCAGCAGATCAACACAATCAACAACAACAACACAAAGCATGACAACAACATCTAAACAAGCCACTTTCCATCCACCCCCTCACACACAGACAGGCATTCCATCCCAGGACAGACTACCACCAGGCCTCTGTTCCTTGACCCTGAACTCTCAGACTCACAGACATCGGGCCTCCAAACCAAATAACTTGAAACAAGAGAAAATCTGCAAATACTGGAAATCCAAACAATACACACTGGAGGAACTCAGCAGGACAGGCAGCATCTAATGGAAAAAAAAGTGCAGTCAATGTTTTGGGGCGAGACCCTTCGACATGACTGGAGAAAAAAAAGATGAGGAGTAGATTTAAAAGGTGGGAGAGGGGAGAGAGAAACACAAGGTGATAGGTGAAACCTGGGGGAAGAGGGATCAAGTAAAGAGCTGGGAAGTTGATTGGTGAAAGAGATACAGGGCTGGACAAGGTGAGGAGGGGGTCTGATAGGAGAGGACAGAGGCCATGGAAGAAAGAAAAGGAGGGAGAGGCACCAGAGGGAAGGCAATGGGCAGGCAAGGAGATAAGGTGAGAGAGGGAAAAAGGGATGGGGAATGGCGAAGAGGGTGGAGGCCATTACCAAAAGTTCAAGAAATTGATGTTTATGCCATCAGGTTACAGGCAACTGAGACAGAATTTAAGGTGTTGTTCCTCCAATCTGAGTGCTACCTCATTGCAATAGTAAAGGAGGTCATGGATAGACATATCAGAATGGGAATGGAAAGTGGAATTAAAATGGGTGGCCACTGGGAGATCCTGCTTCTTCTGGTGGACGGAGCATAAGTACTCCCAATCTACATCAGGTCTTACCGATATATAGGACACCACACTGGGAGCACCAGACACAGTATATGACTCCAACAGACTCACAGGTGAAGTGTCACCTCACCTGGAAGGACTGTTTGGGGTCCATTATGGTAATGAGGGAGGAGGAGTAGGGGCAGGTATAGCAAGGGTAAGTGCCAGGAGGGAGAGAGTTGTAATAGCTGGTTTCAGTTCCTGAGTACAGTAAGGATGCAATGCCTTTCATTTGTCAGAATCTGTCTATAAATAGCCAACTTTTATTTATTAACTGAGATACAGCGCAGAACAGGCCCTTCCGGTCCTTCGACCTGCACCATTCATCACCCCCAATTTAACTCTAGCCAAATTACGGGACAATTTACAATGACCAATTAGCCTACTAATCAGTACATCTTTGGAATGTGGGAGGAATTCGAAGCACCCAAAGGAAACCCACCCGTTCCACGTTTTTCAACCAGCGCACAAAGGAAATTAATGTGCGCACAAAAGGTTAGTTACCTAAAATAATATAGTAATTAATAATTATACTTATTGAAAATAATCTTTTAGCTAACTGTTTCTGTTAACTAGTTAGTCAGTCTTTCAAATACCACAATGCACGTCACTAATTTACGTCACCTCACCTTTCCTGTTCCAGTTTGTACAGCTGCATCACGGAGGCAGCCATCTTTGGCGGATAGTGTTCATATCGTAAAGTTTACAAAGATCTGTTTCAAATCCTGTAGATAGCTTAGTAAGTTTTTATTGAAAAAAAATTGATTCACTATGTCGAATTCAAAAGAAGCGAAGGGTGTGAAGCACAAAGAAACTGCAAATTTGTTTAAAGTTGAATGGCTTAACAATATAGTAGAAACTGCTACACCGAAAGCTCATGAGGTCATGAACGTTCAGCTACAAGAAATATTTATGTATAATTCAGAAACTGGAGTTATCTGTTTGTATTGTCGTGATGCAAAAATTGTTGGAGAATTTGCTAGAGGTAAGAAGTGGGATGATATTTGGAAACTTGACTTTTTGAAGCGTCACTTGGCAAGTAAATCGCATTTGGACGGTGTACAAAAGCTCAGGCAACAGAACCCGTCATTACCCGTTACAGGAGCGCTACGCATGTTACAGTTGACTGCAGATGAGCAAGAGCGAAAACAATCGAACCCAGAGGAGATCAAAGTTCTTATCAACAGTGTGTTGTTAGCTGTTAAAATGAATAACTCTTTACATATAGTTCAACACATTAATGAACATATGGAAAAGTATGTTCAACTCCCAGACATTAAATGCAAACTGATGTCAAACTTTGCTCAAATGGTGGCATTTGTACTTCAAAATGAACAGATCTGCGACCTTGCACAGTTGATGGACATTGGGGGAACCTTTCTTGCGTCTAGTGAGGACTGTGAGCGAGGTTTTAGCCTAATGAATCAACTCAAAAACAAGCTGAGAAATCGTTTAGGTGAATGTCATTTGGATATGTTAATGAGAATCAAAAGCTATCAATTGGATGAAAGTTCTATTAGTCTAGACAGAGTTTACAAAGAATGGGTAAATGCCAAAGACAAGAGAGAGAGAAAAAATAACTGATTAACTTAAATTTGTATGTTATTTTGTTGTTATTCTGTGCAGTTTTATGTGCACATACTTTTGTCGCAGGAAAACAATTCGCACAACGTAAGATTTTTGCACATTCTGACTACTAAAAATTAGAGGGAACATTGCTGCCAGGCCTGCTGAGTTCCTCCAGCATTTTCTGTGTGTTACTCCAGATTTCCAGCATCTGCAGAATCTCTTGCGTGAAAGACTGACAACCAATGTGCAAAAGAAAATAAATTATACAAATTGAGGAATGCACGGCTGATGTTACCTATATTATTTCAAATCACAACAATTGTCATCTCTGGCTTCAACTGAACACTAATTTCTGTTTCTGTTTTTCCAGGCCCATTGCTAAACCTTCAATTTGTTCAATAATTACATTTTAAAACAGTGAAAATTGATGTCCTTCCTCAGTTAGCCTTAGGTCTGACTCTCAGTGACTACAATGCAATCAGCCAGAGGCATATGCCAAACTGCATCAATCTGACACATGAACCAGAAATCCTTCGTGCTAAGATGTCAGACTTGGTGTCAGTCAAGGTTTTCCAAGTAACACCAATGTGTTAGAAGTTTGCAGGTTCAAATCTAATTTGAGAGCAAAACAAATGCTGAATGCTATTTTCGCTTTTCGCCACACTCGCTGCTCGGGGTTTGCGGAAGAGCTACGATGGTTGCGTCTGTACTGAACACGTACAGACTTTTCTCTTGTCATTATTCCCTAAACAATACAGTATAACACCTATTTACATTGTATTCGGTATTGTAAGTAATCCAGAGATGATTTAAAGTATACTGGAGGATGCGTGTAGGTTATATGCAAATACTACGCCATTTTATATACGGGACTTGAGCAGCTGCAGAATTTGGTATCCACGGGGGGTCCCGGAACCAAACCCCTGCAGATACAGAGGGCCGACTGTACTCCTTTCACGGGCTGACCATAATAGACTGGAGCAGAGTTAGGCCATTCAGCCCATTAAGTTTTCTCGACTAGTCATGGATGATTATCTCTCTCAATCCCAATCTCCTGTGTTCTCCACATAACATTGACACTCTGACCAATCAAGAACCTATCAATCTCTGTTTTAAATATACACAATGTTTTGGCCTCTACACTATCTATGGCAATGAATTCCACAGATCACTACCCTCTTGCTAAAGAAAATCCTCCTCATCTCTGTTCTGGAAGGGACAAGCTTGTATTCTGAGACTGTGTTCTCTGGTCCTAGACTCACCCGCTATAAGGAAACGTTCTCTCCACATCCACTCTATCTAGGCCTTTCAATATTTGATAGGTTTCATTGAGATAACCCCATATTCTTCTCAATCCCAGTGAGTACAGGTCCAGAGCTAGCAACCTCTCATGTTAACCCTTTCATTCCCAGAATCATACTCGTGAACTTCCTCTGGACCCTCTACAATGCTAACACAACTTTTCTTAGATAAGGGGCCCAAAACTGCTTATAATACTCCATGTGGTCTGAGCAATGTCTTATAAAGCCTCAGCATTACATCTTGCTCTTATATCTCAGTCCTCTTGAAATGAATGGTAACACTGCATTTGCCTTTCTTACCACTGCCTTCTACCCATAACCTTGACACCCAAGCTAATCAAGAATCTTATCAACCTCTGCTTTAAATATACTGAATATGACACAGACCATGATATATTGCCGGAAAGCATGGCCAACTAGACCAAGTCAAGCTTACCTCTGACTGTGACAACAATCAAAGCAAATCACAGCAGCTGTCTCTTACTCGTCTATCACCACCCCTTCATATCTCAACTACCTTACTGCATCTAAATATCCATCTACTCTGTTGCAGCTCTTTCTGATTCTAACTTCACCAAATGGCCCTTGTCTCTCAAGAGTTGCTGTTTTTAGACCTCATTTTAGAAAGCATTAGATGCTGTTTCAGGAAGACAAACTTCAGAATCAGATTCATTTATTTATCACAAGTACATTGAAACATACAGTGAAATGTGTCCTTTGTGCTAATAATGAATAAAAACTAAGGATGTGCCAGGGCAGACCGCAAATGTCGCCACACATTCCAGCACCAATATAGTGTGCCCAAAGATATACTTATTTGGTTACAAGAATATATACTCAGTGGGTACTTTATTACATACCTCCTGTATCTAATTAAGTAGCCACTAAGTGTACATTTGTGGTCTTCTGCTGCTATAGCCCATCCACTTCAAGGTTCGCCATGTTGTGCATTCAGAGGTGCTCTTCTGCATTCCACTGTTGTAACGTGTGGTTATTTGAGTTACTATCATCTCCCTGTCAGCTTGAACCAGTCTAGCCATTTTCCTTTAACCTCTCTCATTAACACGGTGTTTTCATCCACAGAACTGCCATTCACAAGATGCTTTTTTGTTTCTTGTACCATTCTCTGTAAACTCTAGAGACAGGGGAAAATCCAAGGAGATCAGCAATTTGAGATACTCAAGCCACCACATCTGGCACCAAGAATCATTCCACGGTCAAAGTCACTTTAGATTACACTCTTTCCCCATTCTGATATTCGGTCTGAACAACTGAACCTCCTGACCATGTCTGCAAGCTTTTATGCATTGAATTGTTGCCATGTGAATGACTGATTAGATATTTGCATTAACGAGGTGTACAATGGCCACTGAGTGTAAATTCTGAAATAGTTAATGTGATAGCAAAGGGCCCTAGTTTGATGACTGAAGAGAGCATGACAACTTACCAGTGGGGGGGATCTCATTGAAACCTACCGAATGTTGAAAGGACTAGATATGGTGGATGTGGAGAGGATGGTGGGGGTATCCAGAACTAGATGGCACAGCCTCAAACTTGAGGGGCCACCCTTGAGGAGGAATTTTTTTAGCCAGAGTATAGTTAATCTGTGGAATGCTTTGCCACAGACTGCGGTGGAGGCCATGTCCGTGTCTATATTTAAGGCAGAAGCTGATCGTTTCCTGATCGGTCAGGGCATCAAAGGATACGGTGAGAAGGCAAGTGTGTGGAGTTGTGTTTGATCTGGAGTCAGCCAGGATGGAATAGCGGAGAGACTCGATGGGCTGAATGGTCTAAGTCTGCTCCCACGTCTTATGGTCTAAGATTCAAGATTATTAGATGTCATTTCCAGTGCACAAGTGTTAAGGAGAACGAAATAATTGTTACTCTTGATCTGATGCAGCACAAAAAAAAAATAAGATAAAGAACACAATCATTAAAAAAGAAACACAATTCAAATAAATACTTAAGATAGCTTACATATATTGAAAGATTGTATATCTATAAAGTGATGCTTGGCACAGGAGTGTCTGTATGTAAGATGACTGACCGACAGGAAATAATAAGTAGTGGTGGTTGGGGGTGTGGAAGGGTGGGTTAGTGGGTGGGGGTGATGATCAGCCTAACTGCTTAGGGAAAATAACAGTTTTGGATCTGGTGGAACTGGTGAGGATGCTATGTCGTTATAACTACAGGAGAGCACTACTGTACCCTTTTATTGACTACTATTCTTTGATTTTCTTCAATTTCCCGACACAAATCAATGAGATGGAACACACATCCTCTACTTAGATGCATGTGGTTGAGGGTGAATGGAATGAGGACCAGTGGAAACTTGGTTAAGACAAGAAAGCTCTGGTTCAAGGGATTCAAGAGATGAAAGCCCTCTTAAGAAAGCTTTGTTACGTACAGTGCGTCAACTTGTCTTTGAACGAAACAAGCTTCCAGCCGCAAGAAGGGTAAGGTCTGGCTTATGGGAAGTCAGTATCCATGCAACACTGTTTATTCCACTTCATTCACGGGACAGCTGCAATGAGGTAATTATTAATCACAATGATATATGCTTTTGTAAGGTCAGCAGATCTTCAGTTCACCCTATCATGTTATGTAACAAATTTATAAATGTACAGGAGGGTTGTCTAAAGCAAGAGGGCACAGGCTAAAAGTGAGAGGAACACAGATGAATACAGAGGGACAGACAATTAGTGCATAGCAGAAATCAGTGCAGTTATCGTTGTAGTATCACTTCACTTTTATATGTACATGAGAAAGGGGTCTCATTAGCAACAATTGAATTTTAGTGGTGTCCACACACAAGAGTTTGGTGAAGAAGGAAGTTTGAACAAAGATGCAAGAATAATTTCAGCTATTATCACCATCTTAAGATAATCAAAGTTCAAAGTAATATTTACTATCAACGTACATATACATCACCATATACAACCCTGAGATTCTTTGACACCCAGGCAGCTTGTGAAGAATGGACATATCTCTCATCAAAGATCTACTGTAAGATTATCACCAAAGGCACCAATCTTCCTGCTCTTACTTCATATTTGGTTGTTATTTCATCACAATTCCACCAGCATAAACAGTAGACAGAGGGCAAGGAAATGCATATGATCCTTTTCATTATTCACTAATATGGTTCCCCACAACAGAGACTTTACCAGACGATGTGGGGATTGTTAATTAGTAATGAAGATAAAGCCTTCGATGTCTGGGGGAAGTGATTAATATCACTATCTAATGTAAGCCAAGATAGTGCTACATTACTAACACTTCACATCCAATGAACTGCCTGTTTTCTAATGTTAAACTAAGTCACAAATAAAGCTGCAGCCATATTGAAAAATGATTTACTCTCCAAACCTCTGAGTGCCTGGCTTTTAACTGGTCGCCAAGCCATGCATATTCATTCCGTGATAAACTCGTGCACAGTAATGGATACCTGTGCATAATGGCATGGCAGTAACCCAACCCAAGAGTTCACGTGACAAAGTCCAAATGTTTCCTAACAGTCATTCTAATATTGGCTGCTTCAGCCCAACTGTGCTCAAAAATAAATGCATGCTAAAACTGACACCCAGGATGAACAAGCCAAACAACTGTACAACGGGCAGTCTTTTAACGTTGAGAGTCACCCATTTCATCAGTTTATATTAATAAAAATTCTGCTGGAAAATCCAGGCTAACAATTTTTAACATATCTACCCAGAATTTTTAGGCATGAACAGCAGATTTTTGTGTCACATATTTAAAATTACCCAGGCTAATAATCCATCAGTACTGGTTCCAAAGTATTCTTCCTGACTGCTCCTGCAATTACAGCTCTAATTCATTGCTATCACTCGAGGCGATATGATGTTCTCCTAAGGGTTTGTCTATTGGTAGATCCTCAGGTGGCTGTAGAAGCCTATCCAGAATCTACATATCCACTATGTTACGGCGATGGTAATGACGGACGCCTGTACACAACTTTGTTTACCATGCAGAGGCTGGTGCATTTTATACCTAGACCTATTGATGCATTAACAAAGAACGCACAACTGTGGCTACATTTCACGAGGAGTTTGAGGAGACTTGTTTGTCACAAAAGACACTCGCAGATCTCTAAAGGTGTACCCTGGACAGCATTTTAACTGGCTGCATCACGGTCTGGTATGGAGGAGCAACTGCACAGGATTGGAAAAAGCTGCAGAAAGTTGCAAACTCTAAGTTCAATCATGGGCACTACCTCCTCCAGCATCGAGGATACCATTAAAAGGCGATGCCTCAAAAAGGTGGCGTCCATCATTAGGGACCCTCATCACCCAGGACATGCCCTTCTCTCATTGCTAACATCAAGGAAGAGGTACAGGACCCTGAAGACACACACTCAACATTTCCAGAACAAACTTCTTCCCTCCACCATCAGATTTCTGAATGGACAATGAATCCATGAACACTACCTTATCATTTTTCCAGTCTCTTTTTGCACTACTTATCTAATCTCGAAAGTCAATGGTTTGGGACAAGACTCTTCATCAAGACTGGAAAGGAAGGGGGCAGAACCCAGAAAAAGGACAGGAAATGTCGACCGTTCATTCCCTTCCACAGGTGCTGCCTGACCTGCTGAGTTCCTTCAGCTTTCTGTGTGTGTAACTCCTGGTTTCCAGCATCTGCAGGATCTGTTTAAGCGCATTTAGAAAAAACCCACAGGGTGGCAGAAAGACCATGCAAACGCCAATACAAATAATACTCAGGATCGACACCCTGGTCCTCAAAGGTGAGATGCAGCAGCACCAGCTCCATGTCAAAAAAAAACCCTGCCCCACACATCTCCATTAGATCACAAGACACAGGAGCAGAATTAGGCAATTCAGCCCATCAAATCTACTCCACCATTCCATCATGGCTGACTTCTTATCCCTCTCAACCCCATTCTCTAGCCTTTTCCCCATAACCTTTGACGCCCTAACTAATCAAAATCCTATCAACCTCCACTTTAAACACACCCAATGACTTGGGCTCCTCAGCTATTCTGGCAATGAATTCCACAGAATCATCACCATCCAGTTTAAACTTGTCCCCCCCAACTTAAAGGTATGTCCTCCAGTATTTGAGATTTCTTCCCTAACCCTCTCATAATTTTACCTTTAGATGGACAGACAGTATCTTCAGGACCTACCCTACTCTACCTTTTCAGTCCCTTTCCCTCTTAATGGCTTTGTCCTCATCACTTCCCTGAGATAGGCTGCCCTCCATTCATCAGTTACAATACAACCTTCTCCCTGATGACTTCTTCATCTGGATGACCACAATTCATTCATTTGAAAATCTTCCCAATAATTATTACCTTTGACGGTGCTGCGAAACAGTGAATGGAATTTGGTGCAAGTTAGAACAGGGAGCAGTTTTGGAAAAATATAAGGTAACATAGCAGGAGATTTTGCAGATTCTGGAAATTCAGAGCAACACACATACAAAAAACTGGAGAAACTCAGGTCAACCAGCACCTATGGAAATTAATAAACAATTGATAATATGGGCCAAGACCCTTCTTCAGAACCAAGAAGAAAGGGGGAAGATGCCAGAATAAAAAGGTGGGGGTAGGGAGGAGAAGGTTAGCTGGAAGATGATAGGTGAAAGCAAGTGGGTGGGAAAGGTCAAGAAGTTGGAGAAAAAGAGAGCAGTGTGGGTCATAAGAGAAAAGGAAGTGGGGGGCGGGGGGAACCAGGGGAAAGTGATAGGCAGGTGACACATTTATTCTGAGATAGAATGGACGTGGAGAGGACGTTTCCTATAAAGGGGGAGTCTAGGACCAGAGGATACAGCCTCAGAATAGAAGGACATCCCTTTCAAACAGAGATGAGAGGATTTTCTTTAGCTAGACTGTGGTGAATCTGCTCTGTTACGTCCCTCAAGAATTGCACTGAAAACAGTCAAATCCAACAGTTTTAAGTTCATTCTCCGCATAAGTCACTATGAAAACAACAGACATTCCATGCATACCTGAGCATCTCCATTTAAAAGCCTGTGCACAGTCAGGATCTTGCAAACAACACAAGAAAGCAGGAAAATATGAATAAGTGTAGAGAGCAAGGAAAAAAGAACAGAAACAGAACAAAAGATGTTTAACACAAAATATTCTGCAGATGTTGGAAATCCACAACAACACACATAAAATGCCAGAGGAACTCAGCAGGTCAGAAGCATCTATGGAGGGGAATAAATAGTTGACATTTCAGGTTGAGACCTTTCGTCAGGACTGGAAAGAAAGGGGGCAAAAGCCAGAATAAGAAGATGGGTGCAGATAAGAAGGAGCACAAGCTGGCAGGTAACAGGTGAAGTCAGCTGGGTGGGTGGGTGGAGGTGGTAATAAGTAGGGGGGTGATAGGTGGAAGAATATAAAGGGCTTTAGAAGGAATATAATAGGTGAGGACAGTGGAACATCTGTAGGCTGAAGAAGAAAGAATCTGACAGGAGTGGATGGTGGACCATGGGAGAAAGGGAAGGAGGAGGGAAACTGAAATGGGGAATGGAAACAAGAGAGGGGGGAGTGTGGAGTAATTATTGGAAGGTGGAGAAATCAATCTTTGGAGGCTACCCAGACAGAATATAAAACGAGTGCAATTCGGATTCACCCCACCACCCCCGCCTGGTACCCTGTTGGAAACACCATTGTATGCAACTTCTCATCGTTTGTAGGCTTGGAACTTGGTTGCCACAGGCTATAATTTTTGGTCAATGATTCCAACAATGGAAATGGGTTGGTGCTTGGTGTGAAAACTCACTTGTTTCTTCACGAGAGGAGGCAACTTGGAGAGCTAGGAATGCTCCTGGTGCAAGCAGAGTAAATTAAGAGGTACGAGTCCCACAAACCAAAAGTAGTAGCTGTCTTGATAAGGACTTCCAGTGAGACCCAGATGAAAGATTATTTAATCACATGTACATCAAAAAATGCAGTAAAAATGCAACATTTGTGTTAACAACCAACACATCCCGGATGTGTTGGGGCAGCCCGCAAGAGTCACTACAGGTTCCAGCACCAACATAGCAGACCCGCAATGCTCGGCCAAACGATACAGAGCACAAGTGAATTCCCAGAACAGTACAAGCAACAAAACAACAGCAAAACAAGCCCTGTTCCTCCTACCCACCCATGTACATACAGAGAGAATCCTCGAACCTCAAGGCAGTCTACCTTCTTCGGTCTCCAGCCTCCAGCAGACTCCGATTCGGACTCAGACATTGGGCCTTTGACTACCCAGCGGACTTGCAGAGATTTACAGACCTTGGGTTCTGCCCAAAGGGCCTTGATATCCAGATTTCCGATTCAATCCTCAGCATCAACCATGGAACCCGTGGATCACCAAACTCTAAGCCTTGAACTCTAGTCTCATCAATTCACGAATGGGGGGCGGGGGGGGGAGAAGAATTACAATGTACTCTTTCCTCCTACCCACATGGATCTCCAACTCCAGAACCTGGTTTGTATTCGCTTACCCTCGGGAAACGACCTGCCTCTGTCCTCGCTGGTCTGCTGGCCCGACATCCCAGCCCAGTCTGTACATTCAATGTTTCAGGGACACCTTCTTCTCCTCTATCATCAGATTTCTGAATGGACAATGAACATGTCTACACTACCTCACTATTTAATTAATTAATTTGCCTTTTTTTTTTGCACTACTTATTTAATTATTTTTTTAAATATACCATTGTAATTTGTGAGTATTTTTATTATTATTATGTATTGCAATGTACTGTTGCTGCAAAACAACAAATTTCACAACCACTGTTGGTGATATTAAACCTGATTCTGACTCCAGAGTCATCTTCCGTGTCAAAGTTGGCAATGAAGCCACTTTGCATTGGAAGCATGCTTGAACATATAAAGCAGACACATTCTAACCACAGCTTAGGAGGCAAAATAAGAATAAATAATTTTTTAATCTCAGAAAGTTAAATATACAGAATTCTATATACTAGAGAATGCTCCCAAAGACACAAATTCCTACACTTGGGACAAATTGTCCTCAAATAGACCATGATTATTACATTGTATGTTTTCTCCCCAGACACCAAATTCCATATGCTTTCAGACCATTAGCAAAGACACACGGTTTTATGTTGCACAAAATTAGTTTCAAAATACAGAATTCTGTATATTGTAGAAATCGTTCCCTCCAAGAATGTAAAATTATATACGTTGTTAGAGGCCAGTTACACAGGCTCACTGTCTGGTAGAGGAATATAATCGAAGAAATCAAAATTGCTTCCAATCAGACAAAAGAGAAACAGCTATGATTGCAGATCACCACTGAGAAAATATACTTTTACAACTTTTTACTGGAATTTTAAGTTTAATGAACTGTTTTACATAAAAAGTTCAGTTCCTCGGCATCCTACCTGGGCGTTCACAGTATTTCAGCGGACTGGACTGTGGGGTTTGTCTGAAGAGGGCTGCAAAGACGAAATTGGATACACTTGCAGACTCCTCCAGACGCAAGCAATTTTTCAGGAGTGGCTCTGAAGGAACATACAACTTTCAGACCGTCTCAAGAGCAAAGGACAGAAGCACGCTGCAGAGATTTGGAGTCAGAAAGGCTGAACCTTAGCTTATTGCAAAGCAATGGACAGCAAGGAAGCAGCATTTGTTCCTCCCTCTCTCTCCCACACAACAGGAGAGAGGCTATATCCTCACTTAAACAGGTATTTACAAAAAAATTACTTCACAATTTTTTGTTTTTAAGGATAATGCAGTCTCACTGAAATTCATCTTTCTCCTAAGTCAGGAATGCTCATCAAAGCAACTTGTAAAAATCTTCAAGACTTTTTCTTGCCATTCAGTCTTCTGTGACTGAACACCAAAACACTCCACAGCAGATTTATTTATCATACTGTACATAAATCAAAACATAATAGTGAAATGTGTCATTTGTGTCAACAACGAACAAATCCAAGGATGGACTGGGGGCAATCAGCAAGTATTGCCACACATTCCTGCATCAACACAAAGTTCAGCATAACACAGAACATGACAAAGGAGAACATACCATGCAATAAAATAACAGCAAAACAAGCTCCATTCTTCCCTCTTCCACCCTCCCCATACCCACCCAGTCTTCTAATCACAAGACAGGCTATGTTTGGCCTTCGACAGATTTCATGGATTTACAGACATCTCAGATGGAGCAGATTCAATGAGGCACTGAGGCAAATTCAAAGAACAAATCCTGCACTGACCTCTGTGCACAATTTTCCAGTCTGCACATGCTTGTCATGTAAAGTTTAGTTCCTGAAGCAAAGCCTTA
This sequence comes from Mobula hypostoma, assembly GCF_963921235.1. Lineage (NCBI taxonomy): Eukaryota > Metazoa > Chordata > Chondrichthyes > Myliobatiformes > Myliobatidae > Mobula > Mobula hypostoma. The sequence goes on from NC_086107.1 coordinate 6,630,603, forward strand.
CAAATGAGCCATCTATTACCGTGGGATCAGAAAACCATGATATCATGGTTATAAAATACACTAAAGAGACTTCTGCATCTAATCCAGACGAGCAGTCCCAAAATAATCCTGAGGGAAAGTCAGTGTTAGCACGAAGCCTAAACTGATCTAAAAGATCCTAGGGCAAATACTTTAAGAGTTCTTTCCAGACTTAGTCTTAATCAGCTTCACTAGAGCAAGATTATATGGTCATTATCACACTGCCATAGACAAACTGACTGCTATTTTTTCTATATTACTTCATTTCAAAAATACTTCGTTGGCTCCAGATATTCCAATAAGTCTTGAGGTCCTGAAAGATATTTCAGAATAACATGGTGTCATTTAACTATTAAATTTAGCCATCAACACTTGAAAACTCAAGGGGATTTTCACTGTTGCCATGGACAATCCAAAAGACTTGGAGCAGAAATAGGCCATTTATATCTGTTCAGCCATTCCATCATGGCTGATTTATTATCCTTCTCAACCCCATTCTCCTGCCTTCTTTCCGTGAGCTTTGACACCCTGCCCTGGCTAACCAAGAATCTAATCAACCTCCACTTTAAATATTATCAATGAGTTGGTCTCCACAGCCATATATGGCAATGAATTCCACAGATTCACTGCCCTTTAGCTAAAGAAATTCCTTCTCATCTCTGTTCTAAAGGGCGGTCTTCTATTCTGAGGCCGTGCCCTCTGGTCCTCGACTCACACACTATCAGAAACATCCTCTCCACATCCGCTCCATCTAAGCATTTCAATATTCAATAGATTTCAATGAGAACCTCCTTATTCTTGATAGTGTGAATGTGGGGAGGATGCTTCCTATGGTGGGAGAGTCTAAGACCAGATGACACAGCCTCAGAATAGAGGGGCATCTTTTTATTATGGAGATGAGGAGGAATTTCTTTAGCCAGAGAGTGGTGAATCTGTGGAATTCATTGCCACAAGTGCTGTGGAGGCCAAGTCTTTATTGGGGGGGGGGGGGGAGGGAAGAGTGGAGAGAGAGGCAGGAGACAGAAGAATGGGACTGAGAGAGAAAATGGATCAGCCATGATGTACTGGTGGAGCAGACTCAATGGGCCAAATGACCTAATTCTACTCTTATATCTTATGGACCTATCCTTCTGAACTCCAATGAGTACAGGCCCAGAGCCAAACACTCCTCATATGTTAACTTTTTCTTTCTCAGGATCATTCTCAATATATATTATACTCAAAAGGTCACAATGGAAATGAATTGAGAATCGCTCAAAAGACCCCCAGTGACTCACCCTTGCTCATTCTGAGTTTAGGAGAATGGCCACCACAGTATGTCAAAATAAGATAATCTCTGCTCATCACAGCAACAAGAGGACAATTTCCAGAACCATCCCCGCTTAAAAATGAAAGAGGATTGCAGTATTGTTGCCTCTATGTCAACCCAGAGTTCGGTATAGCACATGCCAAGTGCAAGCTACTGTTGTAATGTTGAAAACGTTGCACTTTTGAACAATTATTTCAGCCATTACTTAATTATTTCTACCGCCATATCGTCAGAAGAAAGAAAGAAGTGAAGTAAGCCACGGTAGCGTAGCGATTAGCTTATCGCTATTAAGCTCAAGGCGTCGGAGTTTGGAGTTCAATTCTGACACTGTCTGACTGTTCTTCCAAGTGTGTGGGTCCCTTCTGGGTGTTCAGAGATGTACTGGCTTGCAAGTTAATTGGTTATTTTAAATTGCTCTGTGATTAGGCCAGAGCAACACTCACAACACGCTGGAGGAACGCAGCAGGTCGGGCAGCATCCGTGGAAAAGATCGATCGACGTTTCGGGCTGGAACCCTTCGTCAGGACTGGGTTCCGGCCCGGAACATCGACCGATCTTTTCAACGGATGCTGCCCGACCTGCTGAGTTCCTCCAGTGTGTTGGGAGTGTTGCTTTGACCCCAGCATCTGCAGATTATTTTGCGTTTGTGATTAGGCCAGAGTTAGATAGGTGGCTTGATGGGCGGTGCGGCTCGTGGGGCCGAAAAGGTCTGTTCTGTACTCGTATTGATCTCTAAATAAAAGACTTTCAAGATAGTCCTCAGCGTTTCACAGACTGTAAAATTCATTCTGAAGTGTAGTCACTTGCAATGTAAAAAAACATTGCAGTCAACTTGAGCAGAACAACAGGAAAAATAATGCACCTTAATACTTCATCACTCCCTGAGGGGTCTCCACCTGAAATCATCCTCTGTCCACTTCCCTCCATTAATGCTGTCTGACCCAGAGTTCCTCCACCAGTTTGTTTTATTGATCAAGATTCCAACATCTGCCGTCTCTTATGTCTCACACTCTCCTTTCTTGTGTGTTGAGTATTAACTGAGATTTTGTTCTTGAATCTATGGAATTGGAATTGAACCTTGAACCACCTGACTCAGAGGCATAAGTGCAAACCACTGAACCAGCACCAAGGACGTGGATTTAAAAAATGCACAACTGTATCAAGCAGCCCCTTAACTGTTGTGCCTCTTTCTCCGAGAAATACCATCCACTGACATTCAAACTGCTTGGCAGTAACACAAAATACTGGAAGAACTCATTAAGTCAGGCAGTCTCTATGGAGTGGAGTAAACAGTCTATGTTTCAGTCCCGACGAAGCGTTTCAGCATTCAAGATGGCTTCCATTATTATGAACTGCAGCATCCAGGACATGTCCCCTTCTCATTACTACCATCAAGGAGGTGGAACAAGCATCACACTCAGTGTTTCAGGAACAGCTTCTTCCCTTCTACTATCAGATTTCTGAATGGACCATGAACCCATGAACACTGCCTCATAACTTTGCTCCCTTTTTGCACTACTTATTTACGCACCTCTACTTGCTTAGGAGTTTGCAACTGTTGCACATGACATCTAAAACTATATCAAACTTCTATAGATGTGTAGTGGAGAGTATATTGACTGGCTGCATCACAATGCCCTTGAACAGAAAATCCTACAAAAAGTAGTGGATATGGCCCAGTTCATCACAGGTAAAGCTCTCCCCACCATTGAGTGCATCTGCATGAATCACCATCATGAAAAAGAGCATCCATCATCAGGGGCTCCTATCACCCAGGAAAATCTCTCTTCTCGGTGCTGCTGTCAAGATAGTACGAGAGCCTCAAGATTCTCATCACTAGGTTCGGAAACAGTTATTACTCCTACCCCCAACCGTCAGCCTTGAACAAAAGGGGATAACTTCACTCAACTCCACTTGCCCCATCATTGAAATGTTCTCACATCCTCTGGACTCACTTACAAGGACTCATCTCATGCTTTCAATATTTATTGCTCATTTATTTATTACTATTATTATCATCTCTTTCCTTTTTTGTATTCGAACAGTTTGTTGTCTTTGCACACTGATTGAGCGCCCAAGTTTCATTGATTCTATTATGGTTATTATTCTATTATGGATCTATTGAGTATGCCTGCAAGAAAATGAATCTCAGGGTTGTACACGGTGATATACATGTACTTTGAACTTATTTTGAAATTTACTTTGCACTAAAACTTTGTAACTTATAATAATTTTTAAATTTCCTCTCTGCCATCAGATTTCTGAACGCTCCATGAACACTACCCCACGTTTTGCACTGTTTCTGGGCTACTTTATTTTTACATTTCTTAATGCAACGACAGCAATTTTTTTTGCACAGTGCACTATACTACTGCCACACAAGAATAATTCACAGCATATACCAATTTTGATTCCAACTTCCCTACCTGTTTTCCCATTTCCTCCGATCTTCTTGGACCCTGAAAATCTGTCACTTCCAGACTTGAAGCGCATCAATTGCTGAGCATTCACTGCCCTCTGAGAAGGGATTCCCAGAGCCACAATACCGAATGAGAACATTTCTCACCCCAATCCCAAATATTATCCTGATATATACCCTGAAAATACAAATAAAGCAGGTGCCCACAGCAATCCACACCCTCAGAAGCTCCAAAGGGAATAGTGACCCAAATAACAGCCGCTATCAGGTTCATTATGGACTGGCTTCAATTCATGGGCACGGATGAATGTGCACAACTGTTTGAGTGTTTCAACTTCATCTAAAAATGTCAATGTCGGTTTCATTTACACCATGAATGCAGAGTCAGTGGGTGAATGGACATTTGGTTGCAGAAATCACAGAGTCAGGAGTTCTTCCATGTGTAGCCTAGCTCACAGGAGACAGCTAAAGCTTTACCTGTACAATACGTGCAACGTTTTAGCACTTCACCCACTACAGCAGCACTAAGAACTGTTTTTTTTGCATCTTACTTGATGGTGATTGTCCGTCGTACCCAACAATGACAGGAAACCTGTGTGGAAGAGTTTCATAAGTGGGAAAAGCCATTGCACTGGGGCTGTTCCACTCTCTCGACTTCAAAAGTCCAAGTCCGGTGGCATGAGTAGTCATCAGTACTGGGGTCTTCTTTGGTTACAGTGGGTGACCATGGCTTCTTCTGTGTCTCATCATGCCCTCACTCTCCATGAAGTGTTGCAGAACCACCTTCTTGGCCGTTGGATCTCACTAGATCTTATCTGCCCAGTCCGCCAGAGCTGACTTCATATGCTAGGAGAGGCATGTCCCTATCTCACCAGGCAAGTCCGGAGTTCAAGGCCTAGAATTCAGGGTCACTTCATAAGACCATAAGACAAAGGAGCAGAAGACGGCCATTCGGCCCATCGAGTCTGCTCCACATTTTATCATGAGCTAATCCATTCTCCATTTAGTCCCACTCCCCCGCCTTCTCACCATAACCTTTGATGCCCTGGCTACTCAGATATCTATCAATCTCTGCCTTAAATACACCCAATGACTTGGCTTCCACTGTTGCCCATGGCAACAAATTCCATAGATTCACCACCCTCTAACTAAAAAAATTTCTTCGCATTTCTGTTCTGAATGGGCGCCCTTCAATCTTTAAGTCATGCCCTTAATCAGTGAGTCTGAAGTTCAAGGCCTGGAGTTTGGGATTGGGACCGATGCAGAGTCTGTGAGAATACACATCCACTGGAGAAATCACAGTAACATCATCTGCAAGTCCCTGAGTGCAACGGAGGTTGGAGGCCCAGAGGCGGCCTGTCCTAGGGTTGATGAAGAGAGAGTGAATGTGTGCGTACGTGTGAGCGCGTGCACCCGGATAGGAGAGAAGAACAAGGCTTGTTTTGCTGTTGGTGTTTTGTTGCTGTTGATCTGCTGAGCATTGTGGGTACACTATGTAGGCACCAACATGTGCGGAAACATTTGTGGGCAGCCCCCAACACATCCTTAGGCTGTGTTGATTGTTAAATGCAATCAACAGATTTCACTCTATTTTTCAATGTAGATGTGATAAATAAATGAATCTTAATCCCAAAAATTATTCTCTTGACATTGAACAAAGAACAGAGAACAGTACAACACATAAATAGGCCCTTCCACCTGAAATGTCTGCGTCAAGCACAATGCCAAATTAAATTAAATCTCTTCTGCCTGCATGTGGCCCATATTGCTCCATTCCCTGTAAATTCATGCATCTAACAATCTATTAATTACTACTACAGCTTCTACTACCACCCCTGACAGCCAGTTCCAAAAACCCACCACTCTGTAAAAAAAAACTTGGCCTGCACACCTTTGAATTTTCCCCCTCGTCTTAAATGGGCATCCTCAAGCATTTGACATTTTAAAAAATTCTGACTGGTCTATCCACACCTTTCATAACTTTATAAATTTCTATCATTTCACCTGAGTCTCAAATATCCAAGGGAAAGCAACTGTAGTTTGTCCAACCTCTCCTTATAGTTCATACTCTTGACATCCAGACGGCATTCTGGTGAACTTCTGCACCCTTTCCTGTGAAGTGGTGACCAGAAATGCACATAACTAACAGCAATACCGTTACTGAAACTCAATGAACAATGTCCTGGGAATCACCACTGACCCCAACCAGGTAGATGGTACAGGAGCCTCAGGACTCACACCACCAGGTTCAAGACAGTTACTACCCCTCAACCATTAGGTTCTTGAACAAAAGGGATAACTACACTTGCCCATCCATTGAGGTGTTCCTACAACCAATGATCTCACTTTAAGAGCTCTTTAGCTTCTTATCTCATATTCTTGTTATTTATTGCTATTTGTTTATATTTGCATTTACACAGTTTGTCTTCTGCACCTGGTTGATCTTTCATTGATCCCGTTGTAGTTACTATTGTATAGATTTGCTGAGTATGCCCACAGGAAAATGAATCTCAGAGTTGTACATGGTTCATATATGTGCTCTGATAATAAAACTTCTAAACTTTGAAATTTAACTGAAACAGGTAAGATAAAGATTGGCCTTATTCATCACGTGTACATCAAACTATACAGTGAACTGTGTCATGTGCGTCAACATGCTTTGGCATCAACATAACATGCCCACAGTTTGCTAACTCTAACCCATATGTTTTTGAAACGTGGGAGGATACCAGAGGAAACCTATGGGGAGAACATACAAACTCCTTACAGGTAGTAGCAGGAATTGAAACCCAATCATAAATGCTGCAAAGCGTTATTCAAACTGCTGCACCACCTTGCCACTAATGGGACAGCCATTGGGCAAGTAGCTCTGAAGTCCAGACTAATGATCTGCAGGTTCGAGTTCAAACACACCATGGTAACCGGAAAATCCAAGTCCAATTAGTTAAACAAAGGTGGAATTAAAAGGTTACCAACAAAATTTTATTACATTAAATTGCCTGAATGTTACAGAATAAATCGAGTTCTTCCCTTCACGGCCAATCCCTTGGGTGGAAGATATGTTAATCCATGGTTTCCTCGACTGCCCCAATGAAGCCACCTCAGGTTGGAAGAGCAACATCTCATATTCCATCTGGGTAGCGCCCAGCTGACAGCATAAACATTGATTCTCTAATTTCTGGTAATTTCTCCCCTCCCCATCTCCTTTACCATTCCCCATTCTGGCTCCTCTCTCACCTGTTCTGTTCTCCTCACCTGCCCATCACCTCCTTCTAGTACCCTTCCTCTTTCCCTTTCTTCCATGGTCCAATCTCCTCTCCTATCAGATTACTTTTTTTTCAGCACTTTACCTTTTTCACCTGTCACCTCCCACCTTCTCATTCATCACCTGATCTCTTGCCAACTTGTACTCCTTCCCTCATCCCACCTTCTTATTCTGGCTTCTGCCCCCTTCCTTTCCAGTCAGAGAACACTACAGCACAGAAACAGGTCCTCTGGCCCATCTAGTCTATGCTAAACTATTACTCCGTCTAGTGCCACTGACCAGCACACGGATCACAGCCCTCCATACCTTTCCCATCTATGTACCTATCCAATTTTCTTTTAAAAGTTGAAATCAAACCCGTATCCATCACTTACACTGGCAGCTTGTGCCACATTCTCACCAACCTGAGTGAAGTTTCCCCCTCATGTTCCCCTTAAACTTCTCACCTTTGACCCTTACCCATGACCTCTAGTTGTAATCTTCCCCAAACTGCAGTGAAAAAGCCTGCTCACATTTACCCTATCTGTACCACTCATAATTTTGTATACCTCTATCAAATCTCCCCTCATTTTCCTATGTGCTAAGGAGTAAGGTTCTAACCTAGTCAACCTTTCCCTACAGCTCAGGCCCTCAAGACCCAGCAACATCCTTGTAAATTTTTCCTGTACTCCTTCAATCTTATTGATATCTTTCCTCTAGGTAAATAACCACAACTGCATACAAAACTCCAAATTAGGCCTCACCAATGTCTTATACAACTTCAACATACCATCCCAACTCCTTACTCAATACTTTGATTTATGAAGGCCAATTTGCCCAAAGCTTTCTTTACAACCCTACCTCCCTTGACATCACTTCCAAGGAATTCTGGATCCCTCTGTTTTATCGCACTCCTCAGTGCCCTACCAGCCACTGCGCAAGTCTTACCCTGCTCTGTGCTCCCAAAGTACAATACCTCACACCGATGCATTAAGTTCCATCTGCAATTTTCAGTCCATTTTTCCGGCTGGTCCAGATCCTGCTGCAAGCTTTCTTAGCCTTCTTCACTGTCCACCATGTCCCCAATCTTGGTGTCTTCTGCAAATTTATTGATGGGGTTTACCACATTATTATCCAGATCAATGACAAAGATGAGAAGCAGCAGACCCAGCACTGATCCCTGTTGCACACCACTAGTCACAGGCCTCCATTCAGAGAACCATCTACAACCATTCTCCAGCTTCTCCCGCAAAGCCAACATTTAATCCATTTTACTACTTCATCTTGCATGCCATGTAACTGATCCTTCTTGACCAACCTTCCATGCAGCACCTTGTCAAAGGCCTTGTTAAAGTCAGATGAAGTGTAAAGTCCTTGCTAAACACGATGCAAGGATCTCAGCCCAAAACATTCATAGATGCTGCCTGACCTGCATTTTGTCTTTGTTACTCTGGATTTCCAACATCTGCAGAATCTCTTGGGCTTCTAAAAAATGAACAACAATGAGACAGTTTTTCCAAGCTTTGCCTATGCAAGACTGCGCAGCACTTTCTTTCAACGATGGCCCGAAGAATCAAAGCCTTCCCTTCAAAATACTACTGGCATAAATCTGAGAGAGTTACATATAATAACGGTGAGGAAGGATCAAGCTGCTAATCCACTGATGATAGTTAATTCTTTTTATTGGTGCTATTGATCTTATACACCAATATCAGAAAGAAAAGCTTTAGAAAGAGAGAATAACCAACCAACACTCTGAACTCAAGTAGTATGCCTTCCAAATAAATACTTCAGTGGCAGAGTCGGAGACAATAGTTGTGATTTTCCTGCCAGCATTTCCATTCTTTAAGCACGAGAACAGCTGTGCATTCTCGGCTGTCTGCAGTCTATTCTTCTTTACTAAGAAACACAAACTACATCAAACAGATATGAAGGCTGCCCAATCACCACTGCTCCAAGTAACCCCACCTTACGCAGAGCAATCACACGGTGAAAGAAGAATTTAAGCAGCTATTTCTAAAACTGTCACAGGTCCCACACAAAAGCTTAATTCTCTACCTCTGTACAATGCTCTAAAACTGCAATTAACCCCTTCCGGCACTGCATCGGAAAGTTATACAGTGGAATTCTGAGCAAACTCTGTACAATTCTGTACAAATATACCAGCACAAGTGTAAATATGCAAGCTTCCCTCCAATTTCTAGCCAAACAATCCAATGAACAGACAGCTTGCAAAAAAATCACAACTTTATGTCCCTCAGTGAATATTCACTGACATTATCTATTCAATACATACTATTAATATCTATATCTTACTGTAATTCATGTTTTTTATATTATGTATTGCAATGTACTGCCGCTGCAAAGACAACAAATTTCAGAACAGGTGCCGGTGATATTAAACCTGATTCTGATTCTTTCTGGTATCAGGACCTTCAGTCATAAGAGCAGTATTAGACCATTCAGCCCATTAAGTCTGTCTGCCATTCTATCATGATTCATTATCCCTCTCAACCCCATTCTCCTGCCTTCTCCCCATGAACTTTGATACCCTGACTAATCAAGAACCTACTAATCTCCTGAAGTAGGGTCTTGGCCTGAAACATCAACTGTTTACTCTTTTCTATTGGTGCTGCCTTGCGTGCAGATTTCCTCCAGCATTCTAAGTGTGTTGCTATTAATGTGCACTTTAAATACCTTATATCTAGCCTCCACAACCATGTGTGACAATGGATTCCACAGATTCACCCCCCACTCTCTTGCTAGGGCCTAGAAAACTCTGACAAATAAAATAGAATACAGGGTAATATGTATTGATCTTGCTCACAATCACAACCTTAATTCGTACTGTGATTTTTAGTCACATTTTCAGGTGAATTTTTTTTTGTTTTCTTTTAAGTCCTTCTCACTGAGGGGTCAGCAGTGAAAAGGGTGAGCAGCTTCAAGTTCCTGGGCGTCAACATCTCAGAGAATCTATCCTGGTCCCAACACAAAGGGGAAACACCAGTGGCTCTGTTTCATTAGGAGTTTAAGGACATTTGGCATGTCACTTCTGCATCTCTACCAAAGGAGGTGTAAGGCGCTCCTTCCCTCTGCTCACCTGCAGGTCACCCTTGGGCAAGGTGTTGCATCTGCTTATCTCCATGATCACGGTCATGTGAAGCCATGGGAGTAGGTGGTGGATGGTCGAATGAGAACTGGTGTATATGACAAGTCCTGGTTATGTGACCACAGACGCCAGGCAGACAATCTCTTAAGAGTATTGATAATGGCTGGGCCACCCATCTTGTAAAGACACTGCCCAGAAGAAGGCAATGGCAAACCACTTCTGTCGAAAAATTTGCCAAGAACAATTATGGTCAAGGACACTTAAAAAATTACTATTAAGTCAAAAATAAATCAATACTGCAAAAAGAACAGGAATGAGGTAGCGTTCATGGATCCATGGACCATACAGAAATCTGACGGTGAAGGGGAAGAAACTGTTTCTGAATCGTTATGTGTGCGTCTTCAAGCTCCTATAGCTCCTCCCTGAAAAGAGGGTGATGAGGATCCTCTAATAATTGATACACCACCTCTTGAAAATTTCCTTGATGGTGGGGAAGGTTGTACCCATGTTGGAAATGAACGAGTCTACAATCCTCTGCAGGCCAGGTTTAGAGGCTTTGTGATTAACTGTGGGAATGATAAGGGAGCATTTGAAGGCTCTGGGCCCGTACTTGCTAGAGTCTAGAAGAATGAGGAAAGATTTCATGAAGCCTACCCAATATTGAAAGACCTGGATAAAATGGACATGGAGAGGATTTTCCTATCATGGTGGAGTCTAGGACTGGAGGACACAGCCTCAGAACAGAAAGAGGTCCCTTCAGAACAGAGATGAGGAGCTATTTCTTTAGCCAGAGGATGGTGAATCTGTGGAATTCATTACCTCCAATGGCACGGTATGGAGGCCAAGTCATTGGGTATATTGAAAGCACAGGTTGATAGGTTCTTGATTAGTCAGGGAGCCAAAGGTTACAGGAAGAAGGCAGGAGATTTGGGTTGACAAGGATAATAAATCAGCTATGAAGGAATGGCGAAGAACGCTCGATAACCCGAATGGCCTAATTCTGCCCCTATGTCTTATCATCTAAACAGGATGTCCGGCTACAAAGCAGAAAGGAGAGCAAATGATGTAGATGATATCTGCACTGTCGTTTTACTCCAGCATTTTGTCCAATTTACTTCTGAAAACTATAAGTTAAAGCTCCAGTCACATCTCCATCAGCTTGTGCACCGTGAATATTAATCAATCAATAAGTACTTCTCCTTGTGTCATCTCTGACCCTTCTGGCAAACCAGCAAATTAAATGTGTGCAATCTGATTAATGAGTCATCCTATCATAGGAAAGACTTTCCCTTTGTCTGTCCACACTTCTCACTGCCTCAGTAAAGCAGCCGGCATAATCAAAGACTTAACTCACCCCGGACAGCCTCTCTTCGCCCCCCTCCCATCGGGCAGAAGAAACAAAAGCTTGAAAGCATAAACCATCAGGCTAAAGGACAGGTTCTACCCTGCTGCTATCAGACTCTTGAATGGACCTTTTGTACAATAGGAGGGACTCTTGACCCTATCTATAATCTACCTTGTTATGACTTTATTGTTTATTTGTCTGCACTTTCTCTATAGCTGTTACAGTTTATTCTGCATTTTGTTTTCCCGTTTTTTCTCAATGAACTGATCTGTATGAATAGTATGCAAGATAAGCTTTTCACATGTGACAATTGTAAACCAAAACCCTTCATCTAAAGTAACTTCTCATGGCTTTAAACACCATGGCCAATTCACTTCTTCATTTGCTCTGCTCTGAGGGGAACAAAACACCGTGCGAGTTTTTCTATTAAACAATAATAAAACTCAACCATCAAATAGTAAAATAATTTTAAAACCAATGACAAAGTGTAAGATTTAAATCAAATCTCCAGTCTCATGCTCCAACGACTATGGTCCAAAGATATTTCAAATCTGAAAAAAAAATCAGAAAATACTGCAAATAATCAGGACCTGTCTACAGAGGGATGCAGAGTTAGCATTTCAAATCAAAGAGATTTTACCAGAATTGAGAAGTTAAGAGGAAAATTGTAAAAGATCTACAACAGGATGGAAGGAAGGAGAGATTAAATGATGAAGGGCTGTTGACACAAAACATTTATTCCTTCTCTGTACAGTTAAGGCATAGGACTATGAGAAATTATGGCCCTCGGTGTTAGCTGTGAGCAGAATTAGGCTATTCAGCCCATTGAATCTGCTTGATAGATCAGAGTGACTTGTCAAGTATTTGCATTACCAACCTTAACACTACAGCAAGTATTTGTTATGCATCAGGAGGATCATCCTTTTAGTGAGAATATACATTTAAAGCTTCTTGCTCCTTTTGGCCAATAAGAATGCTTTTTGCTGGTTGCTATGCCACTGGAGAATGTGTATGTGGCTGAGTAGATGTAGGCAACCCCCATCTTACGGGTGAGGGAATTGAGATCCTATTAATCGGACTGTAAAGCAACTTTCCATAATGTGCTTGTGTCAGGAAGTAAGAGTTGAAAAAATATACATTGTTTGTTTTTACATGTATGTAAATTCTACAACGTCAAATTTCCGTTGTTCGAACTGCCATAGCTTTGGGATCAAGTTAATTGGAAACTGCAATCCCAAATATACCGCAGTAAAAAACTACCAAAAGGCAAACCAATATTAAGTAGCTCCAGAAAGATAATGTTGTACGTTAATAGATTCTATATTATATGGGTCTAATATTGCAGACACTGACATACCTATCTCAAATGAAAGGGACTAAATAAACACATTCATAATCTGAGCAACCTAGACTGCAATCCTGAAAAAAGTTGATGTATTCACAGTCAGTCCAACCATTCTGAAGCACTTTGTCCTTTTAAATCAAGCAGAAGCAACAGAATCCATAATCAGGATCAGGTTTAGTATCACTGGCATATGTCATGAAATTTGTTATTTTGAGACAGCGGTACATTGCAATACATTATAAAAATACCACAATAAGAAATATATAGAAACAAAACACGTCCAATGACAGCTCTGTAGGCAGAAATGCCTTGTTACTGACAGAGGTCAGTGCAAAATGGCAAGACTGGTTGAAGCTGACAAGAAGGCAACAATAACTCAAATAACCACACATTTCAACAGTGGTGTGTAGAAGAGCATCTCTGAATGCACAACACATCAAACCTTGAAGCAGATGGACTACAGCTGCTGAAGACCCTGAATATAGAATACACTAATAAAGTGGCCACTGTGTATATAATATATAATTGCAATCATATAAATATATTTGATATTTGTAGGCATACTACACTGGTACCGAAATGTGTGACGATACTTGCAGGCAGCCCCCAGGACACTCTCAAGTATGTTGGTTGTTAGCATACACGACACATTTCACTGTTTGTTTCTACGTACACATCATATATTGCATTTTCCAAAATCATGCAATTACACAGTAACAGTCTAATCAATGTCTGATACAAGAGCCATCACATACTTGCTTCTTCAAGCCATCTCATCCATCATGGCACTCTTAACCTCAGAATCAGAATCAGGTTTATTATCAGGGGCATGTGACGTGAAATTTGTTAACTTAGCAGCAGCAGTTCAATGCAATACATAATATAGAAGGAAAAAAAACACAAAATAAAATAATAAATAACTAAATCAATTACAGTATACGTATAATGAATAGATTAAAAATTGTGCAAAAAACAGAAATACTATTTATTAAAAAAGTGAGGTAGTGTCCAAGGGTTCAATGTCTATTTGGGAATCGGATGGTAGAGGGGAAGAAGCTGTTCCTGAATCGCTGATTGTGTGCCTTCAGGCTTCTGTACCTCCTACCGGATGGTAACAGTGAGAAAAGGGCATGCCCTGGGTGCTGGAGGTCCTTAATAATGAACGCTGCCTTTCTGAGTCACCGCTCCTTGAAGATGTGCTGGGTACTTTGCAGGCTAGTACCCAAGATGGAGTCGACTAAATTTACAACCCTCTGCGGCTTCTTTCGGTCCTGTGCAGTAGCCTCCCCATACCAGACAGCAATACGGTACATCTATAGAAGTTTTTGAGTGCATTTGTTGACACACCATATCTCTTCAAACTCCTAACGAAGTATAGTCACTGTCTTGCCTTCTTTATAACTGCATCAGTATGTTGGGACCAGGTTAGGTCCTCAGAGATCTTGACACCCAGGAACTTAAAACTGCTCACTCTCTCCACTTCTGATTCCTCTACGATGATTGGTATGTGTTCCTTCGTCTTATCCTTCCTAAAATCCACAATCAGCTCTTATGTCTTACTGATGTTGAGTGCCAGGTTGTTGCTGCAGCACCACTCCATTAGTTGGCATATCTCACTCCTGTACGCCCTCTCGTCACCACCTGAGATTCTACCAACAATGGTTGTATCGTCAGCAAATTTATAGATGGTATTTGAGCTATGCCTAGCCACACAGTATTTAGAGTATGGGTATTTAGAGAGTAGAGCAATGGGCTAAGCACACCCCTGAGGTGAACCAGTGTTGACTGTCAGCGAGGAAGAGATGTTATCACCAATCCATACAGATTGTGGTCTTCTGGTTAGGAAGTCGAGGATCCAATTGCAGAGAGAGGTACAGAGGCCCAGGTTCTACAACTTCTCAAACTGGATTGTGAGGATGATGGTATTCAATGCTGAGCTATAGTCAATGAACAGCATCCTGACATAGGTGTTTGTGTTGTCCAGGTGGTCTAAAGCTGTGTGGAAAGCCACTGAGATTGCATAAGCGTTGACCTAGTGTGGTGATAGGCAAATTGCAATGGGTCCAAATCCTTGCTGAGGCAGTTCATTCTAGTCATGACCAACCACTCAGAGCATTTCATCACTGTAGATGTGAGTGCTACCAGGCGATAGTCACTAAGGCAGCTCACATTATTCTTCTTTGGCACTGGTATAATTGTTGCCTTTTTGAGGCAAGTGGAAACTTCCGCCCGTAGCAGTGAAAGGTCAAAAATGTCCTTGAATGTTGGCACAGGTTTTCAGAGCCTTACCAGGTACTCCATTGGGACCTTCTGCCTTGTGAGGGTTCACTCTCTTTAAAGACAGCCTAACATCGGCCTCTGAGACAGAGATCACAGGGTCATTAGGTGCAGCAAGGAGCTTCACAGCTGTAATTGTACTCTCCCTTTCAAAGTGGGCTTAGAAGACGTTGAGTTCATCAAGTCGTGAAATATTGCTACCATTCATGCTACTGGGTTGTGCTTTGTAGGAAGCAATATTTTGCAAACCCTACCAGGGTTCTCATGCATCCAATGCCACCTCCAACCTTGTTCAAAATTGTCCCTTCGCCCTTGAAATAGCCCTCTGCAAATCATACCTGGCTTTCTGGTACAAGGCTGGGTTACCAGACTTAAATGCCACAGATCTAGCCTTCAGCAGATGACATACCTGCTGTTTCATCTACGGCTTTTGGTTTGGGAATGTCCAGTAAGTCTTTGTGGGCACACACTCATCCACACAGGTTTTAATGAAGTCGGTAACAACTACAGCATACTCATCCAGGTTCGAAGATGAATTTCTGAATACAGTCCAGTCCACCGATTCAAAGCAGTCCTGTAGGCGGTCCTGTGCGTCTCCTGTCCATACCTTCTTGGTCCTCACTATTGGTGCTGCAGTTTTCAGTCTCTGTCTATAATCAGGGAGTAGAAGTACAGCCAGGTGATCAGACTTCCCAAAATGAAGGCGAGGAATAGCATGGTAGGCATTCTTGATGGTGGTGTAGCAAAGGTCTGGTGTGTTATTTCCTCTAGTATTGCAAGTGATCTGTTAATGGTAATTGCTTAGGGATTTTTTTCAGACTGGCCTGGTTAAAATCTTCCAAAACTATGGTGAAGGCGTTAGGATGCGCTGTTTCGCGCATGTTGGTCCCATTGCTCAGATCATCCAATGCCTGATTGACATTGGCCTGAGGTGGAATGTACACTGCTATTAAAAATGACCCTGGAGAACTCTCGTGGTAGGTAAAAAGGACGGCACTTAACTGCTAGATATTCTAATTCTGGTGAGCAGAGTTGAGACAGCACTGATATTTTGTGCACCAAGTAGAGTTAATCATGAGGCATACTCCTCCACCTACAGAGAGGCTCTACAGGTCTATCCTGATGGTGTAAATCCATCGACCTGAATCGCTGCATCCAGTACAGAAGGGGTTAACCAGGATACCGTGAAACAAAGGACACACACGGTCCTAATGTCCCTCTGATTCAGCACCCTAGCTCTGAGATCATCGATTTTACATGTTTGCCATCAAGATAGTCAGTATTGGGAGTTTAAAACCCCATTTCCTAAAACGCACTTGTACCCCCAATTCCACGCCTTCTCTGTGGAATCCTACATGGACCCTTCCGTCCACAATCAGTGCTGTTTCTGACTGTTTTAAGCAGCGATAGTTCATTTAAACGCATTAAGACATCTTTGCTGACTGTACTGACCTTGGAAGCAGTTGTGCTTTTTAGCTGTATGAGGCTGAAACAAGAATATTTAATCATATCCATTGAGTACTGCTGCTACTTCAGTCGCCCCTAGGCGCCCCAGAAGTGATAACCTATAAGTTTATTTACTTATTTAGAGATTTAGCATGGAAAAGGCCCTTCCAGTCCAACAAGATGCACCACCCAGCAATTTAACCCTAGCCTAATCGCAAGCTAATTTACTTTGATCGATTAAGCTACGAACTGTCTTTCAACTCTAGGAAGAAACCGGATCACCCGGAAGAAACACGTATGCTCACAAGGAGAACGTATAGGCTTCTTACAGAGAGTGCCAGAAATTAACTCTAAACTCTGGAACGCCCAGAGGAGTAACAGTGTTGCGCTAACCACAACACTACCATGGCTCCAGCTGTACTTAAATTTTAGTCACTATTCAGATGGCCAAATCAAAACCATTTCTGTGTGCACTAAGATCAGATAGGAAAAATAAGTACATGAATAGGAGAGGTTTAGAGGGCGATGGACCAAATATAGCAGATGAGATGACCTCAGTGGAAAACACAACAGGCCGAAGGGCCTGTTTCTGTCCTGTATGACGTAAAGGACGCATCTCACAGAACCTTGTGACAATCTGAATCTGACTCTTATACATGTGATAAATACACTCAGTGGCCACTTTATTAGATACAGGAGTGGAGCCCTGTGTGGTTTTCTGCTGCTATAGCCCATCCACTTCAAGGTTTGACATGTTGTTCATTCAGAGATGCTCTTCTGCACACCACTGTTGTAACATATGGGTATTTGAGTTACTGTTGCCTTTCCTGTCACCTTGAACCAGACTGACCACTCTCCTCTGACTTCTCTCATTAACAAGGTGTTTTCTCCCACAGAACTGCCACACGCTGGAATTTTTGGGGATATTTTTCACAACATTCTCTGTAAACTCCAGATTCTATTTTGCATGAAAATCCCAGGAGATCAGCAGTTTCTGAGAAAGTCAAACCAACCCATCTGACATCAACAATCAATCCAGGATCAAAATCAGTTAAATCACATTTCTTCCCCACTTTGATGTTTGGTCTGAAAAACACTTGACCATGTCTGCATGCTTTTATGCATTGAATTGTTGCCACATGATTGGCTGATTACATATTTGCATTAATGAGCAGGTGCACAGGTGTACCTAATGAAGTGGCCACTGAGTGTAAATGAATTTGAACCTGATTCTGTGACTCCAAGCCAGATGTTCTGTTTTCCAGGGTTGGAGTTTGGGGTAGAGTAGGAAGGGTTCAAAGGCTTGAGAGCTCAGTGGCCAAGGGAGAGATGTTAAACTTGAACATCTTCTCAAATGATATGGTTAAACAAGAATCCCAGAAACATGGGGACTCCCTATCTGTGCAAAACTTGACAGCAAGAAGTTATGGCAATAGGCCAGGGGTTCCTAACCATTTTTATGCATGGACCCATAGCATTAATCATGGACCCCTGGTTGGGAACCCCTGCAATAGGCAAAAATATGGTGATTGCAGCAACAAATTAACCAGAGATCAACAAAAGATGGAAACAGTTGTTCTGCTCCTATTTAATGTTGCTTGTACAGTTCACTACATTCCAACCCAGAGGCACACTGTGAAAGTGTCACTGCTCTGTGTATACAGGAACTGTTGGGTTAGGCTGTCTAATCGTCATTATCTTTGCAGTCCAACAATTAATTTCCTGCTTGTATTTTAATCAAACTACTTATAAACGTGTAAACGTTTATTGTGTTTCCTAGTGGTCATAGTATGTATATGCTGTCTCACAGTGTGATGGTGTCTCTTCATTGTGTCTCACAGTGGTGACAGTTCTTTGTGTCATTATGAAAAGCTCTGGAAACTTCTCTAGTGCTGCATTATTTGAATAAGGGCTATCTGATTAGTTAACTCTTACCTACAAATTTAAATGCAATGTTTCTTATCTATGGGGTATAAGCAGTATTGACCACACTGGTCCAGCTTCTTTAGTCTTTCTGTTCTCTGCTTCAAAACATTTGCAGCAGTACATTTCCCAATCTCATTGTTCTATAAGCACTTACAATGATCGTGAAGCAACAAGTTTTGTGCCTCTTTCCTCACTTCTGAAAGAACCTTGGATCAAAAACATCAGAATCCAACAGAACCAAGCAAAGGCACAGCCCGAGAGGGCAGGGAGGTTCTTGGAAAAAAATCACAAAACCACAGTTCAGCCAAAGGGTTTAAATATCATAAAATGCTCTAAGAATAAAAAGAGAAGTAACAACAACTGAAAGCATTGCACAAAACATGCCACAACTTGACTGGTCAACCACACTTCAGACAACGTGACAACAAGCATGCGAACAGCAGAATAACTTTCACTCTTTTGACACTTAATGCTCATTCACAATTTGTGGCTTCCCCTACCAAAGTGGTCCATTCGGATAAACATGGTTTATCTAGCGCTCCCAGTGTCTCACTAGAACTCTTTTGGTTACGATTTACAAGTGCTTCCTCAGAGCTCTGAAGAGAAAACAAAAACATATTGAAAGGATTATCTAAAACAGCCTGCAAATTATCTGGAACTGTCTGTCATGCACTACTGAACTGGGGCAGCAAGAGTCCATTACAGTTTCACAGTGTTAATTCGTGCCAAATAATTACATTGCTAATCAAACACAGCATCAACCAAAATCAAAAATTATAGGGCAGCAGTGGAGATTTTTCAGCTTACAGGCTGTGTGGCAAATTGAAAAGCTTTCTTTTTGGTAAATCTTAGTGTATGATTAATTTTGACAGATTAGTCACAATTTGGATTGACTGTGTTACTAAATAGACCCTTCCCAATACTAAGAATACAATAACTAGGCTGACAATAACACAGAAAAACACATAAAATACTGAAGGAACTCAGCAGGTTGGGCATTTATGGAGGGGAATAAACAGTCGCCATTTCAGACTGAGATGCTTCATCACAACTGGAAAAGAAGGGGGCAGAAGATACTCACTTCAAAACCTCCTTCACGTGCAAAACAAGACACCTGTGCAAAACATTCATAGTCCACTCTCCTCTCGTATCAGATTCCTTCTTCTTAACCCCTTACCTTTTTTACCTATCACCTCCCAGCTTCTTACTTCATCCCCCTCCTCCCCCAACCACCTTCCTCCCTCACCTGGTCTCCCTTATCACCTGCCAGCATGTGCACTTTCCCCTCTCCCACCTTCTTATTCCAGCTTCTTCCCCCTTCCTCTCCAGTCCTGAAGAAAGGTCTTGGCCCAAAACATTGGCTGTTTGTTTCCCTCCATAGATGCTGCAGACTTGCTGAGTTCCTCCAGCGTTTTGTGCATGTTACTCTGAATTTCCAGTGAACCTCTTGTATTTAAAGAGAAACAGCTTTAAAAAGGCGGCATTGTTTGGCCAAAACCTGGAAGCAAATCACACCACAGCCCAAGATATATTTTATTCATTAAATCAATGGGTTAACCTTTCATGGATTTTTGAAGTTCATACAGAGGGGGGCATGGGAGAGTGCACAGTTGTAAAACTTTGAGCCACTGTTACCTGTATGTCACTGGGTTCACTGGTATCTACTATGCAGTTCATCTGCGGATGTTCAAATAGGAACAGAGGAGAATACAAGTAGGTCTGGTAAAGGTACAGAAGGCATAGAATTGATCATGAAAGTTCAGACACTTAGCATTCAAAATGAGGTAGTGAGATAGATTAGATATTGGCTTTGTGGGAGATGCCAGAGAGTGGTAGTAGATGGTTACCTCTCTGACTGGAGGCCTGTGACTAGTGGTGTACCGCAGGGATCAGTGCTGAGTCCATTATTCTTTGTCATCTATATCAATGATCTGGGTAATAATGTGGTTAACTGGATCAGCAAATTTACGGATGACACCAAGATTGGGAGTGTAGTGGACAGCGAAGAAGCCTATCAGAGGTTGCAGAGGGATCCCTAGCTGGAAAAATGGGCTGAAAAATGGCAGAAAGAATTTAATGCAGACAAGTATGAGGTGTTATACTTTGGGAGGAGCAACCATGGTAGGGCTTACACAGTAAGCAACAGGGCACCAAAGAGTATGGTAGAACAAAAGGATCTGGGATTACAGGTCCATGGTTTATTGAAAGTGGAGTCTCAGGTAGATAGGGTCGTAAAGAAAACTTTTGGCACACAGGCCTTCATAGATCAAATTGCTGCATATAAGACATTGACAAGGCCTAATTTGGAGTACTGTGTGCATTTCTTTGTCATCTACCCACAAGAAAGATACAGAGAAAATTTACAAGGACATTGCCAGGACTGAAGGACTTGATTTACAAGGATAGGTTGAATAGGTTAGAACTTTATTTTCTGGAACGTAAAAGATGAAGGTGAGATTTAATGGAAAAGTATACAAAACTATGAGGAGTATAGATAAGGTTATGAGGAGCACAGCAGGCTTTTTCCAGAGGTTGGGTGAGACAACAACTAGAGGTCATGTGTCAAGAGAGAACGGTGAAATATTTAAGGGGAACATGAGAAGAAACTTCGTCACTCAAAAAATGGTGAGAGTGTGGAACGAGCAAGTGGTGGATACGTTTTTGATTTCAGCATTCAAGAGAAATTTGGATAGGTACATGGTTGGTAGGGGTATGGAAGGCTATGGTCCGGGTGCAGATTGATGGGAGTAGGCAGTTTAAATGGTTCGATGTAGATTGCATGGGCCTAGGGGCCTGTTTTTGTGCTGTGGTTTTCTATGACTAATTGATGTAGAAGAAATCACTTGCATTTTGACAGGGGAAGTACAGGATAGATGATTGATAAAGACAAAATTAGTTTAACATGAGAAATCTTTTTTTACAGATTCTGCTGGTTAGGGTCTGTAAGACATTGCAAAATTCAGATTCAGATTTATTTATCACATATACATTGAAGCATACAATGGAATGCGTTGTTTGTGTCAACAACAAACACAACCTCAGGAAACACACACAATGCTGGAGGAACTCAGCAGGCCAAGCAGCATCTATGGAAAAGAGCGGCTGTTTTGGGCTGAGACCTTTCATCAGGATGTGCTGGGGCAGCCTGCAAGTATCGCCGCACATTCTGGCACCAACAGAGTACGCCCACAACAAACAACAAAACCCACAGCAAAACACTTGGGAGTAGCAGGAAACACAGTGAAATGTTCTAATGAAAGATCTCCCCAAAATGACGACTGTTTATTCCCCCCCCCCACATAGATGGTGCCTGACCTGCTGAGTTCCTCCAACATTTTGTCCATGTTGCTCAAGATTTCCAGCATCTGTGGAATCTCGTGGTTAACATAGTCAATTGCCTTCAGAAAGGAACTGATCAGTTGAAAGAAAGAATCTGCAGGGCCACAGGGAGAGGATGAGTTGGACTGCACTTCCACAGAACTGTTACCGATTCAATGGTCCAATTTATCTTCTTCCACACTGTAACCAGCAATTCTCCACACCAGGAACACAAGAAATCAGAAGAAGTATTCATCTTGCTCTTTGAGCCAGCCACACCATTCATCAAGATCACTGATGTTCCACCTCAACAGTATTTCTAAAATCTATCATTGATTCCTTTAATATCTACCTCTAATGTCAACGGTTGAGGATAGGTTGAGGAAACTATGGCTTTTT
Organism: Mobula hypostoma; assembly: GCF_963921235.1. Classification (NCBI taxonomy): domain Eukaryota; kingdom Metazoa; phylum Chordata; class Chondrichthyes; order Myliobatiformes; family Myliobatidae; genus Mobula; species Mobula hypostoma. The sequence continues at coordinate 6,652,758 of NC_086107.1, forward strand.
TCTTTGAAGCAAAGGAGAAACAGAGGTGAGTGGAGGGTGTATATGATGATTGAAGCATAAATCGAGTGGACAATGGGAGATTTTTTTCCCCAGGGCAGAAATAGCTATTACAAGGGGGCAAAATTTTAAGGTCTTTGCTAGAAAGTATGGGGCAGATGTCAGGTATCAATTTTTTTTTAAACCAAGAGTGGCAGGTATGAAATACACTGCCAGAATGGTGGTAGAGGCAGATAGATTGGAGACATTTACGAGACTCTTAGGTAGGCATATGGATGATAGAAAAACAAGAGAGCTATGTGGGAGGGAAGGTTAGATTGATCCTAGAGTAGGTTAAAAGGTTGACACTACTTTGTGGGGCAAAGGGCTTATATTCTGCTCTGCTGCTCTATGTTCTATGAACATACCAAATTAATCTACCCAACTATCACAGATAAAGAACCCCTTCTTTTCTAATCCTGATGATGGGTCTCAGTCCAAAACATCGACTGTTCATTCATCTGCATAAAGGTTGCCTGACCTGCTGAGTTCCTCCAGTATTTTCTGAGTGTAGACATGATAAGCCATTGGCCTTTGCAGCCAACGTTTAACAGTCTCATGTTTTTTTTTCTATCTGCTCTAAGTTATGGGGCGAACACGATAGCATAGTGGTTAGCACAATGCTTTATCAGCGACCTTGGTAAAATTCCTGCCGCTAACTGTAAGGAGTTTGTACATTCTCCCTGTGACCACGTAGGTTTCCTCCGGGTGCTCAGATTTCCTCCCACAGTCCAAAGGTGTACCAGTTGGGAAGTTAATTGGTCATTGTAAAGTTTCCCTTGACAAGGTGAGGATTAAAATCAGGGGGTTGCTGGGAGGCATGGCTTGATGGGCCATAAGGTCCTATTCCCCGCTATATATCAATAAAAATAAAATACCACAGTAATATTAAAATCATTTTCCCTCTCTAATGACATGGTCTGACCTGCTGGGCAATGCTCCTTTACATTTCAGATCTCAACAACGATTCGGACCTGTAATTCTGCTTCTGCATTACTTTGTAAATGCTGAACTCCTCCAGCATTTTTTGTGTGTGTTGCTCAAGATTTCCAACATCCTAGAATTGCTTGTGTTTACATAATTTTTTGCTTGTTTTCTCAATCTTGAATGCTGCCTTCATTAATACATCAACCAAATTGCTTCATCAACAGTTTATCACCAAAGCAATGCTAGCCTCTGTCCAATCAGAGCCATTCCCTTTCGGATATCCATGCCTCCATTCCCTTTCGACGACTAATCACTAACTTGTTTTCTCTTTACCAATTCGCAGAGCGTTCTCAACCTGAAACAACAACTACTTCTACTTCTGTGAGAATGCTTAACATTGCTCTTCTGAGTCGCAATCACATTTTTTAATTTTTTTTTAAATTTTAGAACATAGAATAGTTCAGCACAGAACACGTCCTGCGACCGATGATGTTGTACCGACCTCTGAACCCATTCTAAGATCAATCTAATCCTTCCTTCCTACATAGCCCTCCGTTTTTCTATCATCCATATGCCCATCTAAGAATTTCTTAAATGTCCCTAATGTATCTGCCTCTACCACCACTCCTGGAAGGGCATCCATACACCCACCACTCGTTGTATAAAAAAAAAACAACTTCTGTCACTCCCCCTATACATTCCACCAACCACCTTAATGTTATGCCCCCTCATATTTTCCATTTCTGCCCTGGGAAAAAGCCTCTGGTTATCCATTCTATTTCTGCCTCGTATCATCTTGAATAGGTCTATTAAGTCACCTCTCATTCACCATCTCCTCAAAACGAAAAATCCTAGTCACTCAATCTACCCTCATAAGACATGCTCTCTAATCCAGGCATCATCCTGGTAAACCTCCTCTGCACCCTCTCTAAAGCTTCCACATCCATCCTATAATGAGATGACCAGAACTTAAGTACAATACACCAAGTGTGGTCCAACCCAGGTTTCATAGAGCTGCAACATTACCTCACTGCTCTTAAACTCAATCCCCTGACTAGTGAAGGCCAACAGACCATGGGCATTCTTAACCGCCCTCTCACTTGCACTGCAACAACATTTAGAGATGTAGCACAGTAACAGGCCTTTCGAGCCTATGCTGCCCAATTGCAGCCATGTGACTGATTAACATAATAATCTGTCAGCTTTTAGAATGTGGAAGGAAACAGTGAAAATGCTCACGGTCACAGCGAGCACGGACAAACACCTTACAGACAGCAGCGGAATTGAACCCAGATGCTGGGGCTGAAATAGCATTACTCTAACCTGCTATACTACTGTACCACTGGCACTTCTGGGATTTATTTCATATATCTACCAGGCTTTTGTGTACTGATGAATCTGGAGCCCAAGAAACATTTTCACTATGACAGTACTTCTGTTATTTGACATCGCATTGCAGAGATGATTGCAATGACTACAAAAAAAAAGCAAAGGCAAAATGTTTCAATGCAAGTGCAATTCTTAGGTCAACTAGATAGAAGAGCAATCATAAAAAAAAAATCTGCTGGTAGAACTCGGCAGGTCAGGCACCATCTGTGGAGGGAAATGGACATGTGACATTTCAGGATGAGACCCTGGATCTTGACCTGAAATGTCTTGACCGAGAAGCTGCCTGACCCACTGAGTTCCTCCATCATCTCATTCATTGTTTCAAATTCCAGTAATCTGCAGTGCTTTGCATCTCAAATATAATACGCTTCATGATAATTTCAGTTTGATTGCTCCATCATCACAGCAGTTCTTTCTGCTTTCTGCATTCTAAGCTCCAAAATACTTCTACCATAACCACTGCTACTTTTAATCAACACCATCAGACCTCCCTCTTTGATTCTTATAATCATCTATACTAATATCTCTTTCTGGGGCTTAATATCAAATTTGTCTTAAGACCATAAGACATAGGATCAGAATTATACCATTCGGCCCATCACATCTGCTCTGCAATTCCATCGTGGCTGATCTATTATCGATCTCAACCCCATTCTCCTGGCTTCCAAAAACATCTGACGCTCTTACTAATCAAGAACCTATCAACTTCCACTTTAAATATACCCAATGACCTGTGACAATGAATTCCACAGATGCACCATCCTCAGGCTAAAGAAATTCCTCCTCATCTCTGTTCTAATGGGACGTTCTTTTATTCTGAGGCTGTGCCCTCTGGTCCAAGACTCCACCACTACAGGAAACGTTCTCTCCACATCCACTGTATATAAGCCTTTCAATATTCGATAGGTTTCAATTAAATCCCCACTCATTCTTCTAAACTCCAGCAAATACTTGCCCAGAGCCATCAAACACTCCTTGTACATTAACCCTTTCATTTCTGGGCTCATTCTCGTGAATGACCTCTGGACCCTCTCCATTGCCAACACATCTTTTCTTAAATAAAGGACCCAAAAGTGCTCACAACACTCCAAGTGCAGCCTTAACAATGTCTTATTATAAGCCTCAGCATTACATCATAAATACAAGAGAGTCTGCATACACTGGAGGAACTCAGCAGGTCAGGCAGAATCTACGGAGAAGGGTAAAGAGTCAACATTTCAGGCTGAGACTCTTTATTAGTCTACTCCTCTCGAAATGAACGTTAACATTGCTTTTGCCTTCCTAGATAATTTCCGTAAGTTCTTGAGACATTTTATCAGCTGAAACTGCCGTATGCATGCATTGATGCTGAGAGGAATCGAATAGGAAGTGTAGGGGGAAAACACACAATTCTAAACACCTTTTCTATTATAGAACATAGAACAGTACAGCACAAGAACCAGGCCCTTCGGCCCACAATGTTGTGCCAAACCAATTAAATTAGTAATCAAATGGCCAACTAAATTAATCTCTGCCGCCTACACAATACCCATATCCTTCCATTTTCCTCACATTCATATGCCTATCCAAACATCTCTTGAAAGTCCCTAATATATCTTCCTCTACTACCACTCTAGGCAACACATTTCAGCAGACATCCCACCTCTCCCGGAAGTTCTGGGAGTCTCTCACATATCGATAGTGGCTCCCTGACGCCCAGAAATGATATACAATATCCCGGAAATATACTTTTTGGAGAGGGAGAGGGAGAGCGAGCATCCTGATTGGTCTCTCTTCTTGCTAAGAGTGGTCCCCAACCACTGGGCCGCGAGGAAACAATATGATTTGGCGATATGAAACGATATGAGTCAGCTGCACCTTTCCTCATTCCCTGTCATGCCCACTGTTGAACTTTAACGCGTGCCAGGTCATCAGTGACCCAAGACGTGCAAAGGAATTGGTCCGTGACCCATTAGTGAATGTCCCCGGTGAATCATCCATGTCAGCGCGGGAAAAAAATCAACTCCTCGAGCTTGTAAATGATGGCGGGCTGAAAAGTATGTTTGACATAACATCTCTGCCGGCATTCTGCATCAAAGTCAAGGCTAAATATCCTGAGATAGCCACGAAAGCACTGAAAACGTTGCTTCCATTTCCAACTTATTTCTGCAAAGCAGAGTTTTCTGCAATAAATGCAACAAAAACTAAATTGCGGAATAGACTGGACATAAGGAACCCCCTTATTGCCGATTGTGTCGTCTCTGTTCTGGGCCGACATTTACGTGCCGGGCAGCACCTAATCAATTAGCTTGTTTATTTCGGCTTTTTTCTCAAAGATGTGCTGGGTGCGTTCTTGCTACCGCTGTACCGCTGCATTCTTTGCGGCCCGGAGGTTTGGGACCGCTGTTATAATTGATTTATCACTACATTCATGCGAGGAAAATATGCGCTGTGTGTTTAATATTAAATTCGTTAGATAGACCCCTTTAGAAACGAAATTGAGTGTATTAGCCACTTACAAGTGACTTATAGTTGACTCATCACCTATATTCCGGTGCCGTTTAACACCCACCACCCCCCGCCCGCCCCCGGTCAGCCGTTCCACAAGAATATTGTCAATATTAATCCGGTCCGCGGTGCAAAAAAGGTTGGGGACCCCTGATTTAAACTAGCTGGCTAGCTGCCAAGAAGGTACGCTATTGATGTCCTACGTGATGAGGCCAAACTCCCTGTAGACTTGCTTAAAGTTGTAATAGAATAAACATGATAATATAAGTACATATTTTAATGTCACATTTGCTGCATATACCCAACTTGGTTTACAGATTAGACAAAATCACTAAACAAAGTATTACATACACCCTTGGAGGTCGACGGGGTGGGGGGTGGGATATGGGGTTGTGGGGGGGCTGGGGGAAATGGTGGTGCTACCTCCCTGAAATGAGTTTTTTGCAGGGTGGGATGTCTGTTTCAGGCACCCACCACTCTCTGTGTAAAAAAAAACACTGAGCCCCCTACCCCTCTTTTGAAATTACCCCTTCTCACCCAAAATGCATGCCCTCTGGTATTGGTCATTTCAAACCTGGGAAAAAGATACTGTCTGTCTATTCTATCTATGTCTCTCATAATCTTAATAAACCATCTTCAGGTCTCCCCTCAACCTATGCTGCTCCCAAGAAAATACCCCCAAGTTTATCCAACCTCTCAGCTGCTAATTTGTGTTTTTTTCCACCAGAGTAATGAACAACTTAGTCTGGTTAACTTGGAGCCCTGTCCCACACTAATTAACTGTGCTTATGCAAGAAAAGGCACACAATATTGCTGAGGTATGTTTGCAGGGGCAGCAATCCGTAAGATTACTGCCTGAATGGAAACAAAACATGCAACAGGATTTTGTTATACTATTTCTCAGTTCAATTGGAACAGACTCAAAAGATTTGCACATCAAACATGGTACCGTCACAACAGCATGGTAATTACCATTTACAACTTTAATTGCTTAATGAGCACAGCTATTTGTGAATGATATATGATTTCTTTGAATAAATGTTTTGCAGTATAAATCTAATAAGACTTCTGTTCAAAAGTGACAATGGATCCCTGAATTTATTAACCTATGACTCTTACTTATAACTTTATTGTTGCTTCTTTAACAATTTGAACACTCTTGCACAGGTTACAATGCTGGCAAAACTTCACTTAACCTCGTCATTGAAATGTTCCCAAACCAAAGGACTCACTTTCAAGACTCTTCATTACACACTCTCAATATTTATTGCTTATTTATTTTTAGTATTTCTTTCTTTTTGTATTTGCACAGTTTGTAGTGAAACTCCCTTTTACTGGGGGTGTTGTTAGCCCCTCGCTAACAGCCATGGGAATCAGCAGTGAGAAAGCCACCTTTCTCGGACTCCATACATCTAGGGTAGATATGACTTGGATCCCGCCAAACCTGTGAGGTTGGGAAGTCTCACCCACCCGAACCTAGATTTGTGTGAATACTGTGCAACTTACTGCCCCTATGCAATCGTCTGGCGGCAAGAAATAACAGACCATACATTGCATACAATTACAGGCTTCCCCCGCCATCCGAAGGTAGAGCGTTCCTAAGAAACAGTTCGTAAGCCGAAATGTCATAAAGCGAAGAAGCAACTACCATTTATATGGGAAAATTTTGTGAGCGTTCGCAGACCCAAAAATAACCTACCAAATCATGCCAAATAACACATAAAACCTAAAATAACAGTAACACATAGTAAAAGCAGGAATGATATGATAAATACACAGCCTATATAAAGTAGAAATACTTTTCCACAATCATTACTGCACTCTTCTCCGTAGCGAAAATCTCACGCAAGCGCCGTCGGCAGAAAATCTCATGCAAGTGCTGTTGGCAAAAACACGGCGCAAGCGCTCTCCAGTAACCTTTAAGCTATGAAGCTGCCAAATCATACCAAAATACACATAAAAATACACAGCCGATATAAAGTAGAAATAATGTATGTACAGTGTAGTATCACTTACTGGAATTGGGAAGGCAGCGCCGAGCACACTGATGATGGTGTGTTAGACTGAGTCATTGCAGGTTGGCTGGTGCAGTGGTCCCCACCCTCCAGGCCGCCAACCGATACATTGCCGCGAGACACGCAGGGGTCCAGCGGTAGCCGGGAGGCACACAGCACATCTTTAAGAAAAAAGCCAAAATAAACATGCTAATTAATTAGGTGCTGCCCGGTACGTAATTGTCGGCCCAGATCAGTGCCGATTGCATCGCCTCTGATCTGGGCCGACATTTACGTGTGGGGCGGCACCTAATTAATTAGCATGTTTATTTCGGCTTTTTTCTTAAAGATGTGCCGTGTGCCTCCCGGTTACTGCTGCATTCTCCGCAAATCAGTACAGTATCTGTCCGCAGCCTGGGGGTTGGGGTGGTGGGACACTGGGGTGTCATCCCGTCGTCTGTTTCCATTACAGCAGGCAGCTCATCTTCTCCTATGACTGCCCGCCTCGATGTCGAAGGTCGAGGTTCGTCGTCTGCTGTGGCTGATGTGGAAGGCTTGCTTGACTGCTGAGCCTCGCGCATTTTTCTATCATACAGTTCTTTGTAAGGACTCAGACCATCTTGCAAATATCCCCTAAACCTATGTACCCTTTCAAAATTAAAGTCGTACTTTATCATTGCAGCGAAAATCTCACGTAGTTGCTTCACTTTCGCTACTGCATTTGGTTTCGATTGTTATCCTTTCCTCTTCCAATTGCATCAGCTCTTCATCTATCAGTTCTTGGTCATGGGATGCCAAAACTTCTTGAACATCATCTTCGTCAGCTTCCACAAGCCATACTCACTTAGTCCTTACTTCGTTCACCACGATCGAAACACTTAATTATGTCTAGTTCTATGCTAAGTGTAACACTCTTACGAGCTCTTTTAGGCTTTTACGACACCATAGAACTCATCCTGCAAATGGCTGCTCACAGGCACGTGTTAAAGCAATGCTGTTCCGAATCCGGGGGAGAGTGGCTGCTCGGGGCGCGTGCTGCCTTTTATCGCGCGCTGATTTTTTTTCGGGTGCTGAATTTCTTATCGCGCGCTGCTTTTTTTTCTTAACAGTGAAAACACCAAAAGCGAAAACAGGGTACTAATGTAGGTCTTTCATAACAGTGAGGTTTCGTAAAGCAAACATTCGAAAAGCGGGGGACATCTGTATAAAGAAAGTATATTTATGAATGTTAGCTTAACCAAACAGTTATTAAAGGAAAAAAAACAAAAAGGCCCATCATAATTAAACAGTCAAATGTGCCCAGGATGGAGCTCAAATCTTCCAAAAGCCATTGTGTCCGATGTTCTCAGGGCGCCAACTCCTATTCACCGAACCCTGATAGAAATCCCCCTCTTGGGCTCCATCGAATCGCATATTCCCACCAGATCGAATCCTACGGCCGGTTCTCTCTAGCTTCTTCTCTCTCCCTGCAATTCCCACCGATAAAAGACCTCAACCCACCTCAGTGTCCGTCATAAAACCTCTCTCCCAGCGTTCTTTAGAATCTTCTCCCAGTTCCACCATCCTGTTTGGATGACACAACATTCCTAAGCATCCCTTATCATTAACGGCAACCCAAACACTACCAGCAGAATACACTGTTTCTACATGAAATACCCTACAACATTAGCAGGAAAATCTTTGCCAAGGCATTACAGTAGTCTTCTATATTCAGGCTGAACGCCAAAGTTGGACAGTCTTTCATTGATTCTGTTATGTTAATTATTCTATAGATTTATTGAGTATGCCCACAAGAAAGTGAATCTCAGGGTTGTACATGGTAACATATATGTACTTTGATAATAAATTTACTTTGAGCTTCAAGAGCAACCTCGTCAAGCGCTCACCATCCCACACCACGTGCTGCTGGAAGATTCTCCATATTTTCTGGCCAAGAAAAAAATCTCCAACCACACCCTACTCCTTCAGTGTCATCAATTAAACATGGCCACAATCTTAATGAGAAGATGTTGAAGATGGATTGGGCACATTACGAGAGGAGAGGCCAACTCTAATATCAAGACACTACATTGGATCCCTGAAGGGCAGAGGAAATGTGGGAAACCAAAGACAACCGTGCTGTAGAGGCAGAAATGATGATACTGAAAGATAGCAACATACATCAAAGTTGCTGGTGAACGCAGCAGGCCAGGCAGCATCTATAGGAAGAGGCGCAGTCGACGTTTCGACTTGTTGCTTGAATTTCCAGCATCTGCAGAATTCCTGTTGTTTGCGTTTAAATACTGAAAGATACCTGGGTCACAGTAGAGAAGATGGCCAAGGACAGACAGAGATGGAGAACCTTCATCACTGCCCTAACCGCCAGCGGCGTAACAGGCAGTAAATAAGTTCTATTTGCAACTGTAAGGCATTTTTAAATTGATGCTTGGATCTCAGTTTCATACTGTGAGCTGACCACTTTTTGCCAAATTCTGCCTGAAATGAACTCAAAAATAAAACACATCAAAACATTTCTCATGCTTCCCATCACACTTCAAAGTTAAAGTGCTTTAACTTAATAATTTGTTGACTGAAGTGCAAGCGTTTCACATCACACTGAAAATGCTTGCACTTCAGTCAACAAATTATTAAGTTAAGCACATCAGCTTTGAAGCTCACTCTTCCTGTGACCCAACACTCGGGGGCCACAGTCCGAAAAAAACAAACCGCAGGGAAATCCTTTCCCTATAACACACCACTCAGGAATAACCATCTGCCCTCAAAGTTAGATCTTATCCACAAAAGTACCACAGAAGACCCCTGCACCCCAAACACATCACTGAAGGTTAGCCCAGTCCCAAACATGCTGCCAAATTTTAACGCACAAGCTTCTGTGCAGATGCTGGAAAGTTAGTGTAACACTTAACTTCCGGTATTTTCTCCTCCTCCCCTTCTTGCTTTTCCATTTCCCATTCCGGTTCCTCTCTTACCCATTTCTCTTCTCATCTGCCCATCACCTCCCTCTGATGACCCTCCTCCTTCTCTTTCTCCTGTGGTCCACCCTCCTTTCCTATCAGATTAATCCTTCTACAGCCCTTTACCTTTTCCACCCAGCACTTCCCAGCTTCTCACTACATTTCCTCTTCCCCTAAGCACGAAGCACCTTCCCTTCACCGACTTCACCTATCACCTGCCAGCTTCTACTCTTTCCCCTCTCCCACCTTCTTATTCTGGCTTCTAACCCCTTTCTTTCCATTCTTAATGAAGGGTCTCAGCCAGAAATGTTAATTGTTTATTTCTCTCCATTGATGCCACCTCAACTGAATTTCTCCAGTATTTTGTGATCAAATGTTAACACAAGTCCCCTATATCGAAATATGGATCAAGTTCGTTCAAAGTAAATTTATTATCAAAGTACATGTCACCATATGGAACCCCGAGATTAGTTTTCTAGCGGGCATTCACAGCAAATACAAAGCAGCACAATAGTATCAATGAAAGATCACATATAACAAGACAAACAACTAATATGCAGAAGACAACTCTGCAATTTCAAAAATAAAAAAATAATAAATATTGAGAACCTGAGATGACGTGCGCAGTTGCACCACTCATTCATACATACATACATCTGCTCACTTCTTCTACACATCACTATACAGATGTTCTAATACAACCGCTTCCACATATGCGTGCACCCCCCGCCCCCAAAACACAAACACAACGTAACATTAACAAAGCACCAGCTAGGACAGAATGAAACAACGGGGATCTGAAATCAACTCACAAATACCAGAGTGGGTTGACAGGACCTTTACAAGCCAGTCCATTCAATACCTGTAGTGTGCATCTGGAGTATTGTATACAGTTCTGCTTGCCCCATTACTAGAAGCGTGTCGGGGCTTCGGAGAGGGAGCAGAAGTGGTTTACCAGGAGGTTGCCTGAATTAGAGGACACGTGCTATAAAGAGAGCTTAAGACAAACTTCGGTGCTTTCTCTGGAGTGGCAGAAGCTGAAGGGAAATCTCATAAACGGTAGGTGTAAGATTATGAGAGGCACAGACAGACAATATCTTTGTCCGGGGGTTGAAATATCCAATACCAGATGGCATGCAGTTAAGGTGAGAAGGGAGTAATTTCAAAGGAGATGGGAGGGGCAAGTGCTTTTTTTTTACTCACACTGCCTGCAATGCCCTGCCTGGGGAGGCAGTAGACGCAAGAAACATTAGGGACTTCTAAGAAACGTTTAGATAGGTACATGAATGTGAGGAAAATGGAAAGTTATGAACATTGTGTAGGCAGGAGAAATTAGTTCAGTTAGCCATTTGATTACTAATTGAATTGGTCTGACAACATTGTGGGCCTGAGGGCATGTTCCTACGTTTTATGCTCGGGCTCACACTGAAACGCACGCAGAATCATCATCCTTTTCCACTTTTGGATATGTAACTATGTAAACATTACTTGCTTTGATTTTTGCTTGTTGATGCTGTTTAATTACTTATTTTCCCCCTTTCAGAAGTATCTGTTAACAACCTCTTCCACCTTGGTGACTGAAGAGCCGCCTTCTGACGCACCACAGAGTTCAGCATAAACCGATCAGCAAACCCGTCCAAAGCAAAAGCGTTGCCGTGCAACTGCACTGGGTAAACAAGGGCACTGGTCACAACTACTGCACTTAGAGCAGATAACAAAAGAAAAACAGCAATAGGATTATCTTTGCACCAGTGCACAACGTGCAATCTGACATGTTAGTCAATTACAGAGCACACAGGAACACAGAACATCACAGCACAATACAGGCACTTCGGCCCACAACGCTGTGCTAACCTTTTAATCAACTCTAAGATCAATCTAAACCTTCCTTCCCATATAGCCCTCCATTTTTCTTTCATCCATGTGCCTCTTAAATATCCCTAATGTATCTGCCTCTTCTACCAACCCTGGCAGGGTGTTCCACTCATCCACTACTCTCTGAGTAAAACCAACTACTTCTGACATCCCTCCCACCGCCCCCCCCATCACCTTAACATTACGCCTCTTCGTATTAGCCGCTCCTACTCTGGGGAAAAAGTCCTTCTTATCATCTGGTACACCTCTATCAAGTCACCTCTCATTCTCCTTCACTCCAAAGAGAAAAGCCCTAGCTCACTCAACCTTTCCTCATACGACACACTCTCTAATCCAGGCATCATCCTGGTAAATCTCCTCTGCACCCTCTCTAAAGCTTCCACATCCTTCCAATAATGAGGCGACCAAAACTGAACACAATACTCCAAATGTGATCTAACCAGGGTTTTATAGAGCTCCAGTATTACCTCACAGCTCTGGAACACAATCTCTCAACTAATAAAGGCCAATAGACCATAAGCATTCTGAACTACCCTATTAACTCCGCAGCCATTTTGAGGGATCTTTGGACGTGGACCCCAAGTTCTCTCTGTACCTCCACACTGCTAAGAATCCTGCCACTAACTCTGTACACATTCTGCTTTCAGTTTTGACCTTCCAAAGCGAACCACTTCATTCCTTTCCTGAACTCCATCTCCTATTTACCAGCCTGGCTCTGCATCTATCAATGTCCCATTGTAAATAACAGCCATCATCTATACAACTCTACCACCCACCACGTCATCTGCAAATTCGCTAATCGCCCCCCCACTTCCAGTTCCCCATCCAAGTCATTTATATAAATCACAAAGAGCCAGAGTCCCAGAACAAATCCCTGTGGAACACCACTGGTCACCCAAGTTATGCACAACTCACACGCACACACACACGCACACGCAGCACTGTGCAAAGGTCTTAGCTACATATATACAGATAGTACTAGAGTGCCACGAGAGAGGTGTGAGACAGGTGGCAGAGGAGTGCCAGGGTGGGGGGTGGCATGCGTGCAGACATACCCAGTCCTGAGACACCAGGCAAGGTCACTTGATTCCAAACAATTGGCTTATTGATTACAGAATGTCACTCTGGAGCTTCCCACTCCCTCCCCTTTTTCCAACCACAATTCCCCTCTCCCTGCGCCCTTCCCACTCTCAGTCCACAACAGACACCCATATCAGAATCTGCTTTATCATCACTCAAATATAACATGAAATTTCTTTGTCACAGCAGTACAGTGCAATACATAAAATTACTACAGTACTGTGAACAAATAAACAATAACACACCCTCAATCTGTTAAAGCTCTGGAAAAAAAAGGAGAGCTGAGTTAGTCAGTCACATTGATTAACAGTAAAGAAATGACTGATAAATGGACAGAATCAGATGTCTGAGAAGGGAAGCCACACATTTATTCTATTTAGAACTGGTTAGCTATTAAAAAGGAATAAATGTTAGATGTCTTAATTATTTATTTATAATATAAATAAATGAGAAATTCAGTGCAGAACACACCCTTCCAGCCCAGAAAAACACACTGCCCAGCAAACCAACTATGTAACCCTAGCCTAATCTCAGGACAATTTACAATTAACAATTAACTGACTAACCAGTACATCTTTGGACTGTGGGGGGAAACCTGAGCACCCAGAGGAAACGCACATGGTTCAAGGGGAGAATGTACAAGCTACTTACAAATGGCAGCGGAATTGAATTCAAAGTTCCAAACTCCAGAACGCACCGAGCTGCAATATTGTCGCACTAATCACTGTAGTACCCCACTGAACTCAGGTGGATAACTCAGCACACCGATGAGATGTACCCCAGGATGTTACAGGAAGCAAAAAAGCACTGACAGAGATTTTTTAGTCTTCACCGGCCACAGGTGGCTGGAGGGCAGCAAATACTGCACCTTTATTAAAGGAGGGAAGTGGAAGAAGCTAAGTAAAATCTGCACAAACCTCTGAGTCTATTATCATTAGTAGGGAAATCATTGGACAATATTCTGAAGGACAGGATTAACACTTGGGAAGGCAGAGTATTGGAGACGCCACTCTCAAGAAAGGACCTGCTATCAGAAGACGCATATCTAGCGGTCCCACCACCAGGTTCAAGAACCGTTATTACCTCTCAACCATCAGGCTCCTGAACCAAAGGGAATAACTTCACTCACCCCAACACTGAACTGACTCCATGACCTATGGACTCACTTTTAAGGACTCTAATACTCATGTTCTTGATATTTAATGCTTATTTATTTATTATTACATTTTTGTATTTGCACAGTCTGTTGCCTTTTACACAATGGTTGCTGTGGGCGTTTTCACCGACTCTATTGTATTCTTTGTATTTACTGTGAATGCCAGCAGGGTAACATATGGGGACATACATGTACTTTGAACTTTGATTACACTGGAGAGGGTGCAAAGGAGGTTCAAAAGGACGTAAACTGGGATGGACTGTGTCAGCTTCAAGAAGAAACTGGACAGACTTCAGATTCAGATTTATTTGTCACATGTACATCAAAACATGCAGTGAAACAGACCTTGGGATGTGCTGGGGGTAGCCCACAAGTGGCACCAACATACCATACCCACAATGCTCAGCAGAACAACACAGAACACAACACAGAAAAGGTCTTGTTGTTTACTTTGGGGGAATCAAACTGAGATGTACAAAATTAATTATGGGCACAGTTAGGGTTGGCAATCCCATCCATATGCCAGAGATCTCTTAAACCAGAGGGCACTGGCTTACAATAAGGGGGCGAGAGGTTAAAGAAAACTTGAGAAAGAATTTTCACAAAGAGGATGGCTGGAATCTGGAATATACTGCCCAAGGGGAGGATGGAGGCAGAGCCCCTATCAAAATGAGTGAATACGCAGGAGGAGAATTAGGCCTTTTGGCCCATCAAGTCTGTTACACCCTTCAATCATGGCTGATTAACTAATTTACACCCTTACTAATCAAAAACCAATCAATCTCCATTTTAAGTATACCCAATGACTTGGCCTCCACAGCCATCCGTGACAATGAATTCCAGATTCCCCACCTCTAGCTAAAGAAATTCCTCCCCATAACTGTTCTAAAGGGACATGCTTTTATCCTGAGGTTATGCACTCTGGTCCTAGACTCCCCCACTATAAGGTAACATCCTCTCCACGTCCACTCCATCTAGACCTTTCAATATCCAGTAGGCTTCATTGAGATACCATCCTCATTCCTCTAAACTCCAGTGAGTGCAGGCTCAGACCATTCAAATACTCCTCATACATTAACCCTTTCATTCCTAGGATCATTCTCGTGAATCTCCTCTCCAATCCCAGCACTTTCTTAGATAAAGGGCCCAAAACTGCTCACAATTCTCCAAGTATAGTCTGCCATTAGAAAGCCTGAGCATTATATCCTTTAGTATTCAGTTAAGTATTTTCATGGTTAGATGTAGAATGCAATGGACCACGAGCTGCAAAAATAGGATTACCGAAGGTGGGTACTTAATAGTTGTTATGTGCATTACGGATCAAAAGGCCGGCTTGTTCACTGTATGATTTATCATCTCAATTCCGGGAAGCAGATATAATCACATTCACTCGCTGTATTTGCATATCTAATCAAGCTTAATTGTCATTCAACCATAAATGAAATAGTGTTACTTCAAGGCCAAGAAGCAAAACACAGTACCGACAGTCATACACAGCACAAGACACAAACAACATGTAATTATGATAGCAGTAAACATACAGTCACACAAATAAACAATAATATAGCCCAAGTCCCTGAATGTCACATCTTACAGATTGATGGTGCATGGGCTGTCAGCAAGCACAAGTCCGATCATTACACATTAGTGCAGCTGCAGACGAACGCAATCCAGGTTGTCTTCCACTGAGCGAACACTGGAGAGCAGCACCAATGGAAGGGGAGATCCCTCAACCCAGCATGGAGGCCACACCACGCCGTTTCAGGTGTCTCCCCTCCTGGGCAGCTACAACAGGTGAGCCACAGCATGAGGGCCTGGTCCACGCTACAACCATATAGAATATTTTAGAGATCCTGTGTGAAACAGGAGGACAGCTTCACCATACTGTCGTAGCTCTGCAGTCTCACCTATTTAACCTTACACCCATTGTCCACTTATTATTATAAAAAGAAAAAAAACTCAGCTTATGAACTCAAAACTATTTCAGTTCAAAGAAAAGTATGATGTGGTACCTTCCATTACCACCACTGAGCATCTTTTGGAACAAGGCATCTCAGGCCAAGCAAGAGCAGTGCATATCATACATGAAGACATTCCCGTCATTTTCTGTGCAACCCATCCACTTGCACTAGAAACAACAGTGATCTGAAGTAAATTGGGAGACCGCTTTGTCGAGCCACACTGCTCCATCCGCAAAAAGCCAGATTTCCCCAGTGGCCAACCATTTTAATTCCAATCCCTATTCCCATTCCAACATGTCGGTGCATGGCCGCCTTTTCTGTCATGATTAGACCACTCTGAGGGTGGAGGAGCAACACCTTACATTCCAACTGGGTAGCCTCCAGTCTGATGGCACGAACATCAATTTCACCTTCCAGTAATTCTTTTCCCTCCCTTTCTTCTATTCCCCACTCTGGCCTCTTACCTCTTCTCCTCATCTGCCTATCACCTCCCCATGGTGCCTCTCCTTCTTTCCTTTCTCCAATAATCCTTTCCTATCAGATTCCTTCTTCTCCCCTATCAGATTCCTTCTTCTCCAGCCCTTTATCTTTCCCACCAACCTAACACCTAGCTTGTCTTCCTTCCCCTCCCCCAACTTTTTATTCTAGTATCTTTCCCCCTTCTTTTCCAGTAATGATGAAGGATCTTGGCCAAAAATGTCCACTTTTTATTCATTTCCATAGATGCTGTCTGACCTGCTGAGTGCCCCCAGCGTTTTGTGTACATTCATCACATCCCAAGTTTCTGAATCAGGCTGGGTGAAAGCTCAGCCACCTCTTCAAAGGCAAGATAAATGGCATCACAGGTACAAAGGGTCATAAAGAGAGCTTTTGGCACATTGGCCTTCATAAATCAGACTTCTGGAGTTGGGATGCTATTGAAGTTGAGCAAGATGCTGGTGAGGTCAAACCTGGGAGTATTGAGTGCAGTTCTGGTCACCTACCTGCAGGAAAGATATCAAAAAGATTGAAGAAGTGCAGAGAAAATTCTTCAGCGCACTGCCAGGACTTGAGGACCTGCGTTATAGGGAAAGGTTGAATAGGTTAGGACTTTATTTCCTGGAGCATAGGGAAATGAGGGGAAATTTGATCAAGGTATACAAAATAATGAGGGGTAGAGAAAGGGTAAATACAAACAGGCTTTGTCCACTGAGATTGGGCAAGACTACAACTGTAAGTCACAGATTAAGGGTGAAAGGTGAAATATTTAAAGGGAACCTGTGGTGGAACTTCTGCACTCAGAGGGTGGATTGAGCTACCAGCAGATTAGCTCATGAATACTGTATCTCTATTCCACTTTTGCACTATGTACTTCTTCTGTAACTGATAGTAAATTTTTGTGTCTTGGACTGTACTGCTGCCACAAAACAACAAATTTCATGACGTGTCAATAATATGCCATGGTCACACTTCCTGATACAGCATGGAATAAGCCCTCTCAGCCCTTCAAGCCACACCGCCTAGCAACCCCAATTTAATGCTAACCTAATCACAGGGCAATTTACAATGACAAATTAACCTACCCAGGACGTCTTTGGACTGGGGGAGGAAACCAGGGAACCTAAGGAAAATTCACGCATTCCACAGGAAGGACATACAGAGAATCCTTACAGAGGAGACTCTGAACTCCGATTCCCAGAGCTGTAATAATGTCATGTCTACCATGGCGCCCAAATGTACCTTATGTACAGACACTCCTGTGACTAGCATCACTTTATGGATGTGTATAAAAGCTATCTAATGTATTATACACAGAAACACAGAAAATAGGTGCAGGAGTAGGCCATTTGGCCCTTCGAGCCTGCACCGCCATTTATTGTGATCATGGCTGATCATCCAACTCAGAACCCCGCCCCAGCCTTCCCTCCATACCCCCTGATCCCCGTAGCCACAAAGGCCATATCTAACTCCCTCTTAAATATAGCCAATGAACTGGCCTCAACTGTTTCCTGTGGCAGAGAATTCCACAGATTCACCACTCTCTGTGTGAAGAAGTTTTTCCTCATCTCGGTCCTAAAAGGCTTCCCCTCTATCCTCAAACTGTGGCCCCTCGTTCTGGCCTTCCCCAACATCGGGAACAATCTTCCTGCATCTAGCCTGTCCAATCCCTTTAGGATTTTATACGTTTCAATCAGATCCCCCCTCAATCTTCTAAATTCCAACGAGTACAAGCCCAGTTCATCCAGTCTTTCTTCATATGAAAGTCCTGCCATCCCAGGAATCAATCTGGTGAACCTTCTTTGTACTCCCTCTATGGCAAGGATGTCTTTCCTCAGATTAGGGGACCAAAACTGCACACAATACTCCAGGTGTGGTCTCACCAAGGCCTTGTACAACTGCAGTGGTACCTCCCTGCTCCTGTACTCGAATCCTCTCGCTATAAATGCCAGCATACCATTCGCATTTGTTGTGTTTTCTTTATTATTGTGTGTTATATCATATTGTGGGGTTTTTTTTGTATTACATCAGATCCAAAGTAACAATTATTTCGTTCTCCTATTGGAATTGACATTAAACAATCTTGAATCAACTCATCTGTCATCTAATTCCACAGGTCACATAACAGAAGGTTGCCATATAGTGCAAGATTATCTTCTTTAGCACAACAAACAGCAATCGTTTTTACCCTTTGGTACAAAAGGGCACCATGTACATTGCCTAGTGACTTAAAACACTGGCATTCAATCCCTTGCAACCCTCAGCTTTGCTCACCACCACCAAAAGGCTCTCAAGAAACTGCATCTGTACAATCACTCCAAACCAAAGGAACTTTATAGAACAGGAAGTAAAGATTAGCTTTATTTGTCACATGTACTTCAAAACATCAAAACATTCAGTGAAATGTGTTGTTTGCATCAACGACCAACGAAGTCTAAGAACGTGCTGGAGGCAGCACGCATGTTTCACTCGCTTCTGGCACCAGCACAGCGTGCCCACAACTTACTAACCCTAACCCATACGTCTTTGGAATGTGGCAGGATATCGGAGCACTCAGAAAACCCACACAGTCACAGGAGAGAACATATAAACTCTTGACAGAAAGTGTCAGAAATCGAACCCCAATCGGTGATCACTGGCGCTGTAAATCGACTGCGCCAATTATTACACTGCCGTGCTATCCTATTACAACCCAATAATCTGTGACACAGTTAACGTTACACATAATAGCATCATGGCAGTGACTGTTTATTCCTCTCCATAGATGCTGCCTGACTTACTGAGTTCCCCAGCATCTTAGATTCCAAATTCTGTTTTTCAGCTCTACCTTTTGAAACTTGTCCTTCTATTCCAATCCTTCTTTTAACATCCTGAAGATTAAGGATTAACTTTATTTGTCACCTGTACATCGAAACATACAACATCATCCTTTGTGTCAAATCAAAACAGTAAGGATTATGCCGGGACAGCCCTGAAGTGTCGCCACACTGCCAGTACCAATGTAACATAGCTACAAGTTACTAACCCTAACTCATACGCCTTGCAACCCTCAGCTTCACTCAACTCCATCAGAAGGCTCTCAAGAAACTGCATCTATACAATCACCCCAAACCAAAGGAACTTTAGAGAACAGGAAGAAGAGATCAGCTTTATTTATCACATATACATCACAACATACAGTGAAATGTGTTGTCTGCATCAATGACCAACAGTCTGAGGATGCACTGGGGGCAGCCCGTAAGCGTTGCCATGTTTCCTGCACCAATATAGCATGTATGCAATTTACTAATCCTAATCCACAGATCTTTAGAATGTGGAAGGAAACCCACACAGGCATGGGGAGAATGTACAAACTCCTTGCAGAGAGAAGTGGGCATCAAACCCAATCTTGAACATGAGGAATTCTGCAGATGCTGGAAATTCAAGCAACACACATCAAAGTTGCAGGTGAACGCAGCAGGCCAGGCAGCATCTCTAGGAAGAGGTACAGTCGACGTTTCGATGAAGGGTCTCGGCCCGAAACGTCGACTGTACCTCTTCCTAGAGATGCTGCCTGGCCTGCTGCATTCACCAGCAACTTTGATGTGTGTTGATTAAACCCAATCTTACAGCTGGTGCAGTAAAACAATTTGCAACCATGCCACCTACTTAAATTTGTACCACACCTTTCCTGACCTCAATATTTTGCAGACATATTACAACCCAATTCAGTAATTTTAATTCTGTCACAGTTACAGTATAGGAAACATGGGAAACAAGCTCACACCAAAACTGCAATAATTATTAAGTAATCGGCTTCCGGTGATGATTTAGATCATGTGTATCTGGCTGGAATGGGATCACCGTCCTGTCTGAGCCGTGAAGAGTTAAGGTTTCAGCATGTCATACAGTAGTCCTGTGAAACATGTGACATTGATTGCCGAGCAGCCAGTAACCTGAAATATCCTGATGGTGTAATAGGCCAGGCATTCTGACTAAGGTTGTTTGTAGCCTGGTGTCCTGTAGCGAGAGCTTCAAACACCAGTGACTGGAAAATAGTCCTTTGTGTTCTCCTTTTCACTGAGCAGCAGTGAATTGCGTGGTGATTTCGACAAAGCAACATTCTGCACAGTTTGAAATAGAGCCACACGCCGTGACCAAAACTTTCCTTATTTTCTACCACCGAGAGGATAGGAACAGGTAGAGGAAGTTTCGGCTGACACAGAAGTAAGCCAACTTCCTATATTTCTGCAACAGCATACACATGTGGTAAGATACACAAACGATGGTTTAAGGAAACTTTGTGTTTACACCTGACAAGGCACACAAAACAGTGGCTGCTTCCTGCCAATACTCCAGAGTTTTCCAACCTCCACGAGGTCTCCCAATGTTTAAAACAATTTATCAACAGAACCTCTCTTGTGCTATCCACAGCTCACACACCACTGTAACAAAGAATGCTCACCTACTTACAATTTCATGCATGGCTCCTTTTACACTAGATAAAGGGGTGGGGGAGAAATACGTTGGGGAGAGATTCTAGTTGCTCCCTTCCCCACCCTTGGGTCCACAACTGGAATGAAAGGGGCCAAATACCCTCTGGAAATGGTTGTCCAAACAGACCTGTAACAGTGCCACTTTTCAGTACGAGCAGCTGTCAGGTCAACATGAAGAGAGGATCACCCCACCCCCTTCAGCAACACCCTCCCCTCCCCCAGCAGGCCAGCTGGCTAAAAACTCACAGAAATAACACACGGACTTCCTTCCTCCTGATATCTGAACATCATGGATCGAAAAAGAAATCAAACTTCAGGCACAACAGAAAGCAGGAGCCCTCTGCTCTTTTTCAGTCGCTCTCCATTCCTGCTTGATCCAGACCGTCAAAGAAAGCTTTCCTGGAATGAGTTCCTGTCTGTGTGTGACCCAGTTCTCAATGGCAAAGGAAGCCCAAGAGCTGAGATGCAGAAGAAAAACAATAAAATTCAGCCCTTCAAAACACTCAGCAACAATCCACCTCTATGCAGCAGCACAGGAAAGCCTTCGCCCCACTTGTTGATATCCAGGCATTGGAAAAATCCACAAATTACCAACGACTGGCACAAAACCAGATTGTAAATCTACCTGTTGGCTGATCTAATTCTGACTTGTGTTTCTTTCTGGAATGTTCTAAGTGGGTTTTAAATTTAAAATAAGACCCATTTTCAGTAAACGAAGCTGAACAGTTGGGCTTCTGGAGTTTGTCTTCTGTCTCCATAATCTTCAAACTCCCACTGAGCCCCCCACCCCTCTGAAGCTGCACACATTATCATTTGCACTCGAGAACCCTGCCCTGACAAGCAGCCAGTTTTACCACGCGACTAGAAACCTCATCTATTGGACTAGAGGCTTGCGGGAATCAGTGTTTTGTAGCTAACATGAGATCATTTTTAAAGTAAGCTTCCAGAAACACGCAAATATGGCTTCTAATCCAGTTTAAAACATCGTACGTTTAGCAGGCTTCAGAGTCCAGATAACGTGCTCAGTAGCAACATAATTAACAAACAGGGTGCAAGATACTGGTGGAGGTCATCGCTTTTCTGTGCATCTTTCCGCCACTGTTGATTTACTAGCATGCCAGCTCTGCTGCTACACATCAGCCAATGTTTTCTGCAGCAAGATCACCGTGTCCCATCAGGATGGTACCTTATTAGGGCAGGAAGCTGGGATGGGGGGGGGGAGGAAGGTCGAAATGGGATCTGGAGAAGACTGGCTTTAGTCCTCTGTGGCTAACGTTTACGAAAGGTTCAGGGGAAAATGTTTTGCTTTTATTAGACCGTGCTTTCTAAGAAGTTTGTGAGTTAATTACACAGCGGACAGAGCTACTGGTGTTTTGGATCTCGGGGGGCGTACAGTTTGGGAGGATAAAAATAAAGTGTGGGGGGAGCTGAAGCCCGAAGCAGGTAAGTCTGGAGCTGGAAGAACTTTAGGTATTGCTGAGAGAAGTAGGGAGATCAGGAGGCAGGGAAGGGTAGAAATGAAACTTGACAGGAGGGACACTTTAGGAAGTTTTAAGAAGGTAATAACAATTCAAAGGCTGAGGGCAGAGGAATTTGGACAGCTCAAGGCTACAGAGCAGGACGGCTTGGAAAGCAGAGGGATTAGAGGGTGAAGGAGAAAGGGGGCAGAAGCTGGGTGGCACAGGTTGGGATGGGGGTGGATGGGAGGGCAGCCTGGTCAGGAGAGCAGGGCAATTTAGCAAAGGTAAGGACAAGGGAGGGGCAGGGGCAGTGATGTGGGTTTATTGTCAGATTTGCAAGAGATGATATCAGCAATGGTATGAGGTTGGGGTGCAGTCAGTTTAGGTGCGTCAGAAACCAAGTCATGGATAGCTTGGGGGTGGCAGAGGGGGGTGGAAGAATTGAGGGGGCACATCAGAGACAAGGGGGGGTGAGAATTGAGGGGGCAGATCAGAGATAAAGAAAGAGGGAAGCATAGAGAGGGGTTAGAAATCTCAAAGCAACGAGTGGACAGAAAACGAAGGGGGGGGCAAGGAAAGACGGAAGAGTTAGAGATCAAAAGGGAGAAAGGAGAGGCTAAGAAGGAGGAATCGAGGTCAGAGTACCGGAGTGGTCCAGAGATGGGTCAGATCATTGTGAAGCCTCACATTGCCGAATAGTCGAGCCAGGTTTACCGTCAAGGACAAGCAGGTGGACGGAAGGGGGCGGGCGAGTGTACAGTAGTGGCAGGTAGACCCGGGATAGGTATCAGACGAACGGGACCCCCCCCCCGCAACAGCTCCCCCTCTTTAAGCCCCGACCTTACCTTGGCGGGAGGCAGGAGCGCCGAGCGGTGCCGCGGGCCCGATCCCGGCGCCGATCTGGATGCGGCCACCGCCGCACCGTGGAGCCGGAGCCGGAGCCGGAGCCGAGCCCGCGCCATGCTCCCTCAGCCCGCTGCCGCCATCGCACGGCCACGGCCGGGTTCCGGCTGACGGAAGGGAGAGCGGGAGCAGCAGTGGCGCCACCCAGCCTGTACCGACCCCCGGGCCTCAGCCGCACCGCCCGCTCGGCCGCCCCATAGCCGAGGGCGGCGGCAGTGGGTGCATGGAGATCTGCGGGCGCTCAGAGGTTGGCGGCGCAGCTCCAGCACCACAACAACATCAACATGTCCGGCCGCAGCCCGAGCCCGTCTGAGAATGCGCACTGCGCCTGCGCTCCAGGCCAGGGGCGGGGCCCGCTGGAGATGTGGGCGGGGCCACGGGGAGGTCGAGGGCGTCACCGGCAGGTGATGGGGGCGTGGCCATCTTGAGAAAGGGGCGTGGTCCGCCGTGTTGGAGGCGTGGTCAACCGGAAATTATTAGGAAAACAGGGGCGGATCTGGAGGTATGACGGGGCGCGGCCAGGGAGAGCGGGGTCAGCGGGAGAGTCTGTGGGCACGGCCGGCGGGAGATTGGCGAACAGGATGGGGGCGTGGCCAGCGGGAGATCGCATTGGGGCTATCAGGAGGCAGTGTGTGGGCGTGTCCCGCGGGATATTGGCAGACAGGATTTGTGGGCGTGGACAAGGGAGGTTGAGGGCGTGGCCAGCAGGATAACTGGGTAACGCACACAAAATGCTGGAGGAACGCAGCAGGCCGGGAAGCATCGGGACCTGCTGAAGGGTCTCGGCCCGAAACGTCGACTGTACTCTTGTGCATAGATGTTGGCCGGCCTGCTGAGTTCCCCCAGCATTGCGTGTGTGTTGCTCGAATTTCCCGTATCTGCGAATTTTCTCTCGTTTGTGATTGGATAACTGGGTGGGCGGTGCATGCAGAAGGGGCGTGGCCAGCAAGAGGCTGGGACAGTGGTGGGGGCGCGGCCAGAGGCGGGGCTGGTTTCGAGCATGGAACGGAAGCCGCAGATCGGTGGGCGTGGCCAGTGGGTAGAGCCAATGATCGGACGGGAACATATTCAGTGGGCGGGGACTGCTATCTCATTCGACGATGGCCACCTGGAGGCGGGATTATGAGGGATCAATGCCGGTTAGGTTGACGGAGCGGCCGGTACTGTGAATAGTTACGGAGATGCACCGTGAGTGGGGCGAGTGTCCCTTCTCCAGCTCGCTATCTCTTTCACCAGTCAATTTCCCAGCTCTTTACTTCACCTCTCCCAGTTTCACCTATTACCCTGTGTTTCTCCCTCCCCCTTCTAACTCTGAGTCCTCAGCTTTTGTTTCAGCGGTTCTACTGAATGCTCTCGGCCTGAACCGTCACTGTACTCTCCTCCATAGCCGCTGCATGGCCTGCTGAGTTCCTCCAGCATCTTGTGTGTGTTGTGACTAGAGATAGGTCATCGTAAAGGAGGCGAGGCTTCCGATAAAGGGCGGAGCAATAAGGAAGGGGTGTGGCTATAATTGGAGGTGCGACTTAACCAATTTCCCGGGGATCAATAAAGTATGACTATGACTATGACCATGACCATGTCCATGTCCATGTCCGAGCTGTACAGAAGAAAGGCGAGTGAAAGAATGCAGCTGGCTAAATAGGAGAGTGCGAAGAGGAGAGGACTATTTAGGACGCAAGAGGAACTGCAATTAGAGAAAAGTGACTGCAGTTGTTGGAATCTGGAGCCACAGATAATCCGTCAGAGGGACTCAGCCGATCGAGCAGCATTTGTGGAGGGGGAAGAAGACGGGACCCTACACCAGGAAGGGAAAATATTCGCTGGGAATGTTGAAAAGATGGATAGAATTGAGGGAGACTGTGACCCTTTTTTCCCCCAAATTGTTTTTGCTTACGCAACTATCTTGCCTCTCCTCTGTTCCCATCTACGTGTTTGCTTAAACCCCACTTTATGATAGTACTGTACTCAATTTGAAATGTTAGTTCTGTGTATCTTTCCACCTCTAGCCCTGACATGTATTCTGAGTTCAAAAGTTGTATTGTTCAGGCACTTACCCCGTCCTGAACTCTCCATCCCTCATTGTTACCCTACTCAAGTTGCTACCCAATTTCAATAAACTAAAATCATAGGCAAAGGCATGACTGGCTTTGAAACTTACGAATCAAACTCTTCAGCTGTCAATCATAAATATGTCTGAAATTGCGCTGCTATCAGGAAGAAGGTAAAGTACAGGTATCTCAGGACCCATGCCACCAGGTTCAGGAGCCATTATTACCCTTCAGCCATCAGGACCTTGAATCCGAGGGGATAACTTAACTCATCTTCAATCGTCCCATTACTGAAATGTTCCCACAACCTATGGACTCACCTCAAAGGAATCTTCATCTCATGTTCTCAATATTTATTGCCTTTTTTAATTTCAATTTGATTTTGCACAGTTCATTGTCTTTTGCACACTGGTCTGTCTTGCTGGTTGCAGTCTTTCATTGATTCTATTGTGTTTCATGTGAATGCCCACAAGAAAATGAATATCAGGGTTGTATATGGTGACGTCTACGTAATTTGACAATAAGTTTCCTTTTAACTGCGAGTACTAATTTACCTGAGGGGAAACCCTTCAAGAATTTTTGTGGATTATAGGAGACAGGAACAAAGATGTCTATCTCAGTAAGTAAGCTAATAAGTCAACATTATGAAGAAAGAAATCGTTACACCGCATTTGGCATTCTTCACTCTATAGAAAACAATTATTTTTTCTTTCTCGCTTTTCAAACTGGGAATCAACCATTTGCAAGAAGACAGGAAGAGCCTTTTTCTTGTACCAAGGTAACTCTGATACCTTCAATAGTAATTCAGGAGTGTCATTATTGGCTCCTGAGTTAAAGTTTGTAGGATTAAGACAAAGATCAAGTCTAAGTCAAAGTAAATTTATTGTCAAAGTACATATATGTTACCATTCATTTATTCATTTTTACACAGACATTTTCAGGAAAATAAAGAAATACACAAGAATTTATGAAAAACTATACATAAAAAAACTAACAAACAATGTGCAAAAAAGATAAATCCTGCAAACTAAAAATAAATAATCCTGAGAACATGAGTTGTCAAGTCCTTGAAAGTGAGTCTATAGGTGGAGTCAGTTCAGAGTTGAGGTCCATGCTAGTTCAGGAGCCTATTGGTTCAAAGTAAATTTATTACCAAAGTACATATTTGCTACTATATACAACCCTGTGATTCACTTTCAAAATATGAATGGGAGTAGGTGGTAGATGGTCGTATGAGCAGCTGGTGCATATCACAAGTCCCGGTTATGCGATCACTGACTCCAGGCAGACAATCTCTGAAGAGTATTGATAATGGCTGGAGTCACCCATCTTGTAAAGACCCTGCCCAGGAGAAGGTAATGGCAAGCCACTTCTGTAGAAAAATTTGCCAGGAGCAATCAAGGTCATGAGACCATTATCGCCCATGTCATACGACACGGCACATAGCGAATGAACAACTCATAGTAAAACAATAAAATAGAATAGAATCAATGTAAAACTACGCACAAAGACTAACAAACAACCAATGTGGAAAAGAAGACAAATTGTGCAAATTTAAAAATAAAATAATAAATAGATAAATAATATTGAGAATATGCGTGGTAGGGTAATAACTGTTTCTGACGTGTTCCGTGAGTTTCAAGCAAAGCGTGTGGCCTCAAGTTAAGAAGTCTGGAGACAGGGCGCGAGCCCATGATTGACTCCATTTCTCTCTGATCTCGGCGATAAAAGCACCGTGGAAGGTTGAGATCATCGAGGAGAGTGCGGAAGGTGAGCAGGTGTTCAGCACTGTCTACCAGCCTCGCACTACCTGCTGCTGGAGGGGGACGATTTCTCTCTCCCTCTCATCCGCTGTTCCCAAAGGAAAGTCCCTGCATTTGAATGGTCACTGTCTCTCTCTTGGTGCTGTCGGAGGATGGTGCTAGAGTTCTGGGCAAGGTTGAATCAACACGGGTTGTGGATAGGACTCTGTACTTCACATTATGATATGTTTCTGTTGGTATTTTGGGCGACTTTGAATCGGGGCAATCTGCAGATAATGAACACTGAGCTGAATGTCCTGGACCCTTTCAGTTTAGTGTTTTATATTCTGTGTTTTTCACTCATTTAATTTTGTTACTATTTGCGCGATGTATTTTTATTTTGTGCATGGGGGAGGGTTGATGTTTTTTCTTTGAATGGGTTCCATGTCTGTCATTGTTCCGTGACTGTCTGGGGGGAAGACAAGTCTCGGGGTTGAATACTGCATACAAACTTCGATAATAAATGTACTTCAAATCTTTGAACTTGGTTGCGTGGGACCTAACTCTCCTGTACCTCCTGCCTGATAGCAGCCGAGAGAAGAGAGCATGTCCTGGATTAAGTCTAGGTCCTTGGCTCTGTGATACAAAAGTCTGTGCCTTCACTATGTCAGGGGTTGTTGAGACTACATCTGCGGGGCTGTGTGCAGCACTGGTCTCCTTGGCTCAGCGTGCACGTAAATGGAAAGAAAGCATTTGGGCACTAATGCCAAGAACATGTGGGTTGTTTTATTTATGTACTCAGGGATACAGCTTGGAACAGGACCTTCTGGCCCAGAGAACCACACTGCCCAGCAATCCACGTATTTAATGAGGCATCCATTAGCCTTGCGAGACCATGGATCTGCATCTCGAAAGTCTTCACTCTCCAGGGCGCAGGCCTGGGCAAAGTTGTATGGAAGACCAGCAGTTGTCCATGCTGCACGTCTCCCCTCTCCACAACACCAATGTTGTCCAAGGGAAGGGCATTAGGACCCATACAGCTTGGCACCAGTGTCGTCGCAGAGCAATGTGTGATTAAGTGCCTTGCTCAAGGTCACAACACATTCCCTCGGCTGGGGCTCGAACTCACAACCTTCAGGTAGCTAGTCCAATGCCTTAACCACTTGGCCACCTATTTAACACTAGCCTAATTACAGCACCAGGGACATGCCTGTCCCAGCACACAAAATCGGCTCTGGGGGACTGGATGAGTTCTACAGTGAGATCCAACAGCCAGGAAGGTGGTACTGCAACGCTCTGTGGAGAGCACAGGGCATGACAAGGCACAGAAGGTGTCATGGTCGTCCACTGCAACCAAGGAAGACCCCAGTTAGTAATAATTGTTTGTAACACGGGTTCAGACTTCTGAGGTCAGAAGAGTGGAACTGCCCCAGTGCAGCAGCTTTTCCACTTTAAAAACTCTCCTGCTCAGGCTTCCTGTCATCGTCGGACAGAACGGGAAACCACCACCAATCACAGTGCACTTAACAATAACCAATTAACCTCCGTCTTTTTACTGTGGGAGGAAACTGGAGCCCCCGGGGGAAACCCATATGGTCACGGGGAGAACGTACAAACTCCTTACACATGGTGCTGGAATTGAACTCCTAACTCTGGAATGCCCTAAGCTGTACTAGTGTCACAGTAACCACTACACTACTGTGACACTGTGGTTTGATGAGGAGCGGTTGTTCAATCCAGAGTTGTTTCATAAATATAAGAGATCCTACAGATACTAGAAATGTTGAGCAACACACACAAGATGCAGAAGAAACATTTCAATATTTCAAAAGATTTGACAGCTGAGAAAATTGGAGCAGCACACACAAAATTCAGGAGAAACCCAACAGAATGGGAAGCATCAATGGAGGGGAATAAACAGTCGACATTTTGGTCCAAGATCCTTCATCAGGACTGGAAAGGGAGAGGGCAAAAACCAGAATAAGAAGGTGGGTAGAGGGGAAAGAAGCTGATTGGTGACAGGTTGCACTTAGCCAGAGAGTCAGGAGGCAGCAGAGATCACAGATGGGGAGCAGTTGAGAGGGTCTCACTGAACTCCCGTTGAAGAAAGGATTTAAAAACTACTTCAGGGTAGGCATACCTCAAAGAGACTTTGCTGTAGAGCAGCAAAACATAAACACAAGATTCTGTACATGCTAGTCTGGTGGAGCTTCGACAATGAGAGAAAACATCAGACAACGAAGGGTCATGAAAGGGTGAAAGCAAAGTGGGTGTCCCCTCTTTTTGGGGAATATTGAACAAAGGGTTACAGTTTTAAAGTAACATGTCACCCATTTAAGACAAAGCTTGTTTTTCTCTAAAAATTTTGTATCTTGTCAGGACTTGGTTTATGAAAAAGCTTCAATTTTTGTAAAAAAAAGCCTCTACCCATCCAACCTCTTGCTGTTCCTCTGCTGTGAATTTGTCTCTAATTATTTTGTTTAGTACACTAACGTATACAGTATCCATGGTTGTTAATGTGATACCAAAGGCCAATGCCAATTGGCTCTGGTGACAATCGAGTGTAACCCGAAACCATCAGCTGTGAAGCCTTGCTTTACATCTCAGTTTACTCCCTTCACAATGCAGCAGCTTCCACTTCCACACAGCATGTCCAAACCGTGCAATTCTGCAGCAACACACACACAAAATGCTGGAGGAACTCGGCAGGCCAGGCAGCGTCTATGGAGAGGAGTACGCAATTGACACTTCGTGCTGAGATCCTCCATCAGGACTGGAAAGGGAGGGGAAAGATAACAGAATAAGAACATTGGGGGGGGGGAGTACAAGCTACAAGGAGATAGGAGGGTGGGGAAAGAGGAATGAAGGAAGAAGCTGGGAGGTAATTGGTGAAAAAGGCAAAAGGACCATAGGAGAAAGGGAAGGAGGAGGAGAACCACAGGGAGGTGATAGACAGGTGATGAGAAGGCAAAAGAGGCCAGAGAGGGGAGTTAAAGAAGAGGGAAGGGAGAGGGAAAAGAACTGTGTAAAAAATCCTGCGCAAATCTGGCTGCTTTTGAGCCTCTGTACAGTGGTTTATGTGACTGCTGACAGGACAGCAGCACCTGATAAGG
Organism: Mobula hypostoma; assembly: GCF_963921235.1. NCBI lineage: Eukaryota > Metazoa > Chordata > Chondrichthyes > Myliobatiformes > Myliobatidae > Mobula > Mobula hypostoma. The sequence goes on from NC_086107.1 coordinate 6,682,835, forward strand.
CACCGGTTCCCTCCTCTTAGTTTGCAAAGCAGCTGTGCCAATCCACTGGGATTCATGCTAGCGTGGCACACGTAGAACACAGCACCGGCCCTTCGGCCCCACACGGCCGTGCCAATCACAGCTGCTTCGCCCCAGACTCCAAGAAACTAAAGAGGGTCGTAAACACAGCGCAGCGCATCACAAAAACCAGCCTCCACGGACCCAGTGTTGAAAGGACTAGATAGACTGAAAGTGGGAAAGTCCAGAACCAGACTGAGGACCCAGCACGTGAGTGACAGAGGAGTTCAAGATGAGCTCCAACTGTGCACAGTTGTATGTTTTATCAGAATGGGCCCCTGTTCTTTTTGTTATTCTTCACTAACCCTTCAGTTAAGATTCATAAATACAAATCCTTCAATTGTGTGCAGGGTACCGTCCGTTATTTCATGGCATTAATTTGTAACAGGGTGGCAAATGACACAGCATCCACACAAACTGAGGCTTGGGGTGGGATCCAGTGAGCCTCAGTCTCTAAAGTTTGGTGGGGCAGGAGGTTGTCTTTCCTAGACTTACGCAGCCAAGGAAACCGGGATGTTCATTTCGATGATATGACAAATGTTCGCAAACTTCAAAGTTCAAAGTACATTTATTATCAAAGTTGGTGTACAATGTACAATCTTGAGATTAATTTCCTTACAGGTAGCCACGAAACAAATAAACTCAATAGATCCTATTATAAAACGAAAACCGTAAAACTTCTTATGTGCAAAAAAATGTAAACAAATAACATTCAAAATTAAAGTTCACAAAAGCAAATCCATAGCCATGAAGTCAGTTCGTCACTGTATCCAGTCCAGGAGCCTGTTAGTTGCAGGCCACAACCTCAGTTCAGCAGAGAACTCACCAAACAGTGAGCCGAACACCAGCCCAACCCTTCCCTCTGGCCCCAACACTCTGATCTTGTCAATCTAGCCTGGCGTTTAAATTGAGCAAGCCTCACTCTCCACCGCTTCAATTCAGCCCAGACTTGAACAGTCCAATCTGGCTTGGCACTTAAATCGGTCAAAGATTGGCTTGATCCTCACTCTCAGGCCTGGGCCCCATCACCTCGACTGCCTCGCTTCAGATCTGCCGCTTCAAATCAACTCCAAGCCCGTGCCAGCAATGGCCAAACGTTGGCTCTTTCCTTGCCCTCGGGCATGGGCGCCACCACCCCGATTCTGCCCCATACACACCACGCTGCAAACATCCTGCACTCTTGAGACTTCAGTTCACACCGCAAACGTGTCAGGTTGTACATAACGGTTCAAAAACTCAACTCTGAAGGGGAAGTTCCAGGCTATTGATTGTAGTGATTGTTTACCAGAAAAGTGTGATTATTACAGTAATTAAAGCAACACATACAAAAAATGCTGGTGAACGCAGCAGGCCAAGCAGCATCTTTAGGAAGAGGAACAGTTGACGTTTCATGCCGAGACCCTTCGTCAGGACCTCTTCCTATAGATGCTGCCTGGCCTGCTGCGTTCACCAGCATTTTTTGTATGTGTTGCTTGAATTTCCAGCATCTGCAGATTTCCTCGTGTTTGCGTTATTAAAGTAATTAGTTGTTTTGTTGGTACCGGTGCAATCTTAAACATCCCAGGAAGTAGAGGAACTGCCATGCGTTCTTCATAACTGAACTTGTGTGCTGGGCCAAAGCACAGGTTCTTTGAAATGATAATATTCAGGAATTTAAAGTTGCTGACCCTCTCCACCTCTGATTCCCCCAATAAGGACTGGCTGGAGGACCTCCAGTTTCCTCCTCCTGAAGTCAATAATCAGCTCCTTGGTCTTGCCAATATTGAGCAAGAGGTTGTTGTTGTGGCCCCACTTAGGGAGATTTTCAATCTCCCTCCTATCAGCTGATTCATCTTCACCTTTTGATTTAGTCAATGACAGTGGTGTTGTCAGCAAACTTGAATATGGCATTGGAGCACAGCCATAAGAGTGAGTAGAGCATGGGATAAGCATACAAATTTGTGGTGCACCCGTGCTGATGGGAGATTGTGGAGGAGATGTTGTTGCCAATCCAAACTAACTGGGCTCTGCAAGTAAGGAAATTGAGGATCCAATTGCACAAGGAGGTATTGAGGCCAAAGTCTTGAAGCTTACTGATTAGTTTTGAGGGGACGATATTATTGATTGCTGAGCTGTAGTCTATCAATATGAGTTGGATGTTACTGGATGTACATATGCAAAAACAGGCAACAGGAATTTACACCCCCCAAAAATTACTAAGCATATTGAGGACATGAGAATGCTAGGGGTAAAATGCATCTGTTTAAAATGCCCCTCCAAATGTTTTGCCAGCATGTCTAATGAACTGATGTGGATCTTATGCAGAGGGAATTCTAAAAGAATCTTCATCATCATCATTATATATTGTGTTGTATTACATGGGTGATCATGGTCTTTCCATGACTATGATAGAACCATAGAACATTACAACACAGAAACAGGCCTTTTGGCCCTTCTTGGCTGTGCCGAACAATTTTTCTGCCTAGTCCCATTGACCTGCACCTGGACCATATCCCTCCATACACCTCTCATCCATGTACCCGTCCAAGTTTTCCTTAAATGTTAAACGTGAGCCCGCATTTACCACTTCATCTGGCAGCTTATTCCACCCCCACCACCCTCTGTGTGAAGAAGCCCCTCCCTAATTTTCCTTTTAAACTTTTCCCCCTTCACACCTAACCCATGTCCTCTGGTTTTTTTCTCCCCTAGCCTCAGTGGAAAAAGCCTGCTTGCATTCGCTCTATCTATACCCATCATAATTTTATATACCTCTATCAAATCTCCCCTCATTCTTCTACTCTCCAGGGAATAAAGTCCTAACCTATTCAACCGTTCTCTGTAACTTGGTTACAGATGGTTCTTGGCAAACTTTTCGACAGAAATGGTTTGTCATTGCTTTCTTCTGGGCAGTGTCTTTACAAGACAGGTAACCCCAGTCATTATCAATACTCTTCAGAGATTGACTGCCTGGCGTCAGTGGTTGTAGAACCAGGGCTTGTGATGTGCACCGGCTGCTCGTACGACCATCCACCACCAGCTCCCATGTGACCCTGATCAGGAGGCTAAGCAAGTGCTACACCTTGCCCATGGGTGACCTGCAGGCTAGCAAAAGAAGAGAGCACCTTACACCTCCTTTGGTAGCGACCTATCTCCACCCCATCATCCTAAAGAGAATTCAGGATCTTTGTGGCGGCAGTACAATGCAATACAATATAATAAAGAAAAAGAAGGAACTACAGTAAGTATATATTTATATAGTAAATTGTTAAATTAAATAAGTAGTGCAAAATACGAATAAAAAACTAGTGAGGTAGTGTTTATGGGTTCAACGTCCATTTAGAAATCAGATGGCCAAGGGAAAGAAGCTGTTCCTGAATTATTGAGTGTGTGCCTTCAGGCTCTTGTACCTCTTTCCTGATGGTAGCAATGAGAACAAGGCATGACCTGGGTGAGGGGGTCCTTAATAATGGATGCCACCTTTTTGAAGCATTGCCCCTTGAAGATGCCCTGCATGCTACGGAGGCTAGTACTCATGATGGAGCTGATTAAGTTTACAACTCACTGAATTTTCATAAAGTTATATAAAGTTTAAGAGAGACTCCGAGACTTTTACTGTGCCATGGTCTGTTCTTATCAAATTACGGTACCTGTATTGCTTTGCACTGTTGGAACTATATGTTATAATTACGTGGTTTTTGTTAGTTTTTAAGTCGGTTTGTCATGTGTTTTCGTGTTATCATTCTGGAAAAACATTTTTATCATTTCTTAATGCATGCATTACTAAATGACAATAAAAGGGGACTGTGTGTCCTCATAATCATAATCATATTCGTAAAGTTGGAAGAATATGTGAGATGAAACCTTGAAACCACAAAACTGTAAAAGCTGAAGAGAATAATGAGGATCAAAACCCAAAAGGTAAAATGAGTTTGAAATGCGAGCGTAGTTCACCCGTCGGAAATGCTGAACCAATTGAAGGGAACGGGTTGTGGGAGAGTAGAACATGGTACATTGGGAATAGAGAACATCATGGTACAGGCCCTTCAGCCTATCATGTTGTGTTGACCTGTATAAACTTACACCACCAATCTAACCCTTCCCTCCTACACAGCACATAGCACTCCAATTTTCTTTCATCCATGTTCCTATCTAAGTGTCTTTGAAATGTTCCCATGGTATCAACCACTGCCACCACCCCCAGGAGTGCTTTCCAGATACTGCCCACTCTTTATGTGAAAAAAAACTATCTCTGACATCTCTCTGAACTTTCGTCCGCTCACCTTAAAAGAATGTCCTCTGGTATTGGCCATTGCCGCCCTGGGAAAAAGTTTCACTCTGTCTATGCCTCCCATAATCTTATGCACCTCTATCAGGTCACTGCCCAGCCTCCAGACACCTGCTCTATAGAACCCACAGGTAAGGAAACATGTTCCAAGGTGTTTCCAGTTGCTGGCATCCACAGTAGCGATGAAATGAACATAGAAAAGTTCAAAGTACAAATTTCAAAGTTCAAAGTAAATGTTATTATCCGAGTGCATATATGTCACCATATACAACCCTGAGATTCATTTTCTAGAGAATAGTAAACATAACAGGATCATTGTACGGCTGCCAGACTGGGGCGTATAAACCAGAGGGTGGAGGATAACAAACTGTGCAAATGCAAAAAGAAGAAACAGTAATATAAATAAGTAAGCAATAAATATCAAGAACATGAGATGAAGAGTCCTTGAAAGTGAGTCCATAGGTTGTGGAAACAGTTCAATGATGAGACAAGTGAAGTTGCATGAAGTTATCCCATTCCATTCAAGAGCCTGATGGTTGAGGGATAATAACTGTTCCTGAACCTGGCGGTGTGAGACCTAAGGCTCCTTCACCTAGAACATAGATATATAGAACATAGATTTTATCTAGGACAGAGATGTACAGAGCACAGAACATTACACACAGTACAGGCCCTTCGGCCCACAATGTTGTGCCAACCATTTAACCTTCCCTCCTATATAACCCTCCATTTTTCAATCATCCATGTGCCCATCTAAGAGGTTCTTAAATGTCCCAACTGTATCTGCCTCTCCCACTACCCCTGGCAACGCATTCTACACACCCTGTGTAAAGAACCTACCTCTGACATTCCCCCTATACTTTCCTCCAATCACCCTTAAAATTACACCCCCTCATTTTCACCCTGTGAAAAAAGTCTCTGGCTGCCCCCTCGATTTTTGCCTCTTCTCATCTTGAAGTTGTTAATAACTGGAATTAACCAGCGCTCTCTGAGGTAATAGAGATGGTTTTCCATTATTGCTTGGTTATTTCTGAATAAAACGAGAGCATTTGGTGTTTGAAAACTAACAGCAGCTTGAAATTGAGAGGATTCAGTGCTTGCTGGAGCCTAATCCCTTGATTTTAGATTAGAGAGGGATCAATTCTGACTGAAACTTAACCTCTCTTCACTCCCATGAGAGAGACAAGCCCTGGCTGAACTGAGCCAAGACACATTCAAAAAACCGTGCCGCAGGCTTGCTACTCGGTACTGAGCTGAGGTAGTATCACTTAAAATCTGTTTCAGTGTCAATGAGTATCACTCTAATCCAAGTGGTTATTAACTTTAATTACAGGCATGTTGAAATACATTGCTCAAACTTTACTGGTGCCAGATTGAATCCTGATCCTCTCTTCCACTCCTCCATGTTTAAGGATAAGGCTTACAGATGTTATTGAAGCTCACAGGATTAAAGGCACAATGTTAGTATAGCTACAAAATGGCCAAGATGCAGAAAGCAGAACATGATTCAACAATGGTTTCACAGGCTGATTTAAAAAACTCCATTTAAATAGCACCTTTCATGACCCCAGGTTATTAAGGCAAAGGCAAGCGGGTGCTTTTGAACTATAATTATTCTTCCAAAGTGCACTAGCTACACCACACCCAAGGCAAGCACATAAGTGCCATCACAAAGAAGTTATGTCGTCTTTATTGGAAGTTTACGCAGATTCAGCATGGCATCTCAAACTTTGACAAACTTCTATGGATGTCAAATCACAGGAAAAGCCCTCCCCAGCATTGAGCACAGTTACAAGGAGCGATGACACAAGAAAGCAGCATCCATCATCAAGGACCTCACCATCCAAGCCACACCTTCTCACTATTGCCATCGAGCAGGAGGTCCCAGTCACCAGCTTCATGAGCAGTTATTACCCTAAACCATTAGGATCCTGAACCAGCATGGGTAACTTCACTCATCACATCTGAACTGATTCCACAACCTACAGATTCATTTTCAAGAACTCAATAACTCATGTTCGAGCATTATCTGCACAGTGTTTCTTCTTTTGCACATTGGTTGTTTGTCAGTCTTTGTTTATGCATAGTTTTTCATAAATGCTATTACATTTCTTTATTTTCCTGTAAACAGCATCCAGGACATCTTCAAGGAGTGATGCCCCTAGAAGGCAGCATCCATTATTAAGGACCCCATCACTTGGGACATGCCCTCTTCTCATTGCTACTATCAGGAAGGAGGTACAGGAGCCTGAAGACACACACTCAATGACTCAGGAACAGCTTCTTCCCCTCTGCCATTGAATTTCTGAATGGACATCGAACCCATGAACTCTACCTCTACTTTTTTTTCTCTTTTTGGATTACTTATTTAAGTTAACTTTGTAAAATATATACACATATTTACACTTCTTGCTGTAATTTACAGTTTTTATTATATTATGTACGGCTGCTGATTAATAACAAATTTCATGATAGAGGCCAGTGATATGAAACCTGACTCTGAAATACCTGCAAAACAATGTATTTCAAGGTAGCATATGATGATATAAATATTTTGATAAAAAATTTACTTTGATATGGTCCTTAGCGCGTGGCCAAGTAGTTAAGGCATCTGTCTAGTGATCTGAAGGTCGCTGGTTCAAGCCTCAGCTGAGGCAGCATGTTGTGTCCTTGAGCAAGGCACTTAATCACACATTGCTCTGTGACGACACCGGTACCAAGCTATATCGGCCCTAGTGCCCTTCCCTTGGACAACATTGGTGGCATGGAGAGGGGAGACTTGCAGCATGGGCAACTGCCAGTCTTCCATACAACCTTGCCCAGGCCTGTGCCCTGGAAACCTTGCAAGGGGCAAATCCACCGTCTCACGAGACTAACGGATGCCTGTATATATATAATAAATAGACATGATAATGACTAGATGATTTATGTTGCTGTGAGACTGAATGGAGATAAATATTGGAGACACAAGGGACTGCAGATGCTGGAATCTGGAGGGTCACACCAGATTCTGGAGGAATGGTAATGTAGTGGTCAGCACAATGCCTTACAGTATGGCCAACCCAGGTTCAACTGCTGATGCTGCCTGTATGGAGTTGGAGTTTATACATTCTCCGGGTGAAATGTGTGGGATTCCTCCGGGTGCTCTGGTTCCCAACCCCCCCCCCCCCCCCCCCCCCGCCGCCGACAGTCCAAAGATGTACCTGTTGGTCATTGTAAATTGTCCGGTGATTAGGCTACGATTAAATCAGAGGTTTGCTGGGCAGCACAGCACAAAGGGCTGGAAGGGTTAGGGTAACCCTATCCTCACTGTATCTCAATCAATAAATAAATAAATAAACTCAGTGGGCCAGGCAGCATCCAAGGAAGAAAATGAAAGTTGATGTTTCAGCTTGAGACTCTTCATCTGGACTATTTTTAAAAACAAACTCCCATAGCCTCAGGTCATTGTTAAAGGCAAAGGAGTATTTTGAGATAAAGGTCAAAGTAGAATTATTTTCAAAGCAACACACACAAAACACCGGAGGAACTCAGCAAGTTAGGCAGCATCTATGGAGGGGAATAAACAGTCTACGTTTCGAGCCTAGACCATTCATTAGGACAGGAGAGGAAGTGGGAAGATGCCAGAATAAGAAGGTGGGGGCAGGGGAAGGAGGATAGCTCAAAGTTGATAGCCAGGTGGTTGGGAAACATAAAGGGCTGGAGAGGAAGGAATCTGACAGGAGAGGAGAGTGGACCATCGGAGAAAGGGAAAGAGGAGTGGACCCAGGGGGAGGTGATAGGCAGGTGAGAAGAAGTGGAAGGTCAGAGTGGGGAATAGAAGAAGGGGGGGGGGTGAGGGAATTTTATTTTTACTGGAAGGAGAAATCTATTTTCATGCCACCAGGTTGGAGACTACTCGGACAAAATATAGTATGTTGCTCCTCCACCCTGTGTATTGCCTCTCTTGGCACAAGGGGAAGCTATGGACCAACATGCTGGAACGGGAATGGGAACTGAAGCTAAAATGTTTGGGGACTGAGGAGTTCCGCTTTTTGCAGATGGAGCGGAGGAGCTCAACGAAGCAGTCCCCCACCTTACGACAGGTCTCACCAATGTAAAGGATGCAGCATCGAGAGCACCGGACACAGTTGATGACCCCAGGAGATTCACAGGTGAAGTGTTGGCTCACCTGGAAGGACTGTTTGGAGGTGAGGGAGGAGGTGAATGGGCAGAACAAGGTACATATATGTCACCACATACACTATTTTCTTGCAGACATTTATAGGAAAATAAAAAGAATGCATTTGAATCAATGAAAAACAGACTGACAATGAATGTGCAAAAAACCAGACAAACTGTGCAAATACAAACAAAACATGTAAATAAATAATACTGAGAACATGAGCAGTAGAGGACATGGAAGTGAGTCTGTAGGTCATAGAATCAGTTCAGATTTGAGATGAGTGAAATTATCCATGGTGGTTCCAGACCCTGATGGTTGAAGGGTAATAACTGTTCCTGAACCTGGTGGAGTTGGACCGGTGGATCCTGTACCTCCTACCCGAAGGCAGCAGTGAGAATTGCCTAGAAAGCTGGGGAGAAGATTGGTCTTACTTGAAATTATTTCTTTGGGATTTTCATCTTCATTTTTATCGATGGAGAGTTAATTTAAGAAGACTGTTAAAATTAGCCCAGAGATAAGAATTGTGCCTTCATGTTTCAAAGTATAGTTATTATCATAGGGCATATACAACCCTGAGATTTGTTTTCCTGCAGACATACTCAGTAAGTCCAAAAACCATAACAGAATCAATGAAAGACTGTATTCAACAGGGCAGACAATCAACTAATGTGCAAAATTATCAAATTGTGCAAATAAAAAAAATAATAATAAATAATCAATAAATATCGAGAACATGAGATGAAGAGTCCTTGAAAGTGAGTCCATAGGATATAGGAACAGTTCGGTGAAGTTGAGTGAAGTTGAGTGAAGTATCCCCTGTGGATCAAGAGTCTGAGGAGACCAGTTTCTTCAGATACATAAAGTGTAAAAGAGAGGCAAGAGTAGATATTAGACTGCTGGAAAACGATGCTGCTGGAGAGGTAGTAATGTGGGACAACAAAATAGCAGACAAAACGAACAAGTATTTTGCATCAGTCTTCACTGTGGATGATACTAGCAGTATGGTGGAAGTTCCAGGTGTCAGGGGGCATAAAGTGTATGAAGTTACCATACAAGGGGGAAGGTTCTTAGGAAACTGAGTCTGAAGGTGGATAAGTCACCTGGACCAGATAGTACATACCCCAGAGTTCTGAAAGAGATGGCTGAAGAGATCGTGGGAGCATTAGTAATGATCTTTCAAGAATCACTAGATTCTGGAATAGTTCCAGAAGACTGGAAAATTGCAAATGTCACTCCACTCTTCAAGAAGGGAGACGGGTAGAAGAATGGAACTATAGTATTGTTAGTCTTTCCTCAGTGGTCAGTCGATTATTAAGGATGAGGTCTCAGGGTACTTGTAGGTATATGATAAAATAGGCCATAGTTAGCATAGTTTCCTCAAGGGAAAATCTTGTTTGACAAATCTGTTGGAGTTCTTTGAAGAAATAACAAGCAGGATAGACAAAGGAGAATCAGTTAATGCTGTGTACTTGGATTTTCAGAAAGCCTTTGACAAGTCGCCACACTTGAGGCTGTGAGCCCATGGTATTACAAGCTACTTAACAAACTACAAGTACATGGTTCTTGCCTTGAATATTCCAGCATAGCAGAAATTCAGGAAAGATTTTAGCATGGTAAAGCAGTGGCTGATTGGCAGGAGACAAAGAGTGGGAATAAAGGAAGCCTTTTCTGGTTGGCTGCCAGTGGTGTTCCACAGGGGTCTGTGTTGGGATCAATTCTTTTTATGTTATATGTCAATGAGTTGGATGATGGAATAGATGGCTTTGTTGTTAATTTTGCAGACATATGAAGATAGGTGGAGGGGCAGGTAGTTCTGAGGAAGTAGAGAGTCTACAGAAGGACTTAGGTGGTTTAGGAGAATGGGCAAAGAAATAGCAGATGGAATACAGTGTCGTGAAGTGTGTGGTCATACACTTTGGTAGAAGAAATGAAAAGAGTTGACCATTTTCTGTATGAAGAGAAAATACAATAAACAGAGGTGCAAAGGGACTTGAGAGTCCTTGTGCAGGATTCCCTGAAGGTTAATTTGCGGGTTGAGTCTGTGGTGAGGAAGGCAAATGCAATGTTAACATTCATTTCAAGAGGACTTGAATATAAAAGCAAGGATGTAATGTTGAAACTTTATAAAGCCCTGATGAGGCCTCACTTGGAGAATTGTGAATAGATTTGTGCCCCTTATCTTAGAAAGGATGTACAGAAACTGGAGAGGGTTCAAAGGCAGGTCATGACAATGATTCCAGGATTGAACAGCTTGTCACATGAAGAACATTTGATGCTTCTGGGCCTGTATTCACTAGAACTCAGAAGAACTATGGGTGACCCCATTGAAACCTATCGAATGGTGAAAGGCCTTGATTGAGTGGATGTGGGGAGGATGTTTCCTATGGTGGGAATGCCTAAGACCAAAGGACACAGCCTCAGAATAGAGGGGTGTCCTTTTAGAATGGAAATGATGAGGAATTTCTTTAGCCATAGAGAGATTAAATTATGGAATTCTTTGCCACAGGCAGCTGTGGAGGCCAAGTCTATGTACATTTAAGGCAGAGGTTGATAGATTCTTGATTGGTCAGGGCATGAAGGGATATGGGGAGAAGGCAGGAGAGTGGGCCTGAGAAGAAAATTGGATTAGCCATGATGAAATGGCAGAGCAGACTCGATGGGCTAAATGGCCTAATTCTGCTCCTATATCTTATGGTCTTATAGTATTATAGTCTGATGGTTGAGGGGTGATAACTGTTTCTGAACCTGGTGGTGTAAGTCCTGAGGCTCCTGTACCTTATTCCTGATGGCAGTAGTCTCCCAGTAATGTGCACTATGAAGTTGGGCCATTGGAACTTGCAGAGAATGGTAAACACTGCTCGGTCCAATTACTTAATACTCTCAGGGAATAATGAGTGCCTAGAGCACACTGTCTGAGTGAGAGGAGGAAGGAGAGGCACTTACAGTATTTAGGAAATGTCTGGACAAGTCTTGGCTTAGACGTTCCAGGTTACCTGCACTGATAAAGGATCTTTAATCATGTAGACTTAATCTCTGCAGTGCCAAGGTGGTTCCAATAACTTCAGTTTGTAGTGCAGAGATTAGCTGGAAGCTTTACATTGGCAGTAATGTCATAGAGCAATGGAGAATGGAAATAGACCCTTTGGCCCCAACAGACCATGCCAACGATGGTGCCCACCCATCTCGTCCCAATTTTCTGTGTTCACCTCATATCACTCTGGAGTCCTACTCCTCAAAGTTCTTCTCAAATGATACTTTTGTGCTTATCTCAAACACCTCTTCCAGCAGCCTGTTCCTTACACCCTCAGTATGGAAATAGTTACCCTTCACATCTCATTTAAATCTTTCCCCTTTCACCCTGAATCTTTGCCCCTTAGTTTTGGACTCCCCTACCCTAAGCAAGATCTGATGATATCCAGCTTATCTTTGCCTCTGATCATTTTAAACCCCTCTGTAAAGTCGGCCGTCACTCTCCTACATTCCAAAGAATAAGGACCTAACCTGTCCAACCTTCCCTTTAATTCAGACACTCTAGTTCTGACAACGTCCTTGTAAATCTTTTCTGAACTTTTTCCAGTTTAACCACACCCTTCCTATGGCAGGGTGACCAACACCATACTCTCCACAGCCCGTTATGCCGCTGGTATTTAGGGCAGCAATGAAGGTCCTCCATCTCTGGCAGCGTTCAGGACTTCCTTCATCGTGTCAGTAGCTTGGACCTCAATACCATCAGTCTTGAAGATTCCAGGTGGAGACTCAGGAATACCATCGCAATCAGATGTAGAAGGATTCTTCAGAGCTGTTCTGTAAAAATTCTGTTTTGCCAGTCAGAGTTGTTAGCGCTGAACTAAACCCAGAGGACCAGTGGACCAGTCTTACACCGGCCTCTATGCTTTGACCTATTTGGCATGGGTGACCCTACCGAGATCCAAAGCATAAAGCCTTGACTTCAGCCAAGTCATTGAGACACGAAAGCCTCCAAACCACAAGGTTGTGGTCCACTTGGAGGACCAACACCGTACACAGTCCTCCAATCGTGGTCTCACCAATGATTTATATGACTGCAACGTGATGTCCCAACTCTTATACTTAACGCCTTGACTGATAGAGGCCAGCTTGCCAAACATCCTTTACATCTCACCATCTACCTATGGCGCTGCTTTCGATGAAATATTCTGGTGCAGCAAGTATGGACAAACAGCAGTGTAGAAATAACCAAATCATTTAAATGTTGTTAGTTTAGTGCAAAGCCAAAGCAAAAGTAAATTTAGTATATATCACTGGCCGGAGGTGTAGCGGCATCTGCACTGGACTTTGAGGGGAGTACTCCTGGATCTGAATCTGGCCGGCTCCCTGCACGCTTTCCATCCGTGCTGGGTTGAGCGTCGAGCAAGCGACTTGGTCTTGTAAAAAACAGATAAAAACGCCAAAGAAACAGCAAGGCTGCCACCCAGTGCACCTCTAGACACAGAAAGGAACATCGACAACATATATGTTACCATCTGAGATTCATCTTCTTGTTGGCATTTACAGGAAAAAAAATACAATTTATGAAAAAAACTATGCATAAACAAAGACTGACAACCAAACAATGTACGAACGAAGACAAACTTTGTAAGTAAATAAATAAATAGAGAGATATATAGATGATTGATAATTAATTAATACTTAGAACATGAGTTGTAGAGTCCCTGAAAGTGAGTCCGTAGGTTGTCGAATCAGTTCAGAGTTGAGGTGAGTGAAGTTATCCACACTGGTTTAGGAGTCTGATGGTTGGAGGGCAATAGCTGATTCTGAACCCGGTGGTGTGGAACCTAAGTCTCCTGTACCTCCTCCCTGACAGCAGTAATGAGAGGGTAGCTGCCTTCGATGCACAGCAACCTAAGACCCTGATGAAATTCAGGTGTCTGGTTTCAGTACGGTTATCCCTCTGCCAGTCACCCTCCTCTGGGTCAGCTTACATTAACAAAACCTTTTGTACCCTGCGATATTCTAGAAAGGCTCCTGTGGTTTGACACCTGCTTCTCTTCTCTCTTGGGCCGGGAGATGAGATTTCAATCAATCAGGTGAAGAGGTGTCGGAAGAGCTTTGATCTTAAAGGGACATCGGCTAAAAATTGTTTACTCCTTCTTCTCCCCCCACCATCTTGTTCTGGTTTCTTCCCCCTTCCTTTCCAGTCCTGATGAAGGGTCTCATTCGAAATGTCGACTCTTTATTACTCTCTATAGATGCTGCCTGACCTGCTGAGTTCCTCCACCATTTTGTGTATGCTGCTCTGAATTTCCAGCATCTGCAGAGTCTCGTGCTTCTGATTTGAATTACCTTGCTGTGTGCGAGAGCTTTCTGTGCACAAGTTCCTTCACTTACACTGGAGACCGGCCTAAATTTCTAGATTGAAGTTCAGCTTCTTTATCGGGCAGTGAAGAACATCTCTCAGTTGCTGTAACTTTCAGCACGCTCACAAGGAAAAGTGTGCAGTTATATTGCGACGGGGCAGGCATTAGAAGGAAGTCTGATGCAAGTTCAATGGGGGAGGATCAGGCAGGATGGACAGAAGATAATTACTCCAGAGTGGAGCAATTGCTCTTACAACAGGAACAGACATTGGGTTTTCCAACTGCAAAATGCAGGTAGTCAGATGGTCAATGTCCCACATCACCCATAAATGTACTCACTTGACAACACCCTGGAAGTGGGAAACACACGGTACGGCTTATCTTTACCTGTCCTTTCTTATTTGCCAATTTTATGTGAGAGAGTCTACAATCATGTATCTCTGCTACGGACACTAACATGTTGGTTAAGAAGACATGTTGTGAGTTGGGCTTCATTACCCAGAGGGTTAAGTTCAAGAACCACAAAGTAATGTTCAAAGTTCAAAGTAAATTTATTATCAAAGTACATGTATGTCACCATAGTCTACCCTGAGGTTAATTTTCTTGCAGGCATTCACGATAGAACAAAGAAATACAACAGAATCAATGAAAAACGATACACAAAGACTGACAAACAGGTGCAGATGCTTCTCCAAAAATAAGCCTATTATACTGGTAAAGCCCTTTGTGAGTGCTTATGGTGAGAAACACTTTGGACTCTTCCATCTCCATCTGCAGGTAACCCTCAGCTGTCCACTGTTTTTGAAGTGTTTCCCCTCCAGAAAGGTTTGCAAAAATACCCTCTACTCTGGACAGAGGGTATTGATCTACTTTTAGTGCTGGGTTGATGGTAATCTTAAAATCACAGCAGATCCTGACAGACCCATTCTTCTTAGCTACTAGGACAGCTGGCTCTTGATATGTCTGAGTTTACCAATGCTGTACTTGAAGATTGAACACTGCTGTGGCATTATTCTGTAGTTTTCTTAATTCAATTGACTCTTTTGCAGAGGATGTGGCATGCAAATATTGGATGGATCTCCAATCAAGATGTAGTTGTCTCAGCCACTCATGACCATACAATGCTGGCCCTCTTGTTTTATTACATATGAGCCCAATGTGGCTTGTTAGTTTTTGCATCTCACTGTTAGAAATGCCATTCCCATAGGAGCTATCTTTTCTCTGGTATAAGTTCTTAGTTGGAGACCTGCAGGCTTCAATTCAACTGCCATTCAAGCTCACTTTGTGGAATGACTGAAACCGTTGAGCCAGTGTCCAATTCTATTTTAATTAATTTGTCATTCACTTCTGGTGTAAGCAATATTGATTGCCTCTTGTTAGTTTACACATTATAAATCCAAAAGCTACCTAACCCTGTGTCATTCTCATCACTATCAACATTTTCATCAACAGCATACTGATTAGGGCTCCTTTTGAAACAGCAACTGGACTTTTTATCTTTTTCTCTTCCCTGTGCAGTTCATTTATTTTGTCTGCCTGACATGCTCTTTGTATACATCCTACTTGGTTGCATCTTCTGCAAGTTTCACCTTTAAACTTGCATTGGTCTGGTGTATGTGAGACACTGCCACAATAGAAACACAATTTGTTTGACCAGGACAGTTTCTGTTTAGACATTGCAATTTTGTTCACGCTCACATTCATTCCTGACTGAAACTCAATTGCGTCTCTGTCTGCTGTTTCCATTGATGTAACGATTTCAACTGCTTTTAAGATGTGAGTAGTGCTTCAGTTAGGGGAAGGCGTACAAGCTGGCAGGTGCTAAATGAGTCCTGATGAAGGATCTTGGCTCAAAACATCAACTGTTTTTTTTTTCCTTTTCTATAGCTGCTGCTTGACCTGCTGAGTTCCTCCAGCATTTTGTGTGTGTTGCTCTGGATTTCTTGCTTCTGCAGAACCTCTGTGTGTAGGAGATAAGTGAGACCAGGTGAGGGGGAAGGTGGGTGGGTGACAGAGTGGGATATGAAGTAAGAAGCTGGGAGGGAAGAGGTACAAGGCTGAAGAAGAAGGAATCTGATAGGAGAGTGGACCACGGGAAAAAGGGAAGGAGGAAGGGAATCAGATGGAGATGAAGGGCAGATGAGGAGAAATGAATTTCAGTCACACCACTGTGCCCATCTCATCTAGTACCATATGCCTACATTTGGCCCACATTTGTCATAACCCTTCCCATCCAAATACCTTTTAACAGTTGGTGGTGAACCTATCTCTGACAGCTCATTGTATATATGCAGTATCCACTAGGTGGAGAAGTTGCCCCTCAAGATCCTACTGAACCCCTCTCCTCTCACCTTCATCCCATGTCCTATTGGTTTGGACTTCCCCAACCCTCGGAGAAAGGCTAAACGCTTTCAACCTATCTGTGCCCCTCATGATTTTATAAGATCATCCCTCATTCTCTGAAATTCCAATGAATAAAATCCTAACCTGTTCAACTTCTCTGAATGACTCAGTCCCTCAAGTCACGGCAAAATCCTCATGAATCTCACCCGCACCCTTTCCCCTATACGTGGCTCAGGGTCTGATTTTGTTTGGATACTGCAAAACAGATTGAGACATGGGGCCGCATACAGCGTAGCTGTCAGTGCATTGCTTTACAGCATCAGTGATTAGTGATCGCCGTTCAGCTCCCGCCGCTGTCTGTAAGGTGTTTGTACGTTCTCCCGTGACTGCGTGGGTTTCCTCCAGGTGCTCCGGTTTCCTTCCACATTCCAAAGACGTACGGGTTTGTGTTAGTAAGCTGTGGGCATGCTATGTTGCCGCCAGATGTGCAGTGACACTTGTGGACTGCCCCCGGCACATCCTCGGACTGTTCCGGTCATTGGCGTGAGCAATGCATTTCACTGTACATCTAGATATTTCAACGTACGTGTGACAAAGCTAATCTTCAGTTTGCAGTCTTTTTTCCCCCATGTACAGGATAGCTGGGGCACCTCAACTCTTTCCTTATTCCCACATTCACCATTTGGCATTCGCTTTACATCTGGCCCCTCAGCAGTGAGTGAGTCATCATGTCTGGTCTCTTCATGTGAACGGACTCTCTAACACACGGGGAATTTAAAGGTTAAAGTTCAAGGTAAATTTATTATCAAAGTACATATATGTCACCATATCCAACCCCGAGATTCATTGTCTTGTGTCCATACCCAATAAATCCATAATAGAATAATAATCATAATAGAATCAATGAAAGACCGCCCAACTTGTGCATTCAACCAGTGTGCAGAAGACAACAAACTGTGTGAATGCAAAAACAAGAAACAATATTAATAAATAACTAAGCAATAAGTGTCAGGAACATGAGATGAAGAGTCCTTGAAAATGAATCCACATGTTGTGGGAACATTTCAATGATCTTTTCCCACTTTATTTAAAATAAACTGTTTTAAGTTAATTTTCAGAACTTATATGTTTTAAGTAAATCTGTTGCTTGTTTTAAACCCTTGAATTAAAAATACTTTGATTATTTGAGTACAGGTTGAAACTAGTCTGACATTCTATGATTCAGCAGCTCCTGTGGTCCAGCGTGTTTTGAACCTACAGTATGGATCTGTACTAATTAACTTGTTCTAACTAAGATCTATGTAAGATCTGTAGTAATCTGTAGCTAATTGACCTACCAGTCATCCAATAATGATCTCAGTAGACAGCGTTTCCAAAGGAGACTCCAGGGGACAGATGGCTCTCGCAATCCTTACGTGCCCTGGGAGTGCCGATACTTATGTCCACCAAATTTATAAGAAAAATCTTTCCCTTGCTCAACCAATTGATCTAAATAACAAAAAATAAGATATTAAGCAATTAAACAGAATGCTATATCTCTCTCTTTCTCTCTCCCTCCCTCTTCTCTTTCTTTATCTCTCTCCCACTCTCCTCTCTCTCTTAAACACAAGAGA
This sequence comes from Mobula hypostoma, assembly GCF_963921235.1. Lineage (NCBI taxonomy): Eukaryota > Metazoa > Chordata > Chondrichthyes > Myliobatiformes > Myliobatidae > Mobula > Mobula hypostoma. The sequence continues at coordinate 6,700,613 of NC_086107.1, forward strand.
ATCTGAAGATGCTGGAAATCCAGAGCAATACACACAAAATGCTGGAGGAACTCAGCAGGTCAGGCAGCATCCATGGAGAAGAATGAAGAGTCGATGTTTCAGGCCAAGACCCTTCACAAGCATTCACAATTCATCACAGTGAGGTCCTGATGAAGGGTTTCGGCCTGAAATGTCGACTCTTTTCTGTCTGCATCTCTCCCTCCCTCTGTCTTCTCTTTCTCTCCCCTCCCCTCCTCCACCTCTCTCCATTTTTCCTTCCATCTGCTCTCTCCCTCTCTCTAAACCTCCTTCCCTCTCTCTTTCCTTCTGCTCTCCCCCTCTATCTCCTTCTCCTTCTCTTCTTTTTCTGCACTCTCCTCTCTCTCTTCCCTCGCTCCTCATTCTCTCTCCCTCCCTCTTCTCTTTCTTTCTCTCCCTCTCCCCACTTTAAACCTTCCTCTCTCTCTCTCCCCCTCCCTCCTTCTCCCCATCCTTCTCCCTCCTTCCCCCTTCCCTCCTTCCCCCTTCCCTCCTTCCCCCTCTCCCTCTTTACCTATCTCTCTCTATCTCCCCCCAAATCCCCCCTCACTCTTGTGTTGTCCGATGGTGGGAAAGGGCACTCTAAACAATACAGATACTTTGTTACTCAGTGAACTCTCACCAATAATTCCGGAACTCTCTGCTTTTTGATAATCCTGAGTTCCTGCCCGGACCACCGCAGGTGATCTCTGAATTTCTGTCCCAACACCTCTCTGCCTCTCCACTTCTCTCACCTCTATAATTCTTATCTCACTGACCAAGCTCTCAGTCATCTGCCGTTGTACCTTGGCATCCCATTATGTTGACTGAAGTCCCATGAAGTCATTTTGGCCAGTTGACTATGTGTTGGGTTGTGTTGGAACTGGACCATTGTTTCATGACCTATTGACCACACTGCTCTTAGTAACCCAAAGGTCACTCAATCGATGGGAAGATGCTTTCGATATTCTGAGATTATTGGACTGTATTTTACATTGGTATCCTTCAGTTTTCAGTGTTTTCTTTCTTGTTGCCAATTGGCGGGTGGGTTATATGTTAATTTTTGTGAGAGGGAGAAGTTAGAGATTTGCGGACTGATGTTCTTCTTGTCATTATTCCATGTGGGCGATCTGTTTGTTCTTTGAGTGTGAGTGAGGGGGTTGGGGGTTTGATGTTATTGTCACTGTTGTTTTCTGTGACTGTGGGGGTTGGGGATTTGATGTTATTATCGCTGTTGTTTTCTGTGAGTGAGGGGGTTGGGGATTTGATGTTATTATCGCTGTTGTTTTCTGTGAGTGAGGGGGTTGGGGATTTGATGTTATTATCGCTGTTGTTTTCTGTGAGTGAGGGGGTTGGGGTTTGATGTTATTGTCTTTGTTCTTTTCTGCTTTTCTGCGAGTGGAGGGTTGGGGTTTGATTTTATATTGTTGCTGGTTTTTCTGCGAGGGAGGGGTGGGGGCATTGGGGGTTTTGGTGCCATCTTCCACGTGGAATGGGTGACCTGTTAGTATTTTTTATGTGGGGGAGGGTTTGGGGATTTTGGGGTTTATCGAGTTTTGTTTCTATTTCTTTCTCTGTCTGCTAGAGTGGGGGGAGGTGTTGACGTCTTTTCTTTCAACAGCTCCCATGGTTTTTCTGTATTTCACGGCTACGTGGAGAAGACGAATATCAGAGTTGTATCGTACATGCATACTCTGACAATAAATGAACCTTTGAACAATTGCCACTGTCTCAAGAGGTGAAGCATTCTGCACAGGACTTCTGGGACCCGTATACCAACCACCATCTGTGTGAAAAAACTTCCCCCTCAGTCTCCTTTAAATTGTCCCCCTCTCACCTTAAACCTATGACCTCTAGTTTAGACTCCCCTACCCTGGAAATAAGACTGTGGCCATTCACTTTGTCTATACCTCTCATGATTTTATACACCTCTATAAGTTCACTCATCAGCTTCCCCCCCCCCAGTGAAAACAGCCCCAGCTTATTCAATCTTTCCTTTTAACTCAAGCCCTCTGGTCCCACCAATGTCCTCTGCACCCTCTCCAGTTTAAAAGACTATAAGACTCACAGCACTGTGCAAATGTCTGAGGTACATGAGCTCGGGGGCCTCAGACCTCTGCACAGTGCTGTTGACCATTCAGCAACCGAACTAGGTTAGGAAACTCACTATGCAACTCGTAATTATTTGAAGCTCACACTTCATAGTCTCTGCACAAACAACAACGGAGCTATGTTGATCTCGGGCCGACAATTTAGGACATGAATTCTGCTATTCCCTCTGTACCAATACTCACTCAGACAATTTGTCCAATTTATAACACTGGAATAGGGGATCTCCATTTGCCAGATCCTTTCTTCTCCTAGCCCCTGATGTGTGGGTTCTTCCTTGCAGTGATGGGTCTCTCTAGAGTGTTATAGCTGAATGCACCTCCATAGCCTCCTCTTTTATATTCGTTCCTAACCAATTCAAATATTTCCTTCCAGTGTCCTTGGCTGTCGATCATCTGATTGACCTTAAACATGTTTTATTGGCTCTGCTCCAGGCCAGCATCCATTTATTGCCTTCTTCTCAGCAAGCGATTATCGGTAATTTACGGCTCTTTGTTCTCTTCAGTAACCATATCGAATCACTCCGGGCAGGCACCAACCCCAACATTCACAAACCTGCACGCTATATTAAAACACCTCACAAATAGCTTATTATTTGGAAATTATCTCTAGTCCAGTAGATCACCTGAAGCAATATTGCTTTTACTTTAAAACACAGCAACCAAAGCAACTTCATCTCACAAAATATAGGATGTAAAACAGTTCACAAAATAGCCTCCATCTCCAAACATGTGGCAAGAACAAAGACAATTGATCTGTTTGCTTCCACTGTCCTTGACCTATCTGAGTTTGACATTTTCTTCCAGATTTTAAATCCGCCACGGCCAACAGTACTGTAGTAATTTTATGTATTGCACTGTACTGCTGCCCCCCCCCAAAAAAACAAATTTCATGACATATGTGAGTGATGATAAAGCTGATTATGACTATTGTGGGCCAAGAGCGGGAAGGGGACAGGGAGATGGGAATGATGGTTGTGAAAAGGGGAAGGGAGAGGGGAGGGAGAGGGGAGGGAGTGGGAAGTGCCAGAAAGACATTCTGTAATGACCAATAAACCAATTACTTGGAATCAAATGACCTGGTCTGGTGTCTCAGGGCTGGGTGTGTCTGCATCCGTGCCATCTCCTGCCCCTGGCACTCCTTCTCTGCCACCTGTCTCACACCCTTACTGCGTCACCCACCCTCACCATGTCCAACATGCTCTGCTCTTGCCAGACTTACAAACTCGCTCCCTGCTCCACCTTGACAAATACTCTGCAAAAGTCCTAGGTACTCCAGGTACACTAATATATACTGTAGAAGCAGAATTTGGCCATTTGGCCCATCAAGTTTGCTTTGTAAATCTCTCCATCTCTTAATTTCTCTCACTTCCATAATTGTTACATCACCAAACAAGCTCTCAGTCATCTTGGCATTTCATTACGTTGACTGTGGTCCCTTAACCAAATCTTATGGAGCATCTATCCCCTCATGGATGTTACGGGGGAGCTAGATTATTCAGAGTCTTACTAGCAATTAAGAGTTAATTAAATTCCATAGTACAATAAGATGGACATTTGGCCTCTCAATCTACCTCGTTATGGTCTTGCATCTTATCGTCTACATAAACTTGACACTTCCCTGTAACTGTAAGACTTTATTGTGGATTCTGTTATTGTTTTCCCTTGTACTACCGCAATGAACTGATGTGATGAAATGATCTGTATAGGTGGCATGCAAATAAAAGTTCCAAAACCTTCCAGAACATTACTTTCTGTGAGGTTGTGGTCTCTGACCATCCCCCCTCGCCCCTTTAAGGATCATCGGACAATGGAACCTTGACATTGTGTATAGTCCAAGGTTATGGGCACAACATCTTAACAGGTCTCATTTTTGAATGAAATATCCACGTGGACCTCATGGTATTGTGCCGGATTCCATACCGAGATGATGTTCTTCTGATGAGGAGCTTAGCTTGACATTACTAGTGGCCTTGGTACACGTGACAATGATAAACCAGTTTATCTAATCTTCAGGGTGGTGCCTTGGACTACACAGAGTGCCCTGTGTTTGTCCTTGCCTGTGGAAGGAGAGGACAACGTACCAGCAAATTTGAAGGAGATTGTATAGATTGTGTGAAAGTTGAATATATGTTTAAATTAAGCTTCCAACATTACCGTCAGGAGCTGAACCATGGGCCACCCACAGTGATCCTGGTCTTGAAAGCCCTGGAACAATACACCAGACACCTTTGAGGACCAACTGGAAGGGCAGACACACTCACGTCAGTGTACTGGAGGAGACCAACATACACAGTATCTCCACCACGATAAAGCAACACCAACTCCGATGGATAGATCACGTCGTTAGGGCGCCTCACTCATGTCTCCTCAAACAGGTCCTTTACTCCCAAATGAAGGAAGGTCAGTGAGACTCCGGTGGACAAAGGAAACGCTTCAAAGAAAACATCAAGATCAGCCTGAAGAAATTCAACATTATACCTAAAATCTGGGAAGACATTTCACTCAATAGATACACCTGGAGGAAATCTGCTCAAGAGGGAGCTGTGCTATGTGAGAACGACCTCCACTGTGCTGCAGAGAACAAACGGCAGGTGTAAACAACCACGAGACCCAGCCACTAACCACAGACACCACTTACCCTCGCCTACTCTGCAGCAGAGCCTGTGGATCCTGGATTGATGTCTAGACCTACCAACAGGCAACACATTAGGAGAACATCGTACTCAACCCGGGTGATCGCACTACTATGTGACACGAGAGAATAATAACCCAATTTATTAGTTTACCAACTTGATATTCAGGGTTGTGCCTGTAGATTCCTTCCCTGAGGAAGGAGAGGATATCACAGAAAGCAAATGTGAAGTTTATGTGGAGAAAAACACCGTGCATGAAGAGGGAATGTATATTTAAACAGCATGAGGCTGCCCTCTGCTGGCACAATGGTGTTACTACCAAACACTCTCAACAACAGCAGAACTCTGCTGAGGGATCTCAGTGGGTCAGGCTGCATCTGTGGGGAAGGGGGCGGGTGGGACAAGAAAAGTTAACATTTTGGGCCAGAACTTTACATCACATCCTGCAGGGTCCTGATGCAGGGTTTTAACCCAAAACATTGACATTTCCTTGACCGATCACCTTAGGATTAGAAAATAAAAACAAGAATGTGGAGTCACAGAGTCATAGAAAAGTACAGCAGAGAAACAGGCCCTTTGGCCCATCTAGTCCATGCCAAAACCATTTTAAACTGCCTACTCCCAACAACCTGTACCATGACCATAGCCCTTCATACCCCTACCATCCATGTAACTATCCAAACTTCGCTCGAACGTTGAAACCAAGCTCAAATGCTCCACTGGTGCTGGCAGCTCTCTCCACACTCTCACCACCGTCTGAGTGAATGCAGTGCTAAGGCTTTATAAGGCATTGATCAAAGCTCAAAGTAAATTCATGATCAAGGTACATACAGGTCACCGTATACAACCCTAAGATTCATTTCCCTGCAGGCATACTCAATAAATATGTAGAATAATGACCATAACAGAATCAATAAAAGACCACATCAGCTTGGACATTCAGCCAATGTGTAAAAGACAACAAACGCTGCCAATACAAAAAGAAAGAAATAACAATAATTAATAAATAAGCAATAAATATCAAGAATACAGGATGAAGAGTCCCTGGAAGTGAGTCCATAGGTTGTGGGAATTGGGGCAGGTGAAGTTGAGTGAAGTTATCCCTTTGGTTCAAGAGCCTGATGGTTGAGGGGTAGTAACTGTCCCTGAACCTGGTGGTGTGTGATCAGACCACAGATTTTTGTATTGTGAGCAGTTTTGGGTCCCTTGTCTAGGAGAGGATCTGGTCGCATTGGAAGGGGCTCAGGGGAGCTTTACAAGAGTGATCCCAGGAATGAAAATGTACGAGGAGCACCTGACGACTCTCCAGAACTTCGAGGAATGAGGGGAAACCTATCGAATATTGAAAGGCCTAGATAGAGTTGACATGGAGAGGATGTTTCCTACAGTGGGGGAGTTTAGGACCAGAGGACACAGCCTCAGAAGAGAAGGATGTCAATTTAAAACAGAGATGACGTGTAATTTCTTTAACCAGATGGTAGTGAACTGTGGAATTCATTGCCACAGATGACCATGAAGGCCAAGTTGTTGGGTATATTTAAAGCGGAGTTTGATAGGCGATTAGCAAGGGTATCAAAGGTAATGGGGAGAAGGCAGGAGAATAGGGTTGAGAGGGATAATAAATCGGCCATGATGAAATGGCAGAGAACATTCAATGGGCTGAATGGCCTAATTTTGCTCCTATTCCTTATGGTCTTATTGTTTGTTGCTGCAGACTGTTGATGGTCAACAGGTTTTAGAAAGACCTGGTTGAAGTAAGCCAGCAGTCATTGAAATGAATGAAAATGTAAACGAGTGGATTTTCTTTCATAGGTTAGCTTTCTTTGTCACATGTACCCAACCTGGGTCTCTGGTGCAGTAAACATTACACTAACCACTATGCTACTGTGTTGCCTACAAGTTTGTGGATGACACCATGATTGGTGGAGTTGTGGACAGTTGATAAATCATGAAAGAATACAGTGGGATACAGATCAGTTATAGACATGGGTGAAGTGGCAGATGGAGCTTAGTGTGGGGATGTATGAGGTGGTGCACATTGGTAGGTCATATGAAAGGAGAAAATGTACAGTTAATGTTTGACCCCTTAATAGCATTGAGATACAACGGGATCTTCAGGATCAAAATCCATAGTTCACTGAAAGTGGCTACACAAGTGGATAATGTGGTAAAGAAGGAGTATGGTGTGATTGCCATCATTGTTAGGGATATTGAGTATAAGAGTAAAAAAGTCATTCTACAGTTGTATAAAACTTCAGTCAGCCACACTTGGAATACTGTTTCCATTTCTGGTCGCCCCATTATAGGAAAGACATGTGTTACGTACCCCGTAACTGGGTTGCCAAACCAGCAGAAATGGATCACTCAGTTGGAGTCTGGATTACTAGAACTAAGAAAGTTTTATTAAAGAAACAAGCAACACAGTAATCGAAAGGATAATAAATGCAACAGTTCAGCAATGATAAACACACATGTGCACAGAATTAAGATAACAGCATCAATCAAGCTCTATCATTGTCTAGGGGTAAATGACCAAATTTCAAAGTGACTCAAAAGTTCAGTCCAATTTAGTTCAGTTCGCAGTAATCATTGCCATGGCGATGGACAACGTTGGGGGAGAGAGAGAGAGAGAACGGGAATGACTGATCATTCAGAAACGGCTTCCACTCACAGACCGGTGATAATTGCTCACAAGCAGCTTTTGGGCAGGTCCTTGGTGATGTCACCTGAGGTCACCGACTGTGACCCCTCCTCCAGATGCGGTCGATCCTCTGCAGTGAACCCGGCACCCAAGCAAGGGCGGACACACACCGGGTTCCCGCTGATCGTACCTTTCCACCCTGTGCGTTGTCCGATACTTCCCACCGACTTGTGAGAGGCGCACCGCTTCCAGGGTCTCTTTACCTCGGGTGTCGTGTGTGTCCGCCTTAGCGAACCTGTCCCTTTTTATCCCCCTGCTGGGGTATCGCCTGTCCATCACTTCAAACAGTTCAGGGTTCAAAGGGGGAGCCGCTCCAGACAGCTCTCTCTCTCCCGTCCCTTCATTACACATCTCCAGATGCTGTTTCATTGTGTTCCTTATCTCTCTCTTGAAGACAGGTGGCAGACCAACTGCTGATCACACAGGACAGCTAACATCTTATCTATGTGTATTCTCGTCACACATGGTAAAGGTGAAAGATTAGCTTTATTGCTCACATGCACATCGAAACATACAGTGAACCTCATTGTTTTTCGTCAAACCAAATCAGTGAGGATGTGCTAGGGCAGCCCACAAGTTTCACCATGCTTCTAACGCCAACGTAACATGCCCACAAGTTACAAACCCTAACCCGTATGTTTTTGGAATGTGAATGGAATCCGGAGCACCTGGAGGAAACCCACATGGTCATGGGAAGAGCGTACAAACTCATTACAGGCTGCGGCTGCAGTTGAATTACAGCTGGCAGCTGGGAAGCAATCGCACTAACTGCTATGCTTGCATGACAGTCTGCACAATGTGTATTGTCTCCCCCTCTTCCTTGTGTCTCCCATCTTTTCCTTATGTCTCTCAGTAATCTGCAAATCAGTTTCTGATGAGGCCCAGTTCTATATTTCACCGAGCTTGGAACGTCTGGAAATTAGAATGAATTACCATATTTCCTACAGTAATGTCAACTCCTGTTGCAAAATCTATATCTGAAAACTCCAGGAAAACTTGTTAATTTTACATCTAGAGAGACCGTGCTTGTCTTTAGTCTTCTGTAGCTCCAAGAAGCTGGCACTGGATTCTGAAATGAAAAGGGATGAATATTAAACAATTATTTAATTTGGGCCTCTCCAGGCTGGCCTCTATCTGAATCAGTTCCTCAACAGAAACTGCAAACTTCATGTTTCCAAAGTAAGAATTAATTAGGCCACAGATTGCAGAGTGAAACTACAGGAACTTAGATCTTTTAGAACATCTTTATCACTTAGAAGGCATTGTAAATTAGTTACTTAGAGATACAATGTGGAACAGCCCCTTCCAGCCCTCCAAGCCGCACCATCAATTTAACCCCAGCCTAATCGCAGGACAATTTACAATGACCAACTGGTACATCTTTGGACTGTGGGAGGAAACCAGGGCACCCAGAGCAAACTCATGTGTCAACAGGAAGGAACGTACAAACTTGCTTACTGAGAACATCAGAAATGAACTTTGAACTCTAACAACCTGAGCTGTCATAGCGTCATGATAACCATTACACTAAAGTGGCGGCCCTCAATTATTCCTCAAGGCCATTGTTCTAAAGCAACCTTTCAGATCAATAAACATTTTAATAAATTCTCATGTTAGTCTTTATATCTTTCAGTCATGTCTTTTTCGTGGTACTAATTCTGAGTGGGATTATTGTGCTGTTGATAACTCCAGCCAGATGCAGATTCAGGTGAATTTATTGTCATATACACCAGGGTGCAACAAAATTTCTTGCCCATGTGAAGCTACAGAGTGAACATTGTACACGGTAAGAATAAATAGAGATAAAGGTGAGCCTTATTTGTCACTTGTAGACTGAAACAATGGTTACGCCAACAACCAACCCAGTCCGAGGATTGTGCCGGGGGCAGCCTGCAAGTTTCGCCACGCTTCTAGCGCCGTCAGAATCAGAATCACTTTATTGCCAGTATGTGAAACATACCAGAATCGATTGCGGTTCAGAGTCGAGCATAGAACACAGGACAATACATAACAGACAACATGATAGCAACCAACAATTTACCAGACAGTAATGCAACTAGCCATGAGCAGAATGGTCACATCTCAAAAATCAAATTGGAATAAATGAGAACATATCAACAGACTTGATAATTATCAACAGAACAAGGAGATCAGGAAGGATCATAGAATGCTCACAAAGGCTTTGGACTGTGGGTGGAAACCGAGGCACTCAGAGGAAGCCCACATGGTGATGGGGAGAAGAAACAATTTCCTTACCAACAGTGTGGCAAATGAACCTGGGTTGCTGACACTGCGAGGTGTTACACCAATGGCTACGCTACAAAAACATATACAGTGAAGAGGGGAAAACATCCTTATGAGGATAGGTTGAGTGAGCTAAGGGTTTTCACTTTGGACTGAAGGAAGATGGGAGGTGACTTGATAGAGGGGTACGAGATGATAAGAGCCAAAGTGAACAGCCAGCAAAAAGCATTGACTTCTCTAACTTCCGCTAATGCCCCACCTCCCCCTCATACCCCATTCGTTATTTATTTTTATACACACATTCTTTCTCTCACTCTCCCTTTTCTCCCTCTGTCCCTCTGACTATACCCCCTGCCCATCCTCTGGTTCCTCCCCCCCCCCATTTGTCCTTCTCCCTGGGCCTCCTGTCCCATGATCCTCTCGTATCCCCTTTTGCCAATCACCTGTCCAGCTCTTGGCTCCATCCCTCCCCCTCCTGTCTTCTCCTATCATTTTGGATCTCCCCCTCCCCCTCCCACTTTCAAATCTCCTACTAACTCTTCCTTCAGTTAGTCCTGACGAAGGGTCTCGGCCTGAAACGTCGACTGTACCTCTTCCTAGAGATGCTGCCTGGCCTGCTGTGTTCACCAGCAACTTTGATGTGTGTTGCGTGAACAGCCAGAGATCTTTCCCAAGGCAGAAAGGGCTAATACGAGGAGGCATAATTTTAAGGTGATTGGAGGAAAGTATAGGCGGGATGTCAAAATTAAGTTTTTTTACACAGAGAGCATGTGGAACGCCCTGCCAGGGGTGGTGGTGGTGACAGACACATTAGGGACATTTCAGAAACTCTTAAACTGGCACATGGATGATAGAAAAATGGAGGGCTATCCAGGGGAAAACAATTAGATTGATCTTTGGTTAAAATATCAGCACAACATCATGGGCCGAAGGTCCTGTATTTTGCTTTAATGTTCCATGTTCCATAACAAATGAGGAAGTCCTCATGAAATCAATATATCTAGAGCTGTCATTGGGGTAGGAACTTGAATGTGCAGCCACTTCACTTGTATAAAACAACAGAACTCCAGTCACTGCACTTTCTCAGAGGAAGGATCTTGCTTTCAGAACATAGAACAAAAACAGTACAGCATAGCACAGGCCCTTCGGCCCATCATGTGCTGACCTATGTAAACCTACTCCAAGATCCTTCCCTCCTACGCAGCCCAAAACCTCCACTTTTCTATTATCCATGTTCATAAAGGCCTCTTAAATGCCGCTCATACATCTGCCTCTACCACCACCCCCGGTAGTGTGTTCCATGCACCCACCACTGTTGTGTACAAAACTGACCTCCGACATCCCCCCCCCTTTACTTTTCTCATTGCTGAGTGACTGGATTGAGACAATATGCACTCATTCTTCAATCACACTTCATTTACTTGTGCACGAGGAGCACGATCCTGTCACCAAACCGTTCTGAATTTTATTTTTATACAGAAAATGGCTTGTTGGATACAGATATTTATCCTATAAGAATTTAGAGTACTTCTGAATCCCATCATGTGCATACTTAAGTACCAATCATAATACATATTTCAGGAGTTAATAACCAACCAAATCTACACGTTAAAGGGCAATATTGCTTTAGAATTGGTAAAATAACTGTCCAATACCAAGTGTTGCCCTAGAATCTTTGTTTGTATCTTTATCTCATCTTGGTATGCTTGGTGACCTTGGTTCCCAGGCTTGAACAGAAAAGCTGTATAAGAGGTGGTCTTTCAAGGATATCTGGATATCTGCACACTGTCTCTGGCAGATTATCATCTTGACTCCTGCTTCACTAGTCTTCCACATTGAGATAGGCAGAAGAATAACAGAGAGCTATGTTGGAGGGAAGGGTGAGATTGATCTGGAGTATGTTAAAAGGTGGGTACAACATCATGGGTTATCAGGCCTGTGCTGTGTTGTACTGGTCTATGTTCTATGTCTTTGGATTCTGATGTTTATAATCCAAGGTTATTTTGGAAGTCAGGAAAGAGACACAAAACTTGTTGCTTCTTGACTGTTTAATTGAGTGCTAATAGAACAAAGAAATGTGAAAATAGTCAGAGTAGCAGAAACTAGTTGTGAAGGGAGAGAGAAGCAAAAAGATGATGGCAGAGTCCTGTGGCCAGCTCTTTTTAGATTCCATAGATAAGGAACATTCCATTCAAACTTACAGATAAGAGTCAACCAGATAGTCCCTATTCAAATAATGTAGCACCAGAGAAGCTCCCAGAACTGTAACCACTAGGAGACACATTGAACAAATACATACTGTAACCACTAGGGAATATACTAAATAGTTACATGCAATAGCAGGTAATTAATTGTTAAACCACAAAGAAAGTAACAATTAAACAGTCTAATCTTTCTTTCTTTTTAAATCTTTTTATTGAATTAGTACACAAAAGGTAAACCATGTAGGCACTAATACACTGTTGCAATATAACTTTACAAGAGATATTAATACACAAAAAGAAGTTAGGACAAACAGTGCAGTTTAGATATAAAATAACAAGATAATATAATAGTATACTAATTTTCATACATGTCAATAAGGAAGAGAAAAAAAACCCAACCCCCCCCCCAAAAAAACCTACCGTGCAACTAATCTAAAAAGTAAAGCAAAGAAATGGGCTAACTAGGTATCAAGTCTAATCAGACAGTGTTCTATAAAGGGGAGTGCAGGCATCTAAGGTTTTATTCAGCTTGAGACTGTATAGAGTCTGCGCTCTGTTCTGTTGGCTACACACTCTCTTTCACTCACCTGAACTGGGTGTCCTCTGGTATTGGCCACTGCTGCCCCTGGGAAAAAGGCGTTGGCTGTCCACACTACCCTTCTTTGTTGTGGGACCTGGATTTAAAGTCGGCCCGGAAAGAGGAGGGTTGCTTTTGTGATGGGAACGTTGTGACCAGTGGTGCCCCACAGGGAACAGTGCTGGGACTCTGAAGGCTGATTTATACTTGTGCGTACTAGCTTACGTCGTTGTGAGCATTTATACTTGTGCATTGGTGTGTCTGCATCACTCTGCAATTCAGGCACATACACGCATGAGCACATCACGTATTCGCACGTCACGCATGCGCACACACCTGCCCGTGCAAGGCTTCATGGTCATGGTAGTCTTTCTCGGGGTAAACAAGAAGCGAGCGTCTTTTTTCGTAAAAGCAAAATGTGTCCTCCATAATTTTGGAGGTCTGTAAAGCTTTATGGAAAGCATTGCAGCCAGAGTTCCTCCCCTGCCCTTCAGTCACCCAATGGGAAGCTATTGCGGCGTAGGAGGAAATGCGATGCTACCAAGCGGACCAATCACAGTTGTTGCGGTCTGCGTTGCCGCGATGCATAATTACATTTTGGGAGAGGTGCGCGTCAGGCTATGGCGTAGGGATCCGCGTAAGCTCTGTGTAGGGTTCATGGCTACGCCGTACCTACGCATCGATTTGATGCACAAGTATAAATCAGCCTTAACTCTCACCACCACAACGGGTCCACAGCAGATGCAATCTCATTGGCTCTCCACTTGGCCTTGGGTCACCTGGACAACAGCAATACCTACATGAGGCTACTGTTTATTGATTACAGCTTAGTGTTCAACACCACCATCCCCTCCGTACTAATCAACAAGCCTCTGGTATGGACCATTGTGACTGCACATGATTAGAAAAAGCTGCAGAGGGTTGTAAACTCAAACAGCTCCATCATGGGCACCAGCCTTCCCCCCCCCACTGAGGACATCTTCAAAAGGTAATGCCTCAAAGATGCCTTCACAAAGGTGTTGGCGCGTGGCCAAGTGGTTAAGGCGTCGGTCTAGTGATCTGAAGATCGCTAGTTCAAGCCTCAGCTGAGGCAGTGTGTTGTGTCCTTGAGTAAGGCACTTAACCACACATTGCTCTGTGACAACACCAGTGCCAAGCTGTATGGGTCCTAATGCCCTTCCCTTGGAAACATCGGTGTCATGGAGAGGGGAGACCTGCAGCATGGGCAACTGCCGGTCTTCCATATAACCTTGCCCAGGCCTGCACCCTGGAATCCTTCCAAGGCGCAAATCCATGGTCTCCCGAGACTAACGGATGCCTAAAAAAATGCCTCAAAAAGGAGCATCCATTATTAAGAACCCCCATCACCCAGGACTTGCCTCTTCTTATTGCTACCATCAGGGAGAAGGCACAGGAACCTGAAGACACACACTCAACATTTTAAGAACAGCTTCTTCCCCGCTACCATCAGCTTTCCAAACAATGAACCCATGTACACTACCTCCCTACTTTCCGCTCTTGTTTTAATGCACTACTTATGTATTTTGTGAACATGTATTTCTTATTATGATTTAAACTCTATTACATGTGTTGCCTGTACTTCTGCCACAGAACAGCAAATATCAAGACATCTGTCAGGGATTCTGATTCTGATTCAAAACCTGGGCCTCCCTCTGCAGCTGGTTCCTTGACTTCCTCACTGGGAGACTACAGTCAGTGTGGGTCAGAAGTAGCAGCTCCTGCTCACTGACAATCAACTCCGGCCACCTCTAAGACACGTGCTCAGCCAACTGCACCCACAACTGTGTGGCTGGACACAGCTGGCAGTACAGGAGCTACGTGGGCCTATCTCCCAAGGATCAAGGATGGAGGATCAACTTTAGTCACCAATTACATTTAAATGATGGGGTGGAGATACGTTTCTACCGAAGGAGGTATAAGGCACTCCTTTCCTCCACTAGCCTGCAGGTCACCCTTGGGCAAGGTGTGGCGCCCCGTTCAGGGTCACAAGAAGCCACGGGAGCAGGTGGTGGATGATCACATGAGCAGCCGGTGCACATCGCAAGTCCTGGTTCTGTAACTGCTGACGCCAGGCAGACAATCTCTGAAGGGAATTGTTAATGGCTGAGGTCGCCCACCTTGTGAAGACACTGCCCGAAGAAGGCAATAGCAAACCACTTTTTGTAGAAAAAATTGCCAGCAACAATCATGGTGAAAAAACCATAACTGCACACATCATACGACATGGCATATAATGATGATGATAACACTTACATGTATTAGCAATTTCTTGTGGTGTGTTGTTGCAACAAAAAAGAATATCATTCAACACTTATAAAGAATAAAGAATAGAACATAGAACAATACAGCACAGTACAGGCCCTTCGGCCCACAATGTTGTGTCGATGCTCAAATCCTGCCTCCCATATAACTCCCCCACCTTAAATTCCTCCATATACCTGTCTAGTAGTCTCTTAAACTTCACTAGTGTATCTGCCTCCACCACTGACTCAGGCAGTGTATTCCACGCACCAACCACTCTCTGAGTAAAAAACCTTCCTCTAATGTCCCCCTTGAACTTCCCACCGCTTACCTTAAAGCCATGTCCTCTTGTATTGAGCAGTGATGCCCTGGGGAAGAGGCGCTGGCTATCCACTCTATCTATTCCTCTTATTATCTTGTACACCTCTATCATGTCTCCTCTCATCCTCCTTCTCTCCAAAGAATGATATAATATCTCTTTTCATAGGACAAACATTCATCACCAGACTGACCTGGTGAGGAGGTTTTTGAACAAACCATTAGTCCAAACCCTCAAACCTTCTCACTGGGAGATGGGGATTAAAGTACAATGAGCCAGAAGGAGAGAGTGGACAACTCGGATTGTTCTCTCTGGAGCGGTGGAGGCTGAGGGGAGATCTGATGGAGGTTCATACGATTATGAGAGGCAGAGATAGAGCAGACAGGGAGTGCCTTTACCTAGGGGTTGAAATGTCTAATACCAGGGCGCATGTGTTTCAGGTGAGAGAGGGTAACTTCAAAGGAGATGTGAGGGGCAAGTTGTTTCATACAGAGGTGGAGGTGTCTGGAATGCACTGCCTGGGATGGTGGTAGAGGCAGGTACGTTAGGGTCTTTTAAGAGATGTTTAGATAGGTACATGAATATGAGGAAAATGGAAGGACATGGACATTATGTAGGCAGAAGATATTAGTTTAGTTGAGTAATTTGATTACTAATTTAATTGGCTCGGCACAACATAGTGGGCTGAAGGGCCTGTTCCTGTGCAGTATTGTTCTTGTTTCTATGTCTTACCCCCCTTCCAGTTCACTCCACTCTACACACCATCCCTGTTACAGGGGTTCCCAGCCTGGGGTCCACAGACTCTTTGCTTCATGGTATTGGCCCATGGCATAAAAAAGGTTGGGAAGCCCTGGTTTAGATGTAACCACCTTAGCTGAGAGTAGTGGTCAATGTTGCAATACAAAGGAGACACGGGAGACTGAAGATGCTGGAATCTGGAGGGAAATTTGGTAAACAAACTGCAGGAACTCAGGGAGTCAGGCAGCATCAGTGGAGGGAAATGGACAAGTCAAGATTTCACATTAACGTCATTCCACACAAAACATTCAACGTGAAACTTCAGTTGTGTTCTGTGTTATTCTGCTGAGCATCGTGGACAAGCTCTGTTGGAGCCTGCATGTGTGCCGACACTTGTGGGCTGCCCCCAGCACATACTTAGGCGCGTCGGTTGTTAACACAAATGACACATTTTGCTGTAAATTTCAATGTACTTGGGATAAATAAATCTGAAGACAGTTCCTTAGTGTAATCAGTTGGACTCTTGACCTCACAATCTAAATCATTATCATCTTGCACTTTATCGTTTACCTGCACTGCACTTCTTTTTATAATTGTTACACTTTATTCTGCAATTGTTATTGCTTGACCTTTTTCCACCTCAATGCACTGTGTAATGATCTGATCTGTATGAACAGTACGCAAGACAAGCTTTATTCTGTATCTCAGTACAAGTGACAATAATCAACCAATTCCATTTCCAATCTGGGATACACTTCCCCCCTTATCTCCTTATACTGGTTATTTCCCCTTTCATCTTACAGTCCAGGTGAAGGGTCTCAACCTGAAACGTTGACTGTCCATTTCACTCCATGGACGCTGCCTGACACAATGAGTTCCACCATCACTGTGTTGCTCATTTGTGCTAACTCACAACCCGAGCATAGTGCTAAGTTGTTCAAATTCAAGTTTAATTGTCATTCAACCATAGATAAATACAGCCAAATGAAACAGGGTTCCTCTGGGGCCAAGTGGCAAGACATACACAGCTCAATTCAAAATACCGAACCCCAAAAAAAAGCATAGTCACTCAAAAAAACATAAGCCATGAGAAGTGATGTCCTGGGTGTAGTTGAGGCATTGGGACAAATTGCATCCCTTTGCTAGAGAGACAGTGCCAGCTCTATTTGGTCATCTCCACTTGACCTCCTGACATCAATAGGTCAACCTATACTCCTTCACCATTGGTCCATCTCCAATGTCTTGCACAGGCATCTGTCACCCATTCTCTATTATCTTGCCTTCATCTTATTTATTCCAATATTCTGTAAATACAGATATGAACATGTTTATAGATTTTTTAGAAATCCATTGACACCCAATGATTTCTGTCAGAATCATCCCGGGGGAGTCGGCAGCATCACAGACTGATGCCGGCTTTGCGAGGATCCCAGGAGTTGGTGGAGCAGGGCGGCGGGGGAGGTCTTCCAGCGCTGCCTGCCTGGGTGTGACCCGACCACGTCGTATTACGGTGGAACACATCACACACTTTGGAAAAGCCCTGCACCGGCAGGGGAGGTGGGCGAGGAAGGGGGTCTGGGGGGCGGGAGGGGGACGAAGGAGGACCCGCTGATGGACAGAAGCGGGGAGCCGGCGATGGTGTGGGCTCGGTGGCGACACTCCGGGCTGGCGCAGTGAAGGAGCTCGGTATCTCTTCGGCGGCAGGAATGAAGGGATGGCGGATATGGACTCCATAAATTCCCCGCCCGCCTCCCCCTTCCTGGGGCTGCGCATCACCTCGCCGGGAAACTGCAGGTAAACCCGGCGTCTCGCTGTTACTCGAGCCCGACCTCAATCAGAAGCAGCTTTGCCCAGAATGGTCCAGAAAGAATATCTGTTTAACCGAGAAAGATGCCAGGGGCGTGGGGGTGTCGCACCTGCCTCTCCCCTCTCGCATCTTCACTCACTCTACCTTGGAAATAATTGGGGCGTTTATTTTTTTAAATATAATTTCTTTTTACGGTTGTTTTCTGTGCAACTTATGTTTTGCAATCACGTTATCTGCCGGGAGAGAGAATTCAGGGCGTGGGCTGGTATCTGGGAAGGGAAACCAGGCGAGGGTGAGATTTAATTACCCAGTTAAGAGGCGGCCAGACCTCTCGCTGAAACCGCAGCAGTGTTTTTTTTTAAATGTTGCAGGAATATTGTATTTATATTAATTATTGTTATTTTGACGTGTTGAACTAACCTGCAGCTGTGATGTTTGCGTTGATCGAGAGGTGGGAGCTCTTGATCTCGGGGTGTGTGTCACACACTCAGCATCGAGCCGGCATGTTTAACCCTTTGAGGGAAAGGTTGCTTTGGGTTGAGACATGAGCTTTATTTGTCACATGGACATTCAGTGGCCACTTTACTAGGGACAGGAGTAGAGCCTAGTGGGGTCTGCTGCTGTAGTCCGTCTGCTTCATGGTCTGACGTTGTGTTGAGCGTTCAGAGATGCTCTTCCGCCCACCACTGTTGTAACTGGCGGTTACAGACACCTTCCTGTCAGCTTGAACCAGTCTGGCCGTTCTCCTCTGACCTCTCTCATTAACAAGGCGTTTTCACCCACAGAATTGCCGCTCACTGGATGTGTTTTTTTTTTTGCTTTTTACATCATTTTCTAGAGGTGAAAATCCCAGGAGATCAGCAGTGTCTGAGATACACAAACCAACCCAGTCTGACATCAACACCCACAATCAAAGTCACTTAGTTCACATTTCTTCCTCATTCTGATGTTTGGTCTGAACAACTGAACCTCTTCTTCTTCTATTTCCGGCTGTTTAAACGCATCTAGGCGTATTACAGCCCTCCCCAGGATGTATAATTAATTATAGAACTTCAAAGAACTCAAATACAACCTAGTCTCGCGTATAAACTGAATAATTAGGCTCTTAAATCAGATGTTGATTCTCTTGATGGCCAAACAAAGATTTAATAGAAAACCAAAATAAATTTAAGCCAGATAGCCTCTTGAACAGCATGCTTCTTTCAATTTTGTATTGATTACAGCTCAGCAAAACATGCTGGACAGTCTCTGGACTACCACAGGCACATAATCCAGTAGGATGTTTAACTGAACCTCTTGACCATGTCAGCATGCTTTTATGCACTGAGTTGCTGCCACATGATTGGCTGTTCAGATATTTGCATTTACGAGCAGTACCTAATAACAGAATGTGAACTGTAAAGTGACACTTGAGTGTACAGTGAAACACACAGTGAAATGCATCATTTGTGTCACTGACCAACACAGTCCAAGGACATGCTGGAGACAGCCCGCGAGTGTCGCCAAGCTTCCGGCGCCACTATGGCATGCCCACAATTTACTAACTCTAACCTGTCTTTGGACTGTGGGAGGAAACCGGAGCACCTGGAGGAAACCCGCGTGGCCACAGGGAAACATACAACGGGAGTGAATCTGGGCCATCAATGCTGTGAAAACCGTGCCTTACTGCCCACAACAGATTTGTGATATCACGCAGACACTCTGCGTGTCCGCTCAGGTGGATGGGAGAGGTTAGAGTCATGCTATATAGAGCCATATAGCAGGGAAACAGGTCCTTTGGCCCACAGTGTCTGTACTATCCACCATCCAACCACTGACGCTTGCCCTGCATTAATATTCAACACAAGAAAATCTGCAGATGCTGGAAATCCAAAACAACACACACAGAATGCTGGAGGAACTCAGCAGACCAGGCAGCAACAACAGAAGAGTAGAACAGTCAACATTTCGGGCTAAGACCCTTCATTTATTATTAAGGCATCTGTTAGTCTTGTGAGACCATGGATCTGCGCCTGGAAAGTCTTCACTCTCCAGGGCGCAGGCCTGGGCAAGGTTGTATGGAAGACCAGCATGCTGCAAGTTTCCCCTCTCCAGGACACCAATGTTGTCCAAGGGAAGGGCATTAGGACCCATACAGCTTGGCACCAGTGTTGTTGCAGAGCAATGTGTGATTAAGCGCCTTGCTCAAGGACACAACACGTTCCCTCGGCTGGGGCTCAAACTCACGACCTTCAGGTCGCTAGTCCAATGCCTTAACCACTTGACCATGTGCCCACTCATCAGGACAAGAAAAAAAAGATGAGGAGTAAGAAGGTGGGGGGAAGGGAGGAAAAAGTACGAGGTGGTAGATGATGGGTGAAACCAGGAGAGGGGGAGGGGTGAAGTAAAGAGCTGGGAAGTTGATAGGTGAAAGAGATAAAGGGCTGGAGAAAGGGGAATCTGATAGAGGACAGAAGACCATGGAAGAAGGGAAAAGAGAGGAGCACCAGAGGGAGGTACCTTTTATCTCTTTCTCCAGTCAACTTCCCAGCTCTTTACTTCACCCCTTCCCCTCTCCTGGTTTCGCCCATCACCTTGTGCTTCTTCCTCTCCCCCCCCCACCTTCGTACTCTAATTTCACTGCTTCCTTTCCAGTCCTTAAGAAGGGTCTTGGCCTGAAACGTTGACTGTTTACTCTTTTCCAAAGATGCTACTTGACCTGCTGAGTTCCTCCAGCATCTTGTGTGCGTTGCTCTGTATTAATTCTGTTCTGTTCAATTCCTCCCCCCCCAAAACACACACACACACACACACACACACACACACACACACTTCCATCAACAGACTCCCTAGATTCTATCACCCACCTGCACTCTCCAAGGGCAGTTCACAGTCAGTAATTCATCTACCGACCCACCGGTTAGTGAGATAGGGGAGGAATCTGGAGTAACGGGGCGGGGGGACCACGCCTACAACATCACCGTCACAGGGAAAACGTGCAAACCCCACACAGGCAGCAGCTGAGGGTCCAGAGACTGATCACAGGAATGATCCTGGGAATGAGAGAGTTACTGCACGAGGAACATTTGACGGCCCTGGACCTGTACTCTATGGAGTCGGCTTTCCCAACCTGGGGCCTGTGGACCCCTTGCTCAGTGGTATTGGTCCATGGCGTAAGGAAGGTTGGGAACTTCTGATGTAGAGTTTAGAAGAATGAAGGGCAATTATATTAAAACCTATTGAATATTGAAAGTCCTAGATGAGTGGATGTAGAGAGGATATTTCCTACAGTGGGGGAATCTGATCCTCGATCCGAGACAGAGTCTCAGAACAGAAAAGTGCCCCTTTAGAACAGATATGAGGGGGAATTTCTTTAGCCAGAGGGTGGTGAATCTGTGGAATTCATTGCCACAGATGGCTGTGAAGGCCAAGTCATCAGGTATATTTAAAGCAGAGCAACACACACACAATACTGGAGGAACTCAGCTGTCCAGCCAGCATATACGGAAAGGAGTCAATGTTTCGGGCTCTGACTCTTAATCTGGACTACAGTGGGAGGTTGATAGATTCTTGATTAGTCAGGGCATCAAAGGTTGTGGGGAGAAGGCGAGAGAATGGGGTCGAGAGTGATGATAAATCAGCCATGATGGAATGGTGGAGCAGACTCTATGGACCGAATGGCCTAATTCTGTTCCTGTGTCTAACTCGGATTGCTGGAGATGGTAGATTGCAGCATTGTCCACTGCTCAGGAGCCACTCCAGTGACCTGGACAAAACGATCTCACAACCCCAATGACTGAAAACATTTTTAGTGATGGGGGCTTGCTGTACACAAATAGGCTGGCAACATTTTCTAAAAGAAAAATTTTATAACTCCAAAGCATTTCTCAGGAATTTAAGTGCTTTGAGAGGTTATAAGGATGTTAGTGGCTCTGTAGCAAGCAAGGATTGCCGAGCTGTCGTTTGAATGACCTCTGGATTAGACAGATTCTGTTACATTTTCTAGGACTCTTCCTGTTTCATTTGGATGGTGTCATGTGTCGAAGGGTCTGTGTTATACTGTTCTTCATTCTGTGGAGCCACAGGAGAATGCAGATGCAGGAAATCTGGAGAAGCATACACAAAAGTCTTCTCCTTTTTTTTTCTCCACTCTTGATGAAGGGTCTCAGCTTGAACCTTCGACGGTTTATTCATCTCCGTAGGTGCTGCCTGACCTGCTCAGTTCCTCCAGCATTTTGCATGTGTTAGCTGGAGGAACTCAGCAGGTCAGGCAGCATCTGTGGAGGGAAATGGATGGTCGGCGTTTCGAATTGAGACCCTTCATTTGGACTGAGGTGAATCCAGATGAAGGGTCTTAAAGCTGAAAGGTTCACCTCCCTCCACAGATGCTGCCTGACCCGTTGGATTCCTCGATCGTTTGTATATTTTATTTAGAGATTCAGTGGGCAGCAGGCCCTTGCGGCTGAACAAGCCACACTGCTGAGCAACCCATTTATTCAACCCTAGCCTAATCATGGGACAATTAACCTACCAACCGGCATGTCTTCGGAATGTGGGGGAAACCGGAGCACCCAGAGGAAATCTAGGTAATCACTGGGAGAGCGTTCAAGCTCCTTACAGAGGAAGCTGGAATTGAACTCTGAATTCCGACACCCCGGCCTGTAATAGCATCGCAATAACCGCTGCAGTACCATGGCGGCTGGTTTTGAATGTTACGATGTGCTTTATGAGTCACTTTCTGTTATTCCATCCCTTTGCGTTTCTGCTCCAAGATATTGTGCCCTGTTGAGTTTTTCAGTTGAGGTGGTGTGTGCTGTTCCATCTGGTTGTCAGTATGAGCTCTGGCTGGCTTGTGAAAGACAGTTGGAATTTTCCTTACATGCATTAGGCAGTTTTTCAATCTAGATTTCTCCTGCCCTGCAATTCAGGAATCATGGAACAGTGCAGGACAAGAACAGGATCTTTGGTCCATGATGCTAATCGAGACTAATCTCACAGTCCCTATCCCACATTCCCTGCCCGTTCATGGGCCTGTCTAAATGCCTTTTAAACACTTAAATCCCTCTTAACTCTCCCGTATTAGCCTCACTGCCATTTGTGGATGTACATTTTACTGATGAAGTCTCTATAATCTCTTCCTGAAACCTGTTCTCCCCGTTAACTTTGTCAGGTTTCTGAAATGTATATTTATGGTCTTCTGCTGTAGCCTATCTCCTTCATGGTTTGACATGTTGGTCATCCAGAGATGCTCTTCTGCACATCACTGTTGTAATGCGTGGTTATTTGAGTGACTGTCACCTTCCTGTCAGTTTGAACCGATCTGTCCTCTCTCATTATCAAGGCATTTTCACCCACAGAGCTGCTACTCACTGGATGCTTTTTGTTTTTCACACCATTCTCTGTAAACTCTAGAGACTGTTGTGCATGAAAATCCCAGGAGATCAGCAGTTTCTGAGATTCTGAGCACCAACAATCATTCCATGGTCAAAGTCACTTAAATCACATTTCTTCCCCATTCTGAATAACAACTGAACCTCTTGACCATGTCTGTATGCTTTTATGTATTGAGTTGCTGGTACATGATTGGCTAATTAGTTATTTGCATTAATGAGCAGATGTACAGTGTGTCTAATAAAGAGGCTGCTGAGCGTATGCCAATATGGTTAATGTTTCACTCTTTCTAAAATACTAACATTGCAGGTAGTGGTTCGAGGAATCGATTCATGTATTTCAATGTGGAAATAACAAAGTGCTGGTCTCAAAATATTGTGTAAATTCCTGGAAAATTAGATTCGACCTTGGCTTCTTGGGAGAAGTCAGAGAGTGCTAGTAGATGGTTACCCCCTCTGACTGGAGGCCTGTGACTAGTGGTGTACCACAGGGATCAGTACTGGGTCCGTTATTGTTTGTCATCTATATTAATGATCTGGATGATGATGTGGCAGACCAGATCAGCAAATTTTCAGATGACACCTAGATTAGGAGTGGAGTGGACAGCGAGGAAGACTATCAAAGCTGGCAGTGGGATCTGGACCAGCTGGAAAAACGGGCTGAAAAATGGCAGATGGAATTTAGTGCAGACAACTGTGAGGTATTGCACTTTGGGTGGACAAACCAGGGTAGGGCTTACATGGTGAGCGATAGGGCACTGAGGAGTGCAGAAAATGGAGGGATCTGGAAATACAGATCCATAATTCCTTGAAAGTGACGCCACAAGGTTGGTAGGGTTGTAAAGTGAGCTTTTGGCCTTTGGACAGTAGCTAAGGAAGATATCAACAGACGATTCCAGATCATGACAACTTTGCTACTGAGAGATTCTAACAGAGAAGAAAGTCAGCAAAGCTCTCTACATAATAAATCATAGAGCAGCCAAAATGAATGAGCTTTGTTGAGAGCTCCGATCCCTGGCTAAACAATACTGGGGGTGGGGGCAGGTGAAAAGGAGAAACCACTATCTGCCAAGCTCTGTAACGTCCTGTAAGATTACGGGACTGCGCAGGGCAGGATGGCATGGAAGACGAGAGAGAGAGAGAGAGAGAGAAAACAAAAAATGAACCAGTAAATGTGCTGCCATTATTGAGAAACCCTACGGATTTGCCAAGCAGCTGCTGGGACATGAGCGTAGTGGGCACCTCACATGCTCCAAATAATAGATGGATCTGCACCTGCAGAACTCCCTCAGTGTCTCAGAGAGGGAGCTAGAGCCAGGAAGCCATAGCACCCTAGCAAACCCTGCTCCTGCTGTGGTTGAGTTCAATGGCAAGGAGCCTGGCTGTAAGGAGATCCACGAAGTAGCCAGAACAGCCAGAGCTAATTCTGATCCTGGTCCCAGCGGAGTATCCTACAACGTGTACAAGCACTGTCCGAAGCTCTTCCAGCTACTTTGGAAATTTCTTTGGGTTATCTAGCGTAGGGGTTAGGTCATGGTCCAGTGGAGGTGTGCAGAGGGAGTATGGATCCCCAGAGAGGAGAACTCCAAGGACATTGAACATTTATATTCACCTTGCTGCTCAGTGTGGAAGGGAAGATCTTTTTCAGTGTGGTTTCCCATCGCCTGACAGCGTTTCTCCTCAAAAATAGCTACATTGATACATCTGTACAGAAAGGAGGAATTCCCAGAGCGCCAGGGTGCCCGGAACACACTAGTGTGGTTTTCCAGCTGATCAGGGAGACCTGGTTGTACCATGGCTAGACCTTGCCAAAGCATATAGGTCATTATGACACAAGCTGGTGGAGATTGCACTGAAGTGATTACATGTTCCGAGGAAGATAAAGGACAGCATTCTGGACTACTGGGAGAACTTCAGAGAGTCTCCTCAGGAATGACCACGTCGGGCTGGCACCGGCCCGAGAAGGGTATTATAATCAATATACAACCTCAGTGATCTTCTCCTCTCTGACAGTGAATATGGTGGTTAAGGCAGCTGAAGCGGAGTGTAGAGGCCCTCTAAGACAGGCGTGCAGCAGCGCCCAATCAGAGCCTTCATGGATGATCTCACGGTTTCAACTACATCAGTCAGAGGCAGCAGATGGATCCTCCAGGAGCTAAAGAGGCTCGTCACATGGGCAAGGATGAGCTTTAAGCCAGAGGCATCCAGGGCTCTGGAATTAAAGAAAGGCAGACTCACAGACACCCCATTTCTCCTTGGATGGTATTGCTATCCCATCTGCCTATAAAAAACCAGTCAAGAGCCTAGCGAAGGTGTTTGGCCGCATCCAAAGAGATTCAGCTGCCATCCAGAAGACCACCAAGGAGTTAGAAATCTGGCTGTCCAGTGTGGACATGTCAGTCCTACCTGGCAAGTTCAAGGCTTAGATCTACCAACATGGCATCCTCCCTGTAATTCTCTGGCCCATGCTGGTATATGATGTACCCATGTCAACAGTTGAGACTCTTGAAAGAAAGATCAATGGCTACCTTCAAAGACGGCTGGGCCTCCCACGTAGCCTGAGCAACATTGCTCTGTGTGGGAAGAGGAATAAACTGTGGCTTCCTCTCAGCAACTTGTACGAGGACTTCCTAGTTTCCCCATACAAGAGAATTGCTGCTGTACAGACATTCCAGCAGCCCCAAAGTCTCATCAGCAGGCATTGAGATCTATATGGGCAGGGAATGGGAGGCCTGGGATGTAGTGGATAGTTGAGTCACATCTGAGGCACAGGGATTTGGTAGGGGACAGAGGTGTCAGGTCAGGCTGGGTTGGGCAGCTTCCCTTCAACCTGCTTCGACAGGGCCTAGGGCAGGGACAGACACAAACTGCGGGCAGCTGTAGGGGAAGTGGGTACCACCAGGATGGAAGGGTGGTAGTATCCAAGCAGGGAGCTTGGACAGGTGGGAGGGCGCGCTGAAGTGGAAGATCTCCTGGTCGAACATCTGGCAGGTAGAACCCCAGCACATCAAGTTCATGATCCAGGCTGTGAACCATGTCCTAACTAGTCCAGCAAACCTTTTTGCTTAGGGGCAAAGCGAGGCACCAACTTTTCCTTTCTGGCCTGGCAGAGGGACCCTGGAACAACCTTCTTCAGCAGCTGCCCAAAAGCCGTGGGAGAAGGCTGCTAGAGCTGATGCCCGACTGGGTGCTGAAGGCAGTGTCAGAAAGTATTTCCTCAGCCATTAACAACAGTAAGCTCCTCTGTCAACCCAGATCTCCAGCAGGCTTGCTTGCCATAGTGTCTGACTGACAATTGAAGGTTGACCTTGGCAAGCAATTAAAGTTCCCTGACTTCATTGCATCATGTTCACTGAGTCCTGACTTAGTCATTCTGTCAGAAATCCCTAGGCAGTTAGAACTGACAGAGCCTTCGGAGGACTGGATTGAGGAGGCGTTTGAGTGTAAGAGAGCCAAATACCTGGAGCTGGTGGAGCAGTACCGGAGTGAGAGGTGGTGGGTATGCTGCGAGCCGATAGAGGTTGGGTGTTGAGGCTTTGCTGGCTGCTGGCTCTGCTAAACCAACTCTCTCCTTGGCATTACGGGGGCTGCAAAGAAAAGATCCATCAAGGCTGTCACAGAGGACCCGGAGCGAGTGTCCAGATGGCAATGGATCGAGAGGCGGACGTGGAGGCGGACTAATGCTGCTGTGACACAAGCCAGGGCCTGATCAACTCTGTCCAGGTCACCTTGGCGAGGTTTGCCTGATGTTTAAAAAGCCTGGAACACCCGATGACCCCAGGTTGCATCACGATGACATGTCCCAGTGCATCCTCGGATGTATCTCAGCATCTTTGTAAATCGAAGTACTGAGTATAGGAGTTGGGATGTTATGTTGAAATTGTATAAGATGTTGGTGAGGCCACATTTGGAGTACTGTGTCCAGTTTTGGTCACCTACCTACAGAAAAGATGTCAATAAGGTTGTAAGCATGCAAAGAAAATTTGGAAGGATATTGCCAGGTCTTAGGGTCCTGAGTGTTAGGGAGAGGTTGAAGAGGTTAAGACTTTATTCCCTAGAGCGCAATTGATAGAGGTATACAAAATTATGAGGGGTATAGATAGGTTAAATGCAAGCTGGCTTTTTCCACTGAGGTTGGGTGTGAGTCGAACTTGAGACCATGGATTAAGGGTGAAAGGTGAAATGTTCAAGGGGAACAGAAGAGAAAACCTTTTCAATCAGAGGGTCATGTGAGTGTTGTGACGGGATCCTGAATTATCCCTTATGAACTGTGCTTTTAAAAAGAGAGAGAGAGCTGCACAGCACAAACACCTTGTTACTAAGAGAGAGAGTGACGAAGACTGCTCACAGTTTGTTTGGAATTTCTGTAAGGACACTGCCAGCTTCTGAGCTCCTACAGCGAGAGAAGGGAGGAGCTACTTGATGGACAGCTGGTGTTCAGCATGGTGAGGTAAATAGAAGGTCAGCTGGTAGACAGACAGACACATAATTTTGGACACTGGATGAGCTTGTTGTGCCCCCAGAAAGGTGGGTTTTTGGAGGATCGATCAGTGGCTCTCGCAGTGTGGAAAAGGTGTGACCGGTGGGAAGTTATTAGTGTGACCAACCCTCGCCTGGGTTGATAACTCCACCACAGAAAACCGTCCCCTTGTTGTGGTCACATTCGGTGACTTCTAAAGGATTTCGGGAAGAATCGACGGCATCTGCATAGTCGAACAACCACAACACCTCCCTTTCTCCATCACTACCACGAACTGAACTGAACTTTACTCATCACTGTAATACTGTATCCATTTACCCCTAGGTTTGAAGAAGCTTGGTTTATATACATAATCATTGCTAACCTGTTTGATATATCTGAATTTTATTATGTATTGCGTAGTTACTAATAAATGAGTATTAGTTAACAGTAATACCAGATTCCAAGGTGTTTTCTATTTCTGCTGGTTCTTTAACCCGTCATGGGGTACGTGACAGTGTGGAACAAGCTGCCAGAGAAAGTTGTGGATGAGTGTTTGATTTCAACCTTTAAGAGAAATTTGGAGAGGTACATGGATGGGAGGGTATGGAGGTCGATGGGACTAGGCAGATAATCGTTTGGCATGGACTAGATGGGCCGAAGGGCCTGTTTCTGTGCTGTAGTGCTCTGTGACTCTCTGCTTGAGCTATAAGGAGAGGTGGGATAAACTTGGGCTTTTCTCTCTGGAACATAAGAGGCTGAAGGGAGACCTGGTAGAGGGTTATAAAATTATGAGAGGCATAGATAGTCTGAATCTTTTTTTTCCCAGGCAATAGATGTGAAACATCAGAGGACATAGGACTAAGGTACATGACGGAGGGCAAAGGTCGGGCCGATTTCGCACTGTGGCTGTGAGACTGTACTAGCTGCTGAGCTTCATGTCTGTGAGCTTCGCAGCAATTTGCCCCACTGATATGAGGAACTGAGACTGAGGCATTGGGCTGTCCGGGGGTTTGGATCTGAGGGCTCACTCTGGTTCAGAATGCTGTTGCTCGCTTCTATTGTTTGCATGATTTGTGCTCTCGTTGGTGTTGGTCTTTTTTTAACTGGGTTCTTTAGGGTTTCTTGCTTTGTGGCTGCCTATAAGCAGACAAATCTCAAGGTTGTATAATTTATACATCTTAGCTAATAAATGTTCTTTGAATCTTTGAAAGAAAGTGTAAAGGAGATATGTGGGTAATTTATTTTACAGAGTGGGTAGCTGCCGGGGTGGTGGGAGAAGCAAATATGATAGCTGTTTAAGAGGCTTTTAGATAGGAATTTCAATATGAAGAGGATATGAGACCACAGAACATAGGGGCAGAATTAGGTCAGTCAGCCCATTGACTCTGCTGTGCCATTCAATCATGGCTGATTTACTTTCCCTCTCAGCCCCATTCACCAACCTTTTCCCCATAACCTTCGACACCCTTAACCTATCAACCTCCTCTTTAAATGTATCCAGTGACTTGGCCTCATGGATTATGTAGAGGCAGAAATTTAATTTGGCTCGGTGTTCAACACAGGCATTGTGGGCTGAAGGGCCTGTTCTTGTGCTGTACTCTACTTTGCTCAATGGTGAGAAATTTAATCAAATATCTTTCTGTTTCTGCCTTGTTGGACTCTGTGACTGTAACAAATGCAGCAAAATAATATTGTAGAACGGAGATACCTCGGGGTACAGGTACGTAGTTCCTGTGAGATTAGTAACATCGAGTTGTAAAGAAAGTGTCTAGCAAGTGTGCCTTCATTTGTCAGGATATTGAGTTCAGATTCTTTTCTTCTTCTTTCTCTTTTAAGCCCACCACCTCTCCCGGGGTGTAGGCTACCAACAGCAACTTGCCAGAGTCCTCTGTCTGGACCAGTCTTTCCAGTTGTTGCCAAATGGAGCCCATCTTCGAGGACCCTTCCTCTCCCGGGGATGAGGTCCTTGGAGCTTCTGTTGGTGTTTCTGTAGATCGGGGTTTTTACAGGACAGGGTTGCTGGCCCCAAGCTCAATCCTCCTCCTTTCAGAGTCGTGATTGGCACCGTCCATGGCGGAGTAGAGTACAGGACAGGTTCAGATTCATTTCTTTATCACAACTATATTGAAGCACGCAGTGAAATGCGTTATTTGCATTAACAACCAACACAGCCTAGGATGTGCTGGGGGCAGCCCACAAGGGTCACCACACATTCCAGTGCCAACATAGCATGCTCGCAATGTTCAGCACAAGCAGTAATGACAACAGAATAAAACAAGACAACAGCAAAACAAATCCCTTTCCAACCCTCCTAACCGCTCACGAACATAGACCTCCAACGCCAGGACAGGCTACCTCCGCCCCAAATCCAGTCCTTGGCTCCAGACTCTCTGGCTCAGACTGCTTGACTTGTAGTAATCGGCCTCCAGCCCCCAGGGGTTGGAACATCATGTTACAGCTGTATGAGCAACACACACAAAATGCTGGAAGAACTCGGCAGGCCAGGCAGCAACTATAGAAAAAGTACAATTGACGTTTTGGCCCGAGACCCTTCGAAGGGTATGTCCTGGGAGCTGAGGGGCCTGAGTGGTGGATGCCGCTGCCTCGAGGCACTGCCTTTTAAAGATGTCCTCAATGGTGAGGACATTTGTGCCCCTGAAGGAGCTGGCTGAGTTTATAACCCTCTGCAGTTCTTGTGATTAGAAAAGAAAGTTGGAACAAATAGTTCTGTTTCAGATGGGGTGTGGGGGAGGTGGGGGGGAGAACTGTTGCTACTTGTAATAACCAAGAGGGGTGCCATTTGTCCCTTTTGATCCATGCTGGCTCTTTGGCAGGCAATCTCATGAGTCCCATTCTCCTCCTCCCTATTTCCCAGTAAGCTCTGCAGATTATTCACTCTCATTCACTCCCCTTGACTCTCCTCCATTTGCCGACACAGAGGTTTGTCTAACTCACCATCACGTCCTTGTGAGGGGGGAGGAGACCAGCACCATGGTCATGGAGAGCCTACAAACTCCATCTAGCCTGCACTGGAGGTGAGGATCAAACTTGCATTGCAGGAGTTGCAAGATAGCTGTGCTATGTGATGCATTACCCCGATGGGCAGTGTGGCCGCTCTCTACTTGCATCTTACACTTGCTCACTGGCCTTCCAAAGCTATCCATTGACAAACCTCAACTCATTCAGCACACGGCTGCCAGGCGGGTAACTAAAACCAGAATGAGGGAACCTATCACTCCCATCCCAACTGCTCTGCATTGGCTTCCTGTATCCCTTTAAAGTTCCCTTACTTGTTTTTAAAGCTCCCTTACTTGTTTTTAAAGCTCTCAATGCTCTGGGACCAGAGTGCATCACAGAAGCATTTTTGTTTTGTAATCCTGCTCGAGCTCTCATGTCATCGTCTGCTGGTCTCTTAAATTTGAATAATCTCCCTCAAAAATAATTGGACTATGCTCCTAAATTGTGGAACTCAATACCTAAAAGTGTAAGTGACGCAGACCAGTTGACACTTCTGAACACCAACTCAAAGCCTATTTATTTATCTTTGCATTTAACTAGCGTCATTTTGTCTTTTACTTTCATGTTTGTACTTTATCCCATTGTAAAGCACTTTGAATTATATAATCTGTATGAAAAGTGCTCTCCAAATAAGTTGTTGTTGTTATTCTTATAGTTCCTTCATTTAAAAATGTGAGCTAACCCCTGTAGTGCAGCAGCTAGTGTGACGCTATTACAGCTCGCAGTTCAGGGTTCACTTCCAGCGCTGTTCTGTAAGGAGTCTCTGTCCGGCCTCCCTGTGGAATGCGTGGGTTTCCTCCCACAGTCCAAAGATGCACCGCGTGGGTTAATTAGTCATTGTAAATTGTCTGCGGATTAGGTTGGGGTTAACTGGGCTGGTCAGGGGTTGCTGTAGAGACATGGCTCGAAGGGCAGAAGGACCTACTCCGCGCTGTATTGCCAAGTAAATTTTCTAGCTAGACTTGCTGCCGCAAACCTGGGTTTAAAACTGAGTTGTGTGGAAGATGTTTAAGAGATGTAAGTGTGCACGAGAGCTGTGGATGGAGTATATCGGGATGAATGGGGCATTATTTCCCCTGCAGTTCAGATTAAGACTCATTTATTTGTCTCCTCTATATCAAAACGTACAGTGAAATGTGTTGTTTGCGTTGGGCAGTAGCCCACAAAGTACCCAGGATATCTTTAGGAAGCGGTGTCTCAGAAAGGCAGCGTCCATTATTAAGGACCTCCAGCACCCAGGACATGTCCTTTTCTCACTGTTACCATCTGGTAGGAGGTACAGAAGCCTGAAGGCACACACTCAGTGATTCAGGAACAGCTTCTTCCCCTCTGCCATCCGATTCCTAAATGGAGATTGAAGCTTTGGACACTACCTCACTTTTTTTTAATATACAGTATGTCTGCACATTTAAAAAAAATCTATTCAATATGTGTAATTGATTTACTTGTTTATTATTATGTTTTATTTTATTTATTTTTTTTCTCTCTGCTAGATTATGTATTGCATTGAACTGCTGCTGCTAAGTTAACAAATTTCATGTCACATGCCGGTGATAATAAATCTGATTCTGATTTTGAACAAACAGTGCAATCATCACGCATTCATGTGCTGACAAAGTGTACCCACAATGCTTGGCAGAACAACAACAGAATAAAACAACAGCAAAACAAGCCCCTCTTCCTCAACGCCTGCAGACCCGACCTTCCCGAATTATCACTGGCTTTAGACTCTGGAGCATTCTTACCACCAGCTCCTGCCCCAGACCTTTCATTTCACTGGGTATATTTAAAGTGGAGGTTGATGGGTTCTTGATTAGTAAGGGCATCAAAGGTTACAGGGAGAAGGCAGGAGAATAGGATTGAGGGGGATAATAAACCATGGTGGAATGACAGAGCATACTGGATGGGCTGAGTGGTCTAATTCTGCTCCTATATCCAATGGTCTATTCATTTACTGTCCCTGACCTCTCATGCCTGTTCTAAAACCCTAACTTGACCCCCACAACTCCCCGTGATGTTCACAAAACCAGCCCTGCAACCCTAAGAAAGTGATGTAGGTCTGAGCCATGATCTGGACAGGCAGCGCAGCTCGGAAACATCTTGACCAGATAGTGGATGAGTGGAATATTATTTAGAAGGACAATGATTGATTTCGAGTGGCAGGGTAGAGATACGTCTTTATCAAAGGAGGTGTAATGTGCTCCTTCCATCTGCTAGCCTGCAGGTCACCCTTGGGCAAGGTGTAGCACGTGCTTAGCCCCCGATCAGGGTCATGCGAAGCCATGGGAACAGGTGGTGGATGGTTGTATCAGCAGCTGGTGTATATCACAAGTCCTGGTTATGGGACCCCTGATGCCAGGCAGACAATCTCTGAAGAGTATTGATTATGGCTGGGGCCACCCTTCTTCTAAAGAAACTGTCCAGAAAAAGGCAATGGCAAACCACTTCGTAGAAATATTTGCTGAGAGCAAGCATGGTCAAAGGCTAAGATGACCCACATCATGCAACACAGCACGTAATGATGATGAATGATTGTTTGATTAATGTTGAGGTAGACCCTGTGACTTCCTGAACAAGTCATGAGAATGGAATTTACAGCTACCGAAAACACTCAGAGAAGCAAGTGGGATGTTAGTCTTTACTAAAGAACGAAGAGAGCCCATGATCCTTGAACACTCACGACAAAAGCAAAGGGGTACACCATGGTGATATTGGCGGTGAACATTCAGCCGCAGAAAGGGAGAGCAGCTTCATTTCCTGGGAATGAACATCACTGACGATCTATCCTGGCCCAACAGATTGACACCATTATAAAGAAGGCACAATGGTGGCCACATTTCATCAGGAGGTTGAGGAGACTTGATGTGACACTAAAGACTCTCACAAATTTATACAGATGTACCATGGAGGGCATTCCAACTGGTTACACTACTTTCTTAGTTTAATTTTTAAAATGTATTTCTTATTGTAATTTATAGTTTTTTTTTATTATGTATTGCTATGTACTGCTGCCAAAGAACAGTACAGGCATATGTCCCAACATTATGCCAGTGGCATTAAACCTGATTCTGATTCTGATAAAAGCCTCTCCGTTTCGACATTGGCGCCACCTCTCCCATACTACGTCTCAGGTTCCGTCCACACTACGCTGGATAATTTTGAAAACAAAGCTTTTTCTCTTCATCTTGATCCTCTGTCCACATTGAAACGGCATTTTCATCCCCCGAAAACAGAGCTTTTCTAAAACACTCTCCAGAGTGTTTAAATTTGAAAACGATTGTTGCGTGTTCTAGTGTAGACGGGGTAAATGGAGATATTTTAAAATGCTGTCATGACAACACCACAACACCAATGCCTTTTCTGCTTCTGCTTGGTACTGCGCAAGCACTGCTGGACGGCTGTTATAACGCGCAGTCGGTGTGAACGGCGTGAGAGTTAAATTGTAAAGTGAGCTTTTTTGACTATTTAAAAACGCTGCCGTGACGTGCCGCAACAGATGGCAGCAGCGCGGCATTTCATTGTTTTCTTGAACGCAACCCCCCACACAACCTAACAATTTCAGAACAGACGGCAACGAGACTGAAGCCAGAAGAGATAGAAATGTACTCACCAAATACTTTGACCTATAGCTTACTGAATAAGTATACTCACTTTGCCCTGTTTTCTGTCCTTGCTTATATGAAGGTGGTTTACCTATTTATGCAAGTACTTCTCTGACAATAGATGTGTAACAGCCTAATGTAACGTTGTATGGAAATACAAGATAACACTGATGCAGTCATGTTTTATACATTTAACAAGGTGCTTTATTAATGCAACAGAGTTAGTCAGTTTTTCAATGTTCGTCGTCAACTGGGTCATACTGTCCGTGAACTCCCTGTCGGTTGCCTCCATACGCTCCAGTATTTGTTGTTTTTTAGTTTTAAGTCCTCCTGTGTGAGAGCCAATAGCAATTCCGTTAAAAGTTTTTCTAGTCTGTAACTGGACAAATGAGCATCAAGTATACCGTTTCCTCTTCGCTTCTTTTCTGTTGGTCCTGCGCATGGGGAGGAGATTCACTCAAATATCTGTTCTAATGTGGACGGAGATGTTTTGAAAAACGCTTGGTGTGAATGCCTGTCGTTTTTACTTGAAACCGGTATTTTCAAAATTATCCGGTCTAGTGTGGAATAGCCTCAGCTGGCAGTGCTCGGGGTAATGGTGAGGATACACTGTGTTTCATTGTTCCCTCTAACTACAGAAGCAATCAGCCTCGGGGGAATTTAAATGTTTGCTGCGATGAGGAGATTGAGCTAGGAACAAAGACTGTGTTTTGTGGCATTTACATGGGGTGCATTGTTATGTGCATAGGAAATATTGCGCTTTCTTGTTTACCTGAGCTGCACTTTCTCTATCCTGTTTCACTTTATTCTGTACTCTCAGAATCAGGTTTATTGTCACTGACACGTGTTGTGAAATTTGTTGTTTTACAGCAGCAGTACAGTCTGATACATTTTAAACAAAAAGTACAAAGTAGAATTTAAAGAAAGTAGGGCAAAAAAGTGAGGTAGTGTCCATGGGTTTATGATTCATTCATAAAACTGATGGTAGAGGGGAAGAATCTGTTCCTAAGTCACTGAGTGTGTGTCTTCAGTCTCCTGTACCTCCTCCCTAATGGTAGTAATGAGAAGAGAGGATGGAGAAGGTCCTTAATGTTGGATGCCACCCTCTTAAGGCATCACCATTCAAAGACGTTCTCAATGGTGGGGAGACTAAAGTTCAAAGTAAATTTATTATCAAAGCACATATCAAAAATATTAAAGCTAGAGCCCATAATGGAGCTTTCCTATTAGATTCCTCCTTCTGCAGCCCTTTACCTTTGCTACCCGTCTGGCTTCACCTGTCACCTTCTAGTTATCCTCCTTCACTCCCCCACCCCACCCTTATACTCTGGCATCTACCCCCTTCCTTTTCAGTCCTGATGAAGGGTCTCGGCCTGAAATGTCACCTGTTGATTTATTTCCATAGATCCTGCCTGGCCTGCCGAGTTCTTCCAGCATTTTGTGTGTGCTGATTTGGATTTTCAGCATGTGCAGAATCTCTTGTGTTTATGAGTTTCCAACTAGCTTCAGTCGCGTGCTCTTGTGTGGCCATTAGACATTGCACGGTGCTCAGAGTGAACCATTTTAAAATAGCGTCATTTGCATGTACTTATGTTCAAAAAGCAGTGATTTTTGTCACTGATAGTTGACGAGATGTAAGGCAATTCAGAACTGATTTGTTCTCTGCGGTGGCATACACTGAGTGGATTCAGAATCACGTTTAATATCACTGGCATATTTCATGAAATTTGTCAACAGCAGCAGTATAATACAATACATGATAAAAGAAAAAATAAATTATGGTAAGTGTGTGTATATATATATATTAAATAGTTAAATTTAATAATAATAGCGCAAAAGTAGAACTAGTTAAAAAAGTGAGGTAGTGTCCAAGGGTTCAATGTCCATTTAGGAATCAGATGGCAGAGGGGAAGAAGTTGTTCCTGAATCACTGAGTGTGTGTCTTCAGGCTTATGTACCTCCTTCCTGAGGATAACAATGAGAAGAGGGCATGTTCTGGGTGATGGGGGTCCTTAATAATGGACACTGCCTTTCTGAGACACCTGTTCTTGAAGTTTTTTTTGGATACTACGGAGGTTAGTAACCAAAATGGAGCAGACTAATTTTACAAAAAGTTTTACAAAAAGACCCCCATCACCCAGAACATGCCCTCTTCTCATTGTTATCCTCAGGAAGGAGGTACATAAGCCTGAAGACACACACTCAGTGATTCAGGAACAACTTCTTCCCCTCTGCCATCTGAGACTGTGATGTAACCTGTTAGAATGCTCTTCACAGTACATTTGTAGAAATTTTTGAGTGTTTTAGGTAACAAACCAAATTTCCTCAAACCCCTAATGAAATATAGTTGCAATCTTACCTTCTTTATAGCTGCTTTGAAGTGTTAGAACCAGGTTAGGTCCTCAGAGATATTGACATCCAAGAACTTGA
This sequence comes from Mobula hypostoma, assembly GCF_963921235.1. Lineage (NCBI taxonomy): Eukaryota > Metazoa > Chordata > Chondrichthyes > Myliobatiformes > Myliobatidae > Mobula > Mobula hypostoma. The sequence continues at coordinate 6,737,087 of NC_086107.1, forward strand.
AATTGCTCACTCTCTCTATGAGGATTGTTCCCTCGTCTTGCCCTTCCTGAAGTTCACAATCAGCTCTTTGGTCTTACCGACATTGAGTGCAAGGTTGTTGCTATGACACCATTCAAACCAGCTGGTATATTTTGCTCCTGTACACTCTGTCATCTCCATCTGAGATTCTGCCAACAGTGGTTGTATCATCAGTAAAATTTATTGAGGGCATTTGTGTTATGCCTAGCCACACAGTCATGGGTATAGAGAGAGGAGAGCATTGCGTTGAACACGTGTCCTTGAGGTACACCAGTGTTGATTATCAGTGAGGAGATGTTATTATCAATCCACACAGATAGTGGTCTTCTGGTCAAGAAGTCGAGAATCTAGGTGTAGTGGGAGGTACAGAGGCCCAGTTTCTGTAGTGTTTTGATCAGGACTGTGGGAATGATGGTGTTAAACGGTGGGTTACAGTCAATGAACAGCATCCTGACATAGCTATTTATATCGTCCAGGTGATCTAAGGCCGCGTGAAGAGCCATTAAGGTTGCGTCTGCTGTAGATCTATTCCTCTTTTGATAACCATTAAGAACCAGCACACAGTTTTATGGAACTGTAGTAGTATTAGTAATGTTTTAATTATGTATTTCAATTAAATACAAATTTTGTTACTCAATTAAACTTCAGGTTTTTTTTGTACCTTTTTAATTATTTCTATGAAACTTCAGGCAGCCACTTATTTGGGCTGAAATGTGCTGGTTCTGATGTGTCTTGCACAACTTCAAAACAACATCCCAACTCCTGTACTCAACACGTTGATTTAGGAAGGGCAACGTGCCAAAAGCTTTCTTTACGACCCTATCTACCTGTGATGCTACTTTCAAGGAATTATGGATCTGAATGCCAGATATTGATTAGTATGGACCCCAAAGGTTACAGGGAGAATGTAGGGTTGAAAGCGAAGGTAAATCAGCTATGATCAAATTGTTGAGCAGACTCAATGGGCCGAATGGCATAATTACGCTCCTGTTTCTTGTGGTCTTGTATTATGAAAGAGCCAGCACAAGGTGGAGAACTGTGGAGAGGGTGCAGAGATGGTTCAATAGACAGTAGATGCAGGAGTAGGCCATTCGGCCCTTCGAGCCAGCACCACCATTCACTGTGATCATGGCTGGTCATCCACAATCAGTATCCAGTTCCTGCCTTATCCCCATAACCTTTGATTCCGCTATCTTTAAGAGCTCTATCCATCTCTTTCTGGAAAGCATCCAGAGACTTGGCCTCCCTGCCTTCTGGGGCAGAGCATTCCACATATCCACCACTCTCTGGGTGAAAAAGTTTTTCCTCAACTCTGTTCTAAATGGCCTACCCCTAATTCTTAAACTGTGGCCTCTGGTTCTGGACTCTCCCATCAGCGGGAACATGCTTCCTGCCTCCAGCGTGTCCAATCCCTTAATAATCTTATATGTTTCAATCAGATCCCCTCTCATCCTTCTAAATTCCAGTGTATACAAGTTCACCAGGATACTGCCTGGATTAGAGGGTGTGAGGTATAAGGTTAAGGTTGAACAAACTTGGGTTGTTCTTTCTATAGTGTTGGAGGCTGAAAGGAGAACTGATAGAGGTTTCTAAAATCACAAGAGGCACAGATAGGGTAGGCAGTGAGAATTCTTCCCACGGTGTAGAAATATCAGTCACCCGAGGACATAATTTTAAAGGTTGTTGGGGGGGGGCGTGGGAATTGAAAGCTATCTGAGAGGCAAGTTTTTTTTTACACAAGGAATAGTAGGTGCCTAGGGTGGGCTACCAGGAGTAGTAGTGGAGGCAGGTGGAATTACGAGGCTTTCAGATAGTCACAACAATTTAAAGAGAATAGAAGGATATGGAAGGATACAATAGGGTCTTTTAAGAGACTGACATAAGTACATGGAGCTTAGAAAAAAAAGAGGACTTTGCAACAGGGAAATTCTAGGCAATTTCTAGAGTAGGTTACGTGGTCGGCACAACATTGTGGGCCAAAGAACAGGTAATGTGCTGTAGATTTCTATGTTTCTATGGCTCATACGCAGGAGGAGGATACTTGGTGAAAATTGCAATCAAGATGATGAAAGGAGACCTAACAGAGATGTACAAGAGGATAAGTTGCGTAGATAGAGTGGATAGCCAGAGACTTTTTCCCAGGGTGGAAATGGCTAATACGAGGAGTATGATTTTAACGTGATTGGAGGAAATTGTAGGAGGGGTGTCAGGGGTAAGATTTTTTTTTACTCAGAGGCTGGTGGGTGCGTGGAACACCCCGCCAGGTATGGCGGGAAAGGCAGACACATTAAGGATATCTGAGAAACTCTTTAGATGGGCACATGGATGATAGAAAAATGGAGAGCTACATGGGAGAGAAAGATTAGATTGATCTTAAGAGTGGGTTAAAAGGTCAACACAACTTCGTGGGCTGTAGGGTCCAAACTGTGTTGTCACTGTTTGATGTTCTGTGGCCTATACACTTCCATGTTCTGTGTTTATCAGCTCAATGTCAGAGTGGCCGCTTTTAATTTTACATGGTTTTATGCAATCAAGGATCAACTTTATTCACCATATACATTTACATGTATTGGGAATTTGTGTTGGTGCAACATGCAAGAAACAAAAACAACATTTAACAATGATAAAGAATTATATAAAAATAAAGTTAGAGTTATGGCTATGAAATGAAATGTGCATAAATACATGATTAAGGTCCTTGGCCCAAAACATCGGGGCTTTGTATTCCTCTCCGCAGATGCTGCCTGACCTGCTGAGTTCCTCTGGCATTTTGTGTGTGTTGCTCTGGATTTCCAGCATCTGCAAAATCTCTTGTGTTTGTGGTGTACAAAATTATAAGTGGTATAGAGAGAGCAAATGCAAGCAGGCTTTTTCCACTGAGATTGGGTGAGGCTAGAACTAGAGGTCATGGGTTGAGAGTCAAAGGGGAATACGAGGTGTTCCCCTCAGAGAGTGGTGGATGTGTGGAACGAGCTGCCAGGCCAAGTAGAGGATTTGGGTTCAATTTTAAAACGTAAGTGAAATTTAGTTAAGTATATAGAAAACTCATACTCTCTGGAAAGATCGAGGGGAGCAAACCTGGAGGAAGATCTCAGCTTATGTACATCAAAAGCATAGCCAGGTGGCTACACATCGAGGAAATGGAAGTCATCCAAAAAACGACGGATAGATCTATATGGAAAACCATGGTCACCAAAGTCCACATCGGATATGGTACCTAGACAGACAGATAGACATATAGACGGGGCAGGTATGGAAGGCTATGGTCCAGGTGTAGGTTGATGGTTGTAGGCAGAATACTAGCTTGGCATAGACTAGATGGGTCAAAGGACCTGTTTCTGTGCTGTAGTGTACTATAACTCTGACTATGACCTATCAATCTCCACTTTAAATATACCCAATGACTTCGGCCTGATGAAAGGTCTCATCCCAAAATGCCAATTGTTTATTCATTTCCATGGATGCTGCCTGACCTGCTGAGTTCCTCCAGCATGTTGTGTGTGTTGCTCTGGATTTCCACCATCTGCAGAATCTCTTGTGTTCCTGTCAATCAGTGTTGCCTTGGCAACTGCGACGTCGCTCAGAACAAACAATAATAGCAAGTGAAATTTTGCCGGGCTAATTTCAGTATCGCTTATTTATTTTGTCTTGTCTCTGAGGGGTCAGGGATGCTGAGTCTACGAAAGTACAGAAGGAAATAATACTTCATAAGTACGAGATCCTGCTGATGATAGAGGTGTACAGAATCATGAGTGGCGGAGGATTGGGGAATCAAAAACTGGAGGGCACAGGTTTCGAGAGGATTAGAATATAAAAGCAAGGATGTAGTGATTAGGCTTTATAAGGCACTGGTGAGGCCTCATTTGGAGCATTATGAGTAGTCTGGGCTCTGTTTCCAAGAAAGGTTGTGCTTACTTCAGAGTGGGTTCAAAGGAGGTTCTTGAAAATGATTTCAGGATCGAATGGTTTGTCATATGAAAAGCATTTGATGGCTCTAGGCCTCTACGCACTGGATTTCAGAAGAATGAGGGGAGGATCTCATTGAAACTTTTCGAATGTTGAAAGGCCTCAACAGAGTAGGTTTGGAGAGAATAGGAGGGTCTAAGACCAGAGGACACAGCCTCAGAATAGAGGGATATCCATTTACAATGGAGATGAGGAGGAATTTCTTTAACCAGAGAGTGGTGAATTTGTGGAATTCATTACCACAGGCAGCTGTGGAGGCCAGGTCATTGGGTATATTTAAGGTACAGGTTGATAGATTCTTGATTGGTCAGGGCGTGAAGGGATATGGGGAGAAGGCAAGAGATTGGCGCTGAAAAAAAATGGATCAGCTGTAATGAAATAGTAGAACAGACTTAATGGGCCAAATGGCCTAATTCTACCCCTATGCCTTATGGTCTTGTGGTTTAAGGTGAGAGGGATAGTAACTTTTTCACCCAGAGGGTAGTCTGTGAATGGAATGAACTGCCAGAGGAGGTGGTTGAGGCAGGTACATTAATGACATTTAAAAGTTACTTGGACAGGTACATGGATAGAAAATATTTAGAGCAGGGGTTCACAGCCTTTTTTATGCCATGGACTAATAGTTTTCCGAGGGGTCCATGGACCCCAAGTTGGGAACCTCTGGTTTAGAGGGTTACGGGTCAAATGCAGGCATATAGGATTAGAATAGATGGGAATCTTTGTCGGCATGGACCAGATGGGCCGAAGGGCTTGTTTCTGTACTGAGAGATTCTGGGAGCAGTAGGGAAAGGGTTAACTTAAAGGCCAACAGTGTGACCAACACAAAATGTTGAAGAGCTCAGTGGGTCCAGGGACAGAGACAGGGAGGGGGATGAGAGAAATTTGGGAACTTTGATGGAATAATTAAAACTGAGGACAGAGGAGCGAGCAGAGTCACAAAGGAGAAGGAATATGTTGAAATGGTGGTTTGAGATGAGGGCAGGAACTGTACACTGAGAAATCTGAAAGTTCAGGTGGACAATGGGCTTTGTCTTCCTCCTGTGCAATGGGAGGTCGTGCCTGGTTATCTAGCAGTCGGCATGACACAAATATGCTGATGAATCAGGGGTGACGATAAGGCAGAGGCGAGTGCTGTCAGCACTGGCTTTAACAAGAATGATTTCTGTGTTGCTGAGATTGAGAATGAGCTGTTTGTGTGAGAGCCGGTTCGTGACTGAACCACTCGCAGCAAAAGAGTTTGGTTACAAAGCACCACTCCACCCGACTCCCACTGAGAGGCAGGAGAGAGATGACGATACAGAGAGGGAAGAACGGGAAGGAGCTGTCCTGAAAACGAAGTGTTTTAGAACGCAGCTTGGAGAAGAGTGTACAAATCCTGTAATGGAGGGAGATATCAGTCCTCACTATCTGGCCTGAGCACGGAGCTCCCAGGGCAGACATACCAGGACTCGGAGTCTCGGAGTCATCACGTCTCGAGGCCCGGGGATCAGCCATGCCTGCAATGCCAGGCGTGGCTCTCAGGTAGGGACGGGGAGCAGCCTGCAAGGGCTTGGCAAAAGCACGGCACTAGGCGGGGAGATTCTGCCACGGGAAGACGGGGTGAGATAGGATGGGAGGATTGTCTTGGAATTGGTTTATTCCTGCCACAGGTAGCAAGACACAGTGATTGCCTTGTCTTGTATACTGTTCATGTAGATCAGATCATGATGCAGTGCATTGAGGAAAAGCAATGAACAGTGCAGAATAAAGTGTAACAGCTACACAGAAAGTGCAGGGCAGGTAGACGGGAAAGTGCAGGATCCTAATGAAGTAGATTGTGAGGCCATGGGTTCACCTTATCATACAGGATCTGACAGCAGTGGAATAGAAGCTGTTCTTGAGCCTGGTGGTAGGTGCTTTCAGCCTTTTGTATCTTCTGGTCAATGGGAGAAGGGAGACTGTCGAGGGTGACATTCTTTGTAGCCTCTCGCATGCCTCTATTTTATTTGCCTGCACCAACATCCAAGACAGCAAACTTGAGGGGGAGCACTTTTTTTATACAGAAAGGGCAGTGGTATAGGTTGGTATTAGAGTCATAGAAATCTACAGCACAGAAACAGTCTATTTGGTCCTCCTAGTCCATGCCAAACCATTTAAGCTGCCTAGTCCTATCAACCTGCACCCAGACCATAGCCCTCAACACCCCTACCATCCATGTACCTATTCAAACTTCTCTTCAGTGTCAACATCAAAGTTGCATCCACCACTTGGTACCGGCAGCTCATTCCACACTCTCACCACCCTCTGAGTGAAGAAGTTTCCCCTCGTGTTTCCCCTCAAACATTTCACCTTTCACCCTTAACCCATGATCTCTAGTTGTAGTCTCACCTAACACTGTTTTATTATTGTTACATGTACTGAATTCCAGTGAAAAGCTGGTTTTGCATACAGATCAGATCATTACACAGTACATTGAGGTAGAACAAGACGAAACGACAACAGAATGAAGAGTAACAGTTACAGAGAGAGTGCAGGTGAAACATAAAGTGCAAAATCATATTGAGATAGATTGTGAGGTCATGAGTCCAGTACAAGGGAACCATTTAATAGTATTATTTCAGTGGGGTCCTTGAGTCAATGGTACATGTTATTGGGCTTTTGTATCTTTTGCCCGATGGGAGAGGGGAGAAGAAAATGTCCGGAGCGAGTGGGTTTAGTCAGTTGGTTTATCACACAGGTGCATTGAGGTAGAACAGGTCAAAACAATAACAGAATACAGAATAAACAGTCAGTGTTTCAGGCTTGGACTCTCCACGAGGACCCTTATGAAGTATCTTGGCCTGAAAATGTCGACTGTTGATCTTACTCCATAGCCGCTGCCTGGCTTGCTGAGTTCTTCCAGCAGCTGGTGTGTGTTGCCAGTGTTTCATGTGTGTTGTTTTTATACGAGTACTGTATTGAACCTTTGCTAAAGGTGAGACGTTCACTGTAAAGGCTGTGGGAATAGTGAACTCTCATCCCGTTGGAAGACAGCTGAAAATTTCTATACACAATACTGTGCAAAAATCTTAGGCACACATGTATATAGAAAGGGTGCCTAAGAATTTTGCTCAGTACTGTATTTGTCAACGTGGAGTGGAGAGTGAGTTTGTAAATTTGGCGGGAGCAAAGGATGTTGGGAATGGTGGGGGTGTAGCACCATGGGAGGGGTGTGGGTCAGGTGGCAGAGGAGGAGTGTCGGGTGGGGGGGGTGGTACAGGTGTAGACATACCCAGCCTGAGACACGAGGCAAGGTAATATGATTCCAAACAATTGGTTTATTGATCACTATATAATGTCCCTCTGGTGCTTCCTGCTCCCTCCCCTTTTCCCAACCATGATTCCCCTCTCCCTACCCCCTTTCCACTCTCAGTCCACAATAGAGACCCAGATCAGAATCATTATCACTCACATAGGTCATTAAATTTTTTTTTGTGGCACCAGTATAGTGCAATACATAAAATTACTAAGTACTTACTGTGCAAAAGTCTTGGGCATTCTAGCTATATATATGTGCCTAAGACTTTTGCACAGTATTGTAGATAGATAATAGTTAAACTGTAATATCAACTGATATGGAAACGAGAAAATCTGCAGGTGCTGGAAATCTGAGCATCGCACAAAATGCTGGAGGAACTCAGCAGGCCATGCAGCACCTATGGGAAAGAGTACAGTTGACGTTTCGAGCCGAGACCCTTCTTATCCTGATGGAAATGAATAAAGAGTTGACATTTTATTCTGCCTGACCTGCTGAGTTCCTCCAGCGTTTTGTGTGTGTAGCTCTGGATTTCCAGCATCTGTAGAATCTCTTGTGTTTATGATTTGCCCTGAAAGTGGCCTCCTAGATGTCCTTATCTGGCCGTAGATATCTCTCACATACAGAATGGATATTGTTCTCGAACTGTCCCAATGAAGATTAAGTTTGTGACGTTTGTGGAACTGGTCCTGTAGGCGTTTGGTTAAAGAAATATAAAGAAGTGCCCTCTTGAAATTCACAAGACGTCTCTCTGCAATGATAAGGGAAGCTAAGTATAACTGGATTGCCAGCAATTTCACAGACACCTACATGATTCTCAGAGACAGAACTAACATGTCATGTCTGTTGTCATTCAGTGTCCATGTGTGTTCCCTCTCTATTAAACAGGCAGGCCCTCCCAAGGACACCATTAATATATGCACACTCTCTTGAAAATGTTCCTGCTCTTTTTTTTGCTGATCTTGTACCTTTAATTGGCTGTACAAACATTTAGTGAGTTTGAGCTAACTGGGAATAATGATTAATGCCTGATTCTACAGCCAGTGGCCACTCTTATCATTCCCAGTGGCCTCGACACCATCTCATTAATGCAAATATCTAATCAGCTAATCATGTGGCAACAACTCAGTGCATAAATCATGCAGACATGGGCAAGAGGTTCAGTTGTTGTTCAGACCAAATATCAGAATGGGGAAGGAATGTGATCTGCGTGTCTTTGACCAGGGAATGATTGTTGGTGCCAGACAGGGTGGTTTGAGCATCTCAGAAACTGCTGATCTCCTGGGATTTCCACGTACAACAGTCTTGAGAATTTACAGAGATTGATGCGAAACACAAAAAGCATCCAGTGAGTGGCAGTTCTGTGGGTGAAAATGCCTTGTTAATGAGAGAGGTCAGAGGAGAATGGCTGGTCTGGCTCAAGCTGACAGGAAGGTGACAGTAACTCAGATAACCACACGTTCCAACAGTGATGTGCACAAGAGCAACTCTGAATGCAAAACATGTCAAACCTAGAAGGGGATGGGTTACAGCAGCAGAAGACCACGGACATACACTCAGTGGCCACTTTATTAGGTACAGGAGGTACCTCGTAAATTGGCCACTGAGTGTATGTTGGCTTCTTAGCTGAGAGGTTAAAGAACCAGTATCACTTTTATTATTGCTGTTTTTTATGAGGTGAAAGTTGTTGTTTTGCAGCAGCAGTACAGTGCAAAGACTTAAAATTAGTATAAATTAAAAGATAAACAGTCGAAACAAAGGAATAAAGAGGCAGAGCTCATGGGCTGATTAGAAATTTGTGATATCACTCTGGAGGAACATTGTATCATTTCTTAATGCATGCATACATTTCTAAATGACAAAAAACAAGGACTGAGTGTCCTCATAATCTAATCTGATGACAGAGGGGGTCAGTACTGAGGATCAGAGACGGAAGATTGATCAGAAGTCTGGATGTCAAAGGCTGATGACCGAAAGCTGGTGACTGGAGGCCTGGAGACCAGCCCTGGGGTTGGCGGGTCTGTGTGAATGGTTGTGTGAGAGGGCGGACAAGGGCTTGTCTCACTGTTGTTTGGTTGCATTCTGTGTGGTTCTGCCGAGACTTGTGGCCGTGTTGTGTTGGTGCCAGATTGCTTGGCGACACTTGTGGGCTGCCCCCAGCACATCTTTAGGTTGTGTTGATTGTTACGCATGTTTCACTCTATGTTTCAGTGTACATGTGATCAATAAATCTGAATTTCTCTTTTATAAGTAGTAGCTGAACTCCATACATCTGGAGCCTGATTGTGGCTGAAAACCGTGAGCATTTTTTAACGTATTTATCTTTTAATACCAGTGCCCTTGAAAGGAAAAGCATACAAAAAGTAATGGATAGGGCCCAGTCCCTCAACCATCAAACTCTTGAACCAGTGGAGCTAACTTCACTCAACTTCACTTTCCCCCCCATTGAAATGTTCCCACAACCTATGAGCTCACTTTCAAGGACTCATCTGGTGTTCTCGAGGTTTATTTATTTATTTTTTTCCTTTTTGTATTTGCACAGTTTGTTGTCTTTTGTACATTAATTGTCCGTCTGCTGGGGCCATGTTTCACTGATTCATGTTTCAGTGTTTCTTTTACTTCCTGTGAATGCCTGCAAGAAAATGAGTCAGAGGATTATATATGGTGAAGTATATGTACTTTAACAATAAATTTGCTCTGAACTTCTGTTGTTGATTGTGCTGTTCTGCTGGACATTGTGGGCATGTTGTGTTGGTGCCAGAATGTGTGGCGACACTCGTGGGCTGCCTCAGCACATCCTGAGATTGTTTGTTAATGCAAACGATGCTTTTCACTGTATGTTTTGATGTACACGAGATAAACAAATCAGAATCTGCAGAATCTGAATCACATTTCACGTATTTACTTTTCCCTAGCAGACTTCATGAGCTTCACAGCTCCCCGTTTCAGCACAGCAAGGCCCTGTAAACAACGGTAAATGACCAGACCAGACCATCATTCTGATGGATCACCGGGTGGGGGGGGGGTGGTTTGGGAGCAGAAATGGTGGATGGAGTTTAATGCAGACATGTGTGAGGTCAAATGCAAGAGGAAAGTGTACACTAAATGGCAGGACCATTAAAGGTACTGATGTACAGAGGGACCTTGAGGTGCAAGCTGATAGCTCTCAGAGGTGACAGTGCAAGTGGATTGTGTGGCCCGCATTCGATCAGTTTCTCTCTCCCTCTTGTCAGAGTATGGTGTTGGGTCCTCTTGGGCAGTGTTTAAATCGATGCGATTTGTGGACTGGACATAATGTAGTTCACACTATGATATGCTTCGTTTCTGGCCACTTTTTTTGTTGCTATTGTGTGCGATTTTGATCAGGGCGGACTGGCTGTGTGGCCTGGAGTCAATGAACAGCACACTGCTAGTGTGAACTGAGCTGAAACTGAACATTCCTGCACTGTTTCATTACCTTTGTGATTTGATGTTTTATATTCATTGGGTTTTTTTTGCTGTGTGCGCAAATTGGCCTTTTTTTTTGCATGTTTGGGGTTTGATGTTTTTCATTGGGTTCCATGATTTCCTTTGTTTCATGGCTGCCTGTGAGAAGACAAATGCCAGGATTGTAAACTGCATACATGCTTTGATAATAAGTGTACTTCGAATGTAGAAAAGAAGGTATGCAATGTACTTGCCTTCATTGGGAAAAGGTGTGAAGTTCTGTTGATGTTATGTCAAGCATTGGCTAGGCCACATTTGGAATGATGTGTGCAGTTTTCATCACCACATTTCAGGGATAAGACAACAGGACCATAAGACATAGGAGCACAATTGGGCCATCCAGCCCCTCAAGTCTGCTCTACCATTCAATCATGGCTGATTTACTATCCCTCTCAAACCTATCGTCCTGTCTTCTTCCCGTAGCCTTACAAATCAAGACCCTCCCAAAAATGTACCAGTGACTTGGTCTCCACAGCCGTCGGTGGTAATGAATTAATGAATGGGGTAGACACTTTGGAGAGGGTGCAGAAGAGGTTCACCATGGTGTTGCCTGGATCAAAGAGTTTTAACGACAAGGAGAGTTTGGGCCAACTTGGATAATTTTCTCTGGAGTGTCAGAGGCTATGGGAGACCTGAGAAAAAGATATACATTTGTGAGAATCTTAGGCAGGCTTTTCTCCAGGGGTGGAAATACCAATTACTTAGCTTTGTGCTAATGATGGGTCAGTGCCACATGTGGAAATGACAGAGAAATCGGTGCCAGGATTTTCAAGGGCATCCAGAGCCTTGGTCAACCGCAGTTGCATGTGTTGAACCAGCACAACATCCGCCTATCCACAGAACTGAAGGTGTGCGAAGCTGTTGTCCTCAGCAGTCTCCTGTATGGAAGTGAAACCTGGACTGTATACAGAAGACACTTCAAGATGCTAGACAGTGTTCCATAGGCGTAGTTGGTATCAGTTGGCAGGACCGAGTCGCACATTAGAGGTCCTCGATGGGAGGGACCATCAGTGTTGAGGCAATGTTTTGTAAAAGCACAGCTTCGGAACACATGAAGGATTACTGAATCCCCAAGTAGCTACTATGTGGTGAGCTGCCACCGGGGAAGGGGTTCAAAGCCTGCGTGAAAGGTAACATTGCACGTGCTGGGCTTGTACCAAAATGGCAGGGGCAGAGTGCGTGAGACTGGAGTGGCTGGCGAGCTTTGGTTAGAACCGCTCATAACAGTCTGAAGGTGAGACGCTGAGCAGTACTAATCGCTGCCCAACAAAGAAGGAAAGCAGTGGCAGCGGCTCCACCTCCAGATCCAGCACAGTTTTCATGTCCCTGTTGTGGACGTCCATGTTGTTCACAATGTCGGCCATTTCTGTAGTGGCATCAGTACTGGCCTTTGAGGTGAATGGTCCCGAGTTCAAACCTGGCCAGCTCCTTGCAACCTTTCCACCCGTGCTGGGTTGAACGTCATGCTAGCAACTCAGCCTCAAAAATGCCGCTCACAACTTGGACTCAGCAGCCACGTACGAACACGCTACAGAACTGCGCAAATCTGTGCGTCATGATCGGATACAACAGACAACCAGTCAGTGGTGGGGTGGGGGGAATGTTTAAAGGAGTTGTGTGAGGCAAGTCAGAGATATGAATGTGCTGCTGGGGAGCAGATGGAAGCAGATACTTGAGAAGCAGTTAGTCAGGCACATGGGCAGATGGAGATAGAGAGACAAAGTCCAAAAGGCTCAAAGTTTCATTTATCATCGAAACATGTATCCGTATACAACTCTGAAATTTGTCTTCTGCAGATAGCCACAAAACAAAGAGAGAACATAGAAGTTGTTCAGAGAGAAACATCAAACTTACCCCACCCCTCCATACAAAAAATAAAGAACACCATCCTGATCATCCCCCTCCCCTACACCCCCCTCACACACACAAAACAGAACAGGAACGTCACCCCCCAAAAAAACAACCATGCCCTGCAGCAAAAAAAAAACTGACAGAGCATCAACCCACAAACACCCTCCCCTCGGACAAGAAAATGGAAAAGGATCGGGGAATTTAAAAAAACGTAAAACCACGAGTCTGAAAGAGTCCACAGTCCATAAACATAATTGTTCAATCTATAACCACAGAACCACAATATCATCCTCTGATATGACCGACCTTCATCGAAAGAGCGGGACACCACAAGAGGTAGCGAGGCCTACCCGCCTGCCACAGTGAACCGCACAGTGATAGGCCGCTTACAGATTCCTTCTCAGCAGCAATCAAAAGGAAGGCTGTCAGTGCTGAACCCTCGCTCGCTCTTCCACATTCACCTCGATGTCTCAATCTGCTTCGACGCTTTAATCAGCCATTAATGGATGCTTTAACCAGCAAAATGGAGTCAAACATTGGCCTGCACCTGTCTCAAAGTTTCTTTGCATCGAGACTCTCCTAGTATGCGCTTACTTTCTGGAATCTTCTTGGAGACAGCAAAGCGCTGGATCACTCAACCAATCTCCAAACTGTAAATTGTGTGAGCATGTGGCCAAGTGGTTAAGGCATTGGACTAGCGACCTGAAGGTCGTGAGTTCGAGCCCCAGCCGAGGCAGCGTGTTGTGTCCTTGAGCAAGGCACTTAATCACACATTGCTCTGCGACAACACTGGTGTCAAGCTGTATGGGTCCTAATGCCCTTCCCTTGGACAACATTGGTGTCATGGAGAGGGGAGACTTGCAGCATGGGCAACTGCTGGTCTTCCATACAACCTTGCCCAGGCCTGTGCCCTGGAGAGTGAAGACTTTCCAGGCGCAGATCCATGGTCTCGCAAGACTAACGGATGCCTTTAATTTAATTTAACTTGTAGGCCCTTAATAGTTCCAGAAACACATTTAAGGTGAAAACAAATGTAAAAGATGTAAAAGACATTAAAAAAAAAAGACATTTTCATGATCTATCTGGAAGATGCTGACTGAGGGAACACTGTACACATCTTGTCCACATCCAGACATATGGGATTAAGATAGCACAGACATTGTGGGCTGAAGGGCCTCTTCCTGCGCTGTTCTGTAATGACTTGCTGAGCTGCTCCAGCATTTCATTAACATAAGGAATTCCAAGATGCTGGAAATGTTGAACAACACACACAAGATGCTGGAGGAACTCAGCAGGCCAGACAGCATCTGTGGAGAGGAATAAACAGTCAACATTACGGGCTGAGGAAGGAGGCAGAAGTCACAAAAAGATGGTAGGGGAGGGGTGGAGCACAAGGTAGCAGGTGATAGGTGACCAGGCGAGGGGGAAGGTGGATGGGTGAGGGATGATGAAGTAGGAGGCTGGGAGGTGTTGGGTGGAAGAGGTAAAGGGCTGAAGGAGGAGGAATCTGTTGGAAGAATGGAGTAGGCTGTGGGAGAAGGAGGAGGAACAGCACCAGGAGGTGATAGGCAGGTGAGGAGAAGACGATGGGTGAGAGGGGATCAGGAAAAGGAAGTGGGCTGCTGAAGGTGACATTTTGTGGACCTCGGTGAACAAAGTGGAGGTTGTTTGTTGGCTCGGTGGGATGTCATTGTCAGGTCCAGAACTGCGTGCTAGTCGCTTGGTTACCTCAGGGTGGGGAAGAAAAATCAACAAATGCATTGTTTGACACTGAAAAGAGCTTTGTTCTGGATGCAGTGACAGCAATCTCCTGTCACTGTGGCTGTCGGTAACATGAATCTGTAGTGAGGTCACTGGCCACAAATAACTAACAAAAGAAAACTAAGTCTGTTTCTCTCTGACTCCATCTCCCCAGCCTTCCGCCCACCAATGCTCCGTTTGTATTTTCCATTATATCTCCATGTATAGGGAAGGCTTACGGGTTATAGGCCAAATACTGTACATAAATGGATGATACGTACAGCCCGGTCCATCGTAATCAAAGCCCACCCACCATGGGGTACATTTCAAAGTTCAAAGTAAGTTTATCATCAAAGTATGTATTGGATAGTACTGTGTAAAAGTCTGGGGCACATTATACATAGCCAGGGTAAGTAAGAATTTTGCACAGTACTGTATTAATTTTAATGCACACTGTACTGCTATTGCTGGAAAAAAAACAAATTTCATGACATATAATGCCTATACAAAAGTATTTACTCCCCCCTCCCCCGAGAAGTTTTCATGTTTTATTGTTTTACAACATTGAATCACAGTCGATTTAATTTGGCCTTTTTGACACTGATGAACAGAAAGGACTCTTTTGTGTCAAAGCAAAAACACGTTTCTACAAATTGGTCTAAATTTATTATTATTAAACACAAAATAATTAATTACATAATTACTCACCCCCTTCAAGTCAGTATTAGTAGATGCACCCTTGGCAGCAATTACAGCCTTGAGTCTGTGTGGGTAGGTCTCTATCAGCTTTGCACACCTGGCCACTACAATTTTTCCCCATTCCTGTTTACAAACCTGCTCAAACTCTGTCAGATTACATGGGGATCATGAGTGATCAGCTCTTTTCATGTCCAGCCACAAATTCTCAGTGAGATTGATATCTGGACTCCGACTTGGCCACTCCAGGATATTAACTTTGTTGTTCTTAAGTCAGTCCCGTGTAGCCTTGGCTTTAAGCTTGGGGTCATTGTCTTGCTGGAAAACAAATCTTCTCCCAAGTTGCAGTTCTCTTGCAGACTGCATCAGTTTTTCTCCAGGATTTCCCTGTATTTTGCTGCATTAATTTTACCCTCTATCTTCACAAGCCTTCCAGGGCCTGCTGCAGTGAAGCATCCCCACAGCATGATTCAGCCACCACCAAGCTTCATGGTAGGGACGGTGTGTCTTTGATGATGTGCAGTGTTTGGCTTACGGCAAACGTAGCGATTAGTCTGATGGCCAAAGCTGTGACTGGTGAAGAAACCTAGACAACAGTTGTATGCGCAGTCTCTCCCATCTCAGCCACTGAAGCTTGTAACTTCTTGTCATAGGTCTCTTGGTGGCCTCGCGCCTTAGTCCCCTTCTTGCACAGTCACTCAGTTTTTGAGGACGGCCTGCTCTAGGCAGATTTACAGCTGTGCCATATTCTTTCCATTTCCCATGCTACCAAGTTCTGGAACGGTCACTACCCTACAATAATCAGACTCCTGACCTGGTATGGACTAGATGGGTCGAAGGCCATGTTTCTGTATTGTAGTATTGGGACCTAAGGCTCCTTCCCAATGTTAGTAGTGAGAAGAGGGCACTCCTAACTAGCTCTTTGGTGGATGGATGCTGCTTTCTTGTGGCAACACACCAAGTAAATGCTCTCTTCTTGCTGTTGAGTTGGCCCCGTAAGTGTGGCAATGCATGTGGGTTGCCCCCAACACATCCTCGGACCGTGTTAGATCAGTAAATTGTGGGCATGCTATGTTGGCGCTGCAAATGTTGTGACACTTGCAGGCTGCCCAGAATAATCCCTGCTGATTTGATTTGGCACGAACGATGCGTTTCACTGTATGATGTACAAGTGACAAAAAGGCTAATCTTCAAATTTGAGCAAATTCATCAAATGTGATTTACCTTTCATAAAACCAGTTGTTTAGATTTAATTACACTCAGTAGCCACTTTATTGTGTACATCCTGTACCTAAAAAGATGGCCACTGAGTGTATGTTGATGGTCTTCTGCTACTGTCTTCCATCCGACATGTTGTGCATTCAGAGAAGCTCTTCTGCACACCACTGTTGTAACGTGTGCTCATTTGAGTTACTGTTGCCTTCCCGTCAGCTCAAACCACTCTGGCCATTCTCCTCTGACCTGGCCAGCTGCGTTCACCAGCAACTTTGATGTGTGTTTCTTGAATTTCCAGCATCTGCAGAATTCCTCGTGCTTACTCCTCTGATCTCTCTCACTAACAAGGCATTTTTGCCCACAGAACTACCACTCACTGGATGTTTTTTTTTGTTTCACTCACCATTCTCTTTAAACTCTAGAGCCTGTTGTGCATGAAAATCCCAGGAGATCAGCGGTTTCTGAGGTACTCAAACCAACAATCATTCCATAGTTAGTCACTTAGATCATACTTCTTAGTTATTCTGATTCCCCCTTCTCCAGCCCTTTATCTCTTTTATCTATCAGCTTCCCAGCTCTTTACTTCACCCCTTCCTCTCTCCCAGTTTCACCAATCACTCACCACATGGTACATCTTCCTCACCACCCTCCCCCCTTCTTACTCTGACTTCTCATCTTTTTTTCCCAGTCCTGATGAAGGGTCTCAGCCTGAATCGTCAACTGTTTACTCTTTTCCAGCGATGCTGCCTGGCCTGCTGAGTTCATCCAACATTTTGTGTGTGCTACTTGGATTTCCAGTATCTGCAGATTTTTATGTCATAAATATTCTAATGTTTGGTCCGAACAATAACTGAACTTCTTGACCAAGTCTGCATGCTTTCAGGCATTGAACTGCTGCCATATGATTTGTTGATTAGATACTTGCATTAACGAGAGGGTGTACAGGTGTACCTAATAAAGTGGCCACTGAACGTCTATGAGTTCCTTACGGTTGTCCTAGCTGGGTGGTGATGGGCTGGGGTGGGGAAATTAACCTCTCTCTACCTATTAAATGTTCCCAATGGCATGTGTCTCAAATAGCCTCTGTCAACCAAGTCCAGCCTTCACATGTGGCCGACAGGAGAAGATGCAAAGGTAGATTACTGGCACTTTAAAACCAGTCGCTTCGGGCAGATAGGGCTTGTCGGCCGTGGTCGGCAGCTCATCTAGGAGAGGGAACACACTGATCTCAAACCTCTGCTGCCTTGCTACCCACTCATGGGGAAGGATCTGGGAGTAAACCCCGAGGGAAAAATCTGGAGCTAGAATCCCTAAGGCAGTCCAACGTTGAGATCGATGTTGACTAGCAACTCCTGTGACGCTGCAGGTGCCAAACTGTATCGGTCTCTGCTGTCCCTTTGGATTTGTGTGAAGAGGGGAAGCCTGGTGCATGACTAACAGCTTGCTCTTCATATCGTCCAATCCTGTATAGAGCTAGGACGCAATTCCATGACTCTGACCAACAGAGGGCGTCACTGAGGATATATTGAGGTTTCCAAACTAATTCGTTATTTACTCTTTGACCGTTGGTTCTACCATCTCGCCAATAATTTTACGACCTCCAGCTGATTTTCCCCACAACATCTTTCACACCCACACATCAATGTACTGTTCGATTCTCCGGCACTTTACAGTAACTCAGTAATCTATCGGAATTTGAATGCATTTGTATGATAAAATGGAGCCTTGACTTCACAACTTAAACATGAGAGATTCTGCGGATGCTGGAAATTCAGAGCAGCACACCCAGTATGCTGGAGGAACTCAGCAGGTCAGGCAGCGTCTATGGAGAGGAATAAGGAGTCGATATTCCGGGCCAAGACCCATAAGATGTGAAATTGGTTGTTACGCGGCAGCAGTACCCTGCAAAGACATTAAATTGTTAAGAATTCTAAAAATAAATAAATGGTGCAAAATAATGGACTATCAAGGCAGTGTTCATTAATTCACAGGCAATTCAGAGCTCGGATGGCAGAGGGGGAGAAGCTGTTGCCGAATCGTTGGGTGTCAGTCTTCAGGCTCCTCTGTAGAACTTGTACAATCAATGTTACAGGACGAGGGAGTGTATTGGAACGAAGGGACGAGGGAGTGTGTTGGAAAGGAGGGATGAGGGAGTGTATTGGGACGAGGGAGTGCAATGGAATGGAGGAACTTAGGAGTGTAAGTGTCTAGTTTGTTGAATGTAGCATCAAACATGGGCAGCATAGTGACAAGGTGTTTGGCATGCTGGCTATCATCAGTCATGGCTTTGAGTGTGGGAGCTGGGACGTTTGTGTAAGTCATTGAAGAGGCCACAGTTGGAGTATTGTGTGCAGTTTTGGACATAACTGAATCTAATAACAAGGGAAACCTGCTGATGAGCAATCAGTGGATCTCATCTGCCTTGGAGACAGTAACTAATGTACAAACCTATCACAATTTGTGTATGGGTTTGGTCACCCTGTTAGAACAATCATTATTATCATCATGTGCATGTCATATGACATAGGCGATCATGGTCTCATGACCATAATTGCTCTTGGCAAACCTTTCTACAGAAGTGGTTTGCCTTTGCCTTCTTCTAGGTGGATGAACTACAACAATTGTTCATCCCAGTTTGGCAAAAGAATAAATCAAGGAAGGTAGTGCACCCGTGGCTGACAAGAGAAATTAGGGATAGTATCAATTCCAAAGAAGAAGCATACAAATTAGCCAGAGAAAGTGGCTCACCTGAGGACTGGGAGAAATTCAGAGTTCAGCAGAGAAGGACAAAGGGCTTAATTAGGAAGGGGAAAAAAGATTATGAGAGAAAACTGGCAGGGAACATAAAAACGGACTGTAAAAGCTTTTATAGATATGTAAAAAGGAAAAGACTGGTAAAGACAAATGTAGGTCCCCTGCAGACAGAAACAGGTGAATTGATTATGGGGAGCAAGGACATGGCAGACCAATTGAATAGTTACTTTGGTTCTGTCTTCACTAAGGAGGACATAAATAA
Organism: Mobula hypostoma; assembly: GCF_963921235.1. Classification (NCBI taxonomy): domain Eukaryota; kingdom Metazoa; phylum Chordata; class Chondrichthyes; order Myliobatiformes; family Myliobatidae; genus Mobula; species Mobula hypostoma. Next base: position 6,756,349 of record NC_086107.1, read on the forward strand.
TCTTCCAGAAATAGTAGGGGACAGAGGATCCAGTGAGATGGAGGAACTGAGTGAAATACATGTTAGTAGGGAAGTGGTGTTAGGTAAATTGAAGAGATTGAAGGCAGATAAATCCCCAGGGCCAGATGGTCTGCATCCTAGAGTGCTTAAGGAAGTAGCCCAAGAAATAGTGGATGCATTAGTGATAATTTTTCAAAACTCGTTAGATTCTGGACTAGTTCCTGAGGATTGGAGAGTGGCTAATGTAACTCCACTTTTTAAAAAAGGAGGGAGAGAGAAACCGGGGAATTATAGACCGGTTAGCCTAACGTCGATGGTGGTGAAACTGCTGGAGTCAGTTATCAAGGATGTGATAACAGCACATTTGGAAAGCGATGAAATGATCGGACAAAGTCAGCATGGATTTGTGAAAGGAAAATCATGTCTGATGAATCTCATAGAATTTTTTGAGGATGTAACTAGTAGAGTGGATAAGGGAGAACCAGTGGATGTGGTATATTTGGATTTTCAAAAGGCTTTTGACAAGGTCCCACACAGGAGATTAGTGTGCAAACTTAAAGCACACGGTATTGGGGGTAAGGTATTGGTGTGGGTGGAGAATTGGTTAGCAGACAGGAAGCAAAGAATGGGAATAAACGAGACCTTTTCAGAATGGCAGGTGGTGACTAGTGGGGTACCGCAAGGCTCAGTGCTGGGACCCCAGTTGTTTACAATATATATTAATGACTTGGATGAGGGAATTAAATGCAGCATCTCCAAGTTTGCGGATGACACGAAGCTGGGTGGCAGTGTTAGCAGTGAGGAGGATGCTAAGAGGATGCAGGGTGACTTGGATAGGTTGGGTGAGTGGGAAAATTCATGGCAGATGCAATTTAATGTGGATAAATGTGAAGTGATCCACTTTGGTGGCAAAAATAGGAAAACAGATTATTATCTGAATGGTGGCCGATTAGGAAAAGGGGAGGTGCAACGAGACCTGGGTGTCATTATACACCAGTCATTGAAAGTGGGCATGCAGGTACAGCAGGCGGTGAAAAAGGCGAATGGTATGCTGGCATTTATAGCGAGAGGATTCGAGTACAGGAGCAGGGAGGTACTACTGCAGTTGTACAAGGCCTTGGTGAGACCACACCTGGAGTATTGTGTGAGTTTTGGTCCCCTAATCTGAGGAAAGACATCCTTGCCATAGAGGGAGTACAAAGAAGGTTCACCAGATTGATTCCTGGGATGGCAGGACTTTCATATGAAGAAAGACTGGATGAACTGGGCTTGTACTCGTTGGAATTTAGAAGATTGAGGGGGGATCTGATTGAAACGTATAAGATCCTAAAGGGATTGGACAGGCTAGATGCAGGAAGATTGTTCCCGATGTTGGGGAAGTCCAGAACCAGGGGCCACAGTTTGAGGATAGAGGGGAAGCCTTTTAGGACCGAGATGAGGAAAAACTTCTTCACACAGAGAGTGGTGAATCTGTGGAATTCTCTGCCACAGGAAACAGTTGAGGCCAGTTCATTGGTTATATTTAAGAGGGAGTTAGATATGGCACTTGTGGCTACGGGGGTCAGGGGGTATGGAGGGAAGGCTGGGGCGGGGTGCTGAGTTGGATGATCAGCCATGATCATAATAAACGGCGGTGCGGGCTCGAAGGGCTGAATGGCCTACTCCTGCACCTATTTTCTATATTTCTATGTTTCTATGTTTATAAGGTGGATGACCACAGCCATTATCAATACCCTTCAGAGATTGTCGGCCAGGCGTCAGTGGTCACGTAGCCAGGACTTGTGATGTGCACCAGCTGCTCACGCGACCTCCTGCTCCCATGGCTTCATGTGACCCTGATCGGTGGGGTCGAAGGAGGTGCTACAACTTGCCCAAGGGTGACTCGTAGGCTAATGGAGGGAAGGAGTGCCCTACACCTATTTTGGTAGAGGTTTATCGCCGCCCTGCCACCCAATAGGAAAGGTGTGGTTAAACTGCAGAAAAGATTTGGAAGGATGTTACCAAGTCAAGAGGCTGACCAAGCTCGGTCTTTATTCCTTGGAACATGGGGAATGAGGGGGACTTTATGGATGAGTTTAAGCACAGATCAAGTGGATGCTATCAGTGCTTTCCCCAGGGAAGGAGAGTCCAAACCTTGAGGGTATGAGCTTAGGGTGAGAGAGGAAAGATTTAAAGGGGATATCAGGTCGACTTTATCTCATAGAATATGGGGAGGGTTTGCTAGAGGAAGTGGTGGAGACAGGTACATTAGTATCATTTACCTCACCCAGCACGTGGATAGGTACACGGAGGTGTGGGGCTGAGGTGGATGCAGGTGATTGGGACTAGCTGGACTGGGACCAGAAGAAGGGCAACAGCAAACCACTTCTGTAGAAAAATTTACCAAGAACAATCATGGTCAAAGACCATGATCGCCCACGTCATACAGCGTGGCACATAATGATTCAAGTTTAATTGCCACTCAACCATACCTGAATACAGCCAAAGGAAATAGTGTTACTCTGGGGCCAAGGTACAAAACACAGGACCAACAGTCACACAGCACAAAGTACATGTAGTACGTGAAAGATAGCAACATTGTGACTCCATGGCCTGAGGCCTAATCCTCGCACATAGAAGATAGCAAGCACATGTGGCATATCAGTTAAATACAATCACACAAAAAAATGGTCCAGGCCCTGAGTCCTTGAGTGCTACAGAAACCTGCAGTCAACCACAATACAACCTGCCTTCTGCCGAGTGAATACTGGGTGGCGGGGGGGTGGTTGGTGGGCAGCATCGACTCTAGCCGGGACACTGTGCCACACCACCCCCAGTGGAGCGCGTTGGCTCCAACGCCTCTCTCCTGGCTGCTGTAAACGGGCAACACTGCGACTTGAGGCCAAGTCCTCACTCTGTCTGAGGCCACACAGTTGCCACCCTGTCCGCCCCTTCCCCCCACCAATAAGTCAGCGAATCAAACTTGTGGCATTCCACATTAACTGAACATAATGTTGATAATGATGGGTGGACACTGTGGTCAGCATGGATTAGCTGGGCTGAAGAGCCTGTATCTTTGCCATACAATTCCGGTGTCTCAGAAGCAGCACTTGTGATAGTGCACGTGTCTTGCGCATTGCACATTGTTCCTGAGAGAGGGGACAGATTCTCAGGCCTTATCCCAGCTGTAGGATCTAAACCAATTAGAATCCTCTCCATGACATCTTGGCTGATATCTACACACAGGGTAATGGTCCATTAAATCATCGTGTTGGCTGAGAGCAGTCTTTGAAAGCTGCTGTCCCACTAACCAGGGTCCACTATACTTCCCTTTTTTTTAAACATTAACGAGTTGTAAAATGAGTTATTGTGGGCATTAAGAGTGGTTAGCGTCAATTAGTGAAATGATATGCCACACTATTTAGTTTTGCTTCATTAACTTCAGTCACCTAACTCAAACAAAGATTTTCCAAGTAGATGGAATTGAGTTTCAGCCAAAAGGGATTTGGCTCAAGCTTCTTCTCCAAACTGCAAGGGTCGAAACAGTTTTCTCGAGCAGAATTGTATACACGTGGTGGCCACTTTATTAAGTACACCTGTATACCTCACTAATTCAAGTTTTGGTCAAGAGGTTCGGTTGAAAGATTCAAGGTATATTTCCCATCAAAGTTTGAATGCAGTATACAACCCTGAGATTCGACTTCCCACAGACAGCCACGACACAAAGAAACACCATGGAACCAACATCGAGCACCCAACGCACGAAAGGCAAAAACCAAGCGAAAAACCTAGAATATAAACATTAAACCACAGACCACAGTAGTTCAGACCAAACATCAGAATAGGGAAGAAATGTGATCTAAGTGGCTTCGACTGTGGAATGATTGTTGGTGCCAGACGGGGTGGTTTGGGTATTTCAATAACTGCTGATCTTCTGGGATTTTAATGCACAACTATCTCGAGTTTACAGAGAACAGTGCGAAAACAAAAATAAAAATCCAGTGAGCCACAGTTCTGTGGGTGAAAACACCTTGTTAATGAGAGGTCAGAGGAGAATGGCCAGACTGTTTCAAGCTGACAGGAAGGTGACAGTCACTCAAATAACCACGCTTTACAACAGTGGTGTGCAGAAGAGCATCTCTGAAGTCTCAGCACATCAAACCTTGAAGTGGACGGACCACAGCAGCAGAAGACGACAAATATACAGACATACACTCTGTGGCCACCGTGTTACCTATCTCCCGTACTTAATAAAGTGGCAAGTGAGTGTATTTCTGTGCATTGGTGATAATTAATGGCGTTAAGAAATAGCCATTTTGGTTTTGAGTTGAAAAGAAACTCATTCATTGCAGTGTTGTAACTCTTTGGAATTTCTAGTCTCAACCCAAGTTATTGAATAGATCCAGGTAAGAGACTGATGGACTTTTGTCACTAGGGGATTGAATGGGATGTGCTTTGAAAGGGAAGTGGCTTGAGTGGGAAGGGGATTGAATCTGAAAGTATTTCTGAAGTGTAAGATTAGTGACGATGAGAATAGATGGTGGTCAGCAGATTACTCAGAACATATGGTGTCCACTGATGGTGTCATGGGGCAAAGTTTTGTGTATTCAGTTCTGCACTGGGACTTGGACTTCCTAAAGCAAAAAATACAAATTACTGGAAGAACTCAGGTCAGGCAGAATCTGTGGGAGGAGGGGTGGGAATGGACAATTAATGTTTTGGTGGAGACCTTCCATTCTCAATCTGAAACATCAATTGTCCGTTTCCCTCTACAGATGCCGCCTGGCTTGCTGTGTTCCTCAATTCGTTGGTTCTTTTTTTTTGGCTCCAGATTCCAGCGTCTGCTGTTTTCTGTGTCTCCACGACTTTCTGAACCTCATTTGATCACGCTGACCACTGACCACAAATGGTAGCTCGTGACGGGGAGGTTGAAGAACATGAGCACCTTCACCATAGCCACCTGACCAGTGACCGTACTCAATCCGAAAGGAGGAGGGGACGGGAATACTGATGTTCTGAATACAGCTGCCTCATCCATTTTGCAGTATCCATAGCAAATGGAACAAGTTCATGATGGCTTGAAACTATCTTTTGTGAATTTTATCTGGGATGTGTCCCAGTGGTGATCATTAGTTGGGATTTTGCTGAATTTCTGAAGTGGCACATTGCCAACAGCCTGGCTGTTTTCTCTGCTCATTATCTGATGCTTTCCATACAGCGTCTGTCTGTCTGGTTGTTCCGAATGTTACTCATCTGACTCTGAGTCAGTAGATGTGCATTATCATCTGAGCTTAGAACCTCAGAAGTGAGATTGAGGAAGGCAAGAGACCAACATGGCCTCCACATCCAGCAGGGTGCATGCCTGGAGATTTGTTGTGTGATATGGGAGAGTCAGAAATTTAGAGTCACCATTTATAAATATGGACCTTTTAAGAAGGACATGAGGCGATTTTCTCTCTCCTCCCATTGGGCAAAAGATACAAAAGCCTGAAAGTGCGTAGTACCAACCCAAAGACAGCTTCTGTCTTACTGTTATTAGACTATTGAACAGCCCCCTAGTATGATAAGATGGACTCTTGACCTCACATCTACCTTGTTATGACCTTGCACATCATCGTCTGCTGGCACTGCTCTTTCTCTGTAACTGTAAGACTGTATTCTGCATTGTGTTGTTGTTCTCCCTTGTCCTACCTCAATGTACTGTTGTAATGAAATGATTTGTATGGATGGCATGCAAAATAAAGTCTTTGTACACTTTTCCTCCAAGGACCATATTCCCTGGAGCAGGAGAAGGAGGGGAGAATACAAAACTATGGGGGGGGGGTATAGATAGGGTAAATGCAAGCGGCTTTTTCCCCTCGGGTTGAGTGAAATGAAAATGAGAGGTCATAGGTTTAGAGTGAAAGGTGAAGTATTTAAGGGAATCTGAGAGGGGATTTATTCAGTCAGAGGGTGGAAAGAACAGCCAGTGGAAGTGGTGGATGTGGGTTTGATTTCAATATTTAAGAGCCATTTGGAGATGCACATGGATGGATGGGGACAAGGGGCCTTGGTCTGGGTGCAGGTCAATGGGACTGGGCAGGAAAACGGGTCAGCATGAACTATGTGGGCTGTGGGCTGTGGGCTGAAATGCCTGTTTGTATCTTGTCGTGCTGTATGACTCAAATAAAGTGGAAACAGATTTTGATGGCCAAGTTTGGGTTGTGAGTTTGGGCTTTTTATGAGCTGGGGGGGGGTGAGTGTAACGTTGGAGGGCAGTGTTGCGGAATGTATAATCGGATCAAGTTGGGATCTCATTAAATAGTGAAGTGGGATTAAAGGGCCGAATAGTATACTATTTTTCCTAATTATTCCATGAATGTACTTCCTCTGACCTGCCTCAAAGATAAGCCTATCTCTTATTAAAGGAGATCAAAACTGTACCAAAATAAAGTGAACAGCTTGTCCTGCATGCTGTTCATACAGACCAGATCATTTCATGGTCATTGAGGTAGAACAAGGGAAAACAATGACAGAATGCAGAATAAAGTGCAACAGTTATAGGGAAAGTGCAGTGCAGGTGAACAATAAAGTACAAGTTCATAATGAGGTAGATTGTGAGGTCAAAAGCCAATCGTATTGAGCACAAGGTCTGTTCGACAGTCTGGTAGCAGCGGGATAGAAGCTATCCTTGAGCCTGGTGGTTGTGCACTTTCAGGGTTTTGGATCTTCTGCCCAAAAGGAGGAGAGAGAAAATTGTCTCCTCTCCATCTTTAAAAGGCCTTATTTTTTTTAACAGAAGCTCCAAGTTCTTGATTCTCCCACATCACACAACAAACCTCCAGGCAGGCACCCAGTTGGATCTGGAGAAGCTGCCCTCTTCTGGTAGGAATTCTCTATGTTCATAGCAATTGGATAGAGTACTTATCTGGCAGTAATGATGGCACAGCTAAGGGTGTCATTGGCAGATGAGGTGGTGGTGGCGTCAAGAAACCCTGATGAAAGCGGAGCTGGGAATGATACGGATACATGGGTCAAAGTTTACCTTGATCAAAGTCTGGGAGCAGTTTGGTTTAGTTAGATCATTATTCGTTGGGCATGTGGCCAAGTGGTTAAGGCATATGTCTAGTGATCTCAGGGTCGCTGGTTCAAACCTCAGCTGTGGCAGCGCGTTTGTGTCCTTGAGCAAGGCACTTTATCACACATTGCTCTAGTGTCTGTGCAAGGAGTGGCGCCCCACAGAGACTTCCAGTCTGCGCCTTGTACGGCATGAAAATGCCCGACGCAGGCCTCTCACGGTCTAAGTCGACGTTCCTTCCTTCCAGTATTCCCAACTGGGGTTCCCAACCTAGGGTCCATGGACCCCTTAATTAATAGATGGGGGTCCATGGCATAAAAAAGGTTGAGAACCCCTGATTCTCAGGGAGTCTGGTGTAATATACTCAGCAACAGCAAGCTGTTGAGTAGCATCCAGATGAAGTTCAAGTTCTGTTGTTGGCAGACTCTCAGATACTGACAAAGAGGCGTACAAAACTGAGACGGATCAGCTTGTCGAGTGGTGTCGAAACAATAACTCAGCACCCAATGTCAGCAAGACCAAGGAATTGATTGTGGACTTAAGGAAGGGGAAGCCACACACGGAGCGGTAAGCAGCTTCAGGTTCCTGGGCATCAACATCTCAGAGGATCTTATCGCCAGATAAGATCCGATTCTCTGATGCAATCACGAAGAAGGCACACCAGCAGCTATAATTCGTTAGGAGTTTGAGGAGTTTTGGTACATCGCCAAAGACTAGCAAGTTTCTACAGATGTACGGTGAAGAGCATTCTGACTAGTTGCGTCACCGTCTGGTATGGAGGCTCCAATACTCAGCATTGAAAGAGGTTTTAGAGGGTTGTAAACTCAACCAACTCCACCACAGGTCCAACCCTCCCCACCATTGAGGACATCTTCAAATGGCAGTGCCTCAAGAAGGTGGCTTTCATCACCCAGGACATGCTTTCTTCTCCTTACTACCATCAAGGAGGAGGTACTGGAGCCTGAAGACACACAGTCAATGATTCCGGAGCTGCTTCTTCCCCTCTGCCATCAGATTTCTGAATGGACAATGAACACCACCTTGTCTTTCCTCTTTTGCATTATTTATTTATTTTGTTGCTATATTTTTCTTTTTGATGCAGTGCACAACAGGCCCTTCCAGCCCAGTGAGATGCGTCGCAGGGCATCCCACCTATCTAACCCTAATTTAATCACAGGACCAATTCACCTAGTAATCAGTACATCTTTGGAATGTTGGAGGAGTCGGAGTACCTGGAGGCCACCTGCATGCACACGGGAAGGAACGTACAAACTTGATTACAGAGGGCACTGGAACTGAACTTCGTACTCCAACGCCCCCAGTCTCTAATAGTGTCGCACTAACCACTACGTTGCCACTGTGCCCCAACATTGTAGTTTGTATTCATTTTTAATGTCTTCCACTGAAAACAACAAATTTCCCAACATAAGTCAGCAATGAGCCTGATTCTGATGTCAGGGCGAGTTTGCTGTCCTGTGCACTAGTACGGTGAGGAACAGGTACGATGGAAAGTGTGTTTGCAGCCGCATCACTGGCATGAACATGCAGCCATGAAAAACTAGAGCCATAATTATTCAGGGATTCTCCACACTTTGCTCTGCACATTGCATCGGGAGTGTGATATGACATTGTCAATGTGTCAAACTCCCCCACCCGTGATTCTGATGGTTTGATGGGAAGCCCTTTCCGTATGCAAGCCTCTGAAGCCGTGTCTTCAAATGCTGAGTGACTGGTGAGCATTGTAACGTGAGCTCTGTGGAGGTTAATGGGGTGTAATGGTGGAAAGTTTAGTCTAATTTCCTCACCAGCTGCATACGCCATCTGCCCTTTCTGATGACTAACCACTAACATGCATTATCTGACCTTCTTGTAAACTGATACATCCCCAGTGGTTGCTCGAGGGCCTCTGAAACTCGGATTTCAAATTCATTTAGTGTACCACGTGTACATTGAGGCACAGTGAAGTGTGTCATTGCGTTAACAGCCAACTCAACCTAAAGATGGGCTGGGGGCAGCCTACAAGTGTTACCACACATTCTGGTGCCGACATAACCTGCCCAAAATGGTCAGCAGAACAGCAGCAGCAGCAAAACCAGCCTCTTTCCCTCCTGCCCACCCACTTATATGCACACAGAGAGATAGGCCTCCATCCCTAGGACAGGCTGCCTCCAGTCTCCGGTGCATTTGCAGACCCAGGCTACGGTCATCAGTCCTCGATATCTAGGCCCTCTGTCTATCTCCTCGACCTTCAGGCTTATATTTTTGGTACTAACACCAGACCTAGCTGATACTGGGACCCAAACTCCTGGCCTCGAACTCCGGGTTCGTTGACCTAAAGAGTCACCAGCTGTAATGTCTCCTGACTTCATGGAGCTTCAGTCCTGGAGGTCTTACCATCCTGGGGTTGGGTGGTTGAGGGGGGAGGTGTTGGATTGTTACCAGTCCTCATCCTTACTGGTCTTTGCCCACAGATCCTACGAGCCTGCCATCCATTCATGCAGGTCACGGGCATTTGACCCTCGGAGCGCTCTGACATGGACTGCAACCTGACATCCAACTCCCTCTCATCACTGACCTTAAACTCTAACATGACCCCTAACTCTCCATGTTGTCCCTAAAAACATCCCTACAAACCAAAGCAAGAAAGAATGGAGTCTAAGGCAAGGCCATGACAGAGACCAAGCCTTGGTATGATCTTGACTGGAAATTCATCCCACCAATATGTGATATTCTGGTGATGTGATCGCAGTGTAAGGTGCTGTCAGCTGGTTTCCATTGTTCTGACGTTACGCCAGCTCTGACTGTGCTCTCCCTGGGCTGGAAGCATTGCCTGAGTGGGAGGTGGATGGACTCATGGCCGGAGATAGTGCAGGAGGAATTGGACCTGTTCCTGGGGATGTTGAACCTCACCAAACCAGGTAGGCTGGCAAGGGAGCATAGTGGACAGCACAACGCTTTACAGTACCAGTGACTTGCGTCAATTCCTGGCACTGCCTGTAAAGAGTTTGTATGTTCTCCCCATATCTGCATCGGTTTCCTCCCATGGTCCAAAGACGTAACGGTTGGTAGGATATTGGTCATTGTAAGTTGTCCTGTGATTGGCAAGGGTTAAGTCAGGGGATTGCTAGGCTGTACGGCTGTGAGGGTCAGAGGGACCTATTTCATGCTGTATCTCAATAAATAAATACCTCAACAGGAAGAAGTTAAAGTTGAGTTTATTGTCATATGTGTCCAAGTCACTTTATTCCCTAGAGTTTAGGAGAATGAGGGGAGATTTGATAGCTGATGACTCCATGACTAAATCTAATCTTTAAAAAATGAAGTTGAGGATGAAGGGGAAATTTTGATTTCCCTGGGGTTGTGAATTTGTGAAATTCTTTTTCTAAGAGAGCTGTGGAGGTGGATTTAGTGAATATTGGCAGAAATTTAAACATCAAAGGAGTCGAGAATGGTAAAGACAGTGGTGTGGAGGTTAAGGTTGGATGAACCACGATCTTACTTAGTGGTGGAGGAGGTCGAGGGGCTGTCTTGCCAGACCCTATTCTTCAAGTTTTTGCATCTTTAGAATCAGAATTGGGTTTATTATCACTGACGTGTCGTATGTCATGAAATTTGTTTTGTAGTAGCAGTGGTGGTTGTCCATCGTGTCTGACAATGACAGGCAACTGTGTGGGAGAGTTTTTGAAGTGGAAAAGCACTGAGGAAGTTCATCGCTCTTGACCTCAGAAGTCTGAGTTCAATGGTTTGAACAAGTGTCACAAACTGGGGTCTTCCTTGGTTTCCGAGGCTGACCATGACATCTCTGTGCCTTGTCATGCTCTTTGCTTTCCACGGAGTGTTGCAGTACCGACTTTCTAGCCATTGGATCTCACTGTAGATCTTGTCCGTCTAGTCTGCCGGAGCTGACTAAGCATGCTAGGCCAGGCATGTCCCCGTGTCACCGGGCTATGAGGCTGCCAGCTGCCCTCACCTGGTTTAACCCTCCTCTCGAAGCGGTGTGCCAGGATATAGCTGCTGTCCCATGCAAACAGCTACTTGGTACCACAGGTGAGAGCTTAGTGTCTCGTACGGACCAAAGGTGAGTCAGTTGTCCCAGAATGGATGCAACTGCAGTAGCCGTAGAGTGTGATACATGGGAAATTACCATAAATTACAATAAGAAATATATCAAAAATAAATACTGTATTTAGTGCGAAAGGAGAGCAAAAAACTGTGATAGTGCTTATGGGTTCCTGGTCTGTTCAGAAATCTGATGGCAGAAGGGAAGTAGGTGTTCCTAAAACGTTGAGTATGTATGTTTACGCTCCTGTACTTCCTCCCCGATGGTAATAACGATAAGAGAGCATGTCCCAGCTGCAGTTTTTTTTTCCAATCTTGTGCAGTGAAGCCTCCATAGCAGATGGTGTTGCAATAGGTCAGAATGAACTGCACGGTACCTCTGTACAAATTTGCCAGTCTTTGGTGACATACCACATCTCCTCAAACTGCTAATGGAATATAGCTGCTGTCATGCCTTCATTGTAATTGCATCAATATGTTGGGCCCAGGATAGATCTACAGAGATGTTGACACTTAGGAACTCAAACTGCTCACACACCAATAGACAACATCATAGGAGAACGTCATACATGACTTGAGTGATCGAATTACTGTCTTTTTTTTTAATAATGCTTTTTATGAGATTTGTACTTTTTAAACAAACTCATGTATTTTTCACGCTCACTGGCAGAAAGCTGTATAGCAGCTAAACTAACGGTTTATTACCTTTCTTGTTTTTCATTGGCTACTTTTTAGCACATTACCCACATGATGTAATTGTTTTAATTGTGAAGCCTATGTATCTCTATCTGAGGAATTTCTCTTATCTGTAAACATGATAGATTTTTCAGAAGCATCATCTTTACTCTTTTGTCTCACATCCCTTGACATTAATTCCCCTCTTGGCATCATTTCTCAGCTCTTTATTTAACTTGCTTCATGTTTGTAGGTTTGTACTCTAAAATAAACTGAAATCTTGGAGTTATGACTGCTTGCCATTTTTGACTCCCAGAACAACCCTAAGAATCAGAAAAAAAAATGGAGATCCAACACTTAACATTTAAGGTTTATGATGAACTATTTCACAAAGTCAAGATTAGGCCTCTCTTCAGAATCAGGATCAGGTTTATTATCACCGGCATGTGTCGTGAAATTTGATAACTTAGCAGCAGCAGTTCGATGCAATACATAATATAGAAGAAAAAAAATAAAAACGATAATAAATAAGTAAATCAATTATATTGAATACATTAAAATCATACAAAAAGCAGAAATAATATATATTAATAAAGGTGAGGAGGTATTCATGGGTTCAATGTCCATTTAGGAATCGGATGGCAGAGGGGAAGAAGCTGTTCCTGAATCACTGAGTGTGTGCCTTCAGGCTTCTGTACCTCCTACCTGATGGTAACAGTGAGAAAAGTGCATGCCCTGGGTGCTGGAGGTCCTTAATAATGGACGCTGCCTTTCTGAGTCACCGCTCCTTGAAGATGTCCTGAATACTTTGCAGGCTAGTACCCAAGATGGAGCCGACTAAATTTACAACCCTCTGCAGCTTCTTTCGGTCCTGTGCAGTAGCCCCTCCATACCAGACAGTGATGCAGCCTGTCAGAATGCTCTCCACAGTACATCTATAGAAGTTTTTGAGTATATTTGTTGACATAGCAAATCTCTTCAAACTCCTAATAAAAGTATAGCCATTGTCTTGCCTTCTTTATATCTGCATCGATATGTTGGGACCAGGACCAGGTTAGGTCTTGAGACTGCTCACTCTCTCCACTTCTGATCCTTCTATGAGGATTGGTATGTGTTCCTTCATCTTACCCTTCCTGAAATCCACAATCAGCTCTTTTGTCTTACTGACGTTGAGTGCCAGGTTGTTGCTGTGACACCACACCATTAGTTGGCATATCTCGCTCCTGTGCGCCCTCTCGTCTCCATCTGAGATTCTAACAACAATGTCAGTGATTCTTCTTTATGATGAACTATTTCACAAAGTCAAGATTATGCCTCTCTTGTAAGTGAGTTGATGTCTGCATTCTTTTTTCACCTTGAGGTTCTCTTGGATCTGTGGCAAGGCAGAATCCAGGGCATGTAAAATACTATGAGGCCCCTCGCTCTGTGTTTAAAGGGTCACTATTGCCTATGGTGAGCTTTTCCCCTTTTTGAATCTGTAACACTGGTAGATATTTATTTATAAGCACAAGAGATCCTGTAGATGCTGGAAATCCAGAGCAATACACACAGAATGGTGGAGGAACACACAGGTGACAGCTCTGGAGAGGAATGAATAGTCAACGTTTCAGACCAAGACCTTTCATCAGGACTGGAAAGGAAGGATGAAAGATGCTAGAATAAGAAGGTGGGGAAGGAGTACAAGTTAGAAGCTGATTGGTGAAACCAGGAGGGTGGGGGAGGGGGGGGGGCTGAAGTGAGAAGCTGGGAGGTGATAGGTGGAAATGGCAAAGTGCTGAAGAAGACAGAATCTGATAGGAGAGGAGAGTGAACCAGGGGAGAATGAGAAGAGGGACTACCAGAAGGAGGAGAAAGGCCGCTTAGGAGAAGCGAGGAGGTAAGAGGTGAGCCAGAATGAGGAATGGAAGAAGAGGGAAGTGGGGGTGGGGGGGGGGGTGTAGGAAATTACTGGAAGTTAGAGAAATCGATGTTTGTGCCATCAGATTGGAAGCTACTCAGATGGAATATGAGGTATTCTCCAACCTGAGAGTGGTGTCAAAGTTACAGTAGAGTTGGTAATTCACTAACATGTCAAAGGTTACAAGGATAAGGCAGGAAAATGGGGTTGAGAGGGAAAGTAAATCAGCCATGATCAAATAGTAGAGCAAACTTGATGGGCCGAATGGCCCAATTCTGCTCCTGTGTCTTTTGGTCCTAATGTGGGCTCATGTTGGTGTGTGACTGGGTATGGCTCTCTTCCACCGCCTTTGCTTTGTCGTTGTATGCTACTCTTGACTGTGTCCTGGGGAGGGAATGCAGATTGAAGGAGCTCTGGGTTATTGATTTGCGTAACAGGATCTGGTAGGCTGCAGAGGAAGAGAGAGTGGAAAGATAGAAAATCAGGGCTTGGAAAATGAAATGTATTGATTGAACTTTTAAATAATAAATGAGGGTGCACTAAGAGAGCAGGTTCAGTCTGCCTTTCCTCTTTCATACTGGTTATAGATAGCGCTAAGGGCATAAATCGCTTTCTTTCATGGGTTCTTGTACAGTGAAGATCTCGTTCTCTGAAACTAAACAATGGATTAGAGTCTCCCAATGACACAGCGAGAAAGTGGAATCTAATTGACCGTCTGCCGAGGACTTTTCAGTGGGCATGTAAGAGAAATCGCGCATAAAGCAGTTGGATCAATGCCTCCTCCCTCCAGAATGGATCCAGAGGAGGACGACAGGTGGATTGAAGATCACTGGGAAGAATGGTAGGCAAATTCTCCAATCCGATATGGGCTGCAGTGTATGGAATGCAAGTTCATGGCTAACTTTTTCCCCGAGAACAAATTTATTTTGTAGATAGAGTTCTTTTCCTGAAAGAGTGAGTGTATATATCTCAGTGTGTGCTAGTCTCAGATGCTTTCTTGTTCAAAGACCTCGGCTCTCAACGATAGATGTAATATTAAAAGAGTTGGGTTTACCAAGAATGCCAAATTAGCAACTTGGATCAAAGAGACATTTTTTCCTTGGTATGATTTCATTGAAGAACGACTGGATGCGCAATTTCTAAAGCGATGCAGTTCCAATATGTTTTTCTGTGTTGCTGGCCAGAATCTGCTTACTGTTGGCTAAAGTGAATGATATATTCATTGTTTAAGAATATTTATTTGTGAGTAGAGAAGGATCATGGATCAAGTTTATTATATATATATATATATACACACACGTAAAGACACACACTCAACAATTTAGGAACAGCTTCTATCCCTATGCCATCAGATTCTGAAGAAACAATGAACCGACCCTTGAACACTACCTCACTAATTTTGCTCTCTTTTTTTCACTACCAGTTTAATTTGTTTATATTTTTTATTGTAGACTATAGTATTTTTTATGTATTGCACTGTACTGCTGCTGCAAATTTCATGATATACATCAGTGATATTAAACCTAGTTCAGATTTAGGAATTTGCTGTGGTGTGTTGGTCAATGTTGGAGCTTGCAGTATGAGGTAGAGAAGATAAAATAGTCATATTTTCCCTGTCTCCTCCTGAAGTGGATGATTTAATATTTAAATACATTATGCTTTGATGCAATATATTGTTCCTCTTGTAGTTAAAGTCTGTTACCTGCTATTGAGTCGCGTGATATTTTGATGCTGCAATGTGCCATGTAAGTTTGAAGATCCGCTATTGCAGATCAGTGTCTCATTGACCAAACAGTTTGGCCCTTGCTGGAATAAGTCAGCATTTCATTGGCTGAAGTGGCATCAAGTTATTGATCAATTATGCCATCTCTGCCGTTTCAAGGTTAATGTTGCTCCATGTGTTGAACTGAACAGAGGCTAGAATGGTGCTGGGGGAAGGGGAAGTGGAAGTGATTTCTGACTGAACTGAAACCCAGTTCATCCATCCTTCTCTCTAACCTGCTGTTTTCTCTCGACTTAATCCTCGATATGCCCTGCCTGGTTCCCCTCACTGTCGGAGAAATCTTTCTCAAGCACTTTGCCTGTCGTAAAAGACAGGATCTCCTGGTTGCTGCCCATTTCAATTTGACTGTGGAATTTGTTACCACAGGCAACTGTGGAGGCCAGGTCACTGGGTGCATTTCAGGTGGAGAACTTAAAACGTAGAAATCTACACCACATTACAGGCCCTTTGGCCCACAATGTTGTGCCGACCATGTAACCTACTCTAGGAACTGCCTAGAATTTCCCTAGCACATAGCCCTGTATTTTTCTAAGCTCCATGTACCCATCTAAAAGGCTTTTAAAAAAACCCTGTTGTATCCGCTTCAACCACTGCCACCTGCAGTTCATTCCACACACCCACCACTCTCTGTGTGAAAAACTTACGCCTGATAAACCCTCGGTACCTGTTTCCAAGCACCTTAAAACTATGCCCCCTTGTGTTAGCCATTTCAGCCCCGGGAAAAAGCATCTGGCTGTCCACATGATCAGATAGATAGATAGATAGATATACTTTATTAATCCCGAGGGAAATTTGGTTTCAACACTTACCTGGGTTGAAGTCCATCTACCACTTCTCAGCCCAGTTCTGCATCCTATCAATGTCACACTGTAACCTCTGACAACCCTCCAGACTATCCACAACACCCCCAACATTTGTGTGATCGATGATCCTAATCATCTTGTACACTTCTATCAGGTCACCTCTCATCCTCCTTCACTCCAAGGAGAAAAGGCCAAGTTCACTCAACCTATTCTTATAAGGTACACCCTCCAGTCCAGGCAACATCCTTGTAAATCTCCTCTACACTCTTTCTATAGTATCCACATCCTTCCCGTAGTGAGGTGACCAGAAATGAACACAGTACTCCAAATGGGGTCCGACCCAGGTCTTGTACAGCTGTAACATTACCTCATGGCTCTTGAACTCAATCCCACGGTTGATGAACACCAACACACCATATGTCTTCTTAACAATACTGTCAACCTGTGCAGCAGCTATGAGTGTCCAATGGACCCCAAGATCCCTCAGATCCTCCACACTCTCAAGTCTTGTCATTAATATTATATTCTGTCTTCAAACTTGACCTACCGAAATGAACCACTTAACACTTACCTGGGTTGAAGTCCATCTGCCACTTCTCAGCCCAGTTCTGCATCCTATCAAGGTCACACTGTAACCTCTGACACCCTCCAGACTATCCACAACACCCCCAACATTTGTGTCATCAGCAAACTTACTAACCCACTCTTCTGCTTCTTCATCCAGGTCATTTATAAAAATCACAAAGAGGAGGGGTCCCAGAACAGATCCCTGTGGAACTCTACTGGTCATCGACCTCCATGCAGAATACGAACCATCTACAGCCACCCTTTGCCTTCTGTGGGGTAGCCAATTTTGGATCCACACAGCAGGGTCTCCTTGGATCCCAAGCCTTCTTACTTTCTGAAGGAGCTTTGCATAGGGAACCTTATCAAATGCCGTACTGAAATCCATATACACTACATTCTCTGTTCTACTTTCATCAATGTGTTTTGTTACTTCCTCAAAGAATTCAGTCAGGCTCGTAAGGCATGACCTGCTCTTGACAAAGCCATGCTGACTATCCCTAATTAGATGATGTCTCTCCAAATGCTCATGAATTCTGCCTCACAGGATCTTCTCCAACAACTTGCCCACCACTGAAGTCAGACTCACTGGTCTGTAATTTCATGGGTTATATCTAATCTCTTTTTTGAACAAGGGAACAACATTTGCAACCTTCCAATCCGCCGATACTTCTCCCACCCCTATTGATGATGCAAAGATCATTGCAAGAGGCTCAGCAATCTCCTCCCCTGCTTTCCACAGTAGGCTGGAGTATATCTCGTCCAGACCCGGTGACTTATCTAACAATACTTTTCAAAAGCTCCAGCGCATCCTCTTTTTAAAAGTCTGTATGCTCAAGCGTTTTGGTCTGCTGTAAGTCACCCCCACAATTGCCGAGGTCTTTTTCCCTGGTGAATATTGAAGCAACGTATTCATTAAGTACCTCCGCTATCTCTTCCGACTCCATACACACGTTTCCACTATCACACCTGATTGGTCCTATTCTCACACGACTCATCCTCTTGCTCTTCACATACTTGTAGAATGCCTTGGGGTTTTCCTTAATCCTGCTCACCAAGACCTTCTCATGGCCACTTCTGGCTCTCTTGATTCCATTCTTAAGCTCTTAATAGGTTGATAGGTTCTTGATTAGTCAGGGCATGAAAGGTTATGGGGGGAGAAGGCGTGAGAATGGGGTTGAGAGGAGAATGGTTAAATGGTGGAGCAGACCCAATGGAAAGAATGGTGTAATTCTGCTCTGATGTCTTATGGTCTTTCCATTCCCATTCCAACATGGTAGTCCATGTTCTCTTCTACTGCCAAGATGAGGCCATACTCAGTTTGAGGGAGCAACATGTTGTATTCCGCCAGGGTAGCCTCTGACCTGATAGCATGAACATGGGATAATCCAACTTCCGGTAATTCCTCTCTCCGACTCCTATTTTTGTTTCTATTCCTTATCTGCCATCACCTCTCTCTGTTTCAGAGGAGGTTCCAAAGAATGATCCCAGGAATTAAATGTTTAATGTATGAAGAAAGTTTGATGACTCTGGGCCTGTACTTGCTGGAATTTAGGAGAAGAGGGAGAATCTCATTGAAAACTACTGAATATTGAAAGGCCTGTATGGAGTGGATGTGGAGAGGATGTTTCCAATAGTAGGAGAGTCTAGAACCAGAGGGCACAGCGTCCGAATAGTAGCCAGAATTTCTTTAGTCAGAAGGTGGTGGATCTGTGTAATCCATTGCCATATTCAGCTGTGGAGGCCAAGTCCTTGGGTATATTTAAAGCAGAGGTTGATAGGTTATAGATACAGGCCCTTCAGCCAATTTAGTCCATGCTGAAACCATTTGAACTCCCAACTCCCATTGACTTGCTCCCAGACCATAGCCCTCCATATCCAAGGATAAAGGGGAAGCCTTTTAGGACCGAGATGAGGAAAAACTTCTTCACACAGAGAGTGGTGAATCTGTGGAATTCTCTGCCACAGGAAACAGTTGAGGCCAGTTCATTGGCTATATTTAAGAGGGAGTTAGATATGGCCCTTGTGGCTAAAGGGATCAGGGGGTATGGAGAGAAGGCAGGTACAGGGTTCTGAGTTGGATGATCAGCCATGATCATACTGAATGGCGGTGCAGGCTCGAAGGGCCGAATGGCCTACTCCTGCACCTATTTTCTATGTTTCTATGTTTTTATTCCGACTATCCATGTACGTGTCCAAACTTCTCTTGAATGTTAAAATCGAGCTCACATGGACCACTTGCATTGATAGCTCATTCCACACTCTCACCATCCTCTGAGTGAGGTTTCCCCTCATATTCCCCTTAAACCTCTCACTTTTCACCCCCAAGCCATGACCTCTGATTGTAGTCCAACTCAACCTCAGTGGAAAAAGCCTGTTTGCATTTACCCTATCTATATCCCTCATAATTTTATATACCTCTATCAAATCTCCCCTCAATCTTCTACGTTCCAGAAAATACAGTCCTAACCTATTCAATCTTTTCTTCTAACTCAAGTCCTCCAGACCTCACAGCATCCTTATAAATTTTCTCTGTGCTCTTTCAACCTTGCTTACATCTTTTCTGTAGTTAGGTGACCAAAACTGCACACAATACTCCAAATTAGGCCTCACCAACATCTTAGACAACTTCAACATAATATCCCAGCTTCTGTACTCAGTACATTGATTTATGAAGGTCAGTTTACCAAAAATTTCTTTACAATCCTATCTACCTGTAACAACACAATCAATAAATTATGTACCTGTGTTCTCAGATCCCTTTGTTCTATCACACTCCTCAATGTGGAAGATGGAATGGTCTTGTCATTCACTGTGTAGGACTAGTTGGTTCCACTGGTGCAAAACCTTGCACTTGTCTACATTAAATTCCATCTGCTGTTTTTCAGCCCATTTTTCCAGCTGGTGCATATTCCTTTGCAAGCCTTTCTCACTGTCCACTGCATCCCCAGTCTTGGTGTCACCTGCAAATTTGCTGATCCAGTTAACCACACTATCATTGAGATCATTGATATAGATGACAAACAACGAAGGTCTCAGCACTGATCCCTGTGGCACACCACTAGTCACAGGCCTCCAGTCAGAGAGGCAACCATCTACTACTACTCTCTGGCTTCTTGTACAAAGCCAATGTCTAATCAAAATTGCTACCTCATCCTGAATGCTGAGCTACTGATCCTTTTTGACCAGCCTCCTTGCAGGACCTTGATTAGTGAGGTTCTTGATTAGTCAGGGCACCAAAGGTTGGGGAGAAGTCAGGAGAATGAGGTTGAGAGGGATAATAAATCAGCCATGATGGAATGGTGGAGCGGACTCGATGGGCTCCAATGGCCTAATTCTGCTCCTACTTGTATGTCTTATGGTCTGTAATCAACCTGACTGAGGTAAATTCCGGTTCATCCTTCCCTCTGTTTCTAACCTGCTTAATCATAACTATTAACTGCCTGATGCCTCTTGCTGACGAGGGACGCTTCACACTCATCGATGGTATTTCTGCAGTGCCATCCCACAGCCTGAGCGTTGCATTGTTTGTGGGACACCACAGAATGGCTTAATTCTGCTCCTTTCTCTATTTAGCTCCTATGGAGTAATTTAGGCTTCTCCGGATTTTAATATTTCTACCATTAGCAGATGGACCCACAGCAGGCACAAGCGTAAACTCCAGAATTCCCTTCCCAAACGTCAACGCCTCTCTCTCGGTAAGACTGCCTTAATCCCAACCTCTTAGGTTTACAATTCCTAACCTGTCCCTGAAGTTTCCTTAGAAAACCTGGTGACAAATTCTTCTTTAACGATGTGCTTGTGGAATAGTGCAAGGGGACTAATACAAGGGGGTATAATTTTAAATTGACTGGAGGAAAATATAAGAGGGATGTCAGGTAGGTTTTTATACAGAGAGTGGTGGGTGTGTGGAATGTGCTACCAGAGGTGGTGGTACATTCAGGACATTCAAGAGACTTGTTGATAGGCACATGTATAAAAGAAAAATGGAGGGCTATGAAGGAGTGAAGGTGTTTTACACAGTGAGTGATAAGTGCATGGAACACCCTGCCGGGGTGGCAGTTGAGACAGATACGCTAGGGACATTTAAGAGACTCTTAAATTTCACATGGATGAAAGAACAATGGAGCGCCTTGTGAGTAGGAAGCATTAGATAGATCTTCAAGTAGGTTAAAAGGTTAGCACAATATTGCGGGCCGAATAGCCTGCACTGTGATGCATTTTCGCTGTTCCATACTGCTGTGTTAAAGGTGATACTTAAGTATCTACCCAAGGCCTCTTTCCCTTTTGTTCACTTTTTCTCAACCCTCCTTTTCTTAATACATTGACTCATCATCGTCCCCCACTTGATTCCATCTGCCTGTATTCCCCCTCCCCCCCCCAATCTACTTGAGTTTGTTTCTGTTATTTATTTCGAGATACAGCATGGAATAGGGCCATGTTACCCACTGAGCCATGTTACCCAACAACCCACTGACCTAATCACAGGACAATTTACCAAATGCCCTACTAACCAGCGTGTCTTTGGACTGTGGGAGGAAACAGGAGCAGCCGGAGGTAGCCTATGTGCTCACGGGAAGAACATGCAAACTTTTTACAGAGGATGCCTGGAATAGAACTGTGAACTCCAGATGCCCTGAGCTGTATTGGTGTTGTGGTAAACAGTACACTACTGAGGTGGTTCTCTCTTGGTTCCCCACAAGTGTGTTGCTGACAGTCTGTTTTTTCAAGTGGCAAAACAGGGCACAATTCAAAACTATAGAAAGGCTATATTTATATAAAAAAAGGTATATTTTATTGGAATGTCTGAAGGAGTCTCAGAAAGAAGAAATAATAGAGCAATTTTTAAGTCTTATTGTTGTTCTTCTTCTTTAAGCCCATTGTACCTCCTGGGTCGTAGGCCACTGACAGCAGCTCGCCAGAGTCCTTTGTCCTGGACCGATAGAAGGTTGGTCTGCCCTGTGGCTTCAGCTTTCACCACATGACTTCATGCATCTTCTGGGCGAAGATCCTTTCCTCTCCAGGGATAAGGTCTTTGGAGTTTCTGTTGATGTTTCTGTAGCTCTGGGTTTTTACAGGATGGGGTTGCTACCCTCCTCCTTCCATAGCCGGGCTTGGGACCATTCATGGTGGAGTTAAGTCATAGTGTTGTAGGCACAGAATTAGGCCCATCGTGTTCCTACTGACCACTGGAACTATCCAGAATAATCCCATTTGCAGCGTTGGGTCTGTATCCTTCTCTACCTTGTTGATACAACAGGTCTAGTTGTCTCTCAAACACCATGAGCGTCTCTGTCACCACCATCTCTTTGAGTAGTATGTTCTAGATATAACATGTTTAAAATGAAATATTCCCCCTCTGATGCTCTCTAAACCTCCTATTTATCATCTCAAACCTGTGCCCCCTTGTCTTAGACATGTCTCTATTGCTGCCCAGCTATTTGTTTTTGAAATATTATTGCTTATTTGATATTTATTGCCTATTAATTTATTGTTTTTGTTTTCTTTTTGTACTTGCACAGATTGTGATCTTTTGCACATTGGTTGATTGTCTGTTGTGTGCTGTTTTTCATTGATTCTATTGTGGTTCTTTGTATTTACTGTGAATGCCCACAAGAAGATGAATCTCAGGGTTGTATATGGTGACCTTTATGTAATTCGATAACAGATTTACTTTGAACTTTGAGCAGGAAAGATGCTGTGAGACTGGAAAGAGTGCAGAAAAGAGTTACCCAGGATGTTGCCTGAGCTACAGGGAGAGGGTGGACAGGCTGGGACTTCATTTTGGGTAAGGTCTCCCAACCTGGGGTCCACAGACCTCGAGCTCAATGGTACTGGTCCATGGCATAAAGAAGGTTGGGAACTCCTACCTTAGAGTGTGGGAGACTGAGATGTGTAAAATCATGAGGGACATAGACAGGGTGAATGCACTTAGGCTTTTCCCCTCACTGTTGGGGAATCAAAAACCAGATGGCATGAGGTGAAAGTGAAGAGATTTG
The DNA here is from genome assembly GCF_963921235.1 of Mobula hypostoma. Taxonomy (NCBI): domain Eukaryota; kingdom Metazoa; phylum Chordata; class Chondrichthyes; order Myliobatiformes; family Myliobatidae; genus Mobula; species Mobula hypostoma. The sequence goes on from NC_086107.1 coordinate 6,779,165, forward strand.
ATATGAACTTTATGGGCAAACCTTTACACGATGGGTGGTATCTATGTACCAGAGGAAGTGGATGAGACTATTTTTAAATGACAATTGGACAGGTACATGGATTGGAAAGGTTTCAAAGGTTGGCAAATGGGACCAGTTAGTATGGGGCTTCTTGGTTAGTATGGCCCTGCTGGGCCAGATGGCCTGTTTCTGTGATGTATGACTCCATGAAAGAAAGATATTCTTAGTATTTACTTGTTTGTGCTGTTGATATTTTATATACTGAATCTGGAAACAATTTGGAAGAAGTGTAGCTTGGGTGATTGATAGTTGGATTGAGTTGTTCTTCAGTACTGACAATTTACTTGGAAATATTTCATCACATATGAAGAGTCATCATCAGTGCACTGTCAATTAATAGCGCACTCTTGATGTCTCTTTGTATGGTGATGAAACATTTGCAAATAAATTGTCAAGATTGGAGAACAACACAACCCAACCATACTGTGCCTCTATCCAGGTCTCCCCCCACCCTCAGCTCAGTCTGCTCTACTCTGGGTTAAACAAATGCAGGCCGTCCAACCCCACCTTTTTAAATAAGCTCCCTGCAATTCCAGGCAACATCTTGGTGCCTTACAGTTACACAGCACAGAAAAAGGCCATTCAGCCCAGTTGGTCTATGTTGACCAAGCCATCCTAGTGAATCTCCTTTGCCCTCTCTCTAGCACAGGGATACTCTGCCTGGGTGAATGAAGTTATTTATTATTTCTAAATTTCCTCAAGAAGATTAGATTAGCTAGAATTTTGCATCAGAGGGGAGTTGAGGGTTATGGAGATGAGGCAGGTAGGTGGAGCTGTGTCAACAGCCGGACCAGCCATTGAATGGTGGAGCAGACTGGATGAGCCAAATGGCCTTCTCCTGCTCCTAACTATTACAAATAATGGGATTGTTCTGGGAGCTGACGTAGCTGGATGGGTCACATGGTGAACTCCTATCTGTTAAGGAAACAGGAGGTGGCCATACGGGATTGGTCCGTGTGTTGAGAGGGACTTGATCTAGAGATGTGCCTGTGTGTTCCACCACAGTGCGCTCTGCACTAGCATGAAGGTGTCCGTAGCTGCGTGCAGACACCCAGTGAAGTTGTGGCAACCTTCCCATTTACCTCCTGTGTGTTGGACTGCAACAGAGCACTGCCAGTGGGAAGGAATTATCATTGTCTGTGAAGCACATAGTCTGCATAAATCACTTGCCCAGAAGCTCCAATATAAAAAGGTCTTCACAGGTCCCTCTGCCTGCAGTCAGGCAATGCGTAATCTTCATCTTTGTGCAGATGTAGCCTCATTTCGACTTCAGTGGAGATAAAAGCAAAGTGACTCGTGATTTTTAGAATGAAATCTGTAAACAAATCCTGTCTCCCTGTTTTCCTTTCACTCTCTCACTCTCTCTCTGTCTGTCTTTCCCTGTGAGTCTCTGTCTGTTGGTCTGCCTCCCTCTGTCTGTCTCTCTGTTTATCACATCTACATCGCCACTCCTCCCGTGGTAAGTGATGCTGAAGGTGTCTCCAATTTGATCTTGTAAGTAACTTTGTAACACTTGAAAGGAATCAAAAGAAATTTTCCAGTGTCTGTTTTCCTGTGTTATTTCTGGATTGATTTTAACCCCCCCCTCCCCCAGCAAGGTTGGCTTTTTGTCCTGGGAGGAAGGTTAGGAAGTGAGGAGGCACCTAGCATTGTGGTTCTTGCCAGGGCTTGGTGACTCTTGGGCCTTTAGCAGTCCTCCCCCTCCCCTTCTCCCTTCTCCCCTTCTCCCTTCTCCCCTTCTCCCTTCTCCCCTTCTCCCTTCTCCCCTTCTCCCTTCTCCCCTTCTCCCTTCTCCCCTTCTCCCTTCTCCCCTTCTCCCTTCTCCCCTTCTCCCTTCTCCCCTTCTCCCTTCTCCCCTTCTCCCTTCTCCCCTTCTCCCTTCTCCCCTTCTCCCTTCTCCCCTTCTCCCTTCTCCCCCTCCCCTTCTCCCCCTCCCCTTCTCCCCCTCCCCTTCTCCCCCTCCCCTTCTCCCCCTCCCCTTCTCCCCCTCCCCTTCTCCCCTTCTCCCCCTCCCCTTCTCCCCCTCCCCTTCTTGTCGAACGAGCTGCCAGTGGAAGTAGTGGATGTGGGTTCAATTATAGAGGAATTTGAGTAGGTGCATAGATGGGAGGGGTACGGAAGGCTATGGTCCAGGTACAGGTTGATGGGAGCAGGCAGATTAATAGCACAGACTGGATGGGCTGAAGGGCCTGCCTCTGCTGTAGTGTTCTGTGACTATGATACCCCGTCTGCTCCACAGGAAGAACAACTGGCACACCTGTAACAGTTTCACTTAAGGTTTCCGCATCACCTTTGGAGTGTGTGTGAGGTGACAGCTTCTACAGCTCCAGCGCTGTAGACAGACCATGGGGACCTGAGTGAGTGGGGAAAGTAACTCCTTAATCAATCAGATTGATGGATCATGAAATTCTAGTGCAGGGACTGAGCACCGGGTGGAAAGGGGACACATTAAATATCAAAGGAGGCATATAAATAGAACAAGCAGAAGGAATGTGTTGATTGACTAAGAGACTGGGAAAAAAAAAGGTTTTCTTTATAAATATAAAATTGAAACCTTCCCATCTTGAATATTTCCACGTATAATCAGAAGGTGTGAATTGGAATACGTTAGCTGTTTTGCAGTGTCAATGAGATAGATAGCAGAGGAAGTGATGGAGACGGGTACAATAACAACATGTAAAAGACACTTGGACAGCTACTTGGGTTGGGTGTTACAGTAGTGTAGCGGTTGGTACGTTGCTATTACAGCTCAGAGTTCAGAGTTCAATTTCAGTGTCATCTAAGGAGTCTGCAGTCCTCCCCGTGGAAGGCGTGGGTTTCCTCCAGGCACTCCGATTTCCTCCCACAATCCGAAGATGTACCAGCAAACTTACTTGGTCGTTGTAAATTGTCCCGTGATTAGGTCAGGGTTAAATGAGGGTTGTCAGGGGTCGCTGGGGTGGCGCGGCTCGAAGGGGCGGAAGGGTCTATTCCATGCTGTATCGCCAAATACAATAAATAAACAAAATTTTGGAAGGGTATCGGCTAAAGCAGAGCAAATGGAAGCTTAGTTGAGCATTCTGACTGGCATGGATCAGATGGGCCGAAGGGCTGGTTTGCATGCTGTATGACTCTGTGACTGCAACATACGAAGGTTTAAAATGATTGACAAAGGAGTCCAACAGGATGTTCAGATGAAATCAGAATCAGAAGCAAATCTAACTAACTATTAATCACACTTTTTCTGGACAACAATCACCGCAAGCAATAGCTGATAAAGTTTTAAGGGAATTGGGGGATTCTCAGACTCCTGTAAATAATGGGTTAAGGTTGAGTACCGAATGTGTCTGTGTATTCTGGTTTATGAATGGCTACAGCATGTTTAAGATGATGTCTCACAGCTGCTTCTTAGGAGCTAGATAAGGGTTAAAGCTCACCCAGATCTACAAAAGACGTCTCCTTATTAAGTTATTAAGTTTTGCTCTATTTGAGTAGCTGGATTGTCTATTGAACTGATTATTCTTTTGTATTGGTGGCCTTATAAATTGCAACAATTCTGGAAGTCGAGCAGTGAACTTGTTTGAACTGCCAGAGGGATGAGAACACCTCTCCTCCTGATGTCGGGACCAAGTTCCCTTGCCAGCTGAGCTCGAAGAAATAAACTGGTGAAAAGATAAGTAACTATCTTTTTGTGCTGTGGTTATTCGGTCCGGTGAATTTAAGTTTACATAGCCTGTAACTTCCCTCTTGAAGATGTGCTTCTGAACCACCTGTATAACCTGGCAGTTGTGCGGTGTTCTGGCGAATTTACTGAATTAGAGTCTTGGAGGTGCAATGCAGTTGTGGCAGGCCCCGGGCTAGGGCCCCAGAGGGAGGAAGGAACCTGTGTTTGGCCATTGCTAGAGCGGACGGAGCAGAATGAAAAGGTTGGGTATGGGCCGAATCGAGGTGGAGAGGTCTGGGCCCCAGAGGGAGGAACAAGCCTATGTTTGGCCATTGCTAGAGAGGACTTTATTATGATTATGTTTATGAAGACACGTAGTCCTCTATCGTCATTTAGTAATGCATGCATTAAGAAATGATACATTATTTCCTCCGGTGTGATATCACAAAACACAGGACAAACCAAGACTGAAAAAACTGACAAAACTGCATAATTATAACATATAGTTACAAACAGTGTAACAATACCATAACTTGATGAAGAAGTCCGTGAGCACAGTAAAATTCAAAGTTTCTCAAATGTCCCACATCTCACACAGACAGGAGAAGGAAGAAAAACTCTCCCAGCCATGCCGACCACAATCTGACTCTGAGTCATCCGAAAACTTCGAGCTCTGATCAGCTGTCCGACACCGAGTACTGAGCGCCATCTCTGTCCGAACGATTTGACCTCCTTCTCGGTCGCCAAAAGCAGGCAAGGCCGGGGATTTTGAGGCCTACTCTCCAAAAGATTCCCAACCACACAGTAACGACAGCAGTGAACGGGCGTTTCAGAAATTTCTCCAGATGTTCCTCTGTGCTTTCACGTCCATTCTCCATCAAATCAGAATTGTCCACAGCCCCTATTTAACCGATATGATATCATTTTTCACCAGAGAGCTGCGCACGCGCGGTGCACTGCCATCTTCTCCTCCCGTCGACTTGAGGCAGAATTGAAGTGACAGGGCCCAACCCCGAGAGTATGGAGTGAGACGATGTTTGGCAGATTTAAGCGCAGGGCCAGATTAAAAATATCTGTGCTGGAGGTAAGGGATGGACCGAATTCAACTCGCTGCTTCGTGAGATTAACAGGTCTCTGCGCTGAATTAGGCTGTGACCTGCAACTAACAGGCTCCTGGATCAGCTGCAGTGATGAACTGGCTTCGTGGCTGTGGACTCATCTTTGTGACCTTTAGTTCAGAGTGTTATTCGTTTACTTTTTATTGTTAGCATGATTGGTTCTTTTCTCGCACCTTGGCTGGGTTCTATTGGGAATTCTTTGTTTTTGTGGCTGCCAATAAGAAGACGAATGTCGAGGCTGTGTATAGTATACATACTTTGATAATACATGGATGTGGAGCTTTCAGGTTTATTCAACATAGGTCATTAAATTTGTGTTTTGCAGCAGCAATACAATGCAAGACATAAAAGTTGCTGGGAAGTTAAACATAAGTAATAAGATCAAATGTTCATATTCGTCATAAGAGCAGAATTGGGGCATTCAGCCCATCGTGTCTGTTCTGCCATTTCATCATGGCTGATCCCTTTCCCTTTCAACCCCATTTTCCTGCCTCACTGTAACCTTTCACACCCTGACTATTCAAGAATTTATCAATCTCCATTTTAAATGGACCCACTGACTTGGCCTCCACAGCCATCTGTGTCAATGAATTCCACAGATTCGCCAACCTCTGGCTGAAGAAATTGCTCATCATCTCTGTTCTAAATGGACATCACTCTATTTTGAGGCTGTGCCCTCTGGTCCTAGACTCCCCACCAAAGGAAACATCCTCTTCACATCCACTCTATCTAGTCCTCTATCTAGGCCTTTCAGCATACGATAAGTTTTAATGAGATCCACCCGCATTCTTCCAAATTCCAGCGAGTACAGGCCCAGAGCCTTCAATCACTGTTCATATGATAACCCTTTCATTCCCAAAATCATTCTCGTGAACCTCCTCTGAACCCTCTCCAATGTCAGCAGATCCTTTCTTAGATAAGGGGCAAAAAACTGCTCACAGTACCCCAAGTGAGGCAACATCAGTGCTTTATAAGCTTCAACATGACACCTTGCTTTTATATTCTAGTCCTCTCGAAATGAATGTCAACTTTGCTTTTGCATTCCTCACCACCAACTCAACCTTTAGGGAATCCTGCAAAGGGTCTCCCAAATCGATTGCTCCTCGGATTTTTGAATTTTCTCTCCATTTATAAGATAGTCTACTTTTTCATTTCTTCTACCAAAGTGTATGACCATTTACTTCCCGTTATTTCTTTGCCCATTCTCCTAATTTCTCTAAGTCCTTCTGCAGCCTTTCTGTTTCCTCCACACTACCTGCCCTCCACCTGTCTTTGTATCATCTGTAAACTGGGCCACAAAGCTATCAATTCCATCGTCCAAATAGTTGACATACAACGTAAAAAGAATTGTTCCCAACTCAGACCCCTGCAGAACACCACTAGTCACTGGCAGCCAATATGAAAAGGCTCCCTTTATTCCCACTCTTTGCCTCCTGCCAATCAGCCAATGCTCTATCCATGCTAGTACACAATATCCATCTCATTTATCTATCCTGCTTGTTATTTCTTCAAAGAATTTCAACAGATTTGTCAGGCAAGATTTTCCCTTAAGGAAACCATGCTGACTTTGGCCTATTTTATCATGCGCCTCCCTCCCTTCTTGAAGAGTGGAATGACATTTGCAATTTTCCTGTCCTTTGGAGCCATGCCAGAACCTAGTGATTCTTGAAAGATCATTACTACACAATGTCTTCAGCGTCCTCTTTCGGAAATCTGGAGTGAGAACCATCAGCTCCAGGTGACTTGCTTATCATTAGACCTTTCAGTTTCCCGAGCACCATCTACATTCACTTCTGTCCGTTGTCAGTCTCGAACCTCCAGCATGTTACTAGAGTCTTCCACAGTGAAGACTGATGCAAAATACTTATTCAGTTCGTCCACCATTTCCTTGTCTCCCATTGCTACCTCTCCAGTGTCATTTTCCAGCAGCCCAATATCCTCTCTTGCCTCTCTTTTACACTTAATGTATCAAGAAAAAACTTTTGGAATCATTTTTGATATTATTAGCGGGCTTACCTTCATATTTTATCTTTCCCCTCTTTATGGTTTTTTTTTGTTGCCTTCTGTTGGTTGCTAAAAATTTCCTAATCTTCTAATTTCCCATTGTATGCTTTCTCTTTGGCTTTTATGTCAGCTTTGACTTCCCTTGTCAGCCATAGTTGCTCTTCCTGCCTTTAGAATACTTTCTCTGGGATGTATCTGTTCTGCATCTTCCGAATTGTTCCCAGAAACTCAAGCCATAGCTGTTCTGCCATCATCACTGCCAGTGTCCCCTTCCAATCAACTTTGGCCAGCTCCTCCCTCGTGCCTCAAATTCCATTTACTCCACTATAATACTGATACATCTGATCTGAGCTTCTCTCTCTCAAATTGTAGGGTGAATTATATCGTATTAGATCACTTTTTCATGAGGGTTCCTTTACCTTAAGCTCCCTAATCATAGCCAGTTCACTACACAACACCCAATCCAGAATTGCTGATCCCCCTGGTGGCTCAACCACAATCTGCTCCCAAAATCCATCTCGAAGGTATTCCACAAATTCTCTCTCATGGGATCTAGCATCAACTTGATTTTCCCAACCTATCTGCATATTGGAATCTCCAATGACCAATGTCACATTGCTTTTTTGACATGCTTTTTCTTTCTCCCACTGTAATTTGTAGACAGCATCCTAGCTATGGTTCAGAGGTTTGTAGATAACTTCCATCAGGGTCTTCTTACCCTTGCAGTTTCTTAATTCTACCCACAAGGATTCTATATCTTCCAATTATACTGACATTGGAGAGGGTTCAGAGAAGATTCACGAGAATGATTCCAGGAATGAAAGAGGAGCGTCTGGCAGCTCTTGTCTGTATTCCCTGGAGTTCAGGAGAATGAGGGGGATCTCATAGGAACATTACGAATGTTTAAAGGCCTGAACAGATTAGATATGGCAAAGTTATTTCCCATGGTAGGGGATTCTAGGACAAGAGGGCACGACTTCAGGATTGAAGGACGTCCATTTAGAACAGAGATGTGGAGAAATTACTTTAGTTAGAGGGTGGTAAATCTGTGGAATTTGTTGCCACGAGTGGCTGCGGGGGCCAAGTCATTGCGTGCATTTAAGGTAGGGATAGATAGGTTCTTGATTAGCCAGGGCATCAAGGGGTATGGGAGAAGGCAAGGGAGTGGGGATGACTGGAAGAATTGGATCAGCCATAGAAACATTGAAAATAGGTGCAGGTGTAGGCCATTCGGCCCTTTGAGCCTGCACCGCCATTCAGTATGATCATGGCTGATCATCCAACTCAGAACCCTGTACCTGCCTTCTCTCCATAACCCCTGATCCCTTTAGCCACAAGGGCCATATCTAACTCCCTCTTAAATATAGCCAATGAACTGGCCTCAACTGTTTCCTGTGACAGAGAATTCCACAGATTCACCACTCTCTGTCTGAAGAAGTTTTTCCTCATTTCAGTCCTAAAAGGCTTCCCCGTTATCCTTAAGCTGTGATCCCTCGTTCTGGACTTCCCTAACATCGGGAACAATCTTCCTGCATCTAGCCTGTCCAATCCTTTTAGGATTTAATACGTTTTAATAAGATCCCCCCTCAATCTTCTAAATTCCAGCGAGTATAAGCCTAGTTGATCCAGTCTTTCTTCATATGGAAGTCCTGCCATCCCAGGAATCAATCTGGTGAACCTTCTTTGTACTCCCTCTATGGCAAGAATGTCTCTCCTCAGATTAGGGGACAAAAACTGCACACAATACTCCAGGTGTGGTCTCACCAAGGCCTTGTACAACTGCAGTAGTACCTCCCTGCTCCTGTACTCGAATCCTCTTGCTATGAATGCCATGATTGAATGATGGAGCAGACTCGATGAGCCGAATGCCTACTTCTGCTCCTATATCTTATGGCTTTATGGTCTAATTCTGTGTCACCTCTTTCATTTTTGTTTTACCAGCAGAACACTCCTCCTCCTCTGCCTGTCTGCCTGTCCTTTCACTGGATTGTGTATCCTTGGATATTAACCTCCAAATTACAATCATCTTTCAGCCATGACTCTGTGATACCCACAATGTCATACCTGCCAATCTCTAAATGCACTACAAGGTCATCTATCTTATTTCACTTACTGCATACATTCAAATATAACACCCTCAGTCCTGTATTTGTCTCCCTTTTCAATCTTGTCCCCCTTTTACACTGCAACACATTCCACTGATTGCAATTTTGCCTCATCCTTGCTGATAGTCTCTATACACAATGTCTGCTTGTAAACCAACATCCCTGTCCTCAGGCAGGGACTGCAGTTCCCACTCCCCTGAGTATTAGTTTAAACCCACCCAATAGCTCTAGCAAACAAGGATATTGGTCCCCTTCGGTTCAGGTATAACCCATCCTTCTGTACAGATTGTACCTTCTCAAAAGAGATCCCACTGGACCATAAATCTGAAACCCTGTCCCCTGCAGAGGAATAATTTGTAACTGTATGGACAGGTTGACTATTCTCTGTCTGTCTAACACCAACATCTGGAACACGGACAATGTAATAGCCATACTTTATTGATCCTGAGGGAAATTGGGTTTTGTTACAGTTGCACCAACCAAGAATAGAGTATAAATATAGCAATATAAAACCATAAATAATTAAATAATGATATGTAAATTATGCCAGGAAATGTCCAGGACCAGCCTATTGGTTCAGGGTGTCTAACCCTCCAAGGGAGGAGTTGTAAAGTTTGATGGCCACAGGCAGGAATGACTTCCTATAACGCTCCGTGTTGCATCTCGGTGGAATGAGTCTCTGGCTGAGTGTAATCCTGTGCCCAACCAGTACACTATGTAAATATTTATTTATTTAGATTTACTAATGTGGAGATACAATGCAGAACAGGATCTTCCAGCCCAATGAGCCACATGGCCCAGAAACCCACCGATGTAACCCGAGTCTAATCACAGGCCAATTTACAATGACCAATTAAGCAACAAACCAGTATGTCTTTTAACTGTGGGAGGAAACCCACACTTGTGGGGAAAATGTACAAACTCCTTACGGGCGACGCTGGAATCGAACTGGAACACCGACACCCCAAATTGTTATAGTGGCACGATAACCACTGCATTACCTTGGTGCCCCTGTGTTTGGTGACCCAACTATTTGTCCCACAAATTACTCTTTCCTTGTTGCCTTACAGTACTGAAGGCTGTTCAGCCCATTGAGAATGTGCCAGTTCATAAAGCAATTCCCTGTAATCTACTCTCCCCCCACTCTGCTCACGGTACTGTTCGCCAGTACACCGAGGGAGTTTACTGTGGTCAATTAATATATAAACTGGAACACTCAGCGGAAACCTTCGCTGTCGCGGGGAAAATCAGAATCAGGTTTATTATCACTGGCACCAGCCTGCCTGTCATCAAGGCTGTATATACAGAAAGGTGCCGGAAAAGGGAGTAAGATCACAAAGGACCCCACCCACCCTGCTCATGGACTGATTGTCCCACTCCCATCAGGGAGGAAGCTGCACAGCATCCATATCAGGACCACCAGACTGAAAAACAGTTACTTTCCCCAAGCAGTAAGGCTGATCAACACCTCCACCCACTAACCCACCCCTCCATACTCCCAACCACCACTACTTGAAAGCAGGATCTCCCAGTGGCCACACATTTTAATTCCACATCCCATTCCCATTCTGACATGTCTATCCATGGCCTCCTCTACTGTAAAGATGAAGCCACACTCAGGTTGGAGGAATAACACCTTATATTCCGTCTGGGTAGCCTCCATCCTGATGGCATGAACATTGACTTCTCTGACTTCCGCTAATGCCCCACCTCCCCCTCGTACCCCATCCATTATTTATTTATATACACACATTCTTTCTCTCACTCTCCTTTTTCTCCCTCTGTCCCTCTCACTATACCCCTTGCTCATCCTTTGGGGTTTCCCCCCCCTCCCCCTTTTCCTTCTCCCTGGGCCTCCTGTCCCATGATCCTCTCATATCCCTTTTGCCAATCACCTGTCCAGCTCTTGGCTCCATCCCTCCCCCTCCTGTCTTCTCCTATCATTTTGGATCTCCCCCTCCCCATCCCACTTTCAAATCTCTTACTAGCTCTTCTTTCAGTTAGTCCTGACGAAGGGTCTGGGCCCGAAACGTCGACTGTACCTCTTCCTAGAGATGCTGCCTGGTCTGCTGCGTTCACCAGCAACTTTGATGTGGGTTGCTTATCATTTCCTGTCAGAGTCACGTTATGTACAGACACTTCTGTACCTAGCGTCACTTTATGGACATAAAATCAATCCATGTATGCATGTAAACTATCTTATGGATTTACTGCATATTGTGTTTTTAACTATTGTACTCTTTATTTTATTGTGTTTTGTTTTTGTGCTGCATCAGATCCGGAGTAACAATTATTTTGTTTTCCTTTATACTTGTGAACTGGAAATGGCATTAAACAAACTTAAAGTCTTGATATGTTGTGAGATTTGTTGTCTTGTGGCCACAATAGAATACAATACATAAAAATTGCTGCAAGTTACAGTAAGGAATACTGTATATAAAAAAAGTAATGCAGAAAGTAATTCTTTGTGGGCCGAAGGGCCTGTATTTGGTATCGAATGACGTTGCCTGGTGCCTTGGGGCTAGGTGTGTCTGCATTCACACCACCTCTTCCCCCCCCCCAGCTTTCTGCCACTTATCTCACATGCCTCCCATGGTGCTCTACCCTTGCCATTCCCAACATTCTTTTCTCCTGCCAGATTTATAGGCTCGCTGTCCGCTCCACGTTGACAGTCCTGTGCAAAAGTCTTGGGTGCCCCAGATATGTATAATATATGTGCCTAAGACTTTTGCAGTTGGTTCTGCATTTCCAGTTGAATTCTTCCCCACAGTGCAGAGAGTGGGTGATACTTAATACCGTCAGAATCAGAATCACTTCATCGCCATTATGTGAACCATACCAGAATCGATTGTGGTTCGGTGCCAAGCATAAAACACAGGACAATGCCATAACAGTCAACACAATAGGGACTAACAGTTTGCAAGACAATAGTGCAAACAGCCATCAGCAATCAAGAATTAGCAGAACGGTCACATGCAGAATCATCAATAATCAAACTGAAATAAATGTGAGCATCTGAACAGACTCAGTAATTACCAACAGGAGGAGGAGAGCAGGAAAGACCATTTAACAGATGTTGTGCAGGGACAGTGAGGGTATTACACTGGAGTGAGCTTCAGGAGAGCTACAGGAAAGTTTACAGTTAACAGAATGTTGAGATGCTATTGAGGGAACTGATCCAGTTGACATGTCTCGCAGATGTTAAGAATGCATGAACCATTGGTTATTAGCTTCCTGGTGATATCTGAGCCATCTGCTCTGAGTACTGAAATTATAATCTACCAAGGTTTGTTTATCTCGCTCTCTCGCTCTCTCTCTCTCTCGCTCTCTCTCTCTCTCGCTCTCTCTCTCTCTCGCTCTCTCTCGCTCTCGCTCTCGCACTCTCTCTCTCTCTTTCTCTCTCTCTCTTTTTCTCTCCCTCTCTCTCCCTCTCTCTCCCTCTCTCTCTCCCTCTCTCTCTCCCTCTCTCTCTCCCTCTCTCTCTCCCTCTCTCTCCCCCTCTCTCTCCCCCTCTCTCCCCCCTGCCCCTCTCTCCCCCCCCCCACAGAGTTTGGTGTGTATGTGGAGCAAGCTGCCAAAGGAAGTGGTTGAGGCAGGTACAATAACGTTCCGAACTTGGGATCTTGGACCCAGGTTGGGAACCCCTGGTCTAGAGTGATATGGGTCAAACATGGGGAAAATGGGATTGGCTGAAATGGGAATCTTGGTCAGTATGGATAATTTGGGGAGAAAGTCAGTTTCATTCCAGTGTGACTCTAATGCAGTGGCTTCAGACCATGACAACTTGATTCCCAGAGGAGATACATTACTATGCAGAAGTCTTCGGCACACTAATATAGTTAATTTTATTTATTGTACTGTACCGCTGCCACGGGAGTGATGATAAAGCTGATTCTGATATGGGTGTCTATTGTGGACTGAGAGTGGGAAGGGGGCAGGGAGAGGGGAATCATGGTTGGGAAAAGGGGAGGGAGAGGGGAGGGAGCGGGAAGCACCAGAGAGACATTCTGTAATGATCAATAAATCAATTGTTTGGAATTAAATGACCTTGCCTGGAGTTTGCACCTGCGCAGCCACCTGCCCTGGTACTCTGCCACCAGTCCCACACCCTCCCGCAGTACGCCACCCTCGCCATTCCCAACATTCTTTGCTGCGACCAACTTTACAAACTCGCTCTCCAATCCATGTTGACAATTACATTACAGTACAAAAGCCTTAGGCACCCTAGCTATATATGTGTGCTGAAGACTTTTGCACAGCTCTGTACCTCTGTAACTCCCCTTCAGTGTAGTCTGCTTTCCATCACTCCACTACCAAACCCACTGTTGTCAGTGTCTGTCATTGAATTCATACATATAATTTGATTATAATTATCTTCCAGTTTCTGCATTTCTCAGAGATATCTCCCTGTTTCTACTGGAGAAAGTTATTCTATGTTCTATTCCCAGACTCTTCCTACTGAGTAAATTTCCAGATTCCTGTACTTTGTGAAGTGTGAGCCATATGTCCCAGTACACCTCCATCTCACTGATGTAAATAAATATTCCAAATTGGTCAATGACAAGACAATACTACTGAAACTGCACACGTTTGCAGACGTCAGAATCAAATTTATTATCACTGACGTATCCTGTGAAATTTGTTGCTTTCTGGCAGCAACAGATAAAAATTACTATAAGTTATAAAGCTAATTAAAATAGTGTAAGGAGGAATAACAAGGTATCCATGAACCAGGCTTAGGACCATTAAAACATCTGATGACAGAGGGGAAGAAGCTGTTTTTAAAACATTGGGTGTGGTCTTCAGGTTCCTGTGCCTCTTGTCCAGTGGTAGGTCATGAGAAGAGGACATGTCCTGGGTGGAATATTGTTCAAATTTCATGGTTGCACAGGTCCCCTTGACAACTAAAGTCTGGATTAGTGGTCCACTCGGTGACCTTTTTAAAGATGAGCTTTATCTGTCACAGGTACATTGAAACATACAGTGAAATGATCGATACAGTCCAGGGATGTGCTGGGGACAGCCGGCAAATCTTGCCATGCTTCCAGCACCAACATAGCATGCCCACATCTCACTAACCCTAACCAGTATGTCTTTGAAATACGGGAGGAAACCAGACAAAACCCAAATGGTCATGGGAAGAAGGTACAAACCCCTTACAGACATGACTGAAACTGAACCCGGGTCACTGGTGCTGTGAAGTGTTTGGCTAGTCACTAATTACTGTGCCAGCCCATGATTTTCTCCCATGACTGGGCTCGGAATAGAAAGTGCGTTTTGGGAGTCTGTTGTTAGATATTGGAATTGGTTTATTATTATTATTATTATTATTATTATTATAGTACTGAAGTACTGAGAAAAGCTTCATGAAACCTATACCGGTCACTTCTTCACATCAGTGCATTGAGGGAGTACGTGGGAAAACAATAACAATGCACAATAAAGCGTTACAGCTACAGAGAAAGTGCAGTGTAGGTGGGCAGTAAGGTGCACGATCACAACGGGGTAGATGGTGAGGTGAACACTGCAAGAGGAGATGTGAGTCTCGTGACCCACTCTGTTCCTGATGGAGTCCAACCTGGGCTCCAGCGCTGGGGTTGGTGGCCTGGAAGAGCAGATTGGTTTGCCTCTCCGTAAGCAACACACACGAAACGCTGGAGGAAACAGCAAGGTCAGGCAGCATTGATGCAATGATCCAGTTGACATTTCCACCCAAGACACTTCATCAGGACTGTGCTTAAAATGCTTTTGTCCTTGGAATAACTCCTGATGCAGCTCAGTGTCTCATTTTGTTTGGTTCCATGGGCCAATTTGCAAAGATATATTACCCTGAGGCAGCAGCACCAACGCACATCGCATTTGCAGGAATATGAACCTGTTCATGTCACATTTACAAAGCACATCACTTCTGCACAATGCACATGGTCTGAAACTGCTTTACGTTATAGCTGAAATAACCCCTGAGGTGAGACTCCCTCCTGCTGCAGGGACATCCCTACAAAGTCTGTACATCCATCCCAACACGTAGCTAATGGTTGTTTGTACACAGTCATCCTGCATGTGACAAGGCCCCTCAGTCTTCTATTCCGATGCTGGCCGTCTGTTCTAATTTCATTTACCAGCTCTTGGTTCGTAAACGTCTTTGCCTTGGCATTCAGAAGAGCTTGTGGACCTCTTGGATTGCTGCTTCTTTGACAGTCATGGCCTCTACTGTCTAGAACAGGGGTTCCCAACCCTTTTTGTGCCAGGGAGCCTTGCCATTAACCAAGGTTGGGAACCCCTGGTCTAGAAGGATATGGGAGTAACATGCAGGCACCCACTCAGCTCACCTGGGAATGGGATGTCCAAGTCTCAGAGCATTCTGATTGAGAAGCACATTGCCACTCCTTCAGTATGCTGGATTTAATCTTCCAGAAATGGTAGTGAGGTGTGGAGCAGCTAATGATGGAGAAGGTTCTAAGAGGCTTCTGCATGTGTGTGATTAAAGGCAAGGTCAGCAGTTAAATAGGAGGAACGTTTGATGGCCAGCTGGAGTTAAGAATAAGGTGGGGCGGGGGTGGGCTCATTGAAATGTTGGGAAAACTGAAAGACCTGGATAGAATGGACATGGAGAGATTGTTTCCAACAGACGGTGAGTCTAGGACCAGAGCGCAAAGCCTCGGAATAGAATGATGTTGATAAGAACAGAGATGAGCAATTTCTTTAGACAGTGTGTGATAAATCTGTGGAATTCATTGTCACAGGCAGATATGGAGGCTAAGTTATTGGATGTATTTAAGAATGGAGACTAATAGGTTCTCGATTAACAATGACATCAAAGGTTATGGGGAGAAGTTTAAGTTCAAGTTCAATTATCATTTAACTATACCTATGTATACAGCTAGGTAAATGAAACATCTTTCCTCTGGGGCCAAGGTACAAAACACAGTACATGCAGTCACACAGAACACATATAGTTATGATCCAGCACATGCAGTTGCAAGCATATTAGCACAAGAGTGGCATGGCCTGAAGATTGTTGGTGTATGCGGTGCTGTACTAGAGCCATGTTTCTGCAAGAACGAGCACGCAGCAGTTCCTCAGCTCACACTGGGTCAGCCGCAGATGAAAGCAACGCAGCTTGTCCTGCGCTGCGTCAGCCACGAACCATCTACGGAGTGAGCCCCGACGAGAGTGGCTAGCCCGCAACTCAGCACAGATCCCAGCAAGTCCATCACGCCTCTGTTCTCTCTCCCACTCCTTCCCCTGGTTGGCTGTAACAGATCACGTGGTGCCATGAGAGCCTAGCCCCTGCCACACAGCTACCCACTAATAGTTTTGCCAACGAACCAGACTTGCAGTAGTTTGTACTACCAACGTCCATCAGGGTCTTGGGACCACTTACACCGTTTGTCGCACTGCGCACCACTTCCAACGTCTTCTTGCCTGGGTGACTGTAGCAGGCACCGACATGGTACAGAATAAGCCCATGTTGTGCAGCTTCACTGCTATCCAGCAACTTGCTTGTGAGGAGGACTTGCAGTACTTGGTGTTCTTAATATCCGACAATGGCTTGTGATTGTAAGAAACACGTAAAGGATGAACATTTGCTCCGTTGGTTGGACCTGGAGGGGCTACTGCGTGCAAGATCACCAGCATCTGACCAGAATAGGCAGGAGAATGGCTACCATAGGCACCAGGGTTGCATTGTGGCCATTATGTATGTCTCAGGGTGTTCTGGAGTTTGGTGATCAGTTCCAGCACTGTCAGTAAGGAGTCTCTGTCTGTCCTCTCTGTGGAATGTGTGGGTTTTCCCCAGGGGCTCGGGTTTCCTCCCACAGTCCAAAGACGTACCAATTAGGTTAATTAGTCAATGTAAATGATCCTGTGATTTGATTAGGGTTAATTGAATTTGTCGGGGCTTGCTGGGGCAAAGCGGCTGGAAGGGTCTGCTCCACACTGTATCTCTAAAATAAATTCAACAGATTAAATAAAAAATGAAAAGAACGGGGTTCAAATTTGTTGAGGTATATAAAATCATGATAGGGTTGATATAGTTGTATATATTGTGTTCGTTGTGCTCATTGTGTTTGATTTATTTATTTGTTTGTTGTATTTATTGAGATACAGCACGGAATAGGCCCTTCTGGCCCTTTGAGCCATGTTGCCCAGCAACCCTGAGTCCGGGGGTGTCAAACTACTGGCCCATGAAGGGGTCCAATCTGGCCCGCAGGATGATTTGGGGAAAAAAGAAAGTATATTCATGACCATTTATTATGTATCTGTACGGCAGCCGCTCTCTCTCCCTCGCTGCCCTCTCTCCCACCACTGTCTGTGCCGCCAGCTTGTTATGTGTACTTAGAAAACAATAGGCAGCAGTTAACCACCCACTGTGCATAAGCACCTACCACCCTGCACTGAAGACCACTAGGGTCCCACTTACATCATCAGACACAGTATAAACACACAGAGTACTCAGGGGGTAACACCTGTAGCAAGGCTGAGACTGTTTTAGATTATGAAGACAGGCAGTCCTCTTTTATTGTCATTTAGTAATGCATGCATTAAGAAATGATACAATATTTCCTCCGGTGTGATATCACAAAACACAGGACAGACCAAGACTGAAAAAACTGACAAAACCACATAATTATAACATATAGTTACAACAGTGTAACAATACCATAACTTGATGAAGAAGTCCATGAGCACAGTAAAAAGTTCAAAGTCTCTCAAATATCCCACATCTCACGCAGACGGGAGAAGGAAGAAAAACTCTCCCTGCCATGCCGACCACAGTCCGTCTCTGAGTCATCCGAAAACTTCGAGCTCCGATCAGCTCTCCGACACCGAGTACTGAGCGCCATCTCTGTCCCAACGATTCAACCTCAATCTCGGTCGCCAACAGCAGGCAAAGCTGGGGATTTTGAGGCCTTCCCTCCAGAAGATTCCCAACCGCGCAGTAACGACAGCAGCGAACGAGCATTTCAGAAATTTCTCCAGATGTTCCTCTGTGCTTTCACGTCCATCTCCATCAAATCAGAATTGTCCACGGCCCCTATTTAATGGATACGATATCATTTTTCACCGGAGGGCTGCACATGCGCGGTGTGCTGCTCTCTCCTCCCGGTTACTGCTGTAGTTCAAAATGCTTTCCAAGAAAAGAATATGTTGACATTGAAGGTTGAATATTCAACGATAATTGGAAAGATCGTTTTTTCTTCTGTGAGGTTAACGGCAAACCTGTGTGTCTGACATACTGGCAACAAGTGGCTGTGGCAGAAGCGTACAATATCAAACGACACTATGACACGTCATACGGAGAAAAATATGACAAGTACGCAGGACTCAGAACACAAAAAGTAAGTGAGCTTGAAGCAGCTCTGAAAAAACAGCAATCAAGTGTTCACCAAAAGTCGAGAGACTCATGATGGAGCTGTCAAGGCCAGCTATATTATTGCCAACAAAATAGCTGCTGCGTCGAAGCCATACTCAGAGGGGGAATTCATCAAAGCATGCATGCTGACGGCGGCTGAGCTGGTGTGCCCTGAGAAGAGACAGGCTTTTGGTAATATCAGCTTGTCAAGAAATACTGTGGCAGAGAGAATTGGGAACCTTGCAGGAGATTTGGACAGTCAACTAAAAGACAAAGTGAAGTCATTTATTGCCTTCTGTATTGTAATTGATGACAGCACCGACGTGACTGATGTAGCTCAATTGGGAATATTTATTCGTGGTGTTGATGCGTCTTTGACCGTCACCGAGGAGTTTGTGGAGATGGTGCCCATGACAAACACCACAACTGCGAACGACGTTTTCTCCAGCCTCGTTGAGGCCTTGGACGAATGGGGGTTGACTGGAGTCACGCTGTCAGCGTGGCAACAGATGGCGCACCGTCCATGGTCGGGAAAAAGGCAGGTGGTGTTGCGAAACTCAGAGAGAAAGTTCAGACAGAGAATCCAGAGTAGGAATTCTGGAACTTTCATTGTATTGTACACCAAGAGGTGTTATGCAGCAGGAGCCTGAAAATGGACAATGTCATGGATGTAGTAATCAAAACGGTTAATTGTATTAGAACCAAGGGACTCAACCGTTGGCAATTTGACACTCTTTTGTCCGAAAGTAATATTGGACACGGCCTACCCTACCACACTGAAGTCCGCTGGTTGAGCAGAGGGGTTGTGCTCAAGCGTTTTTATTCAATTACGTGCGGAAACTGGGCTATTCATGAATGAGAAAAGGAAGCCAGTGGCACCCAGACTGGCTTCATGATCTTGCATTTTTGGTGGATATAACAGAGCACTTAAATGTGCTTAATGTTAACATGCAAGGCTGCAACAAACTTGTTACGGAATACTACGGCAGCGTTTGTGCCTTCAAATTAAATTAGGCCTGTGGGAGATACAACTATCCCGGAGCAACCCAGCTCATTTCCCTTCTGCAGTCTGTGCGTGTCACTCATGGAAATAATGACAGGTACAAGGACAAAATATCACGGCTGAAAAGTGAGTTTCAGAATCATTTCCAAGTCTTCACTCAGCTCGAGAAGGAATTCTCACTATTTTGCTTGCCGTTTGCCGTCAACGCAGCATCAGATGTGCCGGGGGAACTCCAAATGGAACTAATTGAAATTCAGTGTAACTCAGCTTTGAAATATAAATTTGAGACTGTGGGTCTGGACTCATTCTATCAATACCTGGGACCGATGTACCCCAAGATGACAGACTTTGCCTCAAAGATCCTTTGCACGTTCGGGACAACATATCTCCGTGAGCAGGCATTCTCCATAATGAACATTAACAAATCCAAACTGCGCTCGCAGCTGACACACAGACATCTAAATGACATTATGAAAATCACAACTGCCCAGAAACTGGTCCCTAATGTTGACAGGCTGGTTAAAGCCAAGAGATGTCAGGTGACTGGAAGCAGCAAGTGAAAAATGAGTGACACTGTTTGATGCACTGTGATAAGTAAGCAAAATGCATTATGAAATATTGAGTGTCATAATATTGTGATTCATTCATTTTCTGACTATTCTATTATTGTAAATGTGATCACTTCAATAAAAATTAGAGGCTATCTGTGTTCATTGTCTGAGTTTGATTGCTGGAAGCAGGCTAATAAAAATTAGGTGCAGTTGCGTAGCCTACATTCACAATTTGTTTCGTTAGGTCTACATTTGTGTCTGCTAATGTTCGATTTCAAATAGTTTATTAATGGAAAGGGTGTGGCTCCCAAAACAATCTTAGCCAAAATAGCATTGTTTTTTATTTGCTCTCTCTTCACAACTTTCTTGTAGCCTACGACTGTAACTTAATACCAATCATAAAAATAATGCTTGCTAGGCAGTCTTCTTCATAAGAAACGAAATTCATAAAGTGAAACACTTCGTAGTTATAGCAGAGACTGAGACACATGAGAGCAGGTTGAAAAAAAACGAAGGCAACGAAAGCTGTGGGAGCGCATGCGCGCACAACTGATCCGGCCCGCGTGAAGTCGCATTTTGCCCAATCTGGCCCGTGACCTAAAATGAGTTCGACACCCCTGCCCTAATTCAATCAGGAGACAATTTACAATGACCAATTAGCCTAGCAACTGGTGTGTCTTTGGACTGTTTGAGGAAACCGGATCACCTGGTGGAAATCCATGTGGTCACGGGGAGAAGGTGCAAACTCCTTACAGACAGTGGTGGGAATGTTCCAGAGAATTGTAACTCTTTTGCATTAATTTTGTTTTCACTTCATTGTGCTTTCCTTTACACTCATGCACTGAAGAATGACCATAAACAATCTTGAATCTTTTAAAAAGGAGGTAGATTGTGAGGTCAAGAGTTAATTTTATCATACAAGAGGTCATTTTGAGCTAATGATACAGTGGGGTAGATGCTATCCTTGAGCCTGGTGGTACATGTTTTCAAGCTCTTCTGCCCGATGGGTGGGGGGGGGGGGAAGGAAGAACATCCAGAGTGGTTGGAGTCTTTCATGATGCTGGCTGCTTTACCGAGGCAGGGAGGCACGTAGACAGAGTATCAGCTGTCGAATGTTGCCATTGTGTGTGGATGAGCAGTTTTCCACGTGTTGACCTGGCCTTTTGTTCATTTCCCACTGCAGGTTAACCCATGACATAAGTTTGGAAGAGTTTGAAGATGAAGACTTGTCGGAAATAACGGATGAATGCGGGATCAGTCTGCACTGTAAGGATGGTCTGGCAACTCGGGTAAGAGCTCG
Source organism: Mobula hypostoma (assembly GCF_963921235.1). Taxonomy (NCBI): domain Eukaryota; kingdom Metazoa; phylum Chordata; class Chondrichthyes; order Myliobatiformes; family Myliobatidae; genus Mobula; species Mobula hypostoma. The sequence continues at coordinate 6,800,304 of NC_086107.1, forward strand.
CGATGACGGGGCGCATGGGATGTTAGCAAACGAGTGAGGGCTTTGGGCAAGGGTGCAATGGTGAGAGGAGATTTGACAGAGGTGAGCAGGGTTGGGTCGAGTTTAAACCGGATGACTAGAAGGGAAGGTCTTCCCATGAGTTCAAGGTAGATGGGATTAAAATTCTAGCTAAAAGACTTAGGCAAAGCTATAAATAGATTCACTAGGACTACCTCAGGGGAAACAGGATATATTTAAAATTCCAATAGGGAGTTGGGCAGGCACTTGAAGGAGTCATAGAGCACTACAGTCCAGAAACAGATCCTTCAGCCCAGCTAGTCTGCGCTGAAGTGTTATTCAGCTGTCCCATCGACCCACACCTGGGCCATAGACCTCTATACCTCTCCCATCCATGTACAGTACTGTGCAAAAGTCTTAGGTACCCTAGTTATATATATATATGTGCCTCAGAGGTTTGCACTGTACTGTTCAAATAAATGTTAAAATCAAACCCACATCCACCTCTTCTGTAGACAGCTTGTTCCACACTCTCACCCCCCCTCTGAGTGAAGAAGATCCCCCTCAGGTTCCCCTTAAATATCTCTCATTTCACTCTTAACCTATGACCTCTAGTACTAGTCTCACCCAACCGCAGTGGGGGGAAAAGCCTGCTTGCATTAACCCTGCCTGTACCCTCATAGCTTTGTATATCAGGAAATTAATTTGCAAGCCTATGAGAGAATGGGATTGGTTTACCTGTGATCTCCTCCTGTGCCTTAATGGTTCTGTGATAAACAAACACTTCTGTAGACCAGAATTTCTCTTTCTTGATGTAAACTTCTCTCTGCGGGGAAGCTACAGTGGCTCATTACGGTGATAGTGTCAAGTAAGTTAGGAAGTCAGTCAGACTGATGAATTCTGAAAGGTGGGATCAGGAAATAAAACGCTTATAATTTTTAACTTTTAAGCATGGCACAAAAAAAAAGAAGAAAGCTCCATCTTTTTTTCCCAATATTTAAGATAATAACAGGCTTATCATAAACAAAGTACACAAAATCTTATTCTAACTGTGGGTAAATAGAAGTCTACAAGGATGAAGATTTTCAGAGATAGAGAGTTATTCAGCAGCAATGAATATGATTTTATACCTATTAAACCGCTTGTAACAACATGTAACATTTTTAGCAATTTCTGTAGAGGGAACAGTGCAGTAAAAGCTGTCTCTTGTCAATTCCAATATGTGTTGACCAAGTTTGCAAACTGGTTCTGCACCATGGAAGAGCAGGGTCATACACAATGGAAACAGGCCCTTTGGCCCAATTTGTCCTTGCCAACCAAAGTGTCTGTCTGAGCTAGTCATATTGGCCTGTCTTTGACTTGTATTCCTGTAGGCCTTTTCTATCCATGTACCTGACAAGTTGTCTTTTAGACCATGTAATTGTGCACTCAGTGGCTATATAATTAAGTACCTCCACTACCTAATAAACTAGTCACTGAGAATATGTTTGTGATCTGCAGCCTCTGTAGCCCATCCATTTCAAGGATCAATGTTGTAATGTGTGGTTATTTGAGTTAGTGTCGTCCTCCTGTCAGCTTGAACCAGTCTGCTCATTCTCCTCTGACCTCTCACATTAACAAGGCATTTTTGCCCACAGAGTTGCCACTCCTCACTGGATGTTTTTTTTAAATTTTTGCGCTACTCTCCGTAAACTCTCGTGACTGTTGTGCCTGAAAATCCCAGGAGATCAGCAGTTTCTGAGATACTCAAACCACCCTGTCTGGCACCAGCAATCACTCCAGAGTGAAAGTCAATTAGATCACATTTCTTCTCCATTCTGATGTTTGGACCTCTTGACCATGTCTGCATGCTTTTATGCATTGAGTTGCTGCCACATGATTGGCTGATTAAATATTTGCATTCTTGAGCAAGTGCACAGGTCTACCACGAAGTGCATAACTTTCCTAGGACTACTCTATCCACGTTCCTGTCTAAATGTATTTTAAACATTGTGCTTGTATTTACAATACTGTGCAAAAGTCTTAGGCACATATATATAGCTAGGGTGTACAAGACTTTTGAACAGTACTGTATTTGTCAACGTGAAGCAGAGAGTGATTTTGTAAAATTTGGCGGGGTCAAAGGATATTGGGAATGGCGAGGGTGGAGAGCTGCAGGAGGGGTTTGGAACAAAGAAGGAGTGCTGGGGTGAGGGATGGTATGGGTGCAGATACACCCAGCCCAGAGATAACAGGCAAGGTCATTTGATTCCAAATAATTGGTTTATTGATCATTACAGAATGTTTCTCTGGTACTTCCCACTCCTTTCACTCTCCCTTTCCCCTCTTCCAGCCATGATTCCCATCTCCCTGCCCCTTTCCCACTCTGTTCTCAATAGAGACCCATATCAGAATCAGGATTATCATCACTCAAATATGCCATGAAATTTGTTTTGTACATTATGTACAATACATAAAATTGCTGCAGTACAGTGCAATCTTTTTTTGCACCCTTAGCAAGAGAACACTTTGGAAAGAAATCATGAGGTTGCCTTAGCAGGTAAGATAAAGGAGATTCTACAGAAATGTTAAGAGCAAAAGGATTGCAAGGAACAAAATTAATCCTCTGTAAATTTAGAATGGTAATCCATGTGTGGAGCCAAAAGAGATGGAGGAGATCTTAAATAATTTTTTTTTTACATTGTATTTACCCAGGGGAAGGACACAGAGTCTATAGAAGTGAGGCAAAGTGGCATTAGCTGCATGAACGCAGTACAGATTACAGAGGAGGAGTTCTTTGCTGTCTTGGGGCAAATTGATAAATCTCCATGGCTTGAGATTATCATCCTGAGGTTATAAATCTCTTTCCCCTGGACCCTGTGGGAGACGTGCGGAAATTACAAAGGTCCTAGCAGAGATTCTTAAATCATCCTTAGCAACAGGTGAGGTACCGGAGGAATGGATGATAGCCAATGTTGTTCTGCTGTTTAAGAAAAGCTCAAAAAAATAAACTAGGAAATTGTAGGACAGTGAGCCTGACATCAGTAGTGGGAAAGTTTTGGAAGATATTCTAAAGGACTATGAGTATTTAGATAGACATGGTTTGATTAGGGATAGTCAACATGGCTTTGTGTGTGGTAGGTCCAAAAAATCTGATAGAGTTTGTTGAGGAAGTTACCAGGAAAGTTGATAAAGGTAAGGCAGTGAATGTTGTCTACGTGGACTTTAGCAAGGCATTTGACAAGGTCCCACATGGGAGGTTGGTCAAGAAGGTTCAGTCACCCGCACTCAGGATGAGGTAGTAAATTGGATTAGACATCGGCTTTCTGGAAGAAGCCAGAGGGTGGTAGTAGATGGTTGCCTCTCTGACTTGAGGCTTGAGACTAGTGAAGTGCTACAGGGAGTGGTGCTGGGTCCATGGTTGTTTGTCATTGATGTCAATGATGAGGGTGACAATGTGGTTAACTTAGATCAGCAAATTTGCGGATGACACTATGATTGGGGGCGTAGTGGATGGTGAGGAAGGTTATCGTGGCTTGCAACAGGATCTGGACCAGGTGGAAAAAGGGCCGAAAAATGTCAGATGGAATTTAATGCAGGCAAGTGTGAGGTGTTACACTTTGGTAGGACCAGTTGGGATAGGTCTTACACAGTGAATGGTAGGGCTTTGAGGGGTGCTATAAGATAAAAGGGACCTTGAAACACAGGGTATGTAATTCATTGAAAGTGACGGCGTAGTTAGGGTCGTAAAGAAAGCTTTTGGCACATTGAGTAAAGGATATGGGATATTATAAGACGTTGGTGAGGCCTAATTTGGGGTATTGTGTGCAGTTTTGGTCACCTACCTACAGGAAAGATGTAAATAAGGTTGAAAGAATACAGAGAAAAAATTTCACACAGAGGGTGGTGGGTACTACTGAGCTAATACAAAGCTGAGTACTCTTATTCCTGTTTCCCAACCACCTTCCTATTTTAACCAAAATATAGTACTGTGTAAAAGTCTTATGTACCCTAGCTACATATCTGTACCTGAACTTTTGCAGAGTACTGTAGATTTGTTATATGCACATAAAGGGTCTTGTCTACACAGCAGGAGATTGTGGAGTGAGTTGGAAACAGTTTCTTGTGGATTTTACACACTAGGTTTAAAAAGCAACTGGGGCCTGTCGGGACTGGTCATGGAATGAGTTAGAGTCAGTTCCTTATGGACTTTATGCACCAGGTTTAAAAAACCTGTATTGTATGCCCTCTTTTTGACCTTTATATTAGCTTTGTCTTCTCTTGTCAGCTATAGTTGCATCATCCTGCATTTAAAGTACTACTTCTTTCTTAGGATGTATCTATAATTTCCGAAGCCTTCCGAATTGCTCCCAGAAACTGGAGCCATTGTTGCTCTGCTGTCATTCTTGCTAGTATCCCCTCCTAATCAAATTTGCCAGCTCCTCTCTCATGCCTCTGTAAGTCCCTTTACTCTACTGCAATACTGATACATCTGACTTCAGCTTCTTCCTCTCAAACTGCAAGATGAATTCTATTATATTATGATCTCTGGCTTCTGAGTGTTCCTTTACCTTAAGCTTACTAACCAATTCCTATTTATTGTACAATACCCAATCAGAATAGGTGACATCCTTGTGGGCTAAACCACGAGTCACTCTAAAAAGCCATTTATCTCATAGGCATTCTACAAATTCCCCCTTTTGTGATCCAGCACCAACTGGATTTTCCCAGTCTACCTGCATATTTAAACCTCACCCCCCCATGACTATCGTAACATTGCCCTTTTGATATGCATTTTCTATCTCCTGTTGTAATTTGTAGATCTCATCTTTCCTTCTGTTTGGGTTCTGTATATAACTACCATCAGGGTCTTTTCGCCTTTGCAGTTCCTTAGCTCTACCCACAATGATTCTACAACTACTGATCCTATGTAATCTCTTTCTAATGAGTTAATTTCACTTTTTACCAACAGAGCCATGCCATTCCCTCTGACTACCTGCCTGTCCTTGGGTCCTTGGACATGAAGTTCCCAACTATAATGTTCTTTCAGCCACAATTGAGTGATGGCCACAACGTCATACATGCCAATCTGTAACTGGGCTACAAGTTCGTCTACTTTATTCTGTACACTGCGTGCATTCAAATATAACACCACCAGTCCTGTATTCACTCTTTTCAATTTAGTCCACCTTTTACATCGCTACTCATCCTGTTGTCTGCAATTTTGCCCCATTGTCAGCCTCTCCTTGCTAGCAGTCTCACTACACACTGCCTCTGTAAACCAATGAACCCAATCTCAGCCCTATTGCTCTGAATCCTGTCACCCTGCCAAGTACCTCATGAACAGCTCTGGCAAACCTACCCACAAGGTTATTGGTTCCCCCCAGCCCCCAGGTTAAGCTGTAAGGTACAGGTCGTACCTTCCCCTGAAGAAATCCCAATGATCCAGAAATCTGAATCCCGGCCCTTAGCACTAGTTCCTCAGCCACGCATTGATCTACCAAACCATCCTATTCTTACTCACTGGTGTAAGCTAAGTAAACTAGCCAATAATATAAAAAAGGATACCAAAAGTTTCTTTCTCATATAAAGAGTAAAAGAAAAGCGAGTGTGGGTATCGGACTGCTGGAAAATGATACTGCAGAGGTAGTAATGGGGGAAGAAGAAGTGGTAGACAAACTTAAATATTTTGCATCAACCTTCACTGTGGAAAACACAAGCAGAATGCGAGAAATGCGAGTGTGTTGGGGGCAGTGTCATTGCTATTATTAAGGAACAGGTGCTTGGAAGCTGAAAAGTCGGAAGGTAGCTACGTCTCCTGGACTAGATGGAATATACTGAAAAGGCTGTAAAGATTGTGGAGGCATTAGTAAATGATCTTTCAAGAATCACTAGATTCTGGCATGGTTCTGGAGAACTGAAAAATTGCAAGTGTCACTCCACTCTTTAAGAAGAGAGGAAGGCAGAAGAAAGGAAATTACAGGCCTGTTATCCTGACTTCAGTGGTTGGAAAGATGTTGGAGTCTATATTAAGGATGAGATTTTGGGGCACTTGGAAGCACATGATAAAATAGGCCAAAGTCAACATGGTTTCCTCAAGGGAAATCCTTGCCTGACAAATTATTTGGAATTCTTTGAGGAAATAGCAGGTAGAGAGAGTCAGTGGATGTGGTGTACTTAGATTTTCAGAAGACCTTTGACAAGGTGCCACACATGAGGCTACTTAACAAGTTAAGAGCCCATGGAATTACAGGAAAGATACCTGTATGGATAGAGTGTTGGTTGATTGGCAGGAGGCAAAGAGTGGGTGGAAAAAGGGATCCTTTTCCAGTTGGCTGCTAGTGACCAGTGGTGTTTCACAGGGATCTGTGTTGGGACCAATTCTTTCTTACATTATAGATCAATAGTTTGGAAGACAGAATTGATGGCTTTGTGGCCACGTTCGCAGACATTACGAGGATAGGTGGAGGGGCAGGTAGTGATGAAGCAGAGGGTTGGGAGAATGGGCAAAGGAGTGGCAGGAGTATGCTACCACTCTGTTTTGAGGCAAATCCACGTCCAACATGTAGAGGGTGTTTAAAGACCAACTGCACAGAGTACAGGACAGGCATGTTTCAGTCCAGCGGAAGGACAAGGACGACTAGTTAAGGGAACCTTGGATGTTGAGAGAGGTGATAAATTCGGTCAAGAAGAAAAAGAAAAAAATCAAACAGAGCCCTCGAGGATAATAAAGAAGCCAGAAAAGAACTCAAGAAGGGAATTAGGAAAACCAGGAGGGGCCATGAAAGTTTAGCAAGCAGGATTAAAGAGAATCCTAAGCCATTGATTACATACATCAAGACCTACAGGATAACTAGAGAGAGGGTGGAACCGCTCAGGGATAAAGAAGGGACCATTTACTTGGGTGCTGAGGATATGTATGAGGTCCTTAATGAGTATTTTACATATACCAAGGAGGATGTGGAGGATAGGGAGATCAGTGCTGAGTGTATTGATATGCTAGAACATTTTGAGGTAAATGAGGAGGTAGTTCTCGGGGCCTTGTGGGATTTACTCCAGGTTATTGAGAGAGGCAAGTGAAGAGATTGCTGTGCCTTGACCAGTATCTCTGTGTTCTCTAGCCACAGGCAAAGTCCTGGAGGTCTGGTCATTAGCTAAAGTTGTTCCATTGTTTAAGCAGGGAAGCAGAACCAAGGATAATCCTGCCAACTATAGACCTGTGTGTCTCACATCAGTGGTAGGGAAGTTACTGGAGAGAAATCTTAGGAGAAGGATTTATGAACATTTGGAAAACCATGGCCGAATGAGGGAGAAACAGTGTGCAGGGCAAGTTGCTTCTAATAACGTGATTGTCATTTTGACAATGCGATGAGAGTGATTGATGAAGGTAGGGCTGTGGATATTGTCTACACGGTGTATGACCTTTATTAAAATGACATTTTAATGACTTTCAGTCAAGATTGCACCAGCAAACTACAGTTCCTTGGGCGACATTTTTCAGATACCAAATCTTTCCAAATATTTCACGTTTTCGATGCCTTCTGCTTGTTCTTTTTGTCTTGTTTATGTTATGGAAACCATTGGTGTCTGTGATGTACAGTTTGAATCTTGATTAAAGGAACCAGCATGGTCCAATATCTGGAGAGATGTCTCATGAAGATCAGAGATGGGGGGGGGAGGGGCAAAAGGTCCGAGAACGCAAGCTGACTCGTGGAAATACCAGAGGCAAGGCGCGGAGCTATGAATGTCTCCATCTCGAAGTGGCGAGGAAGATTGAAGCATCAGGATAAAGGCGGAAGGGGTCAGAGATGGCTCCCAGCAGAGATGGTCAGCAGCCGGATCAGTGCATTCGGACCCGGGTCAGTGGTCTGCTTTTGCGTATGGACTGAGTTTGTGCGACTGCTCTCCTCGTGTGCAGATGAACATACATTTCCCATATTCTGAGCTTGATGTGATTATTGGACTGCACTTCATATTGGTTACCTTAAGGTTTTCAGTGTTTTCTTTCTTGTGGACAATTGGCGGGTGAGTGATCTGTTTTTTTTTGTGTGTAAGAGGGGGCTTGTGGGTTTGGTGGTCCTGCCACTGTTCTTTTCTACAAGTGAGGGGTTCTGGGATTGTTTTGTGTGGGGGTTCATTGATTGTTATTGTGGCTGTTTTTTGCTGCGGGCGAGGGGGAATTTTGGGGTTTGCGCGTTATGTTTCGCTTCTTTTTCATGCTAGTTGGGTATGGAGATGATGTTTTTTGTTTCATCAACACCCATGGTCTTCTGTATTTAATGGCTATCAGGAGTAGACAAATACCAGAGTTGTATTGTACATGCATATGTTGTCCATAAATAAGTGAACCTTTGACAAGACCCTTCATGGAAGGCTCATCCAACAGATTAAAATGCATGTGTTCCATGGTGAATTAGCCATTTGGATTCAGAACTGGATGGCCCGTAGAAGACAGAGGGGAGTGGTTGAAGGGACTCACTCTAGCTGGAAGTCTGCAATTAGTGGTGTTCCACAGGTATCTGTACTAGGACCTCTGCTGTTTGTGAAGTATACAAGTAACCTGGATGATAATGTAGATGGGTGGGTTAGTAAGTTTGCAGATGATACAAAGATTGGTGGTGCTGTGGATAGCGTAGAAAACCGGCAAAGAATGCAATGGGATATAGATCAGTTGCAGATATGGGCGGAGAAATGGCAAATGGAGTTTAACCAGGCCAAGTCTGAAGTGTCGCACATTGGTAGATCAAAAGTAAAGTACACTGTATGAACAAGACCATCAATAGTGTAGATGAGCAGAGCGGTTTTGGGATCAAAGTTCATAATTCCCTGGAAAGTGGCTACACAGAGTGGTTAAGAAGGCATATGGCGGGCATGTCTTTATTAGTCGAGGTTTTGAGTTCAAAAGTTCAAAAGAGTTCAGGAATTTATGTCACAGCTTTATAAAACTCGAGTTATGATCACCCCACTATAGGAAGGATGTTGGGGCTTTGGAGAGGGTGTAGAAGAGGTTTACCAGGATGCTGCCTGATTAGAGGGCATGGGCTAGAACAAGACGTTGGACAAACTTGGGTTGTTTTCTCTGATGTGGCGAAGGCTGAGGGAAGATCTGACAGAGGTTTGTAAGATTATGAGGGGCATAGATCGAGTAGGCAATATCTCTTTCTCAGGGTTGAATTGCCTAATACCAGAGGGCAGGTATTTAAGGTGAGAAGAGGTGATTTCGAAGGAGATGTGAGGGGCAAGTTTTTTGCACAGAGAGTGGTGGATGCCTGGAATACACTGCCTGACGTGGTGGTAGAGGCAAAAAATATTAGGGCCTTTTAAGAGACATTTAGATAAGCATGTGAATGTGAGGAAAATGGAAGGATATAGACATTATGTAGGTAGAAGAGATTAATTTAGTTGGCCATTTGATTGCTAATTTACTTGGTTTGATACAACATTGTGAGCCAAAGGGCCTGTTCCTCTGCTGTACACTTCTATATGCTTTGTATGTTCTAGAACTAGATGTCATGGGTTAAGGGTGAAAGGTGAAATATTTAAGAGGAACCTAAGGAGGAACTTAGAGGGTGGTGTGAGTGTGGAACGAGCTGCCAGCAGAAGTGGTGAGAGGTTTGAGTAGATTCATCGTTGGGAGGGGTGTGGAGATCTGTGATCCAGGTGCTGGTAGGTGGGATTAGACAGAAGATTGGGTTGGTATGGATGTGATGGGCTGAATGGCCTGCTTGTGCTGCCCATAGTTTGTGGAAGATCATTGGGCAGGTGGACTGGGATTTTCCGATTAGTTGGCAAGTGCATTGGTAATGGTTCTCTTTCTCTCTGTGAAGTACATACAGAATACAGACTGGGTCATTATACTCCGAGAGATTGCAATATTTTTTATGCTGTTCCACAAATCAGGGAAAGAGTTATAGATTCATACAGCACGGAAACAGGCCCAATAAGGTGCAAGGGCACGATGAGGTAGATTGTGTCTTAGTCATTGTGTCCTTGTCATTGTTTCCTCTGGTCACTGCTTCAGAGGAGACAGAAACTGCATTGGGTGTGAGCGTAAAGCTTAATTAAACCAGCTAGCTTGGGAGTTTGGGGTACCAGATTAGTGGATAATTGGATATTATCTTCTCTAATGCTCCAACACACTCTACGTCAAGAAACAAACCGCTAGAGGAATTCAAAGTTCAAAGTACGTTTATTATTCGTGTATGTTACCATATCCAGGTTGAGTACCCCTTACCTGAAATTCTAAAATGCGAAAACCTCTGAAATCCAAAATTTTTTTGAGCATTGACAAGACATCACAAATGAAAATTCCACAAGGCGCTGGGATGATTCCCAGATGATGCGCAGGTCCCTGTATACCACAGACAGTTCTGGCAACTGACCTCACATATGTAATGAACAGCTAATGAAAAATAGAAAAACACTGCATAAAGTGAAAAATGAAGATCTCGATTGTGTATTGAAAGAGTGGATTTGTCATTATATGCCACTTAACGGTATGCTGATCACAAAGTAAGCAAAGATCCATCACAACAAACGGAATATTGAAGGTCATTGTGAATATTCAGCAGGCTGGTTGCAGAAATTTTAAAAAAGGCACAGCATTAAATTTTTAAAGATTTATGCTGATAAAGTGTCTGCCGATCACGAAGCAGCAGAGAACTTCCGTGATGAGTTTGCCAAGATCGTCGCTGATGAAAATCTAACCACTGAATTAGATTTCTGACAAACATCAGTACATATGTGTGATGAACAAAGACTGTGTATGTGTAAGACAAAGTCTGTTTACTGGTAGTACATAAATTCAGTGTTAAAATACTAGCAATTCCAAGCTATCTCATTATATATTCCAAAATCCCACAAAATTTCTGAAATCCAAAACACTTTTGGCCCCAAGCATTCTGGCTAAGGGGTATGCAATCTGTGCTACCTTGAAATTCATTTTCTTGGTGGCATTTACATAAAGAAATACATTGGAGTTTACAAAAATATATACATAAAACACCAGCAACCAATGTGCAAAAGAAGACAAATGGAGCAAATAAAAATAGAAATAAATAATCCTGTGAACATGAGCTGTAGAGTCCTTGTAACTGAGTCCATGGGTTATGGAGTTTTTCAGAGCTAAGGTGGAGTGAAATTATCCTCACTGGTTCAGGAGCCTGTTGATTGAAGGTTGACTGTTCCTGTACATGATGGTGTGGAACCGAAAGCTCCTGTACCTTCTGTCTGATGGGTAGTGAGATGGGAGCATGGCCTGGATGGTGGGGGTTGAGGGATGGTGCCCCACGTGAGAAGATCAAGTAGACAACCCGGGTGCAGTCCTGGGTGAGTGTTGCATTTGTCAGAGGCCCTGCCTTTTTGGGAATGTGTTGAATCAGTGCAGGATGAGTTAGTTTTGTCCAACATTACCAAAAGGCTGATTATTTGGTTATTTTCACACTGTTCAAATTGTCAGATGCATTTCCTGCAACATTGATGCACAGAGCAGAAATACTTTGTTGATGTAATGTGCTTTAGGGTGTGTGTGTCACATCAAACGGCTACCTTCTCATCTCAAAAAATGCCTCAGCTTTCTTTCTGGCCTTTAGCTGTCTTCAGTCTGGTGGCACAGACAAAAATATCATTGCATTATACAGCATGGAAACACACCATCTGTCCCAGCTCATCAGTCCTGATCAAGGTGCATCCATTTACCTGTGTCTGGAGCTCACATTTCTCTAAGCCAGGGCTTCCCAACCCTTTTTATGCCATGGACCAATATCATTAAGCAAGAGGTCTGTGGACCCTAGGTTAGGTCCATTTCCTTTCCATGTACTTGCCAAAATGTCCCCTAACTGTAATTCGACCTGCCTCTACCACTTCCTCTGGCATCTCTTTCCATATATGCATCACCTTCTGTGTAGGGAAAAGTTGCCTCTTTTCATCTTGGCGTACGAGGAAAACATTCAACTTTCAGTGGGCTAGAATCTGTCCTTGAGCCTGCTGTTATGTGCGTTAAGGCTTTTGTATCTTCTGCCTGATGGGGAGAGGGGGAAGAGAGGATGTCCCTGGTCAGTGGGGTCTCTGATTACGTTTGTTGCTCTACTGAGGCTGTGAGAACTGTAGACAGAGTCCGTAGAGAGGAGACTGGTTTCATGATGGTCTGAGCTATGTTCACAACCCTCTGTCCTTTCTCGCAGTACTGGACAGAGCAGTTGACGTACTAAGCCGTGATTGTTTGGATAGGTTGTTTTCTATGGTACTTCAATAAAAATTGGTGAAGGCCATCCAGGATGTTTAGTTCAGAGGATAATTCTAAGTGATGGTTGAAGGTGGTTTGAATCGGAGTGATGTAGACTAAATTAATGTAAATTAGTAGAGAAAGTTAAGGAAATTTGGCTTATCACTGAACACTAACAAAATTCTACAGCTGTACTGTTGAAAGTATCCTGGCTGGTTGCATCATGGCCCGCTTTGGTAGCTCAATTGCACAGCAATGTAAAAACTTAGAACAGTACAGACCCTTCATCCTGTGAGTTATGCTGACCTTTCAACCTACACCCAGTGGCCACTTTATTAGGTACACCTGTACACCTGTTTGTTAATGCAAATATCTAATCAGCCAATCATGGCACAAACTCAGTGCATAAAAGCACACAGACATTGTCAAGAAGTTCAGTTGTTATTCAGACCAAATAATCAGAATGTGGAAGAAATGTGATCTAAGTGCCTTTGACCGTGGAATGATTATCAGTGCCCGATGGAGTGGTTTGAGTATCATAGAAACTCCCAGTCTCCCGGGATTTTCACACTGGGGTTTACAGAGAATGGTGCAAAAAAAAAATCCAGTGAGCGCCAGTTCTGTGGGTGAAAATGTCTTGTTAATGAGAGAGGTCAGAGGAGAATGGCCAGACTGGTTCAAGCTGACAGGAAGGTGACAATATTTCATATTATAAGATATACCTAATAAATTGGCCACTGAATGCACCCAAGATCAATCTAAAGATTCCCTCCTACAGAAGCTGCAGAGGTTAGTGGACTCAGCCCGATACATCACTGGCACATCCCTCCCCACCATCGGCACTGTCTACAAGAGGCACTACATCAAAAAGGTGACATCCGTCATCAAGGATCCCCACCATCCGGGCCATGCCATCTTCTTGCAGCTACCACTGGGCAGGAAGTACAGAAGCCTGAAGTCCCACACCACCAGGATCAAGAACAAATACTTCCCTTCAACCATTCAGTTCTTGAACCAACTGGCCTAACCTTAAACACTGATCACTGCTCAGTATAATAACACTATGGCCACTTTGTACTACAGTGGACAATTTTATTCTATTTGCTTTTCTATTTTGTAAAAGTTGTGTATAATTTAATTTAGTTTATGTTTAATCTATTATGAGGACCAAGAAGGTATGGACAAGGGAAGTACAGGAGCGTTTACAGGTCTGCTTTGAATCGGTAGACTGGACTGTATTCAGGGATTCATCTTTGAATCTGGATGAGTATGCTGCAGTTGTTGCCAGCTTCATTAAAACCTGTGTGGATGAGTGTGTGCCTACGAAAACTTGCTGTACATTCCCAAACCAAAAACCATGGATGAACCAGAAGGTACGTCATCTGCTAAGGTCAATGTTCGGCTGTCTTTAAGGAGGGTGAACCCTTGCAAGGTAGCAAGCCCCGATGGAGTACCCAGTAAGGCTCTGAAAACTGGTGCCAACCAACTGGCAGGAGTATTTAAAGACATTTTCAACCTCTGACTGCTACGTTGCAAGTTCCTTCCCGCTTCAACAATTAGACCAGTGCACAAAAAGAGTAGTGTGAGCTGCCTTAATGACTATCACCCAGTAGCACTCACATCTACGGTGATGAAATGCTTTGTGAGGTTGGTCATGGCTGGAATGAACTCCTGCATCAACGAGGACCTGGACCCAGTGCAACTTGCCTATCACCACACCACCATAGGTCAACGGCAGATGCAATCACAATAGCTCTTAATACGTCCTTAGATCACTCAGACAATACAAACACCTTTGTCAGAATGCTGTTTGTTGACCAGAACTCAATGTTTAACACCATCATTCTCACAGACCTGATTGATTAGCTACAGAACCTGGGCCTCTGTACCTCCCCCTCCGTTGGATACTCGACTTCCTAACTGGTAGACCACAATCTCTGTGGATTGGTTTTAATATCTCTTCCTCACTGACGATCAACACTGACACACCTCAGGGGTGTGTGCTTAGCCCACTGACCTACTCCCTCTATACCCATGACTGTGTGGCTAGGTATAGCTCAAATGCCATCTATAAATTTGCTGATGATACAATAGCTGGTAGAATTTCAGATGGAGATGAGAGGGCATACAGGAGTGAGATATACCAGCTAGAGTGGTGTCGCAGCAAAAACCTTGCACTCAATGTCAGTAAGAGGAAGGAGCTGATTGTGGACTTCAGGAAGGGTCAGACGAGGGAACATGAACCAATCCTCATAGAGGGAATCAGAAGTGGAGAGAGTGAGCAATTTCATGTTCCTGGGTGTCAAGATCTCTGTGGATCTAACCTGGTCCCAACATATCAGAGCAGCTATGAATAAGGCAAGACAGTGGCTATATTTCTTTGGGAGTTTGAAGAGATTTGGTTTGTCAACTAAAACACTCAAAAACTTTAATAGATATACTGTGGAGAGCATTCTGACAGGCTGCATCACTGTCTGGTATGGGGGGGTAGGGGGCTACTGCACAGGACCGAAAGAAGCTATAGAAAGTTGTAAAATTAGTCATCTCCATCTTGGGTACTTGCCTCCATAGTATCGAAGACATCTTCAAGGAGCGGTGCCTCAGAAAAGCAATGTCCATTTCTAAAGACCCCCATCACCCAGGGCATGTCCTCTTCACATTGTTACTGTCAGGGAGGAGGTACAGAAGCCTGAAGGCACACACTCAGCAATTCAGGAATATCTTCGTCCCCTCTACCATACGATGCCTAAATGGACATTAAACCCATGAACACTACCTCACTTCTTAAAAATACATATTATTTCTGTTTTTGCACTATTTGAACCAATTAATATACATATATGTACATACTGTAATTGATTTACTTATTTTTTTCTTTCTCTATTCTCATATATTACATTTTACTGCTGCTGCTAAGTTCACAAATGCTGGTCATAATGAACCTGCTTCTAATTCTGATTAATTTAACTATTTAATATATAATACCGTAATTTATTTATTTACTTATTCTATATTTATCATAAGACCATAAGATATAGAAGCAGAATTAGGCCATTTGGCCCATTGAGTCTGCTCCGCTATTTTATCACGGCTGATCAATTTTCCTCTCAGCCCCAACCACCTGCCTTTCTCCCTGAATCCCTCCATGCCCTGACCAATCAAGAAACTATCAACCCTTGCCTTAAATATATGTAAAGACTTTGCTTCCATAGCTGCCTGTGGCAAGGAATTCCATGGATTCACCACACTCTGGCTCGTGTATTGCACTGTACTGCTGCTAAGTTAACAAATTTCATGGCAAGTTGCCAGTGATATTAAACCAGATTCTGATTTTGCTTTCTTGCGAATGCTGTGTATCTGAAGCTCTGTGCTGTGATGCTGCTGCCCACATGGACTTGTTGAAATGGCACTAAAACTTGACTTTGACTCTGAAGTTGCTGAGATGGATACAGTGAGCTAATGGTCAGCCTGCAGCTGAAGAACATCGTCACTCACTATGCCACTGCATACAACAGCCAGTTGCTGAGGCAGCCGTTGTCTCGTTCTGAGACAAAAGGCTTAGATAACTGACTGAGGCTGCATTTGATTCAATTCATTGCAAGTCCCCTCCCTTTGTACTCCGTCTCACAGTTTTCCTGTCACTAATCCCACAATTTGCCAGGAAGGTGATGTCCACTTTCCAGAACACAAGGGATTCTGCAGATGTTGGAAATCTTGAGCCTTAAAAATCCTCGAAAGTGAGCCCAGAGGTTTTGGAATCAGTTCAGTGTTGAGGTGAGTGAAGTTACCCACTCCAGTTCAGGAGTCTGATCATTGAAGGGTAATAACTGTTCCTGAACTTGGTGGTGTGGGACCTAAGGCTCTTGTATCTCCTTTTTGATGGCAGCAATGTGAAGAGGGCATGGCTTGGGTGGTGAAGGCCCTTAATGATGGATGCTGCCTCGATGTACATGTGACAAATAAAGCTAATCTACATCTCTTCAATATGACGCTGTGGCAAATTTCTGTAAATGGCCCTGTCATCAACTGATTCAGTACTCCGTGCCAACCCCCATCTGGCTGTCTGGTGGGCATTGTTTGATGGTGTGCTGCAAGAAATCTTGCTCCCTTTTCAAGCTGTTCCCTAGCCCTCTAGAGGAAGCTAATTGGCATTGTTAGAGCCGCTAATATTTGCATTTGCTTTGATAGATCCCAGTAACGGTGACTGGCAGCTGCTGTACTTAAAGATGTTTTATCAGATGGTGCAGTTTTTGTTGTCTCTCTTCCCAGAGGCGATGACCAGTGTTTCCCAGAGACCATCTGCTTCCTGCTTTTCAACCCAGATTCTTCACTCTGCGCATCCTCAGACCAGTGGCTGGAGGAGGCAGGGAAGTGGGTGCACCCCCACCCCCACTCCAGCCCCTCACTCCGCTGACACTCGATCTCTGTCTCACAGCGGTATCCAGCAAGGCCCAGTGTCTGGAACTCGAGAGCTGAGCTCCTGGCTATTGTCTCCACTCATTAACTTGGGGAAGTTCAAGGTCAGAGTTAATCCACTGACTGCTCCATTTGGATCAACTGAATCCTGCATTGAGGATTAGGCACCAGAGGTGACTAGATTTACCAAATTAAACTGATGCAATGTTTCAACATTCACAAACAGCCTCCCTGCCTCTCTGCCCTTACCCCTCCCTCCCTCTCCCTCCCGTGCTCTCACCCTCTCACCCTCTTTCGCCCACCCTCCCTCCCTCCTTTCCACTCTCCTCTCCGTCCCTCCCTTCCACTGTCCTTCTCTTTTCTCTTTTTCCCTCTTTTCCACTCTCCCACTCCTTCTCTTGCTGTCTCCTACTCTCCCTTCCTCTCCCTATCTCTGTCTCCCTCTTTCCCACTCCCTTCTCTCCCCTCTCCCACTCTCTCCCTCTCTCCTCTCACATTCTTCCACTCTCCCTCCATCCCACTCTCCCTCTCTTTCTCTCGCTCTCCTCTCTTCTACCTCTTTTCATTCTTATCTTTCTCTCTTTCCCTCTCCCTCCCTCTTTTCTCTACCTCTACCTCCTCCTGTCTTTTCTCTCTCTCACTCTCCTGTCTCTTCCTTTCTCCTCTCTCTCCCTCCCTCTCTCTCCCCTTGCTCTTCTCTCCCATCCTCCCTCTCTCTCGCTCTCTCTCCCTGCTCGTCTGTCTCACTCTCTCTCACAGAGCTTTCTCCGATTCTGTGCGGTGGCCCCTCCGTACCAGACGAATTATACAAGGTAATGAAGAGGGAGAAAATAAAAATATCTTCATTTAGAACTTAGAACTGATTATTGATTTCAGGAAGTGGAAGGAGGGGGAGCATGCACCAATCTACAATGAAGAACGATGATGGAGAGAGTCACCAACCTTAAATCCCTGGACATTAACGTATCAGATGACCCGTGCTGAACTCTAAATACTGTGGGGTACCTCTTGTGTTACCATAGAGGCGAGTCCATTGCAGTGCAAGAGGTGGTCTGTGGGGTCCTGCGGCTGACGTAGGGTTAAGGTTGGGCAGGTCAATTCAAGAATCCCACTGTTCCTGATCCTGGTGGTGTGGGACTTCGGGCTTCTTTACCTCCTGCAGTGTGACCAAGCTAGTGGGGATTCTTGATCATAGATAGAGTTTTGCTAGAAGTCAGATTTCATTCTTGTTGTACGTAATTCTGGGATGGGTGTTAAGATATTCAGCTTTCCTGGATTTTCTTCCAGATCATCTATCAGAATTTATGATCAATAGCCAACAAGTAGTTAATGACATTATGACCATGCCTAAATTTAGTAGGATAAATCTGTGGAGTGTGGGCTGGAGGAGATAATCTGCACAACTGTGGGGAAAGGGGAGTGGAGACAAAGTCAAGTTTATTGCCAATTCACAAGTTTGGCACAGTTTGGTTCGGCACAGCCAAGAAGGGCCAAAAGGCCTGTTTCTGTGCTGTAGTTTCTATGGTTCTATGGTTTAGTAGGATAAATCTGTTGAGTGTGGGGTGGAGGGGATAATCCACTGGACTGTGGGTAGAGGGGAGTGGAGACAAATTCAAGTTTATTGTCAGCTGCTCTGTGCTCCATGTCTGAGAGCTCTGCGCTGAACTGAGGTCGAGGCTGTGGCCTACTCTGTGCTCTGTGTCTGAGGAATCCAGGACGTTCACTCAGCTCTGCTGCTCTGGGCTCTGTGTCTGAGGAATCCAGGATGTTCACTCAGCTCTGCACTGAACTAAGGTCGAGGCTGTGGCCTACTCTGGCTGCTCTGGGCTCTGTGAGGGATTCAGGACGTTTGCTTGGCTCTGCACTGAACTGAAGCCAAGGCTGTGGCCTGCTCTGGCTCTGTGTCTATGGACTCACTTTTGTTCTGAATACTGTTTGCTTGCTTTCATTGTTTAAACAATTTGTTTTTTTCTCTCTCTGCACATTGGGTATTTGACATTTCTTTTCCTATGAGTTCTTTTGGGTTTCTTTGTTTTGTGACTGCCTGTAAGGAGATGAATCTCAAGGTTGTTTATCTTGTACATAATTTGAAATTTGACCGTGTATGCACAGGTACAATTAAAACCTTACTTGCAGCAGCATCACAAGTAAATAATGTCAGAGATGCAGTATTCACAAGAAGAACATAAATTAAACACTAATTGTACTGAATTTTTACAACAAAGGACGCAATTTGAACAACAGAACACCTGGTGCTGTATAAAGTGGTCATAGGTTTTCAGAATCGGGTTTAATATCACTGGCATATGTTGTGAAATTTGTTGTTTTGCAGCAGAAGTACATTGCAATAAATAATATTGCCTGAAACGTCGACTGTTTATTTCCTTCCGTAGATGCTGCCTGACCTGCTGAGGTAATGATGAGAAACATAAGAGTCAAAGTCGAGTTTGTTGTCATCTGCACAAGTCCAGGTGGGCACAGGTTCAGTGTAAATCTGACTTGCTGCAGAGTCACAGGCACAGAGCATCAGATACACAACAGTCACAAGAAAAAAAGAGGATAAACAGATTATACACAATTTTTACAAGAATGAACACAATCAGACAATATAGACAATAGGTGCAGGAGTAGACCATTTGGCCCTTTGAGCTGTGATCATGGCTGATCATCTACAATCAGTATCCAGTTCCTGCCTTATCCCCATAACCTTTGATTCCGCTATCTTTAAGAGCTCTATCCATCTCTTTCTTGAAAGCATCCAGAGACTTGGCCTCCACTGCCTTCTGAGGCAGAGCATTCCACATATCCACCACTCTCTGGGTGGAAAAAGTTTTTCCTCAACTCCGTTCTAAATGGCCTACCCATAATTCTTAAACTGTGGCCTCTGGTTCTGGACTCTCCCATCAATGGGAACATGCTTCCTGCCTCCAGCATGTCCAATCCCTTAATAATCTTATATGTTATATATGTCAGAACAAAAAAAGTCCAATTTTGATGCGAAGTGATCAAAGTAGTCACAGTGCTACTGAAGTGCAGTGATTAGTGTTATTGCCAGTTGGTTCAGGAACTGAATGGCCGAAGGGAAGTGGGTCTAATCTAATGATTTCTTTGAAGATCCAGTACAGCTACAATGGGCAGAGTGGACACCTGTTCCTATCAGCCATTGCTGCTGCTGTTGTGTGTTTGTTTCAGATTAAACGTGCTTAACTGCTTTTGACATTTCTCTCCGACCAGCAAGGAGATTTCCTTCCAGATTAACAGGAGCAATTACATCATTGTCCTCGCTCACGGCCAGAAGATTTTAACCCTTACTTGGCACTGGTTTGCAGTCTTAAAACGTACTTCCCTGGCACCGAATCAGTTCTTACTGACATTTCTCTGTCTGACCTTCTCCTCCCATCAGTCCCGTGTAACCCTGGAGACCAACAATGCTGCCACCACGAGCGGAAGTGACATGCGCACAATCCAGGCGGAGATGCTGCAGCTGGATTTGATTGACGCCGTGGATGAGGTGGAGGAAGAGGAAGAAAACAATGGCCCACGGCAGGAGGCCAACCCTGTCAGCATGGCATCCTACAGACCCAAGAGGCCGACGACCCTAAACCTATTCCCACAGGTCCCACGCACACAGGTAAGGAGGAAGGGCCCGGAGTCCCTTTGCTGTTCTTATCCGGGATTAAGATGACCCTGCCTTGTTGAAGTTTTCTGAGTATTCATTTATTCCATCTGACGTTTCAGCTCCTAATGTTTTCCTGAGGCATGTTGTTAACTGACTGGTCTGGAGCTTTGTGCTTGCTGATTTTGCTGCAGACTGGGGCATCTGAATTCTTATGTTTACATGTGACGAAGGTTGTTGATGAGACTAGTGTACGTCGTTCATATGGACTTCGGTCAGGGCATTTGTTAATCCTGCTTCTTCAATCCTGTTTCCTTAGCCAGTACACAGCCGGGCACTGCTTTGTAATAAAGGCAGGTTTTAGACTGTCCCAGGTACATAGCTGTTGCCCCAAGCAAAGCAAGACCAGCATTGTCCTGGGCAACACACACAAAACGCTGGAGGAACTCAGCAAGTCAGGCAGCATCTATGGAGAGGAATCAACAGTCCATGTTTTGAGCTCAGATCCTTCATCAGGATTGGAAGGGAAGGAGACAGAAGACAGAATAAGGAGGTAGAGGGAGGGGAAGGCACCTTGCACAGGACCCCACTGTGGAGCACTAGACCATTGCTTCCTCTTTCCTTCAATTCTGTCCCCTTCCTTTCCAGTCCACACGTCCAGTGCCGATGTAGCTTACCCACAAGTAACACACACAAAATGCTGGAGGAACTCACCAGACCAGGCAGCATTTATAGAAATGTGTAAATAGTCGACGTTTCAGGCCAGGACCCTTTATTCATGAGTCCTGAAGAAGGGTCTTGGCCCAAAACATTGACTGTTCACTCTTTTCCATGGATGCTGCCTGGCTTGCTGAGTTTCTCCAGCATTTTGTGTGTGTTGCTCTGGATTTCCAGCATCTGCAGATTTTCTGGTGTTTGCACAACTTATAGTAACATTTTGTAAGTTAATTTTAATTGTAACTTTGACACAGGCACATAGCATCATTCACAGGAAATGCAAACATTTATTAACATAAATTGTGCAAGAAAGAATTGGAATCAGATTTATTATCCTTGATGTATAGAGTGTTGTGAAATTTGTTGTTTAGTGACAGCAGTAAATAAAACTTAAAGTTCAATAATAAAATAAATAAATAGTACTAAAGAGGAATAGTGAGATTGTGTTCATGGGCCCTTGGATTGTTCATAAATCTGATGACAGAGATGTCCCTAAAATAAGATGCAACTGTATTACCAATCATATTGAGTGTGGTCTCCCGAGGAGTAGGTCAGGACTCCACGCGCTAGAATGTGTGGCAGCACTTGCAGGCTGCCCCCGCACATCCTTATGTTGTGCAGGTTGTTAACACAAACAACACATTTCACTGTATGTTTCGATGTACATGTGATAGATAAATGGATCAGAATCTGAGTCATTTAGAACTGGAAAGATACTGGCATCAGGAGAAGATTGGCTGACTGGCAGGGTGCAAAGGGAGGGAATAGAGGAGGCCTTTTCCTGTGTGGCTGCAGGTGACAAGTGGTGTTCCGCATGGGTCCATGTTGGGATCGTTTCTTTTCACATTATATGTCAATGACTTGGTAACAGATTTGATGGCTTTGTGGCCAGGTTTGCGGACAATACGAAGATAGGTGGTAATGTTGAGGAAGCAGGGAGTCTGCAGAAGGACTTGGACAGATTGGGAAAATGGGTAAAGGAGCGGCAGACGGAATCCAGTGTAGGCAAGTGTATGTTCATGCACTTAGGTAGAAGGAATAAAAGCGTAGACTATTTATCTAATGGGGGATAAAATTCAGAAATCAGAGGTGCAAAGGGACTTGAGAGTCCTCATGCAGGATTTCCTAAAGGTTCTTGATTAGTCAGGGCATCTAAAGTTACAGGGAGAAGGCGGGAGAATGGGGGTGACTGGGATAATAAATCTGCCCATGGTAGAACAGACAGAATGGACTGAACGGCCTGATTCTTCTCCTATGCCTTGTGGAAAAATCCGTCAGAGTGACAGTACAAAGCAGTAGTGATGATCACAGAAATGCTTCCAGTGAGTAACACCTTTCAACCCTGGTTTTATTTATTTACTGCGAGAAGCAGGCCATTCTGGCCCTTTGAGCCATGCTGTCTCATCAACCCCTGACAAACCCTATTAACACTAACCTAATCATGGGACAATTTACAATGACCAGTTAACCTACCTGGTACGACTTGGACAGTGGGACAAAACTGCAGCACCCTGGGAAAACCCACGCATTTAACGGGAAGGACGTACGGAGACTCCTTACAGAATGCTGTCGGATTTGAACTCCGTACTCTGGAATGGCCCGAGCTGCAATGGTGTCGCACTACCTGGGGTGAGGGCTGTCCGAGCTTGATTCAGAGCCTCAGCAGCCCTCAACCCAGGTCTCTGCATCAGCTCGACAAGGTTGCTCTGCTGGAAAGATCTGCATAGTTTAGCGTTGCCCGGCAACCTATTGAAAGGATATCGCGTGGCCTAGTGTGTCAACTGCCTCTCCCATTCCAGCCCAACATGTGACCTCTTTTGTTTCCCCTACTTGCAGGACACACTGAACAATAACTCATTCGGCAAAAAATACAGCTGGCAGGAAAGAGTCTCGCGGCCAACCTCCCCACTCAAAACAGGTACGTGATCCCGCAGTGCGGGCTCCCTGGGCTTGCCCGTTCTGGATCTGAGGGCGTTGAAAGTCAAAGAGTTGCAGCCAGGTCACTAATCCAGTAGAATTCCAGTCAGTGAGTTACTTAAAGGGCTAACAACAGGAATTCTGCAGATGCTTAAAGGGCTAGTTTGGTTTGAAAGAGAAAATATCTATCATTGGGAGGTAGCACTGAAGCCTTCAGTGGGCTAAAATCTACCCCAGTGCATGGAGAGCCTAGCAGCTGATGCTGGCCAGGGGGAACGGTTAGTGGGGTGGGGGGGGGGGAACGGTTAGTGAGGGGGGTGGGTGGAGAGGACCAGGAGAGCAGAGAGGAGAAGAGTAAAATTCAAATGTGGGGTAAAGGCATGGCTTGCACTAACAGGGTGGCGGCCAGAGCTGGGGTAGGAGGAGGAGAGGGAGTACGGTAGGACGAGAGGAGGGGGTAGGATAGGAGGAGGAGAAAGGGTGTGGGGTCACAGAAGCAGAGTCGGATTGGGATTCGGATTGGGAGAGGGGAGAGGAGGTGGGAGGACTGGGATTGGGGGATGGGAGAGATGATTTACCACTGGGGGGATTGTTGGGGGAGTTACAGGTGGCGAGATTGTTGGGGGAGTTACCAGTGTGGGGATTATTGGGGGTGTTACCAATGGGGGGATTGTTGGGGGAGTTACCGGTGTGGGGATTTTTGGGGGTGTTACCAGTGGGGGGATTGTTGGGGGAGTTACCGGTGGGGGGATTGTTGGGGAGTTACCAGTTTGGGGATTGTTGGGGGAGTTACCAGTGGGGGGATTGTTGGGGGATTACCAGTGTGGGGATTGTTGGGGATGTTACCGGCGGGGGGATTGTTGGGGAGTTACTGGTTTGGGGATTGTTGGGGGAGTTACTGGTGGGGGGATTGTTGGGGTGTTACCGGTTTGGGGATTGTTGGGGAGTTACTGGTGGGGGGATTGTTGGGGGGTTACCGTTGTGGGGATTGTTGGGGATGTTACCGGCGTGGGGATTGTTGGGTAGTTACCGGTGGGGGGATTGTTGGGGATGTTACCGGCGGGGAGATTGTTGGGGGAGTTACCGGCGGGGGGATTGTTGGGGGAGTTACCGGCGGGGGGGGATTGTTGGGTGAGTTACCGGTGGGGGGATTGTTGGGGAGTTACCGGTGGGGGGATTGTTGTGGGAGTTACCGGTGGGGGGGGGGGATTGTTGGGGGATTTAACAATGGGTTTGTTGTTGGGGGAGTAACCGGTGTGGGGATTGTTGGGGGAGTTACTGACGGGGGGGATTGTTGGGGAGTTACCGGCGGGGGGGATTGTTGGGGGAGTTACCGGCGGGGGGATTGTTGGGTGAGTTACCGGTGGGGGGATTGTTGGGGAGTTACCGGTGGGGGGATTGTTGTGGGAGTTACCGGTGGGGGGGGGATTGTTGGGGGATTTAACAATGGGTTTGTTGTTGGGGGAGTTACTGGTGTGGGGATTGTTGAGGATGTTACCGGTGTGGGGATTGTTGGGGGAGTTACCGGTAGGGGGATTGTTGGGGAGTTACCAGTGAGGGGATTGTTGGGGGAGTTAACGGTGAGGGGATTGTTGGGGAGTTACCGGTGAGGGGGGATTGTTGGGGGAGTTACAGGTGTGGGGATTGTTGGGGAGTTACCGGTGAGGGGGGATTGTTGGGGGAGTTAACGGTGAGGGGGGGATTGTTGGGGGAGTTACCGGTGGGGGGATTGTTGGGGGAGTTACCGGTAGGGGGATGGTGAGGGGGGGATTGTTGGGGGAGTTACCAGTGGGGGGATTGTTGGGGAGTTACCGGTGAGGGGGGATTGTTGGGGATGTTACCGGCGGGGAGATTGTTGGGGGAGTTACCGGTGGGGGGATTGTTGGGGAGTTACCGGTATGGAGATTGTTGGGGGAGTTACCAGCGGGGGGATTGTTGGGGGAGTTACCGTTGGGGGGATTGTTGGGGGAGTTTACGGTTTGGGGATTGCTGGGGAGTTACCGGTGGGGGGATTGTTGGGGGAGTTACCGGTGGGGGGGGATTGTTGGGGGAGTTACTGGTGTGGGGATTGTTGGGGAGTTACCGGCGGGGGGATTGTTGGGGGAGTTACCGGTGGGGGGATTGTTGTGGGAGTTACCGGTGGGGGGGGATTGTTGGGGGAGTTACCAGTGGGGGGGAATTGTTGGGGGATTTAACAATGGGTTGGTTGTTGGGGGAGTTACTGGTGGGGGGATTGTTGAGGATGTTACCGGTGTGGGGATTGTTGGGGGAGTTACCGGTAGGGGGATTGTTGGGGAGTTACCAGTGAGGGGATTGTTGGGGGAGTTAACGGTGAGGGGATTGTTGGGGAGTTACCGGTGAGGGGGGATTGTTGGGGGAGTTACTGTTGAGGGGTGATTGGTGGGGGAGTTACAGGTGGGGGGATTGTTGGGGGAGTTACTGGTGAGAGGGGATTGTTGGGGGAGTTACCGGTGTGGGGATTGTTGGGGAGTTACCAGTGAGGGGATTGTTGGGGGAGTTAACGGTGAGGGGATTGTTGGGGAGTTACCGGTGAGGGGGAATTGTTGGGGGAGTTACCAGTGGGGGGATTGTTGGGGGAGTTACTGGTGAGGGGGGATTGTTGGGGGAGTTACCGGTGTGGGGATTGTTGGGGAGTTACCGGTGAGGGGGGGATTGTTGGGGGAGTTACCGGTGTGGGGATTGTTGGGGGAGTTACTGGTGAGGGGGGATTGTTGGGGGAGTTACCGGTGTGGGGATTGTTGGGGAGTTACCGGTGAGGGGGGGATTGTTGGGGGAGTTACCGGTGTGGGGATTGTTGGGGAGTTACCGGTGAGGGGGGGATTGTTGGGGGAGTTACCGGTGGGGGGAATTGTTGGGGGAGTTACCGGTGAGGGAATTGTTGGGGAGGTACCGCTGGGGAGATTGTTGGGGAGTTAACAATGGGAAGTTGTTGGGGGAGTTACCGATGGGAAGATTGTTCATGGAGGTTACTGGTGGGGAGATTGTTGGGGAGTTAACAATGGGGAGATGATTGTGGGTGGAACCTGTGGGGTGATTTTTGGGAGAGTTAATGGTGGGATAGGCAGCCAATGAAAACATAAAAGCCATGTGTTTCAGGGGAGGCCGGATCAGCTCATGACCACGTCTGCCTTGGCGATGAGTCCAAGACGGTGGGAGGCACCATTGACAAGGGGACCAGCAGCACCACCACCACCAGCAGCAGCCAGGCCAGTGGTAGCAGGCGGGCTCCGACGGGGAAGAGCGAGACGCTAGCTCCCGCCACTGTGGGATGTTCGTCGGCACCCTGCGCTGAGCAGCGGTCCAGGAGCGGCGCCCAAGGTGAGGATCGCCTCCACTACCAGGCACAGGTGGAGTTGGAAGCCACCGAGGAGATCTACCTCACCCCGGTGCAGAGGAACTCGGACTCTTCGGAGGGCGAGCGGCCCCCCCTCTGCCGCTCCAATGGCAACAGAATGTCCACTGGCTCAGACGCCGACTTCGCCCAGTGCACGGCTGCACCTGGGAAGGCCGGGCCTTCGATCGGTGAGGAGGAGGCCGTGGCCCTTGCCGGCACACGCCCCTCACTGGTCCGCGCCTCCCTGGCCTCGAGCGAGCACTGCCCGCGGGTCTCAGTCAGCTCAGACAGCGTGTTGTCCTACGACTCGGTGAAGTACACGCTGGTGGTGGATGAGGACTCCCAGCTGGAGCTGGTCAGCTTGAAGCACTGCTACTCGGCCTACAGCGACGACAGCGACTCAGCCACTGTCTACGATAATTGCGTCTCCTCGCCCTATGAGTCAGCCGCTGATGAGGAGGGCGCGGGGAAAGGTGAATCCATCTGCCCGTCGGAGAACTCTACACCGGAGGCGGACATCCCCTTCTCCAAGAAGTTCCTCAACGTCTTCATGAGCGGACGGTCAAGAGCCTCCAGTGAGTAACTTTGGCCTCAGGGCTGTGGTGAGTTTACTGGGCAGAATCAGAATCTGGTTTAATACCACTGTCGTTAATGAGATGAACTTTGTTGTTTTGAGGAAGCACTACAGTGCAATGGCATAAAAAACAATTAAGTTATTAAGTAAGTATGTAAGGGGAATATCGAAGAATACACGTAAAGTGCCAGAGGAACTTAGCAAGTCAGGCAGCATCAACGGAGAGGAGTGAACAGCTGACCCTTCATCAGTCTGAAACGTCGACTGTTCATTCCTCACCATAGATGCTGCCTGACCTGCTGAGTTCCTCCTGCATTTTGTGCATGTAAACTCAAGGGATTCTGCAGATGCTGGAAGTTCAGAGTGCCACACGCAAACTGCAGGAGGAACCTCAGCAGGTCAGGCAACATCTATCGACATTTCCGGCTGCGACCCTTCTCAAGATTTCTAACATCTGCAGAACCTGTTATGTTTATGAGAGGAATAATGAGGTAGTGTTTTGGGGTTCCTGGATTATTCAGAAATCTGATAGTAGATTTCACGGACAGATGCCAGGGAGTGGCAGTCAGTGAATATGTGGTGGAATATCTCATAGGGCTTTGATATTAGTGTATTATTGTCACATTGAGTCAGAGAGCACCTCAACTCAGAAACAGGTGCCTCAACCCAACCAGTCCGTGTCAACCTGAACCTCTGCCAGGTCCCCCCAACCAGCACCTGGGCCACAGCCCTCCAAGCACCTCCCTTCCATGTATCTGTCTGAAATGTTGTAATTCAACTCACAATCAGAATCAGGTTTATTATCACCAGCATGTGACGTGAAAGTTGTTAACTTAGCAGCAGCAGTTAAATACAGTACATAAGCTAGCAGAGAGAAAAAAAAATAAACAAGTAAATCAATTACATATATTGAATAGATTTTTAAAAACGTGCAAAAACAAAAATACTGCATATTCCCATCTACCATTTTCACTGACAGCTCACACCACCCTCCAAGTGAAGGAATTCCCCCTCAAATTCCCCTTGAATATTTCACCTTTCACACTTAATCCATGACCTCTAGGAAAGACATTCTTGCCATAGAGGGAGTACAAAGAAGGTTCACCAGATTGATTCCTGGGATGGCAGGACTTTCATATGATGAAAGATTGGATCAACTAGGCTTATACTCTCTGGAATTTAGAAGATTGAGGGGGGATCTTGTTGAAACGTATAAAATTCTAAAGGGATTGGACAGGCTAGATGTAGGAAGATTGTTCCCAATGTTGGGGAAGTCCAGAACAAGGGGTCACAGTTTGAGGATAAAGGGGAAGCCTTTTAGGACCGAGATGAGGAAAATCTTCACACAGAGAGTGGTGAATCTGTGGAATTCTCTGCCACAGGAAACAGTTGAGGCCAGTTCATTGGCTATATTTAAGAGGGAGTTAGATAAGGCCCTTGTGGCTAAAGGGATCAGGGGGTATGGAGGGAAGGCAGGTACAGGGTTGTGAGTTGGATGATCAGCCATGATCATACTGAATGGCGGTGCAGGCTCGAAGAGCCGAATGACCTACTCCTGCACCTATTTTCTATGTTTCTAGTATACCCAACCTCAGTGGGTAAAGACTGCTTGTATTTACCCTATCTATACCCACATAATCTTGTACTCTCTATCAAATCCACATTCATTCTACGGTCTATGAAATGAAGTTCCAACCTATTCACCTTTCCTATTCACCAAGTCCTAACCTTTCCCTAGAGCTCAGATCCTCAAGTCCTGGGCACATCCTTGTAAACTTTCTCTGCACTCTTTCAAACTTCCTGATATTGACATAAAGATACGGTGAAAAACTCTGTTTTACACACCACCAAATACAGTTCATTTCACAATATCAATTCATCGAGGTAGCACAAGATTCAAGATTGTTTAATTCATTTCCAGTACACAAGTGTAAAGGAGAATAAAATAATTGTTACTCTGGATATAATGCACACAAAAAAGCACAATAAGATAAAGAACACAATAATAATTTTAAGAAACACTATAAATATAAATAACACACATCAAAGTTGCTGGTGAACGCAGCAGGCCAGGCAGCATCTGTAGGAAGAGGTGCAGTCGACGTTTCAGGCCGAGACCCTTCGTCAGGACTAACTGAAGGAAGAGTGAGTAAGGGATTTGAAAGTTGGAGGGGGAGGGGGAGATGCAAAATGATAGGAGAAGACAGGAGGGGGAGGGATGGAGCCAAGAGCTGGACAGGTGATTGGCAAAAGGGATACGAGAGGATCATGGGACAGGAGGTCCAGGAAGAAAGACAGGGGGGGTGGGGGGGACCCAGAGGATGGGCAAGAGGTATATTCAGAGGGACAGAGAGAGAAAAAGGAGAGTGAGAGAAAGAATGTGTGCATAAAAATAAGTAACAGATGGGGTACAAGGGGGAGGTGGGGCCTTAGCGGAAGTTAGAGAAGTCGATGTTCATGCCATCAGGTTGGAGGCTACCCAGACGGAATATAAGGTGTTGTTCCTCCAACCTGAGTGTGGCTTCATCTTTACAGTAGAGGAGGCCGTGGATAGACATGTCAGAATGGGAATGGGATGTGGAATTAAAATGTGTGGCCACTGGGAGATCCTGCTTTCTCTGGCGGACAGAGCGTAGATGTTCAGCAAAGCGGTCTCCCAGTCTGCGTCGGGTCTCACCAATATATAAAAGGCCACATCGGGAGCACCGGACGCAGTATATCACCCCAGTCGACTCACAGGTGAAGTGTTGCCTCACCTGGAAGGACTGTTTGGGGCCCTGAATGGTGGTAAGGGAGGAAGTGTAAGGGCATGTGTAGCACTTGTTCCGCTTACACGGATAAGTGCCAGGAGGGAGATCAGTGGGGAGGGATGGGGGGGACGAATGGACAAGGGAGTTGTGTAGGGAGCGATCCCTGCGGAATGCAGAGGGGGGGGGGGAGGGAAAGATGTGCTCAGTGGTGGGATCCCGTTGGAGGTGGCGGAAGTTACGGAGAATAATATGTTGGACCCGGAGGCTGGTGGGGTGGTGGGAGGATGGAGTGAGAGCAGATGTACGTGAAATGGGGGAGATGCGTTTAAGAGCAGAGTTGATAGTGGAGGAAGGAAAGGAAGGGAAGCCCCTTTCTTTAAAAAAGGAAGATGTCTCCCTCGTCCTAGAATGAAAAGCCTCATCCTGAGAGCAGCTACATAAGTTAGCTTATATACACAGATTGATTGCATGTCCGTAAAGTGACACTAGGCACAGGAGTATCTGTAGATAAGGTGACTGACAGGAAATGATAAAGTAGTGTTAGTCAGGGGTGTGGAGGGGCAGGTTAGTGGGTGGACATATTGATTGTATGTCCATAAAGTGATACTAGACACAGGAGTGTTTGTACATAAGGTGACTGACAGGAAATGATAAAGTAGTGGTGGTTGGGGGTGTGGAGGGGTGGGTTAGTGGGTGGAGGTGTTGATCAGCCTTACTGCTTGGGCAAAGTAGCTGTTTTTGAGTCTGTTGGTCCTGGGTAAAGCAGTAATATGACACAGAATCTAGTGTTACGGAGGAAGTGCTGTGCAGATCGACAATAGAGTGCAAAGGCTAAGATATGGTGGGTTGTGAGATCCGTTGTTCATCTTAAATGTACAAGAGGTCCTTTCAGGAGTTTTATATTACAGAAACTGTCCTTGAGCTTGTTGGTACGTGATTTCATGCTTTTGAAAGTTTCCTTAATCAGTACATCGATGTCCCAATGAGAGAGTATACAATACATGATCTCCTATCAGGGAATGAGACAAGGTAGGTAACAGAAGTTTGTGTGGGGGAACACTTTGCCTCTACTGATCACAATGCTATTAGTTTCAAGATAATTATGGAAAAAGATACGTCTGGTGTTCGGGATGAGATTCTAAATTAGAGAAAGGACAGTTTTGATGGTATCAGATAGGACCTTGCAAGTGTGGATTAGGACAGGCTGTGTTCTAGAAAAGTTGTACTTGGTAAGTGGGAGGCCTTCAAAAGTGAAATCCTGAGTGTACAAAACTTGCATATGCCTATCAGAATAAAAGCCAAGGATATCAGGTTTAGAGAACATTGGTTTTTGAGAGAGATTCAGGCCCTGGTTAAGAAAACAAAGGAGGTTCACAGCAGTTATAGACAGGTAAGAACAAATGAGGTACTTGAGGAGTATAAGAAATGCAAGAGAACACTTATGAAAGAAATCAGGAGGGCGAAAAGAAGGCATGAGGTTGCTCTTTCAGACAAGTTAATGGAGAATTCTAAGGGGTTCTACAGATATGTTAAGATCAAAAGGATTGCAAGGGACAAAATTGGTCCTCTGGAAGATGAGAATGGTCACCTATGTGTGGAGCCCAAAGAGATGGGGAGATCGTAAATGTTATTTTGCATCTGTATTTACTCAGGAGACAGACACAGTCTATAGAAGTGAGGCAAAGCAGCAGTGAGGTCATGGACCCTATATAGATTACCAAGGAGAAGGTGTTTGCTGTCGAGGCAAATTAGGGTGGATAAATCCCCAGGGCCTGGCAAGGTGTTTCTTCGGACTCTGCAGGAGGCAAATACAGAAATTGCCAGATGTTTAACTCATATTTAACTCATCCTGTGGCAAGTGCCGGAGGCTTGGAGGATAGTTAGTGTTGTTCCGCTGTTTAAGAAAGGCTCTCAAAATAAAACAGGAAATTATAGGCCCATGAGCCTGATAGCAGTTTTGGGAAAGTATTCTAAGGGACCGGATATATGAGTATTTGGATATATATGAACTGATTAAGGATAGTCAGCATGGCTTTGTGCATGGTAGGTCGTGTCTAACCAATCTGAAAGAGTTTTTCAAAGAAGTTACTAGGAAAATTGATGAAGGCAAGGTAGTGGATGTTGCCTACATGGACTTCAGCAAGGCATTTGACAGGGTCCCACTTGGGAGTTTGGTCAAGAAGTTTCAGTTGCTTGGCCTTCAAGATGAGGCAATAAATTGGATTAGACATTGGCTTTGTGGGAGAAGCCAGAGAGTGGTAGTAGATGGTTGTCTCTCTGACTGGAGGCCTGTGACTAGTGGGGTGCTGAAGGGATCAATCTTGGGTCCGTTGTTGTTTGTCATCTATATCGACAATCTGGATGATAATGAGGTTAACTGGATCAGCAAATTTGCAGATGACACCTAGACTGAGGGTGTAGTGGACAACGAGGAAGACTATCGTGGCTTGCAGTGGGATCTGCACTAGCTGGAAAAATGGGCTAAAAAATGTCATATGGAATTTAATGCAGACAAGTGTGAGGTGTTACACTTCAACAGGAGCAACCAGGGTAGGTCCTACACAGTGAACGGTAGGGCACTGGGAAGTGTGGTAGCACAAAAGATTTTGGGAATACAGGTCCAAAATTCATTGAAAGTGGCAGCACAGGTTGAAAGGGTCATAAAGAATGCTCTTTGTACATTGGCCATAAATCAAAGTATTGAGTGCAGGAGATGGGATGTTATGTTGAAGTTGTATAAGACATTGGTGAGGCCTAATTTGGAGTATTGTGTGTAGTTTTGGACATCTACCTACAGGAAAGATGTAAACAAGGTTGAAAGAGTACGCAGAAAATTTACAAGGGCGTTACTGGGTACAGAGGACCTGAGTTATAAGGAAGGATAGAATAGCTTAAAATTTTATCCTTAGACCGTAGAAGCTTGAGAGGGGATTTGATAGAGGTATACAAAATTATGAGGGTATAGATAGTTTAAATGCAAGCATACTTTTTCCACTGAGACTGACTGGGACTACGAATAGAGGTCATGGGTCAAGGGTGCAAGGTGAAAAGTTTGAGGAACATCAGGGGAATCTTCTTCACTCAGAGGGTTGTGAGCTGCCAGTGCAAGTGATACATGTGGGCTTGATTCCAATGTTTAAGAGAAGTTTAGATAGGACCATGGATGGTAGGGGTATCAGATGGGGGAGACCTTAAATGCATTCTTTGCGTCTGTGTTTACTCAGGAGACCAGTTAGAAGAGATATTAAAATCATCCTTAGCAACAGGGGCGGTACTGGAGGACAGCTAATGCTCTTTCACTGTTTAAGAAAGGCTGTAAGTATAAACCAGGAAATTATAGGCCAGTGAGCCAACATCAGTTGTGGGAAAATTATTCTCACAACACACTGGAGGAGCTCAGCAGGTCGGGCAGCATCCGTGGAAACGATCAGTCGATGTTTCGGACTGGAACCCTTCATCAGGACTGTAGAGGGAAGGGGCAGAGGCCCTGTAAAGAAGGTGCGGGGAGGGTGGGAAGGAGAAGGCTGGTAGGTTCCAGGTGAAAAACCAGTAAGGGGAAAGATCAAGGGGTGGGGGAGGGGAGGCAGGGAGGTTATAGGTAGGAAATGCCCCTTCCCTCTACAGTCCTGACGAAGGGTTTTGGCCCGAAACGTCGACTGATTGTTTCCACGGATGCTGCCTGACCTGCTGAGTTCCTCCAGCAGGTTGTGAGTGTTGCTTTGACCCCAGAATCTGCAGATTATTTTGTGTGTGGAGACTAAATCCTGTCTCCACATTGAAGAGACCCTTCTCTGCGTTATGTGGCAATACCACTGTGCTAAATGGGATAGAGTGAACAGATCTAGCAGCCCAAGTCCGGGCATCTCTGAGGCGCTGTAGGCCATGAGCAGCAGCAGAATTGTACTCAACTACAATCTGTAACCTCATGGCCCAGCATATCCCCCAATCTAACATCACCACCGAGCCAGGGGATCAATCCTGGTTCAATGAAGAGTGCAGGAGAAGGAGAACAACAGGCATACCTCAATATGAGGTGGCACCCTGGTGAAGCCACAATACAGGACTACTTGCATGCCAGATACCTTAAGCAGCAAGTGATAGACAGAGCAAAGTGGTCCCACAACCAACGGATCAGATCTAAGCTCTGTAGTCCTGCCACATCCAGCCGTGAGTGGTGGTGGCAACTCCACAAATATTCCCATCCTGAATAATAGAGAAGCAGAGCACACCTGTGCAAAAGGTGAGGCTGAGGCAACAATCTTCAGTCAGAAGTGTCGAGTAGATGATCCAGCTCGGCCTCCTCCGGAAGTCCCCAGCATCCCAGATATCAGTCAGTATGCAGCCAATCTGATTCACTCCACGTGATATCAAAAAACAGCTGAAAGCACTGGATACTGCGAAGACTATGGACTCAGACAAAATCCCGGCAATAGTCCTGAAGACTTGTGCTCCAGAACTTGCTGTGCCACTAGCCAAGCAGTTCCAGTACAACACAGCATCGGCATCTAACCGGCAATGTGGAAAATTGCCCAGGTATGGACTGTACACAAGAAATAGGACAAGTCCACCCCAACCAGTTACCGCCCTATCAGCCTACTCTCAATCATCGGCAAAGTGAAGGGGCCATCAACAGAGCTATCATGCAGCACCTACTCGGCAATAATCTGCTTACGGATGTCCAGTTAGGGTTCCGTCAAGGCCACACAGCTCCTGACCTCATCACCTCCTTGGTCCAGACATGGACCCAAGAGTTAAATACCAGAGGTCAGGTAGGAGTGATAACCCTCAACATCAAGGCAGCATTTGACTGAGTATGTCATCGAGGTGCCCGAGCTAAACTGGAGTCAATGGGAATTAGGGGAAAACCCTCCGCTGGTTGGAATCATACCTGACACAAAGGAAGATAGTTGTGGTGGTTGGAGGTCAATCATCTCATCCTCAGGACATCACTGCAGGAGTTCCTCAGGGAAGTGTCCTAGGACCAACCATCTTCAGTTGCTTCATCAATGACCTTCCTTCCATCAAGAGGTCAGAAGTGGGGATGTCCGCAGATGACTGCACAATGTTCTGCACCATTCGTGACTCCTCAGATAGTGAAGCAGTTCATCCCCATATGCAGCAGGACCTGGACAATATCCAGGCTTGGGCTGACAAGTAACATTCGAGCCACGCAAGTGCCAGGCAATGACCATCTCCAACAAGAGAGGCTCTAACCATCGTCCCTCGACATTCAGAGGCATCACCATCACTGAATCCCCTACTATCAACATCCTGGCGGTTACCATTGACAGGAAACTGAACTGGTCTAGCCATATAAACACCATGGCTACCAGAGCAGGTCAAAGGCTAGGAATCCTGTGGCGTGTGACTCACCTCCTGACTCCCCAAAGCCTGTCCACCATCTACAAGGCTCAGGTCAGCAGTGTAGTGGAATACTCACCACTCGCCTGGATGAGTGCAGCTTCATCAACACTCAAGAAGCTCGACATCATCCAGTACAAGGCAGTTCACTTGATTGGTACCCCTTCCACAAGCATCCAATCCCCCCACCATCGACGAACAGTTGCAACAGTGTGTACTATCTGCAAGATGCACTGCAACAACACACCAAAGTTCCTAAGGCAGCACCTACCAGACCCATGACCACTACCATTTAGAAGGATGAAAACAACAGATACCTGGGAGTACTATCACTTGGAAGTCCCCCTCCAAGTCGCTCACCATCCTGACTTGGAAATATATTGTCGTTCCTTCATTGTCGCTGGGTCAAAATCATGGCTTTCCCTCTCCAACGGCACTGTGGACATACCTACACCTCAGTGACTGCAGCGGTTCAAGGCCACCTTCTTAAGGGCAGCTAGGGATGGGCCATAAATGCTGGCTTAGCTGGCGAAGCCCAAGTCCCATAACTGAATTTAAAAAAACTACAACTAAAGGTCATGGGTCAAGGGTGAAAGGTGAAATGTTTAAGGGGAACATGAGGGAGAGCTTCTTCACTCAGAGGGTGGTGAGAGTGTGGAATGAGCTGTCAGTGCAAGTGGTGGTTGCAATTTTGATATCTACGTTCAACAGAAGTTTGGGTAGGTACTATAAATGGATGGGAGGGTTGTGGAAGGCTGTGATCCAGGTGCAGGTCGATGGGACTAGGGACATTAAATGGTTCAGCATGGACTGAATGGGCAGAAGGGCCTGCTTCTGTGCTGTAGTTTTCTATGACTCTATTCAAGGATCTGTTTTATTTACCATATACATTCTCATGTATTAAGAATTTGCTGTGGTTTGTTAGTGTGACATGCAACAAAAACGTCATTCAACAGTTGTAAAGAATAAATAATTATATAAAAATAACATAGTGGTTATGGAATTAAATGTGCATAAATATATATATGCCAGTGTGTATATACAAAGTAAACATGAGGCTGTTCCAGGACTCAAGGACCCAAGAGCCAGGAGAGGTTGGACAGGTCAGGACTTCATACCTTAAGAGTGTAAGTGACTGAGGGGTGAAATTACGTATAAAAATCATGAGGTGCATAGATAGGGTGAATGCACACTGTCTTCTCAGGGAAAGGGAACCAAAAACCAGAGAGCATAGGTTTAGTGTGAGAGGGGAAAGCTTTAAAAGGGACCTGAAGGGCAACTTCTTCACATAGTTGGTGTTGTATAACGGAACAAACTGCCAGAGGACATGGTTGAGACACAGTTACATTTAAAAGGCATTTGGACAATTGCAAGGTAGGAAAGTTTTAGAGGGATATGAGCCAAATGGGCCTAGCTTAGATAGGCTGCTAGTTTGGGATGGACGTGTTGGGCCAAAGGGCCTAGTTTAAATAGGCTGCTAGTTTGGGATGGACGTGTTGGGCCAAAGGGCCTGCTTCCGTGCTTTCTACTCTCTGCCTCCTTCCCAGTAAATTTCCATGTGTTTGCAGGTGCGGAATCCTTTGGATTGTTTTCGTGTAGAATAAATGGAGAGGAACGAGATCAGACGCACAGAGCCGTATTCAGGTAAGGACGTCCTTATCTACCCAGTGTGCACGGTCAGTGTTGGCTTTACCTACAGCTCTC
Organism: Mobula hypostoma; assembly: GCF_963921235.1. Classification (NCBI taxonomy): domain Eukaryota; kingdom Metazoa; phylum Chordata; class Chondrichthyes; order Myliobatiformes; family Myliobatidae; genus Mobula; species Mobula hypostoma. The sequence continues at coordinate 6,836,913 of NC_086107.1, forward strand.
CACCCCAGTTTTCTTTGCCTTTCACCAAAATTACCATTTCCATCATCGATTTTCATGTTTGGTATCCGCATGAATTCTTAGCACTGCAATAATTTTGTGCGTAACTGGGGAGAAGCTCCCAGGGCAACATGCAGAAAATGCTGGAAGAGCTGTTGCCGTCTGTAAGGAGTTTGTACGTTCTCCCCGTGTCCATGAGGGTTTCCTTCGGGTGCTCTGGTTTCCTCCCACAGTCCAAAGACGTACGGGTTAGTAGGTTAATTGATCACATGGGTGTAATTGGGCGGTGTGAGCTCACTGGCCCGGAAGGGCATGTTATCGTGCTGTATCTTTGAAAAAAGAACACAGAAGGTCCGGCAGCATCTGTAGAAGGGAATAAATTTCAGGCTGAGATGCCTTCATCCAGACTGGAAAGGAAGGGGGCAGAGGCCAGAATAAGAAGATGGGGAGAGGGGAATGAGTACAAGCTGGTAGAAGATAGATGAAGCCAGGTGAGCGGAATGGGGGAGGTGTGAATAAGAAGCTGGGAGGTGATAGATGGAAAAGGTAAAGGGCTGAAGAAGAAGGAATCTGATAGGAGAGGAGAGTGGACCATGTGAGAAAGGAAAGGAGGAGGGGCATCAAAGGCAAGGTGTCGCTTCACCTGTAAGCATTGTTTGGGGCCTGAATGGTGGTGAGGGTGAGAGGTGAATGGCAGGTGTAGCACTTGTCCCGCTCACAGGGATAAGTACTAGGAGGGAGATCAGTGAGGAGGGACAAGTGGACAAGGGAGTTGCATAGCAAGCAATTCCTTGTGGAAAGCAGAGAGGTGGGTGTGGGAAAGATGTGCTTAGTGGAAGATTCAAGATTCATAATTGTTTAATGTCATTTCCAGTACACAAATGTGAAGGAGAACAAAATAATTGTTACTCTGGATCTGATGCAGTACAAAAAAAAACATAAAATAAGATAAAGAACATAATAGTAATAAAAATAAAATAAATATAAATACATAAGATAGCTTATGAACATTGTTTGTATGTCCGTAAAGAGTTGGTAGGCACAGGAATGTCTGTATACAAGGTGACTGAAAGGAAATGATAAAGCAGTGGTAGTCGGGGTTGTGGAGGGATGGGTCCCATTGTAGAATAACATGCTGGATACAGAGGCTGATGGGAATAACTCCGAGTTGAGAGACATTAAGTTTGGTGAGTTGATACTCAACATGGATTGTCCTGTGCAAACACGAGGAAATCTGCAGATGCTGGAAATTCAAGCAACACACAGAAAAAATGCAGGTGAACGCAGCAGGCCAGGCAGCATCTATAGGAAGAGGTACAGTCGACGTTTCGGGCCAAGACGGTCGACTGTACCTCTTCCCATGGATTGTCCTGAGCCAGGTTGTAGATCCCAGCAGCGCTGCCTGGATATGCAACAACTGTGGCCAATTTGGGAGTGCCTTGCACCTCCTTGGATAGAGGCGTATCTTCATCCCGCCACGCTACAAAAATACAGCTCTGACTAAAAAAGTAACAACATTCCAGCGATAAGAATTAGCCAGATTCAAATGGTATGGTATCTGTCCAGAAATAACTAAGGAAAATACAGAAGCATCCATACCACAATTCCTGGAAGATTCACTGGACAATTACACAGAACTGTGCAAAAGTCTTAGGTACATGTAAAAAACATCCGTAAAGAGAAGATATTTTCAAAAATAATGAAATGAAAAGTTTCTAACTATCAAAAAAATTTCTTTAAAGAGCAGCAAACAGTAAAAAAAAATAAATCTAATCAATATTTGGCGTGACCACCCTTTGCCATTAAAACTGCATCAATTTTCTTAGGTACCCTGTTGTGCAGTTTTATAAGAAAATTGGCTGGTAGCTTGTTCCAAGCATCTTGGAGAACTTGCCATAGCTCTTCTGCAGTCTTCGACTGTCTCGCTTGCTTCTGTCTCTCCAGGTAATTGCAGACAGCCTCAATGATGTTGAACAGGTCTGTGTGGAGGCCATACCATCAGAAACCATATAAAAAATCTAGGGTGCCTAAGACGTTTCCACAGTTATATAGGTGATTGTATAGAAATACAAACAAGCATAATTTAAACTAAGAAAAATAACAATTCTACACCCTATATAGCGAGGGTGCTTAAGACATGCACAGAGCTGTATTTGTCAACATGGAGCGGAGAGAATTTGTAAATCTGGGTGTTGGGAATGGCGAAGGAGGAGTGCCATGGGAGGTGTGTGGGACAGGTGTCAGAGAAGCAGTGCCAGGGCAGGTGGGGTGGGGTGGATGCAGAGACACCAGGCAAGGTTTATTTGATCACTACAGAATCTTTCTTTGGTGCTTCCTGCTCCCTCCCCTTTTCCCAACCATGATTCCCCTCTCCCTGTCCTCTTCCCACTCTCAGTCCACAACAGAGACCCATATCAGAATCAGGTTTATCATCACTCCCATATGACATGATTTTTTTTGTGTGTGATAGCAGTACAGTATAAAATTGCTACAGTTCTGTGCAAATTACTTGGCCACCCTGGCTATATGTACGTATATAGCCATACACACACACACACACACACATATATATATATATAGAGCCAAGTGCCCAAGTCATTTGCACAGTACTGTATATATATTTAAATAAACAGTGCAAAAAGGGAGCAAAGAAAGATAGTGTTCGGGCATTCATTCTCTGTTCAGAAATCTGACGGCCGTGGGGAAGAAGCTGTTCCTAAAACGTTGCGCGTATGAATGTTAGGCTGGCTCTTTATCAATTCCGTGTAAAATTGTGAGAGGTTTAACATTGTAGAGTCTAGTTTATCAGACTCAGAGCTAATAAATGGCAGCACTTTATAACAAAGATGATGCTATTAAAATGAAGCAATCTTATACCAGAGAGAACAGTTAATATTAGACCAGTCACACTCAGACCTGTCGAAGGGTCTCAGCCCAAAACATTAACTGTACTCTTTTCCTAGATGCTGCCTGGCTTGCTGGGTTCTTCCAGCATTTTGTGTATGTTGCTCAGATTTCCAGTATCTGCAGATTTTCCCTTGTTAGTTAATGCTTTTAGCTCATTCCTTCAAAACCTCCTCATAAAAGCTGAAATAAGCTGCAGAATGTTGTAAACTCGGTCAGCTCCATCATGGGCATTAGACTCCCCAGCATCTAGGACATCTTCAAGGAGCAATGTCTCAAAAAGGTGGCACCCATCATTAGGGACCCCCGTCAACCAGGACGTGCCCTCTTCTCACTGCTACCATCAGGGAGGAGGTACAGGAGCCTGAAGGCACACACTCGACGATTCAAAAACAGCCTTTTCCCCTCTGAACGGACATTGAACCCTCGAACACTACCTCACTACTTATTTCTCTCTCTTACACTATGTATTTAATTGAACTCTTTAATGATATTCTTTAAACTGTAATTTACAGTTTTATTATTATGTATTGCAATGTACTGCTAACGCATAATAACAAATTTCATGATAAATGCCAGTGATATTAAATCTGATTCTGATCTTTTCTGTGGAAGAGTTAAAGTACTTGGTTTTAATTCTGGTGTTATCATAACAGAGGATCAAACACATTAGTATTTGTATACAAGTGTGTGTGATCAGCATCATTTAATATGTGTCACCAATAAATGGAATAGCCAGCCAATTTCATTAAATTAATGGAAACAGTAGTTAGATATACCACCCATGGGTCACTGAATTATTACTTCTTTTAACATCTTAATTAGCTCATATTTCTTATTTCTCGATCACAAATGTGTGACAGCTATGGCTTTTTAAAAAATCAATGCCCCATACAAAGCATCAGATCCAGATGCGTCATGGCACTGCTCTGCCTGAAACCACAAGAATCTGCTTAGAGCTCTGGGCACAGCTCAGCACATCATGTTAACCAGCCTCCCTTCCATAGGTTCCGTCTATAATTCTCGCTGCCTCATAATCAAAGACCCCATCCACCCCAGACTTTCTCTCTTCTCCCCCATCCCATTGGATAGAAGATACAAGGTCTGAGAGCATATACCACCGTGCTCAAGGACAGCTTCTATCCTACTGTTACAAGATGATTGAATGATTCCCTAGTATGATGAGATCTGCTCCACCAATCGATCAAAGCTGATTAATTTACCCTAACCCCATTTTCTTACCATCTTCCCATAACCTTTGACATCCTCACTAATCAAAAACCTATCAACCTCCTTTTAATTATGCCCAATAAATTGGACTCCACAGCTGTCTGTGGCAATAAATTCTACAGATTCTCCACCCTTTGACAAAAGAAATTCCTCCTTGTTTCTGTTCCGAAAGATATCCTTGTATTCTGAGGCTGTGCCCTCTGACCCTAATTTCCCTACCATTGGAAACATCCTCTCCATGTCCACTCTATCTTGGCCTTTTTAATATTCAATAGGTAATGAGAGACTCCAAGGTTTAAATCAGCAGCGTTCAACATTAATTTATTATACATATATTTTATCATATACCTTGAGATTCATTTTTTGTAGGTATTTACAGGAATAAAAGAAATACAATAGAATTTATGAAAAACTACGAATAACAAAGACTGGCAAACATCCAATGTCCAAAAGAAGGCAAATCATGCGAATAAATAAATAAATAGATAGATAGATAGATAGTACTAAGAACATAAGTCTAGAGTCCTTGAAAGTGACTCTGCAGGTTATGGAAACACGAGGAAATCTGTAGATGCTGGAATTTCAGGCAACACACACAAAAGTTGCTGGTGAACGCAGCAGGCCAGGCAGCATCTGTAGGAAGAGGTACAGTCGACGTTTTGGGCCGAGACCCTTCAGGATGAAGGGTCCTGCCTATAGATGCTGCCTGGCCTGCTGCGTTCACCAGCAACTTTTATGTGTGTTGCCTGTAGGTTATGGAATCTGTTTATTGTTGAGATGAGTGAAGTTATTCATGCCAGTTCAGGAGCCTGGTGTTTGAAGGGTGATACTCTGAACGTGGAGGTGGGGGACCTGCAGTAAGGTTCCTGTACTTCCTTCCTGATGGTAGTAGTGATAGGAGAGCTTGACCTGGATGGTGTGGGGATGGGTCCTTTATGATGGACGGTGTGGGGATGGTCCTTCATGATAGACAGTGTGGGGATGGGTCCTTTATGATGGATGGTGTGGGGATGGTCCTTCATGATGGGCGGTGTGGGGATGGGTCCTTCATGATGGATGGTAGGGGGATGGGTCGTTCATGATGGACGGTGTGGGGATGGGTCGTTCATGATAGACAGTGTGGGGATGGGACCTTCATGGTGGACGGTGTGGGGATGGGTCCTTCATGATGGACGGTGTGGGGATGGGTCGTTCATGATGGACGGTGTGGTGATGGGACCTTCATGATAGATGCTGCTTTCTTGTGGCAGCACTCCTTGTAGGTGTGCCAGTGGTGAGGAGAGCTTTGTCTTTGATGGACTGGCCTGTGTCCATTACTTTTTGTTGGCTTTGCTGTTCATGGGATATAGTATTTCCATACTAATAAAAGGGTTGTCTTTTTATTTTGAGGCTTTGCTCTCTAATCCTGGACTCTCCCACTGCTGGATACACCCTCTACTCTATCTAGTCCTTTCAGTACATGGCAGGTAATGGGGGACTCCAGCAATCTATGGGTCACGTAGGCACCCTTGAACCCAGGTGAGATCTTCTATTCCTTACATTGCCCTGTCTCATACTGACTAGGTTCATACCACGACACGACGATGAGCTGGAACTGGAGGTGGACGACCCCTTGCTGGTGGAGGTGCAGGCTGATGACTACTGGTATGAAGCCTACAACATGAGAACGGGCGACAGAGGAATCTTCCCAGCGTACTATGCACTCGAAGTGGCCACAGAACCAGAGCACTTTGCAGGTACCTAACCCCTCACCCAGGTGTCCACTTGTCTAAAGCAGCGTACTTAGACCCATGAGGAAACAGAGGAATTTACAATTATTAAAATATTGTATGTATAGATATATGTATTTATTTATTTAGCTACTTAGTTAGAGATACAGCACAGCCCTTTGAGCCATGCCACCAGCAACCCACTGATTTAACACTAGCCTAATCACAGGACAATTTACAATGACCAATTCACCTACCAACTGGTACATCTTTGGACTGTGGGAGGAAACCGGATCACCCAGGGAAAATCCATACATTCCACAAGGGGGACATACAAACTGCTTACAAAGGACACAGGAACTCTAATCTTTGATGCCCCAAGCTGTAACAGCCTCGCACTAACCGCTACACTACCATGGCGCCCAATTTTTCCCTTCACTTTATTTCTCGTAATCCTGGTCTCCCCTTTACAGGAAGGATGTGGAAGCTTTGGAAAGGGGAAGGAGAGGTATACCAGGATGCTGTCTGGATTAGAGGGCAGGAACTATAAGGAGACGCTGGACAAACATTTATAAGATTATGATAGGAATAGATGGGAGCAGACAGTGAGTGAGTGAGTGAAGCCTCCATTAGTCAGGGTCAACCATGGATGTTGTGGTCCAAGCTGTCTAGACACGCACGTCTGGGAAGAACGATATGGAGAGTAAGCTGTTGTTTATGAAGCAAGCTCCCCTTCTTCATGCATTTGATGAACCCAAAGGAATAGCAGAGACCAATACAATTTGGTACTCACAGCATCGCAGGAGTTGCCAGACAGTGTAGAGCTCAATGTAGGACTGCCTTAGGGACTCCAGCTCCGGATATCTTCCTAAAGGTTTACTCCTGAAGCCTTTCCCGTGAGTAGGTATAGCCGCAAGGCAGCGGAGGTTTGAGATCGGAGTTTTCCTTCTCCTAGATGTCAGCCATGGCTGATGAACCCCATCTGCCCAAAGCAGCTAGTTTTAAGGCACCAGTAACTTGCCTTTGCCCCTTCACCTGTCAATAAAAATGGTTCCACCCAGCTTAGTAGCTAAGCCACACATGTGAAGGCCAGTTGGACTTGGTTGTCAGAGACTATTTGAGATGCACACCTTTGGGAGCATTTAATAGGTAGTGGGAGCTTATCCAGATTACTACATCTGGCTATAACAACGTTATGGAACCAACTTTAGGGAGCAGACAGACAGTAATTTTATCCCAGGATGGATAACATTTTACTGTCTGACATTAACATGCACCTTGCACTTTATGTCAACCTGTCAGTCTTGAGGCCACGTCACTCGGGGAGATGTGCTAATATTACATTGTGACTGCATATGCTGTGTGTGACCGTATGTATTGTGTCTTGCACCTTGGTCCCAGGTGAGTATTGGTTTATTTTTCTGTATACACGTGTACAGCTGAATGTCAAGAAAATTCAACTTGAAACTTGAAATGCATTTACGGTGAGAGGGATTGAGTTCAAAGGAGATATGAGGGACAAGTGTTTTTTTACACAGAGGGTGCTGGGTACCTGCAATGTGCTGCCAAGGGTAGAGGTAGAGACAGATGTGATGGAGGTGTTTAAAAAGTTCTTAGATAGACACATGGATATTTATAGAAAGGAGAGATATGGACCGTGTGTAGGCAGAAGGGATTGGATTAATTCGGTATCATTAACTGAATTAGTTCAGCATAGCATCGTGCTGAGGGGACTGCTCCTGTTCCTGTGCTGAATTGTTCCTTATGAAAGTATAATGACACATTTGCAGTCCAAGTGTAAAGCTCTGATTTATTTTTAAACAGGCAGCATTATATCAATAACATATATTTATTAATCTGAATTGTATGTTCCATCTCTTAGCAGCTATAGCTGAAAAGAATGACTGGGTAGATAACTTCCATCTAAAGTTCCTGGGCTCGGTGCAAGTGCCCTACCATAAAGGGAACGATGTGTTGTGTGCAGCCATGCAGAAGGTAAGGTGAAGTCTAATCAATAGAAGGCATGTCTTCCATCATTTTTAACAATTTTATTTTATTTAGGGATAAAGCGTGGAGCAGCTGGCCCAATGAGCCACAACTGCCCAGCAATTCACCTATTTAACCCCAGGCTCATCACAGGACAACTTATATTGACCAAATAACCTGCTAACCAGTACGAATTTGAACTGTGGGAGAAAACCAGAGCACCTGGAGGAAACCCATGGGTTCGTGGGGAGAAACATCCAAACACCTTAGAACCGAACTCTGACCTCCAACACCCCAAGCTGCAAGAACTTCGTTCTAACTGCTTTTCCATCGTGGCGCCCACTAATGGATCCAGGCCACTGCTTGGGCGGTGGTCACCGTGTTTGCCTGCGTGTCAACAGGACGCAGGTTTCATGGATTCTTGGGCACGCCATTTTGTAGCACACTTTTGGGAGTGTTGTTTTCAGGCAGGGACGACTCTCTCCTTCACTGGATGAGTCAATCTCTCCATTCAATCTAAGAGGAGCATTGACACAAAAGGGCATGAGGCTGCTGTTTGATCTTCAGTCACAGTCATTGAAAACAGAGTTATCATTGTACCCATTTCAGTTTGATTTCCCATTCCAATTCCAACATCTCAGTCCATCACCTCCTCTACTCCTACGATGAGGCCAAACTGAGGGTAGCAGAGCAACACTTTATATTCCATCTAGGTAGCCTCCAACCTAGTGGCATGAACATGGAATTCTCTAACTTCTCGTAATCACTTCCTCCCCTTCTTTTTTTCCATTCCTCATTCTGTTTGCTCTCTCACTCCTTCTCTTCTTACCTGTCACTTCCCTCTGGATCTCCTTCTTCCTTTTCTCCCATTGTCCACTCTCCTCTCAGATTCCTCCTCCTTTAGCCCTTTACCTTTTCCACGCATCACCACCCAGCTTCTCAATTTAATGTCTTCCCCCACCCACTCATTTCCCCCCCCACCTGGTCTCACCTAGCATCTGCCAGTTTGTACTCCTCCCCCTCTTCTCACCATATTCTGGCTTCGGCCCCCTTCCTTTCCAGTTGGGATTGTTTTTGAGATGGAGTGGAGATGAATTTCTGGCAATATTGTATTCTTGCAAGCAAATGAGTGGAAGTTCATCCCAAACTTGCATGGGAAGTAAGAGATACCAGACAATCGAATCTTCTTGACATGGTTCACTAACTCAGCACGTTCCACTCAATTACATCCTGCACGGACTATATTCCAGCCAGACAGATAATTTTAAAATGGCTGCACCATTCTCATCTAAGATGTACGCCAATCAGTTGCGTGCACACTCCAGCGTAAACAGCTAAAGCTTTTGCTCAGTTATTTTGATGCATTTTGCTCAGTCTCTTAACATAATGCCAACGTTTGCAGAATCTTTGTGTCACATGATTTCAGTGTTCTTTCTTTTCTTTATCAATCTTTTTATTAATTAAAAAAAAAGTACATATATACAAACAAGAGGAGAATTATCTCAAATACCTATATCGATAACAGTACATATAAAAGGTAAAATAGACACTATCAAGATCATACCTGATGTTAATCTAATAATATATAATAAAAAATAAGATAATCAATTCTCCTCTTATCATTTCATAAAAAGAAAAAAAAAGATAAAGAAACTTTTATAATTATATATATAAACCCACTTTTCTCTATAAACAAAAACAAAAGGTAAAAAAAAGAAACAGAAAAAGAGAAAAAAAGAGGGGACTGGGCAGCCCATACTGACAGTAAAAGCAAGAAGAAAGAGAAACTTTCTGATCAAATCCAAAGTTTCGAGAAAGTAACTGGAAGAGCAATGAATCAAACCATATGAAAATATTGAATAAAAGGTCGCCAGGTTTCTTCAAATTTAAAGGATGTATCAAATGTTTGACTTCTTATTTTCTCTAAACCTAGGACATAATGGAGGAAAGCTATTTTTCAGTGTTAAACTAATTTCGCAGGATATTTTGCTAGTTTATGAAAATGCCATAGGATCCACCCATAATCCACGTCCCCAGGGTGAAGTTTAATTACCAAAACAGGTTCTGCAAAATTTACGTGACTGTAAAGCTATTAAAACTGTACAAGGGCACTGACAGATATGCTTAATGGATTTAGAATATAAATATTTCTAATTCACTTAGAATCTGACCCCGTATCCTGCTCTATTAATCAAGTTTCCATGTAGTTTTGACAAGTAATTTTATACTCATAGAGTACCATAGCATAGAAAAAGGTCTTTTAGCTGATCCAGTCCATGCTGACCCGATCTTCTGCCTAGTCCCATCGACCTACACCTGGACAAGATCCTTCTAAATCCCTTCCGTCAATGTACCAATCCAAGCTGTTTATGTATTCAGATACAGCACAGAATCGGCCCTTCCAGCCCTTCGAGCCACACCACCCAGCAATCCCCCAATTTAATCCTAGCCTAACCATGGGACAATTTACAATGACCAGTTGGACTGCAGGAGGAACCCAAAGAAAACCCATGTGGTCACGGGGTGAGTGTACAAACTCCTTACAGGCAGTGGCAGGAATTGAACCCAGGTCGCCTGTGTTGTAAAACACTGTGCTAACCACTATGCTACCGGGCCATCCAAGTTTGACCATCTTCACTGGGAGCTCATTCATATTCTCACCACCCTCCGAGTGAAGGCATTCCCCCCCCCCTCAGATTCCCCTTAAATGTGATGGAGTAGAGAAGAAGCTGTGCATAGAGGTGGATGGGGGAAGGGGCAGACAAAGAGCTGGCAGGTGATAGGTGGATCTATTGAGGGGGTGGTTGACAGGCAGATGAGGGCAGGAATAATGGTAGAATCTGGGAGATGATAGGTGAAATTGACAAAGATGATGAATGATGGAATATGATAGGTGTAAAGTATGGAACAATTTCTTTTAGAGCAATGGTGACCCGCCTTAGCACTACGTATTGATCTGTTGTCTGCGCATTGGCTGTTGTCTATCCATTAAGGGAGCTAGGGCTTTACTCTTTGGAGAGAAGGAGGATGAGAGGAGACATGATAGAGGTGTGCAAGATAATAAGAAGAATAGATAGAGTGGATAGCCAGTGCCTCTTCCCCAGGGCACCACTGCTCAATACAAAAGGACATGGCTTTAAGGTAAGGGGTGGGAAGTTCAAGGGGGATATTAGAGGAAGGTTTTTTACTCAGAGAGTGGTTGGTGCGTGGAATGCACTGCCTGAGTCAGTGGTGGAGGCAGATACACTAGTGAAGTTTAAGAGACTACTAGACAGGTATATGGAGGAATTTAAGGTGGGGGGTTATATGGGAGGCAGGGTTTGAGGGTTGGCACAACATTGTAGGCCGAAGGGCCTGTAATGTGCTGTACTATTCTATGTTCTATGTATATGCACATTGTTCTCTCTTTTGCTGCAATGTGAATAGACCTGTTAAAGCCATCTCCCCCATGCATGCTTTTATTTAGTTGCTTTGTAGCTGTGCACAGACACAACAAATTGGCGATGAGTATGAAACTGAATTTCAGGAAAGATCATCAGCTGCACTGACAGTCACGGGACAAAACAATGAGAGTTAAACAGCATGAGAAAGTCGTCACAGATGCTAACAAATGTGTGTACAGTGCATAGTAACAGTGAAAGACGCGCTGAATTTAAAGTGAAAATAACATGGTGATGGCTTGAGTTGTGAAAGTTGACAAATTTGATGGTGTTAATGAAGGCTGTAAGTCGTGTGTCGAGAAGGTTGAACTGTATTGTAACGCGAACAATGTGGAGGAGCAAAAGAAAGCCCCTGCACTTCTTAGCTTAATGGGTGCAAGATGTACAGTCTGTTAGACAACCTAGTAACCCCTGCAAAGCCAGCAAACAAGACATTCAATGAAAATGTTACAATCTTACAAAATCACTTCAGCCCTAAACTGCTGGCAGTAGCTGAGAGATTTAGATTTTACGAAAGGAACCAGTCAAAAGATGAAAGCATTTCTGAATGCATTGCAGAACTGCACAAATGTTCCCAGTACTGTGACCTTAGAGATGGACTTTCTGATGCATTAAGGTCCAGGCTTATAGAAACATAGAAACATAGAAAATAGGTGCAGGAGTAGGCCATTCGGCCCTTCGAGCCTGCACCGCCCATTTATTATGATCATGGCTGATCATCCAACTCAGAACCCAGCCTTCCCTCCATACCCCCTGACCCCTGTAGCCACAAGGGCCATATCTAACTCCCTCTTAAACATAGCCAATGAACTGGCCTCAACAGTTTGCTGTGGCAGAGAATTCCACAGATTCACCACTCGCTGTGTGAAGAAGTTTTTCCTAATCTCGGTCCTAAAAGGCTTCCCCTCTATCCTCAAACTGTGACCCCTGGTTCTGGACCTCCTCAACATCAGGAACAATCTTCCCGCATCTAGCCTGTCCAATCCCTTTAGGATCTTATACGTTTCAATCAGATCCCCCCTCAATCTTCTAAATTCCAACGAGTACAAGCCCAGTTCATCCAGTCTTTCTTCATATGAAAGACCTGCCATCCCAGGAATCAATCTGGTGAACCTTCTTTGTACTCCCTCTATGGCAAAGATGTCTTTCCTCAGATTTACATGGCATGGCATAGTCAAAGCACTCAAAGAAAAATGCTGCAGAGGGTGTCACGTTCAAGGTCGTATAGAGAGCATGTGCAAGACACACAAAAAGCACAACTGAGTGAAAAATCTTAAATGCAGAATTAAGCACCTGCATAAAGTTACCGAATGTAAAACAGAATCAGACAACATAGAGTTTGACAAAGGTGAACTGTCATGCCTAGAACTGCATTGTGTAACTCAGCACATCACAAAATCATCTGGATCACAATAATATGTCTGGTGTAAAACTGAAAATGGAGCTGGATACAGGGTCAGCTTTGTCTATAATTCCAGAGGCTGACTATAACAGACTGTTTTCTAAGGTATCATTAAAGAAGACCTCAGTGATGCTAAAGACTTACACAGGCAATAAAGTGCTTCTCTAAGGCAAACTGAAAGTAAATGTGACATATGGGGGCCAAACACAACAGTTAGAGCTTTATAAATTGAAAAGTGGAGGGACAGTACTTTTTGGATGTGAATGGTTAAGAAAAATCCAACTAGACTGACACTCAGTCAAAGTTCTCAGTGTGGCATCAACGGACAATGGCAGTCCAAATGGTAGCACTAACCAGAGACTGGCTCAGCTGAATGCTAATGAGAAGGTGTTTGAGAAGGCAAAAGGAAAACTCAAAGGCATGAAAGCCAGAATTGAACTGGATGAAACCGCAACATCAAGATTCCATATAGCACGTCTGGTGCCTTATGCACTATGCCCTAAATTGAGTGCTGAACTGCGGAGCTTGGAGGTGCCTGGAATTCTCTCCAAGGCTGAGTGGAGTAATTGGGCCATGCCTATTGTCCTGGTAATTAAGAAAGGGAAGGCCGGAGCTGTTCGCATATGGGGGGATTTCAAGGTGAACATCAACCCAATGCTGTGAACTGTGCAGTATCCCCTGCCAAGAATAGAAGGCATTTTTGCATCTTTGGCAGGCAGGGAGAGGTTTTCAAAGATTGACTTGCCACAAGCCTATCGACAAATGAAGATCAAGCAGTTAAGCAGGAAGTTCCTCACAAACACTCACAAGGGACTGTTCCAGGATAATCAGCTCCAGCAATTTGGCAAAGCGCAATGGACCAAGAGCTCCAAGTTATCCCAGGAGCAGAATATTACCTTGATGACATCATCGTAACTGGCAAAAATGACGAAAAGCGCCTCCAGAACCTTGGTAGGGTGCTTACCAGGCTGAGTGAGTATGGTCTGTGTGCGAAGAGAGACATCTGAGTTTTTCAAGCATGAAATCTCACATTGTGGACATGTCATTGACAAGCATGGCTTACATATGTCACAAGAGAAGATTGAAGCAGTGCTACAGGCACCCAAACTGGAAAATGTGTCACAACTCAGGTCATATTTGGGCCTTGTAAACTACTACACCGGTTTCTCCCAAACATTACTACAGTGCTGCACCCGTTGAACACACTGTTACAGACAGGAGCAAAGTGGGAATGGTCAGAAAGATGTGAAAAGACATTCAAGAAAACTAAGAGACTAATAGCATCCGATGAATTGCTCCTCTGTCATGACCCATCCTTGCCCGTCAGACTGGTGTGTGATGCACCCCCTTATGGCACTGGAGCTGTTTTGTCACACAGTATGAAAAATGGATCTGAATGCCCGCTTGCGTTTGCTTCAGGATCACTGGAAAGCACAGAACACAACTATGCACAGATCGACAGAGAGGCTTTTAGTCTAGTATGGGGAATAAAGAAGTTCTACCACTACCTCTGTGGACAAAGGTTTACACTAGTGACAGATCACCAGCCCCTTGTATCCATTTAATCCCAGGAAGGGCGTTCCAGTGATGACTGCTACTGGTTACAATGTTGGGCACTGTTCCTGGAAGCTCACCCTTATGACATAGAGCAGCGGTCCCCAACCTTTTGTGCCGAAATGGTGTAAAGTGAAGAAGCAATTACCATTAATTTATATGGGAAAATTTTTGAGCGTTCCCAGACCCAAAAATAACCTAACAAATCATACCAAATAACACATAAAACAGAAAATAAATAACACTAACCTATAATAAAAGCAGGAATGATATGATAAATAAACAGCCTATATAAAGTAGAAATAATGTATGTGCAGTATAGTCAGGAAGATGAAGGCAAAACCGATTTGTGGGGAAAGAAAACGGCACGTACCCACATGCGCACATCACGCATGCGCACACAGGTGCCCGCGCAAGGCTTCATGGTGATGGTAGTCTTTCCTGGGGTAAAGTGTCCCGGGATTTGACTGCTACTTTTGTCTCTTATTTGGGAGTGAGAAAGTTGGCAACCCTAACTGTAAAAGACACGTTGAGGTGAGTTTAACCCGACTTGAACACCCCCCCGCCCCCCCACCGGTCGGCCGGTCTGCAAAAATATTGTCAATATTAAACCGGTCCGTGGTGCAAAAAAGGTTGGGGACCCTTGACATAGAGTTCAAGGTTACCAAGCAACACAGCAATGCTGATGGCTTGTCACGTCTTCCACTATTGGCAACTGAAGAAGAAAAGTCTTCATACTGTGACCCAACAGAAATGTTCCACACCGCATTGGTGGACCAGTTGCCGTAACAAATTCTGAAATACAAAGGGAAACAAGGAATAACCCGACATTGTCAAAAGTTTGTGAGATCACTGTGCAAGGATGGCCGGCTCATGGTAACCCCATGTTTCCGGAGTTCTCAGTGAGATGAGACCAACTGTCATATGACAAAGAACGCTGATGTGTGGCTCTCGTGTTGTGGTTCCCTCTAAACTGTGCAACAGAGTGTTAGAAAATCTGCATGAGAGACTCCTGGGTAGAGTCAAGATGGAGAGTCTCGCCCGGAACTACATGTGGTTGCCGGGAATAGATAAAGAGACTGAAGACTTGACCAAAAGCTGTTTGGGATGTCAAAAAGTTCAGAATGCTGCCCCATAGACACCATTGCACCTGTTGGATGGCCGTCATCACCATGGCAAAGAGTACTCATCGACTTTGCTGGGCCAGTCATGGACTTCATGTTTTTGTTTGCTCTGTACACTCATTCAAAATGGCTGGAGGTTATACCAATGATGTCAACCCCCTCAGCAAAGACCGTCTCTGAGGACAATCTTCACCAGAAATGGCTTACCAAAACAAATTGTGAGTGTCAACGGACCACAATACACATCAGAAGAATTCCGACTGTTCATGAAGAAAAATGGCATTGGACATTTCAAGTCAGCTCCTCACCACCCAGAAATAATTGGGTTAGCTGAAAGAAGTTCATTAAAGTGATGGGCATGGAGAACATTTCTCTACAGCACAAGGTGAACAACCTCCTTTTTGTGTACAGAACTCTGTCCATGCGATGACAAATCAAACACCTGCAATGCTGTTCCTGAACAGGAAACATGGTTCTCCCGAAACCAAACCTCCAGCGGGAAGTGCAGAATAAACAGTTCAGCTAGTTGCCAAGTGAAGCAGCAAGGAGCTTCGAGATTGGACGGGAGGTCCTAGCGCATGATTACCGAGAAAACAAGGGGACACCTGGTAGGGTAGCTGGACCACTGATGTACACGGTGCATGTTGGAGATGAGATATGGAGACGTCATGTGGACCAGATACTGGATGCTCAACCAAACAACGTACCTGAATCAATTGCATCCAACGAGGCAGACACATCACAGCCACCAGACTTACCTCTCAGTGATCATGTCACTGACAGCAACGTGAGAACATTGTCGTAGACAAAATACTTACCAAACCTGATGTCACCCCACAGGTCCAGAGACGCAATGAGAATGTTATCATTGACAAGACACCTGGCATACCTGATGCTGCTCCACAGGTCCAGAGGCGCTATCCTGAAAGAAACAGAACACCACCCAAAAGACTGAACCTTTAGAACTGTGAAATTAGTTATGGACTGTAATGGTGAAAGCATATTTATTTGGAATATAGGTTTATGAAAGGGAAATTGAATGTTTTGTACATATACAGTTTTATGTTCCATTAATCTTAAGGGGGAGGAAGTGTAATAAGACCATAAGACAAAGGTGCAGAAGTCGGCCATTCGGCCCATCGAGTCTACTCCACCATTTTATCATGAGCTGATCCATTCTCCCATTTAGTCCCACTCCCCCGCCTTCTCACCATAACCTTTGATGCCCTGGCTACTCAGATACCATCAATCTCTGCCTTAGATACACCCAATGACTTGGCCTCCACTGCTGCCCGTGGCAACAAATTCCATAGATTCACCACCCTCTGGCTAAAAAAATTTCTTCGCATTTCTGTTCTGAATGGGCGCCCTTCAATCCTTAAGTCATGCCCTCCCATACTAGACTCCCCCTTCATGGGAAATAACTTTGCCACGTCCACTCTGTCCATGCCTTTCAACATTCGAAATGTTTTTATGAGGTCTCCCCTCATTCTTCTAAACTCCAAGGAATACAGTCCAAGAGCGGTCAAACGTTCCTCGTATATTAACCCTCTCATTCCCGGAATCATTCTAGTGAATCTTCTCTGTACTTCTCCAACGTCAGCACATCCTTTCTTAAATAAGGAGACCAAAACTGCCCACAGTACTCCAAGTGAGGTCTCACCAGCGCCTTATAGAGCCTCAACATCGCATCCTGCTCCTATACTCTATTCCTCTAGAAATGAATGCCAACATTGCATTCGCCTTCTTCACCACCAACTCAACCTGGAGGTTAACCTTAAGGGTATCCTGCACGAGGACTCCCAAGTCCCGTTGCATCTCAGAACTTTGAATTCTTTCCCTATTTAAATAATAGTCTGCCCGTTTATTTTTTCTGCCAAAGTGCATAACCATACACTTTCCAACATTGTATTTCATTGTAATGTATGGATCTATTTCTTATAGAGCAATGACAGCTGCTCCAGCACTACATATTGACCTATTGTCCACATATGCGCATTGTTCTCTCTCTCATTGCAATGTGAATACACTAGTTAAAGCCATCTCCCACGCACGTGCTTTTATTTAATCGATATGTGTTGTTCGTCCATCGTTGACGTCGATGAGGACCTCAACACCGTTATGATGGTGTCGAGACTAGCGCGTGATGCGCAGCGTCAGCCTCACTCTCTCTTCCCAATTCCCATCTGGATCCAGTGGCAAGACAAGAGTCGAGACGGCTGCTGATGGGACTAGGCGCAGTTGATGACCAGGGTGTCTTCTGTGCCTTGTCCTGCTCTACACGTTCCATGACGCTTGCAGAGACCGTCTTCTCGACCGTTAGACCTTCTATTGGTCTCATCCGCTCAATCCGCCGGAGTCTGTCTTCACATGCTGGGATAGACAACTCCCTATCTCACCGAGGGTTTGAGACCCGTCGGCTACCCTCACCTGGTTTAGCCGGCTTGTCGAAGCCGTTGCCCGGGGTATGGCCGCTGTCGCATGCAAACAGCTACAGGGAGCCACAGGTGAGAGCTGAGTGCCAGGTGGGGACCGAAGGTGGGCTAACCGCCTTGAAAAGGACGCACCCCACCAGAGGTGCTGCCCCTCCCTGACACCCCATACACCTCACTGTCATGCACTGACACAACAAATGGAGAGAGAGGTGGTTCACAGAATAAGGGGGGAGGTGAGGAGGAGAACTAGTGGGAGGAGTGTGTGGGTGGTGGGCGGATAGAGAGGATGGGGAAGCAGAGAGATGTAGGTGGATGGGGGCCGGTTCAATCAGGAGGATGAAGAAGAAAGAGAGGTGGGAAAGAGGACAGAGGAGAGCGGTTGCTAAAAGTCTGAGAATTTGACTTGGAATTGGTTTATTATTGTCAAATGTACTGAGATACAGTGAAAAAGTTGTCTTTGCATACTTTGTACAGATCAGATCATTATACAGTGCATTGAGGTAGAACAAGGTAAAACTATAACAGAATACAAAATGAAGTGGAACAACTACAGAGAAAGTGCAAGTGCAGGAAAACCATAAAGTGCAAGATCATAATGAGGTAGGTTATGAGGTCACAAGTCCAGCTTAACGTATTAGGAAACTATTTAATGGTAGAAGCTGTCCTTGAGCATGCTGGTGCCTGCATTTGGATTTTTCTGTCTTCTGCCTGATGTTTATGCCACCAGGTTGGAGGTGGAATATGAGGTGGTGTTCCTTGAATTCTCATTTGGATGTGACCTGGCAGTGGAGCGGACTGTGGACAGACACGTTGGTTTGGAAGTGGGAAAGGGAACTGAAATGACTGACCATCAGGATGTTTTGAATACAGACTTACAGCCTCATCCAATTACTGCTATTTTTGGGTTACCAATGATAGACTCAAATCATTTAACCTCTTCAGCATGCCGGATGATTGCATTTCTTACTTTAATGGCTAGAAGATCCATTTTGCTGAATTGGAAAGAGATTAACCCTCCTACTGTATTTCACTGGTTTTCACAAACTATGTTGTGTTTGAGTTTGGAAAAAATTAGAAGTGTGGTTTATGACCCTTCCATTAAATTTGAAAAAACTTGGAGGCCATTCATTCAGCATTTTCATATGATGTGATCTGACTATTTCCAAACTTATTTTATTTCTCTGTAGTGTTGGTTGAGAGGAATGGAGTCGTCGACACTAAGATTTTCTTCTCTTCCATTTTTACGTTGTTAGAATTGCCCAAGTCTTTTAGTTTAGTTGACTAATTCTGTTTAGTTTAGTTTTTTTTTGGAGTGGGGTTTGTTTTTTTTTTCTATATATTTTTTTCTTTTTCATGATTTTTCTCCAGTTTTTTTTTGTCCTGTATTATTCATTGTAGTCCTACATGAGTGGGAGTTTTGTCAATTTATACTATTTGGTTTTATAATTACTCATTTTAAGTATAACAATGTATTTCCAACAATTTGTATTATTGCTATGTTATGTTTATATTTATGAAACTAATAAAAAGATTGAAAAAGAAAAAAAAGAAAGGCAGATTATTTGCTGGTTATCATTTTACTCTTTGTGTAAGCTTCCTTTGCATATAAGGGGTGCCTCCAAAGTGATTCTTGTAGGTAAAACAAATTGTGACATCCTAAAAGAGACATGAAAGATGCGATATCAATGCAGATCTGTTTTTCATTCTGTGTGAATCTTAGAGTAAATGTGGTGATATTGAGCGAAATTGCTCTTTTAACCACAATGTCTCAACTTCTTTGTGTTTCTCCTGATAGATTGCAACAACAAGAAGGTTGACGGTACAGTTCAACCCTCCTTCCAGCTGTGTGTTGGAGATTAGCATGCGGGGTATTAAAATAGCCGTGGAACTCGAGGGACTTGGTGCCTATGAGAAGGTAAGTCCTGGCTGTCACATCTCTACAAATAGAATAAATTAGTTTATGATTATCAAATGTACCATATAACAGCAAAAACTATAACTCTCGCTTCGACTGGCAACTTAATATAGGGGATGACAGCCCTCCCCCCACCCCGGCCCGGCCAAACTTAAGAAATCTCGTTTGGGTGGATGCTGCGCGATGTGTCCCCTGTAACAAATCAGTACCCGAAATAACAAACAGTACACATGTAATTAAATGATTAAACTTTATAATTCTTAATTTGATTATATGGTTAGTAAAGAAAACAAAAAAAGAAAAATGGCCCATTCTTATGAAACAGTCAAATGCGCAACATTGGAGCTTACTGATAAGCCTGTTCATCCACCATCGACCTCCTCGAATCGTCGCTGATCTTCGGACCCTCGCTTCAAGTCCACCCTGTCTGGCGGTCTACCAACTCTCTCCATTCGCGTCTTCTCTCCTCATCTCTCCCTGACAAAAGACCACAAATTCCCGGCTCCCAGACACACAAGAAAGAACAACATCCTGCTCATTGGCTAACATGCCCTGTTATCTCTAGTCATAACCCAACCATTGCTGCTTAGCAGTGGAACGTTACAGAAAACCCATTACATTAGCAGTGAAACCTTACAGCGTGTTTATATATATATATATATAGGCTAGTATCCATGATGGAGCTGACTAAGTCCTTCTGCAGACTCCCTGCTTCCTCAACACTACCTGCCCCTCCACCTATCTTTGTACTGTCTGCAAACTTGGCCACAAAACCATCAATTTATTCTTCCAAGTCATTGGCAGTGTTCTCAACACTGGCTCCTGAGGCACACTGAGGTCACTGGCAGCCAACCAGAAAAAGCTTCTGTTATTCCCACCCTTTGCCTCCTGCCAGTCCACTAATCATCTATTGATGACAATACCTTTCCTGTAATACCATGAGCTCTTATCTTGTTAAGCAGCCTCATGTACCTTGTCAAAGGCTTTCTGAAAATACAAGTAAACAACATTCACTGACTCACTGACTCTCCTTTGTCTGTTATTTTCTCAAGAATTCCAACAGATTTGCCAAGCAAGATTTCCTCTTTAGAAAGCCATGCTGACTTTGGCCTATTTTATCATGTGCCTCCAAAATCTCATCCTTAATAATAGACTCCAACATCTTTCCAGCCACCTAAGTCAGGCTAACTGGCCGATAGTTTCCTTTCTTCTGCTTCCCTCCCTTCTTAAAGAATGGAGTTACATTTGCAGTTTTCCTGTCCTCAGAAACCATCCCAAAATCTAGTGATTCTTGAAAGATCATTACTAGTGCCTCCACAATCTTTCAGCCACCTCTTTCAGAACCCTAGAGTGTAGTCCAGCTGGTCCAGGTGACTTGTCTATCTTCAGGCTTTTCAACTTCCTAAGCACCTTCTCCTGAATAATAACAACAACACTCACTTCTGCCCTATGACACTCAGGCATTTCTGGCATTCTGCTGGTGTCTTCCACAGTGAAGAGTGATGCAGAGTACTTATTAAATTAATCTGCCATTTCTTTGTTCCCCATTACTACCTCTCCGGTGTCATTTTCCAGCAGTATGATGTGCATTCTCATCTCTCTTTTACTAATCCGAAAAAAAAACATTTTGTATCCTCATTCTATTATTGGCTAGCTTACCTTCATATTTCATCTGTTCTCCCTTTATGGCATTTTTAGTTGCCTTCTGTTGGTTTTTAAAAGCCTCCCAATCCTCTACCTTCCCACTAATATTTACTCTATTACATGCCCTCTCTTTAGCTTTTATGCTGTGTTTGACTTCCGTGGTCAGCCACAGTCACCTCATCCTCCCTTTATCTTTAGGATGTATCTTTCTTGTGCCTTCCAGATTTCCTCCAGAAACACCAGCTATTGCAGTTTTGCCATCTTCCCTGCTAGTGTCCTTTTCTAATCAACCTTGGACAGTTCCTCTCTCATGCCTCTGTCATGGCCTTTACTCCACTGTAATACTAATACATCCGATTTCAGCTTCTCCTGAAACAGCAGGGTTGAATTCTATCATTTTACGATCACTGTCTCCTCAGGGTTCCTTTATCTTAAGCTCCCTAACCAATCCAGAATTGAGATTCCTCTCAACCACATTTAGCCTGTTTAGACTATGCTATCTCAGATAACAATCCTATAAGCTGGATTTTCAACAACTCCTTCACTTAGATCTTTAGATGAGAGTTATGTTGCATCGGAACAGCCATTTAAACCACCAAATCCATGCTGACCCTTTTTCCCTTCTGCACCAAATCATTAGGACTGTAACCATCTCTGCCTTGCCTGTTGAAATGCCTGCTCTGCATAGTGACTGCATCTAGTTCTCTGACGCTCGCCTACACTCTAGCGATAATGTAGGGTGACCTTAGGGACGTGAGAAGGAACCTGGATTAAATCCACAGAGGGTGAACATACACAACCCACCCATACAGTGCCTGAGGTCAGGACTGAACCTGGGTCTCTGGCACGTAAGGCAGCTGCTCTCCCCACTGTGCCACTGAGCTGCCTTTGCTGTCATTAATTTTTCTTCTCTGTTACCTTGTGGCAGGGCAGTAAATGCAGTCACTTCTTCCAGTTGAAGAACGTTTCATTCTGTGGATATCATCCAAAGAACACCAAGTAAGTGAGATTTAAGGAAATAAATTTATTTGTCACATGTACACCAAAACACCCAGTGAAATGAATCGTTTGCATCAACAACCAAGGCAGTCGGAGGATTGTGCTGGGGGCAGCCGTGCTTCTGGCACTGACATAGCATACTCACAACTCAATACCCCTACCCTGTACACAGGTATGTCTTTGAAATGTTGGAGGAGACCAGAGCAGCCAGACAAAACCCATGTGGTCACAGGGGGAACATACAGACTCATTGCAGACAGTGAAGCGAATTGAACCCCGATTGTTAGTGCTGTAAAGCGTTGTGCTAATCACTACGCTACTGTGCCTTACCAAGGTTCTTTAATACATCCATCATTCTGGAGCGACCTATCAAGAGTGCAGTCTGACCACAGGCAATCCAATCCCACCCCTACCTCAACCACAGCCAATCAGAAGCCAAAGCAATCATGGCCATCAAAATCCAGGGTACACGTCTAACAAGTCATCAGCTGACCACCTCAAGTCATCTGAAGAAGGATGAAACATCAAACATAGATCTAAGGTGGAGGACACCTGAAGTAATACCAACCCAGCCATCCTGAGGGGCCCCACCCAACCTGATTGGAATCAAGATATTTGAGAATTCACACCCACTTGACCCTAATTAATACATATGTAATAGCTCATGTACTCAGATAGACAGGCCTCTTACCTCCCTCCTTTTCCCTTCTACCTTTCCCTTTCTCCTTTGCCCATTCCCTCCTCCACCCCCTGCCTCCCCAGCTTGGCTCCTGCTTGCCTCCTCCCTCCTTTCCTGCTTGGCTTTTTCCTTTTCCTCCTCTACCTCGCCCTCCACCTTGTCACCTCCTCCACCTCGTTGTCCATCTTTGTTCCTAGAGAAGGATGGCTTACCTCCATTCTAGTTCTGTGGGCAAAGGAGTGGTTGATGAAATCAGACAGGTGGGCAGGGGGCGTGGGAAGTAGTGTCCACCTTCTGTTGTTTTTGCTGGGTTTCCTTATGCTTCAGACGAAGAAAGCTGAGGTATTTCATCCACCCTTCACCTGGATAGAGCCGATGCTTCTCCACCTTCCTGAGAATCCATGGGCCATGGGTTCCCAAAGGCCAGTGAGCACGTTACGTCATTTGGAGAGCATCCTTTCTCATAGAGTCATAGAACACTTCAGCATAGAAACAGACTCTTCGATCCATCTTCCATGCCAACCAGCAAGCTTTAGTGATCTAAATTTTGTGGGAACCACGAAAGTTTAGCAGTTAGCTTGACACCTTTACAGCGCATGGTGTTCTGGAGTTCAGAGTTCAATTCCGGTGCTGTTCTCTGCAGGTCCTCCCCATAGAATGCCTGGGTTTTCCCCGGGTGCTCCAGTTTCCTCCCACAGTCCAAAGATGTACCAGGAAGATTAATGAGTCATTGTAAGTTGTTCCGTGATTAGGTTAGGGTTAATCAGCTTTGTTGGGGGTTGCTGGAGCAAATGATTAAATACATAAATAAGTAGATGCTGTTTCTGAAAGGGTAGTGGGTCACAACTCAGTGGGAGCTCCTCAGAAGTAATTGGATAAACACATGATCAGGAGAAGCTTACTGCTGCTGGAGACAAAGCAGTCGGAATGGGTTGTAATCAGGACCGGGAGGGAAGGGGGAAGGGGGAAGAAACCAGAATAAGAAGGTGTGAGGAGGGAGAGGGATACGAGCCGGCAGGTGATAAGTGAGGGGGAAGGTAGGTGGGTGGTCCTTGGGAGAGCCTGCCTGTTTAATAGAGAGGAACACACATGGTCACTGGATGACAACAGACATGGCATGTTAGTTCCAGACCCTCATTCTGTCTCTGGGAGCCGTGTAGGAGGTGTCAGTGAAATTGCTGGCAATCCGGACATACTTGCAGAGAGACATCTTGTGAATTTCAAAAGGGTATCTCTTTACCCAAATGCCTACAGGTCCAAATCCACAAAACTCATGAACTTAATCTTCACTGGGACAGTTCCAGAACAATATTTGTTCTGTATTTGAGAGATATCTATGGCCAAATAAAGACATCCAGGAAACCACTTTCATGGCAAATCATAAAGACAAGAAACTCTGAAGATGTTGGAAATCCAGAGTAACACACACAAAATGCTGGAGGAACTCAGCAGGTCAGGCAGCATCTATGGAAATGAATAAAGAGTTGCCATTTTAGGCCAAAGCCCTTCATCGGGATTGGAAAGGAAGGGAGAAGAAGCTAGAATAGGAAGGTGGGGGGGGGTGGTGGAGGGAGAGAAACTCAAGCCGGCTGGCGATAGGTGAGGCCAGGTGAGGGGGGAAGTGAGTGGGTGGGGTAGGGGGTATGCAGTAAGAAGGTGGGAAGGTGAAGGACTGCAGATGAATGAATCTGATAGGAGAGGAGAGTGGACTGTAGGAGAAAGGGAATGAGGAGGGACACCAGAGGGAGGTGATGGGAGGAGAGATGAGACTGGGTAAGAGAGGAACAGAATGGGGAATGGAAAATAAGGAGGAGGGGCAAAGAGAAGAAATTACCATTGGGGCAGGATTTATCAGGGCCTGAGACATTGTCTGTTTATCCTCCTCCACAGTTGCTGCCTGGACTGCTGAGTTGCTCCAAAATTTTCATTTCCAGAAATGGGTTGTGTTGTCTACCAGCACAGCATGTCAAATAGCCACTGCCCCTGAAAATCCTCCTCATCTTCCTTTGTTTTTTTTCCTCTCTCTCCTTTCAGATATTTTGGGTTTATCACCAAACATCCTTCAGATCACCGATTTGCTTGCCACGTTTTTGTCTCCGAGGATTCAACAAAGCCGATTGCGGAGTCAGTGGGGTAAGGCATTGTTTTGTCTCAACCCCTCTGGTGCCTGAAGTCAGAGATGTCAGTTCAGCAGTGTAGTCAGAAATGCCAAAAGATAATGGCTATGTATCATCTACCCCAGGACCACCAGACTCAAAACGGTTACTTTCCCCAAGCAGTAAGGCTGATCAACACCTCCACCCACTAACACACCCCTCCACACCCCCAAACACCACTACTTTATCATTTCCTGTCAGTCACCTTGTGTAGACACTCCTGTGCCTAGCATCACTTTATGGACATACAATCAATCTATGTATATACGCTATCTTATGTATTTATATTTACTGTGTTTTTAAATTATTATTGATTATCTATCAGTGTGTTTTTTGTGCTACATCAGATCCAGAATAACAATTATTTCTTTACACTTGTGTATTAGAAATGATACTAAATGATCTTGAAACTCAAGTAAAAACACAAGCAAAGTAAAAAAAAAAGTAAAACAAAAGTCAAATTTACACGGATGTTGCATGGACTTGATTACCTGAGTTACCTGAAAGGTTGAATAGTTTAGGACTTTATTTTGGAGAATGAAGGGAGATTTAATAGAGGAGTACACAATAATGATCTTGGTGATAGGTTAACTTATACAAAATAAACATCACCATGTGATTAAAAACAAAATGAAGAGACTGTGATACTGTGCAGAAATTGTCAGCTTCTCTGAGAAAAATAAAGTGACTTGAAACATCCAAAACTGGGGAATTTTAATTCCTGATATTCAATTCCATTTGCGGTTCTTCAGACAATGAAGATGTTCTTGCCTAGATCCAGCAAGACTGAGATTTGGGCTGATAAGTTCCACAGAATTATAAACAATTATGAGGGACATAAATGCAAGCAGGCTTTTTCCACTGAACTTGGGTGAGACCAGAACTAGAGGTCATAGGTTAAAGGTGAAATACTTAAGGGGAATGTGAGGGGGAAATTCTTCACTCAGAGATTGGTGTGAGTGTGACGAGCTGCTGGCAGAGGTGGTGGATGTGGGTTTGATTGCAATATTTAAGGGAAGTTTGGTTAAGTACGTGGATGGGAGGAGTGTGGAGGGATGTGGTCCAGGTGCAGGTTGATGGGAACAGTCAGAATAACAATTTGGCATGGACAAGATGCTGCAATGCTCCATGGCTCTACAAACAACATATATTCAATCAAGTTGGACTCTCTTGAAATCTACATTCAGTGGCCAGTTTATTAGGTACAGGAGTGGAACCCTGTGTGGTCCTCTGCTGCTGTAGCCCATCCACTTCAAGGTTTGACGTGTTGTGTGTTCAGAGATGCTCTTCTGCACACCACTGTTGTAACGTGTGGTTATTTGAGGTACTGTCGCCTTCCTGTCAGCTTGAACCAGCCTGGACATTCTCCTCTGACCTCTGTTATTAATAAAGTGTTATCATCCACAGAACTACCACTCTCTGGATTTGTTTTTCTTTTTTGCATCATTCTCTGTAAACTCTAGAGATAGTTTTGTATGAAAATCCCAGGAGATCAGGGTGTCTCTATACTGTTTCCTTTGGCTTCCACAGGAACATATTCCTTTCTGTAGTTTGCTGTAAAGCAGTCTCTTAGGTAGTCAATGGTTTGACACATGAACTATGTGGCCTGAATAACTGAGACTACACGAGGATGGTGTAGATACTTGTCAGGCCCAACTTGGTAAGTGCCTCCATGTCAGGAATCCTGTCTTGCCACTTAATGTTGAGGAGCTTTCTGAGGCCAACTGTCTGAAACTGGTTCAGTTCCTTGGCATACCGTTGGTACACTGTCCATACTCAAACCACCCTGTCTGGCACCAACAATCATTCCACAGTCAAAGTTACTTAGATCACATTTCTTCCCCATTCTGATGTTTGGTCTGAACAACAGCTGAAACTCGACCATACCTGCATGCTTTTATGCATTGAGTTGCTGCCACATGATTAGCTGATTAGATATTTGCGTTAACATGCAGGCGTACAAGTGTACCTAATAAAGTGGCCACTGTGTGTAGATGCTGTCCTTGAGCCTCATACCTATTGGAGCTCTTTTATCTTCTGCCTGATGGCAGATGGGAGAAGAGAAATTGAAAAAGGTGGGAGGGGTCCTTGATTATGATGGCTTCCTTCCTGAGGCAAAGTCAGTGGGCTGTGGGGGCGGGGGGTACCTTGCATGATGGATTGGCTTTGTTCACAACTTTCTGAGTTGCCTTACCAATCTGTGAAGCATCCAGATAAGATGTTTTCTATGATGAATCTGAATTGGTCCTCTCCTAGTTACTACTCCAGTTATAATCGTCCCTTCCTTACCTCTCTCCCTTTCACCCCATGGCAATTTGCATCTGAAACCTTTCGGGGCAACATAATACGCAACTATTTTCCTGCCTGCCAAATTTCTATGTACAATGACACAGACTTTGCTGGTTTTGAATAAAAGTTTCATCCCAATAAGGATCAAAGGTCCAGGTTCAATGTGCTGGAAATTCGAAGTAATACACACAAGATGCTGGAGGAAGTCAGCAGGTCAAGCAGCATCTATAGAAAAGAGTAAACAGTCGATGTTTCAGTCCAAGAGCCTTCATCAGGACTGGAAAGGAAGGGGAGAAGGTCTTCTGTCCTCTCCTATCAGATTCCCCTTCTCCAGCCTGTTATCTCCTTCACCAATCAACTGCCCAGCTCTTCACATCAACCCTTCCCACTCTCCCGGTTTCACCTATCACCTGCCACCTTGTACTTCTTCCTCCCCTCACTCACTTTCTTATTCTGACTTCTCCCCCATTCCTTTCTGTTCCTGTTGAAGGGTCGTAACCCAAAACAGTGACAGTTCACTCATCTCCATAGATGTGGCCTGGCCTGCTGAGTTGAATTCCTTCGGCATTTTGGGTGTGTTGCCAGGGATATGCTGCTCATCTCCATAGATGTGGCCTGGCCTGCTGAGTTGAATTCCTTCGGCATTTTGGGTGTGTTGCCAGGGATATGCTGTGGTGTGTTGGTGGGACATGCAAAAAAAAAGCAACATTAACAATTATAAAGGAAACGAATTATTTAAAAATAAAGTTAGAGGTTGAAGTATGGAGATGGAGTAAAATGTGCATAAATACATAAAGACTAACATGTCGTTCATTGGCCCATCATGATAGTTCCCATGCGAGGTGATAGTTTAGATAGGTAAAGGGCTGAAGAAGACGGAATCTAATAGGATAGGACATTGGACCATGAGAGAAAGGGATGTGGAAGAGGGGCACTAGAGGGAGGTGATAGGCGTGTAAGAGAAGAGAAGGATTGAGAAGTTAGCCGGAGTGGGGAATTGACAAAAAGAGGAGGAGGAGAAGAAATTAAGAGAAGTCAGAGAAATCGAAGTTCATGCCATCAGGTTGGAATATGAGGTGTTGCTCCTCCACCCTGAGAGTGGCCTCATCAAGGCAGTAGAGGAGGCCATGGACCAACATGTCAGAATGGGAATGGGAAGTCAAATTATCCTCATGTTCTGTCTGCATAGCCTCCCAGATGAAATTTCTCAACCTGAAACGTCAACTATTTATACTCCTCCACAGACACTGCCTGGCCTGCTGGGTTACTCCAGCATTTTCTGTGTGTTGCTCTAGATTTCCATCATCTGCAGATTCTCTGGTGTTTTGGATCTTGAGAGTAAAAGCTTTGTGTTTCTGTTTGATTTGTAGGAGGGCCTTCCAGCTGTTCTACAAGGAATACATCGAGTACACGTGTCCAACAGAAGACATCTATCTGGAGTAGATGTCTCTGGAGGTCTCCAAACGCTCTGGTCTCATCACATCTCATTCTCAAGCCAGTGTGATGCATGGACAGACTGAGCCAATGGCTCAATATCAGGATCCAGAAGTGTGCACCATCTCAACTGAAACCATTTTACCTATTGTTACTTTTAGCCATTCCTCAAGAATCTACAGAATACACCGTCATGAGTTTGTGACTCTTATCCCAATCCATCCATCTAGTGCCCCATTGGTTCATGACCAAACTGTTCCTGCTTGCTTCATAACCCTTGTGATGCGTATGATACGCAGTGGGCCGGTGTTCAGGTCTGGCTGGGAGAAGATGACGCCAAAGCGACGAGGAGTTACAAGATCTGTTGTAACGATAACGTTATGCTTTGTTCATTGATAGTATTCTGTGTAAAGTTCTTAAAATTTGTTCATGAAGTGTGTAACATGGTTTATTTAAAGGTTTGATGACAGCATATTCCTCTCCATTCTGGTTCTTTGAAGTCATCACACATATGAGGCTTTATAAGGCATTGGTCAGACCGTATTGGGGACCCATGTCTAAGAATGTTGATGGCATGGTAGCGAGCGGGTTAGCATAGCGCATTTCAGTGCCATCCATCACGGTTCAATTCCCACTACTGTCTGTAAAGGATTAGTACTTTCTCCCTGTGACCGCGTGGGTTTCCTCCGGGTGCTCTGGATTCCTTCCACATCGCAACGATGTACAGGTTGTGGGCATGTTATGCTGGTGCTGGAAGCATGCGACCCTTGCAGGCTGCCTCCAACACATTTTCTGACTGTGTCGGTTGTTGACACCAATGACACATTTCACTGTGAGTTTTGAAGTATGTGAGACAATAAAGATCGATCTTTAGAGCAGATTTGCTGGTATTAGAGAAGGTCCAGAGAAGGTTTATTAGAATGATCTCGGGAATGAGAGTTGATATGTCAGGAGTGTTTCATGGCTCTGTGCTTTTACTCACTGGAGTTTTGAAGAATGAGGGGGGAATCTCATTCAAACTTACCAAATACTGAAAGGTGTAGATAGGCAATTGAATAGGACGATGTCTCTTTAGAACAGAGATGAGGAGGAATTTCTTTAGAAAGAGTGCAGTGAATCTCACAACTGTGGAAACCAAGTCATTGGGCATTTTTAAAGTGGAGTTTGATAGATTCTTGATTAGTCAGGCATCAAAGATTATGGGGAAAAGGCAGGTGAATGAGGTTCAGAGGAATAATAAATCAGTCTTGATGGAATGGTGGAGCAGACTCAATGGGTGAAATGGACTAATTCCTCTCCTGTGTCTTATGGTCTTATTTCTTAAACAATGAGGAATGGATGCAGCTAAAGAGCACAGGGTGCCAAGGGTGGCAACCATGGTGGAACAGACTTGATGGGCCAAATGGCCTAATTCTGCTCCGATATCTTATATTCAGCTGCCCAATGTTGTATGTCATTGGCATATGGTGAGTTTTACAGCATATACTCGGGTGCTGATTATGCAACGGATCCCCAGATTATGTTCATTGGTTAGGCTTCTGAAACATTGTGCCCAGTTCTGGTCGCCTCGTTACAGGAAGGATGTGGAAGCTTTAAAGAGGGTGCAGAGGAGATTTACCAGGATACTGCCTGGATTAGAGAACATGTCTTATGAGGAAAGGTTGAACGAGGTGGGGCTTTTCTCTTTGGAGCGAAAGCGGATGAGAAGTGAGCTGATAGAGGTGTACCAGATGATAAGAGGCATAGATAGAGTGGGCAGCCAGAGACTTTTTCCCACGGTGAAAATGGGAGCATAACTTTTAAGGTGATAGAAGGAAAATATAGGGGGGTTGTCAGTTATTTTTACACAAAGTGGTGGGTGCATAGGGTAGTGGTGGAGGCAGATATATTAGGGGCACTTAAGAGGGTCTTAGATAGACTCGTGGATGCTCTGTGAGAGGGAAGGGTTAGATAAGGGGTTCCCAATCTTTTTTATTCCACGGGCCAATACGATTAAGCAAAGGGTCATGAACCACAGATTGGGAACCCCTGGGTTAGATTGATTTTAAAATAGGTTAAAGGGTTAGCATAGCATTGTGGGCCAAAGAGCCTGTACTATACTGTAGGGATCTATGTTTCTTGATATTCCCATTTCCTGATTGGTTTCCTCTACAATTATTAGAGCGATGGTATGTAACTCAGGTATTTACAACATGGGATTCTCTGATCTATTTTATTCACTTACAGGTATCACTGGCAAGGTGAAGCTAATGGCTGTTGTAATGTAAAACATCATATAAACTGATCCTTCGACCCAACTTGTTTGCTTTTTTTCCCAGACCTGCCGAAGGGTCTCGGCCCGAAACATTGACTGTACTCTGTTTTGTTATTGTTGAGGTATAAGTCCATATGAGTGAATTTCGCCATGTCCAAGGCTACCATCTGGTTTCCATCATATTAGAATGTCCATGAACGGGAGGCAACGATTCTTCTCCATCTCCATTGTAAATTGAATGTTTGGATGTACACTGTTCAGATGGTCGTGGAACTGTTGGAGTGCCTGAAGTCCATGAGGTCACACTACAAAGGTGTCATCGACGTATCTGAAGAAGCATTTGGGGCGTAAGGGCAATGAACTCAGAGCCCTCTCGTCAAAGATCTCCATGTAGAAGTTAGCAGTAGCTGGCAACAAGGGTGATCCTGTGGCCACTCTGTGCATTTGTTTGTAGTAGTTCCCCTTACAGAGAAAGTATGTTGATATAAGGATGTGTTCAAAAAGGTCAATGGTACCCTTATCAAACCTCGACCGCAGGAGGACCAAATTGTTCTTAATGGGAACTCTCATGGGCAGGAACACAACTTCGAAACTGACCATTATGTCCTCTGGGGACAGCTGGATGGTGGTTATCATTTTTATGAAATCAGTTGAATTTGTGATATGATGCTTACAGCCCCCAACAAAGGGAGACAGCATGGTTGTTAAATGCTTAGTGAGGTAGTGAGTCAGAGAATCTATCCCACTGATGATAGACCTCGGGGGGATCTCCCTTTGTGTGTCTTAGGGAGCCCGTAAAGTCTTGGTGGTACTGATGCCTGAGGCAGAAGTGTCTTGTATATTTCTGCTGGCAGTCTGAAAAAAAACAGGAAAACTTACAACAAGGAGGAACTTGTCACTACCGCATATCTTCCCTACATTTCCAGTTTCTGGAAGGATCGCCAGAATCCTGAAGAAAAATTGGATTAATACCATCCACAAACCCATAAGAAAGCTTAAGGCACAGTTTATGCAGGTCAAAGATGACCTGGGACTCAGGACGGCTGGCATTTACAGGATTCCCTGTGAACGCGGAGTGGTGTATATTGGCCAGACGCAATGCATGGTGGAGCACAGGAGGTGAATCCGTTTGGGTTACCCGGAGAAATTGGCAGTAGCAGAACATTGCATTCACAATGGCCATAGGATTGTCTTTGACAGTACAGTACTACTGGCTTCTGGGACTATCTGATGAAAGAAGCCATCGAGAAAAAACTAAAGGAAAAGAATTTTAACAAAGACGAAGGTCTCGCTCTAAGAACTGGAATTTGATTGTAAGCAATGTAGGATAGCGGAAATGTGACTGGATGAGGACTAACCAATCAGGAGGGATGGATGACGGGCATAAATACCACTCAGCTACACGTGCCCAGGGGTCATCCCTGATGAAGATGGCAGAGCTTGTCATCGAAATGTGGGTTAAAATCGATACCTGTGCCCGGCTGGATGCCCAAGAAGAGTTTATTCATCATGTATGCTGGGAAACCACTAGATCCTTTTTACAAATTAATCTGAATTTAAACCTAAATCAATAAGATGACTGACTTCAAGGTGAACCCAATTAAAGAAGAAGATTAGCTTTCTTCGTCATGTGCATTGAAAGGTGCAGTGAAATGCATTGTTTGTGTCAAATCAAATGAGCAAGGATTGTGCTGGGCAGCCTGCAGGCATTCAAAGTTCAAAGTAAATTTTATTATCAAAGTGCATATATGTCACTACATACAACCCTGAGATTTATTTTTCTGAGGACATACTCAGCAAATCTATGGAATAGTAATGATAACAGGATCAATGAAAGATCATCCAGAGTGCAGAAGACAACAAACTGTGTAAATGCAAATATAAATAACAAGAACATAAGATAATGAGATAAAGAGCCCTTAAAGTGAGATCATTGGTTGTAGGAATATCTCAATGATGGGGCAAGTGACTTTAGTTATCCCCTTTTGATCAAGGGCCTGATGGTTGTGGGGTAATAACTGTTCTTGAACTTGATAGTATGAGTCTTGAGGCTCTTGTACCTTCTACCAGATGTCAGCAGCGAGAAGAGAGCATGACCTAAGTGGTGGGGATCTCTGATGATGAATGTTGCTTTCGTTACAACAGTGTTTCATGTAGGTGTGTTCAATGGTTGGGTGGGCTCTACCCATGATGTATTGGGCTGAATGCACAACCTTTTGTAGAGATAGACATTGATGTTCCCATACCAGGCTGTGATGCAGCCAGTCAATATACTCTCCATTATACATCTATAGAAGTTTGTCAAATGCTCAGATGTCATGGCGAATCTCCATGCTTCCGACACCAACACTGAACGCCCACAACTCTTGAACCCTAAACCATACATCTTTGGAATGTGGGAGGAAACCAGAGCACCCAGAGGAAACCCACGTGGTCAAGGGGAGTAAGTATAAACTTCTTACAGACAGGCAGGAACTGAACCCCGATCGGTGTTTGCTGGTGGTGTACTAGTGTTATGCTAATTGTGCTACGCCAGATAATATAGGTTGTGTAGTTAGCTGAGGTGAGAAAGTACAGTACATTTTGTAGATGACTCACTCTGTGGAGAAGGCAGCAGATAGATCTAGTAGGCTGCTTTAGTGTTGAGCATTTTGTTATTGTTGGGATATCCCTCAGCCAGGCAAGAGTAGAGTGTTCAGTCAAGCTTCTGGCTTGTGTTTGGTTGGGGGGAGGGAGGAATTGAGGTGTGAGGAGGTGAGTTGCTCCCTGCAGCATATCTGCTCTCTGATCAGGTCTCAGAGCTGTTACATAGTTGTGGCTGCTCTAATTATATTTCTGGTCACTTGTGGCCCCCTTGCTCCGGGCTATTAATAACAGAGAACCTAGTCAATGGTGATGCCATTCAAAGGAAGCTGACTGGATTCTAGTGGGAGAAGGCCATTAGAGTCATGGAGCACTACAGCACAAAAACAGGTCTTTCGGCCCATCTAGTCCATGCCGAACTGTGACTGCTTAATCCCATCAACCCGCACCTAGACCATAGCCTTCCATTCCCCTCTTAGCCATGTACCTGTCTAAACTTCTCTTAACTGTGGCCGTCAAACCTGCATCCAATACTTCCACTGGCAGCTCATTCCACGCTCTCACCACCCTCTGAAGTGCCTACTCAGATTCCCCTTAAACATTTCACCTTTCACTTGCAACCCATGACCTCTAGTTTTAGTCTCACTCAACCCCAGTGGAAAAAGCCCGCTTGTGTTTACCTGATCTATACCCCTTATAATTTTATATAATTCTTATCAGCCCATGTCTGGGCATTGCTTTGGTCTTGCTGGATCCAGACAAGGACATCTGCATTATCTGAAGAACTGCAAGTAGAATCGAATATCGAGATTTAAAATTCCCTGGATTCAAGTTCTTTTTTTTTCTTGCAGAAGCTGAAGATTTCTGCCACGGTAACATAGTCTTATCCCCGCAAATATTTTGGTTTTAATCACATGGTGATAGCTTTCTAAAAAAAGTTTTTATTTAGAGATACAGCCCAGAAACAGGCCCGTTCAGCCCGATAACACTACACCACCCAGTTACGCCTATATCACTAAATAATGACTAATGACTAACACTTAGTCTTTGGACTGTGGGAGTAAACCCACGCGTTCAAGAGGAGAACATACAAACTCCTTACAGCAGTGAGAACTGAAGCTGGATCATTAGCTCTGCAATAACGTTATGTTGACCACTACGCTACCACACTAATTTTATTTTTCATTGCGAGCAGTAAACTCCTGAGCAGTAATTGACCTATCCACGTGCTTATCTCTTACCTACTTTCTTACTGCCCGTTACTCCATCTCTGCCGGTCCTTGACCCACTCAGGTGTAGAAGGATTCTGAATTGCAGTTTCCGTTAACAGTTTTGTTTGACCTATCCCTGAGCTGAACCCCTAAACTTGGAGGACCAGTGGGCCACTCTTAGTCTGGCCTCTACCCTTTGACCTGCTTGGCATGGGTGACCCTACCAAGAGCTAATGCACAAGGTCCTGACTCCAGCCAACATAGCTGTCTGGGTCGCTGAGGCACACAAGCCTCTAAACCATTGCAAGGTTGTGGTCCTCTTGGCGAGTACTTACCTCTGCATGTTTGGAAGTGGTTAATGTCACATGTACTGAGATGCATCGAAAAGCTCGTCTTGTATACAGCATGTGCACATCTATTCATTACGCAGTGCCAGGTGAATCAACAACAGTAAGCAGAATCATAAATACAAGTGATTCCGCAGGTGCTGGGACTCCAGAGCAAGACACCAAAAATGCTGGAGGGACTCAGTAGATCAGGCATCATCTAAAGACGGGAGTAATCAGTTCTGATGAAGGGTCTTGACCTGAAATGTTGACTGTTTATTCCTCTCCATGGATGCTGCCTGACCTGCTGAGCTCCTTCAGCATTTTGTGTCTGTCGCACAGAATGCAGAATGAAGCTTAGCAGCTGAAGGGAAAGTGCGGTCTGGTAAACAATAAGGTGCAAGATCATAACGAGGTATTGTGAGGTCAAGAGTCCATCTTATCATACGAGGGAACCATGCAGTTATCTATTAAAGTATACTTGATTTTGTAGCATATTAGTTTGGACTCAGACCATGGAGCTGATTGTGTCAGCAGGTGGTTACATCCAGCAGCTGATATTGTTTTATCAGGACTCATTAGTGTTCTCCCAGACACTCTGACCCTCTCCTGACTTCTCAACTGTTCTTCTGCGCCATCAACCACATGGACCGAGTTAGTTTAACATCCCTGATTGGCTATTCTACTGTCACAGGACATCAGTATCCACCCATCCTACTGCCATTGGCCCAAGTTCCATGTTCCACGGCCGAATCAGAGAGCAGGTGAATTCATTATTTTTGTAAACACGAGGAATTCAGCAGATGCTGGAAATTCAAGCAACACACATAAAAGTTGCTGGTGAACGCAACAGGCCAGGCAGCATCTCTAGGAAGAGGTACAGTCGACGTTTCGGGCTGAGACCCTTCATTATTTTCATTATTATTTTCCCTGTTTTGGTTTAACTTGCCGGTATGTCACCTTCTCCTGTTCTACCGCCACCCAGAATTTTTTGTTGAGAAAAACACAATTTTTGTTGGTCCAGTTTATTAATTGCTTGTTCGTGGGCTTCACTTCAGTGTTTGTAAAGGTGTTGGAGTTCTTTATTGAGAATGAGGTTTCAGGGTATTTGGAGGCACATGATAAAATAGGCAGATTAAGCATGATTTCCTTAAGAGGAAACCTTGCCTGACAAATCTGGTGGAATTCTATAAGGAATAGACAAAGGGGAGTCAGTGGATGTTGTTTACTTGGGTTTTCAGAAGGCCTGTGACAAGGTTGCTTAACAAGAGGGCTCTTGATATTGCAGGAAAGATACTAGGAAGGGTGTCAAGGGAGGAGAATGAAGTTGAGAGGGATAATAAATCAGCCATGATGGAATGTTAGAGCTGACTCGATAGGCCGAGTGGCCTAATTTTGTTCCTATGCCTTATGGTCTTATGGTCTTCACTGCAAGTGGACATTTATTGTCTAGCCTATGAATATACTTCAACTGAACAGATTACTGACCATTTCAGAGGGCATTTTAAAGTATATCATGTGGTGGTACCTCCAAGAGAGTCACAACTTTGTTGTGGTTTGGAGGTGTGCATGCCTCCATGATCCAGAGAGCTATGTTGGCTGGAGTCAGGGCTTTATGCTTTGGCTCTTGATAAGATCACCCATGCCAAACAGGTCAAAGGGTCAAAGCCAGACTAGGAGGGGTCCACCAATCCTCCAGGTTTGGGGGTTCATCTCAGAGATAACAACCCCGACTGGTAAAACAAAACTGTTATGGGTACAGCAACGAAGAATCCTTCTACTTCTGAGTGTGACGGCATTCCTGAGTCTTCACCCGGGATTTGCACGACTGTAGTGAACACCGAGTGGAGGCTACTGACATGATGAAGCAAGCCCTGAACATCACCAGGGACGGAGGACATCCATTGCTGCCTTAAATGCCAGCAGTGTAACAGGCAGTTTACAGAGTGGTAGTGTGATCAATTGAGTTGAGTATGATGTTCTCCTAAGGCATTGTTGATTGGTATGTCTTAAACTTGAGACTGACCTCACGATCTTGCCCCCTTTGCCACTTGCTGTTCACCATGGAATGTAATGCAGGATATTAGGGTGGATACCCCTAATGGAAAACACTTGTGGCGTGACTTTGTTTAACATGGGGAGGGTGATGTTATGGTCCATGATGGATCAGGGTTGGGGTCCTGTGGCATGGAGCAGGGACCCTTCTCTGCTGCAGCCTTCCTCCACTTTCACTGCCACTGTGATGTGTCACCGCCTTTCGCCAGCCCCACCGTTCAGGTCTTGGTTGGATGGCTTTTTGTTCGGAGCCTCCCTCTTGACCTCACTGCCATGGGTGACCCTACTAGGGGCTAAGTTCCAGACAATGTCACTCCCAGCATCTCAGGGACAAGCCCCTCCGCCACGATGAGGTGTTGATCCCTGAAAAAGGTATATCACATGGAACATGGAACAGAGCACAATACAGGCCGTCTGGACCACAATGTTGTGCTGACATTTTAACCTTCTCTCAGATCAATCTAAACCTTCCCTCCCACACAGCTCTCTATTTTTCAATTATCCATGAGCCTATCTAAGACATTCTTAAATATCCCAAATGTATCTGCGCCCACTGTGCTCCCACCACTCTCTGTGGGGGAGAAAAAAACCTACCTCTGACATCTCCGCCCCATACTTTCCTCCAATCACCTTAAAATTTAACCCTCCTGTACTAGCCATTTCTGGCCTGGATAAAGGCTTTTGAAGTCCACTCTGTGCCTCTTATCCATCTCTGTCAAGTCACCTCTCACGTGGAGATGGTGCCTCATATCGGTCAAACACATTTAACAAGGTAGGCTGGAGACACGAGACTGCGGACGCCGGAACCTGGAGAAACAGTCACTCTGCCGCAGTTGCTCAGCAGAATGGGCAGCATCTGTGGGTCAAGAGCTTTCGTCAGGACTGTGAAAAATATTAGTGAACTGGTTAGCTTTCGAAACATACTAACTCAATAATCGCCATTACTAATGTCAGCAATTAACTCACTTGAATAAAGTTTAGATTCTCCGGCTGCCGCTGGGGAGGAATCGAACTCGCGTTTGTGGATTACCACTCCCCAGCTTTTGGTTTCTATTCCACTGGAAAACTCATCTGCTGCTGTGCTCTCATTCAAAAAGCTGCAGGAGGTTGTAAGCTCGGACAGCTCCTTCATGGGCACTAGCCTCCCCAGCGACGAGGATACCTTCAAAAGGCAATACATCCATCATTAGGGACCCCATCATCCAGAACACGCCCTTCTTCTCCATCACCATTTCAGGAACAGCTGGTTCAAGTTCAAGTTTAATTGTCATTCAACCATACATGGATACACAGTGAAACAGCATTAGTGCAGGGATGAGGTGCAAAACACAGCACAAGGCACATATAGCTCACATGAGATAGCAGTAAAACACAGTCACACAAAAAAAGTTGTCCAAGTCACCAACTCCATCCAATAATGCTGCAGCAGTCTACTGTCAAACACAATACTTCGGTCTTCTGCCGAGAGACCACTGGAGGGCAGCACCGACTCCGATGCCTCTCCCCTAATGGCCGCAAACTGGTGTCACAAGGCCTGTTCCTCGCGATGACCAAGCCCCTGCCATCTGCACAGCACAACACACACACACACACAGCATCTATAAGACAGCAGTAAAACATAGTCAAACAAAAAAGAACACACTCAAAGTCCCTGAGCCAATGAACGCCACAGCGATCTGCAGCCGAATACAACACAGCCTGTCCTCTGCCGAGTGAACACTGAGGGCAGCTCCAATTGCACCCCCCCCACCCCTCACCCGGCCAGCCACAAACGGGCGACACCACAGCCTGAGGCCTAGTCCTTGCTCTGACCAAGACCCTGCAACTCCTCCGCTGTCGGAACTCGACGTTTGCCAATAAACCAGGTAACCAGACTTGCGGCCCACGTTACCAATATCTGACAGTGTCCCTCTGCCATCCGATTTCTGAATGGCCACATGAACACTACCTCACTATTTTTCTTGGATCTCTTCTTGCAATGCATATATAGACCATAAGACCATAAGACAAAAGAGCAGAAGTCGGCCATTCGGCCCATCGAGTCTGCTCCGCCATTTTATCATGAGCTGATCCATTCTCCCATTTAGTCCCACTCCCCCGCCTTCTCACCATAACCTTTGATGCCCTGGCTACTCAGATACCTATCAATCTCTGCCTTAAATACACCCAATGACTTGTCCTCCACTGCCGCCTGTGGCAACAAATACTATAGATTCACCACCCTCTGGCTAAAAAAATTTCTTCACATCTCTGTTCCGAATGGGCGCCCTTCAATCCTTAAGTCATGCCCTCTCGTACTAGACTCCCCCACCATGGGAAACGACTTTGCCACATTATATATAGTTATTGTAGTTTATAGATTATTATTATGTATTACATTGTACTGCTGCCGCAGAACGACACATTTCACAACATATGCCAATGATATTAAATCTGATTCTGAACCCCAAGATTCAAGAATCAAGATTGTTTAATGTCATTTCCAGTACACAAGTGTAAAGGAGAATAAAATAAATGTTACTCCAGAGTCAATACAGCACAAAACACTTAATAAGATAAAGAACACAATATTAAAAAAACACAATAAATATAAATACATAAGACAGCTTATAGCATAGATGATTGTATGTCCAGGGGTGTCTGTACATAAGGTGAAAGGAAATGATAAAGTAGTGGTGGTGGGAGAGTGTGCTGGCGTGGGTCAGTGAGTGGATGTGCTGATCAAAGTTCAAAGTAAATTTATTGTAAGAGTACATGTATGTCTCCATACACAACCCTGAGACTCATTTTCTTGTGGGCATTCAATGTAAATACAAAGAAGCAACAAAAAACAAGCAAAATAATAATAATAATTTAATGAGCAATAATATCAAGAATGTGAGATGAAGAGTCCTTGAATGTGAGTCCATAAGTTGTGGGAACAGTTCAGTGTTGTAGTGGGTAGCAACTTTTACCCAAGCAGTAAGTCATGACATCATGATGTCATCTGCAGTTGTATTTGGAGATTCATGCCTTGGGGTGTTTGTGATTTACTAAGTCATTTTCATTGACATTTCTTGCTGACAGTCTGGGTTCTGGAGCACATTTGCACAGCCAAGGTCGCTGCCCGAGCAAAAGGTGACGTCAATTTGAGCTGCTTGTAGCTGTTGGCAATTTGCTTTTGTTGGTCTATGTCAAGTCAATGGATCAGCCAGGGTTATATTAGATGACGACACTACAGCACAGAAGCAGGCACTTCAGACCACCTGATCCATGTCAATCTATGATTCTGCCTAATCCCATCGACCTGCACCCACACCAGAGCCCTCCATTCCTCTCCCATCCATGTATCTATCCATCTTCTATTCTCTCCTAAATGTTGAAATCAAATTAGCATTTATCAGTTCTGCTGGCAGCTTGTTCCACACTCTCACCATCCTCTGAGAGAAAAAGTTCTCCCTTATGTTGCCCTTAAACATTTTCCCCTTCACCCTTAACTTATGACCTCTAGTTCTAGTCACACCGAAACAATGGAAAAAGCCTTATTGCATTTAGCCTATCTATACCCCTCATAATTTTGTATACACCTATCAAATCTATCATCATCCTCTTCTGTTCCAAGGAACAAAGTCCAAACCTATTCCACCTTTCCCTACAACTTAGGTTCTCAAGTCCTGACATGGGTGACATGGCAGTGTGGTGGTTAGCACAACGCTCTACAGTACCAGCAACCCGGGTTCAACTCCCGCCACTGCCTTTAAGGAGTTTGTACGTTCTCCACATGACCGTGTGGGTTTCCTCTGGGAAACATAAAAATACTATAAATTACAATGAGAAATAAGTATATAAAAATTAAACAAGTTGAGCAAAAAGAGAGGAAAAATGATGAGGCCGTGTTCATTGTCCATCCAAAAATCTGTTGGCGCAGTGGAAGTCACTGCTCCTAAAACATTGAGTGTTAGTCTTCTGTACCTCCTCCCTGAGGGTAGTAGTGAGGAGAGGGCATGTCCTGGGTGATGGGGATCCTTAAGGATGGATGCTGCCTTCTCGAGGCTCTGCCTTTTGCAGGTGGCTTCCATGGAGGGGAGGTTCATGCTCATGGTGGAGATGGTTGTGTTTGAAACCCTCTGCAGCATTTTCTGATCCTTTGCAGTGGTTCCTCCATACCATTCCCTCTCCCTCCCTCTCTCTCCTCACATCAAGAAATACAGCAATGATCAACTCTTCTGCCTTATTTCCAAAGACTCATTTAACTCAAGGAATGTGCAAAACACACAGTTAAAAGCCAAACTGATAATAAATTTATTGTGCAAACAACAGGATTTCTGCAGATGCTGGAAATTCAAGCACACATCAAAGTTGCTTGTGAATGTAGCAGGCCAGGCAGCATCTCTAGGAAGAGGTACAGTCGACGTTTCGGGCTGAGACCCTTCATTTCAACACAAATTAAGGTTAAGTCAATCCTCAAGTTATTCTAACAGACAATTTTTGGTTTCTAATTTTAAACAGGGCTTTTTCCCCCCCTCCCCCTTTTCCTTCTCCCTGGGCTTCCTGGCCCATGATCCTCTCATATCCCTTTTGTCAATCACCTGTCCAGCTCTTGGCTCCATCCCTCCCCCTCCTGTCTTCTCCTATCATTTTGGATCTCCCCCTCCCCCTCCCACTTTCAAATCTCTTACTAGCTCTTCCTTCAGTTAGTCCTGACGAAGGGTCTCGGCCCGAAACGTCGACTGTACCTCTTCCTAGAGATGCTGTTGCGTTCACCAGCAACTTTGATGTGTGTTGCTTGAATTTCCAGCAACTGCAGAATTCCTCGTGTTTGCTAATCTAAGACACAACTCAGTTTTGAGTTACTGCTGCAATTCAGCATAATTCCATGGAGTTGCTCCTTTCAATATACAAGGAGGACTGTGATTGCACTCTTCCTCTCTGAACTCCAGTTTGATAAACAGGAATACACGCGTTGAAAATGAATTAACAGCTTGACACAATACCATCAACGAATGGTTAATACTGTCGTTCCCAACCTGGGCTCCATGGACCTCTCACTTAATGGTAGGGGTCCATGGCATAAAAAAAGGCTGGGAACCCCTGGATTAATAGATGATTCAGTAATCAGTTATCGGCGAAATAAAAGACATACATGTTGACCTGCTAGCGTGCACCAAAGCATTTAACAGCTTCTCTTACTCAGCAGAAACCATGGGGTCTCACCCCATTCATTCACTGAGTTTTCAAACCAAAACAGAACTATTGAAAATGTCGCAGACTCTTGAGCAACAAGATGGGATTGCTAAGCAAGCTCCTTTTAGGCAAGGTATTGTTCACAGAGCAACTTAATTCTGCACCAGTAAAAATGCTGGGGAAATGGGGATTGTCCTGAGCATCTCAAAGTTCACATTTTTATTACCAAATATAACCTTGAGATTCACCTTCTTGCACGCACTCACAAAACAAAGAAACACAATAGAATTCACTAAAACACACAACAGGACTCCCACATATCCAATTTGCAAAAGAGGACAAATCTTGCAAATAGTGAAAAAAAAGCAAGAAGGTGTCACTATCTTGTTGATATGCTCCCAAGAAATGTAGATATTGTCAAACCTAGACTTCCCTCCCCACGCTGACCTGAGAGTGGATAGAGGAATTGGTTCAAGTTCTCAGCTTGCTGAGGACCTACAAATTGTCTTGGCAGGGAAAAGCAGAGAAGGGATAATCTTCTAGATTCCTGATCTTGGTTAATACGGAGGAATCGATGCAGAAATGGATGAATGTGAGCATTGGTGTCGAACTTAGCCACAGTCACATCCTCCCAATAGTCTTTTTAATAACATTCTCATACATGTTGCATGGCTCGCTGAGTGAGACATCAGTGTATACTCTGCACATTGTAAATCCCACTGGAAGTCAATACACTTAAGAAAGCAATAATAAAAATAATTTTAAATGGTCTTTGTTTTGAGATAATCAAATAAAACACTTTATATAACATGTCCAAAACAAAATACACGCACTTTGGTTTCACATCTACACAGTTCCCAAACTTCATGTTTCATTCACAGCTAGAAAATAAAGTATAAATATTCTGATACAAGTAGTTATCCAAGATAATTATAATAGTCCTCCATGTCTGGGTCGTCCCTCTTGCTTCGTCCTGCTTTCTGCAAGAATGACAACGGTGCTTTCTTTATTTGCTTGCTCAGCCGGGGAATGATTGGTTTGATTCCATACTCTGAAAGGTTAAGCAAAAAAATAATTAGCAAATTGTTTCATAACGTTGTGCTTGCTTTCTATTGGTGTGTTGACATAGATTGCCAGGATTCGACACCCAATGCTGTGAGCACCACGTTAGGACTCTTGATAGGGCAACAGATTTTCCTCTCCTCCCATTCAGAAAATGTT
Organism: Mobula hypostoma; assembly: GCF_963921235.1. NCBI lineage: Eukaryota > Metazoa > Chordata > Chondrichthyes > Myliobatiformes > Myliobatidae > Mobula > Mobula hypostoma. Next base: position 6,880,623 of record NC_086107.1, read on the forward strand.
TAGGGTTATATACAGTACATAGAACAGTGCAGTACAGGCTCTTCAGCCCACAGTGCTGTGCCAACCTTTTAACCTACTCGAAGGTCAATCTAACTCTTCCCTCCCACATAGCCCTCCATTACTCTTTCATCTATGTGCCTATCTAAGAGTACTCTAAATATCTTTAACGTATCTGTCTCTTCCACCACCACTAGCTGTGCATTCTACGCACCCACCACTCTGTGTGAAAAAAGTAAACACCTCGAGGAGGATAACCTCACTCAACTTCACTCACCCCATCACTAAACTGTTTCCACATGGGCTCACCTCATGTTCTCAATATTTATGCTTATTTATTATTATCATTATTTTTTCTTTATATGTACTGCAAATGCCCACAAGAAAATGAATCTCAGGGTCATATATGGTGACATATGTACTTTGATAAGAACTTTACTTTGAACTTTGGAATTTAGACATGGGTGAGATAGCCTAATTAAGTTTAAGTTCAAGTTCAATTGTCATTCAACCCCAGATGAATATAGCCAAACAAAACAGCATTGCTCCAGAGCTAAGGTACAAAATACAGTACCAACAGTCATACACAGCACAAGGCACATATAAATTGGCAAGCACACATAAGATATCAATAAAATACAGTTAAACACAAAAAATATATAGTCCAGGACCCTGAGTCCATGGATGCTGCAGAAATCTGTAGTTGGCCACAATACAGCTGAGCAAACACTGGGGGCAGCACTACAGGGAAGTTTGCGATTACAGAGAAGCAGAAAAGTGGGGCAGAGACACCTATTATGATGATAAGTGATGATGAGGGGCTCTAAAGCTTACTGTTGTTTGGAGACACAAGGGACTGCAGATACTGAATTCTAGAGCAAGGAAAAACCAGCTGCTGGAGGAACTTGGTGGGTCAGGCAGTATTTTTTATTTTTAAAAAGAGATACAGCACAGTAGCAGACTTTTCTGGCCCAACAAAACTGCGCTGACGAATTACACATACGTGACCAGTTAACCTACCAACCAGTACATCTTAAGAATGTGGGTGGAAACCGGAACATCCGGAGGAAACCCATGCTGTATTAAATGGCGGGAAGATGGCGACGCGACACAGCTCGCAGCAGCCACTTTGGTGGTAATGTCTATTATTTGTTAAGTAGGGTGCTGTGCACAATCCTGATTTGATGGAGACGGATGTGAGAGCACGGAGGAACATCTGGTGAAACTTCTGAAATGCCCGCTTCGCTGCTGCTGCTACTGTGTGGTCCAGAATCTCCGCAGGAGAAGGCCCCCAAGTCCTCGGCTTTGCTTGTTGTTCAGCGGCCGGGGCGGGGTCGAAGCGCTCGGCAGAGGATGGTGCTCGGAGAGGCCGTGTCGGAGGGGCTGGTCGGAAGCTCGAAGTTTTCGGACGGACTCAAGAGTCCGCTGCGGTTGGGTGCTTCCAATGGTGCTGCATCGGCGAGTTGGCGGCGCTTGGAGGTTCATGGCAGGGAGAGTTTCTCCCTTCTACCGTCTGCATGAGATGATGAGTCTATCGGGACTTTGAGACTTTTTTTTTAACCGTGCCCATGGTCTGCTCTTTATCAAATTACGGTATTGCTTTGCACTGTTGTAACTATATGTTATAATTATGTGGTTTTGTCAGTTTAGTCTTGGTTTGTCCTGTGTTTTCTTGTGATATCATTCTGGAGGAGCGTTGTATCATTTATTAATGCATGCATTTCTAAATGACAACAAACGGAAACTGAACTGAACTGTCACAGGGAAAATGTACAACCTCCTTACAGAACAGCAGTGGGAATTGACCCTGGTGCTGTAATAGCATCACAGTAACTGCTTCACTACTATGGCCCCCTGTGGAGGGAGATGGATAGTTGATGCTTCAGGTCGAGACACTTCTCCTGCCAAGGTGTTGACTGACTACAACACTCCCCATTGATGGTGAAAGTCCTGCCCTGATTTATCTTCCCAAAATGCGACACCTCCCTACTGGACAAACACTCCCATTCCTTGACCCACTTACCCAGCAGATCAAGATCCCCATGCAAGTTTTGATAACTTTCTTCACTATGATGCCACCTACTTTTGTGCCTTCAGCAAACTTACTAATCACACTTTGTACATTCTCATCTAAAGAGTAGAAGCAGGTACGTTCATCATCATCATTATGTGCCATGTCGTAAGATGTGGGCGATCATGGTCTTTTCATAACCACGATTGTTCTTGGCAAATTTTTCTACAGAAGTGATTGTCACTGCCTTCTTCTGGGCGATGTCTTTACAAGATGGGTGACTCCAGCCATTATCAGTACTCTTCAGAGATTGTCTGCCCGGTGCCAGTGGTCACATAAGCGGGACTTGTGATACACACCAGCTGCTCATATGACTATCCACCACCTACTCCCATGGCTTCATGTGTAATGTGACCCTGACTGTAAAATTGCAAATGGAGAGAGAGAGAGCGCGAGGGAAAAAAATGAAATGAAATTATAGGCCAGTGGTTGGGAAGATGTTAGAATTGATTATTAAGGATGAGGTCTCGGGCTACTTGGAGGCACATGATAAAATAGGCCATAGTCAGCATGGTTTCAAGGGAAAATCTCTTGGAATTCTTTGAATAAAGAAGGATTCCTGTTAGAAAGGCAGAAATTCAAGACAGATTTTTAGCATGGATAAAGCAGTAGTTGATTGGCTGGAGCCAAAGACTAGGAATAAAAGGAGCCTTTTCTGTCTGGCTGTGGGTGACTAGCGGTGTTCCACAGAGGTCTGTTTTGGGACTGATTATTTTTACATTATATGTCAATCATTTGGATGATGGAATTGATGGCTTTCTTGCAAAGTTTGCAGATGAAATGAAGATAGGTGGAGGGGCAGGTAGTTTTGAAGAAATAGAGAAGTTACAGAAGGACTTTGATGAGGGGAATGGGCAAAGAAGGGGCAGATGAAATACAATGTTGGGAAGTGTATGATCATGCACTTTGGTAGAAGAAATGAAAGGGTTGATTATTTTCTAAATGGAGAGAAAATACAAAAAAAAACTGAAGTACAAAGGGACTTGGGAGTCCTTGTGCAGGATTCTCTAAAGGTTAATTTGCAGCAACACACATCAAAGTTGCTGAATTTGCAGGTTGAGTTTGTGGTGAGGAAGGCAAATGCAATGTTAACATTCATTTCAAGAGGACTAGAATATAAAAGCAAGGTTGTAACATTGAGACTTTATAAAGCACTGGTGAGTACACACTTGGGAGTATTGTGTGCAGTTTTGGGCCCCTATCTTAGAAAGGATGTACTGAAACTGGAAGGTTCAAGGGAGGTTCACTAAAATGATTCCAGGATTGAATGGCTTGTCATATGAAGAATGTTTGATGATTCTTGGTCTGTAGTAATTGGATTTAGAAGAATGAGGGGTGACCTAATTGAAACCAACTAAATGGTGAAAGCGCAATCATGAGGAATTCTGCAGATACTGGAAATTCAAGCAACACACATCAAAGTTGCTGGTGAACGCAGCAGGCCAGGCAGCATCTCTAGGAAGAGGTACAGTCAACGTTTCAGGCCGAGACCCTTCGTCAGGACTAACTGAAAGAAAAGCTAGTAAGAGATTTGAAAGTGGGAGGGGGATGGGGAGATCCGAAATGATAGGAGAAGACAGGAGGGGGAGGGATGGAGCCAAGAGCTGGACAGTTGATTGGCAAAAGGGGTATGAGAGGATCATGGGACAGGAGGCCTAGAGAGAAAGAAAGGGGGAGGGGTGAAGACCAGAGGATGGGCAAGGAATGGCGAAATGGTGAAAGGCCTTGATAGAGTGGGTATGGAGTGGATATTTCCTATGGTAGGAGTGTCTAAGACCAGAGAGAGCGGCGTCCTTTTAGAAGGGAGATGAGGAGGAATTTCTATAGTCGGAGAGTGGTGAACCTGTGGAATTCATTGCCACAGACAGCTGTGGAGGCCAAGTCTTTGAAACCCCACCAATTTCCTTGGCTGCGCAAGTCTAGGGAAGACACATTCCGGCCCCACCAAACCTGTGAGATTGAGACAACTCTCCCACCCCAGACCCCAGTTTGTGTGGATGCTGTGTAACTTGCCGCCCTGTTACAACTCAGTGACATTCTTGATTTGTGGAAGTAATCTTTTTTGGAACAGTAATAGGGATCCTTTCTATTTGCCCACATTCCTGGTTTAACCATTCTTCTTTGGCTTTTTGACATAAGCTTTTAACTTTTTTATCTTAAGGACTTATATTCTATTGGATTTGCTTTCTTCCATCTCCTTTCTTCCATTAGATTTTTGATTTCATCTGTCATCCATTTATTCTTTGTGCTTTTTTCTTTTTTAGGAATCACTGACTTTGCTGATTCTACCAAAGCATCCTTTAGAGAGTTAAATTTCATTTCTATACGCTTGCTATCATCTTCAACAGATTCTATTTCTAGACTTTGAAACCTATTCCTTACTTCAATTGTAAGTTGTTCTTCTTTAATTAATTGCAAGTAGTCAAGGGATTGTTCAGGTTTTTGCTTCTTTAGTTTCGTAAAGTTTTAATTTTACGTGACATACTACTGGGTTATGGTCACTATTACAGTCTGCACCCGGATATGTTTTGCATTGAGTCACTGAGTTTCTAAATCTTTGGTTTATAGTAATAAAGTCAATTTGATTTCTGGTGTTACCACCTGGACTTTTCCAGGTCCACAAGCGTCTTGGATGGTTTTTAAAGTAGGTATTCATAATGACCAGATTATTCATCTTGCACCATTCGACCCATTTCTCACCTCTTTCATTTCTTTCCCCTAGTCCAAATTTTCCTATGGTATTTCCATCAGCACCTTGTCCTACTTTAGCATTTAGATCTCCCATGACAATAACAATACATTGAGATTTGCATCCATTCTTTGCTTGTTCAAGCTCTTCATAGAATTTATCTATATCCTCAGTTGTTCCATCTGTTGTTGGTGCATATGCCTGTTTAATTGCTAAATCAAATAGTTGTCCTCTGAATCTAACAAGGAGCACTCTTTCTGATATTGCCCAATGTCCTAAAACACTTTTTGCTATGTTTTCATCCATAAGAATTCCTACTCCATTAGTATGGGATGTTCCACAAGAATAAACTAGTGTTTTATTTCTATTCTGACATGTTCCAGCACCTATCCAACGAACTTCGCTAATTCCCACGAATTCCCATAAGATACAAGCTGAAATAGGTGAAGAACAATATGGTTTTGTGAAAGACAAAGGAACAGGAAACGCAATATTGATGTTAAGGATACTATCAGAATGAGCTATTCAAGTGCAAAAGGATTTGTTTGTTTGTGTAGTCGATAAAACAAAAGCATTTGATAAAGTGAAGCACAATAAGTTATTTGAAATATTACAGCAAACTCTAGATCTAGATTCGAAAGACCTCTGCGTAATCAGAAATCTGTAGTGGGAACAAACTGCCGCTGTAAGAATAGATGGAGAAGTGAGTCAGTTTATGAAAATCAAGAGAGGCGTTAGACAAAGGTATGTTTTCTCCCCTGATTTATTTAATGTGTACAGTGAAACAATATTACAAAAAATAAGAGACATCTTGGGAATCAAAGTTGGCGGTGAAAACATCAATAATTTCAGATATGCGGATGACACTGTGTTAACTACAAGTACGGAGGAAGAACTACAAAACTTAATTGATATAGTTGTTGAAGAAAGTGCAAAAATGGGTTGATCTATCAATTGCAAAAAGACAGAATGTATGGTGATATCCAAAAAGAAGGAGAATCCTATTTGCAGGCTGAGAATAAATGGGGAAGACATAAAACAAGTACAGAACTTTTGCTAATTAGGAAGCTGGGTGATATCAGATGGTAGGTGCGACTTGGACATCAAAAGAAGAATAGGGATGGCAAAAGACACTATTACGAGAATGAAGAGTATACTGACCAATACTAAACTAGGCATGGCAACCCGCCTCAGAGTACTGAAATGTTATGTTTATCCAGTTATGTTATATGGCTCAGAATGTTGGACAATATCTGGTAACATGAGGAAACGAGTTGTAGCAGCAGAGATGTGGTTTTTGAGGAGGATGCAAAGAATATCATGGACGAAACGAATATCTAACGAGGATGTCATGAACAGAGCAAACACAAAAAGAGAAATCATGTATGAGATCATGAAAAGGAAACTAACTTCAATGGACATGTGATTAGGAAAGAGGAGTTAGAATGCACAGTAATTATGGGAAAGATTGAAGGGAAGAAAGCAAAAGGAAGACAAAGACAAATGATGATGGAGACAGCAGCCAGAGAACTGGAAATGAATACCAATGAATTGATCCACTTGACCGGAAACAGGAGTGTGTGGGCCATGGCAGTCAAAGCTCAAACTGGGCACGGCACCTGATGATGCTGATTACAATTCAGTGCCAAGAAATAACACACAGCACACTATATACCACTACAGGAATTATATTCATGAATCTTACTTAACTAAAGGGTTAGTAAAGAAAAGAAAGAAAAATAAAAAGGGCCCATTATAATTAAACAGTCAAACGTGCACAAGTTGGAGCTCATCTTGAACTTCTGTCACTCACGTGCTGGGTCTTCAGTCAGTGTGAAAGCACACACCATCTTCCAAACGTCACTTGTAATTCATCTCGAACAAACAGGTCTCTCATCGGGTTGTATCCTATGACTGGTTCTTCCCAGCGTCTTCTCTCTTCATCTCCCGCCGAACAAAAGATCCAAGACTAACCTTAGTGTCCCTCACCAATAAAAACCTCCCCCCAGTTCCACCATCCTAATTGGATGGCATACATTCCGCATCATCCCTCATCTTCAACAACAACTCAATCAGGCTGAAAGCAGAACAAACAGCTATTATAGAACTGCTACAGGAAATACCTACAGCGTAACACTAAAGGTGAGAACCAGGGCATTACATCTCTATGTATATTTAGGGCAGAGGTTGATAGATTGGTTAGGGCATGAAGGGATATGGGGGTGGTGAGGGGAGGTAGGAGATTGGGGCTAAGAGAAAAAATGGATCAGCCATGATGAAATTGCAGAGCAGACTCGATGGACCAAGTAGACTAAATATGCTCCTATATCTTATGGTCTTACAGACACATGGATGGTAGAAAAATGGAGGGTTTTGGGGGACGGAAGGGGTAAGTTGATCTTAGAGCAGGTTAAAAGGTTGGCACAACATTGTGGGATGAAGGGCCTGAACTATGTTGTCTGTTCTATGTTCTAAATATTTTATATAAATGACAAACATGAGCCCAGCACTAATCCCTGAGACACAATACTGATCACAGGTCTCCATTGTGAGAAATATCAACCCCTGCTTCCTGTCAAGACAATTGCATATTCAGTTAGCTCGGTCTCCCTGGATCCTATGATTACTTGTGTCAAAGGTCAAAGTGAATTTTGTTATCATAGTACATATATGTCACCATACACTATCTTCAGATTAATCTTCTTGCAGGTATTCACAGGAAAATAAAGAAATACAATAGAACTTATGTAAAAATATGCGTAAACAAACACTGACAAACTGTGCAAAAATGAGACGAATTGTATAAATAGTAAAATAAATAATACTGAAAACATGAATTGCTGAGTCCTTGAAAACGAGCCTGTAGTTTGTGGAATCAGTTCAGTGTCGAGGTGAGTGAAGTTATCCACATTGGTTCAGGATCCTGATGGTTGTAGGGTAATAACTGCTCCTGAACCTGCTGGTGTGGGACCCGAGGCTCCTGTACCTCCTTCCCGATGGTAGTAACGAGAATGTTAGTAACAACTGTATGCACAGTTGTCCACCATACTTCCTATGTTGTACACTGACACCATTTCATTGGGTGCATTATCACAGCCCGAGGTTGTGAGAGGTGTCCCGTAAATACAGCTTTCAACATAAAGAGATTAACTTCACCATCAAAGTATCCAAAGCGGTCTCTCGGTAAGTCAATGTTTGCTTCATCTTTACTGCCATCCTGCTTCACTCTGAAAGGGAAACAGGGAGAGAAAGGGGGTCAATAAGAGACCTGTGACATTGATTAACAATCAAAGTAATGTACAATCGTTGGTCACTTTATCAGGTACAGGAGGTCCCTGATCCGTATGTGTTAGGACTGGAGGAGGAAACCCACATGCTCACAGGAAGGACATACAAACTTCTCACAGAGGACACTGGTATTGATTGAACTCTGAACTCTGACACCCCAAGCTGTAATAGTGTTGTGCTAGCTACTACATTGTGTCTTCTCTCGTAAGCAAGATAGTTTTTGACAACAGAGTTGCTACTCACTGGATGTTTTCTGCATCATTCTCTGTAAACTCTAGAGACTGTTGTTAGTGAAAATCCCAGGAGATCAGTACTTTCTGAGATACTCAAACCACTTGGTCTGGCACCCACAATCATTCCACAGTCAAAGTCACTAACACAAAGATCACATTTCTTCCCCATTCAGATCTTTGGTCTGAACAACAATTGATCCTCTTGACCACGTCTGCGTCCTTTTATGCATTATGTTGCTGCCACATGATTTGCTGATTAGATATTTGCATTCACGAGCCAGTGTTCAGGTGTAACTAATAAAGTGGCCACTGAGTGAATAACAAAGAAGTCAGCAATTTTGCCAAGCAATCACACTTCCCTTCTCTGGGCCCATGGCCTTGTAGGTTACAGCTCTTCAGTCCTTGTAATATAGAACACTTTAGGGGCAGAACGGGAACAGAGAGTAGTAGCGTAATGCTGCTACAACTAGAACAATAATAAGTTCAAATTTCAAAGTTGAAAGTAAATTTATTATCAAAGAACCATATACAACCCTGAGGTTCATTTTCTTGTGGGCATACTTAATAAATCCATAATAGAATAATAATCATTATATTGTCAATGAAAGACTGCACCAACTTGGTATATTTAGAAGTATTGTATGTACACTGGAGAATGTCGCCATGGTTCACTGACACAATCTTGCCACATTTACTAATAAAATCTGGGTTCAATTTCCACCACTGACTGTAAGGAGTTTGTACGTTCTTGCTGTGATTACGCAGGTTTCCTCTGAATGTTCCCATTTCCTCAAACATTCCAAAGACGTATGGGTTACAGTTAGTGAGTTGTGGCCATTCTATGTTGGCGCAAGAAGCATGGCGACACTTGTGGGCTGCTCAGCACAGTCCTCAATTTGATTTGATTTGATTTGATTTGATGCAGACAAAGTATTTCATTGTATGTTTCAATGTACATGAGACAAATAAAGCTAATCTAATCTGAGAACAGTACACATCAGTACAGGCCCTTTGGCCTAGGATACTGTGCCAACCTATATAAACCTCTATAAAGCACCATCAATCTAACCCTCCCCTCCTACACTGCCCATTCTTCTTTCATCCATTTGCCTATCTTAGAGTCTCTTAAATGTCCCTATCAAAACCTCTACCCCTACCCCTGGCAATGCATTACAGGTACCTACCTGTCCGTATAAAGCAGGGGTTCCCAATCTGGGGTCCACGGACCCCTCAGTTAATGGTAGGGATCCATAGCATAAAAAAGATTGGGAACCCCTGGAACCTCTGACATTTCCTCTTACCTTTCCTTCATACACCTTAACTGGATGCGCTCTGATAAGTTAACGTTAGAAACGATTGATATTGACCATTGCCAGTAACCTACCGGTCAAGAGTCAGCATGGCAGCCACGTCAAAAAGAACAGTAAAAAATAAAAGACTGTTGAAATAATGTCTCCTCAAACAGTTGTACTTTTTGCCAATTTGCGTGTTCATTGTTCCATTAAACCAAGGAACTAAGCAGCAGGGTATTTAAATACAATATTTTACGTGCAATCATAATCATTAGTATTGGATCAACTTTCAAACGTTCAAGAGAATCATTTGAATGACTATTGGCAAAACATAATTACCAGTTTATGATGTCACCTTTTGTGATGTGAGAACATTCTTTATTTTCCAAAAACAATTGATCATTAAGGATGTTCTTTTTAACATTTTTAAAATTCTGCGATGAATATACATTTAGTGGCTAATTCAGTAGGTATCTCCTGTACCTAATAAAGTGGCCACTGAGTGTATGTTCATGGTCTTCTGCTACTGTAGCCCATCCGCTTCAAGGTTTGATGTGATGTCCAGTCAGAGATGCTCTTCTGTACACCGCTGTTGTAACGCGTGGTTATTTGAGTTACTGTCACCTTCCTGTCAACGTGAACCAGTCTGGCCATTCTCCTCTGACCTCTCTCATTAACAAGGCAATTTCACCCACAGATCTGCTGCTCACTGGATTTTTTTTTGTTTTTCACACCACTCTCTGTAAACTTTAGAGTCCAATGTGCATGAAAATCCCAGACTGGCAGTTTCTGAGGTACTCAAATCACCCTGCCTGGTACCAATAATTGTTCCATAGTCACATTTCTTCCCCATTCTGTTTGCTCTGAACAACAACTGAACCTCTGCCTGCTTTTACACACTGAGTTTTTGCCACATGATTAGCTGATTAGATATTTGTATTAACGAGCAGGTGTACTTCATAAATTGGCCACTCAGTGTATATAAACTAATCAGATGTATTTATATTTATTGTGTTTTTAAAAAAAATTATGTTCTTTATGCGTACTGTGTTTTTTATGCTGCATCAGATCTGGAGTAACAATCATTTTGTTCTCCTTTATACTCGTGAGCTGATGAATGCCAATAAACAATCTTGAATCTTGAAAAGGCTGATGTGAATTTAGTTCGGTACTCAAAGTAAAATTTATAGAGGAAGAAGGTGGTGTCCCTGTAGGCAATCCATGGTTTTCATATCAAAGAGCAGTGGCGGGGGAGGGGGCTAAATTTTTTGTTGGATTAGCCATTTTATAGTCATAGTCATACTTTATTGATCCTGGGGGAAATCGGTTTTCGTTACAGTTGCACCATAAATAATAAATAGTAATAGAACCATAATAGTTAAATAGTAATATGTAAATTATGCCAGTAAATTATGAAATAAATCCAGGACCAGCCTATTGGCTCAGGGTGTCTGACCCTCCAAGGGAGGAGTTGTAAAGTTTGATGGCCACAGGCAGGAATGACTTCCTATGACGCTCAGTGTTTCATCTTGGTGGAATGAGTCTCTGGCTGAATGTACTCCTGTGCCCACCCAGTACATTATGTAATGGATGGGAGACATTGTCCAAGATGGCATGCAACTTGGACAGCATCCTCTTTTCAGACACCACCGTCAGAGAGTCCAGTTCCATCCCCACAACATCACTGGCCTTACGAATGAGATTGTTGATTCTGTTGGTGTCTGCTGCCCCAGCACACAACAGCAAACATGATAGCACTGGCCACCACAGACTCGTAGAACATCCTCAGCATCGTCTGGCAGATGTTAAAGGACCTCAGTCTCCTCAGGAAATAGAGACAGCTCTGACCCTTCTTGTAGACAGCCTCAGTGTTCTTTTATTTTATTTTCTCTTATTCTTTTATTTTAGGTGATATATGAAGACTGATAAACTGTAAAAATGGCATCTTGAGTTTATTGTCATGTGAACAAGGAACTTGCTGGCAGCAGCATCACAGGTACATAGATTCAAGATTGTTTAATGTCATTTCCAGTACACAAGTGTCTCCTCCGTGGATTGTCATCTTGTCGTGGTGGAGAAGTTTGTGTGGTCCTGTGATCCCGAGAGCAATGCTGTCTGGAGCTATGCTCCTGGTAGGGTCACCCATGGCGGTAAGGTCGAGGGTGAGGTCCCCGACAAAGAACAATCCAACCAAGACCTCAACGGTGGAACAGGTGGACGAAGTTACTTCGAACTCAACGGCTGTGAAGGCGGATGAAGGCTGCAACAAATCCATCAGCTTCCATCATCGTGGTTTCCATGCCATTGGAATCAGTTGGTTGATTTGTGAAGTATCGTGTGCTTCTTGGAGTGCAACATCAAGTACATGTTTAACAGGTATCTTCGCTCTGTGGGCCACTTCTTCAGAATGAAGACCATCATCCTTGACCTCGAGGGACAGCCACGACGACGACACAAGTGTAAAGAAGAACAAAATAATTCTTACTCCGGATCATAAGGTGACTGACAGGAAGTGATAAAGTAGTGGTGGTTGGGGGTGTGGAGGGGTTGGTTAGTGGGTGGAGGTGTTGATCAGCCTTACTGCTTGGGGAAAGTTACTGGTTTTGAGTCTGGTTGTCCTGGTGTGGATGCTACGTAGCGTCCTCCCTGATGGGAGTAGGACAAACACTATGAGCAGGGTGGGTAAGATCCTTTATGACATTTCTGCCCCTTTTCAGGCACTTTTTTTTGTATGTTCAGACAATGCACAAAATATAAATAATTCATAAATTATTATTGAATTGCCAGACATTGGTGCCAAAAAACCTCAATCAGAGACTTATGCATGATAGTGCAAGCAATAGTCCATAGTGTTTAATTGCTGAGGTAGGATTATGACAAATCCTTCAATGTTGTGAGGTGAAACTCTGGAATACTCTCACCAATGGCATAGACAACTTGCGGTAGTTGAAGGTGGCTACTTAAGAAGGCATCATACATCTCAAAGAAACTTCAACATCTAGGACATGCCTTCTTCTCATTTCTACCACTAGTAGGAAGTACAGAAACCCTAAGACCCACACTCAATGATTCAGGAACAGTTTCTTCCCCTCTGACATCAGTTTTCTGAACGTTCCATGAATCTCATTATTCCTGTCTGGTTTCACTATCTATCTATCTATCTATTTATTTATTTAGTGATTTATAGAAATGTTATGTCTTTGCTCTGTGAAGTGAGGTGAGGTGAGGGCCTCTGTCAATCAGAGTTGACTACGGATGTAGTGTCCTATCTGTCTAGGCCTGGGCATTGTGATGTGGAGAGCAGGCTGTTGTCCATGTAGCAAGCACCCCTTCTCCACACATAAGAACATAAGAAATAGGAGTAGGAGTAGGCTTTCTGGCCCGTCGAGCCTGCTCTGCCATTCAATAAGATCATGGCATCTGATGAACCCAAAAGAAAGGCAGAGACCAATAAAGTTGGTACCAGCAGCGTCACAGGAGTTGCCAGTCAGCATTGATCTCTATGTAGGACTGCCTTAGGGATTCCAGCTCCATATTTTCCCCCGGGATTTACTCCCGAAGCCTTCCCCATGAGTGGGTATAGCCATAAGGCAGTGGAGGTTTGAGATCAGAGTTTTCCTTCTCCTGGATGAGCAGCCAACCACAGCTAATGAGCTCTATCTGCATGAAGTGACTAGTTTTAAGGTGCCAGTAACCCACCTTTGACCCTTCTCCTGTCAGTAGAAACGGTTAGTAGCTAAACCACACGTGAAGGCCGGGAACTGGACTTGGATGTCAGAGGCTATCTGAGATGCACACCATTGGGAGCTTGTCCCCATTACCACCCTCAGCTATAACAACCTTAAGGAACCTTTGCACTGTTTTGAAGCCTCATGACAAATTTCACAGTATGCGAGATAGTGATAATAAAGCCTGATTCTGACTATTAGAAAATAGGCAACAAATTCTGGTCTTGCCGTTGATTTCCAGATCCTGCATAAACAAATAAATTTAAAAAATGCAAAAATACGAAAGCAGATTAGATGGGCTGAATGGCCTTGTCCTAGACCGTGCCCCTCCTCTCAGGGTAACTTTCGGACCGCCTCCCAAAAGTCACGCCTTCCCCTCACAACCTTTGGATGACTGGGTAAATTTAATTCTGTCAGTCAAAGAACCACGCCCACAGTACGTTTGGTTCATTGTACAGTTCATGTTAAAGAATTGCTCGAAATAATGGAATACCATTGATCTCGGCTGGAATCAAGCAGTAATTAAGATTCGCAAGCCCGCATTTCTTAGTAGCTTCTGGTATTTAAATCGTGCTTAAGTACAATTGGTCAACCCTCAACCTTTTCCGCACTCTACTGGGTGCAGTCTGCAGTCAAACAACGTGATGTTACGGAAGGGAAAGTTTGCAGCTACTTCGTACGTACATCTGCTCTCACTCCATCCTCCCACCACCCCACTAGGAATAGGGTTCCCCTGGTCCTCACCTACCACACCACCAGCCTCCGGGTCCAACATATTATTCTCCGTAACTTCCGTCACCTCCAACGGGATCCCACCACTAAGCATATCTTTCCCTCCCCGCCTCTCTCTGCATTCCGCAGGGATCGCTCCCTACACAACTCCCTTGTCCATTCGTCCCCCCCCATCCCTCCCCACTGATCTCCCTCATGGCACTTATCCGTGTAAGCGGAACAAGTGCTACACATGCCCTTACACTTCCTCCCTCACCACCATTCAGGGCCCCAAACAGTCCTTCCAGGTGAGGCATCACTTCACTTGTGAGTCGACTGGGGTGATATACTGCGTCCGGTGCTCCCGATGTGGCCTTTTATATATTGGTGAGACCCGACGCAGACTGGGAGACCGCTTTGCTGAACATCTACGCTCTGTCCGCCAGAGAAAGCAGGATCTCCCAGTGGCCACACATTTTAATTCCACATCCCATTCCCATTCTGACATGTCTATCCACGGCCTCCTCTACTGTAAAGATGAAGCCACACTCAGGTTGGAGGAACAACACCTTATATTCCGTCTGGGTAGCCTCCAACCTGATGGCATGAACATTGACTTCTCTAACTTCCGCTAGGCCCCACCTCCCCCTCGTACCCCAGCTGTTACTCATTTTTATGCACACATTCTTTCTCTCACTCTCCTTTTTCTCCCTCTGTCCCTCTGAATATACCTCTTGCCCATCCTCTGGGTCCCCCCCCCCGTCTTTCTTCCCAGACCTCCTGTCCCATGATCCTCTCGTATCCCCTTTTGCCTATCACCTGTCCAGCTCTCGGCTCTATCCCTCCCCCTCCTGTCTTCTCCTATCATTTTGCATCTCCCCCTCCCCCTCTCAAATCCCTTACTCACTCTTCTTTCAGTTAGTCCTGACGAAGGGTCTCGGCCTGAAACGTCGACTGCGCCTCTTCCTATAGATGCTGCCTGGCCTGCTGCGTTCACCAGCAACTTTGATGTGTGTTGCTTGAATTTCCAGCATCTGCAGAATTCCTGTTGTTTGTCGTACGTAAGGTTGCTTCTTTGGTGAGAGAAACGGCAGTAACGAGCCAGGTCGAAGACCTTTCGTCAGAAATGGATATTCCCATTTTATTTTGGACTTCAAGCATCTGCAGTGGGTATTGAAATCATCATTTACAACTGTAGCGGCTTCTGCTGTTCCATCAGCTACCTGGACAGGGGGGAGCCTACTTCATGAGCAAAAGCTTGCTCTCTGTATCGTATTGCCCTGGCTTGTGTATTTGTAGACAGCTAGGACAAAACATACATGGTCGACCCCCAACCAATGAAGACCTCACTTTATTCATGCAGACCAGAAATACGAACTTGGGTGCAGTCAGGGAATGTATGTGGCAGGTTTCGATGTTCGCCACCTCAATTTGCCGAGCTATTCTCGTTTGATTAAATGCAAAGCAACTTCCCGAAATCGACTTTGCCGAAAGCCATTCACTTCAACATCTGCAGATTTCCTCGTGGTCACCCCAGCGAAGTCAGTTTCATTCCAGCTCCTAACGTCATTGGTGCACTGTATTGTCAATCATGTGCAATCCCGCCTCCTTGCAGGGGGCGTACACTCCGCGGTTACCCCAGATTGGGCTGAAGACATAATGGACATCATAATCAGCCTATCAGTGTAGAGCATTTAATTACCATTGGTAGAGAATACTGGCAATCAACCTTTATAGCTCCGCCTTCCAGTGACTCGGTGAGTTGATTAGCAGCTCGATAGACGAATAGGAGATGAGAACTGTCAACTAGTCTGGTTGTCGATTGGTGTCATTGATGGTGTTTGCCCCGCCTTCTGCCGCCTCCCCCCCCCCCCCGGGTTGGAGCGCTGCAGCTAGGCGTCGTTCAACGGTCGCCTGGGGCGGCAAAATGCGGAAACTGAAAGGGGAACTGAGGCCACGGAAGCAGGTGAGCAGGGCGAGCAGGCGCGGATGGAGCGCGAAAGGCCTCCGTCCGCGGGCAGTGGCAATGGCTCCCGTCACAACGCCGGCAAGCGCGCCCAGCGAGCTCAGCCGGCGTCCGGCAGCAAGGTGAAGTATATTCGCCGAGCTTTGACTGCTGGGCAGCGATCGCGGGAGGGGAGGGGGGAGTGGCGGAGTGGGCCGAGGGCGAGGAGAAGGCCGTCGCCGACCTTCGGGTGCGGTCCCTCCCCCCACATTTCGGTCATCAATCTGCAGACCACGCCCCTCTGACATGCCCCGCCTCTCGAATTGGCCACGCCCCGTTCTTTAGGCTACTTTCCCCTTTCTGCTGCTTGGCCCCGCCCCACGTGCCGCTGGACACGCCCCCTGTCTATGACTTGTCCGTCGTGGTAAGCTCCACCCCTTCCCTGAAACTCGGCCTTGTCCCCAACTCTTTCCTCCCCAACTCCTTAAGACCTGGGAGCCATACAGGAAGCAATAGAGTAGTATCAGTAAAGCAGAGGTTAAGTGTGTAATCTGGGAAAAAATCAACCAAATATGGCAAGAAAGCTGGGACAGGGAGGGGAAAGGGAGGCTTTTATATCAAATGCAAAAAAGTGTTGCAGGTACTAGGGTAGGTAGTGGAAACAGAAGAGAGGAAATTGTGTGGACTAGGTTAAGGCTGGGACACTGCATTAAACAAAACATTGAAAATGATAGGGAAACACCAGACAGGATTGTGTGAGGAATGTCAGGAAGAGGAGTCAGTAGAACATGTAGTTCTGAGTTGCAGGAAGTGTGGGATACAGAGAGAGATGATGAGAATTAAACTAAGGGAATTGGGGGTGCAGGAATTCATATTAAAAGGGTTTGCTGGGCATGGGTGAGAGAACACAGGTTAGGGTATTTTTAGCTTTCTTAAGGGGTACAGGGGGTTTTTATAGGATATGATGGATAAACAGGAATAGTGTACTAGGATGGCCAAAGATGGGAGGATAAAGTATAGGTTAGGGTGTGTGTGTGAGATTGGGTGAAGGGGTTTAGAATGTACATCTTTTGCACACTCCAGAGCAGAGGGTGGTGGTAATGCACCATTAAGCTGGGTGCCAACCGCCGTAAAACAAGACACAGACAGACAGGAAGCAATAGAGAGGAATTCAGCAGGTCAGGCAGCATCTGTGTGGGGAGGGGGCATAGGCAGTTGACATTTCCGTAAGATCATCAGATACAAGAGCAGAACTAGACCATTTAGCCCATTGAGTCTGCTAATCATCTCTGATCCATTTTCCCTCTCAGCTCCAACCTCCTTGTATCCCTTAAGTGCCCTGACTAATCAAAAATCTATCAACTTATGCATTAATATACCCAATGTTGTGTCCTCCACAGTCGACTATGGCAACAAATTCCACAGATTTGCTGCCTCTCTATTTTGAGGCTGCGTCCTCTGAGTTTATATTTAGGACCAAGACCTTCAAAGGGTCGACTGTCTATTTCCCTCCATGGACACTGCCTGACCTACTGTGTTTCTTCAGAATTTTGTGTGTTGCATCAGATTTCAGTATCTGCTGTTTCTCATCTCCTAACAGGAATAGAATTAGGCCTTTCAGACCATTGAGTCTGCTCGTCCATTCAATCAATCATGACTGATTTCTTTTTGCTTGCACCTTCCCCAAATTGCCTTTTCTAATCAAGAACCCATCAATTTGCCTTAAATACATCGAATAACTTGGCCTCCAAAGGCCTCTGTTGCAATTCCAGAGATTCACCACCTTCTGGCTGAATACATTCCTCTACATCTCAGTTGTAAAAGGATGTCCCTCTTGTTCTGAGGCTGTGCTCTTGGATCCTAGATTCACCTATTAACAGGCACTTCTTCTCCATATCTAGTCTATCCAGGCCTTCCGGTATTTGATAAGCTTCAACAAGATCTCCTCCCAGTCCTTTTAAACTTCACTTTCAGCTCCACATGTGAAATGTTTGTCGTATGTTAAGCTATTCATTCCCAGAATCGTTCTTGCGAATTTTTCCTGGACCCAGTCAGCATACCTTCTACTCCCTGGGACTAGGCCACAGTTATAAGGAGAGAATCAGCTGGAATGGCTTTCCTAGGAACAGAGGGGGCTGAGGTTATATCATCATCATCATCATCATGCCTTATGAGGTACATTGCCTTCCTCTGAGCAGTATCTTCACAAGACAACTGCCCCCAGCCATTAAAAATACTCTTCAGGTATTGTCTGCCTGGCATCAGTGGTCATATAACCAGGACTTGTGATAGGCTGCTCATATGACCATCCACCACCTGCCCCCATGGCTCATGTGACCCTGATCAGTTGTGGGGGGGGGGTGCGGTGCTAACCAGGTGCTACACCTTGCCCAAGGGTGACCTGCAAGCTAGCGGAGGGCTGTAGCACATTACACTTCCTTTGGTAGTGACGTATGTCCACCCCACCACCCTAGAGGTTAAATAAAGATAAAATCATTGGAGATGTAAATAAGGTCCCCTTAAAGCTAGAGGGGATAGATTTAAGGTGATAGAGAACTCTGCCAGGTGTTTCAGAGGGTGGTGGGTATACGGAACGAACTGCCAGTGGAAGTGTTGAGGCAGGAACAATTACAAAGTTTAAGAGAGACTTGACCATAGAACATTACAGCGCAGTACAGGCCCTTCAGCCCACGATGTGCGGACCTTTTTAACCTACTCGGAGATGGAACTATCCGGCAAACACAAGGAAATCTACAGATGCTGGAAATTCAAGCAACACACTCAAAATGCTGGTGGAACACAGCAGGCCAGGCAGCATCTATTGGAAGAGGTACAGTCGACGTTTCGGGCCGAGATCCTTCGTACGGCGAAGGGTCTCGGCCCGAAACGTCGACTGTATCTCTTCCAATAGATGCTGCCTGGCCTGCTGCGTTCCACCAGCATTTTGGGTGTGTTGCTTCCTTCTGTACAGCCCTCCATTTTTCTATCATCCATGAGCCTGTTGAAAGGTTTCTTAAATATCCCTAATGTATCTGCCTGTACCACCAACGCTGTCAGGACGTACCACACTCCCACCATGCCCTCTGTAAAGAACCTGCCTCTGATGGCCCCTTCAATCACCTTGAAGTGATTTGGACAGGTTCATGTACAGGAAATGTTTAGGCCAGGGGTTCCATGGCATAAACTTTCGGAGTGTTTGTGTCGAAGCCAAACATGGAAAGAAGGGTCTCCCTTAGGAGGGCACCTTGGTTTGTGTGATTGAGCTTGGGACGAAGGGCCTGTTTCTGTGCTGCATATACCTGACTCTGTTACTGGTGGTTCTCCAGCACTCAAATTGGTTGCTGTTTTGTTTAGAGGCATTGCTTTATTTTGGGTTTCTTTTCACTCCCGGATATGAGTAGTGGTTGATAAACTCTGGCACTTTTTGATTAAAATACAGGGTGATAAGCCCTGAGCATGTATTTTGAATTCCTGCATCCTCTCCATATTAACAACACACACAAAATACTGGAGGAGCTCAACAGGTCAGGCAGCAGCTATGGAGAAGAATAAGGCAGCATTATTCCTCTCTATAGATGCTGCCTGACCTGCTGAGTTCCTCCAGTATTTTGTGTGGGTTGCTCTGGATTTCCAGCATTACGGAATGTATTCAGTGTATTTATCATTCAAAGTTAAAAGGAAATTTATTACCAAAGTGCATATATGTCACCAAATTTATTTTCTTGTGGGCATACTCAGTAAGTCCAAGAAACATAATAGTCTCAATGAAAGACCCAGGCCCCCCCCCCCCCCCAAACAGGACAGACAACAATCTATGTGCAAAAGACAACTAACTGTGCAAATACAAAAGATAAAAATGAAATTATGCAAACACGAGGAAATCTGCAGATGCTGGAAATTCAAGCAACACACATCAAAGTTGCTGGTGAATGCAGCAGGCCAAGCAGCATCTCTAGGAAGAGGTACAGGCCACGTTTCGGGCCGAGACCCTTCGTCAGGACTAACTGAAAGAAGAGCTAGTAAGAGATTTGAAGGGGGGAGGGGGAGATCCAAAATGATAGGAGAAGACTGGAAATAATGTTGTTAAATAAATAACGAGAGCATGAGATGAAGAGTCCTTAAAAGTGATTTTGTTATTGCTGTGACAGGTAACTATGTCCACATTAGTAGCTGAAATCAAATTCTGTTGACGTTCCCCTCTTCACTGATGGTATGATGTACCTCAGTTAGTTTCCAATTTCTGAATGGAAAGATTTGACAGCATGACAAATGTCATTGGAATCTGGCATCTGTGGACAACACTGTGTGGTCTTTGTTATGATCTTCACGCAGTGACTTAAACAGGTTGAAATGCTTGGCACTTTACTACAGGTTAAGACAGATACTGATATAAAGAGAGTGTGCCCATGTTAGGACGGGTAACCAATTGCTTTTAAAAAGCTGAATCTAAAGATCTCTTAAAGGGGTTGCTAAACAAGATAAGAGCCCACAGTATTACTAGTGTGGGCAGGAGATTGGATGACTGGCAGAAGGCAAAGAGTAGAAAACAAGGAAAGCAGGTTGCTTGCTGGTGATCAGTTGTGTTCGGAGAGGTTGATGTTGGATCTGTTGCTTTTTATATTTTATATTAATGATCGAGATGACAGAATCAATGATTTTGAGGCCAAGTTTGCAGATGATACAAAGGTAGGTGAAGGGGCAGGTGGTGTTCAGGAAGCAGGGAGGCTGCAGAAGGACTTAGATAGATTAGGATAAATGGCAAAGAAGTGGCAGATGAAATATAGTGTAGGGAAGTGTATGGTTATGCACTTTGGTAGAAGTAATAAAGACATGGACTACTTTCTGAACAGAGTGAATTCAGAAATCAGATGTGCAAAGTTTTTGGGAGTCCTTGTGCAGGATTCCCTAAATGTTAACTTGCAGGTGAGTCAGTAGTAGGGAAGGTAAAAGCAATGTTAATATTCATTTGGATAGGACTAGAAAATAAAAGTAAGTGTATACTACTGAGGCTTTATGAAGTATTGGTCAGACTACATTATGAGCAGATTTGTGCCTTGTATCTAAGAAAGAATGTGTTGGCAGTGAAGAGGATGCGGAGGAGGTTCACAAGTGTGATTACAGAAAAGAAAGGGTTAACATATAAGGAGCATTTGATGACTCTTGGGCCTGTACTTGCTGGAGTTTAGAACAATGTGGGGGGATCTCACTGAAACCTATCGAATATTGAAAGGCTTAGATAGAGTGGACATGGAGAGGATGTTTCCTATAGTGGGAGAGTCTAGGACGAGCGAGCACTGTGCCAGAATGGAAAGATGGTGCTTTGGAACAGAGATGAGGAAGAATTTATTTAGCCAGAGGGTGGTGAATCTGTGGAATTAATTGCCACAGATGACTGTTGAGGCCAAGTCATTAGGCATATTTAAAGTGGAGTTTGATAGGTTTTTGATTAGACAGGATGTCAAAGGTTACGGGGCGAAGGCAGGAGAATGGGGTTGAGAGGGATAATAAATCAGCCATGATGGAATGCCAGTGCAGATTCGATGAGCCATATGGCATAAATTTGCTTCAAAGCAACAGGTGCAAAATGCTGGAGGAACTCAGCAGGTTGGGCAGTGTCTATGGAAATGAATAAACAGGTCGAGATGCTTCATCAGGACTGGAAAGGAAGGGGGTCATAAAGGAGAATATAGAGGTATAAGAGAACATAGGATCTAAGGTTCTGACACAAATGAAGCCTGTGTGAACATAGAGGAAGAGCACGTGAAATGAAGAACAGAGCAAGAACCTGGCCCTCTGTGCCTACCCACTGTTCAATATGACCAGCTTCATGTCTCCCCTGTAGCCCTTCTTTCCCATCTTTCAGAACAAGAACAGTCTGCTTCTTTAAATAACTCTGTCATCTTACCTCCATATATGACAGGATGGAAAATTGCAGAGATTCCTTACCCCTGCAAGAAAAAATTCCTCAGTTGTAAGTGGCCGCTTTCTTATTCGTAAAACAGAGATGTAGTTGTGTGGTGGGGTGGAGATCCGTCCCCACCAAAAGAGGTGTAAGGTGCTTCTCCCCTCCGCTAGCCTGCAGGTCACCCTTGGGCAAGGTGTAGCACCTGCTTATCCCCTGATCAGGGTCATGTGAAGCCACAGGAGCAGGTGGTGGATGGTCGTATGAGCAGCCGGTGCAGATCACAAGTCTTGGTTACGCAGTCACTGATGCCAGGCAGACAATCTGTGAAGCGTATTGATAATGGCTGGGGTCACCCATCTTGTAAAGACACTGCCCTGAAAAAGGCAATGGCAAACCACTTCTGGAGAAAAAATCGCCAAGAACTATCATGGCTGTGGAAAGATTGTGATCGCCCATGTCATGTGACACGGCACAAATCAAATGAACGAGGGATGGAAGTGGTGTTGTACAGGAAACCTGAGCAGTAGGGTAAAGGTAACACTCCTTAAAGTACAAGAGAACCATTCAAAAGTCTTATAACTGTGGGATAGAAACTGTCTTTGAGCCTGGTGGTATGTGCCTTCAGGCTTTTATGTATTTTGCCTGGTGGGATAAGGGTGAATGTCTGGGGTAGGTGGGATCTTTGATTATGTCGGCTGCTTTTTAGAGTCAGTGAGTAGTGTTGACAGTGTTGATGGAGAGAAAACTGGTTTCTGTGATTTCTGTGCTGTGTCCTCACCTCTTCTCGGCTTCTTGATGTCTCAGGCAGAGGATTTGCTATACCAAGCTGTGATGCATCCTGATGGTATGCTTTTTGGGGTGCACCTGTAGAAGTTTATCAGGTTCAGTGGCAACATGCTGAATTTCTTGAGCCTCCTGAGGAACTGTTTTTTGTTTGTAGGGCTGTTCGCCGAGCCTGGAGATTAGGTCACAAACATTTTCATCACCAGTCAAGGTGACGTCAGTGCGTAATTGAGTGTTTCTGCTGAATGCTCGTGTTTATATTGGTCCAACTTGTTCTGATTGGTTACTAGTGCACTGTCTTGGCCATGGCATCTACATGGTTGGACCAGGGCGGGGATTTGGTGATGTTTTACTCCTAGGAACTTGGAGCTCTCAACTCCCTCAATCTTAGTACCGCTGATGTAAAGAGGAGCATGTGCATTCCCTCCCTCTTCCTGAAATCAATGACCAGCTTTGACTTTTGCTGACGTTGAGGTAAAGATTTTTGTCATGACACCATGTCACTAAGCTCTCTATCTCCATAATTTACTCTGACTCACCGTTATGTCAAATTGAACTCCAATTTCCATTAGTTTTCTTGTTTGTGGGCAATAAGGCACTTGCTTCTCTTTGCATTTTCATCTGCTATGTTTTTCAACAGCTGGCACTTGTATTTGGCATGTGCTTTTTATTGCTTTTTGTTCACTTTTAGCCCTCGTTGGGGATGGCGTGATGAGGTTTTAGAGCGCATCCAGTTCCCAAAGGAGCTGTTAGAGCAGTCAGAATGATGATGAGTTTCCGAAGAGTATTTTTGCATGAAGGTGTGTAAGAAATGATTATTGTCAACATTGACAGTGCCTTTGTCCCCTATTCTAATTGTAGCTGAGAGATTTATTGAGGGAAAAGGTTGGCGAGCAAGTGCACATTTGTAAGGGTTTTTAAATAAGTGCAACTTTTAATACAAGCAGGAGAAATTCATTCTCCAGCCACATCTCTGGTTATGGCCGACCCATTGTAGCTTGAATGACTGCCAAATTTACATTAGCAGAGAAAACCGGTGTATTGTTATCCGAGTGAAAGCATGAATGTTATGAAGTGCAGCATCTTTCAAATCGATGCAGTGATTGGTTACTTACTTACTTAAGCCCATCACCTTTACTGGGGCATAGGCCGCCGACAGTAGCTTGCCAGAGTCCTCTGTCCTGTGCCAGAGTTTCACGCTGTTTCCAGGTACACCCCATCTTGGTGTATCCTTCCTTTCCCAGGGGTGAGGTCCTTGCAGCTTCTGCTGGCATATCTGTGGCTCTGGGTTTTTACGGTATGGGGTTGCTAGTTGCATACCCAACTCTCCTCCTTTCACAGCCGGGTTTGGGACTGTCTGTTGTGGAGTTTGCAGTGACAGGTAACATATATACAAAACAGCAGGTTGAACTCAGCAGGTCAAGCAGTGTCTGTGGAATGGGAATAAGAGTGAATGTTTCAGGTGGAGACCCTTCATCAGGCATCAGGCCCTTCTGCAGTGGTGCTCCTTGATGCTTGATTTGTTTCTTTAAAAAAGGACAAAATTGAAGGGGCATCTTCAGAATCAGAAAAACATACAAAATATAAAAAAAATTAAATATATTAGTGCAGAAATAGAAATGTAAAAGGTAGTGAGCTAGTGTTCGTGTGTTCAATGTCCATTTCGGAATTGGATGGCAGAGGGGAAGAAGTTGTTCCTGAATCGTTGAGTGTGTGCCTTCAGGATTCTGTACCTCCTACCAGATGGTAGCAGTGAGAACAAGGCATGTCCTGGGTGATGGGGGTCCTTAATGATTGATGCCATATTTTTGAGGCATTACTCCTTGAAGATGTCTTGGATACTGCAGAGGTGAGTGCCCATAATGGAGCTGGCAAGGTTAACAAATCTGCAGCTTACTTCAAGCCTGTGCAGTAAACCTCCCACCCATACTCGACGGTGATGCAGCCATTAGAATGCTCACTCTGGTACATCTGTAGACATTTGGGAGTGTTTTTGGTGAAATACCAAATGTCCTCAAACTTCTGAAGAAATGTAACCACTGTTGTGCCTTCTTTGTAGATGCATCGATATATTGGGTCCAGGTTAGATCCTCAGAGATATTGATACCCAGGAAATTGAAATTGCTCATTCTTCCCACTTCTGATCCTTCTATGAGGACTGGTGTGTGTTCCACATCTTTCCCTTTCTGAAGTCCACAATTAGTTCTTTGGCGTTACTGAAGTTGATTGCAAGGTTGTTGTTACGACGCCAGTTAACAAGCTGGTATACCTTGCTCCTGAATGCCCTCTCGTCACCACCTGAGATTCTGGAATTGTCTTTAACAATTTTAAAGCTACTAAATTATTGCAATAATTCTTTGCTTCTAAAGCAGCCCAGGTTTACAGCAGATGTTGGCAAGCAGATCATGAATTTGAAATAATATGAAAATTGACCAACGGCACAAATTGGGAATAGCAGCCTACATCATTTTGTGGATTAATGGGCAATTCTATAAAATGTTCTGTGCTAGTTTTGGCTTTGAGTTGAGTAACTTGAGTAGTTGAGAATAGTTGGGTACTCATTTAAAAGTAATGAATACCGCCCAGTTCAATGATGGGGAAAGTCCTCCCCATCATTGAGCATCTGCTACAAGAAAGTAGAATCCGTCGTCATGGACCCCTACCAGCTCTTCTTGCTGCTGCCATCGGGAAGGAGGTGCAGGAACCGTAGGCCACGTGCCACCATGTTGAGAAATCGTGATTACTCTTCAGCCATCAGGCTCCTGAACCAGAGGGATAACTTCACTCATGTCAACATTGAACTGAACTACTTAACACAACCTATGGATTCACTTTCAAAAACTTTGCAACTTAAGTTTTCAGTATTTATTTATTTATTATTTTCAGTTTGCCTTCTTTTGCCCATTGGTTACTTGTTAGTTTGTGTGTGTAGTTTTTCATTGATTCTGTTGTATTTCTTCTACTGAATGTCTTCAAGAAAATGAATCTCAGGGTTGTACATGGAGACATATATGTATGTTGATAATAAATTTACTTTGAACTTTGAAAATTTCAAATAATAGATCATTATCCCATCAGGAAGTTCCAACAGCTTTTCAGTGTTTGACTTGTCGGTCATTAGGTGATTGATTCATGCAGATTGGGCCCTTAGCCCAACTCCCAGATGATCCAATACCCATCATGCCAGTCCTACACTATTGTGTTTAATTGTCCTCACTTTCCCATCAATCCCACCCAGGTTCTACCATTCACTCGTACTAGGGGCATCACTCTGTCTCCCAATAACCCAGCAGCCTGTGTATCTCTGGACTGTGGGTGAAGCTAGAGTATCGAGGGGAAACCCACACAGAGAGCACGCAAGCTCCATTCAGCATTGAGCTCCATGTTTCTAGAGTTGTAGGGGAGCAGCTCATGTGGGGACATGCCTGCATTTGAGTCTTGGGACTTCTTGAAAGTTTCTGGGAAAGAATAGTGGACATGAAGACCACAGAGGGCATGGAAAAGAATAGTGAAATTTGCCCCTAGCGTAGAAAAGGATCATCGGGATCTTATAGAGGGATACAAAATGATGAGGGGTATAGATGAAGTGAATGTATGCAGGCTTTTTCTTCTCAGATTGTGTAAAATCTAGAACTGGAGATGGTAGGTTTAGGGCGAAGAGTGAAAGGTGAAAGATGAGGGGAATCTGGAGGGGAAACTCTTCACCCAGAGGGTGAAAAAAGCTGCTAGTGGAAGTGGTGGATGCAGTTTGACGTGTGACATTTAAGTGAAGTTTGGATAGGTGCATAGATGGGAGGGATATGGTCCAGGTACAGGCAACAGGGGCTAGGCAGGTGATTAGGTTGGTGGGCCTGTTTATGTGCTGTGGTGTTCTATTACTTTAAGATTAGCTGGTATCTGTTAAAGTTATATTGAGCAAATAACTCACTTCGATGGGTATCCTTAAAACAACCTCTCCTCCTATGACTTTGTTTCCACCTTCTGCTACCTCGGGAAAGCAGCCAACATAATCATTCTCTCTTCCTCCCCACCCTCCCCCCACATCAGTGGAAGATAATATGTACTGCCAGATCTAGATGACTTCTGTCCCACTGCTAATTGAACAGACTGTCCTCAAAGATGTATTCTTGCTCTCTCAATCTACCTATTTTTTTTAATATAATTTTTATTGAATTTTCAAAATGTATCGACCTATGTGTTGTCCTTGCAGTTTATATGTCTAACTACACAGCACTCTCTCTGTAATGACAGCACGGCATTCTACATTCTGTTTCTCTCCTTACTACCTCACTGTAATTTTGTATGGTATGATCTGCCTGCAGTGCACAAAAAACAAAATCTTTTCACTGTATTTCAGTACATGTGGCAATAATAAGCCAATGCAGTCTGTGGGACTTCTGCCCAAGGGTAGTCTACACCTCAGATTTGGACTTTGGTGTGATGCGATTTCTGCCCCAGTGGTGTTTCCCCACCAGAGTACAACTTCAAAGTTCAGAGTAAATGTGTTATCAACATTTGAAGGGTTGATTTGAAGGTAACTTTGAAGGTATGAGATGTGAATTAGCTAAGATAGACTGGCAAATGACACTTAAAGGATTGACGGTGGATATGCAATGGCAAGCATTTAAAGATTGCATGGATGAACTACAACAATTGTTCATCCCAGTTTGGCAAAAGAATAAATCAAGGAAGGTAGTGCACCTGTGGCTGACAAGAGAAATTAGGGATAGTATCAATTCCAAAGAAGAAGCATACAAATTAGCCAGAGAAAGTGGCTCACCTGAGGACTGGGAGAAATTCAGAGTTCAGCAGAGGAGGACAAAGGGCTTAATTAGGAAGGGGAAAAAAAGATTATGAGAGAAAACTGGCAGGGAACATAAAAACTGACTGTAAAAGCTTTTATAGATATGTAAAAAGGAAAAGACTGGTAAAGACAAATGTAGGTCCCCTACAGACAGAAACAGGTGAATTGATTATGGGGAGCAAGGACATGGCAGACCAATTGAATAATTACTTTGGTTCTGTCTTCACTAAGGAGGACATAAATAATCTTCCAGAAATAGTAGGGGACAGAGGGTCCAGTGAGATGGAGGAACTGAGCGAAATACATGTTAGTAGGGAAGTGGTGTTAGGTAAATTGAAGGGATTAAAGGCAGATAAATCCCCAGGGCCAGATGGTCTGCATCCCAGAGTGCTTAAGGAAGTAGCCCAAGAAATAGTGGATGCATTAGTGATAATTTTTCAAAACTCATTAGATTCTGGACTAGTTCCTGAGGATTGGAGGGTGGCGAATGTAACCCCACTTTTTAAAAAGGAGGGAGAGAGAAACCGGGGAATTATAGACCGGTTAGCCTAACGTCGGTGGTGGGGAAACTGCTGGAGTCAGTTATCAAAGATGTGATAACAGCACATTTGGAAAGCGGTGAAATGATCGGACAAAGTCAGCATGGATTTGTGAAAGGAAAATCATGTCTGACGAATCTCATAGAATTTTTTGAGAATATAACTAGTAGAGTGGATAGGGGAGAACCAGTGGATGTGGTATATCTGGATTTTCAAAAGGCTTTTGACAAGGTCCCACACAGGAGATTAGTGTGCAAACTTAAAGCACACGGTATTGGGGCTAAGGTATTGATGTGGATAGAGAATTGGTTAACAGACAGGAAGCAAAGAGTGGGAATAAACGGGACCTTTTCAGAATGGCAGGCAGTGACTAGTGGGGTACCACAAGGCTCAGTGCTGGGACCCCAGTTGTTTACAATATATATTAATGACTTGGATGAGGGAATTAAATGCAGCATCTCCAAGTTTGTGGATGACACGAAGCTGGGCGGCAGTGTTAGCTGTGAGGAGGATGCTAAGAGGATGCAGGATAGGTTGGGTGAGTGGGCAAATTCATGGCAGATGCAATTTAATGTGGATAAATGTGAAGTTATCCACTTTGGTGGCAAAAATAGGAAAACAGATTATTATCTGACTGGTGGCCGATTAGGAAAAGGGGAGGTGCAATGAGACCTGGGTGTCATTATACACCAGTCATTGAAAGTGGGCATGTAAGTACAGCAGGCGGTGAAAAAGGCGAATGGTATGCTGGCATTTATAGCAAGAGGATTCGAGTACAGGAGCAGGGAGGTACTACTGCAGTTGTACAAGGCCTTGGTGAGATCACACCTGGAGTATTGTGTGCAGTTTTGGTCCCCTAATCTGAGGAAAGACATCTTTGCCATAGAGGGAGTACAAAGAAGGTTCACCAGATTGATTCCTGGGATGGCAGGACTTCCATATGAAGAAAGACTGGATGAACTGGGCTTGTACTCGTTGGAATTTAGAAGATTGATGGGGGATCTGATTGAAACGTATAAAATCCTAAAGGGATTGGACAGGCTAGATGCAGGAAGATTGTTCCCGATGTTGGGGAAGTCCAGAACGAGGGGTCACAGTTTGAGGATAAAGGCGAAGCCTTTTAGGACTGAGATTAGGAAAAACTTCTTCACACAGAGAGTGGTGAATCTGTGGAATTCTCTGCCACAGGAAACAGTTGAGGCCAGTTCATTGGCTATATTTAAGAGGGAGTTAGATATGGCCCTTGTGGCTACGGGGGTCGGGGTATGGAGGGAAGGCTGGGGCAGGGTTCTGAGTTGGATGATCAGCCATGATCATAATAAATGGCAGTGCAGGCTCGAAGGGCCGAATGGCCTACTCCTGCACCTATTTTCTCTGTTTCTCTGTTTATCAAAGTACATATATGTCATCATGTATAACCCTGAGATTCATTTTCCTGTGGGCATACTCAATAATCTATTGGGCATTCAACCAGAGTGTAGAAGACAATGAAATGAGCAAATACAAAGAGAAAGAAATAAAGATAATAAATAAGCAATAAATATCGAGAATATAGTCATAGTCATACTTTATTGATCCTGGGGGAAATTGGTTTTTGTTACAGTTGCACCATAAATAATAATTAGTAATAAAACCATAAATAGTTAAATAGTAATATGTAAATTATGCCAGGAAATAAGTCCAGGACCAGCCTATTGGCTCAGGGTGTCTGATCCTCCAAGGGAGGAGTTGTAAGTCCTTGAAACTGAGTCCATTGATTGTGGGAAGATTTCACTGAAGTTGAGTGAAGTTATCCCCATTTGTTCAAGAGCCTGAAATCGTTGAGGGGTAATAACTGTTCCTGAACCTGTGATGCAAGTCCTGAGGCTCTTGTACCTTCTTTCTGATGGAGCAGTGAGAAGAGAGCATAACCTGGGTGGTTGGGATCCCTGATGATGGATGCTGCTTTCCTGTGACAGCATTATAGAAACATAGAAACATAGAAAATAGGTGCAGGAGTAGGCCATTCGGCCCTTCGAGCCTGCACCGCCATTTATTATGATCATGGCTGATCATCCAACTCAGAACCCAGCCTTCCCTCCATACCCCCTGACCCCTGTAGCCACAAGGGCCATATCTAACTTCCTTTTAAACATAGCTAATGAACTGGCCTCAACAGTTTGCTGTGGCAGAGAATTCCACAGATTCACCACTCTCTGTGTGAAGAAGTTTTTCCTAACCTCGGTCCTAAAAGGCTTCCCCTCTATCCTCAAACTGTGACCCCTCGTTCTAGACCTCCCCAACATCGGGAACAATCTTCCTGCATCTAGCCTGTCCAATCCCTTTAGGATCTTATACGTTTCAATCAGATCCCCCCTCAATCTTCTAAATTCCAACGAGTACAAGCCCAGTTCATCCAGTCTTTCTTCATATGAAAGACCTGCCATCCCAGGAATCAATCTGGTGAACCTTCTTTGTACTCCCTCTATGGCAAAGATGTCTTTCCTCAGATTAGGGGACCAAAACTGCACACAATACTCCAGGTGTGGTCTCACCAAGGCCTTGTACAACTGCAGTAGTACCTCCCTGCTCCTGTACTCGAATCCTCTCGCTATAAATGCCAGCATACCGTTCGCCTTTTTCACCGCCTGCTGTACCTGCATGCCCACTTTCAATGACTGGTGTATAATGACACCCAGGTCTCGTTGCACCTCCCCTTTTCCTAATCGGCCACCATTCAGATAATAATCTGTTTTCCTATTTTTGCCACCAAAGTGGATAACTTCACATTTATCCACATTAAATTGCATCTGCCATGAGTTTGCCCACTCACCCAACCTATCCAAGTCACCCTGCATCCTCTTAGCATCCTCCTCACTGCTAACACTGCCACCCAGCTTCGTGTCATCCGCAAACTTGGAGATGCTGCATTTAATTCCCTCATCCAAGTCATTAATATATATTGTAAACAACTGGGGTCCCAGCACTGAGCCTTGCGGTACCCCACTAGTCACCGCCTGCCATTCTGAAAAGGTCCCGTTTATTCCCACTCTTTGCTTCCTGTCTGCTAACCAATTCTCCACCCACACCAATACCTTACCCCCAATACCGTGTGCTTTAAGTTTGCACACTAATCTCCTATGTGGGACCTTGTCAAAAGCCTTTTGAAAATCCAAATATACCACATCCACTGGTTCTCCCCTATCCACTCTACTAGTTACATCCTCAAAAAATTCTATGAGATTCGTCAGACATGATTTTCCTTTCACAAATCCATGCTGACTTTGTCCGATCATTTCACCGCTTTCCAAATGTGCTGTTATCACATCCTTGATAACTGACTCCAGCAGTTTCCCCACCACCGACGTTAGGCTAACCGGCCTATAATTCCCCGGTTTCTCTCTCCCTCCTTTTTTAAAAAGTGGGGTTACATTAGCCACCCTCCAATCCTCAGGAACTAGTCCAGAATCTAACGAGTTTTGAAAAATTATCACTAATGCATCCACTATTTCTTGGGCCACTTCCTTAAGCACTCTGGGATGCAGACCATCTGGCCCTGGGGATTTATCTGCCTTCAATCCCTTCAATTTACCTAACACCACTTCCCTACTAACATGTATTTCGCTCAGTTCCTCCATCTCACTGGACCCTCTGTCCCTTACTATTTCTGGAAGATTATTTATGTCCTCCTTAGTGAAGACAGAACCAAAGTAATTATTCAATTGGTCTGCCATGTCCTTGCTCCCCATAATCAATTCACCTGTTTCTGTTTGCAGGGGACCTACATTTGTCTTTATCAGTCTTTTCCTTTTTACATATCTATAAAAGCTTTTACAGTCCGTTTTTATGTTCTCTGCCAGTTTTCTCTCATAATCTTTTTTCCCCTTCCTAATTAAGCCCTTTGTCCTCCTCTGCTGAACTCTGAATTTCTCCCAGTCCTCAGGTGAGCCACTTTCTCTGGCTAATTTGTATGCTACTTCTTTGGAATTGATACTATCCCTAATTTCTCTTGTCAGCCACAGGTGCACTACCTTCCTTGATTTATTCTTTTGCCAAACTGGGATGAACAATTGTTGTAGTTCATCCATGCAACCTTTAAATGCCTGCCATTGCATATCCACCGTCAATCCTTGAAGTGTCATTTGCCAGTCTATCTTAGCTAATTCATGTCTCATACCTTCAAAGTTACCCCTCTTTAAGTTCAGAACCTTTGTTTCTGAATTAACTACGTCACTCTCCATGTTAATGAAGAATTCCACCATATTATGGTCACTCTTACCCAAGGGGCCTCTCACGACAAGATCGCTAATTAACCCTTCCTCATTGCTCAAAACCCAGTCCAGAATAGCCTGCTCTCTAGTCGGTTCCTCGACATGTTGGTTCAAAAAACCATCCCGCATACATTCCAAGAAATCCTCTTCCTCAGCACCTTTACCAATTTGGTTCACCCAGTCTACATGTAGATTGAAGTCACCCATTACATTACATGTAGATGTGCTCAATGGTAGGGAGGGCTGTACCTATGATGGACTGGGCCGTATCCACTACTTTTTCAGGATTTTTCTGTTCAAGAGTATTGGTGTTTCCATACCAGGCTGTGATATATTCTCCACTACACACCTATCTTCTGACCTTGTGTTGATTAGGTTTAAGAACAATTCCTGGTATTTTTCAAAAAAATAAACTGAAACTAAAATTCTGAATACCACCCAGCTGATAAAGTAGTTACTGCTTTGATTTAAGGTGGCAAAGTTGCTTTAAATTTTTTTTAAGGCAGAACACATGGAACACTGAACATTACAGCACAGTACAGGCCCTTCAGCCACGATGTAGTGCAGACCTTTTAACCTATTCTGAAATAAATCTTAACTTTTCCCTCCAACGTAACCCTCCATTTTTCTTTCATCCATGCACACATCTAAGAGTTTCTAAAATGTCCCTAATGTGTCTGCCTCTACCATAACCCCTGACAGGATGTTCCATGGACTCTCCATTCTCTGTGTAAAGAGCCTATCTCTGATATCACCCTATGCTTTCATCCAGTCACCTTAAAATTATGCTCCCTTGTATTAGCCATTTCAACCCTGGGAAGAAGTCTCTGGCCAACCTCTTGATCTATGCCTCTTATTGTATTCTACACCTCTTATCTTTCGTTCCTACAACAACAAAGGCTGAATGTTTTTATCCGTGCTTTTCTTGTGAAGTTAGTTGTGCAGTTATGATAAATGCTGATATTTAAGGAAATAATTGATGACTAGAATGTTCCAAACTGTTGGGGGATAATATACAACAGTCTGTGGAATTAAAATTGAACCACTTAACCATTACAGTGGGCCACAGTTCAGTGCATACTATAGCTTGAGAGAAAGGTACTGTAGCACATGACCATGTAAAATTAAGTATATAGCCAGGATAATGACAGGGATTGTAGTATAAATTATATAAAAAAAACACTTCTCAAACTCTGTTCCACATTGAAATGCACTCCTTTGAAAGGGCCTGGTGGTCACAATGATTTGATGTCACAGTTGACTTTTGTCCTACTGTAACAAAAAGAATGACAAAAAAGAGCCAGGAGACATTATTAATTGCTGTTGAACAAATTTCCTCACTGTTTGGCAGAAGTTCAGAAAGCTACAGTGTGCTATTGTTCAGGAAAGTTTTGGGTACTGTTACGACTGAATTGGGGAGACTATCAGACATCGAAGCAGAATTAGACCATTCAGGCCATTGAGCCTGCTCTGTCATTCCACCATGGCTGATTTATTATACTCCTCATCCTCATTCTCC
Organism: Mobula hypostoma; assembly: GCF_963921235.1. Classification (NCBI taxonomy): domain Eukaryota; kingdom Metazoa; phylum Chordata; class Chondrichthyes; order Myliobatiformes; family Myliobatidae; genus Mobula; species Mobula hypostoma. The sequence goes on from NC_086107.1 coordinate 6,914,377, forward strand.
TGCCTTCTTCCCATAACCTTTGACACCCTTACTAATCAAGAACCTATCATCCTCCACTTTAAATATACCCAATGTCTTGGCCTCCACAGGCCCCTGTAGCAATGAATTCCACAGATTTGCCACTGTCTGGCTAAAGAAATTTCATTTAACCTCTGTTCTAAAAGGTGGTACTTGTATTCTGAGTTTATGCCCTCTGCTCCTAGACTCCCCCACTATAGAAAATGTCCTCTCCATGTCAACTCTATCTAGGCCTTTCAATATCCCTCAAGTTTCAATAAGATCTCCCCCAACCCCATTTTACTAAACTCCACCAAATATAGGCCCATAGCCCTTCATGCTTTAACCCTTTCGTTGCCAGGATTATTCTCGTGATCCTCCCCTGCTCCCTCTCTAATGCAAGCACATCGTTTCTTAGATAAGGGCCCAAAACTGCTCCTATCACTCCCAGGTGTGGTCTAACCAATGCCTAATAAAGACTCAGCATCACATCCCTTGCTTTTATATTCTGGCCTCTTGAGGTGAATGCTGGTACTAAAGAGGGATCTGACAAGGTTCTCTAGCTGAGAAGAGGGAGGGGAAAGGGACTGGAATTGACACAACCCACTCTTTTTATTCTGCAACAAGCTTGGGTCAGAAGCAAGCTGTCTTTGTATGAATATTCTTTATCTTTTTGATCGCATTTAATTCCCATAGGCACGGACCACAAAAGCACTTAGGTCATTACAGTTTGCAAATCCAGGCCGTCAGATAAAAGAATTTACTCCGGAAACCAGTCGGAGAGTGAAACGGAAGCAGCAGACGAAGCAGCCAAATCAGTCTAATGCAGACAGGTAACATGGTGATGTGCTTTTGACATTCTTTCTTTATTCAGAGACACAGAGCGGCCCAACAAGCTGCACTGTCCAGCAACACACCTGCTTAGCCCCATCCTAAACACAGGGCAATCTACCACAGCAACACACCTGCTTAGCCCCATCCTAAACACAGGGCAATCTACCACAGCAACACACCTGCTTAGCCCCATCCTAAACACAGGACAATCTACCACAGCAACACACCTGTTTAGCCCCATCCTAAACACAGGGCAATCTACCACAGCAACACACCTGCTTAGCCCCATCCTAAACACAGGACAATCTACCACAGCAACACACCTGTTTAGCCCCATCCTAAACACAGGGCAATCTACCACAGCAACACACCTGTTTAGCCCCATCCTAAACACAGGACAATCTACCACAGCAACACACCTGCTTAGCCCCATCCTAAACACAGGACAATCTACCACAGCAACACACCTGTTTAGCCCCATCCTAAACACAGGACAATCTACTACAGCAACACACCTGCTTAGCCCCATCCTAAACACAGGACAATCTACCACAGCAACACACCTGTTTAGCCCCATCCTAAACACAGGGCAATCTACCACAGCAACACACCTGTTTAGCCCCATCCTAAACACAGGGCAATCTACCACAGCAACACACCTGTTTAGCCCCATCCTAAACACAGGGCAATCTACCACAGCAACACACCTGCTTAGCCCCATCCTAAACACAGGGCAATCTACCACAGCAACATACCTGTTTAGCCCCATCCTAAACACAGGGCAATCTACCACAGCAACACACCTGCTTAGCCCCATCCTAAACACAGGACAATCTACCACAGCAACACACCTGCTTAGCCCCATCCTAAACACAGGGCAATCTACCACAGCAACACACCTGTTTAGCCCCATCCTAAACACAGGACAATCTACCACAGCAACACACCTGCTTAGCCCCATCCTAAACACAGGGCAATCTACCACAGCAACACACCTGTTTAGCCCCATCCTAAACACAGGGCAATCTACCACAGCAACACACCTGCTTAGCCCCATCCTAAACACAGGACAATCTACCACAGCAACACACCTGTTTAGCCCCATCCTAAACACAGGGCAATCTACCACAGCAACACACCTGTTTAGCCCCATCCTAAACACAGGACAATCTACCACAGCAACACACGTGTTTAGCCCCATCCTAAACACAGGACAATCTACCACAGCAACACACGTGTTTAGCCCCATCCTAAACACAGGACAATCTACCACAGCAACACACGTGTTTAGCCCCATCCTAAACACAGGACAATCTACCAGTCTTTGGACTGTAGGAGGAAACCCACACACTCACAGGAAGGACGTACAAACTCCTTACAGACTGCATCAGAATTGAACTCCGAACTCCGGCAACCCGAGCTGTAATCGCTACACTACCGTGGTTTTGCAAATATATTTTGGAGAATACATACTAGATACTAGGTCACTGCAGTCTCTCCTCAAAACAGCAAACCTGCCATCCCTGGTGCTGGTATGGAATCACAATTAACCTCAAGGAGGATGTTTAAACTCCTTACAGGTAGCGGTGGAATTGAACTCCGAACTCAGACCTGAGCTGTGATAGTGTCATGGTAACCACTACACTACCATGGTACCTTCATTACGGGGAATGATTAAGTCTGGTCCAGGCCTGCTTCTGATGAAAGAAAATAACTTATTTTGATAAAGTTCTATTGGTGGTGGTTAAGATGGTTTTTAATGTTTTAGTTTTGGGAAAGATATGGATGGAGGAGGTACAAAAATTGGTACAAAATTTATCCTTAAACTTGGTTCCACTTATGGATAGTAAAACAATCTTGTGCTTTGTAACAACAGAAGTTTCCATATGTTTGTAAAGGCACCGTGCATAGATAGAATTTTGAGAGTCTAGATACAGTGCTTTGAAAAAGTATTCAGTCCCCACTACCATTTTCACATTTTACCGTCTCATTTTCTAAGCTTAAAATATATCGAAGTAGGATTTTTGAGCTAATCTACAAAACGTTGTGCATGATGTCTAATCAAAAGAAAAAATCCAAAACTTGTCAAATAACTAAAAATGTAAAAACCAAAACTGTAAGGCTGAAAAAGTATTCATCCCCCTTTCAATTACTATGCTAACTTTCTTCAGGTGCAAAGTACTACCTTACCAACTCACCCAATTAGTTGCTGTAGAAAACTGGAGGATCACTTCTTTTCAATGAATTCTTCCTTTTGTCTGTAAAGTCCAACAGTATGGTAGATTTGTAACAGATCAAACCAAAATGAAGACAAAAGAGCATTCAAGACAAGTCAAGGAAATGATAATAGAGAAGCACAAATCTTTGGAAGAGTACAAGACCATCTCAAAGGTGTTGAACATACCACATACCTCAAGAGTTCAGTGCAGTCCATCGTGAAAAATTGGGGGAAAAATATGAACCACAGCCACACTGCCTAGGTCAGGCCGCCCCTCTAAACTTCGTTGCTGGAGAAGGATGACACTTGTAAGAGAGGCTGTCGTGATGCAAATGAGCTGTAGAAGTCGGTGGCTGCAACTGGAAATGAAGTTCATGGCTCCACAATCTCTCAGACCTTGTACAAAACGGGAAGACTAAAATAGAAGCATCTCCTTGCCTTTAAAGACTTTGCAAAGCATCACTAGAAAATACTGTAAAGATGTGGAAGAAGATGCTGTGGTCAGATGAGATTAAAGTGGTACTTTTTGGTGTCAACACTAAACGGTACACGTGGCGCAAACCTAAAACTGCACATCAGCCAGGTAACACCATCCCTATTGTAAAGTATGGTGGAGGTAGCATCACGCTATTGGGATGCTTTTCAGCAGCAAAGACTGGAAATCTGGTTAAGCTTGATGGGAAGATGAATACTGCTAAATACAGAAAGCTCCAGGATAAAAACCTGCTAGCCTCTGCTGGTAAAGCTTAAACTGGGGAGGAAGTTTGTGTCAAACAAGGGAAAATCTGCAGATGCTGGAAATTCAAGCAACACACACAAAATATTGCTTTTTGGGCCGACACCCTTTGTCTTTCAGCAGGACAACAACCCAAAGCACACTGCTAGAGCAACCATGGAGTGGCTTCAAATGGAGAAATTTGATGTCCTTGAGTGGCCCAGTCACAGTCCTGACCTTAGCCTTACTGAACATCTCTGGCAAGTCCTCAAGATTGTTGTCTCAACTGCTCCCCAACTAACCTGCAACAGTTTGAGCAATTTTGCAAGGAGGAATGGGTAAATCTTGCTCCATCGTGTTGTGCAAAGCTAGTAGAGACTTATCCAATAGACTACTGGCTGTAGTAGCAGTGAGAGGTAGTTAAACTAAGCACTGAGCAAAGAGGATGGATACTTTTGAACTACTGTCATTTCAGGTTTAGAATTTTTAGTTTTGCATGCTTTATAATTTTCCCTGTTTTTGGTCTCTACTGTGGAAAAAAGGAGCATGTGATTCACAAGTAAATATTCTCATTTAAGTTGATCAAAATCTCTGGTTGTAATACTCATTTGTGTGAACAAAGGGTTGGGGGCTGAATACTTTTACAAGGTGCTGTAGAGTACGTTTCCAATCGTGGGAAAGGGTAGGACCAGAGAGCACAGTCTCAGAATAGAAGGACGTACCCTTAAGAACAGAGATAAGGAGGGATTTCTTTAGCCAGATGGTGGTGAATCTGTGGAATTCATTGCCACAGAGGGTTATGGAGGCTAGGTAATTGGATATATTTAAAGCAGAGGTTGATAGGTTCTTGATTAGTAGGGATGTCAAGGATTATAGGAGAATGCAGGTGAATAGGGCTGAGAGGATGAACATATCAACCATGATCAAATGGTAGAGCACACTAATGAGTTGAGTAGCCTGATTCTACTCCTATGTCTGAAAAATGCCAGAAAATTATTTTTCCATGGATATGTTCTTTGTGAACCCTTATGGACAATTGGGGTACTGCATACAGTTCTGGTCACCCACTATAGGAGGGATGGTGATTCTTTGGAGAGGGTGCAGATGAGGTTTATCAGGATGCTGCCTGGTTTAGAGGGCATGTGTTATCATGCGAGGCTGGATAAGCTTGGGTTGCTTTCTCTGAAGTGGTGGAAGCTGAGGGGAGATTTGATAGAGGTTTGTAAGATTATGAGAGGCATAGATAGAATAGAGGGGGAGTATCTTTTTTCCAGGGGTAGAAATGTCTAATACCACAAGGCATGCATTAAAGGTGAGAGGGGGTAGGGTCAAAGGGGATATTGCTGGTAAGTTTTTTTACTCAGTGGTGGATGCCTGGAATGTGCTGCCTGATATGGCTATAGAGGCAAATACATTAGAGACATTTAGATTGGCACATGAATATGAGGAAGATGGAGGGATCTGGACGTTGTATAGGTAGGAGAGATGAGTTTTGGGGTGTTTTTGATTTACTTTATAGCTGGTTTGGGAAAATGTTGTCAACGTAGAACTGTACAGCATAGGTACAGGCCCATCAGATCACAAAGGATTTTGGTTTAGATTTTGTGAGCCAGTCTAACACACGAGCATTCCAGCTGCTTGCTTGTGTATTATTTGGCCCTCTGCAAACGTATCCAGAAAACTAGCAACCTCATCATTAAAACGGTGTCATCAAATCTATCCGTGGGTCGGTAATTTGCTTTCACCTGCGGTGCATGTGACATATTAATCACAGATTGATTGAGATTGCGAGAAACACAGGCATGCCACTATCCTTACTGGGTATTTTTTTTCACATAATTCTCAAGCAGATTATGTAATATCAGATCACTTACAAACTGCATTTGTAACTGCTCTGGAATCCATTTTCGGGTCTACCAGGTTAATGAAATACCAGGCTAGTTTACTTGTTAAAGATCTTATTAGTTACACTTTGAGCCACATGGTTTTAATTCTGCACATGCAATGGTAAGATGGGAATAATTCATCATTAATTATGTTCCTAATCAAAGAGCTACTTGTATTAATTCCTGTAGCAGTTTCTGTTTTATCTTCAGCCATCTAAACTACAAGCCTGAATCAAAACAAAACTGCTGATGTTTTTAATAATTTCTTTGCTTTAAGTTGAAAGCCTCCATAGCAAGAAAGTTGGATTGTTTCTCTAAATTACACCTTGCCCATCACCTCCCTCTGGTGCCCCTTCTCCTTCCCTCTGTCCCCAGGCCCGCTCTCTTCTACTATCAGCTCTTTGCCTCTTCTGCCTATCACTGCCAGCCTATACTACTCCTCCCCCACCTTCTTATTCTGGCATCTTCACTCTTCCTTTCCAGTCCTGGTGAAGGGTCTCGGCCTGAAACACTGACTGTTTCTTCCTCTCCATAGTTGCTGCCTGACCTACTGAGTTCCTCCAGTATTTTGTGTGTGTTGCTCTGGATTTTCCACATTTGCAAATCTCTTCTGTTTCTAACCAAAATAAATCTTGCTGCTCTTTCTAAATCCTGTTCAGTTTAAATTTATTTTCCGATTATCTGGTTTCTTCTTGACATTCCTTTAGCTCTTCACCGAGTTGACTCAGCGCATCACTGGCTCCAGCCTATGTGCCTTCAAGGACATGCCTACAGTATATACAGAAAGGTGCTGGAAAAGGGTCAGAAACATCATTAAGGATCCCACCCATCCTGCTCGTAACAACCACACCAGGGCTACCAGACTCAAAAACAGTTACTTTCCCCAAGCAGTAAGACTGATCAACACCTCCACCCACTAACCCACCCCTCCACACCCCCAACCACCACTACTTTATCATTTCCTGTCAGTCACCTTAGTACAGCCACTCCAGTGCCTAGCATCACTTTATGGACGTACAATCAATCAATGTATATAAGCTATCTTGTGAGTCTTTATCTATTGTAATTTAAAAAAAATTGTGTTATCTAATTGAATTTTTACTTGTGCTGCATCTGATCTGAAGTAACAATTATTTCATTCTCTACACTTGTATGCTGGAAATGACATTAAACAATCTTAAATCTTGATCTTGAATTTTATATGGAAATGGGGCAGAGACAAAGCATTGCAGGCATCCATGTAAATTGTTCTTGGTCAAAACCAAAAGAAAAGTAAAAGGATTAAGACTATCTTTGCTTTTCCATTATTAATGGAATGTTTCTTTAGACTGAGAATATCTGTGAAGGTCTGTAACTGAAAAAGGTCAAGGTCAGTCATAAATAATACCTGCAGGAGTGTAGAGTGTGTCTGTGTATGGCAAAGGGAAATAGCTTAATTCTATTGTATTACATTACGATTCATCTTTCTTGTATAGAGAAGGAAGCAATATGCTTAAAGAAATAAAATTAAACTAAATAATTGCCATATTTAAATAATTCTTCAAAGAGAATTTATCTTTACAAAATGTTTATAAAATATAAAACCTCTTCTGAGGACTTGCAGTCAGTACAGGGAGGCTGCTTTTCCAAGTCTGGGGCGTATAGATCGAGAGGTCAGAATTAAAGGTAAAGGGCTTCGCTGCTGGTGATTGAGAATTTGAAATTACCTCTTTGGAATGCTTTCCTCAGTGAGCTCTGAGGGCTTAGTTGATAAATATATTCAAGATTTAGATCGATTAGATCTTTGGAATCTCATGGGATCAAGGGATACAGCGAGAAGCCCAGACAGTTGAGTTGAGCCATGAACTTATTGAACAGTGAGTCAGTTTCAAGGTGTCGTATGTTAATAACTGCAGTGTGTAGCCAATAATGAGACGTGATCAATAAGTTTAAAATTCACCGTGTGGAACAGCACTGCAGTACCATTTGACATACAGCTGTAGGTGCAAAAGACGAGATCAGCTTGAAGTTTATTCAGAATATGATGTAGACATACAAAATAATGAAATATAGTTTCTGTAAACGGAAGTATCATGTGCTTTTAAGGTTGACAAATGTGCAAAACACCTCATGTTTGTAGAATAGTTGTACCATGCAAGGCATGATTTTCTTTTACCACTTGTTGAATTCTGCCCTTTGATTCTATAAAGATCATTTCTTTACACTGTCCTGTGCTGCACAAATCTGTGGATCTGGCAGAGTGAAGGTGTAGGGGAGGGTTGGATGCAGAAAAGATTGTATAGATTGAGGGAGCCCAGGAACGGAGGGCACAGCTACAGAATGGAACAGGTGTTCCCAACTATTTTTATGCCATGGGCCAAGACCATTAAGCAAGGGGTTCGTGGACCCCAGGTTAGGAACCCCTGGAATAGAAGGGTATCCTTGGAATTCATTACCGCAGACTTGATTAGTGAGAGTGTCAAAGGTTACATGGAGAAGGCAGGAGAATGGGGTTGACTGGGATAAAAAATCAGCCATGATGGAATGGCAGAGCAGACTTGATGGGTTGAATGGCCTACTTCTGCTCTTATAGTGTTGTATCATCTTATAGTTCATGGCTTTGTGGTTCTAAGTTGGTGTGTACTTGAATGCTTAGACTCACTGTTTTTTCTTGCAGGCAGACGATGCCCGTAAAAAGCAAAGTTTATGACAGTCAAGGACTCCTCATCTTCAGTGGACTGGATAGATGTGATTGTTTGGACGAGCATTGTTTGGGTTGCTTCTACCCCTGTCCCAACTGTGGATCCCAGAAGTGTGGCATTGAATGTCGTTGTGACCGAAAATGGTTATACGAGCAAATTGAAGTGGAGGGCGGCGAAATAATTCGAAATAAAAATGTTAACTAGGTTGCTGGGGTGGGGTAGTTATAAAAGATTTTATTTATAAATTTAACCTAAAATGTGCCATTTTTGTCTGCAACCCATTGGAACTGCATCCTTGTAAAAGTGTTGGTATTTAGCTGGCACTTGATCCAAGGTATTTTCTGCAGAAAGGAAACCTGTCACAAATCTCTAAAGATATACTAGCATATTTAATAGTTTTTAATGTTAGAGCAATTTAAATATATAATGGGCAGTGTTAATGTGATGTGCTGTAAGTGCTAATGTTTGCTAGAAGAGTTTAACTTCCTCTTCTACTTGTCAACCAATTTGAATTGTTGAATTCAAATTTTTTTAAGCAATAACTTCTAATTTTCATTCACTTTGAATTACTGGGTAATTAAAAATAATCAATGGAAGATTGTATTTTGATTGTCAAGACTAAGTTGTTTCCACCTTGGCTATTAAATAAAGCTGTTTCTTTCTGTGACGCTGTGCTGCTGCATATTAAAGCTGCTGGACGCTATTTGTTTGTCTGACTGCTCATTTTTTTTCCAAATGCACCATTTCCTTATCAGTGGGGCACTTTGAGTGAGTTACATGTACTGAATTGATGCATTAGATAGAGAGAAAGAGGGAGAGACTCCCTGACTGAATATTACAGCACATTTTTTTATGTTAAAGAACAAAGATAACAGGATGATTTCTATAGTTACAATTCTCTCATAATGCTTCTTTTGAGCTACATGTAGTTTCCAAATGCCTGGATCTTACTGCCAACTCACCCAAAGTAATTGTTAATTACTGTCATATTCATGCAATGGGATGTCGATTGCATTCATGCATATGCAGACAAATCAGTTAAGTGCCGGTTTCCTGGTCTCCCTGGTCTGTATTTTACTGTCTCGTGCTGTATTTTAAATTTAACCTACAATCCATATTCAGATCTGAAGGACAAACACAAGGAAATCTGTAGATGCTGGCTATCAAGGTAACACACACAAAATGCTGGAGGATTTCAGCTGGTCAGACAGCATCTTTGGAAATGAATAAGCAGTCGACATTTTGGGCCGAGATCATTCATTTCCATAGATATTGCCTGATCTGCTGAGTTCCTGCAACATTTTGTGTGTGTTGCTTCAGATCTAAAGGTTGGTTGCTGAAGTCCATGTTCACTATATATCCTAGTATAGCAGTTTGCGTGATGTTGTTGCAGCTCGAGGTGTTCCAGAGTTTGGAATTCCATTCGGGCACGGTTTTGTTAGGAGTCTTTGTATGTCCTGTGGAATGCATGGGTTTACTCTGGACCCTCTGCTTTCCTTCCACAGTGCAAAGGTGTACCAGGTAGATTAATTGGTCATTGTAAATTGTCCTGAGATTAGGTTAGGGCTAATCTGGGTTTTTGGGGATTGCTGAGGTGGCATGGTTTGAAGGGCCCACTCTGTACTGTATCGCTAAATAAATAAATAAATTGCACCCAGGTGACCAATGAACCTACTACCTCTCCAGCATTGTTTTCCAATGGTTCAATATCTACTTTCACCTCTCTTTTACACTTTATGTATCTGTAGAAAGTTTTGGTATCCTCTTCAATATTATTGGCTAGCTTACTTTGTATTCCATCTTTACCTTCTTCGTGACTTTTTTAGTTGCATTCTGTTGATTTTTAAAAGCTTCCCAATCCTCTAACCTTCCACTTAGCTCTATTATATGCCCTCTCTTTGGCTTTTATATTGGCTTTGACTTGTTAGCCACGGCTTTGTCATCTTTCCTTTAGAGTACTTATTCCTGTTTGGGATGTATATATCCTGTGTCTTCTGAATTACTTCCAGAAATTCCAGCCATTGCTACTCTGCCATCATCCCTGCCAGTGTTCTTTTCCAATCAATTCTGGCCAATTTCTCCACCATAATACTGATACATCTGACTTTAGCTTCTCAAATTTCAGGGTGAGTTTAGTCATATTATGACCACTTTCCCCTGAGAGTTCTTTACCTTAAGCTCTTCAATCAATTCTGTATCATTGCACAACACCCAATCCAGAATAGCTGATCCCCAGCAGGCTCAGCCACGAGCTTCTCTAAAAAGACATCTCGTGGGCAGTCTAGAAATTCCCTCTCCTGTAATCCAGCACCGACTTAATCTTCCCAATCTATCTGCATATTGAAGTTTCCCTGTGACTATTGTAACATCATCCTTTTGGCACGCATTTTTTGTATCACTTTGTAATTAGCAGGCCACATTCTTACTACTGTTTGGGGGCCTGTATACAACAGGATCTTTTTACCCTTGCAGTTCCTTAGCTCTATCCATAATGATTAATCACCTTCCAACCCTATGTCACCTTCTTCTAATGATTTAATTTAATTATTTACCAACAGAGCAATGCTGTCTCTTCTGCCTTCGTGCCTGTCCTCTTGATTCAATGTGTATTCTTGGACATTAAGCTCCCAGCTGTAATCTTTCAGCCACAATTCAGTGATGCCTACAACATCATACCTGCCAATCTGCAACTGTGCTGCAAGTTCATCTACCTTATTCCATATACTGCATGCATTCAAATATAACACCTCTGTCCTGTATTTACCCTTCTTGATTTTGTCCACCTTTTACGTTGCCACTCATCCTGTTGACTGCAGTTTTACCCTACCAGCACCCTCTACTCACTGCACATAGCCTCTGTTTGTAAACCAGCTACCTTGTCTTCAGCACGATTATCTGTCTTTCCTATGATACTTCTTGCATTGAAAGATATGCAGCTCAGGACACTAGGCGCACCATGCCCAACCTTTTGATTCCTCTCCATTAACTTCTGGTACTCTGGTTTCCAATCCCCTGCAGCTCTAGTTTAAATCCCACCATTGCAACATTAACAAACCTTCCTGCTAGGATATTAGGCCCCCTCCAGTTCAGGTGCAAACCGTCCCTTCTGTGTAGGTCCCACCTTCCCTGAAAGAGAGCTCAATGATCCAAAAACCTCCTATACCAGCTCCTTAGCCACGTATTAAACTATATAATCTTCCTAGTTCTGGCCTCACTAGCACATGGCATGGATAGCAATCCTGAAATCACAACCCTGGAGGTCCTGCTCTTTAACTTAGTGCCTAATGCCCTGAATTGCCTTTGCAGACATGGTCCTACCCATGTCATTCTTCATGGTCACATCTATGTAACGGACCTAGGATAGGTCCTCTGAGATGCTGACGCACAGGAACTTGAAGCTGCTCACCCTTTCCACAGCAAACTCTTCAATGTTGACTGGTGTGTGATAGTCTTACTTCTGACTTTACTGATATGGTGAGCACAGGGTCCCCTGAAACAAGCTTCAAAACCGGGTATCTACCTCCCTCTGCAAAGGGATCCTTAACCTCCTCATCAGGAGACCACAGTCAGGGAGGAACGGTAATAACAATGTTGTGTGATCTGCCCTATTTGACCTACACTCATGACTGTTTGGCTAGGCACTGCTCAAACACCATATTTAATCCAATGACACCACTGTTGCTGGCAGAATCTCAGATGGTGATAAGGATATGCACAGGAGTGAGATAGATTGGCAGCTAGAGTGGTGTTGCAACGACAAATTTGCATGCAACGTCAGCAAGGCTAAGGAATTGTGAAATTCAGGAAGGAGAGGTTTGGAGAACACTCATCAGTCCTCACTGAGTGGTGGAAAAAGTGAGCAGTTTGTATCAACGTCTTAGAGGTTCAACCCTCGGGCCAACATATGGATGAAATCACAAAGAAGGCACACCAGCGACTATACTTCATGAGGAGTGTGAGGAGATTTGTTATGCCACTGAAGAATCTGTCAAATTTCTGCACGTGCATGGTGGAGAACATTCTGACCGGTTGCATCACCATCCGGTACCGAAACTCCAATGTACAGGATCAGGAGAAGCTGCAGAGGCTTGTAGATCCAGCCAGCTCCCTCATGGACACAACCCCCCCCCCCCCACTGTCAAGAACATCTTCAAGAGCTGGTCCCTCAAGAAGGCAGCATCCATTGTTGAGGACTCTCACCATCTGGGACGGCCTCCTCTCATTGCTACTATTGGGGAGGAGGTATGGGAAACTGAAGACCCTCACACTGTTTTAGGAACAGCTTTTTCCCTCTGCCATCAGACTTCTGAATGGTCCATGAATCCATAAACACTACTTCACTATTACTCATTGTTACTCTTTCGCACCAGTGAACCATAGAAAACCTACAGCGCTTATTTATTTTTCTGTGACATAGCAATTTTTATATCTTGCAATGCAGTGCTGCCACAAAACATAAAACTTCACGACATACATTCAGTGGCCACTTTATTAGGTACACCTGTACAACTTGCACGTTAATGTAAATATCCGCTTATCCAATCATGTGGCAGCAGCTCAGTGCATAAATACACACGGACATGGTCAAGAGGTTCAGTTGTTGTTCTGACCAAACATAAGAATCAAGTTATCAAATTATTTAAATTTATCAAAATATGGTATTGCTTTGCACTGCTGTAGCTATATGTTATAACTATGTGGTTTTGTCAGTGTTAGTCTTTGGTCTGTCTTGTTTTTTGTGATATCACTCCGGAGAAACATTGTATCATTTCTTAATGCATGTATGCATTTCTAAATGACAATAAAGGAGGACTGAGTGTTCTCATAATAATCTAAAAGTGTGAGTTAATAAGAGAAAATCTGCAGATGCTGGCAATCCGAGCAACCTCACAAAATGCTGGAGGAACTCAGGAGGCCAGGCAGCGTCCATGGAAAAAAGTATAGTCGACGTCTCTGACCGAAACCCTTCAGCATGTCTGCACGTAATCTAAGTGAATTTGATAGCGGAATGATTGTTGATGCCAGACGGGGTTTAAGAATCTCGGACACTACTGATCTCCTGAGATTTTTACGCATAACAGTTTCTAGAGTTGACAAAAATCATCAGGTGAGTGGCAGTTCTCTGAGCAAAAACACCTTGTTAATTAGAGAAGCCAGAGGAGAACGGCCAGACTGGTTCAAGCTGACAGGAATGTGACAGTACAACTAAAGTCAGAGTACATTTATTATCAAAGTACATATGTATAAATTACTGAAATGTCGACTGTACTATTTTCCATAGATGTTGCCTGGCCAGCTGAGTTCCTCCAGCATTTTGGGTGTGTTGCTATGTATAAATTATACAACCTTGAGATTTGTCTGCTTACAGGCAGCCTCAAAGCAAGAAACCCGAAAGAACCCAATTAAAGAATGACAGACCAACACCCAATGTGCAGAGAAAGAGAAAAAAAACACTAATCATGCAAACAATAGAAGCGAGCAACAGCATGCCCAACCTAATTGAGTCCTTCAATCCAAATCGTCGGAGCAGCCCGGAGTAGGCCCAAATGCTTGGTCTCAGTTCATCATATGAGCGGAGCTATCACCTCAAAGCTCGAAGACATGAAGCACAGCAGCCGGAATAGTCTCACAGCCTCGGTGCTGTGGAGAGAGGAGTGGACGTTGCAGAAGAGCAAGTGATAGTTTACCACAATTTCCTTCAGAAAAGGTGTTATTAATAATGTTTTTAGTCAAATTTCTTGCCTTTTCAACTAACAGTATCTGTCACTCATCTTCAGTGCCATCTTAAACCAGAAGGGGCCATTGTCATATGGTTAAATAACCATGCGTTACAACAGTGGTGTGCAGAAGAGCATCTCTGAATGCACAGCATGTCGAACCTTGAAGTGGATGGGCTACAGCAGCAGAAGACCATGAATGTACACTCAGTGGCCACTTTACTAAGTACTTAATAAAGTGGCCACTGAGTATATGTTACGGCGTTGTGGTTATATTAGTGCTCACTAGGTGTCAGTAAAGCATTTAATTTCAGGAGCTGGATCTACTCAATAGCACTAGTGTTGAAAGACTCATTGCAGAGTCTATGGATTAATAATTATCAAAACGTTACTTCCTTCCCTGGTTTATTGTGCTTCAGAGAGTATGAACAGCTGAATAAATGCAGATGGTTCTGTTGTTTGTGGTTATATTTGCACATTTCAGCATAATATTGGCCCATTTGCTTCAATAAAATTATGATTAATATAAACTGGTTCCTTAAGGTTAGCATAGCTGGAGGTGGGGGAGGGAGGAAAATTTAGTGGGTATAAACTTCCACTATCTATTAAATACTCCCAAAGGTGTACATCTCAAATAGCCTGTGACAACCAAGTCCAGCTCCTGGCCTGCACATATGGCTCAGTTACTAAGCCAGGTGGAACCGTTTCTACTGTCTGGAGAAAGCTGCCATAGAACTAGTAGAATATAAAACGGAACGGTGGGATCCAATACAACCGATGGATGAATATGAAATGTGTAAGTATCTGGGATATCAACAAGCAAAGGAAATAGACCATAGTGCTGTAAAGGAAAAACTTTCAACAGAATTTAATTCAAGCTTAAGAAAATCTGTCAAACAGGGTTCAATTGTAAAAATATAACAAAGGCAATAAGCTGTTCACTGTGCCTATATTAACACATTCTCTTGGCATAATATCTCAGTCTGAAACCAATCTAGAAAATTTACGAAGGAAAATAAGAACTGAAATGACAGATTTTAGAAAGTACTGTGTATACTCAAACACACTTAGGTTAACAGTATCTAGGACAGAGGGTGGAAGAGGAATAACAGACATAATAAATTTGCACAACAGTCAGATAAAATTTCTAAGGGACATATTTTCAACAGTGAAAACAGGGTTCAGCACTCCACTCGAGCATCTACAATTCTGATAAAAAGTACACACCACTGAACCCAGAAAAATGAAGAAATGATCACTATTGAAGAAAAAGTTAACCAATATGACCCTCCGTGGAAGACATTCCCATGATCCGAGCAGACTCGATGTCGATAAGGAAGCGTCAAAAGCCTGGCTCAGAGTTGGAGACTCTTCCCAGATACAGAGGGGTTCCTTGTGGCAATACAGGACCAGTGGTTAACACAAAAAATGATCAAAAATACATAAGAAAAGACCAACAAATTCAAGTTGATAAATGCAGAAAATGCCAAGAGAAACCAGAAACACATTACAGGATCCTGCTGCAGCTTTACACTGGCACAACCAAGTTCATCATAATCTTGCTTTAAAATACAAACTCATAAAAGACAACATAGCTTACTAGTGTGATCCAGTTTTAGTGACAGAGTCCTGCAAACTATATTCTGACTGATCCATTATTACAGATAGGCCAATCCACTATAACTGTCCGGATATGATGTTTCAGGATGAACAAGACAGTTAATAGATAGTTAGTAGATATAACCATTCCAAACACAGATAACATACAGAAATAAACAATTGAAAAACACTAGAAATATGCTGCATTAAAAGACGAACTTGAAAGACTATGGAACATGAACAGGGTATGCTTTGTCCTGATAGTAATATCTACAACTGGGATCATCCCAAAGTCACTACACAATAGCATTAAACAATTAGGCCGACACAGCAATATTTATGCAAATCTCCAGAAAGCCACAATACTAAACACTACTAGAATAGTCTGAAAGTTCCTAGCAATTGGGAAATGATCGTGCTTGGCTATGCCTGTATTTCAGGTTTTACCATCTTGAGCTGAGAAAAAACAAAAATAATAATAATAGCAACTTATTTATAGCCTACTTTTCATACAGATGATGAAGTTCAAAGTACTTTACAATGGGATAAAGTGCAAACATGAAAATAAAATAAAAAAATAAAAGAAAATAAAAGACAAAAAGATGTTAATTAAAACAAAAGTTAAATAAATAAGTTTTGAGCTGGTGTTTAAAAGTGTCAACTGAGTCTGCCTCCCTTACGGAAACATAGAAACATAGAAAACATACAGCACAAAGTTGTGCCGAACATGTCCCTACCTTAGAAGTTACCTAGGGTTACCCACAGCCCTCTATTTTTCGAAGCTCCATGTACCAATCCAGGAGTCTCTTAAAAGACCCTATTGTATCCACCTCCACCACCATCGCCAGCAGCCCATTCCACGCACTCACCACTCTCTGTGTAAAAAACTTCCCTGACATCTCCTCTGTACCTACTTCCAAGCACCTTAAAACTGTACCCTTTCGTGTTAGCCATTTCAGCCCTGGGAAAAAGCCTCTGACTATCCACATGATCAATGCCTCTCATTATCTTTTACACCTCTATCAGGTCACCCCTCATCCTCCTTATAGTTTTAGGCATTAAATTCCACAGTTTCGGAGCATAGTTCAAAAAAGCTGACTTGCCAATTATCTTTTGAGGGAGATTGTTTAAATTTAAGAGACCAGCGGACGA
Organism: Mobula hypostoma; assembly: GCF_963921235.1. Lineage (NCBI taxonomy): Eukaryota > Metazoa > Chordata > Chondrichthyes > Myliobatiformes > Myliobatidae > Mobula > Mobula hypostoma. Next base: position 6,931,176 of record NC_086107.1, read on the forward strand.
TGACCTGAGAGCTCAGGCAGCATGAAAAAACAAAAGTGACTCTGTGATGTACTCTAGCCCCAGACCATTAAGAGCATTAAAATCAAATAGCGAACTTTAAAATCAATTCTGAAAGATCCAGGAAGCCGATGCAGGGTGGTTAGGATGAGAGTTAGGACGATTCAGGAGTCTGACAGCAATGGGAAAGAAGCTGTCCTTGAGTCTGGATGTCTAGGCTTTCAAGCTGCTGCATGTTCTCCCAGAAGGTAGAAGAGAGAAAAGTGAATGGTGAGGGTGACAGGCATCCCTGATGATACTGTCAGCCTCCTGAAGCAACACAGCACGATGATGGACTGAATGGAAGGAAGCGACGAGCCTGTGACAGACAATTCCATACCAATGAAGTATAGGATGTGGTTCCCCCACTGTCTTTAAACGGAGGAGTGAGGAGCTGTGGGTTCGGGGACAGCAGGAGATGGAGACCTAGGGAATGTTCCGAATGACATTGGCAGCAGAGGGTGAGGAGTTTACTCCCAAAAGATAACTCCATCTCCAGAGTGTGGGAGCACGAGCGGCTGGAACCATGGGGACAACAAAACCACACCCTGTGTGCGCCTGCGTGTGTGTGTGTGTGTGTGTGTGTGTGTGTGTGTGAGAAAGAGAGAGAGAGAGACAGAGACAAAGACAGAGACAGAGAGAGAGACAGAGAGACAGAGGGAGGGGAGAGCAAGAGAGAGAGGCAGACAGAAACAGAGAGAGGGAACGAGAGAGAGAGAGAGAGGGAGAGAGATACAGACAGAGAGAGAGAGGGAGAGAGAGATATGGAGAGGGATAGAGAGAGGGAGGGAGAAAGACAGACAGACAGAGAGAGGGAACGAGAGAGAGAGGGAGGGAGAGAGAAAGACAGACAGAGACAGAGACAGCAAGAGGGAGAGATAGAGACAGAGAGAGAGAGGGAGAGAGAGGGAGTGTGCTTGTGTGTATGTGTGTCTGTATCTGTGTGAGGATATGTGTGTGTGTGAGCAAGCGCATACCTATGTCTGTGTGTGTCATAGGGAGTGAATGAATGTGTGTGTAGAAGCTGTGGCAAGGCAAGGGTTAATTAATGTCCAGGCAAGCGTAGATACAGATAAAACGCAAGTAGTCCAGGCAAGAAAGGGTCTTTGAAGAGCAGAGCCACCTTTTGCATATCTACCTATGTGTTACTGGAGACAAAATAACAATATAATGAAAGGATACGAAACACTCAGCAACTAAGGGACAATTGCTTTACTAACTTCAAAGTATCATCAGTTGTCAGCTTGTATGCTGAGTTGACTTTTAACACCTGTATTGTGAATGGTGATTGATCTTGCAAGTAGAAAGTCAAACATACACAATTTACCAAATGGCCAATATCCGTAACTGGTCGTCAACTCTGTATAAAAGTGGCATTCAGAATTCAGAACAGTGTGGTGACAGAGACCGTGCTGTTCTCAAAGTGTACAAGTAAAGTGTGGTTGAGGAATAAGTGTGCATGTGTCGGAGTCCTGTTAATTAGCGACGATATGTGTGTGTGTGTGTGTGTGTGTGTGTGTGTGAATAAGTGTGTATGTGAATGTGAGTGTGTGTATGAGAGACGGAGAGTGCGAACGTGTTTGAGAGAGAATGTGAGTGCATGAGAGGAAGTGTGTGCAACAAGGTGATTGTGACTGTACGAATGTGTGTACGAGAGAGCACATTTGAATCAGAGTAAATGTTTGTCTGTGTGTTTGCAAGTGTGTACCTGAGATTTTGTGTGTTAGTAGTGTATGTGTGTGTGTGTGTGTGTGTGTGTGTATGCAGTTCTGTACATACTGTACTTGGAGTATTGGCATCTGTGTCCACTTGCATGTGTACGGAAGAGGCCCATCTCTAGTCGTCTTGGACCTCCTTTTTTATTCCTTGCAGTGAGGTTCAAGACCACTTCCATTTAAGAGATTCAATGCACAGGCAACATTCAGGAAAGAATGGAGGGGATATTTAAATTTGAAATTCCTTGGTGTTACCATGTCAGTGGGTTTGTCCTGAGAACCTAACAAGGAAGGCATGACAGCACGTTTTGCTGAATCGGGAGATCGTTTTGCTGAACATCTACGCTCTGTCTGCCAGAGAAAGCAGGATCTCCCAGTGGCCACACATTTTAATTCCACATCCCATTCCCATTCTGACATGTCTATCCACGGCCTCCTCTACTGTAAAGATGAAGCCACATTCAGGTTGGAGGAACAACACCTTATATTCCGTCTGGGTAGCCTCCAACCTGGTGGCATGAACATTGACTTCTCAAGCTTCCGCTAATGCCCCACCTCCCCCTCATGCCCCATCCGTTGTTTATTTATATCCACACATTCTTTCTCTCTCTCTCCTTTTTCTCCCTCTGTCCCTCTGACTATACCCCTTGCCCATCCTCTGGGTTTTCTCCCCCCTCCCCCTTTTCCTTCTCCCTGAGCCTCCTGTCCCATGATCCTCTTGTATCCCTTTTGCCAATCACCTGTCCAGCTCTTGGCTCCATCCCTCCCCCTCCTGTCTTCTCCTATCATTTTGGATCTCCCCCTCCCCCTCCAACTTTCAAATCTTTTACTAGCTCTTCTTTCAGTTAGTCCTGACGAAGGGTCTCGGCCCGAAACATCGACTGTACCTCTTCCTAGAGATGCTGCCTGGCCTGCTGCGTTCACCAGCAACTTTGATGTGTGTTGCATGACAGCACCTCTATTTTTGTAGAAGCTTGCATAGATTTGCCATGCCATCTAAAACTTTGACAAACTTCTAAAGATGCACAAACTTCGAAGTATCCTGACTGGTTGAATTGTGGCCTGGAATGGAAACACCAATGCCCAGGAATGGGAAAGTCTACAGAAAGTGGTGGATACAGGCCAGTCCACCAGACACAAAGCCCTCCACATCAGTGAACACATCTGCAATGAGCTCTGCCACAAGGAAGCAGCATCCACCACAGATAGATAGATAGATAGATAGATAGATAGATAGATAGTCATACTTTATTGATCCCGAGGGAAATTGGGTTTCGTTACAGTTGCACCAACCAAGAATAGAGTATAAATATAGCAATATAAAACCATAAATAATTAAATAATAATATGTAAATTATGCCAGATGGAAATAAGTCCAGGACCAGCCTATTGGCTCAGGGTGTCTGACCCTCCAAGGGAGGAGTTGTAAAGTTTGATGGCCACAGGCAGGAATGACTTCCTATGACGCTCTGTGTTGCATCTCGGTGGAATGAGTCTCTGGCTGAATGTACTCCTGTGCCCAACCAGTACGTTATGTAGTGGATGGGAGACACTGTCCAATATGGCATGCAACTTAGACAGCATCCTCTTTTCAGACACCTCCGTGAGAGAGTCCAGTTCCATCCCCACAACATCACTGGCCTTCTGAATGAGTTTGTTGATTCTGTTGTTGTCTGCTACCCTCAGCCTGCTGCCCCAGTACACAACAGCAAACGTGATAGCACTGGCCACCACAGACTCGTAGAACATCCTCAGTATCGTCCGACAGATGTTAAAGGACCTCAGTCTCCTCAGGAAATAGAGACAGCTCTGACCCTTCTTGTAGACAGCCTCAGTGTTCTTTGACCAGTCCAGTTTATTGTCAATTCGTATCCCCAGGTAATTGTAATCCTCCACCATGTCCACACTGACCCTCTGGATGGAAACAGGGGTCACCGGTGCCTTAGCCCTCCTCAGGTCCACCACCAGCTCCTTAGTCTTTTTCACATTAAGCTGCAGATAATTCTGCTCACACCATGTGACAAAGTTTCCTACCGTAGCCCTGTACTCAGCCTCATCTCCCTTGCTGATGCATCCAACTATGGCAGAGTCATCAGAAAACTTCAAGAACCCTGCCATCCTAGCCATTACTACCATTGGGCAGGGGGTACAAAAGCTTTAGGACCCACACATACGAGGTTCAGGAACAGTTATTACCCTTGAACCACCAGGCTCCTGAACCAGTGTGGATAACTTCACTCACCTCAACTCCCAACTGACTTCACAACCTGGAGATTCACTTTCATGCAGTGTTCGTTATGCATAGTTTTTCATAACCTCTGTTGTATTTCTTTATTTTCCTGTAAATGCCTGCAAGAAAATGAATCTCAGGGTACTATATGGTGACATAAACTGTAGGTACCTTGATAATAAATTTACTTTGAAAATTATCATTCACTCAAAATTAAGCTCCGAGGCCAAGACCTCCTTGAGCAATTGGATCCTGGATTTCCTCACTAGCAGACCTCAGTCAGTTTGGACTGGCAGCAACATTTCCTCGACAAACACCATTGGCACAGGAGTACCACAAGGCTGTGTGCTTAGCCGCCTGCTTGACTCACTTTATACCTATGACTATGAGGCTAAGCACAGCTCTAATGCCATATTTAAGTTTGCTGATGGCACGGCTGTTGTGGGCTGAATCAAAGGTGGTGACAAATCTGTATATACTGCAGGAGGGAGATTGAAAATCTTGCTCAAATGATGCCAAGGCAAGAACCTCTCTCCCAGCTTCAGCAAAACCAAAGAGCTGGTTATTGACTCCAGGAGGAGGTCCATGAGCCAGTCCTCATCAGGGGACCAGAGGTGGAGAGGGGCAGCAACTTTAAAATTCTTGGCGTTATCACTTCAAAGGATCTGTGCTTAGTCCAGCATGCAAGTGCCATTACAAAGAAAACTTGGCAGCACCTCTACTTTCTTAGAAGTTTACAAAGATTCAGCATGTCATCTAAAACATTGACAAAGTTCTATATATGGATGGTGGATAGAATACTGACTGGCTGCATCATAGAAACACCAATGCCCTTGAACAGAAAAGCCCACAAAAGTTAGTGGATACAGCCCAGTCCGTCACGGGTAAAGCCCACCCCACCATTGAGCACATCCACAAGGAGCACTGACACAGGAAAGAATCATCTGTCAAAGACCCTCACTATCTAGGTAATGCTCTTGTCTTGCTGCTGTCATCAGGAAGGATGTACAGGATCCTTGGGTCCCACACCACAGGTCCAGGAACAATTATTACCCCTCTGAACTAAAGCGGATAACTTCACTCAACCCAACACTGAGCTAATTCCATACACTATTGATTCACTTTCAAGGATTCTACAACTCATGTTCTCAATATTATTTATTTATTTACTTACTTTTTTTTTGTATTTGTACAATTTATTTGCTTTTGTACATTGGTTGTTTGTCCAGTGATGTATAGTTTTTCATTGATTCTATTGTGTTTCTTTGTAATTACTGTGAATGTCTGCAAGAAAATGAATCTTAGGGTTGTGGAGGGTTGTGAATGGTGACATGTAGTATGTACTTTGATGATAAATATACTTTGAACTTTGAAGTTTGGACATTTCAGGTCTTGTTCCTCATGAGAAAGATTAAAGATTAGCTTTATTTGTCACATGTACATTGAAACATACAGTGAGATGCATTGTTTGCATCAACAATCAGAACAGTTTGAAGATGTGCTTTGGGCAGCCTGCAAATGTCGCCAACTATACCATGCCTACAGTTCATTAACCCTAACCTGTATGTCTTTTGAGATGTGAGGAGAAACTGAAGCACCTGGAAGAAATCCATATATTTGTGGGGAGAACATAGAAGCTTTTTACAGGAAGCAGTAGGAATTGAACCCTGATCATAATCACTCTAAACTAAAGTGAGACCAAGTCTCACTTGGTCAGGAACACCACTGGGATTGTGAAACAGGCCCAGCAGAGATTGCACTTTCTGAGGAAGCTTAAACAAGCATCACTCCCCACTAACATCTTAACTACATTCTACAGAGGTGTGGTTGAGAGTGTGCTGACCTTTTGCATCACAACCTGGTACTCCAGCTGCAGTGCTGTCGACAAAAAAGCCTTGCAGAGGGTGGTTAGGGGAGCAGAGAAGGTTATTGGGGTCTCCCTACCTTCAGTCCAAGACCTCTTTCAGAGTCGATGCCTCCAGAAGACACGGTACATCATTAAAGACCCCTCACACCCTCTCCATGAGCTGTTTGTTCTTCTGCCATCAGGCAAACGTTACAGGAGCATCAAAACTAAAACCACAAGGCTACTAAACAGCTTCCTCCCACAGGCAGTCAGACTGCTAAATAGCTGCTCCACCTGACTCTGCTTTGGACACTTTTCACTTGCACTGGACACTTATAAATTGATTTTAACTGACATGCGGCTGTTGTGTTTTACTATTTATTGTTATGTTTATTATTTAGTGTTGCGTTTGTTATGTTATGATTGCACTGCTCCTGCGAAACGCTGTCTCATTCTGCCCTGCAGAGCTGATGTATGGTTAGAATGACAATAAAGTTTTTTGAATCTTGAATCTTGAATCTTAACCGCAACACTACTGTGTCACTCTCAGAAATTCAGACCTGCCCATTCTGATCTTATCTGCAGCGTTTCCAGCACTGAGCTCCAAGAAATTCATTGTTGACTATAAGGTGCTTTGGAATGTGGAATTCATCAAAAGGCCAACACTCCATAGATATGGGAACAAAATTAGGCCATTCAGCCCATTGAGTATGCTCATCATTCCATCATAGCTTATTATCCCTCCCAAACCCATTCTCCAACCTTCTCCCTGTAATTTTTTGACCACCTTGACTACTCAAGCTCCACTTTAAATACACCCAGTGACTTGGCCTCCACAGCAGCCTGAGGCAATGAATCCCACAGATTCACCACCCTCTGGCTAAAGAAATTCCTCCTCAACTCTGTTCTAAATGGACACCCCTCTATTCTGAGGCTGCACCCTTTGGTCATAGCCTCCCCACTATAGGAAGCATCCTCTCCACGTCCACTCTGTCCAGGCCTTTCAATATTTGAAAAGTTTCAATGAGGTCCACTCTCATTTTTCTAAACTCCAGCGAGTACAGGCTCAGAGACATCAAAAAGGTCCTCATATGTTAACCCTTTCATTCCCAGAAACATTCTCACGAGCAAGAACATTCTCGTAAACATTCCTCGCGCAGGTCTTGGGGAGGGCTACAGTGTTAGATGTGTCTGGCTTCGAAATGGAAGTGAAACACCCCTGTACACTTTGTTGAAGAGAGCTGCAGGTCTTTCCCATTGCCCTGAGTAACAGGGCTTAAATAAAAGCAGATCTGATCTGCTTCACACTGATGCCTAACGCGTATACAGTATAATATTACAGAAATAACAATGCCTGAGAAGTATTTCATCAGATGTAAAGTGCTTTGGGACAGAATTAGAATCAGATTCAGGTTTAATATCTCTGGCATATGTCATGAAATTTGTTGTTATGCAGCAACAGTACATTGCAACACATAATAATTTAAAATGTTCAAAGTAAATTTTATTATCAAGGTACATATATGTCACCATATACAACCCCGAGATTCATTTCCTGGTGTGCATACTCAATAAATCTATAGAATACTAACCATAACAGAATCAATGAAAGACTGCTCAGCTATGGCATTCAATCAGAGTACAGAAGACAGCAAGCTGTGCAAATACAAAAAGATGAAATGATAATAATAATACATAATAAGCAATAAATATTGAGAAGATCAGAGGAAGAGTCCTTGAATGTGAGTCCACTGGTTGTGAGAACATTTCAACGACGGGGCAAGTGAAGTTGGGGGTTGATGGAAGTTCTCAATGATGGATGCCTACTTTTTGAGGCATCGCCTTTTGGAGGTGTCCTCGATGCTGGGGAGGCTAGTGCCCATGATGGAGCTGGCTGAGTTACAACTTTCTGCAGCTTTTTCCGATCCTGTGCAGTGGCCCGTCCTTACCAGACGGTGATGCAACCAGTTAGAACGCTGTCCATGGTAGATCTGTAGAACTTTGCACTAGTCTTTAGTGACATACCAAATCTCCTCAGACTCCTAATGAAATATAACCATCCCATGGTTTTGAAAATACCGTCCCAAGACAGTGCCTCTCTTCCTTGCATCCATGCTTGGCAGAATTTGCCTTTTTTTTACTCATTCCAGCGGATAAAATTGATGTTATGCTTAGGCACCTATTTTCATTTTTATCGATTTAAATTTTCAAAATTGCACAAAATTAGAGGTGAGAGGGCAAGCAATTTATCAACGTCAGTATACTATAGTATGGCTTATATAATCACTTGTCAAATATAAGAAAGAAAATGTGCATAAATCAATAAATCCTACCAGCTTTAATTCCATGTGTTTATTTGCCCACTAACATTGCATTTGTAAAATAGAATCGAAGGCAGAAAAATAAACCTCAGATCTATTATTGCAAGTGTGCGCATTAATGATTTTTAAAAAAATGTTTGTTTTGCCCATCTGTAAGAGTGAACTGAAACGACTGAAGTTTAGTAATAAGATCTAATTCTGACGAGGTACTTTATGGACAAGCTTTGGTCAATGGCCAAGAAATCTGGACAGAAGGAGTTGTGATTGTTATGTTCCACAGGGGTGTAAAACAACCCTGTGATTAATTAACTCACCTCTGATGAGCATTGATGGCTCTGTTTCTATATTTTAAATATATATATGATCATAAGACCATATTATCTGAATGGTGGCCGATTAGGAAAAGGGGAGGTGCAACGAGACCTGGGTGTTATTATACACCAGTCATTGAAAGTGGGCATGCAGGTACAGCAGGCGGTGAAAAAGGCGAATGGTATGCTGGCATTTATAGCGAGAAGATTCGAGTACAGGAGCAGGGAGGTACTACTGCAGTTGTACAAGGCCTTGGTGAGACCACACCTGGAGTATTGTGTGCAGTTTTGGTCCCTTAATTTGAGGAAAGACATCTTTGCCATAGAGGGAGTACAAAGAAGGTTCACCAGATTGATTCCTGGGATGGCAGGTCTTTCATATGAAGAAAGACTGGATGAACTGGGCTTGTACTCGTTGGAATTTAGAAGATTGAGGGGGGATCTGATTGAAACGTATAAAATCCTAAAGGGATTGGACAGGCTAGATGCGGGAAGATTGTTCCCGATGTTGGGGAAGTCCAGAACGAGGGGTCGCAGTTTGAGGATAGAGGGGAAGCCTTTTAGGACCGAGATTAGGAAAAACTTCTTCACACAGAGAGTGGTGAATCTGTGGAATTCTCTGCCACAGCAAAGGCCAGTTCATTGGCTATGTTTAAGAGGGAGCTAGATATGGCTCTTGTGGCTACAGGGGTCAGGGGGTATGGAGGGAAGGCTGGGTTCTGAGTTGGATGATCAGCCATGATCATAATAAATGGCGGTGCAGGCTTGAAGGGCCGAATGGCCTACTCCTGCACCTATTTTCTATGTTTCTATGTTTCTAAAACACAGGAGCAGAATCGGGCCATTCAGCACATTGAGTTTACTCCGTCATTCAATCAACCCCAGTCTCCCGCCTCCTCCCCACAACCTTTGACCCCCTTACTGATCAAGAACCCATCAACCTCTGCTTTAAATATTCCCAATGACTTGGCCTTCACAGCCATCTGCGACAGAGTTCCACAGACACACTCTTTGGCTAAAAAATTCCTGCTCATCTCTGTTCTAAAGGGATGTCCTTCTATCCTGAAGCTGTGCCCTCTGGTCCCAGACTCCTCCACGATAGGAAACATCCTTTCCACATCCACTCCATCTTGGCCTTTCAATATTCAGTTAGTTCCAGTGAGAATCCCACCGCCCCCATATACTTGATAGTTCTGATGGATATGTGATCAGAACGCAAGATCTACAAAAAACTGGAGGCTGTAATATTTCAGGGTAGCAAAAGAGCACAAGAAACAGAAGAAAGTTATTCAGCCCATTGTACACAGAGGAAGGGTGTCAATTTAACTAATTACATACGTCTGCACGTAGAGTCATAAAGCATCTCACAGAAAAAGGCCTTTCAGGCCATCAGATCTGTGCCAGTCAGGTCTTCTGCCTATTCCCATCTATCTGCACCCAGACCACAGCTCTCTTTACACCTCCCATCCAAGTACTAATCCAAGCTTCTCTTAAGTATTACAATTGAACCTGTATATACCACATCCTCTGGCATCTCGTTTCACACTCTTGCCAGCTTCTGAGTGAAGAAATTCCCCCTTAAATATTTCAACTTTGACCCTAAACCTATGACCACTAGTTCTCAACTCAGGCAACCTGAGAGGAAACAGGCTACACAGGTTTACCCTTGCAATGCCCCTCACCATCTTGTATACCTCTATAAGATCTTGTATCTCATCGTCTTGTATACCTCTGTAAGATCTTGTAGCTCATCGCCTTGTATACCTCTGTAAGATCTTGTATCTCATCGCCTTGTATACCTCTGTAAGATCTTGTATCTCATCGCCTTGTATACCTCTATAAGATCTTGTATCTCATCGCCTTTGTATACCTCTGTAAGATCTTGTATCTCATCACCTTGTATACCTCTATAAGATCTTGTATCTCATCGTCTTGTATACTTCTGTAAGATCTTGTATCTCATCGCCTTGTATACCTCTGTAAGATCTTGTATCTCATCATTTTGTATACCTCTACAAGATCTCCCCTCATTCCCCTGCACTCCAGGGAATAAACTGCTAATGTATTCACTCTTTTCCTGTAACTCATGTTCTCAAGTTCCAGCACCATCCTCGTAAATTTTCTTGGCACTATTTCAAGCTTTTATCTTTTCTGTAGGTAAGTAACCAGAACTGCATATAATACTCCAAATTAGGCTTCATCAGTGTCTTAACATCTTAACACCTGAACTCAATACTTTGATTTATGAAGACAAATATGCCAAAAGCTCTCTTTATAACCCTATCTATCTGCGATGTGACTTTCAAGGAAATATGAATCTGTATTTCCAGATGCCTTTGTTCTACCACACACCTTAGTGACCCACTGCTCACTGTGGAAACCTTAACCTGGTTAGTCCTCCCAAAATGCAAAACCTCACACTTGTCTGCATTACATTTTACAGCCCATTTTCCCAACGAGCCCAGATCATGTCAGAAGTTTTGATAGCTTTCCTTACTGTCCACTAAACCCCCAACCTAGGTGTCATCCACAAGATTCCGGAATTAAAGGATTTACATTTGAGGAGCGCTTGATGGTTCTGGGCCTGTAACTGCTGGAGTTTAGAACAATGATGGGGAATTTCATTGAAACCTATTGAATATTGAAAGGCCTAGATGGAGTGGAGGTGGAGATTATGTTTCCTATAGTGAGGGAGTCTAGGAACAGGGGGCACAAAGTTCAAAGTAAAATTTATTATCAGAGTACATACATGTCACCACATTTAACTCTGGATTCTTTTTTCTGTGGGCATACTCAGCAAATCTATAGAAGAGTAACTGTAAACAGGATCAATGGATAAGAAACTGTGCAAGTTCAGATAGCCTCAGGTTAGGAGGGTGCCTCTTTAGGACAGAGGTAAGGAGGAATTTATTTAGCCCAGAGGGTGGTGAATGTGTGGAATTCATTGTCACAAACAGCTGTGGAGGCCCAGTCATTGGGTGTATTTAAAGGTGAAGTTGATAGCTTCTTTATTGGTCAGGGTGTCAATGGTTATGCAGAGAAGACATAAGGCAGGAGATTGTGATGGAGAGGAATAATAAATCAGCCGTGATGTAATGGCAGAGAAGAATTGATGGGATGAATGGCCTAACTCTGCTCATATGTCTTATGGTCAGTATCCCTCCATCCTCTGCCAGTTCAGGGATCGTATCTGCTCCTACCATTTCCCTTGGCAGTGTGTATCAGGTACCTACCACCCTCTTGTCTCACTCATACCCTCTAAACTTTCCCATTCTTTCCTTAAAATTATGCCCTCTTATATTTGACATTTCTGCAATGGGAAAATAACTTTGACTATTTCCCCATCATCATTATGTGCCCTGTCTTTTGATGTGGGTGATCATGGTCTTAACCATGAACATGACTGTTCTTGGCAATTGTTTTTGACAGAAGTAGTTTGACATTACCTTCTTCTGGGCAGTGTCTTTACATGAGTGTCTGCCTGGTGTCAGTGGTTGCATAACCAGGACTTGTCATATGCCCACCTGCTCCCACAGCTTCACGTGACCCTGACTGGGGATCTAAGCAGGTGCTACACCCTGCCCAAGGGTGACCTACAGGCTAGTGGAGGGAAGGAGCACATTACACTTTTGTGGGTAAGGAGTTATCTCCACCCCGCTACCCATTTTTTCTCATGGGAAAACAAGAGGGTAAAGTTTTAAAATGAGTGAAATTGGAATTTGAGTTGGTTATTATTCTCACATGTACGGAGACAGTGAGAAGCTTGTCTTGCACACTGTTCGTACAGATCAGATCATTACACAGTGCATTGAGCTCGGACAAGAGCAGAATTCAGAATGAAAAGTGCTCCAGTTAGAGAAAGTGCAGTGCAGGCAGACAATAATTTATTTATTTAGGGATACAACGCAGATCAGGCCCTTCTGTCCCAACGAGCTACACCACCCAGCAACCCATCTATTTAACACTAGTCTCATCACATGACAATTTACAATGACTACCAACCACTGCATCTTAAGAATGCCTGAGGAAACTGGAGCAAACTCGCACACATGGGAATGACGTACAAACTTCTTCTACAGGATGTTGGAATTGAACTCTGACATCCTGAGCTGCAATAGCTTACCACTACACTACCGTGGCACCCTAAGGTGCAAGGCCATTGACTGTCTGGTCAAAAGTCCATCTTATTATGCTAGGGGACCATTTAAAAGTCTTATAAGATGGGCTAGTGTCACGTTTCATCCCCAACAGCTGCGTAACAGAGGACTCTCTGATCTACTGGCTGTTCCCGGGGACACACACGGAGACCAACATCCGGTGCTGCTGGCAGATCATCAGCTCGGTGAAAGACTCTCTTTTGTCGGCCTGAAACTCGGTGATCTGCCAGCACATGGAGATGTCCGTGGGAGAATGCTGCCGACTGGCACATTCTCGGCTGCAGGAGTACGTGCTGAGGGACGCACTGAAACCTGGTGCAGCTACCGCAAGGGCCCGGTGGGAAAGGACCACGGTTTAGGGTTCGTCTCCCGCGGAAGTGGGAGGGGTCGGGTGGCGGGGAGTATACCCCTCAACTATGGTGTGGAAAGGTGAAACAACAGATTACCACGTGGGTGGCTGGAAGTGTGGAAATGTATAGACCGTAATGGAAACAACTGTAAAGGATTGAGAGTCATTGAATGGTTTACTGTACATAATTTTATTTTTGAATAAAGTATATTTTGAAATAAAAAATAATAAGAGCAAGGTAGAAGCTGTCCCTGAGCCTGGTGGTTCATACTCTTAGGCTTTTGTATCTTCTGCACAACGGGGAGGGGGAGAAGAGAGAATGTTCAGGGTGGGTGGGGTCTTTGATTATTCTGGCTGCTTTACCGAGACAGTGAGAAGTTTAGACAGAGTCCATGGAGGGGAGGCTGGTTTCGTGATGCGCTGAGCTGTGTCCGCAACTCTCTGCAGTTCCTTGCGTCGCTGGGCAGAGCAGTTGCCGTATCAACCCCTGATGCATCGACGTAGAGCGGGCAAAAGAGGTAGGAGCCAGAGTGGGGAATAGAAGACCAGGCAAGGGGGGAGGGGGAGAACTACCAGGTTAGAGAAATTGATGATCATATCATCAGGTTGGAGGCTACCAGCTGGAAGGTGAGGTGTTGCTCATCTTCAGCCTGAGAGTGTCAGAGAAGGAAGGTGTCTCAGTTACGTAGCCACCACTTGAACCATACACCACTTCTCCGTTCCAGTAAAAAAAAGGTATTAAAGGCAGTACCACTACAGAGAAAGGGATCATAACCTTGCTGGCGATCTTGTAACCAATTACCCTTTAATTGCATCATACCATCTGAAATAGATCTGTAATTGGAAAAAAAAACGCTCTGACATTCTGTGAAACTCGCAGATACGTGTACTATTTGCACTTTATTCAAATGTAAATTTTCCCTATTATGCAATCAAAGAAGAAAAATCGTGGAAAATTGAAATGTCAATAGTAATTTCTGGCCAGCTGCCTGCCTCTGCAGTGGGCTCCTCATCACTCAGACATCACTCGAGCATCGTCTCGAGGCAGGCTGTGGAATTAACATGGAGGAGGCTCACTCCCGGATCCTCGGGAGTCCCTGTGGTTGGGTGGCAGGGCCAGAGAGCGCAGCCATCGGCTGTAATTGTTTGATGAATGGACTTTTCACTTTGCATTTGGGAAACGGGTTGAGGGGTAGAAGTAAGGCTGACACATTTGTGAAGCACTGTGACACAGATTCTACACTCCGTGCTGTGCTCTACATCATCCCGTCGCTTTAAATAACTGGCTGTGATTTTTAATCCTTTAAGTAGGAAACCAAATCTGCAGACAGCGAAGCCTACAGAGGTGGTGATGACTTCTGCTTCTGAGGAGCCTCAGGACTCATACCACCAGGTTCAGGACCCGTTATTAGCCATCAGTCTCTCGAAACAAAGGGGTTAACTTCACTCACCCCGTCACTGAACTGTTCCCACAACCTATGAACTCACTTTCAAGGACTCTGTGTCTCATGTTCTCCATACTTAAGGATTATTCATTTATTGCCAGTATATTTTTGTATTTGAACTGTTTGTTGTCTTTTGCACATTGGTTGTTTGCCTGTCTTGTTGGGTGTAGTCTTGAATTGATTCAATTGTGTTTCTTTGTATTTACTGTAAATGCCTGCAAGAATAGACAACAGACAACAGGTGCAGGAGTAGGCCATTCAGCCCTTCAAGCCAGCACCGCCATTCACTGTGATCATGGCTGATCATCCACAATCAGTATCCAGTTCCTGTCTTATCCCCATAACCTTTGATTCCACTATCTTTAAGAGCTCTATCCATCGCTTTTTTGAAAGCATCCAGAGACTTGGCCTCCACAGCCTTCTGGGGCAGAGCATTCCATATATCCACCACTCTCTGGGTGAAAAAGTTTTTCCTCAACTCTGTTCTAAATGGCCTACTCCTAATTCTTAAACTGTGGCCTCTGGTTCTGGACTCACCCATCAGCGGGAACATGCTTCCTGCCTGCAGCGTGTCCAATCCGTTAATAATCTTATATGTTTCAATAAGATCCCCTCTCAGTCTTCTAAATTCCAGAGTATACAAGCCCAGTCGCTCCAATCTTTTGACATATGACAGTTCCGCCATTCCGGGAATTAACCTTGTGAACCTATGCTGCACTCCCTCAATAGCAAGAATATTCTTCCTCAAATTTGGAGACCAAAACTGAAAATGAATCTCAGGGTAGAATATGGTGATGTATATGTACTTTGATAATAAACTTACTTTGAACTTTGAACTTCTATTTAGGTGATCACAGGATGCGGATGTCCCTGACAAACTGGCATCTATTGCCCTTCCTCAGTTAACCCCCGAACTGCGTGACCATCTTGGCCGTTTGGGCAGATGGAAGTTAACAACTTTGGTATGGAGTCACGTACAGGCCATGGAGTCATAGTCATTGAGGCCCTCCACTGGTCGGGTCCAAGCATGGATATTGTGTCCTAGCTGTCTACGTGATATGCAAGCCAGGGCAGTGCAACGTGGAGAGCAAGCTGTCACCCATGTAGCAGGCTCCCCCTCTCCACACAGCTGATGAATCCAAAGGATTGGCAGAGACTGATACAGTTTGGCACTAATGGTATCGCAGGAGTTGCCAGTCAGTGTTGAACTCAACATAAGACTGCCTTAGGGGCTCCAGCTCTGGATTTTTCCTTGGTGTTCACTCCTGAAACATAACCTACATATCTGTCATTAAGGAGTCAATCACCCAGAACATGATCTCTTCTCATTGCTACCACCAGAGAGGAGGTATAGGATCCTGAAGACACACACTCAATGTTTTAGGAACAGCTTCTTTCCCTCCACCATCAGATTTCTGAATGGACATTGAACCAGCTCATTAACATCACCTGTTTTTCTCTCTTTTTGCCACTTGTTCAATGTAATTTATATAAATATATACATATATAGTTCCTTATGGTTGTTATACCTGGGGGTGGTAGTGAGGATAAGCTCCCACTACCTATTAAATGCTCCCAATGTCTTGTGTCTCAAACAGCCTCTGACAAACAAGTTCAGCTCCTGGCTTTCACATGTGGCTTAGGTACTAAGCCCAGCAGAACCATTTCTACCGACAGGAGAAGGGGCAAAGGTGGGTCACTGGTGCCTTAAAACCAGTTGCTTCGCGCAGATGGCCATTTCTCTGGGCAGATGGAAGTTGACAATTTTGGTATGAAGTCACATTTTGGTATGGAGTCATAGAGTCACTGAGGTCCTTCGTTGGTCAGGGTTGATCCTGGATATTGCATTGTAGTTGTCTACATGATGAGCAAGCCAGGGCAGTATGACGTGAAGAGCAAGGTGTTGCACATGTAGCAAGCTCTCCTCTCCACGCAGCTGATGAACCCAAAGGAAGCAGACACCGATACAGTTTGGCACCAATGGTGTTGCAGGAGTTGCTAGTTAGTGTTGAACCCATCGTAGGACTTTGATATGGAGCCATAAAGTAAGCAACACATAAACGGGCCATTCAGTTCATCCTGACCACAGCATCTTCCCTGCTAGTTGCAGTTGCCCATGTTCAGTCCATTACTCTCCAAGCCTTTCCCCTCCATTTACCTATCCAGATACTGTACCTCTTAAGTGTTGCAATGTTGCAACTCAGGAACAGCTATCATCCCTCAATGATCAGACTCCTGAACTGGAGTGGATAACTTCACTCACCTCCACACCGAACTGATTCCACACCTATCGACTCACTTTCAATGACTCTACAACTTGTGCTCTCAATATTATTTATTTATTTATTTATTATTATCGTTTTGTTTTTTTTTTGCATTTGCACAATTTGTTGTCTTTTGCACATTGGTTGTATGTCTGTCTTTGTTTACCTGCGTGTTTTTCATTGATTCAATTGTGTTTCTTCATATTTACTGTAATTGCCTGCAAGAAAATGTATCTTGGGGTTGTATTTGTGGCTGTCTGTGGAGAGACAGATCTCAAGGTTGTATAATGTATACGTACTTTGAACTTTGAACTTTGTACCCACCTTCAACCATTTCGTCTGACAACTCATTCCAGGTTTCTCACTATCATCTGTGTAAAGAAGTTGCCTCTGATGTCTCTTTTAAATCTCTCCCCTTTTATCTTGTACCTGTACCCTCTAGTTTTGGACTCGCCTACCCTGGAGAAAAGACTATGTTCAGACCAAGGAATGATGGTATACTTCCCTTCTTGAAGGATTCACGAGGATGTTTCTGGGACTCGAGGGACTGGGTTATAGGGAGACAAAGGAGACTGCAGAAGCTAGAATATGAACCAACACATGAAATGCTGGAGGAACTCAGTGGGTCAGTCAGCTTCTGTGGAGGGAAATGTCTCTTAAACTAATTTTATCTGATCCCACTAAAGCTAATCTTTAAAGTTAACCTTTAAAATCTCTTTTCCTCCTCTGACAGCACATGCCTGGCATTAATATAGAGAGGACTAGAATATAAAAGTAAGGACGAAATGCTGAGGCTTTTTCAGACATTGCTCAGACCACGGTTGGAGTATTGTGAGCAGCTTTGGGCCCTTTATATAAATATTATACTGGTTTTGGAGAGGGTGCTGGAGAGGTTTACGAAAATTATCCCAGGAATGAAAGGGTTAATGTATGAGTATCGTTTGAATGCTCTGGGCCTGTACTCACTAGAGTTTAAAAGAATGAAGGGGGATCTCATTGAAACTTATCAAATATTGAAAAGTCCTAGACAGAGTGAATGTGGAGAGGATATTTCCGATACTGGGGGAGTCTAGGGCCTGAAGGCACAGCCTCAGATTACAAGGACATCCCTTTAGAGCAGAGATGAGGAGGAATTTCTTTAGCCAGAGGGTGGTGAATGTGTGGAATTCATTGCCACAGATGGCTGTGGAGACCAAATCATTGGGTATATTTAAAGCAGAGGTTGATAGACTCTTGTTTAGCAAGGGCATCGAATATAACAGAAAGAAGACAAGAGAGTGGGGTTGGGAGGGATAATGCCTTATTTGTGGCACTTACTGGGAGCATTGTTGATGAAGGTCCCAAAGCATTGTTGAGGATCTCTACCACCCATCCTGCAATCTCTTTGACCCACCACAGGAGATCAGGACTAGGACTGGCAGACTGGGTACCAGCTTCTTTCTCCAGGCTCTGAGACTGATGAATATGCTGCCACCACCAAAGTCTCACACTACAATGGTGAGCTATTACTGTTTACCTGTGTTGCACACTATATGCATTTTGAGTTATATATTATTAACTTATTTATTGAAATATTTTGTTATGTGTGCTGTGTGTGATCTATGTTTTGTGGGTGCACTGTGGTCCAAAGGAACATTGTTTCACTTGGCTGTGTATATAGATATATGTATATACTGTTAGATAACAATAAACTTGAACTTAAGACTTGGAATCAGCCTTGACGGAATAGCAGAGCATACTTGATGGGCTAAATGGCCAAATTATGCTCCTACATATTATGGTCTCGTGGTCTATGGTCAACCACTCTCAGAGCAAGAAAATCTGCCTCTTGAATCTCTGTTAAAGTGTTACCAAGTTATATTGATATACTACAGAAAGCATTCTGTGTGGATGCATCTCCAGTTAGTACGGCAACTGCTCTGCCCAGCAGTACAAGAAACTGCAAAGAATTGTGGGCACAGCTCAGTGAATCACAAAACCGGATTCCACTCCATGGACTCAGCCTAGACTTCTCCCCGCCTCAGTAAAGCAGCCAGCATAATCAAAGATCCCACCCACAGCAGACTTCCTCTCTTCTCCTCCTCCTGTCAAGTAGAACACATACCACCAGGCTCAAGGACAGCTCTAACCCCATTGTAATCAGATTATTGAATGGTTTCATAGTATAATCAGATGCGTTCTTGATCTGACAATCTTGTACTTTGGGCACCAGTAGCGTAGTGGTTAGCTGTATTACAGTGCAGGACGTCAGAGTTCACAGTTCAATTCCAGTGCCCTCTATAAGAAGTTTGTAAATTCTTCCCATGTGTGTGTCGGTTTCCTCTGGGTGCTCTGGTTTCCTCAAACATTCTTAAGATATACCGATTGGTAGGATAATTGGACATGGTAAATTGTTCTGTGATTAGACTAGTGTTAAAAAAAGAGTTGCTGGGTAGCGTGGGCCTTTTCCGCCCTGTATCTCTAAACGTTGATGGAAATACCATAGGAAAATTTGGACTAGGGGAAAGAAATGAACGAGGTGAGAAATGGGTCGAATGGTGCAAGATGAATAATCAGGTCGTTATGAATACCTACTTTAAAAACCATCCAAGACACTTGTGGACCTGGAAAAGTCCAGGTTATAACACTAGAAATCAAATTGACTTTATTACTATAAACCAAAGATTTAGAAACTTAAACAACAGGAATTCTGCAGATGCTGGAAATTCAAGCAACACACATCAAAGTTGCTGGTGAACGCAGCAGGCCAGGCAGCATCTATAGGAAGAGGTACAGTCGACGTTTCAGGCCAAGACTCTTCGTCAGGATGAAGGGTCTCAGCCTGAAACGTCGACCGTACCTCTTCCTAGAGATGCTGCCTGGTCTGCTGCGTTCACCAGCAACTTTGATGATTTAGAAACTTAGAGACTCAATGCAAAACATATCCAGGTGCAGACTGTAATAGTGACCATAACCCAGTATTATGTCATGTAAAAGTAAAACTTAAAAAACTAAAGCAGCAAAAACCTGAAGAATCCCGTGACTACTTGCAATTAATTAAAGAAAAAAACTTAAGACAAACATTTACAATTGAAGTAAGGAATAGATTTCAAAGTCTAGAAATAGAATCTGTTGAAGATGATAGCAATCATGTAGAAATGAAATTTAACTCTCTAAAGGATGCCTTGGTAGAATCAGCAAAGTCAGTGATTCCTAAAAAAGATAAAAGCACAAAGAGTAAATGGATGATAGATGAAATCAAAAATCTAATGTAAGAAAGGAGACGGAAGAAAGCAAATCCTACAGAATATAAGTCCTTAAGATAAAAAAATTAAAAGCTTATGTCAAAAAGCCAAAGAAGAATGGTTAAACCAGGAATGTGAGCAAATAGAAAGAATCCCTATTACTGATCCAAAAAGGTTACATTATCAAATCAAGAATATCATTGGTAAGAAGCTCCTCTGTTCTTCAGGTGGACGTTTGAAAGCAAAGGACGGTACCATTATCATGGAAAAAGATGAGATTATGAATAGAAGGACTGAGTGTACTCAGTAATTGTTTGAAGACGATCGAGGCAAAAAACCAGAAATTAAGAAAAACATTGAAGGTCCAAGTAATTTAAAATCTGAAGTTCGTAATGCAATAAATAAGATGAAGAAAGGAAATGCAGCAGGTCCTGATGAATTAGTAATAGAACAAATTACCACCCTTGAAGATTATGGAATTGAAAAACTTACTGATTTAATCAATGACATTTATGAGACTGGAATAATACCAGAAGAGATGAAAAAATCAGTATTTATCACTCTTCCTAAGAAACCTGGAGCAATAGAATGTGAATTATATAGGACCATAAGTTTAATGAGTCATATCACCAAAATACTTCTAAGAATTTTGATGACAAGAGCTAAAAGTAAGATACAAGCTGAAATACGTAAAGAACAATGTGGTTTTGTGAAAGACAAAGGTACAAGAAACGCAATATTGATGTTAAGGATACTATCAGAACGAGCTATTTTTGTTTGTTTTATCGACTACACAAAAGCATTTGATAAAGTGAAGCACAATAAATTATTTGAAATATTACAGAAAACTCTAGATATAGATTCGAAAGACCTCCACCTAATCAGAAATCTGTACTGGGAACAAACTGCCGCTGTAAGAACAGATGGAGAAGTGAGTCAGTTTATGAAAATCAAGACAGGCTTTAGACAAGGGTGTGTTTTCTCCCCTGATTTATTTAATGTGTGCGGTGAAGCAATATTACAAAATATAAGAAACATCTTGGGAATCAAAGTTGGCGGTGAAAACATCAATAATTTCAGATATGCAGATGACACTGTGTTAATTGCAAGTATGGAGGAAGAACTACAAAACTTAATTGATATAATTGTTGAAGAAAGTGCAAAAATGGGTCTATCTATCAATTGCATAAAGACAGAAAGTATGGTGATAACCGAAAAGAAGTAGAATCCTATCTGCAGGCTGAGAATAAATGGGGAAGACGTAAAACAAGTAAAGAACTTTTGCTACTTAGGAAACTGGGTGACATCGGATGGCAGGTGCGACTTGGACATTAAAAGAAGAATAGGGATGGCAAAACACACCTTTACAAGAATGAAGAGTATACTGACCAATACTAAACCAGGCATGACAACCTGCCTCAGAGTACTGCAATATTACGTTTATCCAGTTATGTTATATGGCTCAGAATGTTGGACAATATCTAGTAACATGAGGAAATGAGTTGTAGCAGCAGAGATGTGGTATTTGAGGAGGATGCAAAGAATATCATAGACAAAACGAATATCTAACGAGGATGTCATGAACAGAGCAAACACAAAAAGAGAAATAGTGTATGAGATCATGAAAAGGCAAGGTAACTTCATTGGACATGTGATTAGGAAAGAGGAGTTAGAATGCACAGTAATTATGGGAAAGATTGAAGGGAAGAAAGCAAAAGGAAGACAAAGACAAATGATGATGGAGACAGCAACCAGAGAACAGGAAATGAATACCAATGAATTGATCCACTTGACCCGAAACAGGAGTGTGTGGGCCATGGCAGTCAAAGCTCAAAATGGGCATGGCATCTTGAATATAAAGAATGTAAAAAGAATCTTAAGAAAGAAATTAGAAAAGTTCGAAGAAGATACGAGGTTGCTTTGGCAAGTAAGGTGAAAATAAATCCAAAGGGTTTCTACAGTTATATTAATAGCAGAAGGATAGTGAGGGATAAAATTGGTCCCTTAGAGAATCAGAGTGGACAGCTATGTGTGGAACCGAAAGAGATGGGAGTGATTTTGAACAATTTCTTTTCTTCGGTATTCACTAAGGAGAAGGATATTGAATTGTGTAAGGTAAGGGAAACAGGTAGGGAAGTTATGGAAACTATGATGATTAAAGAAGAGGAAGAATTGGTGCTTTCAAGGAATATAAAAGTGGATAAGTCTCTGGGTCCTGACAGGATATTCCCTAGGACCTTGAGGGAAGTTAGTGTAGAAATAGCAGGGGCTCTGACAGAAATATTTCAAATGTCATTAGAAACGGGGATGGTGCCAGAGGATTGGCGAATTGCTTATGTTGTTCCATTGTTTAAAAAGGGTTCTAAGAGTAAACCTAGTAATTATCGGCCTGTAAGTTTGACGTCAGTGGTGGGTAAATTAATGGAAAGTATTCTTAGAGATGGTATATATAATTATCTGGATAGACAGGGTCTGATTAGGAACAGTCAACATGGATTTGTGCATGGAAGGTCATGTTTGACAAATCTTATTAAATTTTTTGAAGAGGTTACTCGGAAATTTGACGTGGGTAAAGCGGTGGATGTTGTCTATATGGACTTCAGTAAGGCTTTTGACAAGGCTCCACACGGAAGGTTAGTTAGGAAGGTTCAATCATTAGGTATTAATATTGAAGTAGTAAAATAGATTCAACAGTGGCTGGATGGGAGACGCCAGAGAGTAGTGGTGGATAACTGTTTGTCAGGTTGGAGGCCGGTGACTAGTGGTGTGCCTCAGGGATCTGTACTGGGTCTAATGTTGTTTGTCATATACATTAATGATCTACATGATTGGGTGGTAAATTGGATTAGTAAGTATGCAGATGATACTAAGATAGGTGGCGTTGTGGATCATGAAGTAGGTTTTCAAAGCTTGCAGAGAGATTTAGGCCAGTTAGAAGAGTGGGTTGAAAGATGGCAAATGGAGTTTAATCTGATAAGTGTGAGGTGCTACATTTTGGTAGGATGAATCAAAATAGGACATACATGGTAAATGGTAGGGCATTGAAGAATGCAGTAAACAGAGGGATCTAGGAATAATGGTGCATAGTTCCCTGAAGGTGGAATCTGATGTGGATAGGGTGGGGAGGAAAGCTTTCGGTGTGCTGGCCTTTATAAATCAGAGCATTGAGTATAGGAGTTGGGATGTAATGTTAAAATTGTACAAGGCATTGGTAAGGCCAAATTTGGAGTATTGTGTACAGTTCTGGTCACCGAACTATAGGAAAGATGTCAATAAAATTGAGAGGGTACAGAGGAGGTTAACTAAAATGTTGCCTGGGTTTCATCTCCTAAGTTACAGAGAAAGGTTGAACAAGTTGGGTCTTTATTCTTTGGAACGTAGAAGGTTGAGGGGGGACTTGATAGAGGTATTTAAAATTATGAGGGGGATAGATAGAGTTGACGTGGATAGGCTTTTTCCATTGAGAGTAGGGGAGATTCAAACAAGAGGACATGAGTTGAGAGTTAGGGGGCAAAAGTTTAGGGGTAACACAAGGGGGAACTTCTGTACTCAGAGAGTGGTAGCTGTGTGGGATGAGCTTCCAGTAGAAGTGGTAGAGGCAGGCTCAATATTGTCATTTAAAGTAAAATTGGATAGGTATATGGACAGGAAAGGAATGAAGGGTTATGGGCTGAGTGCAGGTCGGTGGGACTAGGTGAGAGTAAGAGTTCGGCACGGACTAGAAGGGCCGAGATGGCTTGTTTTCGTGCTGTAATTGTTATATGGTTATATTATTAAGGGATTGGAGACGCTAGAGGCAGGAACCATGTTCCCGATGTTGGGGGTCCAGAACCAGAGGCCACAGTTTAAGAATAAGGGGTAGGCCATTTAGAACGGAGTTGAGGAAAAACTTTTTCACCCAGAGAGTTGTGGATCTGTCGAATGCTCTGCCTCAGAAGGCAGTGGATGCCAACTGTCTGGATGCTTTCAAGAAAGAGTTAGATAGAGCTCTCAAAGATAGTGGAGTCAAGGGAAATGGGGAGAAGGCAGGAACGGGGTACTGATTGTGGATGATCAGCCATGATCACAGTGAATGGTGGTGCTGGCTCAAAGGGCCGAATGGCCTACTCCTGCTCCTATTGTCTATTGTCTATTGTCTCTCCTTTTCAGTCACTTTAGTAATTCACTTCACCTATATCTCAATGGTCCTTCACAGTTCCTCAGTCACTCGTTACTGAAAAGAAATTCCAGATTGTGTTCCTTCTTAACACACAAAAACAGCTGGAGGAACTCAGCACACCAGGCAGCCTCTACAGAAAAGTATTAACAGTCGATGTTTCGGGCCGGCTGGTGGCGCAATGACATCGGCGCCGGACCCGGGAGCGGAGGTTCCCGGGTTCGAAACCAGTCGGGTCCGCTACTGAGTACGCTTTCCATCCGTGCCGGGTTGAGTGTCGAGATTGCAACTCGACCTCGTAAAATAAATGGAAAATACTGCAAAGGTGTCTGTGTGGGGAGTGGCGTGCCACATAGTCTCTCTCTCGCTCTGCACCTTGTAAAAAGCCATGAAAAAGACATCATCACGGACGCACGCAGGCACACGCAAAAAAAAAAGAGTTGATGTTTCAGGTGGAGAAACTTCATCAGGGCATATCTCAGCCCGAAATGTCGGGCTCTTTATTCCTCTCCATAGATGCTGCCTGACCTGCTGAGTTCCTCCAGCACTTTGTGTGCATTATTCTGGATTTCCAGCATCCGCAGAACGTTTTGTGCTTGTGATTGTTCGATCATGTTTCTGCATTTTGACCTCACCTACAGTTTTGTCCACTTTTCTAGTCCATAAGGCTCTGTGATACAGGAGCAGACTTAGTCCATTTGGTCCATCAAGTCTGCTTTGCCATTTCATCATGGCTGATCCATTTTTCCTCTCAGCCCAAATCTCCTGCCTTCTCCCTGTAGCCCTTCATGCCCTGACCAATCAAGAACCTATCAACCTCTGCCTTAAATATACCCAATGACTTGGCCTCCATAGCCACCAATGGCAACAAATTCCACAGATTCACTACTCTCTGGCTAAAGAAACTCCTCCTCATCTCCGTTCTAATTGGACATTCCCTCTATTCAGAGGCTGTGTCCTCTGATCTTAGACTCTCCCATGATAGGAAACATTCTTTCCACAACCACTCTATCGAGGCCTTTGAACGTTTGATAGGTTTCAATGAGATCTCCACTCATTATTCTGAATTCCAGTAAGTATAGGCCCAGAGTTATCAAATGCTTCTCATATGATAAGCCATTCAGTCCTGGAATCATTTTTGTGAACGTCCTTTGAACCTTCTTCAATGTCAACACACACTTTCTTAAATAAAGGGCCTAAAAGGGCAGAATACTTCAAGTGAGACACAACTTCCACTGATTCTCCTTTGCCTATCCTGCTTGTTATTTCCCAAAGAATTCCACTTCATCCATCTGAAAGAACTTTTGGTATCCTCTTTAATATTATTGACTAGCTTACCTTCGAATTCAATCTTTTTCTTCTTTATGAGCTTTTTCGTTGCCTTCTGTTCATTTTCAAAAGTTTCCCAATCCTCTAACTTCCTACTAATTTTTGTTCTATTATATGCCCTCTCTTTGACGTTTATGTTGGCTTTGATTTGTCTTGTCAGCCACGGTTGCTTCATCCTGCCTTTAGAATACTTGTTCTCCTTTGGTATGTATTTATCCTGTGCCTTCTGGTGGCGTAGTGGCAGCAGTGCCGGAGTTTGGGACGAAAGGTCCCGAGTTCGAATCCAGCCGGCTCCCCTGCACGCTTTCCATCCGTGCTGGGTTATGAGCTGGTGATCTCTTTGGAAACTCAGCCGGCAAAAAGCAATGGCAAACCACTGCTGTAACTTGCCTTGTACGCGGTTCCCCACTACGTCAGAGAGGCGTGGAGGGAAATCGTCCGCTAACCGGAGAAACTCCAGATGCGATGTTCCTTTCCTTTCCTCCCAATTGCTTTCAGAAACTCCAGTCATTGCTGCTCTGCTGTCATCCCTGTTAGTGTCCAATCAGCTTTGATCAGTTCCTCTCCTCTCTCATGGTGCTGTACTCCCCTGTAAACCTGATACATCTCACTTTAGCTTTTCCCTCCACACAGCCATCCATTTTTCTTTCATACGTGTGCCTAAGAGTCTCTTAAATTTGCTAATGTATCCGACTCTACCCTCAGATGGGACTTGTCAGCTGTAGTTGGCAGTTCATCTAGGAGAAGAAAAACTCTGATCTCAAACCTCCACTGCCTTAAGGCTATCCCATTCATGGGGGAGGCTTCAGGATTATACCCCGAGGAAAAATCTGGAGCCGGAGTCCCTAACACAGTCCTACATTGACTTCAATGCTGACTGGCAACTCCGGAGATGCTGCTGGTGACAAACTGTATCAGTCTCTGCTGTTCCTATGGATTCATCAGCTGCGTGGAGAGGGGGAGCTTGCTACACGGGCAACAGCTTGCTCTCATATCGTGCAGTCCTGACCTGCATATCAACTTTGATGCAAACAGCTAGGACGGAATATCTGTGGCTGATACCGACCAATGGAAGGACTTCTCTGCCTCTATCCGCTACTTTGTGTTTATAAATCCTACCTTTGACATCCTCCAATCACCTTAAAATTATGCCCTCATATATTAGCCTTTTTTGCCTGGGAGAAAGGCACTGTCCATCCACTGTATCAATGACTCCTATCACCCTATACACCTCTATCATCCTCCTTTGTTTCAATGAGAAAATCCCTAGCTCATTCAACCTTTCCCCATAAGATATGCCTTCCAATCAAAGTTCAAAAGTTCAAAGTAAATTTTATTATCAGAGTACATATATGTCACCACATACCACCCTGAGATTCATTTCCCTGCAGGCATACTCAGCATTTCTATAGAATAGTAACTGTAACAATATCAATGAAAGATCAAGTAGACAACAAACTGTGCAAATGTAAATATAAATAATAATATAATGAGAATATGAAATAACAAGATAAAGAGTCCTTAAAGTGAAATCATTGGTTGTGGGAATATCTCAATGTGAGTGTAGTTCAATAGTTCCACTTCATATCAGAGATTGCATACAGTATACGACCTGAAAGTCTTGGTCTTCGCAGACATCTATGAAAACACAAGGTATTCCAAAGAATGAGTGACATCAAAAACATGGGAACTCCAACCCCCCACCCCACCCCAGCCGAGTTGTGAAGAGCCTGATAGTTGAGGAGTGGCAGCTGTTCTTGAACCTGGTGGTGTGAATCCAAGTAGCATCCTGATAAGTTTCCTCTGCTCTTTCTCTAAAGCTTCCACATCTTTCCTGTAATGAGACAGGCTGAACTGAGCACAATATTCCGAGTGAGATCAAAGAGCATTAACTTTTAATTCCAATATTCAGTTTTCGTTCATTCATCCCAGTTTAGCACCAACGTTTCACTGAAGAACAAGCACAGTTAGAATTTTACACCTGGAACATAGATAAATATGGATCACTTTGTCACCTCAACACAGACATATGTGGGAATTCATGATTCAGCCTTCTGACTGGTTGCATCACAGCCTGGCATAGAGGCTCCAATGAACCAGAGGGCAAGAGGCTGCAGAAGGTTACAACATGCTGGAGGAATTCAGCAGGTCGGGCAGCATCTGTGGAAAAGATCCGTCGACGTTTCGGGCCGGAACCCTTCGTCAGGACAAAGGTCTCCGGCCCGAAATGTCGACGGATCTTTTCCACGGATGCTGCCCGACCTGCTGAGTTCCTCCAGCGTGTTGTGAGTGTTGCTTTGACCCCAGCATCTGCAGATTATTTTGTGGCTGCAGAAGGTTGTAGCCAGATCCATCATGGGCACTACCCTCTCCTGCCTCAAGGATGTCTTCAAGAGGTGATGCCTCAGGAAGGTGGCATCCATCATTAAGGGCCTTCAGCACCCAGGAAATGCTTCTGCTTGTTACTACCTTTAGAATATAGAATATAGAACATAGAGATCTACAGCACATTTCAGGGCCTTTGGCCCACCATGTTGTGCCAACCATGTAACCTACTCTAGAAACTGCCTAGAATTTCCCCACTGCATAGCCTTCTGTTTTTCTAAGCTTAGGGAGGAGGTACAGGAGCCCCGAAGACACACACTCAATGTTTTAGGAACAGCTTCTTCCTCTCCGTCATCAGATTTCTGAATGGTCCGTGAACCCATGAACCACATCTCATCATTCCTCACTTTCACCATTTGTAACCTATAGTATACTTTTTCTCTTGCACTGCACTGCAGTCACAAGACAAATATTTTCTTGACGTACAGTTTGTCAGCGATAATAAAACTGATTTTGATTCTGAATTTTGCCATAGTGAACCTGTCAGTACCTCCAGTTGAACTTTGTCTTTTTGTGTGTTTCCCCCTAGCCGTCAGTCTGTGGTTTTGTATTGCCATGTGCTCTTGTTTGTTTTCACGCCCCATGTGCTCCTGTCCCCACTCCTGCTCTACTCCGGCCCCTGTATTACTGAGTACTCTGCCTCTCACCTGTTTCTCATTATTACCTGTTTTGCTGCCACCTATCATCTGCCTCTCTGTTTATTGCTCAGTGTATTTCAGTCCTGTGTTTTCACCTGTTTGTTGCTAGATTGTGCCAATAAATTCCCCTGAGCCTTTCCAGCATTCATATCTGTACTTGGCTGTCTGAATATCGATTCTGCCTATTTCCCGATCTGATTTTTTGATTTCTCTGGATGTTTTGATCTCTGCCTGAACTTGATACTGACTTGGTTTGCACCTCAGGATTTGCTACTCAATTAATATCACTGCGTGCACAGTACTGGGTCTGCGATTGGATCCCTGCTCACACAGCTGCTTCCAGTGTTTGACAACTAGGAGACAGGTGTGCAAAGAAATCCATACCTGAAGAGACAGGCATGCATAGAGCTTTGCAACTGGATTGGCCTTCTGAATGGAATTGTGCCCTTGGACAGTGGCGTAAAACAACTGTCTTAGCTGCCTTACCAACCTATCAATAAAACCAGCAATATATGGTTTGGACAGTTCTTTCACGCATACCTTTCATGGTACCTTCTTGATGGACACCACAATTAATTGAATCTAAATTTACTCCCTGAGTAATTGGACATTTACAGAACTTGAAAAGCAGGCACAGTGGGATGTGAACTGATAGGGAATGGGAAGATGGTGATTGTTGAACCTTGCGAGATGTTCATATTCATTTATTTGTCACGTAAGACCATAAAACATAGAAGCAAAATTGGGCCATTCAGCCCATCAGGTCTGCTCTACCATTCCATCATGCCTGAGTTATCCCTCTCAATCCCATTCGCCTGCCTTCCCCCCCTCCACAATCTTTGCCACCCCAACTAACCAAGAAACTATCAACCACTGCTTTAAATAGACCTGATGATTTGGCCCCCACAGCCACTTATGGCAATGAGTTTGACAGATTCATCATCCTCTGGATAAAGAAATTCTTTCTCATAACTGCTATCAGTGGACGTCCCTCTATTCTGATCTTGTGCCCTCCGGTCCTAGACTCTCCCACTGTTGGAAACATTCTCCCCACATCCACTCTATCTAGACCTTTTGATATTTAGTAGGCTTCAGTGAAATCCTGCTCTTTCTTCTAAACTCCAGTTGGTACAGGTTTAGAGCCATCAAATGTTCCTCATATGTTAACCCTTTCATTCCTGTAATCATTCTCGTGAACCTTTTCCAGGCCCTCTCTCCAATGCCAGCACATCTTTTCTTAGATACAGGGCCCAAAACTGCTCACAGTACTCCAAGAGTGGTCTGACCAATGGCTTATAGGGCCTCAGTATTATCTTCTTGCTTTTATTCTACTCCACTTAACTGAATGCTAAAATTACATTGACATTCATTACCACAGATCCCACCTGCAAGTTAACTTTTAGGGAATTCTGCACAAGGACTCCCAAGTCCATTTGCACCTCTGATTTTTGAATTTTCTCCCCATTTGAAAAATAGTCTATGCCTTTATACCTTCTACCAAAGTGCATGACCCCACTCTCCGACACCATATTCCACCTGCTACTTCTTTGCCCATTCTCCCAATCTGACTAAGTCCTTCTGCAAATTCCCTGCTTCCCCAACACTACTTGCCCCTCCACCTATAATTGTATCATCTGGAAACTTGGTCACAAAGCCATCAATTCTGTCATCTAAATGATTGACACATAATGTAAAAAGAATTGGTCCCAATACAGACTCCTGTGGGACACCACTAATCACCAGCAGCCAACCAGAAAAGTCTCCCTTTATTCCCGCTCTTTATCTCCTGCCCATCAGCCAATGCTCTATCCATGCTAGAATTATTCCTGTAATACCAAGGGCTCTCAACTTGCTAAGCAACCTTATGTGTAGCACCTTGTCAAATGCCTTTTGAAAATCCACGTACACAACATCCAGCTTTGTCTATCCTGCTTGTTAGTTCCTCAAAGAACTCTAACAGATTTGTCAGGCAAGATTTTCATTTGAAGAAGCCATGCCTATTTTATCATGAGCTTCCAAGTACCCTGAGACCTTACCGTTAACAATCGACTCCAGCATCTTCCTAACCAGAGAGTTCAAGCTAACTGGCCTATAATTTATTTTCTTCTGCCTCCCTTCTTGAAATTTTCCAGTCCTCAAGAACCATTGCAGATACCTTGGTTTGCACACTTTTCCTTGGGCTCTCTTCCCCTGCCTGTTCTTTCTTCATTCTTCCTTCTCAAGTTTCTTCTCCCTTCTTCTTCTTCATTCTCATAACACTTCAAGTTCAAGTTTATGGTCTTTTGACTGTCCACATGTATACAGCTAAACAAAACAACATTCCTCTGGGATCAAGATTAAAAACACAATACATATACCACATAAAATAATATTAACACAATAGTGTTAATAGAAAAAAGATATTCTGTAGATGTACAAGTTGACAGAAGATGTATATATTGTATGGCATGTAGTTAAATATACAACAGTAAAATGGTACTGGCGCTCTTGCAAATTTATTTCTTTAATTAGCTATATAGTACGGAGTAGATTATTTTGGTCCCTCAAGCCACACAACCCCAGCAACCTCCGACAAACCCGATTACCACTAACTTAATCACAGGGCAATTTACAATGAACAATTAACCTACCCGATATGTCTTAGGACGATGAAAGGAATGAAAATCAGAATCAGGTTTATTATCACCGGCATGTGTCGTGAAATTTGTTAATTTAGCAGCAGCAGTTCAATGCAATACGTAATATAGAAGAAAAAAAAACAAAATAAAATAATAATAATAAATAAATAAATAAATAAATTACAGCATATGTATATTGAATAAATTTTAAATGGTGCAAAAAGCAGAAATAATACATATTAAAAAAGTAAGGTAGTGTCCAAGGGTTCAATGTCCATTTAGGAATTGGATTGCAGAAGGGAAGAAGCTGTTCCTGAATTGCTGAGTGTGTGCCTTCAGGCTTCTGTACCTCCTACCGGATGGTAACAGTGAGAAAAGGGCATGCCCTGGGTGCTGGAGATCCTTAATAATGAACGCTGCCTTTCTGAGACACCGCTCCTTCCGTTCCTTGAAGATGTCCTGGGTACTTTGTAGGCTGGTACCAAAGATGGAGCTGACTAAATTTACAATCCTCTGCAGCTTCTTTCGGTCCTGTGCAGTAGTTCCCCGTTCCCCCCACCACCCAAACCAGACAGTGATGCAACCTGTCAGAATGCTCTCCACGGTACATCTATAGAAGTTTTTGAGTTTTTGAATCTCTTTAGGCTCCTAATGAAGTATAGTCACTGTCTTGTCTTCTTTATAACTGCATCGATATGTTGGGAGCAGGTTAGATCCTCAGAGATCTTGACTCCCAGGAACTTGAAGCTGCTCACTCTCTCCACTTCTGATCCCTCTATGAGGATTGGTATGTGTTTCTTCGTCTTGCCCTTCCTGAAGTCCACAATCAGCTCTTATGTCTTACTGACGTTGAATGCCAGGTTGTTGCTGCGACACCACTCCACTAGCTGGCATATCTCACTTCTATGTCCTCTCATCTCCATCTGAGATTCTACCAACAATGGTTGTATCATCAGCAAATTTATAGATTGCATTTGAGCTATGCTCCTGGAGAAAACCCACGCATTCCATGGGGAGGATGAGCAGAGATTCCACACAGAATGGCAGTGGAATTGAACTCCAGTCTCCGGAACACACCGAGCTGTAATGGCGTTGTGCTAACCACTTTGCTCGTAGTGTGTACTGGGCGGTAGCAGGGTGTTCAGAATTCTCAGCCTGGGGGAAGAAACTGTTACTCAGCCTAACAATCCTTGTTCAGAAACAACCAGAAGAAACAGGTTTTATTCCTCATTCTTAACTTCCAACTGGTAGGTTGAGTTGGTGGTGAGGAAGGCAAATGCAATGTTGGCATTCATTTCAAATGGACTAGAATATAAAAGCAGAGATGTAATGTTGAAGCTTTATAAGACACCAGCGGGGCCTCGCTTGGATTATTGTGAGCAATTTTGGGCACCATCTAATTAAGGATGTGCCACTGGACGCAGACTTCTTACTCAGAGGAGGTTCACGAGGATGATTCTGGGAATGAAAGTGTTATCATATGAGGAGTTTTTGATGGTACTGGGCCTTTACTGGCGAGAATTTAGAAGAATGGGGTGGCAGGTGGATCTTGATGAAACCTATTGAATGTTGAAAGACCAAAATGAGTGGATGTGGAGAGGATGTTTCCTCTAGTGGGGGAATCTAGATTCAGAGGGTATCTCCTCAGAATAGAAGGGTGTCCATTTAGAATGGAGATGAGGAGAAATTTCTTTAGCCAGAGGGTGGTGAATCTGTGGAATTTATTGAGACAGGCAGCTGTGGAAGCTGGGTTATTGGGTATATTTAAAGTGGAGTTTGGTAAGTTCTTGATTAGTAAGGTTATGGGGAGAAGGTAGGAAAATGAAGCTGAGGGGGTGATGAAATGGCGGAGCAGCCTTGATCGGCCAAATAGCTCCTATATTTTACTGTCTTTATACTGTGTGGATTGTAAAAGCATCAGACTATTGAGTAGTGGAACTGTAGCGAAGGGCTTGGTGACCTACTTGTGCTCATGTTCTTAATGGCGGAGAAGGTGAAATTCCTCAGGAGCAGGGAACAACACCTTTACAGATGGTGATTTATCACCCTGACATCTGTGAAGCCTCACACTAGGTTCCCAGAGGAACAGAGTCACCAGTTTATCCAGACTGTCAAATAACGATCGGGACATTTCAGATCTGGAAATAATACAAATTACATCCATACGGGTTGTAATCTATTTAGCAGTCTCGCTGTCCACTGCTGTTACTTTGCCAGCTTTACATGAACCCTTTTTAACAAATTAATTTCTCCAACTTATGTTGACCTCAGTAACTGATCTCAGTGGTAAATTTATATAGAGCTTGAACTTGGTGCTCAGTGGGTCAATGGTTTTGATGCCTTCTCATAATTAACCCTTTATATTAATTGTTTTTCTGCTTGGGTTTTAAATGATGCTAACTGTGGTTCAATTGATTGCCTGTCTGTTGTACTGTTGATGACAGTTGAAACCTGTGCCTGTGATTTTTTTTAAAGTGGAAAGAATGTTGCACTGGGGCAGTCCCACTGTCTTGACCTTGGAAGTCCAGGTCCAGTGGTACACATAGGCCTTCCTTGGCTTCACTGGAAGACCATAACCTCTTCTGGGCCTTGTTATGCCCCTTGCTCTTCATGGAGCATTGCAGAAAGACCCTTCTGGCTGTTGGATCTCACTGCTGGTCTTGTGTGGTGGGTCCGCCAGAGCTAACTAGGGCAGGATTTTTAGAATGCTAGGATAGGACAGTCCCTATTTTACTGGGGTGTGGGGTCCATCAGCTACCCAAACCTGGTTCAGCCCACTTGTCGAAGCAGTGTACCCTAGATTGGACCCGACAAGTCTTTTCACCAGATAAGTTTCGTCTCCCTAGAGATTCCATATACCTCAATTAAATTGAATGAGTAATTAATTCACCTAAAATTTTTCTCTTAGTAGATGCTGTCTGATTTGGTGATAAATAGGACATAGAACATAAAACAGTACAGCACAGTACAGGCTCTTCACCCCACAATGTTGTGTTGACATTTTAACCTACTTTAATATCAATCAAATCCTTCTCTCCCACATAGCCCTCTATTTTTCTATGAGCCATGTATTTATCTAAAAGCCTCTTAAACACCCCTGATGTACCTGGCTCTACCACCACTCCTGGCAGGACGTTCCATACACCCTCCACTCTCTGTGTAAAGAAACCTATCTCTGACAGCACCCCCATACTTTCCTCTGGTCACCTTAAAAAGAAGTTCCAGCATTTTCTGCTTTTAACTAACCATTGATAATTAATTGTTGGTTAGCAAATTATTTGCAAGAAGGACAGCATTTATTCATTTTGTAATTTGAATATGATCTACTTATTAGTTGGTAATGAAAATTCAAGAGTAATTCATTTATGAGATTTTGTAAAATAGTTACAAAGAGTCACTGGCATATGTTGTGAAATATGTTGTTTTGCCGCAACAGACAGTACAATGCAATACATAATAAAAAAACTATAAATTACAATGATCTATACAATAATATATATACAAATAAATTAAATAAGTTGAGCAAAAAAAGAGCAAAAATAAGAAAAAAAATTAGTGAGGTAGTGTACATGGGTTCATTGTCCAATCAGAAACCTGATGGCGATAGGGAGGAAGCTGTTCTAGAATTGTTGAGTGTGTGTCTTCAGACTCCTGTACCTTCTCCTTGTCCTGGGTGATGGGGGTTCTTAATGCCTTCACGAGGCATCTCATTTTGAAGGTGTCCTCGGTGGTGGAGAGGCTAGTGCCCATTATGGAATTGGCTGAGTTTGCAACTTTCTGCAGCTTTTTCTGGTCCTGTGCAGTGTCCCCACCGTACCAGACGGTGACGCAACCAGTTAGAAAGCTCTCCACGGTACATCTGCAGAAATTTGCAGAGTCTTTTGCGACATACTAATTCTCCTCGAATTCCAAATGTAATATAGCCGTTGTTGTGTCTTCTTTGTGATTTCATCAATGTGATGTGCCCAGGATAGATTTTCAGAGATGTTGTCACTCAGCAACTTGACAATTCCCACAGCTGATCTCCTCAATGAGAAGTAAAGCTGCAACAAAAGAACAAATTTCACATTATACATCAGTGATAATTAATCTGATTCTGGAGACTCACACCATCTTAGCTTAGACTTGTGAGGAAGGCAAATGCAACGATAGCATTCATTTCAGGATGACTAGAATATAAAAGCAAGGATGTAATGCTGAGGCACTTGAAAGATTGTGAACAGTTTTGGGGCTGTTATCTAAGAAAAGATGTGCTGGTGTTAGAGAGAGTCCAGTGGAGGTTCACGAGAATGATTCTGGAAATGAAAGTGTTAACGTATGATTGCTCCGGGCCTGTACTTGCTGGCATCTAGAAGAATGTGCTGGGATCTCATTGAAATCTATCAAACTACTGAAAGGCCTTGATAGAGTAGACATGGAGAGAATGTTTCCTAAATGGTAATACTCACAACACGCTGGAGGAACTCAGCAGGTGGGTCAGCATCCGTGGAAACGATCAGTCAACGTTTCGGGCCGGAACCCTTCGTCAGGACTGAAGAGGTAAGGGATAGGGGCCCTATAAGGATGGTGGGGGACCCCAGCATCTGCAGATTATTTTGTGTTTAGGTTTCCTAAATGGTGTAGTCTAGGACTGGAGGGCACAGCCTCAGAACAGAGGGACATCCCTTTAGAACAGAGAGGAGGAGGAATTTCTTTAGTTAGAGGGTAGTGATTATGTGGAATTCATTGGCACAGATGGCTGTGGAGGCTAAATCATTGAGTATATTTAAAGCAGAGGCTGATAGGTTCTTGATTAGTAAGGGCATCAAAGTTACGGGGAGAAGGCAGGAGAATGGTCTTGAGAGAGAAAATAAATCAGCCGTGATAAAATGGCAGAACTGACTCGATGGGCCAAATAGCCTATGTCTTAAGGTTGTATGGAAAGGATTACTGAATCTCGATCTGGCTCCACTGTATTTCATGCCAAAATCCTGGAATTTTTTTTGGAGCTGACTGGTCTGACACAGGAAGAGCACCACGCAGAAAATGTTGGAGGAACTCAACAGGATGGACAACATCTACAGAAAGGAATAAGGAGTCAACATTTCGAGCCGAGACTCACTATTAGGACTAGAAAGGGAGGGAGAAGAGGTCAGAAAGAGAAGTGATGGTGGGGAAGATGTCAGCTAGAAAGTGATAGGTGAAGCCAGGTGAGGAGGAAGGTAGGTTCAAAATTCAAAGTTCAAAGTACATTTTATTATCAGAGTACATAAATGTCACCACATACATTTTCCTTTTCTTATGGGCATATTCAGCAAATCTATAGAGTAGTAACTATAACAGGATCAATGAAAGATCGACCAGAGTGCAGGAGACAACAAACGGTGCAAATAAATAACAAAAAAATAACGAGAGCATGAAATAACAAGACAAGGTGAGATCATTGGTTGTGGGAACATAGTGTAGTTATCCCTTTTTGTTCAAGAGCCTGATGGCTGAGGCTGACTGTTCTTGAACCTGGTGGTGCATGTCCTGATGCTCTTGTACCTTCCAGTTTCTCTCTGTTTCCCTCTCCTAAAGTCTTCAATCAGTTCCCTGGTCTTGCTGACATTGAGTGAGAGGTTATTGTTATGACACAACTCAGCCTAATTTTCTATCTCCCTCCTGTATGCTGATTCATCACCACCTTTGATACGGCCCATATCAGTGGTGTCATTAGCAAACTTAACCATGGTGTTGGCGTTGGAGCTGTGCTTAGCCACACAGTCATAGGTGTAAACGCAGACAGGCAGACAATTGAATAATGAAGTTAATAACTGGAATTGAGTGAGCCCATCCACATGCATTTCCTGGAGTCAACAGTCTTGCCAGGAAAACTCAAGTATGTTTATAATGGCAAAGATTTAATCATTATAGCTTTCCTTTAATGAGGTTAAGTACATATATAATTATTCAATGCAGGCAGGAATCGTAATAAATTTTCCATTGTTCTTGAAAATGTACCCTGGTTATGTCGATCGGGTATAAGTTGTGATGTGAGCTTACAGAAAGTCAGATTATTGTTCCCTGGAATTTGAAGTTAAGGTTTCAGGATATTAAGGGGAACTGAGAGTCTATGGAGAAAAATTATTTCCGGTGGTTTAGAGTCTGGGACCAGGGGCAGAGTCTGAAAATTAGAGCCAGACTTTTAGATTAGGAAAGTCTTCTGCACGCAGAGGGCTGGAGCAATCTGGAATGCTTCCAAAGGCTGCAGTTGATGCCAGCTCAATTGTTAATATTAGATCTGATAATACTGCAGAACAGAATATTTACATAGAAAGGGTAGTGCAGACCCAAAGCAGACTGAAATAGGGTAACAAGTTTAAATTATCTGACAATATTAAAAAGGCAGAGATCTCGAACTCGCTTCATGGCAACACAAGAAAATACAAACGTTCTTTGGAAGTCAAAAAGAGGAATGAAACCTGTTGATTACAGTCATTTTGTTATTAAATGCTACAAGAACAAAAAAACGAACAAGAGGGAGCTAGGGGAGTAAAAGAAAGACAGGGAAAAAGCAGTCGTGGAAATTCTCATATTCAGACTGGAGACTAGAGCAAACATTCCAGTGACAATAATTAATCTATAAAAGAGAGTCATAGAAAAGTACAGCACAGAAACAGGCCTTTCAGCCCATCTAGTCCATGCCACACCATTTAAACTGCCTCAAGTTTTGTGATACCTGCTACTGAAATCTACCAGGTTTCATGGTAGTGTAACAGTTAGTGTAATATAATTACAACACGAACAACCCGGTAGAATTGTTAGCTTTCTTGTAGTTTAACTTTTCTATGTCTACTTATATTTTTAGATAATCACCTAAGTACATATAATTATTCAGTGAGTTTTCCAGTAGTTACAGCACAGCGGTTTCTGTATTTCCTATTATTTTTGCCGCTTACTTAGAGCATCCTGACACTGTTCTCCCAGTGATCGCGTGGGTTTCGTCCAGGTGCAATGGTTTCCTACCACGTTCTAAGGACGTAGGGGTTAGTAGGCTAATTGGTCACCTGGGTGTAATTTCACAGCAGGGGCTCGATGGGCCTGAAACACCCGTTTCTATGCTGTATCTCTAAATCAGGGGTTAACAACTTGGGGTTCATGGACCCGCTTGCTGGGTAGTATTGGTCCATGGCTTAAAAAGGTAGGGAATCCCTGCTCTAAATTCCCAGAATCTTCCTTGTAAACCTTCTTTGGACTCTCTCCAATGACAACACATCCTTTCTGAGACACAGGGCCCAAAACTGTTGACAATACTCCAAGTGCAGCCTGACCAGTGTCTTATAAAGCTTCAGCATCATCTCCTTGCTTTTATATTCTATTCCCCTTGAAATAAATGCCAACATTGCATTTGCTTTCTTTACCACAGACTCAACCTGTAAAGTAACCTTCTGGGAGTCTTACACGAGGACTCCCAAGTCCCTCTGCACCTCTGATGTTTGAACCTTCTCCCCATTTAGATAATAGTCTGCACTATTGTTCCTTTTACCAAAATGCATGATCATATATTTCCCAACACTGTATTCCGTCTGCCACTTTTTACCCTTTCTTCCAATTTGTCTAAGTCCTGCTGCAATCGCTCAACACTACCTACCCCTCCACCTGTCTTCGTATCATCCACAAACTTTGCCGCAAAGCCGTCAATTCCATTACCTAAATCATTGACACTGCCCAGAAGAATGCAATGGCAAAGCAGTTCTGTAGAAAAATTTGCCAAGAAAGACCATGATCACTCATGACGCATACTGATGATCATGACGGAGGAAAAAATCTGCAAAAGCACCAGGAAGTCTTTCAAGGATGTTGCCAGAACCTGAGGAACTGAGTCATAGGGAGAGGTAGGACTTTATTACTTGGACAGTATGAGACTGTAAGGTGTATAGATAGTGTCAATATGTAGTTTTTTCCCACTAAACTTGGTAACCGTGATCTTGACTTCCATGACACAACATTCCAGGGATGCATGGAGTTACACAGAGGGTTATAGGAAGATATACATTTAAAGTGATAGAGGATATGTTCAAGGACGCAGGTTTTTTAGAAGGATGTGGTGGGTACCTGGAACGTGCTGCTTGGGGTGATGGCATCTCAGCCAGTTTATTCCTCTCCATAGATGC
Organism: Mobula hypostoma; assembly: GCF_963921235.1. Classification (NCBI taxonomy): domain Eukaryota; kingdom Metazoa; phylum Chordata; class Chondrichthyes; order Myliobatiformes; family Myliobatidae; genus Mobula; species Mobula hypostoma. The sequence goes on from NC_086107.1 coordinate 6,970,335, forward strand.
TGCCTGACCTGCTGAGTTCCTCCAGCATTGTGTGTGTGTGTGTGTTGCTCTGGATTTCCAGCATCTGCAGAATTGCTTGCGTTTAAAATCTATGGCTCATCTTATTTGCCATTGAACCATCCAAAGAGATTGGTGTTCTTTGCACGTTCACCAGTGCAACCATCTCCAAATGAATTTTTAAAATTGTATGGTTAACTATGGTTGAAGCTCGTCAGTCAAAGGTATGAAGGGGTCGTGGGGGAAAGGTGTGTAGATGGAGCAGGGTCACAGAGTTTGCTGTGATCTTATTGAAATCGAGACCAGCTCGAGAGTCGAGAGACTAAACGGTCTCCTGCTGTCCAAATACTTCTACTGTGTCAGTTTAATGCTGTTTCCATTCCGTGTCCCTCTCCCTGAGGAAACCACATTTCATTGTGTCGGCTTGCGAGAGTTTCAATCCCGAAGTTCACTGTTAAAGTCTCGTGACGCTGTCAGGCGGACAGGATATCACTTCATCAGGAGTTCTTGTTAGAATCATGACCTGGCAACGACCTTGAGTCGGCCCTTTGTCATTACTGAGCGGAGATGAAGAAACAGCTGCTGTCTATGCGGTTACTGCGCCGATGTGGACGTCAACATACCGGGCAAACAGAGCTAGCAAGAGGGATAAATTTCCCTTGTTTTTTTTCATTCGTGAGAGTAATTGGCTGTGAGGATCATATACTCTGCAGAATTTAATGCTTCTCAAATCATTATATAAATATAGACCCCTCGAGATCACTGGCAAAGTGAAATATTGCAGGTTGCTATTTTTAATTTTAAGAATTTTTTTTCAACGCAGATTAATTCCACGTTCACTGAAATACTTGCAGAGCAGAGAATGTGCAAGACAAAAGAAATATTGTTGCTTATTAATGGCTAGTTTAAGAAAAGGAGTTGGGTTCCTAGTCGGGAGCTGTCAGCAAATAGCTCTACCTTGATTAGGGATCACATTCTACTCAAATTTATTTGTCCGATTAATTATATAAAATATTCCATGAAACAGCACAAACAGGCACTGTGGAAGGGCATAATTGCTTTATCTTTTTATTAAAAAGGGATGAGTTTAACTTGGTCGTTCTTCTTAAGCCTATCACCTCAAATGGGGCGAAGGCTGCACACAGCAGCCTCAGAGGAGTGCTCACTTCTGGGCCAAAGGTGGATCTGCTCTGTGGCTTCCGCTTTCACCACACACCTTCATACGTCTTCCAGGCGAAAATCCTTCCTCTCCCGGGGATGAGGTCTTTGCAGCTTCTGTTGACGTTTCTGTAGCTCTGGTTTTTTTCACAGGATGGGGTTGCCAGCCCCATGTTCAAACCTCCTTCCTTCACAGCCGGTCTTGGGACCAACAATGGCGGAGTTGTTTAACTCGTTACAGATTTATTAACAGAGCTGAAAGTAGGCTTGCAGCAAAGTTTTTTAAAAAAATCTGTGTAAAGTTCTCTGTGTGTGAGTAAATGGGAGCAGCACACGAAATGCTGGGGGAACTCAGCAGTGGCTATGGAGGGGAAGAAACAGTCTATGTTTTCGGGTGAGGCTCTTCTACAGGACTGGAAAGGAAGGTGGCAGAAGCCATTCATTGGAAAGCCCCCCTGTTGTGCAAAGCAAGATATCAGTACAGAAGTAACCATTTCAGAGACAAGTCCCTGGTCAATACGAGAATCCAAGCTCAAGATTCTGCAGATGTTGAAAACCCAAAGCAACACAGACAAAATGCTGGAGGAACTCAGCAGGTCAGGCAGCATCTGTGGAGAGGAATAAAGTCCTGCTGAAGGATTTCAGCTCAGAATGTGGCTGTTTATTCCACTCCATGCTGTTTGAGTTTACAACTTTCTGAAGCTTTTTCTGATCCTGTTCATTAGCCCCACCATACCAGACAGTGATGCAACCAGTTAGAAAGCTCACCACAGTATACCAGTAGAAATTTGTGAGTGTCTTTCGTGAAATATTAAATATCCTCAAATTCCTGATGAGAAGAACGGTAGTGTAGTGGTTAGCAAAATGCTTTAGGGTATCAACAATCTGGGTTCAATCCCCACTGCTGCCTCTAAGGAGTTTGTTTATTCTCACTGTTACTTGTTGGTAGGTTAACTAGTCATTGTAAGTTGTCCTGTGATTAGTCTCGGAGTAAATCAGTTGATTGCTGGGTGGTCTGTCTCAAGTGCTGGATGGACCTATTCCACTCTGTATCTCAATAAATAAACAAGCAAACAAATAAATATATCCACTATTGTGCCTTCTTTGTAATTGCATCACTATGCCGAACCCAGGATAGACCTTCGACGACATTGACGCCCAGAAACAGTCCCTTCAATGAGGACTGCTGGGTGTTCCCCAACTTTCCAGTGCTCAACAAAGTGGTCTGCAAATCCAAATCAGTAGATTTGTGGACGACTTTCACTCTGTCTGCAACAGGCAGGATTTCCAACCATTTTAATTCTACCACGTTCGCATTCTCGTTCCGACATGTTGGTCCACGGCTACCCTCAGGCTCCAGGAGTACACTCATATTCTGTTTGGTTCCAGTAATTTCTCCACCTCCTCCCTCTCTCATTTTCCATTCCCCATCCTGGCTCCCCTCTACCTCTCCTCTTCTCCTCACCTTCCCATTAGCTTCCTCTGGTGCCCCTCCTCCTCCCCTTTCTCCCATGGTCCAACCTCCTCTCCTATCAGATTCCTTCTTATCTTTTCCACCTATCAGCTTCTTACTGCAAACATCCTCCCCCACCCACTCACCTTCCCCATCACCCACTAGCTTGTACTACCTTCTTATTTCAGTTTCTGTCCCTTCCTTTCCAGTCCTAAAGAAAGGGCTTTGCCCACAATGTCCCCTGTTTATTCATTTCCAGAGATGTTGCCTGACCTGCTGAGTTCCTCCAGCACTTTGTGTGTGTTGCATCTGTGTTGTTGGATTTATATCAGGCAATCAGGGAGGCCTAGTTTGGCTTCTTAGCTCTTCTGCCTGTCTGTCACCTCCCCCAATGGCCCTTCTCCTTCCCTTTCTCCCGTGGTCCGCTCTCCTCTCCTATCAGATTCCACCTTCACCAGCCTTTTTCTTTTACCACTTATCACCCCTCAGCTTCTCACTTCATCCCCCCCCTGCCCCACCCACCTGACTTCACCTGTCACCTTCTAGCTTGTCCTCCTTCCCCTTCTCCCGCTTCCTTATTCTGGTTTCTTCCCGGTCCTGAAGAAGGGTCTTGGCCTGAAACATTGATGTTTATTGCTCTCCATTAATGCTGCCTGACCTGCTGAGTTGTGTCAGCAGTCTGTGTGGAATGCGAGAGATTATGATAGTTTTTCTGTATCTGGCTTGGAACGAGGCCTGTAGGGGGTAGTGTTGGCATGTCTCTGATGCCCTGAATGGTGAAGGTCATGTTCTGTGAGATGGTGTTACTTTATACCTTATACTCTATTGTCGCCAAACAATTGATAGTAGAACGTGCAATCATCACAGCGATATTTGATTCTGCACATTGCGCTCCCTGGAGCACAAATCGGTAGTAAATATTAAAAAATTAAATTATAAATCATAAATAGAAAAGGAAAAGTAAGGTAGTGCAAAAAAAACCGAGAGGCAGGTCCGGATATTTGGAGAGTATGGCCCAGATCCGGGTCAGGATCCATTCAGCAGTCTTATCACAGTTGGAAAGAAGCTGTTCCCAAATCTGGCCATACGAGTCTTCAAGCTCCTGAGCCTTCTCCCAGAGGGAAGAGGGATGAAATGTGTGTTGGCTGGGTGGGTCGTGTCCTTGATTATCCTGGCAGCACTGCTCTGACAGCGTGCAGTGTAAAGTGAGTCCACGGACGGAAGATTGGTTTGTGTGATGTGCTGGGCTGTGTTCACGATCTCCTGCAGCTTCTTCCGGTCTTGGACAGGACAACTTCCATACCAGGTTGTGATTAGAGTAGTTTTTGGCAATATTGTGTAGGAGTGAGTTGTCCTTCACACTCCAGAGTTACGCTTTTTGCATGGGTCAAAGGCTTTGATGGCACTCACTACAGGATATCCATTGAAAGGTGGCTGGAACTGTTGTATATGTGGTCAATGGTGATTTGCAGGGATTAAAGTTCAAAGTAAATTTATTATCAAAATACATATATGTTACCATGTACAACTCTGAGATTCATTTTCTTCTGGACATTCTCAGTAAAAACAAATAAACAAAATAATAATAATAATAAATAAGCAATAAATATTGAGAACATGAGATGAAGAATCTTTGAAAGTGAATCCATAGGTTGTGGGAAAGTTTCAGTGATTTAGCAAGTGAAGGAGAGTGAAGTTATCCATCCTGGTTCAAGAGTCTAATGGTTGAGGGGTGATAACTGTTCCTGAACCTGGTAGTGTGGGGACCTAAGACTCCTGTACCTTCTTTCTGATGGCAAAAGCGAGAAGAGAGCATGGGCTGGATGGTTGGGGTCCTTATCCCTAGATGTTGTTCTCTTGTGGCAGCACTCCATGTACGGTGGATGTTCAATGATGGGGAGGGTTTCACCTCTGATAAATTGGGTTGACTTTCTGAAGTCCTCCCTGTTCCTCGGTATTGGTGTTTCCTTACCAGGCCGTGAAGCAGGATACTCCCACTGAGTATCTATTGACATACAGTACCATGCAAAAGTATTAGGAACATATATATAGCTAGGGTGCCAAGTGGTTAAGGCATTGGACTAGCGACCTGAAGGTCATGAGTTCGAGCCCCAGCCGAGGGAACGTGTTGTATCCTTGAGCAAGGCACTTAATCACACATTGCTCTGCGACGACACTGGTGCCAAGCTGTATGGGTCCTAATGCCTTTTCCTTGTACAACATTGGTGTCGTGGAGAGGGGAGACTTGCAGCATGGGCAACTGCTGGTCTTCCATACAACCTTGCCTAGGCCTGCGCCCTGGAGAGTGAAGACTTTCCAGGCGCAGATCCATAATCTCGCAAGACTAACGGGTGCCTAAGGCTTTTGCATAGTACTGTGTTTGTCAACATGGAGTGGAGAGAGTTTTTGTGAATCTGGCAGGAGCAAAGATGTCGGGAATAGTGAGGGTGGAGTGCTGCGGGAGGGGAGGGGGACAGGTGGCAGAGAAGGAGTGCCAGGGGTAGGGTGGGGATGGCGTGAGTGCAGACACAACCGTTCCTGAGACACTGGACAAGGTCATTTGATTCCAGACAATTGGTTTATTGATCATTATAGAACGTCTCTCCAGTTCTTCCTGCTGCCTTCCCCTTGTCCCAACCATAATTCTCCTCTCCAGTGACTAGTGGGGTACCGCAAGGCTCAGTGCTGGGACCCCAGTTGTTTACAATATATATTAATGACTTAGACGAGGGAATTAAATGCAGCATCTCCAAGTTTGCCGATGACACGAAGCTGGGTGGCGGTGTTAGCTGTGAGGAGGATGCTAAGAGGATGCAGGGTGACTTGGATAGGTTAGGTGAGTGGGCAAATTCATGGCAGATGCAGCTTAATGTGGATTAATGTGAGGTTATCCACTTTGGTGGCAAGAACAGGAAAACAGATTATTATCTGAATGGTGGCCGATTAGGAAAAGGGGAGGTGCAACGAGACCTGGGTGTCATTATACACCAGTCATTGAAAGTGGGCATGCAGGTACAGCAGGCGGTGAAAAAGGCAAATGGTATGCTGGCATTCATAGCAAGAGGATTCGAGTACAGGAGCAGGGAGGTACTATTGCAGTTGTACAAGGCCTTGGTGAGACCACACCTGGAGTATTGTGTGCAGTTTTGGTCCCCTAATCTGAGGAAAGACATTCTTGCCATAGAGGGAGTACAAGGAAGGTTCACCAGATTGATTCCTGGGATGGCAGGACTTTCATATGATGAAAGATGGGATCAACTAGACTTATACTCTCTGGAATTTAGAAGATTGAAGGGGGATCTGATTGAAACGTATAAAATTCTAAAGAGGTTGGACTGGCTAGATGCAGGAAGATTGTTCCCGATGTTGGGGAAGTCTAGAACAAAGGGTCACAGTTTGAGGATAAAGGGGAAGCCTTTTAGGACCAAGCTGAGGAAAAACTTCTTCACACAGAGAGTGGGTGAATCTGTGGAATTCTCTGCCACAGGAAACAGTTGAGGCCAGTTCATTGGCTATATTTAAGAGGGAGTTAGATCCCTTTGTGGCTAAAGGGATCGGGGGTATGGAGAGAAGGCAGGTACAAGGTTCTGAGTTGGATGATCAGCCATGATTGTACTGAATGGTGGTGCAGGCTCGAAGGGCCGAATGGCCTACTCCTGCACCTATTTTCCATGTTTCTATGTTTCTCCCTGCCCCTTCCCACTCTCAGTCCACAATAGTAAATAATCTTCCAGAAATAGTAAGGGACAGAGGGTCCAGTGAGATGGAGGAACTGAGCGAAATACATGTTAGTAGGGAAGTGGTGTTAGGTAAATTGAAGGGATTGAAGGCAGATAAATCCCCAGGGCCAGATGGTCTGCATCCCAGAGTGCTTAAGGAAGTGGCCCAAGAAATAGTGGATGCATTAGTGATAATTTTTCAAAACTCGTTAGATTCTGGACTAGTTCCTGAGGATTGGAGGGTGGCTAATGTAACCCCACTTTTTAAAAAAGGAGGGAGAGAGAAACCGGGGAATTATAGGCCGGTTAGCCTAACGTCGGTGGTGGGGAAACTGCTGGAGTCAGTTATCAAGGATGTGATAACAGCACATTTGGAAAGCGGTGAAATGATCGGACAAAGTCAGCATGGATTTGTGAAAGGAAAATCATGTCTGACGAATCTCATAGAATTTTTTGAGGATGTAACTAGTAGAGTGGATAGGGGAGAACCAGTGGATGTGGTATATTTGGATTTTCAAAAGGCTTTTGACAAGGTCCCACATAGGAGATTAGTGTGCAAACTTAAAGCACACGGTATTGGGGGTAAGGTATTGGTGTGGGTGGAGAATTGGTTAGCAGACAGGAAGCAAAGAGTGGGAATAAACGGGACCTTTTCAGAATGGCAGGCGGTGACTAGTGGGGTACCGCAAGGCTCAGTGCTGGGACCCCAGTTGTTTACAATATATATTAATGACTTGGATGAGGGAATTAAATGCAGCATCTCCAAGTTTGTGGATGACACGAAGCTGGGTGGCAGTGTTAGCAGTGAGGAGGATGCTAAGAGGATGCAGGGTGACTTGGATAGGTTGGGTGAGTGGGCAAACTCATGGCAGATGCAATTTAATGTGGATAAATGTGAAGTTATCCACTTTGGTGGCAAAAATAGGAAAACAGATTATTATCTGAATGGTGGCCGATTAGGAAAAGGGGAGGTGCAACGAGACCTGGGTGTCATTATACACCAGTCATTGAAAGTGGGCATGCAGGTACAGCAGGCGGTGAAAAAGGCGAACGGTATGCTGGCATTTATAGCGAGAGGATTCGAGTACAGGAGCAGGGAGGTACTACTGCAGTTGTACAAGGCCTTGGTGAGACCACACCTGGAGTATTGTGTGCAGTTTTGGTCCCCTAATCTGAGGAAAGACATCTTTGCCATAGAGGGAGTACAAAGAAGGTTCACCAGATTGATTCCTGGGATGGCAGGTCTTTCATATGAAGAAAGACTGGATGAACTGGGCTTGTACTCGTTGGAATTTAGAAGATTGAGGGGGGATCTGATTGAAACGTATAAGATCCTAAAGGGATTGGACAGGCTAGATGCAGGAAGATTGTTCCCGATGTTGGGGAGGTCTAGAACGAGGGGTCACAGTTTGAGGATAGAGGGGAAGCCTTTTAGGACCGAGGTTAGGAAAAACTTCTTCACACAGAGAGTGGTGAATCTGTGGAATTCTCTGCCACAGCAAACTGTTGAGGCCAGTTCATTAGCTATGTTTAAAAGGAAGTTAGATATGGCCCTTGTGGCTACAGGGGTCAGGGGGTATGGAGGGAAGGCTGGGGCGGGGTTCTGAGTTGGATGATCAGCCATGATCATAATAAATGGCGGTGCAGGCTCGAAGGGCCGAATGGCCTACTCCTGCACCTATTTTCTATGTTTCTATAGAGAGCCATAGTGGAATCAAGTTTATCATCACTCACATATGCCATGAAATTTGCTTCATTTTTGCGGCAGCAGTACAGAGTTAAACATAAAACTACGACATAAAATCACAATATATGATAAGACCTTCGCACAGTATTGTACTACCTCCATATTCATACCTCTCTTTGCATGAAGAAGTTTTCCCTCGGGTGTTTTTTAAACCTTGTACTCTCTTCTAACGGGTGTCTGGGGCGTCTAGGGAAGGGTAGCACCTCTGGTGGGGGGGCCTGCCGTGGCCTTTTCAGGGCAGCTTGTCCACCTTTGGTCTCCACCTGGTACTCAGTTCTCACCTGTGGCTCCAAGTAGCTGTAGCACGCGCAGCGGCCACACCCCGGTAAACCGTCTCGGCAGACGGGCCAAACCAGGTGAGGGTAGCGGACGGGTCTTTGACCCACGGTGAGGTAGGGGATCTGGCTATCCCAGCGTGTGAAGTCTGGCCATGGGGGATTGAGCGGAGGAGACCGATTAATGGTCCAACGGTCAAGAAGGTAGGCCCAGCAGGCGTTTGTGGAGCGCTAAGAGCACGACAAGGCACTTAGACATCCTGGTCATCCACTGCAGGAGGTGGTGATCTCTTTAAACTCACCCGGCAGTAGGCAAAGGCAAACCACTGCTGTAACCTGCCGAGCACATGATTTCCCAGTATGTCAGAGCGGCGTGGAGGGAAATTGTCCGCCAGCTGGAAATTCCACATGCCACCTAGCGACGACGACTCTCTTCTAAACCTCTCTGGGTTCTTTTGCTGGGAAAAAGACTATGTAAGTTCACTATCATGATTTTATACACCTCTATAAGGTCACCCCTCTGTCCCCCACGCTACAAGAAATAAAGTCGTATGTTACCCAACCTCTCCCTATAACTCAGTCCCTCAAATTCTGGCAACATTCTTTTCTACTCTCTTTCCAACTTAATCACATCTTTCCTATAAAAGGGTGACCAAATCTGTACACAATACTCCAAGTGTGAGTTCACCAACATTTTGTGCAAGGCAAATGTACCAAAGCAACACATACAAGATGCTGGAGGAACTTGCAGGTCAACATTCGCAGTTTCGGGCCAAGATCCTTCTTCAGGACTGGAAAGGAAGGGGGAAGCCGCCAGAATAAAAAGGTGGGGGTGGGTAAGGGGGATAACTGGAAGGTGATTGGTGAAGCCAGGTGGGTGGAAAACGTAAACGCTGGACAGGAAGGAATCTGATAGGAGAGGAGACGGGACCATAGGAGAAAGGAAAGGCGGAGGTGACCCGGGGGAGACGATAAGCAGGGTAGAAGAGGTAACAGGCCAGAGTGGGGAATCGAAGAAGCGTCCCCCCCATCCCTCCCCACTGATCTTCCTCCTAGCACTTAGCTGTGTAAGTGGAACAAGTGCTACACATGCCCTTACACTTCCTCCCTTACCACCATTCAGGGCCCCAAAGAGTCCTTCCAGGTGAGGTGACACTTCACCTGTGAGTCGGCTGGGGTGATATACTGCGTCCGGTGCTCCCGATGTGGCCTTTTATATATTGGCGAGACCCGACGCAGACTGGGAGACCGCTTTGCTGAACATCTACGCTCTGTCCGCCAGAGAAAGCAGGATCTCCCAGTAGCCACACATTTTAATTCCACATCCCATTCCCATTCTGACATGTCTATCCACGGCCTCCTCTACTGTAAAGATGAAGCCACACTCAGGTTGGAGGAACAACACCTTATATTCCGTCTGGGTAGCCTCCAACCTGATGGCATGAACATCGACTTCTCTAACTTCCGCTAATTCCCCACCTCCCCCTCGTACCCCATCTGTTACTTATTTTTATACACACATTCTTTCTCTCACTCTCCTTTTTCTCCCTCTGTCCCTCTGAATATACCCCTTGACCATCCTCTGGGTCCCCCCCCACCTTGTCTTTCTTCCCGGACCTCCTGTCCCATGATCCTCTCGTATCCCTTTTGCCTATCACCTGTCCAGCTCTTGGCTCCATCCCTCCCCCTCCTGTCTTCTCCTATCATTTTGGATCTCCCCCTCCCCCTCCAACTTTCAAATCCCTTACTCACTCTTCCTTCAGTTAGTCCTGACAAAGGGTCTCGGCCTGAAACGTCGACTGCACCTCTTCCTAGAGATGCTGCCTGGCCTGCTGCGTTCACCAGCAACTTTTATGTGTGTTGCTTGAATTTCCAGCATCTGCAGAATTCCTGTTGTTTGAGAGGGGGAGGGATTTTTTTTTACTGGAAGGAGATATCTATATTCATGCCATCAGGTTGGAGGCTACTGAGGTAGAATATAAAGTTTTGCTCTGCCACCCTGAAGGTGGCCTGCCTCATTGTGGCATTAGAGGAGGCCATGGACCAACATATTGGAATGGGAATGGGAATCAGAATTAAAATATTTGGACAAGGAGAAGTTCTGTTTTTGGTGGATGGAGTGTAGGTACTCATTGAAGTTGTCCCAAAAGCCTTCTTCACCACCCTGTCTACTTGTGACACCACTTTCAGTAAACTATGTACTCTCTCGGGTCCCGCTGTTCCATAACAATCCCAGGGTTCCACTATTCACTGCATTGGTATTGGAATTGGTTTATTATTGTAATATGTAACATGATACCGTGAAAATCTTGCCTTGCAGTTCTTACAGCAACACAGGCAAAGTGCTGGAGGAGCTAAAGTGTGCTAAATTCCAGCATCTGTAGAATCTCTTGTGTTAAGGATACTGCAACCAAGGAAGATCTCAGTATGTGACGCTCGTACGTACCACTGGACCCAGACTTCTGAGTCAAGAGAGTTGAAATGCCACAGTGCAACTGCTTTTCCACTTTACAAACTTTCCTGCACAGGTTTCCTGCCATCATCGGACACGATGGATAATTGCCAAAACATCATACACCATTACACAGTGCACTCAGGCAAAGTAAGTTACAACAATAACAGTGCAGAATAAAGTGTAACAGTTACGGAGAAAGTGAAGTGCAGGTGAGCGATAAAATGCAAGGTCAAGTGCAAGGAGAAGGAGAAGATGGCGGCACCTGCAGCGCGCACGGCCTCTCCAGTGAATAATATCTGTTATCTGCCAAGTAGGGGATCGTGCACAATTCTGATTTGATGGAGACAGACGTGAGAGTGCGGAGGAACATCTGGAGAAACTTCTGAAATGCCCGATTCACTGCCGCTGCTACTGTGTGGTAACCGGAATCTCCGGAGCAGAAGGCCCCGAATCCTCGGCTTTGCTTGTTTCAGCAGCTGGGGCGAGGTCGAAGGCGCTCGGCAGAGAATGGCGCTCGGGAGGCTGTATTGGAGGGGCTGGTCTTTTTTTACCGTGCCCAAGGTCTGTTCTTTATCAAATTATGGTATTGTTTTGCACTGCTGTAACTATATATTATAATTATGTGGTTCTGTCAGTGTTAGTCTTTGGTTTGTCCTGTTTTCTGTGATATCACTCTGGAGGAACATCGTATCATTTCTTAATGCATGTATGTATTTCTAAACGGCAATAAAAGAGGACTGAGTGTTCTCATAATCTAATGAGGCGGATTGTGAGTTCAAGAATCTATCTTACTGAACTAGGGAACTAATAGACTATTAGACCATAAGATCATAAAATATAGGAACAGAATTAGGTCATTTGGCCCATCGAGTCTGCTTCATCATTTCACCATGGCTGAACCATATTCCGTTCAGCCTCAATCTCATGCCTTCTCCCCGTATCCCTTCATGCCCTGAGTAATAGCAGGGTAAAAGCTGTCCTTGAGTCTGGTGGAATGGTCTTTCAAGCTTTTGTATCTTCTGCTAAATGGGAGGGTGAAGAAGATAGTCCTACCCTGGTCTGATTTCCAGAATAAGACCGATGAAGGGTCTTGACCCAAAATGCCATTTGTATCTTTTCCACTATAAATGCCGCCTGACCTGTTGAGTACCTCCAGCATTTTATTTCTTGACCACAGGAAAGTTCCCTGGCTGTCTACAGACAAATAGAATATTTTAGGGATATAAAACATTCTGCGTATTTCCACAGGAAGAGGAATGACTCTTCCTGAAAGGGTTTTGTTGGCAGAATTTCATAATGGTATTCTGTAGGGTTGTCCCGTGTCACAGATGGAACCTGACTCCAGGCACACAACCATAAGACTGCAGCAAAGTCAAGGCAAGCTTGCACATTCTTAGAGTTCCTTCACCTTTGTTGCAGTATTAGGAGACTCCACCACCTTGATCTAACCAGCAGAAGCAAGCAGGAGTTCAGCCTTGTCCTGTATCCGACAAAACTCCTTTGATGTCATGACATCAAGGGTGCTATGATAGCATATTGGTTAGTGCCGTGCTATTACAGCTGAGGGCATTGAGGTTCAGAGTTCAATTCCAACTCCTCTGTGAGGAGACTGTACGTCTTCCGTGTGGAATGCATGGGTTTCCTTTGGGTGCTCTGGCTTCCTCCCACAGTCCAAAGTCATATGTCAATGACATACGTTGTTTTCCAACAGGAGTACAGTACAAGGCATTAAAATTACTATGAACTACAATGAATAATTAAATACTGCAAAAGATGATAATAAGTTAGTGTTCAAGTGTTCGTGGACTATTCAGATATCCCGTGGCAGAGGGGAAGAAGCTGTTCCTAAAATGTTGAGTATGGGTCTTCAGACTCCTGTACCTTGATGATGTCATTGATGGTGGAGAGGGTTGTTACTGGTATAGCTAACTGAGTTTGCAATTCTCTGTGGCAGTGTCTCCCGACCTTTTTTAGCCCAGCATCCCCCTAAAGCAATTTCATACTTGCCAATGTGCTCTCTAGGCACAATATACTTTCCGTGCCCCCATAGTGTAAAAACATGTCTATCATATGTTAACATGAGAAAACTGATTCTGCTTTAGTTTTTTATTTGTTTTTAAACCTAGCTTACACAGTACCTGTGTGCTGTACAACAGCTTTAATATCAATGTGATCGTTGGGCTTGATGGTTTTTAGCAAGAGTTGAAATATCTGGTTCAAGTTGTGACAGCAAAAACCTTAAGTTCCCAAGCGTAAGAATGTCTACGCGGTATCTGTTAATTGTGAGTATGTGGTTCACTGCACTGAAGCCTCTTTCAACAAGGTAGGAGGATGGAAATGCAATGTAGAGCAGTTTAGCTCTTCTACAAAGACCAGCAAACTTCATATGACAGTGTAGCCACATACCACAAAAGCTGACTTTTCTGTAAAGCATTTTTGCTTGTTCATCATTCTGAATTTTGATCATTTCTTTTTGCAAGCTCTCTTCCTGTTTTTCCACCTTGCAAAGAAATAGGTTAATTACCTGGTCCGGAATTTACAGATCATTCAAATCCTTGAATCGATTCTGAAAACTCTTCTTCAGTGACTGCAGGTGTAAGCAGTACTCTTGCAAATCACTGTCTATGAAAGAGTACCATACTTTCCATGCAGGGAAACTGTCAGAACATTCTTCTCCCAATGTTTTGCTTATATATTTCCAATTTTAAAATAAAAGTGGACACTACACTTTTTGCCTGGATTAAATTGAAATTCTCATCATGCAGTTTCATATTTAGGATGTTCATTTTGTCATACAGATTGGCTAGGTATGCCATGTCTCTGCATCTTGCTTTCCCACCTCTTGTCAACTTTGAGCAACAATTCAACTACAATGTCAGAAAGTTCAAAGAAATGTTGTAAGCAGCAGCCTTTTGACAGCCAAAGCACTTCAGTGTGAAGAAGCAAGCATTCAAACTCTTCATCGTTATCTTGGCATAACTGACGAAATATTCTGCTGTTTAATGGATGAGCTTTAATTTTGTTGATAGCAGATATTACAAGAGTAATGCTTGAAAAAAGTTGTTGGCTGAGGGTTTTCAGCTGTGAGATGTTGATGATGAATTACTCAATATATTGCAAACAGACTGATTTTTTTTCATAAATGCAACTAAATCAGCGTGGCGACCTGTCATATACGGTGCTCCATCTGTCGCACCAGAAATCATGTTCCTAAACAGAATATTTTTATCCTCAATATACATTTTGAGCTCATCGTAGATTGATTCTCCATTAAAAGAGAATCTCTTCATGAACTTTTCCATTTTTTATAAACGGTACATATGTCATTAGCAATGCCTTGTTGTCTCGCACAGTTGACTCATCCAGTTGTATCCAAAATATTTTATGTTTCTGTTTTTTGTAGCTTTGTGCATAGTTGGTACTCAATGTCTTCACTCATTTCATCAATGTGATGAACTACAAAGTTATTACTCAGAGGAATTGATTTTAAAATACTATCCTGATGAAGGGTCTTGGCCTGACACGTCGACTATACTCTTCTCCATAGATGCTGCCTGGCCTGCTGAGTTCCTTTAGCATTTTGTGTGTTTTTCTTGGATTTCCAGCATCTACAGATTTTCTCTTGTTTGTGATTAAAATATTGCTATTCATTTTGAGAACAGTGGTGAGCACTTCTGATATAGTTGATATTATTATTCTTACACCAGTTGTTTGAGATTTTCCACACTTTGCTCTCATTTTGGAAATATTATAAGAAACAATGAGACCACTATCAAGGTCTTTTTCAGTTTTCTTGGCAAATGTCTCAAGTGTGCAATGCTTTTCAAATGCTTCATTGACCTTCTGGAACTGAATAATACTGTAAGTAGCCTTTTCAGGGTGCCTTTTATGGAAATGTTCCTGCAACCTTGATGGTTTCATAGCTTCATTAGACAGTACGGTATTACAAATAAGACACATGAGGTGTCGCTGATCTGACGGAAACAAAATAAAACTATTTCCCCGGTATGTAACATTGTATTGATGAATTTAGCAGGACTAAAATTCAAGGCCTCACTGCCTTCAGACTGATAGAGATTACACGGTATGTGGAATCCATCATTAACGGGGCTAAATTAAAATAAAAAGTTAACACAAACTGGGATGCCTATCAGATGTTGATGATGGCCGTGCATTGACATGGATGGAACAATGGTAGCGGCACACAAAGAAATGAAGAGGCGAAGATGAAGACGATCACAACAGTGAAAATTATGTTGACAAGGATTCAGATGGGAATCTGAATGTTAGTCGGGATAGAGTTGGTGATCAGCAAGCTACCTTTATACTATTCCAGTTAGCACAATTGACCAATCACATAAGGTCTCATAATCCCCAAAGGAGGTTCTTGACCACATATATGAAGCCGAGGTCACTTTGAACACCTCAAGAGGAATCCTTGGTGTTGGCAGGTTCACTGATTGGCTGCAATTCGCCGCTTGCAAAGCTATGATTCTTCCTGTGTTTCAGTGTCTAATCCTTTTTTTTTGGAAGTGCCTGCTCTATTAATGGTCAGTCAGGTCTCATGCTTCAAGTTAGGGTACTGCATACCGCACCCCCCCCCCCCCAAGAATCTTGAATACCCCCCGCTGACTTCTATTTCCCTTAACCATAAGACCATAAGATATAGGAACAGAATAAGGCCATTTGGCCCATTGAGTCTGCTCCACCATTTCATCATCGCTGATCCAATTTTCCTCTCTGCCCCAATCCTTGTCTCCCTTCATGCCCTGAGCAATCAAGAATCTATCAACCTCTGCCTTAAATATACAAAAAGGCTTGCCCTCCACAGCTGCCAGTGGCAAAGAAACTCCTCCTCATTTCCATTCTAAAAGGATACCCGCCTATTCTGAGGTGCCTTCTGTTCTTAGACTCTACCATTATAAGAAACATTCTCTTCAGATCCACTTTATCAAGGCCTTTCACCATTCAATAGGTTTCAGTGAGGTCACCCCTCATTCTTCTAAATCCAATGAATACAGGCCCAGAGCCATCAAACAAGCTATTCAATCCTGGAACTATTTTCGTGAACCTACTTTGACCCCTCTCCAGTTTCAGCAAATCCTTTTTAAGATAAGGGGTGCAAACCTTCTTACAATACTTCAGGTGAGGCCTCACCAGTGCTTTATAAACGTTCCTCATTACGTCCTTGCTTTTATATTCTAGTCCTCTTGAAATGATCGCTAACATTGCATTTGCCTTCTCTTTACTCTACTGTAATACTGATACATCTGACTTTAGCTTCTCCTTCTCAAATTTCAGGGTGAATTCGATCACATTATGTCCTCTTGCCCCTAGAGTTCTTTTACCTTAAACTCTCTCATCAATTCTGGTTCATTATACAACACTCAATCCAGAATAGCCGATCCTCTAGTGGGCTTAATCAGGAGCTACTCTAAAAAGCCATCTCATAGGCACTCTTGAAATTCCCCCTCCTGTAATCCACACCAACCTGATTTTTCTAATCTACTAGCATATTGAAGTCCCCCATGACTTTTGCAACATTGCCCTTTTGCTATGCATTTTCTATCTCCTTTTGTAATTTGTAGATTACATCCTTACTATTAGTTGGAGGTCTGTATACAACTCCCATCAGGGTCCTTTTACCCTTGCAGTTCCTCGGCTCTATCCACAATGATTCAACATCTTCCGACCCAATATCAATTCTTTCTAATGATTTGATTTCATCTTTTACCAACAGAGCAACGCCAACCCCTCTGCCCTCCTGCCTGTCCTTTCGATGCAATGTGTATTCTTGGACAGTAAGCTCTTAGCTATAATCTTTCAGCCACAATTCAGTGATGCCTGCAACGTCATACCTGCCAATCTGCAACTGTGCTGCAAGTTCATCTACCTTATTCCGTATACTGTGTGCATTCAGATACAAAACTTTCAGTCCCGTATTCACCCTTTTTGATTTTGTCTGTCTTTTACATTGCAACTCATCCTGTTGACTGCAATTTTGCCCTATCAACAGATTCTCCACTCTACACATTGCCTCTGTTTGTACCTCATCTCATCTTCAGCGCTATTATCCGTCTTTCCTACATTACTTCTTGCATTGAAAGGTAGGCAGGTCAGGACACTAATCATACCATGTTCAACATTTTGATTCTTAACTTTGTCTGAGATCTTACCAACATCTGCCTCCACAACCTCTCCACTAACTGTTCTGGTTTCCATCCCCCTGCAACTCTAGTCTAAACCCCTCCATGCAGCATTAACAAACCTTCCCTCTAGGATATTAGTCCCCCTCCGATTCAAAGGTTTCAAAGGTACATTTAATGTCAGAGAAATGTATACAATATACATCCTGAAATGCTTTTTCTCAGCAAACATCTACAAAGGCATAGTAGTACCTTCAAAGAATGAATGACAGTTAAATGTTAGAACCCGAAAGTCACCCCAGCTCCCCTCCCTCCTGCGCGTAAGCAGCAGCGAGCAATAAACCCCCTCCCCCCACCGGCAAAAAATAACATCGGCACCCACCACCGAGCACTTAAGTGTGAGCAAAGCAACAGCAAAGACACCGACTTCCAGTACTCCAAAGACTACTTGTTCACCCGGTATTCAACACAGGCTCTCTCTCTCTCCCTAATAAGGGAAAAAGATGTGTTTTCGTTTCACAGCGAGCGGAGAGACGTAACAAACAACTTGCTGATTTACGATGTTAAAAGTCCGTTGTGTCACCTTTTCTGAGACCTGTGCCCAAAGATCTAGGGTCTCTGGGCACACCGCCAGAGATCTTGAGTCTCCAACAACACACCGATCTCCTTCAAAGGCACCAACCTCCGATTCCCCTGTCTCCACAGCCACAAAATCTCGGTCCTCTGAAGGCAAGCGGAGCTCTTAGGCCGAGCCCTTGGCGTGCCAAACAACGGCTATTCGTGAAATCCCGAGAGCGGGTCACATTCCCGCAAAGAACCGTAGTCAGCGTGTAACTCCAGGTCAGGGTCTTCAAAAGAACCCTGAAAGGGGAAAATAGAGATATTAAACATGGAAATAGAGTTGTTTCAAAGATTCTGGTGCAAACCATCCCTTCTGTACAGGTCCCACCTTCCCTGGAAGAGAGCCCGATGATCCAAAAATCTTATGCATTGCCTCCTCCCCCAACTCCTTAGCCACATATTAAGTGGTATAATCTTCCTAGTTCTAGTCTCACCAGCACATGGCACAGGTAGCAATCCTAAGATCACAACCCTGGAGGTCCTGCCCTTTAATTTAGCACTTAATTCCCTGAACTCCCTATGCAGAACCTCGTCACTTGTCCCACCCATGTCATTGGTACCTACATGCGCCACGAATTCTGGCTGTTCACCCTCCCACTTAAGCATGCCGAGGTCTTGATCCAGGATATCCCGGACCTGGCACCCGGGAGGCAACATAACACCTGGGAATCTCCTTCTCACCCACAAAACCTCCTGTCCATTCACCTGACTAACAAACCCCCTATCACCACAGTGTGCCTCTTCTCCCTCTTTTCCCTTCTGAGTCACAGAGGCGTACTCAGTGCCGGAGACCCGGCCACTGTGACTTCCCTCTGTTAGGCCATCTCCCTCCGACAGTATCTAGAGTGATAAACCTGTTGTTGTGGTGAATGGCCACAGGGGTACTTTGCACTGGCTCCTTAACCCCTTTCCCCTTCCTGACTGTCACCTAGTTTCCTGCGTCCTGCATCTTGGATGTAACTACCTCTCTACATGTTCTATCTATCACCCCTTCAGCCTCCCGAATAATCCAGAGTTCGTCGAGTTCCAGCTCCAACTCCTTAACGCAGCTTGTTAGAAGATGCAGCATGATGCACTTCTCGCAGTTGTAGTGGTCAGGGACACTTCCCGCATCTTGTAAGAAGAACCTTTCACTATCCTGCCTGGCATCTCTGCTGTCCTAGCTGAGCAGATATAAAGAAGCAAAGGAAAAAGTTTGAGCTTTTCTTTCCTTTGATTTCACTGAGTGAAGCCTCTCTATGCTGAAGCCTCAAAGAGCTAAAGCCTGAAGATCACCACTCTGACTATATCTACTCTGACGACAGCCACTGTGACAATGGGCACTGTCCTTGCCCCTGCCTTCCTTTAATTTGGCCTTACTAGTCAATCCCAAATGCTGATTGCTCACTGGTCAAAGCTCTATTATCCTGTGCATCCCGCTGCTGCCTTTTATCCTCAGGCTATGGACCTGATTGAAGTCTCTTCTTCTCCAAACTTCTAATGTCTGGATTGGCTGCTGGTCAAAGCTCCATTACGCTGCCGTGCCCCCTTAGGACAAGTAACTGTTTCCATTGGGAATCACCGCTCTACAGCCTCTTTTGATCTTGTGCATTGGAGACTACATACTAGGCAGTGATGCACCCACACAGAATGCTTTGATGGAGAGAGTCCAGGGGTAGGTTCCGGAGAATGATCCTGGGAATGAAAGGGTTAACGTTTGGGAAGCTTCTGATGCCTCTCGGTCTGAACTCACTGAAGCTTAGAAGAATGAAGGGGGATCTATTTGAAACCCATCGAATACTGAATGGCCTGGAGTGAGGTGGAAAAGACGTTTTCTATAGTGGGGGCATCTCGGACCAGAGGGCACAGCCTCAGGTTAGAGAGATGCCCATTTAGAACAGAGGAGGAATTTCTTTAGCTAGAGGTTGGTGAATCTGTGGAATTCATTGTCACAAACACCTGTGAAGGCTAAGTCATTGGGTATATTTAAAGTGGAGGTTGATAGTTTCTTGATTTGTAGGGGTCATGAAGATAAGGCAGGAGAGACGGTTTGAAAGGGATAATAAATCAGCCATGATCAAATGGTGGAGAAGACTTGATATGCCAAATGGCCTAATTGTGCTCATATGTCTTAAGTTTATATGGTTTGCACTAAAAACGTTTGCAAATTTCTACCGATGGCCCGCACTTGCAGATTATCGGGATAGTGGCCTATTGGTTTATGGGATCTTGCTGCACAGCTCTTTTTTGGTTGCAACAGTGACTAGACTTCATTTCACCTGGAGGTTGCTGCACCGACCCAGGTGACTTCCTTCACCTTTAAAAGAGGAAGGTCCCACACAAGAGAAACAAATTACCTAGGGCCAGAGGACAGGATACCCGCATAGAGCTCTGTTCTCCTGGGAGGAATGCGGAGGAACCAATCTATCTGCAGAAATTCAGGTGGAGAAGATGGCACACGTTGTGAAAATGTTTCAGACCCTGAGCGCTCAGCACTGAATCCATTAGTGGACAGGCTGTTATCCTGTCAGCAATCCCAGCCTAATCAAAAATTAATCGTACCAATTTCTATCAATGTCAGACACGGAGCTCAGATGTAAATTTATAATCAGTGAGCAGTTAACACAGAATTACTGTGGGGCCTCTGTAACCTCTATTAATCTTATCTACTAATTATCTCCACGTTGAATGCTTCAGTTTAAGTCTTGCTAACAACGGCTGGGTGAAGTGTTACTGGGCTGTTATTTGATTAACACCAAGACTTGGATTTTCTATTGATGCAAGTTCAAATCTACTTGTGGCCTCTCTGGAACGCCTAGCCTATACCCGAGTGACAGATTTGCCATGTATACACTCAGTGGCCACTTTATTAGGTACGCCTGTACACCAGTTCATTAATGCAAATATCTAATCAGCCAATTATGTGGCAGCAACTCAATGCATAAAAGCATGCAGACATGGTCAAGAGGTTCAGTTGTTGTTCAGACCAAACATCAGAATTGGGAAGAAATGTCATCTCAGTGAATTTGACCATGGAATGATTGTCGGTGCCAGACTTGGTAGTTTGAGTATCTCAGAGACTGCCGATCTCCTGGGACTTACACATACAACTGTCTCTAGAGTTTACAGAGAATGGTGCAAAAACAAACAAATAAACATCCAGTGACTGGAAGTACTGTGTGTGAAAACACGTTGTTAATGAGAGAGGTCAGGGGAGAATGACTCACCCCCACCTATCTACCTTTTCCCCATAACCCTTAATTCCCCTACTATGCAAACATCTATCCAACCTTGTCTTAAATATATTTAGTGAGGTAGCCTCTACTGCCTCACTGGGCAGAGAATTCCACAGACTCACCACTCTCTGGGAAAAGCAGATCCTCCTCATCTCCATCCTAAATCCTCTCCCCCGTATCTTGAGGCTATGTCCCCTAGTTCTAGTCTCATCTACCACTGTAAACAACTTTTCTGCCTTTATCTTATCTATCTGTTTCATAATTTTATATGTTTCTATAAAATCTCCTCTCATTCTTCTGAATCTCAGTGAGCAGAGTCGCAGGAGACTCAATCACTCCTCATTGTCTACACCCCTGGTGAATCTCCTCTGCACTGCCAGAATTCCTCAATTAAGGAGAGCAGAACTGCACACAGTACTCTAGGTGTGGCCTCACCAGTACCCTGTACAGTTGCAGCATAGCCTCCCTGCTCTTGAATTCAATCCCTCTAGCAATGAAGGCCAACAGCCCATTTGCCTTCTTGATAGTCTGCTGCCCTGCAAACCAACCTTCTGTGATTCATGAACAAGCGCTCCCAAGTCCGTCTGCACAGCGGCGTGCCACAATTATTTTTACCATTTAAATAATAATCTGCTCTTTTATATTTCTTTCCAAAGTGGATGACCTTGCATTTACCAACATTGTACTCCATCTGCCAGACCCTTACTCACTCACTTAACCTATCGATATCTCTCTGCAGACTCTCTGTATCTTCTGCACAATTTGCTTTTCCACTCAATTTAGTGTCATCAGCAAACTTAGGTACACTATACTTGGTTCCCTCTTCCAGATCGTTAATGTATATTGTGAACAGTTAATGCTCACCATTGATTGCCAACCAGAGTAACAGCCATGTATCCCAACTCTCTGCTTTCTATCAGTTAACCAATCCTCTATTCATGCTAATACATCACCCCCAACTCTATGCATTCTTATCTGATTGATAAATTTTTATGCGGCACCTTATCAAACGCTGTCAGGATATCCAAGTAAATAAGGTCCATCTGTTCCCCTCTACCCACTGCGCTCATTATATCCTCGAAGTTGAATCTTGAAGTGGATGGGCTACAGCAGCAGATCATGGATACACACTCAGTGAAGACTTTATTAGGTACAGGAGGTATCTAATATAGTGGCCACTCAGTGTAGATTTTTGGACAAGTGTTTGAAGATCCAAAACTAACAAAGGACCAAAAACCGGGAAGTGGTATTAACCTAATTATAAACACAAGAGATTCTGCAGATGCTGAATCTGCAGAATCTGCAGAATCATCATCATTATGTGCACTGCCTTATGATGTGGGCAATCATCATCTTCCCTCTTCCTTTAAACTAAGAAGTTCTAATAAGCTCTTCAAAACTTTTTGTCTGTCCATTCTTTGAGGTAACTCATGAATGGCATGCGCTGTCAACTGCAACTTTTTCTTCCATCAGTTTTTCCTGTCACTGCACTGTCACTCCTGTTCGAGTAATTCTGTTACTGCAAGATGTTTGAGTAAATCCAGAGCAACACACACAACATGCCGGAGGAACTCAGCAGATCGGGTAACATCTAGAGAAAGGAATTTTTAAAAATCGACATTTCAGGCCAAGACCCTTCATCAGGACTGCGGGTTAACCTAACTGATCTGTTTCTATCTGGCATGGAACATGACGCACCAACTGGTCTTCCTCTGTGCCATTCAGACTCCCCAACCCTTCCCTCTCTGCAACTGCTGACAAGCTTCATATCCGGTTTTCCCTAGTTTTAGTGGATTAACCGCCAGATATTCCAGAACCACACTTCCAGACCCACACTATGGGGGACTATCAGAGTGAAGTGCTTTACACAGAGAGTGGTGAGTGCATGGAATGCCTTGCCAGGGGTGGGGGTAGAGGAAGATACATTAAGGACATTTAAGAAACTTTTAGATAGGCTCATGGAGGGCTTGGTGTAGGTTAAAATGGCAGCAGAACATTATGGGCCGAAGGGGCTGTATTGTGCTGTAATGTTCCTATGGTCGATGTCCTATCCTCCTATTACAACCACTTGCTTGAATTTTAGTCCCCCGGCTGCTGAGATTGATTGGTTCTCCAAATGATGGACAACCAGAATGACAATGACAGTATTGAAACCTGTGTGGGAGAGTTTTTAAAAGTCAAAAATCCATTGCACTGTGGCAGTTCCACTCTCTCGACCTCGGAAGGCCAGGGCCAGGTCCAGAGGTACAGGTAGCTATCGCAATTAGGGGTCTTCCTTGGTTGCAGTGACTTCTTCTGTGCCTTGTCAGACTCTTCACTGTCCTTGGAGTGTTGCAGAACAGCCTTCCTGGCCTTTGGATCTCACTGTAGATCTCACCTGCCCAGTCCGCATGTCCCTATCTCACTGGGGCATGAGGCCCGCTGGCTACCCTCACCTGGTTTAGCCTGCCTGTTGAAGCGCTGTACCAGGACGTGGCTGGTATAGCAGGGAAACAGCTATTTGGAGTCGCAGATGAGAGCGAAGGGTCTGGTGGGAAC
This sequence comes from Mobula hypostoma, assembly GCF_963921235.1. Lineage (NCBI taxonomy): Eukaryota > Metazoa > Chordata > Chondrichthyes > Myliobatiformes > Myliobatidae > Mobula > Mobula hypostoma. Next base: position 6,993,659 of record NC_086107.1, read on the forward strand.
CAATGGTGAGTGATCTGCTCCAGAATGGACATGATAAGCCCCATCAGCAGAGGTGATGCTGATGGTGTAGTCTGGGGTGAGCCACCCTGGATGCTTCATAGTGATAGTCATAGTCATAGTCATACTTTATTGATCCCAGGGGAAATTGGTTTTCGTTACAATTGCACCATAAATAATAAATAGTAATAAAACCATAAATAGTTAAATAGTAATATGTAAATTATGCCAGTATATTATGAAATAAATCCAGGACCAGCCTATTGGCTCAGGGTGTCTGACCCTCCAAGGGAGGAGTTGTAAAGTTTGATGGCCACAGGCAGGAATGACTTCCTATGATGCTCTGTGTTGCATCTTGGTAGAATGAGTCTCTGGCTGAATGTACTCCTGTGCCCAACCAGTACATTATGTAGTGGATGGGAGACATTGTCCAAGATGGCATGCAACTTAGACAGCATCCTCTTTTCAGATACCACCGTGAGAGAGTCCACTTCCATCCCCACAACATCACTGGCCTTACGAATGAGTTTGTTGATTCTGTTGGTGTCTGCTACCCTCAGCCTGCTGCCCCAGCACACAACAGCAAACATGATAGCACTGGCCACCACAGACTCGTAGAACATCCTCAGCGTCATCATACACCCCATCCAGCTGCTGTGGTAAGATTCAACGTCCCATCACTGGAACAATAGTCCAGCCATCTGGATTACCAGCTACCCCAATGCTACCATCTATTAACTGTTCTTCAGTGTAATAGGTTGTAAGGTAACCTAGTAGCTAGTCCTTCTCATTCTCTAAGGTAGTTTGATTGACTTTGGAGCCTTGATAATTAGTGAATAACATCCAGTGTGGTGTCCACCCTCGGTGACCACCTTACAGGAGTGGAACTCGGTGTTGTCTTCTGCTGCTGTAGACCTTCCACTTTAAGGTTCGATGTGTCGTGCATTTAGAGGAGTTCTTCTGCACACCGCTGTTGTCGGCATGGTTATTTGAGTTACTGTCGCCTTCCAGTCTGCTTGAAATAGTCTGGCCATTCTCCTCTAACCTCCCTCATTATCAAAGCATTTTCACCCACAGAAATGCCATTCATTGGATGTTGTTTTGTTTCTCACACCATTCACTGTAAACTCTAGAGAATGTTGTGTATGAAAATCCCAGGAGACCAACAGTTTCTGAGATGCTCAATCCAACAATCTTTCCACAGTCAAAGTTACTTAGATCACATTTCTTCCCCATTCTGATGTTTGTTCTGAACAAGAACTGAACCTCTTGATCATGTCTGCATGCCACATGATTGGCTAATTTGATATTTCCACTAATGAGCAGGTGTACTGGTGTACCTAATAAAGTGGTCACTAAAAGTATAAAGTGAAACCAATGTTATTAATTTGGGGTTAACACCTGACAGGAATTTACAATAAAAACTCTTGATTGCCCCTTCAATCTCCACTTTATTACCTCATCAATGATCTGACCATGGTTTACTGCTCTTAGGATTACACTGATTCTTGAGACTTCGGCAAAAACATGTCCCACTAAGAAAAGTGCTAATGCCGTTGAAAATGAATAATATTTTCTTATTTAAGATAATCAGGGTTGATCATCTGAGGGTCTTTTGCACAAATGCATCATTTTTTCATATGATCGTTTTTCATTTTATAAATTACATGATTATTTGATAGCCCAGTACCCACAAAATCAGTTGTCCCCAGACAAGAGATTATCATTTCAATTTGATAAAGCAGAGATCCCACCTCTCCCAGAAGTTCCGGGAGTCTCCCCCCCCCCCACATATTGATAGCGGCTCCCTGACGCCCGCAAATTACATACAATATCCCAGAAATCGATTTTTTTGAGGGGAGAAGAGGGGCAGAGGGGGAGGGGAAGGGGAGAGGGGGAGGAAGGGAGAGGGGGAGAGAGAGGGGACAGGGGGAGAGAGAGGGGAGAGAGGGGGAGGGGGAAGGGAGGAGAGAGAGGGAGGGAGAGAGAGAGAGAGAGAGAGAGAGAGTGACAGACGTAGTGAGAGAGCGACAGACAGAGCATCCTGATAGGTCTATTTACCACAAAGAGAGACCAATCAGTTTTCTCTGTGGGCGGGCTTTACAGTCGACCTCTCTCTTTCTTTCATTGTCCATCAATTCAGTTTAGTGTCCTGCAGCGCCATGGCAGAGCGTTCCAAATGAAGAAAATATAAAACGTACTTCACCCCAGACTACACTAAAGTATACCCCTGCCTAATCGAGGTCAAAAATAATTACGTCAAATTCTAAGTGTGATATGGAAAGGGCATTCAGCATGCTGTGTCACATTAAGACAGAACTCAGAAGTCAGCTGTCTCACAAAACACTTGTGAATCCGATGTCTTGCAAAATTAAGAAATTCATTGACACAGACTGCAATGAGGTTTAGACTTCCGGCAAAATGCTCAAATCTGTCAAGCTTGCCTCATTACAGTACAAGGAAAGTTTGCAAAAGAAATAGAAAATCTATTTGCATTAGCATTTAGCTTTTAGCATTGAGACTGCCAACAAAATACTCAACAAGGAATATATATGTGTGTGTGTGTGTGTGTGTGTGTGTGTGTAAATAGTTTCAATATGTGATCAAATAAATTGTTGTGTTATTTTCATAATCAAATGTTCTGTATACATACACCCTTGGAGGTCGACCGGGGATGGGATGTGGGGTTTCGGGGGGCAGGGGTGATGGTGGTACCTCCCTGAAATGAGTTTTTGTAGGGTGGAATGTCTGGATAAAGAAGTGTGAAAAAATCATTTAAAATGTATAATATATATGCCAGATGAAAGAGTAGAGTGAAAAAAACCTCTTTAAAACTAAAAGCAGTGAATTTTCAACAATATTTACTCTTATTTTGTGGTTGCTCAAAAGGTGTCCCAAGTTTTTGTCAGCACTGTCAGATATTTATAAAAAAAAAGCATTAAAATCAGGCAACCACATGGTCAGCTATATTCCTGAGGACCCCCTTTCCACCTTCCACATCTGCTAAATGCAACAAGGTTAAACAAGCTCTTGTAAGTTTGCTACTTTTTCAATAATTTCTACATATTTATTGATGTTGTTACTATCACAACCATGATGTGTCAACATTGTCTCTTTTGTATAAAAATAATGATTTTAAATTATGTCACAAATTTATGCATTTTAAGTAGAGGCCAGAAGCAGCTAGCAACAGAGGGAAAACAAGATAGCTCCTGTATACAGCTCATGCATGTCATGTAAAAAAGTGTGTTTTTGTCACCACTGTCGGATGTCAACACTGTCAGGTTTTCTGTCTGATGGTGGTGACACATGGTTTGACGGTGTTGACAAAAACATCCAAATCATCCTCAGCGGAGGCTTGAATATAATTTATGGTCACAATAAATAGTAAGATGGCTTGTAATGTTTCATTAACCTTTTAATTTATAATATACATAATTTCCCCTTGGTGCGTGGCGTCGGTCTAGTGATCTGAAGGTCGCTAGTTTGAGCCTCAGCTGAGGCAGCGTGTGTGTCCTTGAGCAAGGCACTTAACCACACATTGCTCTGCGACGACACCGGTGCCAAGCTGTATCGGCCCTAGTGCCCTTCCCTTGGACAACATCGGTGGCGTGGGGAGGGGAGACTTGCAGCATAGGCAACTGCCGGTCTTCCATACAAACTTGCCCAGGCCTGTGCCCTGGAAACCTTCCAAGGCGCAAATCCATGGTCTCATGAGACTAATGGATGCCTATAAAAATTTCCCCTTTATTCCTTCCACACACAGGCCTACAATATTTCCTTACCATATGTATCCCCAATGACTAAAACCATAAATGAATTTAGTTGCACCTTAAACATTTTATAAAATTTCATCAAATTAAACATAATTAAATTCATAGTAATTTTGCACAATTTCACAGTAATTCCATTAAATTCTGACCTTCCTTTTATGTATTTTAGGAAATTATGGCTAGGCAGCAGCTATCAGTGGAGGAGAGAAGGAGAAGAAACAGGGAATACCAAAAAAAAGCGGAGAGAGAAAATATATAGTGAGCCAAAGTTAAAGGAGGAATACCTGAGAAACATAGAAACATAGAAAATAGGTGCAAGAGTAGGCCATTCGGCCCTTCGAGCCTGCACCGCCATTCAGTATGATCATGGCTGATCATCCAACTCAGAACCCTGTACCAGCCTTCCCTCCATACCCCCTGATCCCTTTAGCCTCAAGGGCCATATCTAACTCCCTCTTAAATATAGCCAATGAACTGGCCTCAACTGTTTCCTGTGGCAGAGAATTCCACAGATTCACCACTCTCTGTGTGAAGAAGTTTTTCCTAATCTCGGTCCTAAAAGGCTTCGCTTTTATCCTCAAACTGTGACCCCTCGTTCTGGACTTACCCAACATCGGGAACAATCTTCCTGCATCTAGCCTGTCTAATCCTTTTAGGATTTTATACGTTTCAATCAGATCCCCCCTCAATCTTCTAAATTCCAATGAGTATAAGCCTAGTCGATCCAGTCTTTCATCATATGAAAGCCCTGCCATCCGAGGAATCAATCTGGTGAACCTTCTTTGTACTCCCTCTATGGCAAGGATGTCTTTCCTCAGATTAGGGGACCAAAACTGCACACAAAGGACAACATCGGTGTGAAAGGAAAAACAAAGATGGAAGAAGAGAGTAGAGGATGGGAAGATAAAAACTATCAGTGATTTGAATGAAAGGGAAACGAGGAGTAAGAGAAAGGCGTGGAAACGTAGACAGCAAGAGTCAAGAGAGAATAAGAGAAAGGGCCCAGAACGCCCAGAAATTCCCCCAGATAGTCCATTGGATCAGACTATACAGGAGCCAGCTCGCAGTAGGCAGTCTATAGCAAGGGAAAGAAAGAAAACAAGAGCAAGGTACTTGAGAGAGATGAAAGCTTTGAAAAATAAACTTCAAGAGATATTAAAAGATAGGAACAAACTGAAAAAATGTTGGCGACAAGAGCAAACTAGAAATATGACAGATTATCTGCTGGTGTCATTAATTGTGGAGATCGGCTTGCAGTCATTTATGACCAGAATTGGTGGTTAGCAAAGGCTGTCACTGTGGATGCTCACCACCAAGATGTTCAAGTGGAGTTTTTCCACCCTCATGGGTCCAACACGTGCTTCCATCCAAAACCAGGTGGAAAGGATATGTGCTTCATACCAGTTGAAGATATTCTGGTCAAATTGATGGAGCCACCATCACTGGGTTGTACAAGCAGGACGAGGGAGATCTACCACCTGTCTGCTGAAGTCATGGACTTCATAGAGGAGGAGCATGTTAATCGTCTACTTCCTGATAAGGCTGACTGAACGTTTTCGAAGATTTTCAAGCCCAGAAATGGATGGAATTTTTTTTTAGTTCCTGGTGTGTTTTCTGATGTTTATCCTTAAACATTGCAGTTGTACTGTAGTTTTTATTTTGCTGTTTACCGTTGTTGTTAGTAATTACAGAAGGATAAAATGTACATGACAAATTGTTATTTGTTGTACCAAATTGTTAAATAAAGTTGTTAAGCAAGGAAGCATTGACTTGAGTGGTGAAAAGGTTGGAATTGTTTGTTGTAATTAGGCCACTGCCATCACTGTCAGATGGAACTTCCTTTGTTCTAAATTAATATGCTTACAATCTGTTCCTCCAAAACAGTAGATTTATTAAAGTAATCATCTCTTTAAAATTAAAATTTTTTTTAATGTCCAAAATTGTTATCTTGTATATTTAATGCTAACGATAAAAGTTGCATGATGTAAGAGTTTTTAAAGGCGTCCACGTGAAATAGTATAAAAAATGAACAAAAGTGAATATTCAACATTTAACATCATATATGTGTATCTAAGGTGTAGACACAAAGATTTAAAAGCTCTAAATCTATATAAGACTAAATAAATAGGAATAATTAGCTTTTTATTGTGTCTGACTGTGTTGACCAAAAACTAAGTAATGACAGAAAAAATACATATTTTATGAAAAATTACAAAATCAGGAGGTTGCACCAAAATATTGCTTGATTGCTGAGACCTTGTTCTATAAACATATAAGTTTAGATTTCTTAAAATTTAAATTTTTTCTTTTCAAAATTAAAACCTGTTTTATCCTAATTCTCAAGAATCAGTGATTAACTCTACTATTATCATTCAACCGTACATGTACACAGCTAAATGAAACTGTTCCTTTGGGGCCAAGGTGTTAAACACAGTCCATATATCTCATACAGCATCTAAAATATTAACACAATAATATTAACAGATAATAAAAATATTCTGTAGATGTACAATTTGATATAAAGTGCATATACAACATACTGTTAAGTATACAATGGTATAACGCTACTGACATTGTCATAAACAATTACTTTCCCCAAACAGTAAGGTTGATCAACACCTCCACCCACTAAGCCACCTGTCCACACCCCCAACCACCACTACTTTATCATTTCCTGTCAGAAGCTGTCTTCTATATTTATATTTATTGTATTTTTATAGTGTCCTTTATCTTTTTTGTGTTTTTTTGGGGACTGTATCGGATCTGGATGTTGAATTGAATTGAATTGACTTTATTACTTACATCCTTCACATGCATGAGGAGTAAAAATCTTTATGTTACGTCTCCGTCTGAATGAGCAATGTGCAATTTATTGTAATTTGTAGTAAATAGTATGTACAACAAGATGGTCAATATAGCATAGAAATACAATTGTATCAGTGTTCAGTTGTCTCACACTTATTAACCAGTTTTAGAAACATAGAAAACCTACAGCACGATACAAGCTCTTCTGCCCACAAAGTTGTGCCGAACACGTACTTATTTTACAAATTACCTAGGGTTACCCATAGCCCTCTATTTTTCTGAGCTCCATGTACCTATCCAGGAGTCTCTGAAAAGACCCTATTGTATCCGTCTCCACCACCATTGCCAGCAGTCCATTCCACACACTCACCACTCCCTGATAAAAAACTTGCTCCTGACAACTCCTCTGTACCTACTCCCCAGCACCTTAAAACTGTGCCCTCTCGTGTTAGCCATTTCAGCCCTGGGAAAATGCCTCTGACTATCCACATGATCAATGCCTCTCATCATTTTACCTCTATCAGGTCACCCCTCATCCTCCGATGCTTCAAGGAGAAAGGGCCAAGTTCACTCAACCTTTTCTCATAAGGCATGCTCCCCAATCCAGGCAACATCCTTGTAAATCTCCTCTGCACCCTTTCTATAGTTTCCACATCCTTCCTGTAGTGAGGTGACCAGAACTGAGCACAGTACTCCAAGTAGGGTCTGACAAGGGTCGGTTAAAGCTATAATATTACCTCTCTGTTCTTAAACTCAATCCCACGGTTGATGAAGGCCAATGCACCGTATGCCTTCTTAACCACGGAGTCAACCTGCGCAGCAGCTTTGAGAGTCCTATGTAATCGGACCCCAAGATCCCTCTGACCCTCCACACTGCCAGGAGTCTTACCATTAATACTATACTCTGCCATCATATTTGACCTACCAATTTTATCTCAACCAGCCTGCATCATAGAACAGTACATCACCCTGCAGCCCATTTGACCCACAATGTTGTTCTGATAAGATTGATCTAACCCTTCCCTCCTACATAGCTTTCCAGCTTTTTCTCACATCAATATGCCTATCTAACATCTCTTAAATGCCCCTAATGTATCTGCCTCTATCACCGCCCTGGAAGGGTGCGCCATGTAACCACTACTCTCTGTGTAAAAAAAACTTACACCCCCATACCTTCCTCCAGCACCTTTAAATTATGCTGCCTGACCTGCTAAGTTCCTCCAGCATTTTGTATGTGGTGCTTTGGATTTCCAGCATCTGCATATTTCTTGTGTTTGTGACCTTAAAATTATGCCCTCTTGCATTAACCCATTTCCACCCTGGGAAAAATTCTCTGGCCGTCCACTCAATCTACCTCTCTTATCATCTTGTACACATTTATAAAAGTTCAAAGTTCAAAAGATCAAAGTAAATTTACTATCAAAGTACGTACATGTCACCATATACCATCCTGAGATTCATTTTCTTGTGGGCATTCACATTAGATCAATGAATCAATGAAAAACGACACACCAAGACTGACAAACAACCAATGTGCAAAAGAAGACAATTTGAGTAGTTCAAAAAAATTTATCAATAATACTGAGAACGTGAGTTGAAGAGTCCTTCAAAGTGAGTCCGTAGGTGGTGGAGTCAGTTCCAGGTTGAGGTGAGTGAAGTTATCCACGCCAGTTCAGGAGCCCGGAGATTGAAGGGTAATAACTATTCCTGAACCTGGTGATGTGGGACCCAAGGTTCCTGTACCTCCTTCCTGATGGCAGCAGTGAGAGAAGAGCATGGGCTGGATGGTGAGGCCCCTTTTTTTGTGGCAGCCCTCCTTTAAATGTGCTCAATAGTGGGGAGGGCTTTTCCAGCGATGGACTGTGATTAAGTCACCTCTCATCCTCCTCCTCCTCTCCAAAGAGAAAAGCCTCAAGAGAGGTTCTGCTCTAAATGTCTCTGAAGTATGGGGCTGGAAACAGAATCAGAATCAGGTTTATTATCACGGCATGTGACGTGAAAGTTGTTAACTTAGCAGCTGCAATACAATGCAATACATAATATAGAAGGAAAAAACACAAAATAAAATAATAAATAACTAAATCAATTACAGTATACATATATTGAATAGATTAAAAATTGTGCAAAAAACAGAAATATTATATATTAAAAAAGTGAGGTAGTAGCCAAGGGTTCAACGTCCATTTAGGAATCGGATGGCAGAGGGGAAGAAGCTGTTCCTGAATCGCTGAGTGTGTGCTTTCAGGCTTCTGTACCTCCTACCGGATGGTAACAGTGAGAAAAGGGCATGCCCTGGGTACTGGAGGTCCTTAATAATGGACGCTGGTTTTCTGAGTCTCCGTTCCTTGAAGATGTCCTGGGTACTTTGTAGGCTAGTACCCAAGATGGAGCCGACTAAATTTACAATCTTCTGCTGTTTCTTTCGGACCTGTGCAGTAGCCCCCACACCAGACAGTGATGCAGCCTGTCAGAATGCTCTCTACGCTACATCTATAGAAGTTTTTGAGTGTATTTGTTGACATACCAAATCTCTTCAAACTCCTAATGAAGTATAGCCACTGTCTTGCCTTCTTTATAACTGCATCGATATGTTGGGACCAGGTTAGATCCTCAGAGATCTTGACACCCAGGAACTTGAAACTGCTCACTCTCTCCACTTCTGATCCCTCTGTGAGGAGCCCTTGACCTTTGAAGTGCGGAGGTACGGGTTTCACCCGCCGAGCCGCAGCTGCTCCCAGTGACAGCTCTGTGCACTGAGACCACAGAAGGCCTGAAACTTATCTGGAAGGAACACATGAAGTCCATGTGAACTCTTGGCATGTAGGGGTCTCAGCAAGATTTAGTCTCCGATTTCAGGAAACGTACAATTTTAGGAACCTTCCTGCGGCTGATTTATGATGTGACCCAGACCCCTTAAATTCCCTCCCACTTTTGAAACGTAATTAATCAGCCGTCTTAACTGAGCTTGCAAAATAAAGTATGTGTTTGAATGTGTGTCTTTAAATCTCCAGACTGTTTCTGCATTACATATTGGGGGGGGGGGAGTTAATATTTTATTTATTTATTTAGAGATAGCCTTCCGGCCCAGTGAGCCACACCACCCAGCACCCACCTATTTAACCCCAGCCTAATCGCAGGGCAATTTACAATGACCAATTAACCCACGAACCGGTACACCTTTAGACTACGGGAGGAAACTGGAGCATCCGGAGGAACTTCACGTGGTTCTCGGGGGAGAACTCCTTACAGACGATGCTGGAATTGAACTCCCTGAGCGGTAATAGTGTTGTGCTAATGACCACTCTATTAAATATTGTATCAGGATACCAGCTCTACGTTAGACAGATCAAGAGAATGGGCGAAAAATGGCAGATTGAATATAGTGAAGGGAAGTGTATGGTCATGCACTTTGGTAGAAGGAATAAAGGAGTAGACTATTTTCTAAACAGGGAGAAAATTCAGAAATCAGAGTTGCAAAGGGACTTGGGGGTCTTCGTTAACTAACAAGCCTCCAATTAACTATGAAGCAATAGAGAGCATCCTAATAAATTGCATCAATGCAGAGTATAGAAACTGCTTTGCAACGGGTAATCAAAACTGTCCATCACATCCTTGCATTACTGGCACCAGCCTATCTGCCTTCATGTATACAGAAAGGTGTCAGCAAAGGGCCAATAACGTCATGAAGGATCCCAGCCACCCAGCTCATGGACTGTTCATCCCACTCCCATCTTTGAGGAGGCTAAGTGGCTTCCACATCAGGATTATCAGACCAAAAACGGTTATTTCCCCAAGCATTTCCACTCTTTAACCCACCCCTCCACACCCACAACCACCACTACTTTATTATTTCCTGTCAGAGTCACCTTATGTACAGACACTCCTGAACCTTGTGTCGCTTGATGGGCATTCAATCAACCTTTGTATATATGCTGTCTTAAGTACTTAGATTTATTATCTTTTTTATTATGGTGTTCTTTATTTGTGTTTTTTATTCATGCTGCATGAGATCCAGAGTAACAATCATCTTGTTCTCCTTTACACTTGTGTACAGGAATTAGGCCATTTGGCCCATTGAGTCTGCTCCGCCATTCCATCATGGCTGACTTAATGATCCCTCTCAACCCCATTCTTCTGCCTTCTCCCTGTTATGTCCTTACTCGTCAAGAACCTATCAGCCTCTATATTTAAATATACCCAGTGATTCTCATGCAGTGTGGGCATAAAGAGGGCCTTTTCTGATTGGCTGCCGGTGACTAGTGGTGTGCTGCAGAGGTTGATGTTGGGACGACTCTTTTCACATTGTATGGGAGTGATTTGGATGATGGAACTGATTGCTTTGTGATCAAGTTTGTAGATGATACGACGATAGGTGGAGGGACAGGCAACGTTGAGGAAGCAGGGTGACTGCAGAAGGACTGAGAAAGACTGAGGGAATGGGCAAAGAAGTGGCAGATGGAATAAAATGTAGGGAAGTTCATGGTCATACACTTCAGCAGAAGGAATAAAGGCAAGGACTTCCCTTGTTAAAGGGAAGAAAATTCAAAAATCAGAGGTGGAAAGGGACTTAGGAATGTTTGTGCAGGATTCCCTAAAGGTTAACTTGCAGGTTGAGTTGGTGCTAAGGAAAGCAAAAGCAGTGTTAGCATTCATTTCAGGAGGACTACAATACAAAAGCAAAGATGTGATGCTGAGGCTTTCTAAGGCATTGGTCAGACTGCATTTGGAGCATTGTGAACAGTTTTGGTCCCCTTATATAAGAAAAGATGTGCTGGCATTACAGAGAGTCCAGAGGAGATTCACAAGAATGATCCTAGGAATGAAAGGGTTAATGTATGAGGAGCATTTGGTGGACTCTAGGCCTATACTCACTGGAGATTAGAAGAAAGGAGGGGGGATCTGATTGAAACTTAATGAATATTAAAAGCTCTGGAAGGAGTGGAGAAGATGTTTCCTATAGTGGGTGAGTCTATGACCAGAGGACACAGAGGGGTGTCCACTTAGAACAGTTGAGCAGGAATTTCTTTAGCCAGAGAGTGGTGAATCTGTGGAATTCTGTGCCACAGACGACTGTGCAGGCCTAGTCACTGAGTATATTTAAGGCAGAGGTTGGTAAGTTCTTGATTAATCAGGGTGTCAAAGGTTACAAGGAGAAGGCAGGAGAATGGGGTTAAGAGGGAAAATAAATCAGACATGCTGGAATGACAGAGCAGACTCAATGGGGCAAATGACCTAATTCTGCTCCTGGGTCTTATGGTTCTATGGTCTTATAGCCTCCACAGCCCTCTGTGTCAATACATTTAACACCCTTTGGTTAAAAAAATCCTCATTTCTGTTCTAAATGGACATCTAAAGGCTGTGGCCTGCACTCGCTGGAGTTTAGAAGAATGAGTGGGGATCTCATTGCATCATATTGAATATCGAAGGGCCTTAATATAGTGGAAGTGGAGAGGGTGTTTCCTGTAGTGGGGGAGTCTAGGACTGGAGGGCATAGCATCAAAACTGAGGGGTGACCTTTTAGAACAGAGGTGAGGAGGAATTTTTTTTAGCCAGACGGTAGTGAATCTGTGCCACAGACTGTGGTGGAGGCAGGTGTATGTCATTGAGTGGGATCTGGGATCAGCCATGATGGAATGGCGGAGCAGGCTTGATGGGCCGAATGCCCTAATTCTGCTCCTGTGTCTTATGGTTTTATGGGCCCCAGATAGAGAACCTCTGGAATACAGGAACACCCACTTAGAACAGAGATGAGGAGGAATTTCTTTAGTGAACCTGTGGCATTCATTGCCATGGAAGCTGTGGAGGCCAAGTTATTGGGTATACATAAATTGAAGGTTGATAGGCTCTTGATTAGTGAGGGTGTCAAAGGTCACAGGGTGAAGGCAGGAGAATGGAGTTGAGAGGGAAAATGAATCAGCCTGTTCGAATAACAGGACAGATACGATGGGCTGAATGGCCTAATTCTACTCCTATGTCTTAAACCTTATAGCTTTTAGCATTCTATTGACCTGTTGTACTTTTATATATTTTCCCTTATTTGAGAATCAGAATCAAGATTATTATCACTGACATACATCATGAAATTTGTTGTTTTAGTAGCAGCAGTACAGCGCAATACACAAAATATACTATAAATTACCTCTGTATTTCCTCTTTAAGAGTACTGGGAAATTAATAAACTGCCAAGCAATAAAGAAGTAACGTGTGTTTAATCACTAATGCAAGGGCTAAACCTTCAGAGTTTACAAGTCCCAAGTAAGGGATTTGAAACCATCATCTTTATGACTCACTGAGAGAAGATTGTTTCTCACTGAACCGATGTGGGTGCTGGATATAGTTGCTCATGGCTGATATTGCCCTGGGACCATTCTGTAAACAAAGTTTCCCTGAGAAGTTTGTAAGCCAGGCCTCGAATTAACAAAGGCTCAGGATGTCTAAATCAATCAGCAGCGTACACGACACAGACTCCGCGTAAGAGGAGATGCTTGCTTAGTGAACTCACTTCAGGAGAAACGTATTCCACTTTGCTTTACAGCCGGCAATTTCAGCAATCTCTTTTCCCTTCGTCATAAACGGAGCCCCCTCCACCTGCATGGGGGCATGGTGATGAGAATAATGCCCTATAACGCCAGTAACCTGGGTTCAATCATCGCTGCGGTCTGTAAGGAGTTTGTATGTTCTCCGAATACGTGACCACGTGGCATTCCTCCAGGTGCTCCAGTTTCCTCCCATAAACATATCGGTTAGTAAGTTGTTGGCCTGATATTTTGCCTGCCACCAGCACATTTGCAGACTGTGTTGGCCGTTGATGCAAATAATGTATTGCACTGTATGTCTTGATGTAATTGTGACAATTAAAGTTAATCTTTACCCTTATCTATTTGAGAAACAAGGTTCAAAATGAACATATAATGCACATTTTTATGTTATGTTATATAAAGAGATGAGGATACTAAAATTTCTGCTCAAGTGTTCACTTTACAATATATTGAAGGGTATATTAATGCATATATGAATACAATGATAAATACACAATAAAAGATGATAACTCAGTAGTTACATTACTGATTAGATTATTTTAATTAGTGATATGTACTGTACATTGAAACTGTCATGGTGTGCACAGGCGATGACTGATCTCAGGTGCAGAGGAATGATAGGTTCCCATGTGGAGATGGAAACAAGTTTATAAATAGGAATTCCAACATAACATCTGTGGCTCCACCGAGCGACACCGCGAGACAATCATTCTCCGAACAAGGACCCCATGATAAATGCTAATCAGGAGTCCACTATAAATAATCACAGTATGCGGAAAAACCCGTGCCGGTCAAAGTAAGCCTGTCAAGGTTAAACAGAAAGTGCAAAGGCTTAATGACTAGTTAAGACAATAATTAATAAATACAAGTACTCCAGAAACCTCAGACCCAATACTCTATGGCTCACTGCAGAGGTCTGCAGGGCCCAGGACAGAAACATACAGTGAAGTGCATCATTTGCATCAAATCAGATCAGCGAGGGCAACCTGCCAGTGTTGCCACGCTTCTCTCGACACCACAGCATGCTCGCGGCTCACCAACTCCAATCATACACCTTTGGAATGTGGGAGGAAACCAGAGCACCCAGAGGAAACCCAAGTGGTCACGGGAAGAACGTACAATCTCCTTACAGGCAGTGGCGGGAATAGAACCCCAATTGTTGACCATCTGCTGGCACTTTTAAGCGAATGCGCTAACCACTCGGTAAGCGGGGCATCAACAGGAATTGAACCCTGACTGGTGATTGCTGTAAATTGATATACTGATCACTAACCAATTGTGCCTGGCAAAGGCAGACGAAGTTCTGGACCATTGATCTGGAGATATGAAATTCGAATCTTGCCACAGCAAAGGAAAATTTAAATTCAACTAATTAAATAAATCTGGGATTATATTAAAAATCATCTGAGATTTAGTAACTATGAAAATGCCAGATTGTTGTGAATACACTCAATGGGTTCATCAATGCCCTTCTAGGGAGGGAGTCATTGCCCTCTGATTGTTCCAGCCTTTATTGGTTGGAACATGGAGTGTAAGAGTCAGAAAGACATGTAATGGCACTATAAAGCTTTGCTTTAGCTGCATCTGGAGTACTGCATTCATAGTTTCCCCATCATAGGATGGATGTGGGGGCTTTGGAGAGGGTGCAGAACAGGTTGACCAGGGCATAAGCTAAAAGGAGATGTTGGATAAACGTAGGTTGTTTTCTCTCTTTGTGGGCTGACGGAGACCTGATAGAAATTCGTTAGGTGATGAGAGGCATAGATAGAGAGTCAGAATCTTTGTCCAAGAGTGGTAATGTCCTGCGCTAAAAAGCAATGCATTTAAGACGAGAGGGGGATAATTTAAAGGTGACGTGCAGGGCAGATTTTTAACACAGGAAGAGGTGGATGCATGGAACAGTCCGCCAGGGGTGATGGAGAAATCAGATACAACAGGGGGAGTTTAAGCTGATAGACACGTGGATTTGTGGTGTATGGTGTGTCCAGGGAGGGGTGAAGGGGCTTGTTGTGTCCGTTTTGGGGCAGCTCACTCCCCTTACCTACGGTTCCAAGTAGCTGCTGCATGGAACAGAGCCATTGCTACGTCGCTTCAACCAGCAGGCTAAACCAGATAAAAGTAGTAGCTCATTAGAAGGAAGTTTATTGAGCATTCATGTTGATGGTGAAAGAGCATTGTATCCACCAGACATCTACACCCAGTGGCCACTTTATTAGGTACACTTGTACACCTGCTCGTTAATACAAATATCTAATCAGCCAATCACGTGGCAGCAACTCAATGCATAAAAGCATGCAGACATGGTCAAGAGGTTCAGTTATTGTTTCAGAACAAACATCAGAATGGGGAAGAAATTTTGATCGAAGTGACTTTGACCTTGGAATGACTGCTGGTGCCAGACAGGGTGGTTTGAGTATCTCAGAATCTGCTGATTTGGGATTTTCATGCACAGCAATTTCTTACAGAGAATGATGTGATAAACAAAAGAACATCCTATGAGCGACAATTCAGTTGGTGAAAACGCCTTGTTAATGAGAGAGGTTGAAGGAGAATGGGCCAGACTGGTTCCAGCTGACAGGAGGGTGACAGTAACTCAAATAAACATACGTTACAACTGTGGTGTGTGGAACAGCATCTCTGAATGCACAACACACCAAATCTTGAAGTGGATGGACTACAGCAGCAGAAGACCATGAAAATACACTGTGGCCACTTTAATATGAACAGGAAGTAGCTAATGAAGTGGCCGCTGAGTGCAGTCCAGCTACACACAATCTCAGTGTAATCCCTACTGGAGCTTTGGATCAGCTCCAGGCAGCCAATGAGTCAGGCGCATCTTTGATCAATCAGGCGCTATGTAAGACATGCGCGGACTGGAAATTCCACCCTTTCATCTGCCCCAGGAAGAAGCCATGGAACAAAAGCGAAATGTTAAGGGATTTGGACAGCAACATGGAAATTTAGAGTCCGGGGAGGGAGACGAGAACTAGGCGGTGTGGGAAATTCAGGAGGATCACTTGCTGTCTGCGCTGCCCTCTCTCATCAAAGCCACTTCACAAGAGGCATAGCAGGGATGTTTCGGCAGCTTTGATGGCGTGCCAGCACTGCTCAATCTCTCACATGTGCAGATGAGGTAAAGTTTCCGTGAGGGCCGAGAGAAAGGGATGGGGGAGGGTGTGGTGCGGTGTGCAGGGCGCAGACTAAACAACATCCAGTCTCCAAGCAGATCTCCCAGCAACAGCTGCGGTGCCTCGGTAACCTCACCCAGACAGTCATCTGAGCCTGGCTGATGAACAGGCGAGCTCTCGGGACGCTGATCCTTTAATGAAACTGATCCTGTATCCTGACTGCACATGTCCACCTCGTCGGGGACACACTGATGCCACACTCTCTTCGGCTTCCATGTGTTTAACACAGATCTCTTCCTGCTGGTATCTCACTTTCTTGTCCAAAGCACAGTTTTCATTCAAAAGCTGTCATGATAGTTCGTTACTCCATGAATGTCCACCCCGGGCATTCTCTCTTCTTCCCCTTCCCATTGGGCAGAAGGTACAAAAACCAGAAAGCACATACCACTAACCCTCACCTTCTCCCCTTTCCTCCTTTTCTCTTTTTTCCATTCCCCATTCTGGCTCCTATCTCACCCGTTCTCTTCTCCTCACCCGCCTATCACCTCCCTCCGGTACCCTCCTCCTTCCTTTCTCCCACTTTCCTCTCCTATCAGATTCTTTCTTCAGCACTTTGTGTTTTCCACCTATGACCTCCCAGCTTCTTACTTCGTCCCTCCTCCCCCACCCACCCACCTCCCCCTTCACCTGGTCTCACCCATCACTGGCCAGTCTGTATTTCTTCCCCTCCCACCATCTTCTTAATCTGGATTTTTAACCCTTCCTTTCCAGTCCTGATGAAATGACGACTGTTATTTTCCTCAAACAAAAAGCTGGAGGAACTCAGCAGGTCAGGCAACATCTATGTAGAGATTTTTGAGACAAGACCTTTCATTAGGACTGGCCTGAAACATGGACTGTTCATTCCTCTCCATAGCTACTGCCTGACTTGCAGATTTCCTCCAACATTTTGTGCATGTTGCTCTTAGATTTGCAATAATTAGCGGAGGCATAATCTAATTCACAACCAATGTCCTCGGCTGATATTTCTGTCTCTTAAAATGAGTTTGATTAAAGTCCTGGTGGCAGTCTTTTGTTTCCTCTCAGCCTTGCATAAGAGCATAAGGTGCTCTAAATAAACTGAATGACTTGGCTTCCACAGAGGTCTGTGGCAATGAATTGCACAGATTCATCACCCTCTAGGTAAAGAAATTATTCCTCATCTCTGTTCTAAATAGACACCCCTCTATTCTGAGGCTGTGCCCTCTGGTCATAGACTTTCCCACTATAGGAAACATTCTCTCCACATCCACTCTATCTAGACCTTTCAATAGGCACATTTCACTGGATGGGTGTCCTGTGGCTGAAAATAAAGAGCGAGGAATGTATCGAGCAGCAAGCTAATGTTTGAAGGTGATGTTCTGTCAGGAGAATTACGATCGCTGGTTAGATAATCCCAGTGTAAACATTCAAGGACACAAGCTTTATCCTGCCTGATCTGTCCTGGAATAATAATAATAATAATAATTATTATTATTTTTTGTGAATGTATGTTTTATCGCCTTTATAATTATATGTGCTGTGTGCTGTATGTGACGGTTGCTACTGTGTTTTGCACCTTGGCCCCCAGAGGAATACTGTTTCAACTAGCTCTATTCATGTGTATGCTGGAATAACAATTGAACTTGAACCAAACAAGGGCATCATCAGTCTGGCCTTTACATCAGTTACAAGGTTTGAATAGTTTACAGTGCTAACCTCTTGTTTAATATACTGCTTCTATTTCACACAAGTTAAAAGGCTGAGAGATAGACAAGCACCGTAATTGTTTCTCGGTGAATTTATGATCTGTTCTCCTGTGTGACCTTTCGACATTTAAAAAAAAATCTGCTTCTTGTGTATAAACACATTTTTTTTCTGTTGAAGGTTCTCCATACTGTATATCACAGAGATATATAGGATAGGGTCCATGAGAAAGGCACAGCAGGAGGTCAATATCATTTGTACCTTCACTCAAGTTTAAATTCAAGTTTATTGTGATTCATCCATACACACATACGATAAACCAGGCTGTGATAATGTACGATAAACTCCCTGCAACCACCCTGACCTCACCACATATGAGTCACTGGCATTACGAGGTCCTTCGTTGGTTGGGGTTGACCATGGATATTGTATCCTAGCTGTCCACGTGATGTGCAAGCCAAGGCAGTACGATATGGAGCGTAAGCTGTTCAAGCAGCTGATAAATCCAAAGGAATGGCTGAGACCAACTCGTAGGAGTCGCCAGTCAGCGTTGAACTTAACATAGGACTGCCTTAGGGGCTCCAGCTCCAGATTTCTCCTCGGGGTTTACTCCTGAACTCTTCCCCATGAGTGGGTAGAGCTGTGAGGCAGCAGAGGTTCGAGATCAGAGATTTCTCTCCCAGATGAGCTGCCAACCACAGCTGAGGAGCCCCATCTGCCTGAAGCGGCTGGTTTTAAGGTGCCAGTAACTCACCTTTGACCCTTCTCCTGTTGGTAGAAATGGTTCTTCTGGGCTTTGTAGCTAAGCCACATGCAAAGGCCAGGAGATCAGAGGCTGAGATGCAAGCTATCGGGAGCATTTGATAGGTGATAGGAGCTTATCCTCAGCCATGCCAACCTTAAGGAACCAGTATCGTTACACTGTTTATTTTTTAATTGTCGTATATGCACCTTATTATTATTTGCTGATGTGCCTGGTCCTATCGACCTGCACCCGGACCATATCCCTCCATACACTTCCCATCCATGTATCTTCTCTTAAATAGTGAATTTGAAGCCAATTCCACCACTTGTGTTCCACACTCTCACGTGAAGGGCTTGTTTCTATGCCATAGTGTTTCATGGCTCTCTGCAGGGGTCCACACACTCCTTGGTTAATGGTAAGGGTCCATGGCATAAAGAAATTGGGAACCCCTGCTCGAGAGGATTGTGTGCGTGGGTGGGAGGGATGAATGTACTTTGTTTTGCTGAGGTTGCTTTGGTATGCTGTGTCGGGCTGAACATTGTGGGTGTGTTGTGTTGGGGCTGGAGTGTGTGGCAACGTTTGCGGGCTGCCCCCAGCACATCCTTAACGCAAACGACACATTTCATTGTACGTTTCAATGCACACGTGATAAATAAATCTAAATCTGAAACTGAAACTGCCATGATGTTGTACCAAAGTAATTAAACCAGTTATCAAACGTCCAAATAACTAATCCCTTCTGCCTGTCTGCAACGTCCATATCCCTCCATTCCCTGCATATACACATGCCTAAGAAACTCTTCCACACCTCGATTGTATCTGCTTCCATCACCATTCCGGCACCTACTCCTCTCTGTGTAAAACTCCTGCCGCACACGAATCGTTTGAACTTACTCCTTCTCACTTTAAATGCATGCCATCTAGTATTATACACTTTGACCCGGGGGAAATGAAGATACTGGCTGTCTACTATTCCTCTCACCATTGTATTAATTTCTATCTTAGCAGAGAAAGGGGACTCAAGTTTGTCCAAGCACTCATTATAGCACATGCCCTCTAATCCAGGCGGCATCCTAGTAAATCTCCTCTGCACCTGCTCCAAAGCCTCCACATCCTTCCTATAATGAGGTGACCAGAACTGAATACAATGCCCTAGATGTGGCCTAACTTGAGTTTTATAATGGTGCAACACAACTTCCTGGCTAATACAGAGAGGAGTAATTTTCAGGTGATTGGAGGAAGGCATAGGGGCAGGTCAGAGATACACAGAGTAGTGGGTGTGTGGAACACTCTGCCATGGTTGGTGGTTGAGGCAGATACATTAAGGGCACTTAACAGACCCTTAGATAGGCACATAGATGATAGAAAAATGGAAGGCTCTGTAGGAGGGAAAGGTTAGATTGATCTTAAAGCGTGTTAGAAGGACGGCATGACATTGTGGGCCGAAGGGACTGTTTTTTGCTGTTACAGTCTATGTTCTAGATTTTGAGTCTTGAACTCAGTACCTTAACTAATAGAGACGAGCATGCCAAATACTTACTTTGACAGCCTGCCGGCTTGTGCAGCCATTTGCTCTCCATGGGTTTCCCAGGTTTTCTGTCACATCCCAAAAGATATGCAGATTGATCCATCAGGTAGCTGCTGTCCTGTTGGCGAGGAGCAGAATCCGGGCGGGTGATGATGGGAATGTGTGGAGACAGACTTAGTCTACAGGTGATGGGCTGAATGTCCTGTGCCCCTGCTGCATGACTCTAGAGCCCCACCCTGTGAATGGATGACAAAAACAGAACTAGAACTGTGAACACCAGAGATTTTGCAGACGCTGGAAATCCAGAGCAATACATATAAAATGTTGGAGGAACTCAGCAGGCCGGGCAGCATCTATGGATATGAATAAACAGTTGATGTTTCAGGGTAAGACCCTTCATCAGGTCTGGAAAGGAAGGGGGAAGTTGCCAGAATAAAAAGGTGGGGGGAGGGCAAGGAGGATAGCTGGAAGGTGATGGGTGAAGCCAGGTGGGTGGGAAAGGGAAAGGGCTGGACAGGAAGGAATCTGATAGGAGAGGAGAGTGGACCATAGGAAAGAGAAGGAGGGACACCAGGGGGAGGTGATAGGTTGGTGAGGAGAAGAGATAAAAGGCCAGAGTGGGGAATAAAAGAAGACAGAAGGGGGAGGGGGAGAAAAAACATTTTTTTTACCGGAAGGAGAAATGGATGTTCATGCCATCAGGCTGGAGGCTACTTAAAGATGGAATATGACATGTTGCTCCTCCACCCTGAGGGTGGCCTTATTGTGGCACAGGAGGAGGCCATGGACTGACATGTCAGAACAGGAATGGGAATTAAAATGGTTGACCAGCAGGAAGTTCCGCTTTTGGCAGATGGAGTGGAGGTGCTCAACAAAACGGTCCCCCAATTTATGACGGGTCTCACCAGTGTAGAGGAGGCCACATCGGGGGCATCGGAGACAATTGGCGACTCCAAAAGACTTGCAGGTGAAGTTTTGCTGCAGCTGGAAGATTGTTTGGGACCCTGAATGGAGGGTGAGGGGGCTGCTGAATGGGCAGGTGTAGCATTTCTCTTGCTTGCAGGAATATTGCCAAGAGGGAGACTAGTGAAGAGGGATGAGTAGACGAGCGAATCATGGAAGGAGCAATCCCGGTGGAGAGCAGAGAATGGGGTGAGGGAGGGTGGACGTAATGTGTGTTTTGTGATAGGATCTTGTTAGATATGTCAGAAGATGTGGAGAATGATATGTCGGATGCAGAGGCTCATGGGGTGGTGGGTGAGTACAAAAAGAATTCCTTCTGTGTTAGGGTGGTCGGAAGATGGGGTGGATGCCCATAGATGTTCAGGAAATAGAGGAGATGCGGGTGAAGGCAGCAACAACAGTAGAGGAAGGGAAACCCTTTTCTTTGAAGAAGGAGGACCCTTCTGATGTCCAGGAAAGGGAAGCCTCATCCTGGGAACAGATGTGAAGGAGATGAAGGAACTGAGAAAAGGGAATGGCAATTTTACAGGAGACAGGGTGGGAAGCGGTAGAGTCAAGATAGCCATGGGAATCGGTAAGTTTATAAAAGATGCTGGTAGACCGCCTGTCGCTAGAGCTGTTAGACCTTCCAAAGCGAATAACTTCACACATTTCTGGGTTGAACTCCATTTGCCACATGAAGGCCAACACACCTTAACTACCTTAACACTTTGCAAGGCAATGTCATCAATTCCTCTCCTCCCTCCATAGATGCTGCTCGACCCGCTAAGTTCCTCCAGGAGATTGCCTGTTGCTCCAGATTTCAGCACCTGCAGTCTCCTGTGTCTCCCTTCAGACTGTGTGGCCAGCACCCCTCCAGTGCACACCATCATCACTCTCCAAATAAGGAACAAGTTTTCCTTGCAACCATCCTTATAACTTTCGGTCCCAGAGTTTAAGTCAAAGTCAAATTAAATTTATTATCAAAGTACATGTATGTCCCACTTCTCATTGTTACAACCAGGAAGGAGGTACAGAAGTCAGAAGGCACACACTCAGCAATTCAGGAACATCTTCTTCCCTTCTGCCATCAGATTTGTGATGAACATTGAACCTATGAACACTACCATACTAATTTTTATTTCTGTTTTTGCACTATTTATTTAATTTAACTAATTGATATACATATACATGATATACATATTACTTACTGTTTTTTTCTATATTATCATGTATTGCATGGAACTGCAGCTGCAAAGTTAACAGTTTTCATGTCCCATGCCGGTGATATTAAACTTGATTCTGATGTCACCACATATTTATTCATTTAGTAATACAATATGGAGAAGGCCTTTCTGGCCCTTCGAGCCCTGCTGCCTCAGTAATCCCACAACCCCTATTTTATCGTAACCTAATCATAAGAGGTGGGAGGACATCGCAAGCGATCGCTCTCACTGGAGGCTGGAACTACGCAGAGGTCTAAGAAGAGGAGAAGAGAAGCTGAGGCTTGCTGCTGAAGAAAAGCGCACTCGTCAGAAAAACAGCACCAAGACAACACTGGAGGACAGTTCCTTCAAGTGCAGTCGCTGGAGCCGAGACTGTCACTCCCGTGTGGGCCTCTACAGCCACAACAGACGCTGCGCTAACACAGACTGAAGCAAGACTTTCCAGGCGCAGATCCATGGTCTCGCGAGACTAACAGATGCCACCACCAATCATGGGACAACTTACAATGACCAATTAACCTGCCTGGTATGTCGTCAGACCGTCTGAGGAAATTGGCTCACCCGGAGAAAACTCACACGTTCCATGGGGAGGATGTACAAAGGCTCCTTAAAGAACAGTGCCGGAATTGGACTCCTGAGCTGTAACAACATCGTGCAAACTGCTATGCCACCGTGGCACCCAAATATACTACCTTGAGATTCATTTTCTTGCAGGTACTTATAGGAAAATAAAAAAATACAATTGAATTTATGAAAAACTATTACATAAGCAACCAATGAACAAAAAAGACAAATTGTGCAAAAATAAGTTGGTAGCATAGCGGTTAGTGCAAAGCTTTACACCACTAGTGGCCCTGGGTTCAGTTCCTGCCTCTGTCTGTAAGGAGTTTGTATGTTCTCCCTGTGACCAGGTGGGTTTCCTCCTATAATACAAAGACATACCGGCTAGATGGTTAATTGCCATTGGTGTAATTGGGCTGCCTGGGCTCATTGGGCCTGTTATCCGCACTGTATCCCGAAATAAAAATAAATAAATAGATAGATAGATAGATAAATGGCACCCGTGCCTCCTGGAATACATGGCTGATGAAAGATATTGACAGCCGACATGATCCGTGGTCGGCTTTTCAGGAATCCTTTTCCGGCATTCCTGACGTGACCTCCGACCTGGAGCAAATCCCTGCGACATCTCTGTGCTTTCGCACTTCTTTCCAGTTTCAGACAGCAGCTGTTTCCTCCGCAGGGAGGGTCGGATGACGGAAAGCAGGAAGGCGGGGAGCAAGTGCAGCCAATCATCTGGAACCGATCCTAAATGGCCCAAGGGCTTGCTGTCTGCTGCGCACCCCAACACTGCTACCTTCCTGGGGCTCTGAGCAGCGGTGGGGTGGGCCGTGGGTTCCGCGAGCCACTGCTCTTGAAAGCTAAGCCTGTAAATATACACCCTTTTGTCTGCTCCAAACTTGATTTTAACCAGATATTTACCCGGCCGCCCTGCTGAATGATGTCACTGAGTCAAGGAGATCAAGCTGCTTCCCATAAGACACAAAAGCAGCATAAGGCCATTCGTCCCATTAAGTCTGTTCCACCTTTCTGTCACAGCTGGTTTATTATCCCTTTCCTGCTCCAACCACATGATGTCATGGGCAAAAAAACTCACCGATAGCTCTACTTTTTCAGCAGGCTAACGAAATTTGTCATGTCCCCATTGACTCTGACCAGTTATTAGCCATGCACCACAGAAACTATTGTGTTCAGATACATCACGGCTTTGTACGGCATCTGCTCTGCCCATGACCACAAGAGACTGCAGGGAGTTGTGGACGCAGATCAGCACATCAGAGGAATCAGCCTCCCTTCATCTACTGTTCCCATCGGCCCTACCATCCGATCGAGGTGAAAATGGGGACCATTAGGAGCGGTGTGTATGGCAGCTGGAACCAGACGAGGTGGGGTAGTTGTGGGGGGAGGGGTGGAGCAGGAATCAGTGTGTGAATTGTGCGTGTGGGTGCACGCGTGTACGTGTGTGTGGGGAAACAGGAGGGACAGGGAAATGGGGATAGGGTCTTGGGCATAGATGAAGATAGGAGAGTGCAGATAATGACAGAGGCAGGGAGGTGACAGAGGACTGCGGATGGTAGACGGAAAGGGGAAGTTTGGAAGGAGAGGTGGGGGGCAAAGGGGAAAGGAGACACAAATCCCTGGAGGAGAGGAAATCGGATGGGCATATGACAGAGAATTACTTGCGGCGTTATGGGGAAGGAGCTAGAGACTGTGACTGCTGGATGTGCACTATCAGGAGCTGGCCTCAATTGGCACTATGCTCCTCCTTCCTCTCCAATCAGATTCCACCATCTGCAACTATCTCTGTCAGTATTCCCACCCTCCCTCTCCTCCATTAGCCTATCACTCCCCTCACCCAGACCCATCCATCACCTCCCAGCCTCTGTCACTATTCCTACCCTCCTCTCCTCCATCAGCCTACCACTCCCCTCACCTGGATCCACCCATCACCTTCCAGTCTCTATCAGCATTCATCTCTTCACTTCTCTGTCTGCCTATTCCCCCTCCCTCTTCATCTGGATCAGTCTATCACCTGCCAGCTCTTGACCCCACTCCAGCCCCTACTATTTGACTCTGGTTATCTACCTTCTATTTTTTAGTCAAATGAAGGGTCTCAACCTGAAATATTGACTGGCCATTTCCCTCACAGACGCTGCTTGATATGCTGAGTTCCACACACCTACCACTCTGTGTAAAAAAAACCTCTGACATTCCCCTCCAAACACCTTAAACTCATACCCTCTCATATTAGTCACAGTTGCACTGGAAAAGGGTTCATGCTGGCAGTTCATTCTATCAACAATCAGTGGCCACTTTATTAGGTACCTCTTTTATGGTGTATGTTTGTGGTCTTCTGCTGAAAACAGGTTTGACGTGTTGTGCATTCAGAGATGCTCTTCTGCACAGCACTGTTGTAATGTGTGGTTATTTGAGTTACTGTCGCCTTCCTGTCAGCTTGAACGGGTCTGGCCATTCTCCTCTGACCTCTCTCATTAACAAGACATTGTTGCCCACAGAACTGCCATTCATTGGATTTTTTTTTGTTTTTTGTACCATTCTCTGTAAACTCTAAAGACTGTTGTGTGTGAAAATCCAGGGACATCACCAGTTTCTAAGATACTCAGATCACCCCATCTGGCACCAATAATCACTCCACAAATCAAAGTCAGTTAGATCACATTTCTTCCCAATTCTGATGCTTGGACTGAACAACAACTGAGTCTCTTGACCATGTCTGCATGCTTTTATGCATTGAGTTGCTACCAAGTGATTGGCTGGTTAAATATTTGCCTTAATGAGGTGTACAAGTGTACCTAATAAAGTGGCCACTGAATTTTTCCTCCTATCTTACACACCTCTATCAAATTGCCTCTCATCCTCTTTCATTCCAAAGAAATATGACCTAACTTGCTCAACCTTTCCACAAAAGGACGTGTTCTGTACTCCAGACAGCATTCTGGGTAAATCTCCTTGAACCCTCTCTGAAGCCTCTGCATCCATTTGAAAGTGAGGCAACCGTAACTGAGCACGATACTCCAAGTGTGGTCTAACCAGAGCTTTATAGAGCTGCAACATTTCCTCGTGTCTCTGGAACTCACTCCTCCAGCTAATGAAGGTCAGCACACCATACACCACCTTAAACACCCTATCAACTTGCGAGGCAACTTGGAGGGATCTGTGGACGTGGACCCCAAGATCCCTCTGTTCCTCCACATTGCCGAGAATCCTGCCATTAATCCTGAACTCTGCCCTCATGCTCGACCTTCCAAATTGAAGGAGCCTTTTGTGGATCGGTGGCCAAAGCAGGGACTGGAAAACCTAGAAAAGGTGGTGGATACAGCCCAGCTCATCACAGGAAAAGCCTTCTTCACCATTGAGCACATCTACAAATAACGTTGTCACAAGAAAGCAGCATAAGACACAGAGCAGAATTAGGCCATTCAGCCCATCGAATCTGCTCTGCCATCCATCATGGCTGATCCTGGATCCCACTCAATCCCGTACACCTGCCTTCTCGCCATTTCGTTTGATGCCCTCACCAATCAGGAAACTATCAACATCCGCCTTAAATATCCCTATGGATTTGGCCTCCATCACAATCTATGGCAAGCATTCCACAGACTTACTACACTGGCTGAAAAAAAATTCCTCCTTACCTTTGCTCTAAAGGGTCACCCCTCAGTTCTGAGGCTGTGCCTTCTAGGTCTGGATACCTCTACTATCCTGTCCACATCCACTCTTTCAACATTCCATAGGTTTCAATCAGATCATCAAGGACTCCTGCCACCCAGCTCATGCTCTCCTCTCTCTGCTGCCATCAGGAAGGAGGTACTGGAGCCTCAGGACTCACACCACCAGGTTCTGGAACAGTTGTGACCCCTCAAACATCAGGCTTCTGAACCAGAGGGGACAACTTCACTCATCTCAACACTGAACTGATTCCAAAACCCATGGGCTCACTTTCAAGGACGCTTCATCTCATTTTTTTTCTTTCTTTGTCTCTCTTTCCCTTTCTTTTACTTTCTCCTTGCTTTATAGAGTCATGGAAAACTACAGCACAGAAACAGGCCATTCAACCCATCTAGTCCATGACAAACCACTTAACCTGCTTAGATTTCTCTAAACCGCCTTGCTTTTTGTTTCTTTTCATATCTGCACAATTTGTCAGGCTTTGTGTGTAGTTTTCATTGATTCTTTTTCTTTTGTAATTTATTTTTTATTGAAGTTCATCATCAAACAGACATTTCCATAAGATGTATTTCAGATATTGTACACATATATCATATAGTCATATATGTCACAAATCTCCACATAATATTTATCTGAGGTATACACTTATAGAAAAGAGAAGAAAGAAAGAACAAGCAAAAGGAGAAAACTATGTACAAATAGGGAGTGAGCGATTTTTTTAAACAACATATTGATTTGTGAGAATAAAATCAGGCCTATGAGGTGTTATGTAGTTAAACCCTTTTTCCCAGTATGAATCAAATTGTTCACAAAATATATGGTCTTACTTTCTAAGGATATTTCACATTTAAAGATGTCTTGTCGGGCATTGGGTATCCCACTCCAATAGTCTTTGATAACAGGGCATTCCCAGAAAATATGATAATGGTTTGCATTTTGATTTCCACAATTTCTCCAGCAAACAGGGAGGTTACTATCATAATGGGATTTCTGAGAGGGTGTAATAAAATATCTTATCAAGTTTTTCCATCCGAACTCCCTCCATTTCTGTGAACTGGTACACTTCCATTGATACCTCCATATTATTGTCCATTCTTCCTCAGATATAATTATCCCTCCTTCCTTCTCCCATTTTGTTTTAATGTACGAAGTCGAATTTGTTTTAAGATTTGACAAATCCTTACACACGCTTGAAATGATTCTACTACTGTTATCTGAATTATATGCTTTTCTAAATAGCTCTATCAAACATGTACTTGCCTTGGTTACATTTTTAACCGTCCTATTAACATACTGTCGCATCTGTAAATACTGATAAAAGTCTTGTTTTTCTAGTAAGTGTCTCTCTTCAAGCATTTCAAAACTGAACAGTGTTCCTTCTTTCATTATATTGCAAAGAACTGTTATTCCTTTAGCTGTCCAGTCCTTAAATCTAGCATCCAGTTTATTCGGCGTAAAATCCAAGTCATATGCTCACCATTTAAGAATTGCAATACCTGCCTCCAGTTTATATTCTTTTATAATAGTTTTCCATATTTTAAGAGTCCTTTTCACCCATGGGTTATCAATAGTATTTATGTACCTTTGTAGGTTGTTATCAGCCAAAATTGCCTGTATGGGGATGGAAAGTATCCTCTCGTCAATGTTTTTTCATTGAGTGTCATATGATGGGTTGCACCAGCATATCACGGCTCTCAACTGTGCTGCAAAATAATAATCTCTAAGAGAAGCTACGCCCTATCCCCCCTTTTCCCTGGCTAATTGCAAAGTTTTGAGATGAACTCTAGTCCTTTTACCTTGCCATATATATCTTGATAACATTTTGTTCCATTCACTGAATTGATTTTGATTAATCTCTATTGATAAGGTCTGAAAGAGATATAATAGTCTGGGCAGTATATTCATTTTAATAGATTCAGTCTTTGAACTGAGACTAAAAAAAAGGAATTAGATTCCATCTTGCTTTATCTTCCTTAATTTTTTTATATATAAGCTGATAATTGCATTCTGATATTTTTGCCAAATCTTTTGACATAGTGATGCCCAGATATTTGAAAGACTCTGTTCGCCATGCCCAGGGATATCTACTTTCAATTTCTCTTGGTGGGCTGTAGTTATATGAAGGTCATTGGGTTTTATCTACGTTGATCTTGTATCCTGATAAGTGACCATATTGTTCAAAGGGTTGCATCAATTTAGGTAAAGAGTATGTTGGCACTCTGGCACCTTACATCTTTATAATCGTCCTTGATTACGCTCTGCGTCAGCTACCAAAGATCATGACAAACTTGGTTTTACCATAAAACCAGGACAAACCAAAAGGGTCGGACCAGTTACGCTCACAGATCTCGATTTTGCAGATGACGTAGTCCTGCTCTCTGACCAGATGGAGGAAGCACAGCAGCTACTGACAAAAGTGGAAATTGAGTGCAATAAAGTTGGACTTCACCTAAATGCTAAAAAGACAGAGTACATGGCGTTTAACTGCAATGAAGGTACTCTCAAGACCATAAAGAATGATACCATTAAGAAAGTCTTTGACTACAAGTACCTTGGGTCAAGCATGATGAGTTCAGAGAAGGACATAAAGATACAGAAGGCGCTGACGTGGAGGGCTATGAACGACATGATGGAAATCTGGAAGTCGAACCTGACCAGAGGGCTTAAAAAGAGGATTTTCATAGCAGTCATAGAGTCCATTCTCACGTACGGATGCGGGACGTGGACACTCACCAAGACTATGCGAAAGTCTCTAGATGGTTGCTATACACGATTGCTCCGGATGGCTCTTGATATGAGTTGGCAACAGCACATGACGAACATCGAGCTCTATAACGACCTACCGATGCTCACCACTAAAATCGAGGCGAGAAGACTGCAACTAGCGGGGCACTGTCTACGCCACCCCGAGCTACCTGCCAGCCTAGTCATCATATGGGAGCCCAAGCATGGGAAGATGAACCCTGGGCGCCCTCCCAAGACTATGGTCAACACGCTCCTAGAAGACAGCGGTGCGGCTAATGTAGATGAACTGAACACGGTGATGGGGGAGAGGGAGAAGTGGAGAGTCTGTCATCGTGCCCGACGCTGGCCCCCTAAGCCTGAGTCGACGTAATAGTGGTAGTAGTAGTATGTTGTTTGCCTAGATAGATCAAAATGTCATCTGCGTAACAGGCCAATATATGCTCTGTCCCTTTAATAGAAATTCCCCTAATATCTTCATTTTGTCTGATGTATTGAGCTAATGGTTCCAGATATAATGCGAAAAGTAGCGGTGACCATGCACAACCCTGTCTCGTGCCCTTTTCTAGGGTAAAACTATTTGATAAATATCCAAACACGAGGAAATTTGCAGATGCTGGAAATTCAAGCAAGACACACAAAAAATGCTGGTGAACACAGCATATGTTGAAAGATTGGAGCAACTGGGGTTGTATATACTGGAATTTAGAAGGATGAGAGGGGATCTGATTGAAACATATAAGATTATTAGGGGATTGGGCAAGCTGGAAGCAGGAAACATGTTCCCGCTGATGGGTGAGTCCAGAACCAGAGGCCACAGTTTAAGAGTAAGGGGTAGACAATTGAGAATGGAGTTGAGGAAAAACTTTTTCACACAGAGGGTTGTGGTTCTGTGGAATGCTCTGCCTCAGAAGGCAGTGGAGGCCAATTCTCTGGATTCTTTCTAAAAAGAGTTAGATAGAGCTCTTAAAGATAGCGGAGTGAAGGGATATGGGGAGAAGGCAGAAAAAGGTACTGATTGTGGATGATCAGCCATGATCACAGTGAATGGCGGTGCTGGCTTGAAGGGCTGAATGGCCTACTCCTGCACCTATTGTCTATTGTCTATTGTCATCCATTGGAAGAGGTATCTCTTCCTATAGATCCTGCCTGGCCTGCTGCGTTCACCAGAATTTTTTGTGTGTGTTGCTTGATAAATAGCCATTGATTTTAATCCTAGCAGTAGGGTTGTCATATAGTACCTGTATAGTTTTAATAATTGTGTCATGGAAACCAAATCTATGTAAAACTCTGTAAAGAAAATTTCAATTAACCGAATCAAATGCCTTTTCAGCGTCCACACTTATCGCTATTACTTCAATTTTATTTTTTTGTATGTGATCCATAATGTGAAGTGTCCTTCGTATATTGTCTTGTGTTTGGCGTTGCTGTATAAAACCTGTCTGATCCTTATGTATCAGCATGGGTAGAAACTCTTCTAATTGTTTAGGGATGATGGAGGTAAATAATCTATAATCTACATTAAGAACGGATATTGGTCTAAATGACCCACATTCCATTTTATCCTTGCCTTCTTTCGGTATAGCTGAGATTATCGCCTCCTTCCAGCTGGGGGGCATTTGTGCCTTTTTTAGAGCCCAGTTCAGTGTGAGGAGTGAGAGAGGAATTAACTCATTTTTAAATTCTTTGTACATATACCCATCTGAACCTGGTGACTTGCTTAATTTAAGCCTACTAATTGCAGCTTTTCGTTCAACCTCAGTTATGTCAGCAGTCATCATTCTATTTTATTCTTTGCTTAAAGTGGGTAACTAGAGAATTCAGGAAGGTGTCAATTTGGGTTATACTTCCCCCTGAAACTTTAGAATATAGAGTTTTGTAAAACACTTCAAATGCTCCTTGAATTTCCCTTAGCTTATTTTTTTTTATCATTTTTGTTCTTGGATCTCTAATTCTATGAATTATATTTTCTGCTATCTGTTTTTCCGTTTCCACGCCAATATTTTCATAGACTTAGATCCACTTTCATAATGTCTCTGTTTCAGAAACATAAATTTTTTCCTGATTTCTTGCGTAGCCAAAGTATTAACTTCGTTCCTAATTTTTAAAATTTCCTCTAATGTATCCTGTGCCAAATTCAATTTTTGTGTTTTTTCTAGTTCCTTCAGCCTATTTTGTAATTCCTCTAATGTTTTATTCCTTATTTTTTCCTTATATGAAGATATCGCTATAATTTTCCCTCTTAAGGCAGACTTCGGAGTATCCCATAGAATGGGAGATGAAACCTCTCTATTATCATTGAATTCTAAGTAAAGACCAATTTCTTTTTTAATTTGTTCCTTAAAGTAGGGATCATTGAGTAGACTTGAATTTAGTTTCCGAATAGTACTCTTTGGTTGTAGGTCAAAATCAACAGATAAATATATAGGTGCATGGTCACTTACATCTACTGTCCCAATTCCACAAGTGTTTATTTTGTCTTTGTCTTTTCCAAATGTTATGAAATAGTCTATTCTTGTATATACAGAATGGAGGCAGAATAATGAGTGTAATCCCTTCTGTCGGGGAAAAAGTCCCTCCATATATCAATTAGACCAACATCCTCAAAAAGTGTGTTAACTTTCTTATGTAAGGATTTTGTTTCATAGGTTTTTCTATTGGAAGAGTCTAACTTTGGTTGTAATTGTAAATTTAAGTCTCCCCCACATATCAGGAGATATTTTGTTTCCGTTACCATAATATTAGTAATTTTCTGAAAGAAACTAATATCACTTGCTGGGGGTGTGTACATATTCAAGAGAGTAACTGAATTTCCGTCTATATTCCCCCTTACCAGAATATATCTGCCCTCCTTATTTTCCATTTCGAATACTTTTTCAAAATTTAGCTTGCTTGAGATGAGAATAGCAACTCCTCTCCTCTGTCCTAACTTATATGAGGAGAAAAACAAATTAGTGAAGCCCATTCTCTTTAATTTTCCATGCTCATTATCACTTAAGTGAGTTTCCTGTAAATATACTACATGGGCTTGTTCTTTTTTCATTTTGGATAGAATTTTACTGCGTTTGATTGGATTTAACAGCCCATTGACATTAAAAGAAATGAATTTTACTTTGTCCTTAGCCATGCGTGTTTATCTGTCAATATGTCATTGAAATTAGCAGAATAAAACTTAATTGATCTACTCCCTGAACAAATAAGAACCAAGACACGCGAATAATAAAATAAAGGCAATGAAGGTGTGATTCCAAGGCTGGGGTCTCTAGATGACCCTGGGTTGAGCTAGAGGAAACGTCTAGCCATGGGGGATAGCCCCTCCTACCTTTGAGTTGAGGGCCCCCATTGCAGTACCCATAAAAGTAAGTGAACAAATCCATGTCTATTACACAGAAAATAATTCCCTGTGTGTTCCTCCCATATATATATATTCTCATTTAGGTGGGGAAAAAAGAGTGAATGAATGAATAAAAAAAAATTGAGTAATATAAAATCCACATTATAAGAAGTATTTCTTGAAATTGGTATAGCACCGTCTATTTTTGCTTCCGTTTAGCTTATCAAAATTTTTAAAGTTAGCTAATCTTTATGGCTCTTCTGGAGGGGTGAGGGCTGTCTTCAGAAAACTCACAGTCTCTTCCTGATAGTCTTCTCTAGTCCTCCTCCCGTTCCCTGCTTTCTTGGTTCTCTTACCATTTCCCAAGCAGATCGGGATAACTGCTCGGCCAGGCTTTCCCTTGGTTTGATCATGCTGACGGGCAGCCCTCCGTTCCTCATGTCTGTAGTCACCTCTTCCACTGTCTGATACGGTTGCGTCCCATCTTCATAAAACATTCGCAGTTTAGCAGGGTACAGAGTTCGGAATCTAATCTTTCCTTGCTTTAATATTCGCTTTACTTCAGAATATTCCTTACGTTTCTGCAGGACCGCCGGGGGCTAATCTTGATCGAAATATATTAATTTCCCGTTCAAAAATACCCTCTTCATTCCTCAGGCCCTTCGTAGAATCTCTGCCTTGGTATGATATTGAAGGAATCTAATCACTATTAAGCGTGGCTTATCTTCTCTGTCTCCAGTAGGCCTCGGGACAAGTGCACGATGCGCCCTCTCAATTTCAAGCTCCATAGTCCAGGGAATCTCCAGTGTGTCCCCCAGCAACTTTCCTACAAACTCCATCATAGACAAATCCTCGCAACACACATCAAAGTTGCTGGTGAACGCAGCAGGCCAAGCAGCATCTATAGGAAGAGGCACAGTCGACGTTTCAGGCCGAGACCCTTCGTCAGGACTAACTGAAGGAAGAGTGAGTAAGGGATTTGAAAGCTGGAGGGGGAGGGGGAGATGCAAAATGATAGGAGAAGACAGGAGGGGAGGGATAGAGCCGAGAGCTGGACAGGTGATAGGCAAAAGGGGATACGAGAGGATCATGGGACAGGAGGTCCGGGAAGAAAGACGGGGGGGGGGGTGACCCAGAGGATGGGCAAGAGGTATATTCAGAGGGACAGAGGGAGAAAAAGGAGAGTGAGAGAAAGAATGTGTGCATAAAAATGAGTAACAGATGGGGTACGAGGGGGAGGTGGGGCCTAGCGGAAGTTAGAGAAGTCAATGTTCATGCCATCAGGTTGGAGGCTACCCAGACGGAATATAAGGTGTTGTTCCTCCAACCTGAGTGTGGCTTCATCTTTACAGTAGAGGAGGCCGTGGATAGACATGTCAGAATGGGAATGGGATGTGGAATTAAAATGTGTGGCCACTGGGAGATCCTGCTTTCTCTGGCGGACAGAGCGTAGATGTTCAGCAAAGCGGTCTCCCAGTCTGCGTCGGGTCTCACCAATATATAAAAGGCCACATCGGGAGCACCGGACGCAGTATATCACCCCAGTCGACTCACAGGTGAAGTGATGCCTCACCTGGAAGGACTGTTTGGGGCCCTGAATGGTGGTAAGGGAGGAAGTGTAAGGGCATGTGTAGCACTTGTTCCGCTTACACGGATAAGTGCCAGGAGGGAGATCAGTGGGGAGGGATGGGGGGGACGAATGGACAAGGGAGTTGTGTAGGGAGCGATCCCTGCGGAATGCAGAGAGAGGCGGGGAGGGAAAGATGTGCTTAGTGGTGGTCTTCCCGGACCTCCTGTCCCATGATCCTCTCGTATCTCCTTTTGCCTATCACCTGTCCAGCTCTCGGCTCTATCCCTCCCCCTCCTGTCTTCTCCTATCATTTTGCATCTCCCCCTCCCCCTCCAGCTTTCAAATTCCTTACTCACTCTTCCTTCAGTTAGTCCTGACGAAGGGTCTCGGCCTGAAACGTCGACTGCGCCTCTTCCTATAGATGCTGCTTGGCCTGCTGCGTTCACCAGCAACTTTGATGTGTGTTGCTTGAATTTCCAGCATCTGCAGAATTCCTGTTGTTTGCATAGACAAATCCTCTGCTCCTTTGTGAACATTATGTATCCTGATATTTTTCTGTCGTGATCTTCCCTCCTGGTCAAGCAGTTTACTTTCTTGTTTATTTAATATTTTGATCGTCTTACTTAGTATCCGTTCCACGTTTTGCACGTGATCTTCCACCTTCTCAATTAGTGTCCCTGCCACTGCTATTTTTTGATTGACGTTGGCAAGCTCTGACTTCATAACATTTAGTTGCTGTTTTACATCTTTTTGGAATCCCTGTATCTCTTCCAGAACTTTTATCATATTTGCCCCTTCGCCTGAATGAGGCCCATTGTCAGCCTCACTAGCACGCGTTCGGGTAGGAGATCCACGCATTGCACCCCTCTCGTCCATCGGCTCCACAGTGATGCTTTTTTAAAATCTCCATTCTTTTCCCCCCATTCTTGCCCCCCTTATCAATACAGATATTTTCGAAAGATCTTATATTTGATGGATTAAAGGGGCAAAATATGCATTTTTCCAGAGGAGCTACTGATTTAAGCTGCCATTCTGGACGATGATGTCACCGGAAAACCAATTTTCATTGATTCTGTTGTACCTCTTTGTTGTACTGTGAATGCCTGCAAGACAATACTGTATATCTCAGAGTAGTCTTTGGTGACACATACATACTTTGATCATAAGATTCACTTTGAGCTTTGCAGTCAATTTTGAAGAGAAAATCCAAATACGACTCATGACGTGAGGACCTGTGTGTGAGGAAAAGCGAAGACTAAACAGAAATTGACATTGATTCATGAGCTGTGTTGAGAAAGACGACCAGAGACCTCTAGGTAAAAATCTTGTAGTTTTATTTA
Source organism: Mobula hypostoma (assembly GCF_963921235.1). Lineage (NCBI taxonomy): Eukaryota > Metazoa > Chordata > Chondrichthyes > Myliobatiformes > Myliobatidae > Mobula > Mobula hypostoma. The sequence continues at coordinate 7,029,304 of NC_086107.1, forward strand.
GATATAAAGGCTGCTAAATATATAATATCACAATAATTTTATGGAAACAAAAGAACTCTATCCGCTAATTTCCGTTCAACAGAGAGAAGAAAATAGGAGAGGAAACAAAACAAAAAACTGCAGCATTTAGAATGCTCGACTTTAAACAACGAATGGGGCAAGTAACTTTTTTATTGTGTGTGTGCGAACGAGCTTGCCTTTATACACAGTGCAAAAAAAAACAATTAAAAAGATCACCATCACATGAATAAGTAAGCGATAATGAAAGTGAAGGTGTACCTTTATTGCAGAGTTTAGCAAAGAGCCTAAGGGTTTCAAGGTCAAGGTGTTTATAGGGCCTCTGTCAGAGCAGGAGAGGCCCAGTTTCTCGGAGCAATAGCTGGAGAGTCATGCCAGCTGGTCCATAATGGCCTCAATGCCTAACTAAATAATCCCGCACCTGTGTTTTGCCCACATCCCCCTAAACCAGGGGTTCCCATCCTTTTTTAATGCCGTGGACCAATATCATTAAGCAAGCGATCCATGGACCTGATGTTTAGAACCCCTGCTCTAAACCTTTCCAATCCCTGTACTTGCCCAAATACCTTGTAGAAGTTGGCACATTACCTACATTGGAACATTATTGTGCCGAGCTCCTTCTCCAAGTCAAAGGTCCCAGCTTGGGCTCCAAAAATCCATGGAATACTCCCATTACATCACTGGTCCGCTAAGGTGAGGTTCACTTGCACACTTAATAGGAACATAGTTCACCCCCAGAAAAGACCATGTTCTGGTGTCCGATCTTTACCTTCACATGGTTGACTGCTTGGCAACTGGAAACATCATTCTGATCAGCACTGGCTTTTGTCCCAGAGGCACAGCATTGCCCAAGAAACTGTTTGGCCACTGCAGAACTGTTTTGGCCTGATGAAGAGGCAGGGTGCCCTTATCATGACATCATCCAATCGGTGGGGTCTGGGTGATGAAATGTTTGATTGGCAGCCCCCCTCAGGAGGAAGCACTGCTGGATGATTTCATTGCAAGCCAATAATATTGGTCTATGAAGAATTCATTAACTCTCCCCACTAATACACATTCAAGCTAAATATGACTGCCAATACTTGCAACACTGTCTCACATGCACCCAGTTGACGAGGCCAATTCCCGGCCACAATTGGACAATCATCCAATCTCTATTCACTTCATAAAATGGAAATTCTACACATGCTCCCGAACGACTTGATTTCCAGAAACATTGAGGCGATAAGGAGAGCAACACAAAAAGGAAGAAACTATCCCACAGGTGGAAAAGTTCCTCATACGTCATTCAGGCATTTGCTAGCCTTCTTGGTTCTGATTGAAATCATTAAATTCTAACTTCTCGATAGTTGGACTGTTAATCCAGAGACAACAGTTCAAATCTAACTACGATAACTGCAGAATTTAGGTTCATTTTAACTAAATAAATCCGGAGTAAAAAGCTCATTTAAAACTACTGGATTGTCAAAATTACCATCTAGTGCCTTTCAGCAAAGGAAATATGATGAAATCTTGCCTGATTGTGGCTTCAGTCTCATCAGCATAATTGGCTGTGAAATAGACCAGCAAGTTACCATGTACAGGAGGCAACTAGTGGTGGAAAAAAATGGTGTCCTTGCCATTGCTGCCGGTATCCTGTGAATGAAAAAAAGGCAAACTGGACAATGAGTAGATTTCAAAGATAGGCAGTTACTCTTAGGATGGTCCTTTAACTGGATCTTAATTACAAAGCTGGAAATCAAAATAGACGAGTGAGTTTAAAAAATCAATTCCCCTCAATGTTCTAGCCGGTGGAGAGTTTTCAGTGTGTCTGAGCTGGTTTTGCTGCTGTTGTTGTTTGTAATGCTCTGCTCAGCATCGTAAGCATGCTACGTTGGTGCCGTAATGTGTGGCTGCCCTCAGCACATGCGGGGTTATGTTGGCTGTTACTTTTTGCTGTACGTTTTGTTGTATGTGTGACTGAACCTAAACATTTCCCAGAACGTTGGCTCTCTCAAGTAAATTTCCCTCCAACGTTTGCTTCTAATGTCAAACACAAGAGATTTTGCAGACTGCGGAAATCTTGAGCAACACTCGCAAAATGAGAGATGAATCTAGGAGGCCAGGAAACCTCTATGGAAATGAATAAACCAGTTAGCGTTTCAGGCTGAGACCCTTCACTAAGACTGGAAAGGAAGGGGTTGAAGCCAGAATAAGAAAGTGGGGGGCGGAGGGGGAAGTACAAGATGGCAGATGATAAGTGAGACCGGATGAGGGGTTCACTACCCTGCCCTCACAACTGCCCATCACTTTCCCCAGCTCCCTAATTCCTACTCTTTCTCCCATGGTCTGCGGTCCTCTCATGTCAGATTCCTTCTTCTTCATACTTTACCTCTTCCACTTATCCCCCCCCCCTCACCTATTGCCAGTATCTCGCATAGCCATGGATGTAAACAACAAGTTAACTTCAATGTGAGTGTGAGAAGGAAGAAGAATGCCTTGAAAGTAATTGTTATTGGACGAACAATAAGATTGAGGCCCATGGTCCGGGTGTAGGTCTGTGGGTCTAGGCAGAATAATAGTCCAGCACAGACTAGATGGGCTGAAGGGCCTGTTTCTGTGCTGTAGTGTTTTATGACTCTAAATACAAGGAATCACAGAATTACAGCAAAAGCTCTTCAACGCACTGCCCATGGTGGAGAGGAAACCTTTGGTGGATTATAGAGTCACAGAGCATACAGCACAGAAAAAGGCCTTCGGACCATCTAGTCCTTGCCAAAATATTAATCTGCTTAGTCCCATCAACCAGCACCCAGACCATACCTCCCCATCCATGTACCTATCCAAATTTCTCTTAAACGTGGCATTCAAACCCGAATCCATTATTTCTGCTGGCCACTGTTACCACACTCTGAGTGAAGGAGTTCCTCATCACGTTCCCTCAAGCATTTCACCTTTCAGTCTTAGCCCGTGACCTCTGGCTCTAGTCACCCAACCTCAGTGGAAAAAGCCTGCTTGCATTTACCCTATCTATACCCCTCATAATGTTGTATACCTCTGTCAAATCTCCCTTTATTCTTCTATGCTCTAGGGAATTATGAGCTCACCTATTCAACCTTTCCCTATAACTCAGGTGATGACATGGGGCACAGTGTGGAGTGGGCCAGCTGCTATGTCTTGAATATAATGAATGCAGTTATATATTGAAGAACAGTCCTCACTTTCAGTATATTCAATTTCCAAACTTCTGGCCACAGATGCAATCTCCAAAAGTGAGTGGGGGTATATTTCTATTTAACAAATGGCACTATGAATCTTTCGCAAGCAAAGCGCTAACCAGATTTTCTATAGAAACCTTCATTTGGCAGACGCTCGTGAAGATGAGAGATGAGGTTCTATCAAGTGTCAACTGGGAAAGTGCTTGATATTGGTTTGAGGCTGGGACACGTAAAGGGGTGCCCCCCACCTTGGGTTTGGGACTGAAACCACAAAGATGTGGGGAGGGAGCAATAGCTTAAAGAGGAAGTGAAATAATTTTCTTAAAGGGGCAATGCACTGTGAGGCTGATTCCTCACCTTATACAGATTGCACAAAGTATCTTTCCCTATGAAGTTATAGAAGAAGGGATGCAACTGATCTTTCTAGGGGTTGGCTTGGGATCCATTGCAAATTCTGCCTGTCAATCAACTTATTGTGTAATCTTCCCAGAAGACAGCATAACCTTTAGCTGAACATGAACAGAGTTGGGACGTGGTAAGTTCTCAAGGGCCTTTGGTCATATTTGATCTCTACAGGTGTGACAAAAATCGACGTTGCACCTTGGCCAGAATAGTTTTGCTCTGATCCGCTACCCATCCTTTATCCGATCTCTGGTACAGGTGTGCTGCTGTCGGGGGAAGACCCCTGCACTCGCGATCCTCTCTCTCTCCTTTTTCATGGTGAGCGAGAGCCTGTTGGTCAAGTCGGGAGACTCAGAGAAATAATGTGGAAGGTTGTAACATCAAAATAGCAAGCAGCTGGTCTCCTGGTCTCGTTGTTGTTACAGGAGCGATCTCTCTCCCTTGCTAGTGAGAGAGAGCCTGTCTGAGATACTACAGTGCTGGGATAGGGTCTGTAGTTTTGATAGACTCTAGACCAAGGTCTCTCTGGGGGCTTTGCTATAGCTTGAATGGTGGGGGGGGGGCGGTCGGTGCTTTTGCTGGTGCGTGGAGTGAGGGGGAGGGAAAGGTCGAGTCTTTTGCTGTTGCTTGTGCGTGGAAGGGGGAGCGGAGCTTTTGGGTCCTGATGTTTCTGTCATTCATTCTTCGGGGTTTTTTTCTGTGTCGTGGACATCTATGAAGAGTAAGATTTTCAGGTTGTATACTGAATACATTCTCTGATATTAAATTGAACTATTGACCATGACCTTGGACTTCATGGATCCCCACCCCACTTAGGCACAGAATACTGGTGGAAATTTCACCAAGATTCGACTGAGGGAGGAATCCATTATGAAGCCACGAGGCCATCCTCATGAGGCTGGACAGACTTGCTCATTTCAATTGGTTTCTCAGTTATTCAGCTGTTAAGTGCTACTTGAGAACAATAAAAAATTCTAACCAAAACAAAAATAAACTAAACTGGAGTGGTAAAGACAGTTAAAAACTGAAGGAACTAGGTTGTTTGCTAAACTCGTACAATAAATGAACATATTTGCACTCATTAAAGCCTTTAGCTTATTGGCCTTTTTTTTCTGACAGAATTGAAGTACAGGGGACTAGTTAAACAGAAGGACCGAGAGAAACTGCTGGCGTGAATTGGGGGACGATTCTAACACAGGGACGCTTAGCGACAATTGGTCCATCTAAAATTGCTTCCTCCACTTTTCTTAAGCCACTTGCTAAAAACTGGGCAAAAACTCCAGTTAAAAGGATAGGAAAGCGGAGAGAGGAATTTCTGAAGAAATCCACATTTACAATCACTCATCACCCCAAGGTCTCATTGTCCACAGTGGGTTCTTTAGAACCTTCATTCCCAACACCCAGATATTGGAATTCAATTGAAATCAAAAACTGACATTCAAATGACTGCAATTATCAAACAGTTTAGCCAGCAGATGCGAACAGAATATCATAGTTCAGCCCTTACAAATTCACATAGCCTTAAGAGAACCAATCTGTATTAACAGCACAATCTCTACGATTTGTACCAGCATTTTTACAAAAAAGAAACCAGGTTGTACAAGGAAAAACATTTAACAAAATTATTATTATTTCTTAAAGTCACACTTTCCATGAAAGAAAAAAAAAATGGCAGTTCATGGCTCTCCACTTTGTCGAGAAGGCCGGTGCTCAGGATCCTTGTGGGTTCGGAAGGTCGAAGATAATGGGTGGGTTTATTGGCTGGAAACTAACTGTACAAGTGGAGGCATTGATGTAGGTGGTGTAACCATCTGTCATAATCCCATAACCTGTAGGGGACAAAGGGTATAGTTAGCTTCATGAAAGGACAGCACACGCTCCCTTCACTGCCAATTCCTATAGATTGGGGCTGAGAGGGAAAATAAATCAGCCATGATGGAATGGTGGAGTAGACTCGATGGGCTGAATGGCCTAATTCTGCTTCAGTGTTTTATGGTCTTATAATTCACCATGTTCCCAGCATCCCTAAAGAAAATGCATTCAGGGAGATAAGTTACTAGCAGTTGAGCTGTGTGTTCAATTCTGCTTAGTTACATGCTGGGTGGAATCGGAAAGGTGGGGCACAGGCTGAATCGGAAAGGTGGGGTACAGGCTGAATCGGGAAGGTGGGGTACAGGCTGAATCGGAAAGGTGGGGTACAGGCTGAATCGGAAGGTGGGGTACAGGCTGAATCGGGAAGGGGGGTACAGGCTGAATCGGAAAGGTGGGGCACAGGCTGAATCGGAAAGGTGGGGTACAGGCTGAATCGGAAAGGTGGGGTACAGGCTGAATCGGGAAGGTGGGGTACAGGCTGAATTGGAAAGGTGGGGTACAGGCTGAATCGGAAGGTGGGGTACAGGCTGAATCGGGAAGGTGGGGTACAGGCTGAATCGGAAGGTGGGGTACAGGCTGAATTGGGAAGGTGGGGTACAGGCTGAATCGGAAAAGTGGGGTACAGGCTGAATCAGGGTGTCAGGGTCCAGACCCCAGAGTGTATCAAAGTAACTGAACCTGATGCTTGGACACTGAGGCACTGGGCCAGAATGAAAAGGCCAAGGTATCAGGGTCCGAGGCGAGGTCAGCCCGGTTCAGTTCGCTGCTTGGCTCCGCACTAAACTAAGGGTCTGGCGATGGACTATTTGTGGACTTCAGTTCAGGCACTATTGGCTTGCATTTATTGCTTCCATAATCTGGTTTTTTCCTCTCTGCACACTGGGTGTGTGATGGTCTTATTTTTATGGGTTCTTTTGGGTTTCTTGTTAGGAGACAAATCTTAAGGTTGTATATAGTATACATCAAAAGTAAATGTACTTTAAACTTTGAGGTAGGCTGGGCTTGGCAGTGGTTTATTATTGTCGACAGTACCAAGATACAGTGAAAAGCTTTTGTTTGTGTGCTGTCCAGCAAGGCCACTCCATCAAAAGTAGAGACAGAGAGGACTGCAGGTGTTGGAATATGGAGCAAGACAAACTAAATTGGAATCGGAATCTGAATCAGGTTTAATATTGCAAGCATACATCCTGAAATTTGCTGTTATGTGGCAACAGTACAATGCAATACATAATAAAAGCTGTACATAAATACTTATTTATTAATTTGTTATGATGTGGGTAATCATGGTCTTTCCGTGACCATGACTGCTCTTGGCAAATTTTTCTACAGAAGTGGTTTACCATTGCCTTCTTCTGGGCAGTGTCTTTACAGGACCGGTGACCCCAGCCATTATCAATACTCTTCAGAGATTGTCTGCCTGGCGTCTGTGGTCACATAACCAGGACTTGTGATATGTTCCATCTGCTTATATGACCATCCAGCACCTGCTCCCATGGCATCAAACGACTCTGATTGGGGGTAGGGGGTGCTACACCTTGCCCAAGGCTGATCTGCAGGCTAGCGGAGGGAAGGAACAGCATTCATAGTGATGTAGCTCCACTCCACAACATAAGAAATTAGTACGTGTTATAATAAGTAAGTAGTGCTAGGCACATGGCCAAGTGGTTAAGGCATTGGACTAGCGACCTGAAGGTCGTGCGTTCGAGCCCCAGCCGAGGGAACGTGTTGTGTCCTTGAGCAAGACACTTAATCACACATTGCTCTGCGACGACACTGGTGCCAAGCTGTATGGGTCCTAATGCCCTTCCCTTGGACAACATTGGTGTCGCGGAGAGGAGAGACTTGCAGCGTGGGCAACTGCTGGTCTTCCATACAACCTTGCCCAGGAGAGTGAAGACTTCCCAGGCGCAGATCCATGGTCTCGCGAGACTAACGGATGCCTTTTTAGTGCAAAAGGGAAATAATGAGCTAGATTTCTGGGATCACGGACTGTTCAGAAATCTGATGGCACAGAACTTTCTCTCTGCTGACCGTAAGGAGTTTGTACGCACTCCCCGTGACCGCGTGGGTTTCCTCGCACATCTCAAAGACATATGGGTTAGTAGGCTAATTGAGCAGCGTGGGTTCATTAGGCCGGAAGGGCCTGTTTTTGTGCTGTATCTTGAAATTAAAAAAAAGCTTAAATGTCTGGGAATGTGAGAGGCAGGCTGATTCTATTATTTGAATTTAATCTAGGGTAAATGCACTCAGTTTCTTCCCCAGGTTTGGGGAATCAAGAATCAGAGGGCATAGATGAGAGGGGAGAGATTTCATAGAAACTTGAAGGGCAACATTTTAATTTATTTTATTGAGATACAGCATGGAATAGGCCTTTCTGGCCCTTCAAGCTGCACTGCCCAGCACCACCCAATTTAATCCGAGCCGAATCACAGGACGATTTACCACGACCAATTAACCTAGCAACCAGTATGTCCTTGGACTGTGGGAGGACACCACAGCACCTGGAGGAAACCCTTGCGGTCATGGGCAGAACGGAAACAACCTCTTACTGGCAGTGGGTTTACACAAAGGGTGGTGTGTATGTGAAATGGAAATTGTTGAGACGGGTTTCAAGAACCACGTTTAAAAGACAGTTGTACAGGAACATGAACAGGACGTGGTTTAGAGGGCCACAGGTCAAACCTGGGTAAATGGGATTTGATTCAATGGGCATTTTGGCCCGTATGGATCAGATGTGCTGGAGGGCCTGTTTCCAAGCTGTATAACTAAATTCCCATGGTCCTGTTTCTCTCCAGGATTTTACTGAAGGGATGGGCAGGATGCAGTGAAGTTGGGTTGCTTCAGTAGTACCTGGCTGAGGCTCTGTGTACCTGGCCTGTGTTGTACAGAGCTTTTCTCACACAACCCAGTCCGAGTCAAACGCCAGTAGGCCAGACAAGCTTTTCACTGCCTCTTCGTACATGTGACATTAATAAACCAACTCTAATGCTGAGTTAGGGAAGAAATTCAACCGTTCCGAATTCCTCATTGACAGACTGTTTCTCACTCTGTACAGTCTGAGCTGCTATTGGACAGTCAGTATTCCTCAGTACAGATCTCTCCTGCTATTTGACAGTCAGTATTAGCACAGAGATCTCCTGCTATTAGACAATCAGTACCCTGCAGTACAGAACTCCACTGCTATTGGGTGCTCAACATTCCTCTGTACAGACCTCTCCTGTGGTTGGGTCATCATCATTTCTCTGTAAAGAGCTGCTTGGATAATCCATTTTCCTCTGTACAGAGCTCCCCTGCTATTGGACAGTCAGTATTCCTCAGTCCAGAGTTCTCCTGCTATTGGACAGCCAACATTACTCTGGACAAGGCTATTCTGCCATTGGATAATCAACATTGCTCTGTACAGAACTGTCCTGGATTGGATAGTTAATATTCATCAGGCAGCCTCCAATCTGATGGCATGAATATTGATTTCTCTAACTTTGGTAATTTCTACCCTGTTCCCCTTCTCTCATTTTCCATTCCCCATTCTGGCTCCCTTCTTACCCCTTTTCTCTTCACCTCCCTCTGGGTCTCCTCCTCCTTCCCTTTCTCCCATGGTTCTATCCTATCAGATTCTTTCTTTTTGGCCCTTAACCTCTTCACCTATCATCTCCTTGCTTCTCATTTCCCCTCCCCCCAAGTCCTGACGGAGAGTCTCAGTCCAAAATGTTGACTGCTTATTCCTGTCCATAGATGCTGCCTGACCTGTTGAGTTTCTCCAGCATTTTGTCTGTGTGAATTAACAATGTTCTGGCTTTTTAAAGTGTATTTATATCCATTGTAAAGTATGCCTCGATTCATACCATCTCCCTCCCCTCTGCTTGATCTATCTTTGCCCCTCCTCACCTGGATCCACCTATCACCTGCCAGCTTGTACTCCACCTGTCCCCACCCCCACCACCTTTTTATACTGGCTATCTCCGCTCCTTTTTTCCAGTCCTAATGAAGAGTCTTTATCTGAAATGTTGACTGTCCATTTTCCTCCATTGATACTGCACAACCCATCCAGTTCCCTCATCTCTGTTGTGCATTGCTCGATTCATACTAACTCTGAATTCCTGTCTTGAGTGGCCATACTGCTTTTACACCCTCCCACCAGCTGGAGGGGCTGTTGGGTACTGTCACTGTTCTTAGCTCACCATAGCAAAGCGGTAAGCAGGTTGTGACTATGTGGCCTGGCAGAGTTCAAATGTATAAATTTGTCGGTGTCATCACAGTGGCAAAATCTCAGATGGTGATGAAGAGCGAGATAGATTGGCAGGTTGAGTAGTATCACAACAACAATCTTGTACTCAACATTAGTATGACCAAGGAACTAATTGTGAGCAATTTCAGATCCTGTGTGTCAACATCTCAGAAGATCTATCCTCCGCCCAACATATTGAAGCAATCATGAGGGAGGCACATACTTTATTCAGAGTTTGAGGAGATCTAGTATGTCACCAAAGACTCCAGCAAATTTCTACAGATGTACCACTGAGAGCATTCTAACTGGTTGCATCACTGTCTGGATTAGAAGTAGCTGCAGAAAATTGAAAACTCAGTCAGCTCCATCATGGGCACTAGCCTCCCCAGCATCAAGGGCATCTTCAAAAGGTGATACCTTAAAAAGGCGGCATCCATCATTAAGGACCTACATCACCCAGGACATGCCCTCTTCTCATTGCTAACATGGAAAAGAGGTACAGGATCCTGAAGCCACACACTCAATGTTTTAGGAACAGCTTCTTCTCTTCCGCCACCTGATTTCTGAATGGATAATGAAACCTTGTACTCATTATATCTTTTCTCTTTTTGTACTACTGATTTAATATTTAAAAATTATTTCTTATTGTAATTTACAGCTTTTATTATGTATTGCAATGTACTGCTGCCAAATAATGACAAACTTCACGATATATGCCAGTGATATTTAACCTGATTCTGAGGTAGTGATGGACCGGATAGATGGAATAAATTGTTTTATTCTAGCTTGTAGCTTCACGAAATGTGGACACTGCTGACAAGGCTGACTTTAGCCGTCCGCTGCTCATTGGTCCCTGCATCGGTTGATGTGCTGGTCTTTGCAGAGGAATAGTGAGGGTTCAAATGTTACCATGGTAACGCGCAGGTTTGATGTCATGGAAGTGACAGGGAACGTTACTGGTTCATCTGGATGACTCAGCTATTTGGGGTGTGGGGGGGTGGGTATGTGGCTGGCCAAATCAATGTCTAAATAAATGAGAAACAGGAGCGGATCACTTGCCCCTTGAGTGCCCCCTGATAGTGGTAGTAGTCCAATCACTTGAGTCAAGTACGATGTTCTCCTAAGGGGTTATTCCCTTAATGGAGAACACCTATGTGTGGCTTTGTTTAACGTGAGGAGGCTAATCCATGGGCAGCCACCACATGATCCTTGACTGATTGGGGACAAGGTCTAGCGGTGTAGAGTGGAAGACAGCTGGGAACCCTTCACTGTTGCAGCCTTCCTCCGCCCTCACTGCTGTGGTGATGTGTCACCATCTTCCTCTGGCTCCACTGCTGGAGTCTGGGTGGGATCGCTTTTTGCTTGGAGCCTCTCCTTGGCCCTACCAGGAATGAAGCATCGCTGTCTGGATCTCAGGATCTCACAAGTCTCTCCACCATTGATGATCCTTGGAAAAGCCCTTTGCTGATTCAGTTTTGCAGCTAACCTCTTCCACTGTGGCCTCAGGAAGCATCTAAAGGAACCAGTCAGCCAGGCTCCCTAATCATTCCCTTCACATATCTGAAATTGGCCACTGAACGCCCCCTCAACAGTGTTAACATACAAATGAATACAATGTGAACACACAGATTAGGAACCGGGCGGCACTGTAGCACAGCGGTTAGTGCAACACTTTACAGGGCCAGCGACCACGACGGGTTTCAATTCTCGCTGCTATCTGTAAGGGTTTTGTATAGTCTTCCCCTGACAACGCAGGTTGCCTTCCACATTATAAAGATGTATAGTTTAGGGTTAGAACGTTGTGGGCATGCCACGTTGGTGCCAGAAGCAATGCGACACTTATGGGCTGTTCTCCATAAGATCATAAGACATAGGAGCAGAATTAACCATTTGTCCCATTCCATCATGGCTGATTTGTTATCCCTCTCAACCCCATTCTCCTGCCTTCTCCCTGTAATCTCTGACACCTCACTAATCAAGGACCTATCAACTCTCCTTAAACATACCCAATATGTTGGCATATCCTGTATTGCTCGTTGCCACAAACCACACATTTCACTGTGTGTTCTGATGTTTCAATAGACGTTTGACAAATAAAGCTAGTCTTTAGTCAAATCATTAACTCTTTGGTATTCAGACCCTGGTATCAGATATCCAAATAACTCAACAGCATGAAGAAGAAGAGAGAACCCACCCTCGTGGATTCCCCCGAAGACATGTAGCTTTGGCCGCACTCGCCTCTGTACTGTGTTTAGGAGCTCGACACAGCCTACTCTCTGCAGTTCCTTGGGAACCCAGTCTCGGAAACCTAGAAACAGAAAAGAAAACCATAGTAGCAGGGTCAGGCAAGGAGGTTCCCTTTCAAATAGAGTTGTGCATCAGGCAGTAGATGGTTAATAATTTGGCATGGATAACTTCACGCACCACAACTTTGAAATGCTTCCATGACCTAAAGACTCACTTTCGAGCACTTTAAAACTCACATTTTCAGTATTTTTTATTTGCACAGTTGGACATTGTTAGCGTATAGTTTTCCGCAGATTTATTTACTTTAGCGATACAGCATGGAGTCGACTCTTCTGATCCTTTGAACCACACTGCTCCAGCAACCCCACAATCCCAATTAACCCTAACCAACTCATGGGACAATTTACAACGACTAATTAAGCCAGGGAAAACCCAGGCATTCCAAGGTGAGGACGTACAGACTTCTTGGAATTGAACTCATAAAGTTCAGAGCAGTAACAGCAACGCTACCGTGGCATTTTGGAGTGAAGGAGGACAAGAGGTGACTTGTTAGAGGTGTACAAGATGATAAGAGGCTTAGATAGAGTGGGCAGCCAGAGACTTTTCCCCACTGTGGAAATGACTAATAGAAAAGGACTGAGAGATTGAGTTCAAGGGCCATGAGGTAATATTGTAACTCTATAAAACTCTGTCTGTACCAGACTTGGGATGAAATGTTCAGTTCTGGTCAACTCATTATAGGAAGATGTGGAAGCTTTAGAGAGGGTGCAGAGGAGATTTACCAGGATGCTGCCTGGACTAGAGAGCATGTTTCATGAGGATAGGTTGAACATCCTTGGGTTTTTCTCTCTGGAGCAAAGGATGATGAGAGGCAACTTGACATTTTTGATAGATGATCAGAGATATTGATGGAGTGTATAGCCAGCATCTCTTTCCCAGGGTGGAAATGGCTGAACAACAAAGACATGTTTTAATATAATTGGAGGAAAGTATCGGGGGGCGGGGGGGGGGGGAGAATGCCAGAGGTAAACACACAGAGAATGGTGGGTATGTGGAACATGTGGTCAGGGATGGTGGTAGATACAGATACATCAGAGATATATAGGAAACTCTAAGATAGGCACACGGGTGATAGGAAAATGGAGTACATAGGAGGGAAGGGTTAGATTGATTTTAGTAGTTACGATGTTGGCACAAAATTGTGGGCCAAAACGCTTGTACTCTGCTGTACTATTCTACACTCAGTGGCCATTTTATTAGGCGTGTCCTGTTCCTAATAAAGTGGCCACTGAGTGCATGTTCATGGTCTTCTGCTGCTGTAGCCCATTCACTTCAAGTTCCTAATAAAGTGGCCACTGAGTGCATGTTCATGGTCTTCTGCTGCTGTAGCCCATTCACTTCAAGTTTCGATGTGTTGTGCATTCAGAGGTGCTCTTCTGGACACCACTGTTGTAACACATGGTTATTTGAGTTACTCAGACACCTCCTCTTGATTACCCCTCAAACAGGACCCCACTAAGAAGCACCCATTGCCTCCCATACCATCACCAACCTTTTGACTCTGGGGATCTCCCATCCACCACCACCAACCTCATAGTTCCCACATCCCGCACCTCCTGTTTCTACTCCTACCCAAGATCCATAAACCTGCTTGTCCAGGTAGACCCATTGTTTCAGCTTGTTTCTGCCCCACTGAACTCATATCTGCATACCTCGACTCTGTTTTATCCCCGCAGACACGAGGTAATCTGCAGGTGCTGGAAATTCAAGTAACACAAAACGTCCCAGCCTGAAACGTCAACTGTACCTCTTCCTATAGATGCTGCCTGGCCTGCTGCGTTCACCAGCATTTTTTGTATGCGTTGTCTGTTTAATCCCGCCTGGTTCAGTCCTTTCCTACCTACATCTGTGACACTTCACACCATCTTTTCAATGATTTCAAGTTCCCTGGCCCCTATCATCTTATTTTTACTATGGATGTCAGTCCCTATACACCTCCAACCCCACCAGGAAGGCCTCAAAGCTCTCCATTTTTTTCTGGACAGTCTATGTTCCAAGCCTGCACTGGTGACCATCCAGCACTTTTCCTATGCTACATCAATGACTGCACTGGTGCTGCTTCCGGCACCTGTGCTGAACTCATCGACTTCATCCACTTTGCCTCCAACTTCCACTCTGCCCTCAAATTCACCTGGTCCATTTCCAACACCTCCCTTCCCTTTCTTGATCTCATCTCCAGAGACAGCTTATCCACCAATATCTATTACAAACCTATGGATTCTCACATCTACCTAGACTACACCTTGTTCCACCCTGCTACTAGTAAGAATGCCATCCCCTTTACTCAATTCCTCCCTCTCCACCACATCTGCTCTCAGGATGAGGCTTTTCATTCTAGAATGAAGGAGATGTCCTCCTTTTTCAAAGAAAGGGGGTTTCCTTCCTCCACCAACAATGCTGTCCTCAACCGCATCTCTTCTATTTCACACGTCTGCTCTTACCCCATCCTCTCGCCACCCTACCAGGGACAGGGTTCTTTTTGTCCTCACCTACCACCCCACCAGCCTCCACGTTCAACACTTAACTCTCCAAAACTTCCACCACCTCCAACGGCACCTCACCACCAAGCTCATCTTTCCCTTCCACTTTCTATAGGGATTGCTCCCTATACGACTCCCTTGTCCATTCACCCCTCCCCACTGATCTCCCTCCTGGCACTTACCCTTGCAAGCCGAACAAGTGCTACACCTGCCCCTACATCTCCTTCCTCACTATCATCCAGGGCTCCAAACAGTCCTTCCAGGTGAGGCAACACTTCACCTGTGAGTCTGCTGGGGTCATTTACTGTGCTTGGTGCTGCCGGTGTGGCCTCCTATACATCAGTGAGACCCGAGATAGATAGGGAGATCGCTTTGCTGAGCACCTACACTGCATCCGCCGGAACAAGTGGGATCTCCCAGTGACTATCTATCTTAATCCTACTTCCCATTCCCATTCTGATCTTTCCATCCATGGCCTCCTCCACTGTCGTGATGAGGCCACACTGAGGTTGGAGGAACAACACCTTATATTCCATTTGGATAGCCTCCAAACTGATGGCATGAACATCAATTTCTCAAACTTCTGGTAATGCCTCCCAATCCACCCCCACCCTTCTCTATTTCCCATCCCCTTTTCCATCTCGCACCTCATCTCCTTGCCCACCCATCGCCTCCCACTGGTGCTCCCTCCTCCTTTTTCTTTCTTCCATGGCCTTCAGTTTCTTTCACCAACCAACTTCCCAGCTCTTTACTTCATCCTTCCCCCTCCAGGTTCCACCTATCACCTTGTGTGTGTGTGTCTCTCTCTCTCTCCTCCCCCCATCTTTCAAATTCCTCAGCTTTTTTATTCCGATCCTGCCGAAGGGTTTCCGTCGGAAACGTCGACCGTACTTTTTTCCATAGATGCTGCCTGGCCTGCTGAGTTCCTCCAGCATTTTGGGTGTGTTGCTCCAATTTTCAGCACCTGCAGATTTTCCCTTGTTTACTGTCACTTTCCTGTCAGCTTGAACCAGTTTGACAATTTTCTCCGACCACTTTTATTTAAAAGACTCTTAGATAGGCACATGAATGATAGAAAAATGGAGGGCTACATGGGAGGGAAGGGTTAGATTGATCTTAGAATAGGTTAAAAGGTCAGCACAACATCGTGAGCCAAAAGGCCTGTAGTGTGCTGTAGTGTTTTACTTCTCATGCAGATGGTACACACAGCAATTGTGGAAACACAATGTGCCTAAAATAGGAACTGAACTTCCAAACCTCTGACTCGGAGACAGGAATGTTGCCTGATCAGCCGCAGGTGAAGTTAGCACCGCTGCCTTAATCACTTACCCAGAGGTGGACCATGAGTCATGAGAACATCGATACCCTCTGGAATTAGATTCCACTTGTCAAGGAGGGACTGACCTCGAGGCAGGTTGAAGCCCCAGCCATTAAACCAGGGGGTCCTGCAAGAGAGAGAGAATCAAACATATCGTCAACACAAAAGATTCTGCAAATGTTGGCATTCCAGGGTAACACACACAAACTCAGCAGGTCAGGCAGCATCTACAGAGAGGAATAAAGTGATGATCTTTCAGGCCGAGCCCTTCCATCAGGACTGGAAAGGAATGGGGAAGAAGGCAGAATAAGAATGTAGTACAAGCTGGAAGGGATAGGTGAAGCCAGGTGAAGGCGGGGGGGGGGATGAAGTAAGAAGCTGGGAGGTGATAGGCAGAAAAGGTAAAGGGCTGAAGAAGGAGGATTCTGATAGGAGGGGAGAGTAAACGATGGGAGAAAAGGAAGGAGGAGGGGCACCAGATGGAGCTGATAGGCAGGGGAGTAGAATATAAGAGTTAAGAGGTGAGACTGAGTGAGCAATTGAAAAAGAGAAAAAGGGGAGGGGAGGGGAAAGAAATTACCAGAAGTCAGAAAATCGATGTTCATGCCCTCAGGTTGGAGGTTACCAAACATATTAAACACATATAAATCTTATCTTTAGTGCTTTATGCCGCAATCAGCCACCTGCAGTGAGATTCAGAGATTAAAAGATTAGCTTTATTTGTCACATGTACATTGAAACAGGAAAGACAGACAGTGACAATCCAAGGACGTGCTGGGGCTG
Organism: Mobula hypostoma; assembly: GCF_963921235.1. Classification (NCBI taxonomy): domain Eukaryota; kingdom Metazoa; phylum Chordata; class Chondrichthyes; order Myliobatiformes; family Myliobatidae; genus Mobula; species Mobula hypostoma. The sequence continues at coordinate 7,045,906 of NC_086107.1, forward strand.
GCCCTCAGGTGTCATCAACTCCGTATGCCCGCAACTGAGGGTAACACGGTGGCATAGCGGTTACAGCATCACCTTACAGTGTCGGGTTCAATTCCTGCTACTGCCTGTAAGGAGTTTGTACACCCCTCCCCCCAATAACCTTGTGGGCTTCCTCTGGGTGTTCTGGGTTCCTGCTGCATTCTAAAGACGTATGGGTTAGGGTTAATGAGTCGAGGGCATGCGACGTTGGTGTGAATTTGTGGTGATACTTGCGGGTTGCCCAGCAGAACCCTCACTGAATTGACGCGAACGATGTATCTCACTACGAGGAATGATTGATGAGTTTGTGGCCTAAGGTAGAAGGAGATGAGTTGTTAACTTCAAACTTTCTGCATTATCACTCAAAGAGTTGAACTGCATGTGCATGTAATGAGAGCTGTATAACTCATCTCCTTCTACCTCAGGCCACAAACTTATCAATCACCCATGCTTTAGACACTTTCTGGAGGTCCAGGATCCGTATGCTCCACGACCGCTGGACTAAGTATGTAAATGTAGCAGGGGACTATGTTGACAAATAAATGTGCTAGGTTTTCTAAAATTGACTCCTTCTACCTTAGGCCACGAAGTTATCAATCACCCCTCGTACATGTTTCGATGTTTATGTACCAAAGAATTAAGTAAAACCAAAAAGGCAACTTACTAACCCTATCTGTTACAGAGAAAGTGCAGTGCAGGCAAATGATAAGATGGAAGGCCATGAGATAGAGTGTCTGTCTAATTGATGCAAGGGAACTGTTCTAGATAGACACACACACAGAGTCTGCTGGGGAGAAGAGAGAATCTTCAGGGTGGGTGGGAGTTCTAATTGTACTGGCTGTTTTACTGGGGAAGTGAGAAGTGTTATAGACAGCCCAAGGAGGGGAAGGGAGGCTGGTTCCCATGACGTGCTATTCTGGAACCAGAACTGCTGTTTGTCAATCGGTGTCTGATCACCTCTGTGCTTGTTGAACAAGTCTCTGGAGGATTAAATCATTTTTTTCCCGTTGCCTGAGCCTTTAGAACACCAACAGCAATTGATCATTGACCATGGATCTGCTTTTGTGGGAGCACCCGAGGTTTCGGTAATATGCCCAGACAACGTGAGGAAGAGATGTCATGGGTGCTGTGGCAGCGTGGCGGTTAGCGCAATGCTATCACAGCTCGGGGCGTTGGAGTTCAGAGTTCAATTGTGGTTCTGTCTGTAAGGAGTCTGTACCTTCTCCCCGTGACTGTGTGGGTTTCCTCCTACTGTCCAAAGCTGTACCGGTTCGTAGGTTAATTGTTCATTGTAAATTGTCCCGTGATTATTTACTTGTAGGGTTGTTCACCGAGCCTGGAGGTTACATTGCAAGCATTTCATCGCCAGTCGAGGTGACATCATCAGCGCTCAATTGAGTGTTGTTCCTGCTGTGTGCTCCCGTTTATATTGGTCTGACTCATTGTTCTGATTGGTTGCTGTCACGCTGGCTGCTAGTAACCGTTGGGTTCCGGCTAACCGGATAGCTGAGTGATCTCCCCTGGCACGTATCCCTGGTTATCAGTCGTTGTGAGCATTGACTCCCCTGGTGTCCACAGCTCACCCCTCAGCCCCGATCCCACAGAGGCATAGCTTCGTTAATTGCATCCGATTCAATCTGCTTGTTAATAGTCTCTTCCGTTGAGAACCAGACTTGTAAGAATTTTCTTCATTTCTCGTTTGGTGCTTCTGCCAGGATTTTTGTAGTTTCCTGTGATTAGGCTAGGGTTAAATCAGTGGGATGCTGGGCATCACGGCTCGTTGGGCTGGAAGGGACTCTCCCTGCTCTAGTGCCAAATAAATAAAATACGGAAAACTAAAGTCTTCCAGTGAGTTCTCACTGTCTGACCTTAACTTCATGCTTTGTCCAAATGCAAGGATCTATCAGTCAATTCTGTTTGTAGGGAAACACTGTACATTCATCCATCCTGAAGGTCTCTTTACAACACAGTTTATTTGACCTTCTGTGGTCAATATTCAATTACAAGTCATCAGAACACAATTAGCACACTTCAGTCAAAAGGCATGACTGGGTGATTTAATAAAAGGCTGTCTATCCAACACAAAGGAGTCAAGTTCAAGACTAAATACGGGAGTGAATCTCAGTGACTTTTCTCTGCACCGATAGTAAAGGCAAATGGAATGAGGTGAGTTTTGCGTTCTATCTGTCCTTCGCTATTGCGTGGCTTTAACAAGAATGGTGAATTTAACGTACTTCTCAAAAACTGCTTGTGGATGCTTGAGAGGAAATCCCTCCACATCAATATGCGTTAGTGTTGCTTTAACATAGTCACACTTACCCCACATGCTCTGGTTTCCTCCTGCATTTTCGGGTTTAGTGACAGACCATGCCATTCATTGAGGTAAAGTCAAGAAAACTGAATGCAGAGTATGGTGTGGTGTAGCAGTTACAGTAGAGCTACTAGGACTTGATGTTTCAATCCCTATGGTAAGTCGGCACTCTCGATGTTGGCAGTGGGTTTGGAGCGGTGACAAGGAGGGAGGGTGGGTACTTCATCGAGGTCATCAGGTGGGCACCCTCCTTCTTTGACGTTTCGTTGATAAGCCCATGACGTCTCCAGAGGGCTCAATGCTGCTACCTGGCGTCCCAGATACACCCCCCTCAGTTCCATACCCTCCCGTCTTCATCCTGCAGCCCAGTTGTTGTCTTTCCTTTTAATCCAAATCCAATTGCTGTTTTCTTCTGCTGCATTTGACAAGGACTTAACTGCTTGTTGGAGTGAATAACCCCTCACCCCCATCTTCTTCAATAGACTGGTCGTAGATGTAGCAACGAATCCCCTGCATCCCACTTCTACAGGGAAAAACTTGGTCTTCCAGCTGTTCTGGGCAGCTTCAGTTGCCAGTTCAGAGTACTTGGTCTTTTTCCTCTCATAAGATTCTTCGACACCATCTTCCCATGGTACTGTCAATCCACAACATATGCCAGCTTGGCTGTTGTGGACCACAGGACCACGTCTGGCCGGAGTGTTGTAGTCGCAATGTCTGGGGGGAAACACAAGCTTCTTTTCCAAGTCCACATCCATTTTCCAATCCTGAGCAACCTGCAGAACGTTTACATCTTTTGATGTTATATGGTGCCCTGGAGGTTGGCCTGCTGGTACAATTCGTGTGATGTCAACATTTCTTGTCGATGTTTGTGGGAGAACATTTGTGGTGATTTGCCTCTGTTCCGAGATTGATGCCAGCTGTCTGAGAACTTGGTTATGCCGCCAAGTGTACTGCCCCTGGGTGAGGCTCGTGGTGCGTCCTGTTAACATGTGCCTTAGTGATCCAGGTGCTTGACAAAGAGAGCAAGCGGAGTCTTCTCTCCACCACTGGTTCAGGTTCTGGGGTGTGGGTAGGAGATCAGAAGTGGCTCTGATGACAAAACTTAGCCGAGATTCCTCCATCTCCCAGATGTCACGCCAGCTGTGTTTTCTCTTTTCCAGGCTCTCCCAATTAGTCCATTGGCCCTGCTTGGCCATTGAGACGGCCCTGGCATATCGCTCTGCCTCCCCGTCTTCTCAACTCCTCCACCATGAGTCGTCGCTTCTGCACTGATGTTGCCTTGTTACAGAGAAAGCATAGTCCAGGTAGACAGTGTGCAGGGGCCATGAGGTAGATTGGGAGATCAAGAATTCATGGATTTATCAGGTTCAAACATCCTAGCCGGATATTACAGCTTGGAATGGCAACTGCTCTGCCCCAGACTGCAAGGAACTGCAGAGTTGTGTACACAACTTAGCACATCAAAAACTAACCTTCTCTCCATGGACTCTGTCTACACTTCCCGCTGCCTCAGTAAAGCAGCTGACATAATCAAAGACCCCACCCCAACCCGACCATCGACCCTGGATATTCTCTCTCCTCTTCCATCAGGCTGAAGATACAAAAGCCTAAAAGTTTACACTTTATTCTGCATTGTTATTATTTTACCTTATTCTAGCTTAATGCACTGTGTAAATGTGCATGGTAGCGTAGTGGTTAGCACAACATTTCACAGTACCAGCGACCCGGGTTCAATTCTTGCCATTGACTGTAAGGAGTTTGTATGTTCTCCCCATGACCGTATGGGTTTCCTCTGGGTGCTCCGGTTTCCTCCCACAGTCCGAAGACATACCAGTTGGTAGGTTAATTTGTCACAAATTGTCCTGTGATTAGGCCGGGGTTAAACTGGTGGGCTGCTGGGTGCCGTGGCTCAAAGGGCTGGAAGGTCCTATTTGTTTTGATTGTGATGAGATTCAGAGCAGAATCTGCCCTTCTGGTCCTTCCAGGCATACCACAGCAGTCCTAGCCTAATCACAGGGCAATTTACAATGCCATCTCATTAGCTCTTCACACAACCCTGGAACATCTAGACAGTAAAGATGCATACATCAGGATGCTCTTTATTGATTACAACTCAGCATTTAATACCATCATCCCCTCAAAACTAGTCAGTAAGGACCTGGGCCTCGATACTCCTTTGTGTAATTGGATCCTGGATTTCCTCACCTCAGTCAGTTCAGATTGGCAAAAACATAGAACCATAGAACACTACAGCACAGAAAACAGGCCATTCGGCCCTTCCAGTCTGTGCCAAAACATTATTCCGCTAGTCCCTTTGACCTGCATCCAGTCCATAGCTCTCCAGACCTCACCCATCCATGTATCTATCCAATTTACTCTTAAAACTTAAGAGTGAGCCCGCATTTACCACATCAGATGGCAGCTTATTCCACACTCCCATCACTCTGAGTGAAGAAGTTCCTCCTAATGTTCCCCCAAAATCTTTCCCCTTTCATCTTAAAGCCATGTCCTCTCGTATTTATCTCTCCTAATCTAAGTGGAAAGAGCCTACTCGCATTTACTCTATCTATACCCCTCATAATTTTGTAAACCTCTATCAAATCTCCCCTCATTCTTCTACGCTCCAAGGAATAAAGTCCTAACCTGTTCAATCTTTCCCTGTAACTCAACTCCTGAAGACCCGGCAACACCCTAGTAAATCTTCTCTGCACTTTTTCAATCTTACTGATATCCTTCCTATAGTTAGGTGACCAGAACTGCACACAATATTCCAAATCTGGCCTCACCAATGTCTTATACAACCTCACCATAACATCCCAACTCCTATACTCAATACTTTGATTTATGAATGCCAGGATGCCAAAAGCCTTCTTAACAACCCTGTCTATCTGTGAACAACAGGAATTCTGCAGATGCTGGAAATTCAAGCAACGCACATCAAAGTTGCTGGTGAACGCAGCAGGCCAGGCAGCATCTCTAGGAAGAGGTGCAGTCGACGTTTCGGGCCGAGACCCTTCGTCAGGACTAACTGAAGGAAGGGTGAGTAAGGGATTTGAAAGTGGGAGGGGGAGGGGGAGATCCAAAATGATAGGAGAAGACAGGAGGGGGAGGGATGGAGCCAAGAGCTGGACAGGTGATAGGCAAAAGGGATACGAGAGGATCATGGGACAGGAGGTCCGGGAAGAAAGACAAGGGGGGCGGGGGGGACCCAGAGGATGGGCAAGGGGTATATTCAGAGGGACAAAAAGGAGAATGAGAGAAAGAATGTGTGTATAAAAATAAATAAAAATACTTATTTTTATACACACATTCTTTCTCTCACTCTCCTTTTTCTCCCTCTGTCCCTCTGAATATACCCCTTGCCCATCCTCTGGGTTGCCCCCCACCTTGTCTTTCTTCCCGGACCTCCTGTCCCATGATCCTCTCGTATCCCTTTTGCCTATCACCTGTCCAGCTCTTGGCTCCATCCCTCCCCCTCCTGTCTTCTCCTATCATTTTGGATCTCCCCCTCCCCCTCCCACTTTCAAATCCCTTACTCAATCTTCCTTCAGTTAGTCCTGACGAAGGGTCTCGGCCCGAAACGTCGACTGCACCTCTTCCTAGAGATGCTGCCTGGCCTGCTGCGTTCACCAGCAACTTTGATGTGTGTTGCTGTCCATCTGTGACACCACTTTCAAGGAATTATGTATCTGAACTCCCACATCTCTTTGTTCCTCCACACTCCTCAGTACCCTACCATTTACTGTGTATGTCCTACCTTGATTTGTCCTTCCAAAATGCAATACCTCACACTTGACATCTCCTCCACAATCTCCGTCAGCACTGGAGCACAAGGCTGAGTGCTTCGTCCTCATTCTACTCACTTCACACCTGTGACTGTGTGCCTAAATACAGCTCCACTTCATCTGCAGCTTTGCTAATGACACTGCTGTTGTGGGACATATCAAAGGTGGTGATGAATCAGCAGAAAGGAGAGAGATCAAAAATTTTGCTGAGTGGTGTAAAAACAATAACTTCTCACTCAATGTCAATAAGACCGAGGAATTGATTGTAGACTTTAGGAGAAGCAAAGCAAAGGTCCATGAGCCAGTACTCATTGGAGGATCAGAAGTGGAGGTCTTCAGTAATTTTAAATTCCAGGGGTCACTACCTTAGAAGGCCTATCCTGGGCCCATCATATAAATATAATTGCAAAGAAAGCACTACAGTGCCTCTACTCCCTCAGGAGTATGTGGAGATTTGGCATGAGGAGAAGATGGGGGTGTGACGCAGCACACAGTGGCCACTCCGGTGAATGATATCTGGTATCTGTCAAGTAGGGTGCTGTGCACAATCCTGATTTGATGGAGACAGACGTGAGAGCACGGAGAAACATCTGGAGAAACTTCTGAAATGCTTTTCTCGCTGCCACTGCTACTGTGTGATCCAGAATCTCCGGAGGAGAAGGCCCCGAGTCCTCGGCTTTGCTTGTTGCTCGGTGGCCGGGGCGGGGTCGAAGCGCTCGGCAGAGATGGTGCTCGGGAGGCTGTATCGGAGGGGCTGGTTGGAGGCTCAAAGTTTTTGGATGGACTCGGAGTTGGTTGTGATTGGGTGCTTCCAATGCATCCATCGGCAGTTGTCAGCGCCTGGAGGTTTATGGCAGGGAGAGTTTCTCCCTTTTGCCGCCTGCTATCGGGAGTTGATTGGAACTTTGAGACTTTTTTTTTTACTGTGCCCATGGTCTGTTCTTTATCAAATTATGGTACTGCTTTGCACTGCTGTAACTATATGTTATAATTATGTGGTCTTGTCAGTGTTAGTCTTTGGTTTGTCCTGTTTTTTTTTGTGATATCACTCTGGAGGAACATTGTATCATTTCTTAATGCATGCATTTCCAAATTACAATAAACGAGGACTGAGTGTCCTCATAATCTAATGTCATCAAAAACCTTGGCAAACTTCTATAGATGTGTGGTGGAAAGTGTGCTGACTGGCTGCATTACAGCCTGCTATGGGAACACCAATGCCTTTGAGTGGAAAATCCTGCAAAAGGTAGTGGATTCAGCCCAGTACATCACTGGTAAAACTCTCCCAACCATTGAAGACTTCTACATGAAACTGTAAAAAAGCAGCATCCATCATCAAAGATCCTCATCACACAGGTCATGCTCTTTTCTCGCTGCTGCCATCAGGTAGAAGGTACAAGAGGCTCAGGACTCGCACCACCAGGTTCAAGAACAGTTACTACCTCTCAATCATCAGGCTCTTGAACAAAAGAGGATAACTACACTCATTTTATTTCTGGTGTTCCCACAACCAACGATCTCACTTTAAGGACTCTTTTATCTTGTAATTTCATGTCCTCGTTATTTATTGCTATTTATTTATATTTGAATTTGCATAATTTGTTGTTCACTGATCGTGTAACAGTTACTGTTCTATAGATCTGCAAAGTCTGCCCGAAGGAAAAAAAATCTCAGGGTTGTACGTGGCGATATGCACTGTGCGACTAGATGGTTTGTGAACCCTGTAGAATTTTCTCCTTTTCTGCATAAATATGACCTCAAATGTGATCAGATCATCATGTGTCCTAAAACTAGATAGCGAACCCAGATAAATAAATAACAGAAAAATATTATACAAGTTATTTATTTTTTGAGACAAAATGATCCAATATTACATGTATTTGTTGGAAAAAGTATGTGAACTTCAGGGGAAAGGCCTTCTACAAAAGCTACTTGGAGTTAGGTGTTCCAAACAATGAAATGAGATTGGAGGTGTGGGTTGTGGAGGTGCTTTGCCCTAAAAAAAGACACAAAGTCAGGTTACTGACAGAGCCTGCTCTTCTCATGAAAGATCTCTTTATGTGCACCATGCTTCAATCAAAACAACTTTCAGAAGACCTGAGAAGAATTGTAGACATGCATAAATCAGGAAAAGGCTACAAAAGTATTTCTAAAGATCTGCATGTACATCAGTCCACAGTAAGAGAAATTGTCTGCAAATGGAGGAAACTCAGTACTGTTGCTACTCTCCCTAGGAGTGGGCATCCTGCAAAGATCGCACCAAGAGCACAACCTACAATGCTGAGGGAGCTGACAAAGAACCCAAAGGTAACAGCAAAAGACATGCAGAAGTCACTAGAGCTTGCTAAAGACTCTGTTCATGTGTCCACTATAAGAAAAACATGGAACAACAATGGCGCTCATGGAAGGACACCAAAGAGGAAATCACTGCTCTCCCAAAAAAAAACATTGTTGCATATCTCAAGTTTGCAAAAGACCACCTGGAGGTTACACAATGCTTCTAGGTTAATGTTCTGTGGACAGATGAGACAAAAGTTGAACTCTTTTGGCAGAAATGCACATTGCTATGTTTGGAGAAAAAAAAAGACACTGCACACCAACACCAAAACCTCATCCCAACTGTGAAATGTGGTGGGCAGGGTTTGGGCAGCTTGCAATCGTTGGGGGAACAAGGAATTCAAAATTGTATCAAAACATTTCACAGAAAGATGTCAGGGCAGCGGTCCATTGCCTGAAGCTTAATAGGAGCTGGATAATGCAACAAGACAATGATCCAAAAGGCAAGATTAAATCAACAAAATGGTTTAAAAAGAAGAAACATTGTGTTTTGGAATAGCTGAGTCAAAGTCCTGACCGTAATCCTCTAGAAATGTTGTGGAAGGACCTGAAGCAAGCAGTTCATGCAAGGAAGCCCACCAACATCCCAGAGTGAAGCAGTTCTGTAAGGAGGAATGACCTAAAATTCCTCCAGGCCAATGTGTAGGACTGATCAACGATTAACAGGAAACATTTGGTTGAAGTTATTGCTATACAAGGGGGTCACACCAGTTACTGAATGCAAAGGTTCACATATTTTTTTCCATCAAATACATGTAATACTGGACAACTTTTCTCCATAAATAAATGAACAAGTATAGTGTTTTTTGTGTTGTTTATTTAATTGGGTTCTCCTTATCTAGATTTAGGACTTACGTGAAGATCTGATCACATCTTAGGTCATATTTATGCAGAAATACAGAAAATTCGACAGGGTTCACAAACTTTCTGACACCACTGTATGTACTCTAATAAATTTTACTTTGAACTTTGACTAATTAACCTATCAACATGTTTGTCTTTGGACTGTGGAAGGAAACAGGAGCACTTGGAGGAAATTCACGCGGTCACAGGCAGAACGTGCAAACTCCTTACAGACAGTGGTGGGAATTCAACCCGGGTCACCTGTACTGTAGGGCATTGTGTTATCCACTACGCTACCATGTCACCCATCCCCCGCTGTATCTCAATAATAAACAATCGAATAAATAAAGTTCTGATCTACATGAACAGTGTGCAAGACAAGCTTTTCACTCAGTACATGTGACAATAATAAATTAATTCCAAAACCAAAAATGAAAGCAAAATCCTCCACAATGTTTCAGTCACCCTGGTATAATCTATTCATGATTACTTCAGCTCTTTGCATCTGTAATTACATCAGACAGAACTGACAAAGACCAATGGTGTTCCAATTAATGACTTAGATAATTGAATAGCATATTAATGATTGCAGCAGGTAATTGAATAATCATACAAATTAAATAATAACACACAGAAATTCATCACGGCATACACACACTCTGCAGCACTGAGCAAGATTCATTTACATCAGTATTCTTGTTTGAACTGAGCATGGATCCAAACAGAGCATTAATCTGGAGTTCTCATCCAGGGAATCTTACTAATAATCCCAAAGGAGGGAACCAACTTATTGGCTTGAATGCAGCAAGCTCACTTGGAAAATTGTCTGAGAACCTCTTAACAAGGTAAGGCAAGTCGTTAGATTAATGACTATAACATATTGGAACAGAATTAGGCTATTTAACCCATTGAGTCTACTCCAATTCAGATTTTCCTTTCTCTCAGTCCATCACTCCTAATGGTGGTCAACAGCAGCTCGCCAGAGACCTCTTTGCTGTGCCGAAGGTTGATGGGCCCTGTGACTTCTGCTTTCACCACACAACTTCATATGTCTTCTTGGTGAAGATCCTTCCTCTCCCAGAGAGGACATTTTTTGGAGCTTCTGTTGGCGTTCCTGTAGCTTTGCGTATTTACGGGATGGGGTGGGGTTACTAGCCCCATGTCCAACCCCCCCCCAGCTCCCCTCCTTTTGCAGCCGGGCTTGGGACCATTCACCGTGGAGTTCTGATTCAGATTCATTTGTTCATCACATGTACATTAAAACACAGTGAAATGTGTTGTTTGTGTTGACAACCAACACGGCCTAAGCATAAGCTGGGGGCAGTCGGCAAGTGTTGCCACATATTCAGGCGCCAACGTGGCATGTCAACAGGAGCTTGAGGAATTTGGTGAAGACTGTAGACTCAGACAGCTCCTTATCCACCACCCTCTGTGTCAAAAATATGCCACTCAAAATTCCCCTTTAAATCTTTCTACTCTCACCTTAAACCTATGCCCTCTAGTTCAAGACTCGGGGAAAAGATGGTGAGCTTATCAATGCCCCTCATGATTTTATAACCTTCCATAAGGTAACCCCTCAGCCTTTTATGTTGCAGGGAAGACAGTCCCAGCCTATCCAGGCTCTCCACATAACTCAGCTCCTCCGGTCCCCGTAACATCCTCGTGATAAAACAATAAAAGAGATGATGGAAAATGGCGCAGGAGAGATAGTAACGGGGGAGCAAAGAAACTGTGGAGGAACACTAGAGTGGACGTGGAGAGGACACTTCCTAAAGTAGGGGAGCTTAGGATAAAATAGAGGAATGTTCATTTAGAACTGAGATAAGGAGGAATTTTGAACTTTTATTTATAAAGTATAAAGTATTTAGCCAGGGGGTGGTGAATCTGTGGAATTCATTGCCACAGAAGGCTGTGGAGGCCATGTCATTGGGTATATTGAGTGTGGAAGTTGATAGGTTCCTGATTCATCAGAGCATCAATGGAGAAGACGTGGGCCGGATTAAAGTGGCTTCACTACCCTATCCACCACAGCCCAACATACCTTACCACACTACACCTCACAACCTTATCTCTCCCAGCTCCAGATATACATCCAACATATACAGATATACATCAAACCTAATGTCCAAGGGGGCACACACCCCCACTAACCATAGGCGCACCGCGATTAACCATGGCCACAGCCCCTCAAATCCGCTGACTTGTGTAAGGAGGAAGATCCAATACAGTCAAGTGTTGGACATGGTTAATGAAGGCATGGGCCAGATCAAAGTAGCAGGGTTGTGTGACACTGAATCTTGAGTGACAAGATCAAGAAGCACAAGAGGGATGATTTTCCCACTGCCTGAATAATCTCACCCAAAAAATTTGCTGATGATACTACATTGATTGGCCTAATCACAAATAATAATGAGGCAGCCTACAGAGAAGAAGTTATCACCCTGACATAGTGGTGTCAAGAAAACAACCTCTCCCTCAATGTTGCAAAAACAAAGGAGCTGTTTGTGGACTACAGGAGGAATAGAGATAGGCTCACTGCTATTGACATCAATGGATCTGGGGATGAGAGCGTGAACAGCTTTAAGTTCCTCGGCATACAATCACTGAGGATCTCACATGGTCTGTACATACCGGCTGTATGGTGAAAAAGGCACAACAGTGCCTCTTTCACCTCAGATGGTTGAAGAAGTTTGGTATGGGCCCCCAGATCCTAAGAACTTTCTACAGGGGCACAATTGAGAGCATCCTGACTGGCTGCATCACTGCCTGGTATGGGAACTGTACTTCCCTCAATCGCAGTACTCTGCAGAGAGTGGTGCAGACAGCCCAGTGCATCTGTGTATGTGAACTTCCCATTATTCAGGATATTTACAAAGACAGGTGTGTAAAAAGGGCCTAAAGGATCACTGGGGACCCGAGTCACACCAACAACAAACTGTTCCAGCTGCTACCATCCGGGACATGATAACACAGCATAAAAGCCAAGACCAACAGACTCCAGGACAGCTTCTTCCACCAGGCCATCAGACTGATTAATTCATGCTGATACAATTATATTCCCATGTTATACTGACTGTCCGGTTGTACATACTATTTATTATAAATTACTATAAATTGCACATTTAGACGGAGACATAATGTGAAGATTTTTACTCCTCGTGTATAGGAAGGATGTAAGTAATAAAGTTAGTTCAATTCAGTTCAAGGGAGGTTGAGAGGGACAATAAATCAGCCATGATAGAATGACAGAGCAGACTCGATGGGCTGAATGGCCTAATTCTGCTCCTACACTTTAGGGTCTTATAAATTCAAAAGATTCTGCAGATGCTGGAAGTCAAGAGAAATGCACACAAGATGCTGGAGGAACTCAGCGGGTCAGGCAGCATCTATGAGAGGAATAAAGAGTTGAAGTTTCAGTCTTCATCAGGAAGTCAAAGTACCAAGTTTGTGTACTTAATACAACCTTGAGATTCATCTTCTTACAGGCAGCTCCAAAACAAAGAAACCCAATAGAACCCATTAAAACAAAAGAAAACCATCACACACACAATATGCAGAGAGAAAAAAATAAACTTGCAAGCAATAAAAGTAAGCAGACAGCACGCTGTGATAGTTGCAGGCCACAGCCACAGTTCGGAGCAGAGGTAAGTAAACCCCGCCAAATAACGAGTTGAAGTTCAGTGTGGAAATGAGTTAAACCTCGCGGAGCAGCAATTTGAACTGGCCCGTGCCTCGCCTCCGGCCCTGACACCCTGTCATTTTCAATTTGGTCCAGTGCTCAAAATATCCAGACCGTGCTCTCGGACCTGGACCCTGCTGCTCTCACTCGATACACTCTCAGGCTGGTGTTCCGGCACCTCAATTCGGCCTGTACCCAACTTTTCCAACTCGGCTCGGCGCTTAAATCGATCAAACCTTGGGTCATTCTTCGTTTTCATTCCCAGGTCCAGGCCCTGCCGCTTCAACTCTGCGTTTCCTCCGCTCACCTCACATCAGTTCTGCCGAATCAAATTGCCTCCAAGTTCCCTCCAGGAATGGCCAAACATTAGCTCATTCCCTGCCTTCCGGCCGGGACCTCCCCGCCTTGTTTCAGACCCTACACACCACCCCACAGCCGTCCTGTATCTTTGAGACTTCAGTTCCCATTGCGAAAATGCCAGGTTGTACAGGCGATTCAAAAGCTCAACTCTGACAGGGGAGTGATGGAAATACTCAACAGGTCAGGCAGCATCTTTGGTGAGGAATAAACAATTGGCATTTTGTGATTTTTCTCTGCATTTTCTCTGGCTTATTCATATCCTCCCTAGAGTTAAGTGACCAGAACATCACACAATATTTCAGTGTGGTCTCACCAAAATCCTGTACATCTGTAGCATAAAAGCCCAGCTGATCCTTACCTATAGAGAACACAGATTCCAAATGAACAGCCCATAGACTGCATACACACAGAACCTCACAGCAACCAGTCCCTATCCTGGAGAACACGCAGTCTTCTGCAAAAAGCAATTCTTATCCTGACCAAATTCACCAAGTTCCCCTGGGAAAGATCTTCACTCTACCGAGCTCACAGAATTAATAATAATGATAATAATAATTATTATAATAACTTTATTTATATAGCACCTTTCATACATTTAGATGTCGGCTCAAATTGCTTCACATAAATTCTAAAAATAAATCAATACAGTCATAAAAATACAAGACAAAATTAAAGCCAAACATTATAAAGTGTAACTGAATATATCAAATTATTTAAATATAATCAACATCAGCATTAAGAAATCCTATAAGTAGGCCAAAATTTAAAAAGTAAGTGTTTAGAAGTGGTTTGAAATGTTCCACAGTACTAGCCTGGTGTTTCTCAGTCGGTAGAATATTCCAGATTTTTAGTGCATAAGAGCAAAAGGCTGCAGCAATTCTTATCTGCTTGGTTCTAGGATCACGAAGCAATCCAGTGTTCATGGATCTAAGATTACGGTTACGGTTATGAGGGGATAGACATTCCAAAATATACAGAGGAGCTAGATTATTCAGAGCCTTGTATATAATTAAGAGTATTTTAAAATTGATCCTAAAGCAGCCAATGACACCAAAACTGGTGAAGTGTGTTCAGGTTTTCTTTTTTCAGGTTAGGATTCTTGCTGATGCCTTTTGAACGAGCTGCAGCTGATTTACATCTTTCTTAGGCAGTCCTGAAAAGAGTGCATTACAGTGGTCTAATCAGCTAAAAATAGAAGCATGCATCAATTTTTCTAATACCCAGATGAATGCTCTGAACTTTTGGAACACACAGAATTCCACGCGGATTGTTCCTCCACTGCACAATTTTATTTTTATTTATATAGAGATACAGCACGGTAAGAGGCCCTTCCAGCCCAACGAGACCGTACTGGCTAATTACCACCCATGTGACCAATTAACCCACTAACCCATCATGGGAAAGGCATTCCCCACCAGTGAGCACATCTACATGAAACGCTGTCGCAGGAAAGCAGCATCCATCATCAGGGACCCCCACTACCCAACACCCAGGCCATGCTCTCTTCTCGCTGCTGCGGTCAGGAGCGTGGTTCAGGAGCCACATCACCAGGTTCAGAAACAGTTGTTACCCCCCCAACCACCGGCCTCTTGAACCAGAGGGGTAACTTCACTCACCCCCATCGCTGAAATGTTCACACAACCTATGGATTCACTTTCAAGGACTCTTCATCTCATGTTCTCGATACTTACTGCTTATTTATTATTATTTCTTTCTATTCGTATTTGCAATTTATTGTCTTTTGCACGCTGGTTAAACACCCAAGATGGTGTGGTCTTTCATTGATTCTGTTCTGGTCATTATTCTATAGAGTTATTATGCTCACAAGAAAATGATTCTTACAGTTGTATATGGTGACATATACAAACGTACATACTTTGATAATAAAAGCAACACACATCAAAGTTGCTGGTGAACGCAGCAGGCCGGGCAGCATCTCTAGGAAGAGGTACAGTCGACGTTTCAGGCCGAGACCCTTCGTCAGGACTAACTGGAGGAAGAGTTAGTGAGAGATTTGAAAGTGGGAGGGGGAGGGGGAGATCCAAAATGATAGGAGAAGACAGGAGGGGGAGGGTTGGAGCCAAGAACTGGACAGGTGATTGGCAAAGGGGATATGAGGGGATCATGGGACAGGAGGTCCGGGAAGAAGGAAAAGGGGGAGGGGGGGGAAAACCCAGAGGATGGACAAGGGGTATAGTCAGAGGGACAGAGGGAGAAAAAGGAGAGTGAGAGAAAGAATATGTGTATATAAATAAATAACGGATGGGGTACGAGGGGGAGGTAGGGCATTAGCGGAAGTTAGAGAAGTCAATGTTCATGCTATCAGGTTGGAGGCTACCCAGATGGAATATAAGGTTTTGTTCCTCCAACCTGAGTGTGGCTTCATCTTTCCTCCAACCTGAGTGTGGCTTCATCATCACGAAGGGCCTTGGCCCAAAACGTCGACTGTACCTCTTCCTAGAGATGCTGCCTGGCCTGCTGCGCTCACCAGCAACTCTGATGTGTGTTGCTTAAATTTCCAGCATCTGCAGAATTCCTCGTGTTTACGTTAATACTTTGATAATAAACTTACTTTGAACTTTGACCTTTACCTCTTTGGAACGTGGGAAGAAACCGGAGGAAACCCATGTGGTCACAGGGAGAACACACAAACTCCTTTCAGACAGAGGTGGGGATTGAACCTAGTCCGTGGGCTCTATGATAGTACTACACTACCCAATGCTGCCCGTAAAATAGTCCCAGCTGACTCGGCCTCTCCATATACACAAACTCTCCAGTCTCAGTAACATCCCTCTGGATCTTTTCTGCACGTTTTCCAGATTAATTTACAGCATCCTGGAATATTTCTCTTTTGCACTACTTTTTTTTATTGTAACTTACAGTAATTACTTATATCTTGCACTGTACTGCTGCCAGTTCCTTAAGGTTGCTATAGCTGGGAGTGGTAACGGGGATAAGCCCCCACTACCTGTTATATTTCCCAGTCCCAATGGTGTGCATCTCAAATAGCCCCTGACAACCAAGTCCAGCTCCTGGCCTTCATGTGTGGCTTAGCTACTAACCCAGGGGAACTGTTTCTACTGACAGGAGAAGGGGCATGGGGGGAGGTGGGTGTTACTGTCGTCTTAAAATCAGTCACTTTGGGCAGATGGGGCTCGTCAGCTGTGGTTGGCAGCTCATCTAGGAGAATGAAAATTTTGATGTCAAACCTTGGCACTCATGGGGAAGGTTTCGGGAGTAAACCCCAAGGGAAATTCTGGAGCTGGTGTCCCTAAGGCAGTCCTATGTTGAGTGCAATGCTGACTGGCAACTCCTGCCAAACTGTATTGGTTTCTGCTGTTCCTTTGGGTTCATCAGCTGTGTGGAGAGGGGGAGCTTGCTGCATGGGCAACAGCTTGCTCTCCCTATTGTACTGCCCTGTCCTGCATATCTAGACAGGTAGGATGCAACATCCATGGTCAACCCCGTACAATGGAGGCCACCAAGTACTCCAGCCACACAAAAAAAAATTATGACATGTCAATGATAAACCTGATTCTGATTTGTACTATCATTTTGCAATTGAACTACAGTGGATTCTGGTTAATCGGGACACATTGAGACCAGTACATTTTGGGCCAATTAAGCGACTCTCCCAATAAGCTGTTTGATGGAAATAGTTAAAGTAGAGCACTGCTAAAATTATTACAGTATTATAAAACTGTGTATTAGCTCCTAAGAGTTATTGGAGGAATTCATCCAGTGTGCACGGCTGTGATCTTTTGATTAACTGTAAATGAACAAAATCAGCGCAGACTCTTAGTGCGGATAATGGACTGCCTTCATACAATGCTTTTGATCATACAAATCTTCATTTTCAGTATGATTATTAATACCTTCAAATTCTTCATAATTCTTAACTTGTTGAAGTAGCAAAATTGTTTCATTTTCACCCCTGACTGTTTCTGGCTTCGCTGTGCCTGAATGCTAGAAACAGCAGTGAGCAAAACAGTTCTTTGGCTAAAGGAATTCCTCATCTCTGTTCCAAAGGGACATCCTTGTATTCTGTGGCTGTTCTCCCTGAGCCTAGACTCCCCCACGAGAGGAAACATCCTCTCCCTGTCCACTCTATCTAGGCCTTTCAACATTCATTAGGTTTCAATGAGATCTCCCCCCTCCCCCCCCCACATTCTTCTAAACTCCAATGAGAACAGGCCCAGGGCCATCAAAAGCTCCTCATACTTCAATCCTTTAACACTTAGAATCATTCTCGTTCAAAATAAATTTATTATCAAAGTACATATATGTCACCAATTACAACTCAGAGAGCCATTTTCCTGCGGTCATACCTCCTGAACCTCCTCTGGGGGACCTTCTCCAATGCCAGCACATCTTTTCATAGATAGGGCCCCAAAACTGCTCACAGTACTCTCAAGTGTGGTTCGACCAGTGCCTTATAAAGCCTCAGCATTATATCATTGCTTTTATATTCCAGTCCACTCTAAAATGAATTCTATCATTGTATTTGCCTTCCTTACCACCAACTCAACCTGCAAGTTAATCTTTAGGGAATCCTGCATGTGAGTTACCAAGTACAGGCCCAGAACCATGAAATGCTGCTCACAGGTTAACCAGCACTATTCAGACCAACACAAGGCCGTCCCAATGTTCCTTGTGATAAGTCAGTGATGTTGACTATGTCTGGCGGATAGCTGTAACTAGCAGACTGGCTGGGATCCTAGTTATTACTCACATTCAGACACAGAGGTTAAGCAATGGGAAGCACTTAAACAACAACATAACAACAGATTTTCACAATGTCCCGAGGGACTTTACAGCTTATGAATTACTCATAAGAACAGTTGGTAAACACAAGAGGCAATTTTCACATCACAGGTCCGCTGGAGTTTAAAACTAATGCCCGGCCAGTTAATAAGAATGAGAATAAAACGTAAATTGCAGATCTGAGGTAAAAATGTTGGAAATGTGGAAAGACAGAGAGAGTGGAGACCCTTCATCAAACACCAATGAAGGGGCTTCGAGTTAAAGCATTCAACTCCTTTTTTTCTTCCATAGAAGTTGCCTGAACTGTGAAGTGCTTATTGTATTCTTTGCTTTTGTATGCTGTCAACCCCAACTAGGATAATGTTAGAAAGCATACTGGCCAAAGACAGCTACAATTGCCTCATTCCAGCCCTTCAAGCCACGCCATCTAGCAATCCCCCAGTTTAATTCTTGCCTAGTCACGGGACAATTTACAATGACCAATTAACCCACCTACTGATATGTCTTTGGACTGTGGGAGGAAATATGAGCACCCAAAGGAAACCCACATGGTCACAAGGAGAACGTACAAACTCCTTACAGGCAACGATGGGAATTGAACTCAGGTCACCTGTACTGAGAAGTGTCACTTGGCACAGTTACAGAGTCAGACTGCACTGAAACAGGCCTTTCAGCCCAGCAGGACAATGCTGACCATTTTACCTGTCTACACTAATCTTAACTGCTTGTGTTAGAACCATAAGGTGAGATCAATAGTGAGTGCAGATAGTTGTCGACTCTGCCAGCTCCATCGCGGACACAAACCTCCCCGTCACTGAGACATCTTCAAGAGGCAGTTCCTCAAGAAGGTGGCATCCGTCACCCAGGACCCTCACCAACCCGGACATGCGAACACGGTGCAGCACATCACACAAACCAATCTTCCGTCCTTGGACTCACTTTACACCGCATGCTGTCGGAGCAGTGCCACCAGGATAATCAAGGACACGACCCACCCAGCCAACACACGTTTCGTCCCTCTTCCCTCCAGGAGAAGACTCAGGAGCTTGAAGACTCGTACGGCCAGATTTGGGAACAGCTTCTTTCCAACTGTGATAAGACTGCTGAACGGATCCTGACCCGGATCTGTGCCGTGCCCTCCAAATATCCAGACCTGCCTCTCGGTTTTTTTTTGCACTACCTTACTTTGAATTTTTCTATTTTCTATTTATGATTTATAATTTAAATCTTTAATATTTACTGATTTTTACTATTTTTAATATTTAATATTTGTAATCCAGGGAGCAGAAAGCGCAGAATCAAATATCGCTGTGATGATTGTACGTTCTAGTATCAATTGTTTGGCGACAATAAAGTATAAAGTATGCCCTCTTCTCATACCTGGCATCGAGGACGAGGGACAGGAGCCTGAAGACCCACACTTAATGTTTTAGGAAAAGCTTCTTCCCCTCTGCCATCAGGTTTATGAGTGGTCCATGAGCACTACTGTACTTCGTCGTTCCTCTTTTACACAGTCTAGTTACAGTAATTTTTATTTCTTGTACTGTACTATCATAAAACAACAGACTTCACCATGTGCCAGTGATTATACACCTGATTCTGATTAAGTAAGGCTCTAAAGTTCAAAGTTTCAAGTTCAATGTAAACTTTATCATCAAAGTACATATAGGTCATCATATACAACCCTGAGATTCATTTTTCTGTCAGCATAATCAATAAATCTATAGAATACCAATTATAACAGGGTTAATGAAAGGTCAGCCAGAGTGTCGAAGGCAACAAACTGCAAATGCAAATGTAAATAAATAGCAATAAATAACGAGAACATGAGAGAACAAGCTAAAGAACTCTTTTTTAAAATATAATTTTTATTGAGTTTTCGAAGTGATTACATAGAATGATAATATCTACCCTCCCCCCTCCCCCCCGATATATACCCCCTACCTGGAAAAAAAAAGAAAAAAAAAGAAGAAAGAAGAACTGCCTGGGTATTGGAAGGTTTCCACATGCTCCATGGGATTCAAAATAAGTTTAGTATATTTATTTATTACTTTCCCCAAGGGACCAACATCTTTATCACCGGAGCAACTAAATATGCCATCCTATCTTTTATAAATATGGGTGCCAAATATTCAAAAATGTATCATATTTATCTCTTAAATTATAAGTAATTCTTTCGAGTGGAATACATCTAGAAATTTCATTATTCCATACTTAAATACGAATCCAATTTCCAAGTAACTGCTATAGCCTTCTTGGCTACTGCCAATGCAATTTTTATAAATTCTTTCTGATACTTATTCAGTTTAAGTTTCGGTTTTATCCCTTCAATGTCACCTAATAGAAATAATATAGGGTTATGTGGAAGTTGAGTTCCAGTAATTTGTTCCAATAAAACACTTAAATTTATCCAAAATGGTTGAATTTTGGAACAAGACCAAGGAGAATGTAAGAAAGTACCAATTTCTTGATTACACCGAAAGCATTGACCAGATAAGTTTGAATTTAATCTATTTATTATTTGCGATGTAATATATAATTGGTGTAAAAAATTATATTGTACTAATTTAAGTCAAAAGTTTATTGTATTTGTCATACTGTCAAGACACAGTCTTGACCAATTTGTTTCACCAATATTAATATTCAGATCCATTTCCCATTTTTGTTTTGACTTGTGGATTCCTTGTTTAATTGTCTGTTTTTGAATCAAATTATAGATAAAAGAAATAAATTTTTTAATTTTTCCCTTTTGAATTAAAATTTTAATTTCATTGGGTTTTGGCAAAAACATTGTTTGATCCAGTTTACCTTTTAAATAAGCCCTTAATTGAAGGTAACAAAAGAAAGTGTTATTTATTATTTTATATTTATTCTTTAGTTGTTCAAATTACATCAATATACCTCGTTCATAACAGTCTCCTATAGATCTAATCCCTTTTTGGTACCAATTACATAAAAGTTGATTATCCATTGTAAAAGGAATAAGTCTCTTTTGGATCAAAGGTCTCCTTGCTAATAAAGATTTCAGCTAACGAACCCTTGAAGTGAGATAATTGGTTGTGGGAGCATCTCACTGGATGAGCAGGTGAGTGTAGTTATCCCCTTTTGTTCAAGGGACTGATGCTTGAGGGGTAGTAACTACTCTTGAACCTTGTGGTGTGAGTCCTGAGGCTCTTGTACCTTCGATCTGTTGGCAGCAGTGAGAAAAGAGCATGGCCTGGGTGGTGGGGGTCCCTGATGATGGATCCTGCTTTCTTCTGATGGCATTTCACGTAGATTAGATTAGATTATGAGGACACTCAGTCCTCTTTTATTGTCATTTAGTAATGCATGCATTAAGAAATGATACAATGTTTTTCCAGAATGATATCACGGAAACACATGACACACCGACTTAGGAACTAACAAAAACGACATTATTATAACATATAGTTACAACAGTGCAAAGCAATACCGTAATTTGATAAAGAACAGACTATGGCATGGTAAAAGTCTCGAAGTCTCTTGAAAGTCCCATCATTTCACACAGACGGTGAACCTCCAGCGCCGCAAACTTGCCAATGCAGCATCCCGGAAGCATCCGACCACAATCCGACTCCGAGTCCGTCCGAAAACTCCGAGCCTCTGACCAGCTCTCCGACACCGAGCACCGAGCACCATCTCTGCCGAGTGCTTCGACCCCGGCCCCGGCAACAGGCAATAGGTAAAGCCGAGGATTTGGGGCCTTCCCCTCCGGAGATTCTCGATCGCACAGTAGCAGCGGCAGCGAAGCCGGCATTTCAGAAGTTTCTCCAGGTGTTCCTCCGTGCTTCTCACGGCTGTCTCCATCAAATCAGGATTGTGCACGGCCTCCTAGTTAACACATACGATATTCATTCGGAACAGCCGCATGCGCTGCGTTGCGTCGCCATCTTCTCCTCCCCTTCTTCATGTGCTCAATAGTTGGGAGGGTTTTACCTGTGACGTACTGGGATAAATCCACCACCTCTTGTAGGATTTACGCAGGGTTTCCTAACTTTTCTTTATACCATGGACCAAATAACACTAAGCAAAGTGTCAGTGGACGCCAGATTGGGAGCCCCTGCTCTAGGGGATAAGTTAAATAATTCAGTGCATCAAGCTAAGTAGGACAACTGCTCTGCTCCAGACCACAAAAAATTGTAGAGGGCTATGAACACAGCCCATTCTGTCATGAAAAAGAGCCTCCCCTCCATGGAATCTGTCTACACCTCTCTTGGGAAAGCAGTCAACGTAATCAACTCCCCCCTCCCCCACCTTGGACATTCTCTCAACTCCCCCCAGGCAAAAGGTATAAGAAATTGAAAACATGCACCAGCAGGCTCAAGGCCAGCTTCTATCCTGTTTTCCGCAGGGAATGTTCTCTACATGACTCCATTGTCCACTCGTCCCTCCCCACTGATTTCCCTCCTGGTGGGACAAGTGCTACACCTCCTCGCTTACCAGAGCTCGGGGCCCCAGAGTGACACTTCTTCTGCAAATCTTCTGGAGTCATCTGCTATAACAGGCCCTCACGGTATGGCCACATCTGCATCAGTGAGGCCAGACGTAGACTGGAGGACCGCTTTATCGAGCACTTTCTTTCTGATAGCACAAAAGACAGGATTTCCACGTTATCACCTATTTCAGTTCAACTTCCCATTCTTACTTCTATATGTGGGCCCATGGTGTCCTCTACTGCCAAGATGAGGCCACACTCAGAATGGAGGAACAATACCTCATATTCTGTCTGGGTAGCCTCCAACCTGTTGTCATGAACATCAATTTCTCTAACTTCTGGTAATTTCTCTTCCTCATCTCTCTTTTTCCATTGCCCATTCTGCTTCCCCTCTCACCCATCCTCTTCTCCTCATCTGCCTATCACCTCTCTCTGATGCCCTTCCTCCTTTCTTTCTCCCATGGTCCACTCTTCTCTCCTTTCAGATTTCCTCCTTCATCAGTCCTTTGCCTTTTCCACCTATCACCTCCCGGCTTTTTCCTTCACCACCCCTCGCTCAACCCCCCTCCCCTCACTAGGTCTCAACTATCACCTGCCAACTTGTCGTTCTCCCTCCCCCGCCACCTTCTTATTCTGGCATCTGCTGCCTTTCTTTATGCCCGCATTGCACTCTCTGTAATTGCTTTAATTACTGTAATTGCTTTTTTCTTTGCCCTATCTTGAAATTCGGACGGTGGCGTGGAGACACGGCTCTACCAAAGGTGTAAGGCACTCCTTCCCTCCGCTAGCCTGTGAGTCACCCTTGGGCAAGGTGTAGCACCCCTCGATCAGGGTCATGTGAATCCATGGGAGCAGGTCGTATCGGCAGCTGGTACATATCACAAGTCCTGGTGATGCAACCACTGACACCAGGCAGACAATCTCTGAAGAGTATTGATAATGGCAGGGGCCACCCATCTTGTAAAGACACCACCCAGAAGGCGGCCATGGAAAACAACTTTTTTAGAAAAATTTGCCAAGAACAATCATGGTCATGGATAGAGGAAAGAATAAGGACAACAGTGTGAAGGGGGTCTTCCCGACAGGCAATGATCAGATTAAAGACAGGTGGAAAACCACGGTCACCATGTCATACAACACGGCACACATTGATGATGAAGATATCTTGAAATATGTTTTGAAATGATCCGTAAGGATGGCACACAAAACTAAGTATTCCATTGTATACTAGTACCATTGACAACAATAAACCAATTACTATACATAGATCACACACATACACACAGTTGCGACTTTATTAGTCATAGTCATAGTCATACTTTATTAATCCCGGGGGAAATTGGTTTTCGTTACAGTTGCTCCATAAATAATAAATAGTAATAGAACCATAAATGGTTAAATAGTAATATGTAAATTATGCCAGTAAATTATGAGATAAGTCCAGGACCAGCCTATCGGCTCAGGATGTCTGACCCTCCAAGGGAGGAGTTGTAAAGTTTGATGGCCACAGGCAGGAATGACTTCCTATGACGCTCTGTGCTGCATCTCGGTGGAATGAGTCTCTGGCTGAATGTACTCCTGTGCCTACCCAGTACATTATGTAGTGGATGGGAGACATTGTCCAAGATGGCACGCAACTTGGACAGCATCCTCTTTTCAGACACCACCGTCAGAGAGTCCAGTTCCATCCCCACAACATCACTGGCCTTACGAATGAGTTTGTTGATTCTGTTGGTGTCTGCTACCCTCAGCCTGCTGCCCCAGCACACAACAGCAAACATGATAGCACTGGCCACCACAGACTTGTAGAACATCCTCAGCATCGTCCGGCAGATGTTAAAGGACCTCAGTCTCCTCAGAAAATAGAGACGGCTCTGACCCTTCTTGTAGACAGCCTCAGTGTTCTTTGACCAGTCCAGTTTATTGTCAATTCGTATCCCCAGGTATTTGTAATCCTCCACCATGTCCACACTTAGGTAAACTTACACACATTAATGCAAATATCTAATCAGCAAATCATGTGGCTGCAACTCAATGCATAAAAGCATGGTGAAAACGTTCAGTTGTTGTTTACACCAGAAATCAGAATGGGGAAGATTATATGATCTAAGTGACTTTGACCGTGGAATGATTGTGGGCCAGATGGGGTGGTTTGACTCCCTCAGAAATTGCCGATCTCCTGGGATGTTCACGCACAGCAGTCTCGAGAGTTTGAAAAGAATGATGCGAGAAACAAAAAACATCCAGAGGGCAGCAGTCCTGTGAGCAAAAATGCCTTGTTAATGAGAGAGGTCAGAGGGGAATGGCCAGACTGGTTCAAGCTGACAGGAAGGTGACAGTAACTCAGATAACCACATGTTACAACAGTGGTGTGCAGAAGAGCATCTCTGAATGCACAACGCGTCGAAAATAAATTGGATGGGCAGCAGAAGACAAACATACACTGTGGCCACTTTAACTACGGGAGGTAACCATAAAGTTGCCACTGAATATACATCTTCCATTATTTGCTCCAGCTTCTCAAAACTAAGTTTAAATTCTGAGGCAGGCATGGATGGGATTTGAACCCTTTGCTCTCTGAATTATTATCCCAGTGTGTGAAACAACCTTTAAATTGAAGAGCTCAACACAGCTTGCCTGCACAGCCAAATGAGGACGGCGCAGTTTGAAAACCAGCGAGATTCTCTGCAGCCTAATCTGAGTCCTATAAATGATTAAACATCATCTCACATTGCAAAAGGCAATCAAAGGCTTCTTTCTGAGCAGTAGATTTGTTTATCATCTTCCAGCATATAAAGTCTCAGGCCAGCTGCAGGAAATGCTTTGGGATTAAGAAAAATAAATTAGTACGCTGCTATTTCAAGTTCAAGATGGCTGACGTGTTTATTCAAATGATACTGCGTTGGAAAATTAGCGCCCCTGTGTTTAATGAGCACTCCATTTAGATCAGAGATTCCCAACTTTTTTTGTGCCATGGACCAATACCATTAAGCAATGGGTCCAGTGACCCCAGGTTTGGAACCCCTGATTTAGAGGGATGTCTACTTGGAACCGAGATGAGGTGGAATTTCCTTAACTAGATAGATCCATTGCCACAGACGCCTATGGAGGCCGAGTGATTGGGTATATTTGAACTGGAGGTTAATAGCTTCGTGATTAGAGAATGTCAAAGGTTACGGGGAGAAGACATGGGAATGGGGTCGCGGGATGATGGAATGGTGGAGCAGTCTTGATGTCAGAGGTAGGTTTGGTTTTTTTTGACACAGATTGCGGTAAGTGGAATGCCATGGCAGGGAGGTGGTAGAGGCAGATACACTAGGGGCATTTAAGAGATTCTTAGTCAGGCACATGAAGAGAAGAAAAATGGAGGGTTATGCAGGAGGTAAGTATTAGAATGAATCTTGAAACAGGTTAAAAGTTTGGCAAAGGGCTTCTACTGTGCTGTAATGTTCTATGTTCAAAGATACCGTAGGACAGGGAGAGAGGACCACATTTTCTGGAAGGTACTTTGGATATCTATCATCTTAACTTTCAATTGCAATTCTACAGGTAGGTTTTCAAAATTTGCAATTTGAATTATTTCTCAAGGGCTTTACCTGACTAGAGAAATGGAGGGCTATGCATCGAGGGAAGGGGTAGATTGATCTTAGAGAAGATTAAAGGGACAGCACATTACAGGCACAGGCCTTTCCTCCATTGAGGACTACTTCAAATAGTGGTGGCTCAAAAACGTGGCATCCATCGTTTAGGACCCTCATCACCCAGGACATGCCCTGTTCTCATTATGACCATCAGGGAGGTACAGGAGCCTGAAAACACACACTCAATGATTCAGGAACAGCTTCTTCCCCTCCTGCCATCACATTTCTGAATGGTCCATGAACCAATGAAGACTACCCCACTATTCCTCTTTTATGTGAATTATCTGGCGTCACAGTAGGGTGGCAGTTAGTGCGACTCTATTACAGTTCGGTGCTTTCCGCTGTTCCGAGTTCAATTCCAGCACCACCTGTAAGGTGCCTTTGTGCATCCTCCTTATGGAGCAAATGGGTTTCCCGGGGTGCTCCGGTTTCCTCCCACAGTCCAAAGACGTACCGGGTAGCTTAATTGGTCATTGTAAATTGTCCCGTGATTAAGTTTGGGTTAATTGGGACGGATGACGTGGTTCAAAGGGCCTTCTCCACTCTATATCATTAAGTAAAACATTATTTATTTATTGTAACCTATGGTAATCCATTAAGTCCTTGCAGGGGATTGCAGCCACAAAACAACAAATTTCACAACATGCACCACTGATGATCAACCTGACTCGGTTTCGTCCTTCGGGACGTCTGAGCTCCGTCGCCTTTTGCCTCCTGTATGCTCCGCAGTAACCAATGGCAGCCGGTCCGCAATTATCAGCTGCCTGGAGAGAACGTACAAGCTCCTTACAGACAGCGGTGGAACTGAATCCGGGTCACTGGCGCTGTAACGGAGTCACATTAACTGCCTCACTACCATGCCACCGAGTAGCACCATGACCCTTGCTGATTCAAGCACCTCTTGAACACAGTGACTGCATCCAATTACACCACCTCCTCTGGTGGTGCATTCCAGATAGCAACTAAATAACCTTGCAAAAAATTACAACTACATAAAAAAAAACCTTTTATGGCTAACAAACCTTTTCCCTCAAAACCCTGTTAAAATTCCTTTCTCTCACCTGAAGCTTCTACCTTTTGTTTTTAATACCCTAATTGTGGGAGGGAATAATTGTGACTATTAAACAAGTGCTCCAAGAGGACAACGACCTTGTCATAGGGTTTGGAGTCTTGTGTACCTCAGTGACCTGGAGAGCTATGCTGGCTGGAGTCAGGGCCTTATGCTTTGGCTCTTGGCAGGGTCACCCATGCCAAACGGGTCAAAGGGCAGAGGCCAGACTAAGCGCGGTCCACCCGTCCTCCAGGTTCGGGGTTCAGTTCAGGGCTAACATCCTTCAACGGTCAAATAAAACTGTAACAAAAACAGCAATGAAAAATCCTTCTACATCTATGTGCGAACGTATTCGAGTGTCCACCCAAGACTTGCATGACTGGCAGTTGCGAAAACTGAGAGGAAGCTACAGGTGCGATGAAGGAAACCCTGAACACCACCAAGACCAATATTGGCTAAGGACAGACAGAGATGAAGGACCTTCATTGCTGCCCTAAACGACAGTGACATAATGGGCAGTAGTTAAGTAAATATTAAATAGTGTGGGCACGTGGCCAAGCGGTTAAGGCATTCGACTAGCGATCTGAAGGTCGTGAGTTCAAGCCCCAGCCGAGGCAATGTGTTGTGTCCTTGAGCAAGGCACTTAACCACACAGTGTTCTGTGACGACACTGGTGCCTTTCCCTTGGACAACATTGGTGTTGTGGAGAGGGGAGACTTGCAGCATGGGCAACTGCTGGTCTTCCATACAGCCTTACCCAGGCCTGTGCCCTGGAGAGTGGAGACTTTCCAGGCACAGATCCATGGTCTCGCAAGACTAACGGATGTCTTTACTTAAATATTAAACAGGCACAGAGAAAATTTACAAGGATGTTTCTGGGACTTGAGGACTTGAGTTGTAAGGTTGAACAGATTCGGACTTTATTCCCTGGAGCGTAGGAGAATGAGGGGAGATTTGATAGAGGTATACAAAATTATGAGGGGGTATTGATAGGGCAAATGCAAGCAGGCTTTTTCCACGACTGTAGGCAAGACTAGAACTACATGTCATAGGTTAAGGGTGAATGGTTAAATATTTAACGGGAACTTGAGTTGGAACTTCTTCGCTTAGAGGATGCTGAAGTCTCAAACGGAGCTGGAAGGGGAAGAGATGGTTGCAGCTTTTATTTCAACATTTAAGAGAAATTTTGACAGGTATATGGATAGAAAGTGTATGGAGGGCTATCTGGGTGCAGGTTGACGGCAGAAGTCAGATTATTAGTTCAGCATGGACTAGTTGGCCTGAAGGGCTTGTTTCTGTTCTGTGGTGTTCTATGACTCTATATTGTTGATAATTGCTCCTTGGACATTCAATGCTCTGAATCAGGGTGTTATCCCCGTGGGAGAACCTCAAGCGAGGGGGCATTGTTGCAAGGTCAGGGGGCTGATCAATTAAACTGAGGTTCATAGGAACAATGCAGTAAATGGCAAATCGCTAAGATTCTGCACAGAAGACTGTTGAAGTTTGTTCATGGGGGTATTAAAGAGGACAACCTCGAATCAAAATAATTATGGAGAAGGCAGGTCTGTCACTATACACTATCATGAGATTCATTTTCTCGCAGGCATCTACAGGAAAGTAAAGAAATATAATAGATCTTCTGAATAACTATTTCTAAACAAAGACTGACAAACAACCAATGTGGAAAAGAAGACAAACTGAGCAAATCAAAAAAACAAGTTAACAGTGCTGAGAACACATTTAAATGAAGTTTGGATAGGTACATGGATGGGAGGGGTATGGTCCGGGTGCAGGCCAATGGGACTAGGCAGATTAAGGGTTTGGTACGAACTAGACAGCCAGAAGAGGCTGTTTGTATGCTGTAGTGCTCTAGAGTCCTTGAAAGTGAGTCTGTAGGTTGTGGAATCAGTTCAGTGAAGCTATCCATACTGGTTCAGGAGCCTGATGCCTGCGGGTATGTTGGTTGTTAACACAAACAACATATTTCACTGTATGTTTTGATGTACGCATGATACATAAACTTGACTCTTGAATCTTTACCATGACTGCTCTCTGCCACATCTGCTTCGGATGAAGCCTCTGGAACACGCCAGTCCTTTGGATCAAGTGCTGGAGTGGTGTGTGTCTGAGCTGTCAGCACTTGAGTGGAAACTGGTGCACGGGTCGAACCTCGCCCCTGCCTCTCCATGCAAGGCAACTCTTCACCATGGAGCTGGCAGCAGCAGGTCAGTGTCCCGAACAAGCACCGTTCTGAGGGCTAGACTCAGTATACAGGCCTGGGCCAGAAATGGATGGATAGGCCACTGGGAATACCAGGTTGTTGCCCGGGGAAACAGATCATCCGACCAGCAGACTGAATTCCACTGCAACACGCACAAAACCCTGGAGGAACTCGGCAGGTCAGAGAGCACCCAGGGAGAGGGAGGAATAAACAGTCAGTGTTTCGGGCCAGGACCTTTCTTCAGTTTTGATGAAGGGTCTCGGCCAAAAATATCAGCGGTTCATTTCCCTCCACAGATGCTGTCTGACCTGCTGAGTTGCTTCAGCATTGAGAGTGTGAGTAGCATATGATTAAGAAAGACTAAACAAAGCAGTAACCTTATAATTTTACACCTTAGACTTATTGTGATTTTAATGCTCCACCTATACATACTCAAGCTCACCAGAAATAAATAAAAACACCCAGAGATTCCAGCTTTTAGATACAATCAAGAATGTCTTTCATTTTTGTCCAGTGAAGGGTGCACCGTACAATGCCTGTGGGTGCCCCTCTCTCCTCTTCCTTTTATTCTGCCTTCTTCCTTCCTATTTTCCAGTCCTGGCTCAAAACGTTGACTGTTTATTCCCCTCCACAGTTGCTGCCTAATGTGCTGAATTCCTCCGCCATGCTGTGTGTTGCTCAAGATTGTCAGCGTCTACAGAATAGCTCTGTCGCTGCTAATCCAGCCAACGCCATCTCCCAACATTTTATCGCCCTCTTTTCTGGTGTGATGCTTCCATTCAACTCTTTAACAAGTTTCAATTGGATAAAATAGATGGCCAACAGTTGGTCCCAAAAGTAATTCACCGAAAGTAAAGTACTTCCTGACAGTGCCAAGAATTGAGGAGGTTTATTGAGTGTAAGCAACATTAAATTAGGGCTAACACACACAAAATGCTGGAGGAACACTGGAGGTCAGGCAGCACCTATGCAGAGGAATAAAGTGTCAATGTTTTGGGCCGAGGCCCTTCATCAGGTCTGTAAAGGAAGGGGAAAGAAATAAGAATGTGGATGAAGGGGACGGAGTACAAACTGGAAAGTGATAAGTGAGACCAGGTGAGGGGCGACATGGGCGGGTGGGGGAGGCAGGAATAAAGTGAGAAGCTGGAAGGTGATAGGTGGAAAAGGTAAAGGGCTGAAGAAGGCAGCATCCAATTGCACAGGAAAGTGGACAATGCGAGAAAGGGAAGGAGGAGGGGCACCAGAGGGAGGTGATGGGCAGGTGAGGAGAAGGGTGAGAAGGTAACCAGAAGGAGGGAGGGATTGGGAAGAAATTACCAAAAGTTTATCAGTTTGGACAATACGAGTTCTTTTATTTCTTTCAATCTTTTCAATACAGTATCTGTTTCTGGACATTGCTTAAAGCTGTCCCTCATCCACTGCATGATGTTATTCTGCAAATACTAATCCCTCTCGTTAGAAGAATTGCTAATTGAATATTGACTGGACATTGCCCTTGCTTTGCAATTACCAACTTTTCTCTCAGTCTGCATCCTCTTGGAGAGCAACCTGGGATTGCAGAGCAAACTGTGTACAGTGCCTTGAATATT
Source organism: Mobula hypostoma (assembly GCF_963921235.1). NCBI lineage: Eukaryota > Metazoa > Chordata > Chondrichthyes > Myliobatiformes > Myliobatidae > Mobula > Mobula hypostoma. The sequence continues at coordinate 7,076,961 of NC_086107.1, forward strand.
GTTTCACGGCTAGCAAGGTTGTTAAGTGAGTTTATTGATTAACAAGGGGGGATTTTTCTTTGAGTCTCTGCTTCTGCTTATACCCAAGAGCCGTGTAATTCATCGCACCCTCCCACCTTTGTAACCCCCCTCCCCACCTATCCTGACCTGAGCTCAGCAAAGAAGGCAACAACAGATCGATATATCACAGCCCCGCTCCTTTCCTCGAGCAGAGCTGGGACTAACGCAGAGGCGAGGCGGCTCTTTGGCAAATAGGTTTTGTGCTTAACACTTGTAGAGATAGTGAAAAGCTTTGCAGCCGGATAAAACATTGGCCAGGCCACACGTCCGCACAGACCTGGTCAGTGCTGTGTTCCACTGGTAACTTTTTGAACTGGTCATTAATCGAGGTGAAATGATGACTGGTTTTATTTTAAGGTGATACTTTATTTTGTTTTCATTCTGAACTTCATCCGGTACTCACTGGAGTTTAGAAGACCATAAGACCATAAGACCATAAGACAAAGGAGCAGAAGTAGGCCATTCGGCCCATCGAGTCTGCTCCGCCATTTTATCATGAGCTGATCCATTCTCCTATTTAGTCCCACTCCCCCGCCTTCTCACCATAACCTTTGATGCCCTGGCTCCTCAGATACCTATCAATCTCTGCCTTAAATACACCCAATGACTTGGCCTCCACTGCTGCCCAAGAAACGTATTCCATAGATTCACCACCCTCTGACTAAAAAGATTTCTTCGCATTTCTGTTCTGAAAGGGCGCCCTTCAATCCTTAAGTCATGCCCTCTCGTACTAGACTCCCCCATCATGGGAAACAACTTTGCCACATCCACACTGTCCATGCCTTTTAACATTTGAAATGTTTCTATGAGGTCTCCCCTCATTCTTCTAAACTCCAAGGAATACAATCCAAGAGCGGACAAACGTTCCTCATATGTTAACCCTCTTATTCCCGGAATCATTCTAGTGAATCTTCTCTGTACCCTCTCCAACGTCAGCACATCCTTTCTTAAATAAGGAGACCAAAACTGCCCACAGTACTCCAAGTGAGGTCTCACCAGCGCCTTATAGAGCCTCAACATCACATCCCTGCTCCTATACTCTATTCCTCTAGAAATGAATGCCAACATTGTATTCGCCTTCTTCACTACTGACTCAACCTGGAGGTTAACTTTAAGGGTATCCTGTACGAGGACTCCCAAGTCCCGTTGCATCTCAGAGCTTTGAGTTCTTTCCCCATTTAAATAATAGTCTGCCCGTTTATTTTTTCTGCCAAAGTGCATAACCATACACTTTCCAACATTGTACTTCATTTGCCACTTCTCTGCCCATTCTTCCAATCTATCCAAGTCTCTCTGCAGACTCTCCGTTTCCTCAGCACTACCAGCCCCTCCACCTATCTTCGTATCGTCAGCAAACTTAGCCACAAAGCCATCTATTCCATAATCCAAATCGTTGATGTACAATGTAAAAAGAAGCGGCCCTAACACGGACCCCTGTGGAACACCATTGGTAACCGGCTGCCAACCAGAATAGGATCCTTTTATTCCCACGCTCTGTTTCCTGGCAATCAGCCAACGCTCTATCCATGTATGTAACTTTCCTATAATTCCATGGGCTCTTATCTTGTCAAGTAGCCTCATGTGTGGCACCTTGTCAAAGGCCTTCTGAAAATCCAAATATACAACATCCACTGCATCTCCCTTGTCTAGCCTACTGGGTAATTTCCTCAAAAAATTGTAATAGGTTTGTCAGGCAGGATTTTCCTTTAAGGAATCCATGCTGAGTTCTGTCTATCTTGTCATATGCCTCCAGGTACTCTGTAACCTCATCCTTGACAATCGACTCCAACAACTTCCCAACCACCGACGTCAAGCTAACAGGTCTATAATTTCCTTTGCTTCCTTGCCCCCTTCTTAAATAGCAGAGTGACATTTGCAATCTTCCAGTCTTCCGGAACCATGCCAGAATCTATCGACTTTTGAAAGATCATCGCTAATGCCTCCGCAATCTCCACAGCTACTTCCTTCAGAACATGAGGGTGCATTCCATCTGGTCCGGGAGAATTATCTACCTTTAGCCTATTCAGCTTCCTGAGTACTTCCTCTGTCGTAATTGTGACTGCGCACACTTCTCTTCCCTGCCACCCTTGAGTGTCCGGTATACTGCTGATGTCTTCCTCAGTGAAGACTGATGCAAAATACTCGTTCAGTTCCTCTGCCATCTCCTCATCTCCCATTACAATTTCTCCAGCATCATTTTCTATCGGTCCTATATCTACTCTCACCTGTCTTTTACTCTTTATATTCTTGAAAAAGCTTTTAGTATCCTCTTTGATATTATTTGCTAGCTTCCTTTCATAGTTAATCTTTTCTCTCTTAATGACCTTCTTGGTTTCCTTTTGTAAGGTTTTAAAAACTTCCCAATCCTCTGTCTTCCCACTAATTTTTGCTTCCTTGTATGCCCTCTCCTTTGCTTTAACTTTGGCTTTGACTCCTCTTGTCAATCATGGTTGCATCCTTTTTCCATTTGAAAATTTCTTCTTTTTTGGAATATACCTGTCTTGCACCTTCCTCACTTCTCGCATAAACTCCAGCCGCTGCTGCTCTGCTGTCTTTCCTGCCAGTGTCCCTTTCCAGTCAACTTTGGCCAGTTCCTCTCTCATGCCACTGTAATTTCCTTTACTCCACTGAAATACCAACACGACTTCGGCTTCTCTTTTTCTAATTTCACAGTGAACTCAATCATGTTATGATCACTGTCTCCTAAGGGTTCCTTCATCTCAATCTCTCCAATCACCTCCAGTTCATTACACAATACCCAATCCAGTACAGCCGATTCTCTAGTGGGCTCAACAACAAGCTGTTCTAAAAAGCCATCTCGCAGACATTCTACAAATTCTCTCTCTTGAGATCCAGTGCTGACCTGATTTTCCCAATCTACTCGCATGTTAAAATCCCCCACAATTATCATAACACTGCCCTTCTGACAAGCCTTTTCTATTTCCAGTTGTAATTTGTAGTTAGGAAGGGGAGATCTCATTGAAACCTATCGAATATTGAAAGGCCTGGATAGAGTGGATGTGGAAAGGATGCTCCCTATAGTGGGAGAGTGAGAATGAGAGGGCACAGCCTCAGAATAGAAGGACATCCCTTTGAAAAGAGATGAGAAGGAATTTCTTTAGCCAGAGGATAGTGATTCTATGGAATTCATTGCTACAGATGCCTGTGGAGGCCAAGTCATTGGGTATATTTAAAGTGGAGGTTGATAGGTTCTTGATGAGTAAGGGCTTCAAAGGTTACGGGACGAAGACAGAAGTATGGGGTTGAGGAGGATAATAAATCAACCATGATGGAATGGTGGAGCAGACTCGATGGGCTAATGGCATAGTTCTGGTCCTATGGCTTATGGCCTTATGAAAAGTTTTAGTAAATCCTCATTGAGTATAAAACTATGAGCATATCAATAATATTTAGGCCATAGTCAGCATGGTTTCCTCAAGGGAAAATCTTGCCTGACAAATAATAAGCAGGTAAGCGGGCTAGACAAAGTAGAATCGGTTGATGTGTGCTTGGATTTTCAGAAGGCCTTTGACAAGCTGCCACACGAGACCAAACATTGAAATCTACAGCACATTACAGGCCCTTCGGCCCACAATGTTGTGCCGACCATGTAACCTACTCCAGAAGCTGACTAGAATTTCCCAGCCGCAGAGACCTCTATTTAAGTTAAAAGCCCATGGTAGTACAGAAAAGTTTTCGTGTGGATAAAGCAGTGGCTGATTGGCAGGAGGCAAAGAGTGAGAACAAAGAGAGACTTTTCTGACTGGCTGCCGGTGACCAGTGGTGTTCCACAGGGGTCTGTGTTGGGACCAATTCTTTTTCTGTTACGTCAGTGATCTCGATGATGGAATTGATGGCTTTGTTGCAAATTTTGCAGACGATATGAAGATTGGTGGAGGGGCAGGAAGTTTTGTGGAAGTAGAGAAGTTACAAAAGGACTTGACAGGTTAGGAGAATGGGCAACGAAATCGCAGATAGAAACAGTGTTGGAAGTGTATAGTGGAAGAAATGAAAGGGTTGACCATTTTCTAAATGAGAGAAAATACAAAAAAACGGAGGTGCAAAGGGACTTTGTAGTCCTTGTGCAGGGTTTTCTAAAGGTTAATTTTCAGGTTGAGTCTGTGGTGAGGAAGGCAAATGTGATGTTAACATTTATTTCAAGAAGACTGGAATACAGTATAAAAGCAAGAATGTAATGATGAGACTTTAAAGAGCTTTGGTGAGGCTTTACTTGAATTGTGAGCAGTTTTGGGACCTGTACCTTAAAAAGGATGTGCTAAAATTGGTGAGGATTCAAAGGAGGTTCACGAAAATTATTCCAGGTTTGAATGGCTTGTCATAGAAAAAGCATTTGATGGCTCTGGACCTATATTCACTAGAATTCAGAAGAATGAGGGATAACCTCATTGAAAACTATCAAATGGTGAATACCGTTGATAGAGTGGATGTGGAGAGGGTGCTTCCTATGGTGGGAGAGTCTAAGACCAAAGGACACAGCCTAAGAATAGAGGAGTGTCCTCATAGAACAGAGATGAGGAGAAATTTCTTTAGCTGGAGATTAGTGAATCTGTGGAATTAACTGCCACAGGCAGCAGTGGAGGACAAGTCTTTAAGGCAGAGGTTGATAGATTCTTGACTGGTCAGGGCATGAAGGGATATGGGCAGATGGTAGGAGATTGGAGTTGAAAGGAAAACTGGATCAGCCATGGTGAAATGGCAAAGCAGATCCAATGGGCCAAATCACCTAATTGTGCTGCTACGTCTTATGGTCTTACTTACTCTTAAATTAGAACAAAAGAACAATGTAGTCGTTTTTTAGTAGAAAGTGCTCAGGGTGGTCATGGTCTTGCTACACTCAAGTAGATCTTAGGGGTGTGCTAGTTGGTTCAAGAACTGAATAGCTGAAGGGATGCAACTGTTTGTGAAGCTGGTATTCAAGAACTTCAGGCTCTGTGACTCCTGTCTGATGGACAGCAATGCCTCAAAAGGACAACACCCATCAAAGATCCCCACCATCCGGGCCATGACCATCCTCTCTCAGTACCTTTGTACAGGAAGTACAGAAACTTAAAGTCCTACACCACCAGTTTCAAAAACAGCTACTTCCCTTCAACTGTTCGGTTCTTGAACCAACCAGCAGAACCTAATCACTCTAAGGTTACTTTGCACTAAGATGAATATTTTTTTTTAATCTTTCTTGGGAAAGATGCTGTGAAGCTGCCAGAAATAAGATTTTCATTGCACTTGTACAGCTGACAATAAACTTGACTTTGAGGATGTTGAGGGGGATGTAGCATGTTTCCTGGATTATGGAGCGTCAGGTGTAAGGAGAGGTTGCACAAATGGAGTTTTTTTTTCCTGTAGCATATACTTAAATCAAAGGCAACTTAATTCAAGAATATAAAATTGTTAGAGGCCTGGGCATGAGTGTGTTCATTCCCAGGATGGAAATATCAAATATAAAGGGGGCATAGATTTAAGTTTCAAGTTTCAAGTTTAATTGTCATTCAACCATACATGAATTCAACCAAAGGAAACTCTTTTACTCTGGGGCTAAAGTGCAAACCCATCAGATGCGGGAGGAGTTAAAAGGAGGTTTATGTGGCAAGTTTTTTCACGTGGAGAGTGGTAGGTGCCTGGAACGTTCTGCCAGGGGAGGAGCTGGTACTGTAGTGACTCAAGCAGGCACATGAACAGACAGCGAGTGGGGAGATATGGATCACGTGAAGGCTGACGTGCAATTAAAATGGCATCATGATCTAGCAGAGAAATGGTAGGCCTGTGCTGCTCTGTACTTTGACAAGTTTTTCCACTGTATCTCAGTGCACGTAACAACGAAAAATCAGTAGGAATACTGATTTATACAAAATGTCCTTCTCCTCTTCATATCATCTATATCCCTCCATTCACTTCAATTCAGGTGTCCAGAAAGGCCCTTAAGCATATGGTACATATTATAACCAGCAGCCCAAAGGTCAATTAGAAGTCCAGAGATCGAGGTCTGATGGCTGGAGTCCAGCAAGTCTGCTGAAGGAGTCAATGACCCACTGTCTGTGAATCGACAAGTCTGTTGAGGGCTGCAGGCCAGAGGCCAAAGCCAGCCTGTCCTGCGGTTAGAGGACTGTGCACGTACATGGGGGGGGGGGGGGGAAGAAGAGAGAGAGAAGAGAGAAAGAGAAACGGGGCTTGTTTCACTGTTATAAACACGGCTTGGAAACAGGCCCTTTTGGCCTATTCACGTGACTAAGATGCTCACCTAAACTTGTTCCATTTGCCCATGTTTGATCCATATTCCTCTAGACCAGGACTTTCCAACATGGACCGCTTGCTTAATGGTATTGGTCCTGGGCATAAAAATGTTGGGAACCCCTGCTCTAAACCTTTCTTATCCATGTATATCTACATTTATGAACACACACTCAACATTTCAGGAAAACTTCTTCCCCTCTGCCATCAAATTTCTGAACAGACAATGAACCGACCCATGAACACTACCTCACTAGTTTTTGCTCTCTTAGCACTACTAATTTAATCTTTTTATATATGTATTTTTAAATTGTAATTTATAGTACTTCTTATGTCTTGCACTGTATTACTGTCGCAAAACAACAAATTTCACAACACGAACACGAGAAATTCTGCAAATGCTGGAAATCCAGAACAACACACACAGAATGCTGGGGGAAGCCAGGTTGATGTTTCGGGCTGAGATCCTTCTTCAGGACCAGAAAGGAAGGGGGAGGATGCCAGAATAAAATGTTGGGGTGGAGGTGGGGAGGGAGGGGGAGGACGCTAGCTGGAAGGTGATAGGTGAAGCCAGGCGAGTGGGAAAGATAAACGACTGGAAGGGAAGGAATCTGATTGGAGAGAAGAGTAGACCATGGGAGAAAGGGAAGTAGGTGGGGACCTGGGGGGGGTGGGGCTGATAGGCAGGTGAGAAGAGGTAAAAGGTCAGAGTGGGGAATAGAGGGAGGGGGGGAGGATTTCACAGTTGTTCTTTAGTCACCTAGTATTTTCTGTTTTGTTGTGTTCTATGTTGTTGTGCCGAGTGTCGTGGGTATGCTATGTTGCCACTGGAATGTGTGGGTATACTTGTGGGCTGCCCCCAGCATGAACTTGGTGTGGTAGTTGTTAATGCAAATTATGTGTTTCGTCGTTATGTTTCAATGTACGTGTGATAAATAAATCCAAACCTCTATCTGGAAGGAAAAGATGTGTGACAATAATAAAGCAATTGCAATGTGCAGACGGAAGAGATTTAATGTAATTAGGCATCATGTTTGATATAGACATAGCCGGCCAAAGAGCCTGTTCCCGTGCTGTGCTGTGCTGTTCCCTGTTTCAGGCCCTGACTCAAAGACTTCTTCATCAAGTTATGGTATTGTTGCACTGTTGTAACTATATGTTATAATTATGTGGTTTTGTCAGTTTTTTCAGTCTTGGTCTGTCCTGTGTTTTGTGATATCACACCAGAGGAAATATTGTATCATTTCTTAAAGCATGCATTACTAAATGACAATAAAAGAGGACTGCATGTCTTCATAATCTAAAAAAATACAGAGTGTGGAACACCCTCCCAGGGGTGGTGATAGAGGCAAACACATAAGGGATATTTAAGAAATTCCTAGATAGGCGCAGGGATGAATGAAAAATGGAGGGTTATGTGGGAGGAAAGTATTAAATTGATCTTTGTAGGTTAAAAGGTTGGCACAACATTGTGGGCTGAAGGGCCTGTACTGTGCTGTACCATTCTACACTCAGTCACCACTTTGGGTAACTCTGTTATCTAATAAAGTGGGCACGGAGTACATCTTTGTGGTCTTCTGCTACTGTAGCCTTTCCACTTCAAGCACATCACCGTTACATGTGTGGTTATTTGAGTTACTGTTGCCTTCCTGTCAGTTTGAACCGACCTGGCCATTCTCCTCTGCCCCCTCTCACTAAAAGGTGTTATCTCCCACAGAACTGGATGATTGTTTTGTTTCTCGCACCATTCTCTGTAAACTGTGCGAGGAGTGGCGCCCCACACAGACTTCCAATCTGCGCCTTGTAAGGCATGAAAGTGCCCGACGCAGGCCTCTCATGGTCTGAGTCGACGTCCCCCTCCCCTCTGTAAACTTTAGAGACTGGTGTGTGTGAAAAACCCAGGAGGTCAGCAGTTTCTGAGATACTCAAACCACCCTGTCTGGCACCAACATAAAGTCACTTCTTCCCCATTCTGATGTTTGGTCCAAACAACAACTGAACCTCTTGACCTCAATCCTGCATAATTTTATGCATTGAGTTTCTGCCACATGATTGGCTGATTTGCATTAACGTGTACATTTACCTAATAAAGAGGCCACTTTTGTGTATGTCTTGTGTAACATTGCTGTGCTGATGGTGCAGTGGCAGAGGGCTGATGCTGACAGCTTGATGCCAGGCATTCACTGGGGGACACCCCACCCTGTTCTCGTCCTTGGGAGGACGCCACTGAGCAGTTCTCCCATGAAATGATGGATGGGGGCGTGAAGTCCGGGCACATCATCTGCTGCGTAATGACTTGAGCTGTCACATTCACCGAGGGGAACTCGGTCATACCTCATCCTCATTTCTGTAAGGAATATGTTATCACCAAACCCTAGCTGGTGCGGAACCTATTAATCAGGCTTACCTGCTCATTAATACTACAGCTGGAAGAAGAAACGCCTAGAGATGGCGTACTGGCACAGTTAGTACAGCCAGTGCCCCCACAGTTCCAGGTTCAATCCTGAATTCCAGCCCGTCTATTCCTCATTGGGCTGAAGGATATACTAACTGTGCATTTCTCTCTGTCTGGACTAATATAGTCAGAGAACAACAGGCCCTTCAGCCCATCTAGTCCATACCAAACTATTTATTTTGCTTAGTCCCACCAACCTGCTCCTGGAGCATAGCCTTCCACTCTCCTCCCATTCATATACTTTTTCAAACTTTTCTTAAGTGTTGCAATCAAACCAAAATCCAACACTTCTGCTGGCAACACACACACAAAATGCTGGAGGTACTCAGCAGGCCAGGCAGCATCTAGAAGAGTACAACTGACTCTTCGGCAGGACTGGAGAAAAAAAGCTCAGGAGTAGATTTAAAAGGTGGGGTGGGCGGGAGGGGAGAGAGAAACACCAGACGATAGGTGAAACCTGGAGGGGAAGGGATGAAGTGAAGAGCTGGGAATTTGATTGGTGAAACAAACGGAAGGCCATGGAAGGAAGAAAAGGGGGGCAGGAGCTCCAGAGGGAGGTGATGGGCAGGCAAGGAGATAAGGTGGGAGAGGGAAAAGGGGATGATGAATGGTGAAGGAGAGGCACTACTGGAAGATGGAGAAATCAATGTTCATGTCATCAGGTTGGAGGCTACCCAAATGGATTACAAGGTGTTGTTCCTCCAACCTAAGTGTGGCCTCATCACGACAGTGGAGGAGGCCAAGGATGGACATATTGCAATAGGAATGGGAAGTGGAATTAAAATGGGTGGCCACTGGGAGATACCCCCCATTCTCACCACCCTCTGAGTTCCCCCTCAGGTTCCCTTTAACCAGTTCACCTTTCACCCTTAGCCCAGGACTTCTAGATCAAGCCTCACCCAACCTCAGTGAAAAAAAATCTGCTTGCATTGACCCTATCTATGCCCCTTATAATCCTCTACACCTTTATCAAATCTCCCCTCATTCTCCTACGTCATGTCATATGACCACGATTGCTCTAGGCAAGTTTTTCTGCAGAAGGGCTTTACCATTGCTTTCTTCTGGGCAGTGTTTTTACACAATGGGTGACCCCAACCTTTCTCAATACTCTTCAGAGATTGCCTACCTGGCATCAGTGATGGTATAACCAGGACTTGTGATATGCACCAGCTGCTCATATGACCATCCAGCACCTGCTCCCACCGCTTGATGTGACTCTGTTCGGGGGTGTTACACCTTGCCCAAGAGTGACCAGCAGACTAGCGGAGGGAAGGAGCGCCTTACACCTCCTTTGCTAGAGATGCAACTCCACATTCTCTTGTGCTCTAGGGAATGAAGTCCTCACCCATTGAACATTTCTTTACAGCTCAGCCATTCAAGTCCCAGCAACATTGATGTAAATTTTCTCAGTACCCTTTCAATCTTATTAATGTATAAAAGTAATGCATTTTTAATGATCAAACTCCCTGCCCTTTCCTATCCTTACACTGTGCTTGATACCACAACTGCTCGAGAGAATGCAGACATTTGAAAACGCAGATCTATCTATCATGGAAACCCGACTTCCCTGAATTCTGAATTCCCGTTGCCTCAGGAAAGCAACCAATATAATTAAGAGCCCCTTCTACCCTCCTTTATGGTACTTCAGAATAATGAACGACACCATCGTGTCTCCCAATATCTCCCCATGCTTCAAGCGTCCATTTTTACCTGATCACGTCCACCTCAGTCATGTTGCGACCGAACAAGACGCGGGTGAGACTGCACTTGGATTTCTGGTCGCCACGCTATAGGAAGGATGCCATTAAGGGAGGGAGGCTGCAGTACGGATTGATACGGATGTTGCCAAGACTGGAGGGCTGGAGTTATAGGGAGAGATTGGATAGGTTGGGACTGTTCTTTCAGCATTGGAGATTAAGGGGTGACCTTGTAGCGGGCTAAGTTGGATGATGGCAGTGCTTTTCCCTGGGGAAGTAAGTTCTTATTTTATTTTTCTTTATGTCCTTATTTTTATTTATTTGGAGATAGGGCACTGAATCGGCCCTTCCAGCCCTTCGAGCCGCACCACACAGCAATCCCCCACTTTAACCCTACCCTAATCACAGTACAATTTACAACAACCAACTAACCTACCAACCGTACGTCTTTGGATTGTGGGAGGAAACTGGAGCACCTGGAGGAAACCTGCGCAGTCACAGGGAGAACGTACAGACTCCTTACAGACAGCGGCGGGAATTGAAGCCGGGTACCATAAAGCGTTGTGCTAACCACCACACTATTTGTGCCACGTAAGACTAGGTGTAATTGATTTAAGGTAAGAGGGGAATGATTTAAAGGGGGTCTGACAGAGTGAATAGTGTTAAGATATATTAATGTGATCATATAAACATGGAATAAACCACCTTTGGAAAGGAAAACAAAAAAGGACAATTAGAAGGAAGCTCCCACATGCTATGAGCAGAACATCTGGTTTAGTGATGTTGACCTCTAGAGTGGCCGATGAGCGTATGAAACAAGCTGCCAGAGGAAGTGATAGAGAGGATACAATTACAACATTCAGCAGACTGTTTTCTTTTTACTACCTCACTGTGCTAAAGTAGGGCAAAGGTCCACAGAGCACATAACCAAAGCCTTTCACTGTATTTCTGTAAAGTGACATCAATAATCCGGACAATCAACGTACACTCAGTGGCCACTTCATTAGGTCCCTCCTGTACCCATAAAGTGGCCACTGAGAGCATCTTCTGCTGCTGTAGCCCCTCCAGTTCAAGGTTCAACGTGTTGCACGTTCAGGGAGGCTCTTCTGCACACCGCTGTTGTAAAGCTTGATTAGAGTTACTGTCACATTCCTGTCCACTTGCACCAGTTCAGCCAGTCTCCTCTGACCTCTGCTGAATTTCCCACACTGCCTAGTTTCCGTCTCCCTCCCCAGACTCTCAATTTCCATGTTGGTGTCCATACCCCTTAACATTTTGCTTTTTGCTGCGTCTTCTTCCTGGGGCAGATGAAAGGGTGGAATTTCCAGTCCGCGCATGTTTTACATAGCGCCTGATTTTCCGAAGATGCGCCTGACTCATTGGCTGCCTGGAGCTGATCCAAAGCTCCAGTAGGGATTACACTGAGATTGTGTGTAGCTGGACTACAGTCAGCGGCCACTTCATTAGCTACTTCCTGTTCATATTAAAGTGGCCACAGTGTATTTTCATGGTCTTCTGCTGCTGTAGTCCATCCACTTCAAGATTTGACGTTTTGTGCATCCAGAGATGCTCTTCTGCACACCACAGTTGTAATGTATGTTTATTTGAGTTACTGTCACCCTCCTGTCAGCTGGAATCAGTCTGGCCCATTCTTCTTCGACCTCTCTCATTAACAAGGCGTTTTCACTCACAAAACTGCCACTCCCTGGATGTTTTTTGATTCTTGCACCATTCTCATAGAGACTGCTGTTTGTGAAAATCCCACCCTGGAGATCAGATGTTTCTGAGATACTCAAACCACCCCATCTGGAAACAACCATCATTCCATGGTCAAAGTCACTTTAGATCACATTTCTTCCCAATTCTGATGTTTGCTCAGAACAACAAGTGAACGTCTTGACCATGTCTGCATGCTTTTATGCATTGAGTTGCTGCCACATGATTGGCTGATTAGATATCAGGTGCACAACTATAACTAATTAAGTGGCCAGTGAGTGTAGAACAGAGAACAGTACAACACAGGAACAGGCCACTGATGCTGTGATGAACTAATCTAAACTAGTAATTACATAGCTAACTAAATTCATCCCTACAGGCTATAGCCCTCCATCCTCATTCATGAACCCCCCTATTAGAAGTTTAAGTACCTCCATTGTATCTGCCTCCACCACCATCCCAGGCAGTGCACTCCAGGCACCCACTGACTTTCTGTGTAATAGACTTGCTCCTCACATCTCCTTTGAACTTTCCCCCTCTCACCATAGCTGCACGCCCTCTGGTATTAGACATTTTAACCCTGGGAGAAAAATACCAGTCGTCTACTGTAGAAGACATTAGGACAGGTACATGGATAGGAAAAAGTTCGGAGGGATGTGGATGGGCCAATCCCGGGCAAAAGGGGTGAGCTCAGATGGTCATTTTGATCAGCATGGGTGAGTTCGGATCACAAACAAGAGAAAGTCTGCAGATGCTGGAAATCAAAGCAACACACACACAAAATGCTGGAGGAACTCAGCAGGCCAGGCAGCAACTATGGAAAAAAGTACTGTCGATGTTTCGGCCCGAGACCCTTCGTCCTGCCAATGCTGTCTGACCTGCTGAGATCCTCCGCCATTTTGTGTGTGTTGCTTATAAAGTTCAAGTTTATTCTCATTCAACCATACCCATGTATCCAGCTAAATGAGACATCATTCCTCTGGGGCACCACCCATATAATCAGGATCCAGCATGTACAGTACAGTCACAAAATCGTATTAGCACAAATCCCTGGGTGACATGGCCTGAAGATGGACAGGTTGATCTAAACTGTGAAGTGCATGTTTATGTAAGACAGTATAATGTTACTTACACTATTATAATAAAACAAGCAGTCGCACAAATATGTGAAACTGCAGCAATGAAAGATGAAAAGTGGGCAGTGCAGGAAGAGAGAATGTCTGTGGGTTGGTGAGTTGGGGTGGGAATGGCAGGGCATTGAGACAGGGTGTACGTATGAGCTGGGTGGCAGCAGTCCTTAAGAAAAGTCTTGGCTCGAAACTTCAACTATTTATTTACTTCCATATATGCTGCCTGACTTGCTGAGGTCTGCCAGCATCTTGTGTGTGTAGTGGCGTGTAAAGACATCAAAGTCCAAGCATAAACACAAAAGATTCCGCAGATGCCGAAATCCAGAGGAACACGCACAAAATGCTGGAGGAACCCAGCAGGTCGGGCAGCATCTATGGAAATGAATAAAGAGTCAACGTTTCTGACTGAGAGCCTGCATCAGGACTGTCGGCCCGAAATGTTGGCTGTCTATTCATTTCCGTGGATGCTGCCTCGCCTGCCAAGTTCCTCCAGCGTTTTGTGTGGGTGAAGGGGGTTCTGTGCTGTTCCACTCTTACACAGACTCACGCACGCACAGAGCACTGGCTGGCGGGCAGGAGAACTCTGCTGACATTTGATTCCGTCAGATAAAGTTTGGCAATCAGATGAAAGCCCCATTACCGCTCTCCGCGGCAGGAAATGAAAGGGCTGATGATTACATTTCCCTCTCTATTCATCGCTTGCTGACTGGTGCCCACATGTCCAGAAATATTAGGATTAAGTTACCGCATAAAACCCAAATAACTACTTGCCTTTATAAACTTGAACCAGGTGAGCTGCCATATCCTATAATGAGAGGGTAGGGCTCTTGTCAAGAAACTGTTTGATGTGTCATCGCAAAACCCTTTAGCATTTCTCTGCCAGAGGATGTTGAAGATCGACAGATCAGAACTAACCAAACTGACGGCAGCAGAGATTAGCTGTATCTGTCATAGGTACACCGGAATATACGGTGAAATGCACCATTTCAATCAACAACCAACACGGTCGGAGGATGTGCATGTGTCTGACACCAACATAGCACACCCACAACTCACTACCACTCACCTGTACGGTTTGGGGTGCGGGAGGAAACTGCAGCACCCTAAGGAAACCCAACTGGTCACGGGGAGGATGTATGAACTCCTTGGACAGTGGCGGGAATTGAAAACCAATTGGCAATCGATCTCTGGAGTTGTAAGGCTATTGCGCTGACCGCTATGCTACTGTGCCGCCTATAACCTCTGTTCCTTTGCTGCCCAGTTATAACATTGGAGGTGATCGGTCCCACACCACCAAATGGCCTGCTAAAGAAGCCTTCCAGTTCAAACGGAGCTAAAAGTGAGGGGGGGGGTTTATGGTCCAGGAAGTGCATTCAGCCCAATGAGTCCATGCTAGCCCTCCTGAAGAACACCCCAGTGAATTGCATTCATCCAATCTACCCTCTACTTCAGATCCAGTCTCCTTCAGAGCTGTTTAGTGCCTTCACCATTCTAGAGGCAGTGAGGTCCTGGTCAGCATTACCACTGACTTAGTGGAACTTCCTCCTCAGGTTCTCCCCTATCAAACCTCCAGTCTGTGTCTTCATTCTTAAGATATCACTTAAAAAGGAAGAGCTTTTCCTTGTGGAAACTTCTCAGTATCAGAATCAGGTTTAATATCAACGGCATATGTGGAGACATCACAGTTTCGTCCGCTCAGTCAATCCTACCTTCAACTTCCTCCACTCCAATTAGAACATCCCACCTTCTCCAAGCTTGGAGTTACAACACTCCCGAGATTCCACCACTCACCTACACACTAGGGATATTTTACAGCAGGTGATTATCCTACTGACCCACAGGACTTTGGGCACGGGGATGGTTTGCAATGGGGAACTGACCCACAGGACTTTGGGCACGGGGATGGTTTGCAATGGGGAACTGACTCACTGGACTTTGTGATGTGGAGGAAACCAGAGCACCTGGAGGAAACCCACACAGTCATAGGGAGAACATGCAAACTCCACACAGACAGTGCCAGACAACTAGACAGGGTGACACAGCAGCATAGTGGTTAGCGTAACATCCCATGAGAGGATGATCGGGGTTCAATTCCCACTGCTGCGTAAGAAGGAGTTTGTACATTCTCCCCATGGTTCCTTGAACTGTGTTGGTCCGAAATTAATGAGTTTCACTCTATGTTTAATGTATATGTGACAAATAAAGCTAATCTTTTTGATCCCACTTGTATCTTGGGGCAGCATCAGAAAATGTGGATCTACAGTCACGGTCTGGGAGAATCACTGAAGCAAATCTCAAACGCAAAATTGGAGATCAAAAGGGAAAAGAATTAAAGATGCACCTAATGATCCCAGTGCAGTTCTGAAGGAGTGCTGCACTCTTGGAGATGGGGTTTTCCCGAAGGAAGATAAAATAATGCCTTTCATTGCATGTTTTGACAAATAAATAGATCTGAACCTGAAAGAGCTACTCATCTGATCCACTAGAGAGCAACGAAATTTTCCATGGTGACCTGGTCAACTGCCATCACTTCCTCAATGCCAGTATAACAGATTATCTGGGTGGTTACTAGGTTCCCGTCTGTGGGATCTTGCTGTGCACACAATCAAAGTTGAAAGTAAATTTCACCATATGCTATCCTGAGATTCACTTTCTTGCAGGCATTCACAGTAGAATTTATTTCATTTTATTACTATTTAATTATTTATGGTGCAACTGTAATGAAAACCAATTTCCCCCGGGATCAATAAAGTATGACTATGTCTAACAAAGAAATACAGCGGAATCAATGAAAAACTACACAGACTGACAAGTAACTGATGTGTAAGACAAACTGTGCAAATAAAAAATAGCAAATAATGATAATAATAAATGAATATGCAAATAATACTGAGAACATGAGTTTCAAGTCCTTGTGAAGTTTGCTATGTGCAGATCTGAGGCTGAGGCTACAGGCCTTCTCCATTTGCTCTGGGCTTCGTGTCTGAGGATGCACTTTCATTCTAAATGCTATGTGCTTACTTCTATTGCTTGCATGATTTGTTGTTATTCCTTTCTCTCTCTCTCACTGCACATTGAGTGCTTATCAGGTATCTTTTTTATGGGTTCTTCTGGGTTTCTTGTTCTGTGGCTGCCTGTAAGGAATTGGATCTCAAGGTTGTTCATATAATGTACACATACTTTGATAATAGAAACATTTTGAATGTTGAAAGGCATGGACAGAGTGGATGTGGCAAAGTTGTTTCCCATGATGGGGGAGTCTAGTATGAGAGGACATGACTTAAGGATTGAAGGGTGCCCATTCAGAACAGAAATGCGAAGACATTTTTTTAGTCAGAGGGTGGTGAATCTATGGAATTTGTTGCCACGGGCGGCAGTGGAGGCCAAGTCATTGGGTGTATTTAAGGCAGAGATTGATAGGTATCTGAGTAGCAGGGGTTATGGTGAGAAGGCAGGGGAGTGGGACTAAATGGGACTAACTTCTGCTCCTTTGTCTATGGTCTTCTGGTCTAAATTCACTTTGAAGACCTTGAAAGTGAATCCATAAGCTATGGAGTCAGTTCAGAGTTGTGGTGAGTGAAGTTGTGGTGAGTGGTTGAAGGGTAATAACTGTTCCTGAACCTGGTGGTGTGGGGCCTAAGGCTCCTGCACCTCCTTCCTGATGGCAGCAGTGAGAAGACAGTACAGCATGGGTGGTTGCTGGATAATAGCTACAATGCTCCAAGCCCAGCCTCGAAGGGTGTCACTGGCTGCAAAGCCCTTAGAAATGAAATGAAAGGTGCTATAAAATTCAAGTCATTTACTTTTCCATGAATTCAATCTTAACCTTAACCCTCACTAACCCCAGACTGTGCTTTTCAAACTTAATTACATAATACACAAGAGATCAGAATTGTAACCAAGTGTGAAAATGGCAAATTAATTTGCTCTTAAAGACATCATTCTTTAAACTTCAAATGTGAAAATGGCAAATAATTTGCTCTTGACAGAGCTTTCTTTAACCCTCACAAACAACCAGAGGTTGTAATAGATGTAGCAAGAGAAATCAGTCTAATTATCAGGAAGGACTGAAAAGTCAGTGGTCCTTTTTGGCGCAGAGGGGGACTGAATGAAGGTCGTTCAGAACGAGGGATATACAGTAGTGTCATGGTTTAGGGTGTCGATATTACAGCTCAGACATCGTCATTTGGAGTTCCGTTCCAATGTTCTCTGTAAGTAGTTTCTGCATTCTTCCCAAATGCATGTGGGTTTCCTCCCACATTCCAAAGACGTACTGGTTAGTAGGTTAACTGGTCATTGTAAATTTTCTCGTGATTAGACTGGGGTTAAATATTTGGGTTGCTGGGCCGGAAGAGCCTGTTCCATGCCGTATACCTCTAAATAATAAGAAAACAGTATGGAGTCTTTGGTACGGCAGACAGCTTCCACCATTGTGGGATCATGAAGAAATGAGAGAGATTACAGATAGGGGAGATCGAGAGAATTTTCTTTACCTCCCCATGGCTGGGTCATCTTAAACAAGAGAGCATAAAGTGAGAGAGTTAACACATCGGATATCCTATCCTGGGCTGAGCACGTGGGAATGGACATCAATGTCTTTATTTTCCCAGGAGGTCATGGAGGCTTGGCTCATCACCAAACACTCTCCAGATGTAGTGCTGAGAGCACCCTGACCGTTTGCATCATGGTCTGGTACGGCAATACAAACGGGCAGGCAGGTGAGAACCTGCAGAGAGTAGTGGACTCAGTCCAAAACATCACGGGCACATCCCTTCCCACCATCAGAATTCTAAACTCAAAAACTTCAAACTTCAGCTGGCAAGGGTTTCCCAGTCTTTTTGTGTCATGGGCCCCATAGCATGAACAGAAGGGTTTGCAGACCCCATGTTGGAACCCTCAATTTAGAGGAATTACCATCCTTGTGAGATAGGTCACTCTATCCCCTCAGGCTCTCGAACCAGATGGGATTAATTTCACTCAACTTTACTCACCCCAACACTGAACTATTCGACAACCTATGGACTGACTTTCAAGGTCTCCGCAACTCGTGTTCTTGATATTTATTAAGTATTATTATTATGTTTATTCTCTCTTTTTGCATTTGAAGTTTGTTGTCTTTTGCACATTGGCTGTTTGTCCATCTTTGTTCTGTGCAGTTTTTCATTGATTCTATTGTATTTACTGTGAATGCTCACGAGAAAATGAATCTCAGGGTATTGTATAGTGACATGTATAGCACTGAACAAGTCTTGGGCACATATATATAGCTAGGGTGGTCAAGACTTTTGCACAATACTATAATAATTTTATGTATTCAACTGTACTGTTGCTGCAAAAAATCAAATTTCATAAAATATGAGTGATAATGACCCTGACTCTGATATGGGTCTCTATTGTGGACTGAGAGTGGGGAGGGTGCAGGGAGAAGGGAATCATGGTTAGAAAAACAGGATAGGCAAGGGGGCGGGGAGTGGGAAGCACCAAAGAAACATTCTGTAATGATCAATAAACCAATTGTTTAAAATCAAATGACCTTGCCTGGTGTCTCAGGGCTGGGTGTGTCTGCATCCGTGCCACCCTCCACCCCTAGCACTCCTTCTCTGCCACCTGGCCCTCAACCTCCTGAGGTACTCCACCCTCACTATTCAAACATCCTTTGCTCTTGCCAGATTTACAAACTCACTTTCCCTCCATGTTGGCAAATACAGTACTGTGCAAAAGTCTTAGGCACCCTATATATATGAAGACTTTTGCATGGTACTGTATGTCAGTGATAATTTACTTCATTTGTCATTCTATACGTGATCCATAGCTCCACAGAGAGACAGAGCTTACCTATGAGAGAGAAGCGAGTGTCACTCAACTTTTAAAGTCATTAAAGTGGAACTCTCTCCAACATAGATGTGAAGCACACCGCCTGACCTGTTTCTACAAAATGTTAAATGGTCAGCTCGACATAGACTACCAATCCCTCATCAAACCCAAACCTTTTAGGACCAGACGAGGACACTCCACTCAATTTGAAATACTAACTACCACGTCAGATGTGTACAGCAATTCATTTCTTCCCCGCACAATTAAAGCATGGAATAATCTTCATCCTACCATAGTCACACAACCAAACCCAATTAAATTTAAGGCAGCTTTTCTTCTTCAAAAATCTCCTTCTCAAGTCCACCCTCCGCCACCTCCAGTTTAAATTGCGTGTGGAATTATTTTGGAGGATCAAGAACCAAGAACATCAAGCCCCCCAGTGACATCTCCATAAGCTCCAGAGGTACATGCTGTACACTGAGAACTCCTGGCTCTGTGTTGCTGACATCACTGTCAGCTCTTGATCGCCTGTACCTTGGTTTGCATGTCAATAATCAACCAATTACTAATTATCAAGCAGCTGGTTGCAGTCTGATGACTGACATACTGTTGGAAGCCTCAAAATGCACAGCAACAGTCAACGTTACAGATTGAAGTTTCAAGACCACAGAGAGGAATGGCCCAGTTCTTGCTTCAATAGAAAAAAATCAGACACGTCCTCTTTTGACCCTTACCAATTTTTATCAATGCACCATAGTTCAAAGTTCAACGTAAAGTTATAATCAAAGTACAAAAATGTCGCCATATACAATCCTGAGAGTCATTCTCTTCTGGGCATTCACAGTAGATGCAAAGAAACAATAGAATCAATGAAAAATAAGCGCAAATACAAAATGAACTGTGCAAATACAAAAAATAAAAATAAAAATAATAATAAATAAATAAAAAATATCAAGAACATGAAACCGTAGGTCCTGGAAATTTCCTAGGTTCCAGTGCTAGGGTGAATGAAGTTGAGTGAAGTTATCCCCTCTGGTTCAAGAGCTTGATGCGTAATAGGTAATAACTGTTTCTGAACCAGGTTAGCATCCCACCTGGTTTGGTATGGCAACTGCTCTACACATGACCACAAGAAACTCAGAAAGCTGTGGACACAGTTCAGCACATCACACACACCAGCCTCCCCTTCACATACTTTTGTCTAAACTGCTCGTTGCCTTGGTACAGCAGCCAACGTAATCAAATACCCTCACCACACCAGACATTCTCTCTCCTCCCATTCTGCAGAAGACAGAAAAGCCTGAAGGCGCGTTCCACAGCGGATTCAAGGACAGCATCTATCCTGCTGTTGAAAGGTTCCCTAGTGCAATTGCTTCAGCTCATTGCACTGTTGTGATAAACTGGTCTGTACTGAGAGTATGCAGTACAAGCTCTTCACTATATCTCAGTCCATGTGACAGGATGGCAGAGAGAATGACTGGTAAGCGTGTCAGGAGAGCATGTGTGAAGCAAGAGAACTGACTAGCAGGCAGCTCAGGACCACCAACAGTCCTCGTCCACCATTGAGTGGTCCCCTAGTACAATCCACCTTGTTATGGCCTTGCACCTTATTGTCTGCCTGCACTGCACTTTCTCTGGAACTGCTGCACTCTATTCGGGACTCAGTCATTGCTTTACCTTGTTTCACCTCAATACACTGTGTAATGGATTGATCTTCGTGAACAGTATGCATGACAAACTTCTCACTGTATCTTGGTACATGTGGAAATAATAAAGGAATTTACCAGGATCACTGACCTCCTACATCCATTGAGGACTTGTTTTAAAGTCACATCCAAGTAATGGAGCGTTGGATAGGCTGGGACAGTTTACCAGGAGTGAAGGAGGCTGAGGTGTGGCCATATGGAGGTTGATAACATCATAGATCATAGGGCATAGATAAGGCAGATGGCCACACTTCTTTTATGCCCCAGTAATGGAGTCTTGATCCAGACGGCATAAGTTGAAGGTGAGTGGTGTGAGTAACTATGACTCTCAAGCTGGTCATGTTCTTTTGCAGATCTCTTAATTCTCGATTTTTATTGCCGACACAGTACTATGCAGAAGTCTTAGGTGCCTGCAAGGTACATGCAAGATGCTTCCAAAAATAATGAAATGAAAAGTTTCTAAATATCAAAGAAATACTATAAAGAGCAGTAAACAGTAAAAAAAAACTAAATCAAATCACAATGCATCCATTTTCTTAGGTACACTGTCATGCAGTTTTATAAGAAAATTGGCTGGTAGGTTGTTCCAAGCATCTTGGAGAACGTGCCACAGTTCTTCAGACATTGGCTGTCTCGCTTGCTTCTGTCTCTCCAGGTAACACCAGACAGCCCTGATGATGAGATCAGGGCTCTGTGGAAGCCATACCATCTGAAACCACATAAAAGTCTCGGGTGCCTGTGACTTTTGTGCCCTACAGTACAGTTATTATTATTTTTCCATTCTGTACTTGCACAAGTTGTTGCCTTTTGCACACTGGCTGTTTGTCCATCTTTTTCATTGATTCAGTTGTGTTTCTTTGTATGTACTATGAATGCCCACGAGAAAATGAATCTCAGGGAAGTATATGGTGACATAGACGGTAGGTACTTTGACAAGAAATTTACTTTGAACGTACCAGGGACAGTAGGCTATCACCTTTGCAGTTGATCTGGGGCTGTTGCTTGTACCTGTGGTTCAGCTTCCTCGGTCCTGTACCACTGTGCGTTGTGCTTCCCCACATGCTGCCCTGCGTGAGAACTAAGACAACTACCTTGACAATGAACCGAGGGTACGGGTGTATGTGGCAGCTCTCTTTCAGCACTGCCGCAGCGGCAGGCTGGACCAGGAGCCCGGACTGTTTGCACTGTGATCTCTGTAAGCCCGCTGAGCTCTCAGTGGTTATTGATTGCGGTGTACAGAGCTTTATTCTGGAGGGGATACGCTGATAAGGTGGTTATATAAATGTAAGATCACTACTCCACTGACAGGCAGGTCAGGGATATGCATCACTGTCAGTCTGAAGGATAGGGTTCACAGCAGAGCAGGGTCAGGCAGGCATCTGTTTCTCTGCAGGTTACTGCAGCCCGTAAATCTTCACACTTCTTTGGCATTTAAGTTATCAGCAAACAGTTGCGAGATGTGCCTCTCCCCCAGCAAAAGGGTTTTGCAAGCAAATTCAGCAGGATCACAAGACGAAATATGACCAGATGTGATCGATGCTCCCAGATGCTCTGCAGTACATAGAGGCACAGATAAAGTGGCCATCCACTGCTGAATGGAATAAACGGCACAACTGAGTTACCGGGATGAGGAACTGTAATATCAAAGTGATTCCCCATCTTTCACCATCACCTCTCCGCAGGCTCCATTATCACTAGTGTCATTCAGTCCCTCTTGGGACCCGTGTGACCTCTGACACTGCACTCCTTAGCCAATCCCCTTTGCCTATGTCTGACCCCGATTCCTCGAAACCTTTCCTGTCCATGTACTGTCTAAGTGTTCAAAAAAAAACCTTTGTAATGCCGTTACATCACCAGCTGTAAGGCTGGGGTTCAATTCACACTGTTGTCTGCAAGGAGTTCCTATGTTCTCCTCGTTACCATGTGGGTTTCCTCAAGGTGATCAGGTTTCCTCCCATTCCCAAAAATATATGGGTTAGAAGAGTACAGTACAGAAACAGGCCCTTCGGCCCATTTAGTCCGTGCCGAACCATTTAAGCTGCGCACTCCCATCAACCTGCTCTGGGACCTCCATACTCCGACCATCCATCATTAATAGAGTCCATAAATTCCACAGGGTCAGTAGGTTAATTGGTCACATGGGTATAATTGGGTGACAAGGCCTCGGTGGGCTAGAAGGGTCCTGTTTCTGTGCTTTGTCTCTAAATAAACAAAATTAAAGAGATGGCAGAACAAACAATCTGCCGGAGGAACTCAGTGGGTTAAGCAGCGTCTGAGTGGTATCAGATATTAGCTGTCCCCTTCCTCCTCAGATGTTGCTCAGCCTGCTGAGTTCAAACAGGTTGTGATGAAGGGTCCCAGCCCAAACGACACTCTTTGTTCCTTTCCCTAGAAGCGGCCTGACCTGCTGAGTTCCTCTAGCATTTTGTGTGCACTACTCTGCATTTCCAGCATTTACAGAATCTCTTGCATTTAAGAATTCCTCCAGCAGATTGTTTGCAGGCTAATCCAACAGAAATAGCCACTATGCCGTCCATCATTAGTGTGGCCTTGCTGTGTAAAAATTGGCTGCCATTTCTCTGACTGTAACTACACTACTCCACTGGCTGTGAAACTGATAGAGGTGTTTCACAAGGTCTTTCAGTCAACATGTCCAGATAGGGCAATATGAACAGTGAGCCCCCTTCCCAGAGTGGGACCTGAACACATAAAGCACACCGAGGAGAGGCTTATCCGGCTTTAAGGGTTGTTAAGAAGCTGTATGGTGCGTTTGCCTTCAATGGTCGGGGGATTGAGTTCAAGAGCCATGAAGCAATGTTGCAGCTCTGCAAAACCCTGGTGAGACCACACATGGACTGTTCTGGTCGCCTCATTATAGGAATGATGTGGATGCTTTAGAAAGAGTGCAGAGGAGATTTACCAGGATGTGGTCTAGATTAGAGAGCATGTTTTGAGGATAGGCTGAGGAAGCTAAGGCTTTTTTCTTTGGAGCAAAGGAGGATGCACGGTAATCTGGTAGATTAAAGAAGGCATAGTTAGAGTGGCATAGTGGTATCAGCGCTGGGCTTCGGGGCAAGAGGTCCCGAGTTCGAATCTGGCCGGCTCCCTTGCACGCTCTCCTTCCATGCCTGGGTTGAGTGTCGAGCTAGCAACTCGACCTCGTAAAAAAAAAAACCTGGAGAGGGGTGGGCTCTGCCAGGTTTCAGATGCCCAGGACACGCCGTACGATGAGCACACCGAAAGCTTGTCATGATGGCGCCCCGACGACTCCACCAGGAGTTAAGGGTGCGCGCGCACACACACACACACACACACACACACACACACAGAATTAGAGTGATTAGAGTGGACAGTTGAAGACCTTTCCCCAGAGTAGAAATGTCTAACAGGAGGGGGATAATTTTAAGGTGATTGGGGGAAAGTATAATGAGGAAATGTCAGAGGTAGGGTAAAGAGAATAGTGGGTGCTTGGAACGCTCTGCTAGAGGTGGTGTGTTAGATACATTAGTGGGATTTAAGAAACACTTAGATTTATTTATTGAGATACAGCATGGAATAGGCCCTTCTCGCCCTTTGAGCTGCGCTGCCCAATAACCCCTGATTTAATCCCAGCCTAATCACGGGACAATTTACAATGACCAATTAACCTTCCAGCTGGTATGTCTGGACTGTGGGAGGAAACCGGAGCACCCGGAGGAAACCCACGCGGTCACGGGGAGAACGTACAAACTCCTTACAGCCAGCGGTGGGTATTGAACCCGGGTCACCGGTACTGTAAATCGTTGTGCTTACCGCTACGCTACCGTGCTGCATGGTTGGGCATAGTGGACACATGGATGAAAGAAAAACGGAGACCTGTGTGGGAGGGAAGGGTTGGATTGATCTTGGACTGGATTAAAAAGTTGGCACAACATTGTGGCCCGAAGGACCTGTGTATGCTGCTACAATGTTCTATGTTCTTAAGTTTTGTTATGAGGCCTGAACATTAGCACCTCAGATTGAATCATTTCTTCCACGTGGGTCGGATCTTCTGCAGACCTGCGGTGAGAGCTGGCAGCTAGAACAGATAAATGTAATGTGGGGTCCGTTTGCAATGTAAATGAAAACAACATTCTCGTGGAATTGGATAATGGAGTTGAGACAGATTTTATTGAAATATAGTTTCCTGTTTAAGTGTGCCTGGCCAGTGGTCTGAGATCGGAAGAGCTGTCTCAGCTCTAACCTTCAGCACACCGTTATGTTAGTGCTGGGAGAGGACAGCTGTCTCTGACAGGTAATAGTATTGAAACATCAGCCTCTTCAAAAGCGCTTGACATGGTACATTGATTTTCTGTCAGTGAGCAGACATGATTTGCTTTGTACATCATAGGAGTTAAAATTATGAAAACAACTTGACTTCAGTGATACGAAGAGTTGTGAAATTCTGGAGTCCCTGCAACAGAAGCAGGAAGGTCCAGGGATTGAAGAGGAATTTGTTTAGTTTTGAGAAGAGGTGGGTGAGTGGAATGGTGTTGGACCAGTTTGACAAAGGTGGTCAACTTGAAACATTAACACGGTTTCTGTCTCTGTGGACACTCCCTGGTCCTCAGAGCGTCCCTCTTTATTTCAGAGTTCCAGTATCCATTGTGTTTAGAAATCTGATGGCAGAAGGGTAGAAGCTGTTCCTAAAACATTAATTGTGTGTCTTCAGGCTCCCGTACCTCCTCCCTGATGGTAGTAATGACAAGTGAGCATGTCCTGGGTTATACTGGGTCTGTAACGATGGATGCCACCATTTTAAGATGTTCTCAGTGGTGGGGAGGCTAGTGCCCATGGAGTTGGCTGAGTTTGAAACCCTCTACTGCGGGGGTTTCCAACCTGGAGTCCATGGCATAAAAAGGGTTGGGAAACCCTTTTCTACAGATTTTTCTGATCCTGTGCAGTGGCCCCCCCCCCCCAATACCTGATGGTGATGCAACAGTTAGAATGCGCTCCATGGGAGATTTGTAGAAATTTCCTAAAGTCTGGTGACACATCAGACTCCTAATGAAATATAGCCGTTGTCATGCCTTCTTCATAATTGCATTGATGTGTTAAGTCCAGGATAGATCTTCAGATTATTAAACTAGGACCTGAGTTGCACAGTAAGTGGCCACCCTGGGCAGTATTGTAGAACAGAGAGACCTGCGGGTACAAGTTAAATAGCTTCCTAACACAGGTACACAAAGTGGTGAAGGCTCCACAACGGCTAGTCAAAGCTGCCCAATCCATCACCGGCACCAGCCTACCTGCCATCGAGGATATACGGGATACACAGAAAGGTGCCAGAAAAGGGCCAGTAACATCATGAATGGTCTTACTCACCCTGTTCATGGACTGTTTGTCCCACTCCCATCAGGGAGGGGGCTATGCAGCATCCACAGCAGGACCACCAGTCAAAAACAGTTACTTTCCCCAAGCAGTAAGGCTGATCAACACCTCTACCCACCAACCCACCCCTCCACACCCCCAACCACCACTACTTTATCATTGCCTTACAGAGTCACCTTATGTACAGACCCTCCTGCTCCAGCATCACTCTATGGACATACCAGCTATGGACATAGGTACGTAAGCTCTGTTACATACTTATAGTAATTTTTAAAAAAGTTATTGTTCTCCATCTTACTGTGTTTTTTCGTACTGCATTGGATCTGGAGTAACAATTATTTCGCTCTCCTTTACACTTGTGTATTGGAAATGACGTTAAACAATCTTGAATCTTGAAGATTTATGGCACACTAGACTTTATTAAGTAGGGCGTTGGGATGTTACAGGTGTACAGGACATTGGTGAGATCACGACTGGAACAGTGTCTGTAGTTCCGGTTGCTGTTGTAAAGCAAGGATGTCATAGGAGACGCTGAAGGGGCTGAACTGCTGGTAATGATGGCACACAGATTCAGTGACCTGGGTTCTATCCTGACCATAGCTCTTTGTGTGTCTGTGAAGCCTGTACATTCTCCTAATGACTGTCTGGGTTTTCTGAGGAAACTCCAGTTTCTTCACATACCCTAATGGCACGCTGGTCAGTTAATTCATTGCTGTTAATGGTACTGGGGTGGGTGGGTGGGTAACACATTTGATAAATGGAAGGGCTATCAAATACCGGAGGAAGTCAGTGGGTCAGGCAGCAACTATGGAGGGAAATGGACAGTCAATGTTTCTGGTTGAGACCCTTCACCTGGACTGAAGAACCTTGACCCAGAATGTTGACTGCACATCTCACTCCATAGTTTCTACCTGACCTGCAGAGTTCCTCCAGCATTTTGCACAAGTTCAAAGTTCATTTATTATCAGTGCATGTATACATTATACAACTTGGAGATTCGTCTCTCTACAGGCGGACACAAAACAAAGAAACCCCGAAAGAACCCATTAAAAACAAGAATGTCAAATACTCACTGCACAGGGAGCGAAAAGAAAACATTGTGCAAACTTTTAAAGTAAGCAAATAGCATTCAGAACTGAAAGACATAAAGCCGGGCATTACTGCAGCTGGAGCCTCAGTTCAGTGCAGAGCCGAGTAAACATTGTGGGGCCACAGCCATGAAGCTAGGCATTACTGCAGACGGAGCAGGCCACAGACTCTAAGCTGTACGCATGTGCACAAAGGAATTTAAACTGCTCACAAAAGGTTGTCACCCTCTACCTTGTTGGCATGCTAGGTATATTTCACGATCGTACATATCACATTTCCATTCCTGGTTTCTGATGTAGACGGTGTTGACAACGTGGAGTTTGCGATGATTTGTCCGCAGATTTTAGATTTTTGGCTAATTTATACTGCTTTTACTTAAGAAATTATTGATTCACTATGTCGAATTCCAAAGATGCAAAAAGGGCGTGAAGCACATAAAAACATTTAAAGCAGAGTAGAAACTGTTACACTGAAAGCTCATGAGGTCAGATACGAGAAATATTTATGTACGAAGCAGAAACTGGTGTTACCTGCGTGTATTGCCACAATGCAAAAGCTGCTGGAGAATTTGCAAGTGGGAAAAAATGGAGTGCTATTTGGAAACTTGACTTTTTAAAGCATCATTTAGCAAGCAAGTCACATGGACGGTGTGCAAAAGCTCTGGCAAGAAAATCCTTCATTACCCACTACAGGCCTTCTACGTGTGTTTGGTGAGAGTGCAGGTGAACAAGAGTAAAAACGATCAAACCCAGAGGAGATCCAAGTTCTTATTGACAGTGTTTTGCTAGCTCTTAAAATGAATACTTCTGTTATATATAATTCAGTGTGCACATGTTGTCGTCTCTGGGCAAGAAACTGCACAGCTCAAGATTTCTTTGCGCACACTGGTCATTATAAATTCGAGGGCACATTGGCCACAGCCGCAGTTCAGCACAGAACTGAGTAAACATTGTGGAGCAGCGAACAGAACCAAGCAGAACCGGCCTGTTCCTCCCCTCTGGTCCCGACACCCTGTCCCTTTCAATTTGGCCCGTGGCTTAATTTGACCAAACATCAGGTCATTCCTCACTCTCGCACCACGCTGGCGCCTGGACCCCGTTGCTATGATTTGGCTCCTACCCAACCTTTCTAATTCAGCCCAGCACTTACATCGACCAGACGTCAGGACTTCTTTCGCTCCTGCCTCTGCCTTCTCCCGCCTCCACTCACCTAGCCTCACGTCTGCACACCCCTCCACTATTAGCAGTGATTGTTATTAATATCCTGTTAATAATAAGCTGTCTAGTAGCTTTCTTTGTTTTTTATTTTGCCACCTATTGGCTCCTAAACATCACCTGTGCCATCTTAAACCAGAAGCATCATATTCCAAAAGACATATGGTTAGGGTTAATGAACTGTGGGCATACTATGTTGGCACTGGAAGCTTGGTGACACTGGCAGGCAGCTGAACACAATCCTTGCTAATTTGATTTGATGGAAATAGCAAATTGCACTGTATGTTTCAATGTACATGTCACAAATAAAGCTAATCTTCTTTGTGTGTTGGTCCACATTCCAGAACCTAGTTTCTTGCGTCTCCACAGTCAATAATTAGCTTTTAATAAAGCAATAAATAATTTTATTGAACCTGGAAGATGAGAGATGCATTTGGGCTTGAATTGACCTGTGGAGGAGGCATTCCACATGCGCGTGGGTTGCTAAGATTGAGAGATGAGGTGGGAACATTCCAGCGTAAACCAGCGCAGACGCTCGGATTATTTAAAACTTATTCACTTGGATTAAACGAGGCTTTGCAAAATATTTGATTAATCTTGTAGAGAGTATTGGAAGATATGTTTGATAACCCTTGTCTACCTGTATTGATATTGGCTTGTGAGAGAGAATAGGTTATGAAGAAACAAGTAGAGGGCTGGCAAAACACTCAAAATGAGGGAGGAACTTGGCATGCATGGAGGGAAATGGAGGGAATTTCAGGAAGGGTTCTCAGCCTGAAACGTTAACTATTTGCTTCTCTCCACAGATGCTGCCAGACCCGCTGGCTTCATCCAGACTAGAGTCCAGGGGCAACAAGCAGTACACAACAAGCACTGACATTGCCAGCAACACCTTTAAAAGCACAGAAGAGCAGATAACCTAGAAATATTCGGAGTCAGACTCATTTATCACACATACCGTACATCGAAAGAACACACTGCGCATCACTTCTAGCCAGGCAAGATGGAGGGCCTAAGGTCACCATGGCAACAGCAGAGCGGCTGTAACAGGAACCGCATCAGAATCCACCTTTGCGGATGCCAGCGGGCTCAGCTTTTGACATACAAATCCCTCCCAAACAACGGCTGGCAACCTGAAATAAAGACCCCTAGCCTAATGTGCTGCTAAACGCCTTCTTCATACTTCCTAACACAGAGCCTGAATCTCAGTGCTCCCATCCTAAAGGGGCTCCCACATCGACTGATCAGATGGAGATGCTGTTTACTTTGTAAATTCAGATTCAGTTTCATTTATTTATCACATGTGCATTGAAATGTACAGTAACATGCATCGTTTACATTAGCAACCAACACACCCAAGTGCTGGGGGCAGCCCACAGGTGCCGCCACACATTCTGGTGCAAACTATGCTGGGCAGAACACATCAGGCAACAAAATCAACGGTTAAACAAGCCCTTTTCCTCCTTCCCTTGAAACAAAAAGTTTAGAAGGGGAATCATCCTCCCACGTCTCTTAGCAAGGGTGCAGATAGTAGGATCAATATTCTGGGGGAGGGGAAGAGGGTCAGGGGTCAAAATACTTTGTCTGTTTGCCACTTGATTTTTCTTTTGAATGTCTGCCTTTGAGGAAGGAACTGATAAAAATAGGATTACAATGCTCGGTCGGCGCAGCGAGACCCTCTGGAGCAAGGCAAGAATTTCTCAATGTGATTGATGCTTGAACAAATACACAACAGAAAGCCCACTTAGACAGGGTGACTGATGAAAAGGGATGCATCTTTCATCTCGAGCGCTTGCCCAGACGACAGAGCGACCTTCAATAAGCCTCTCGTAAGGATCCTGTGATTGTCGCCCATGTTCCAATATTCTGTCCTTTCTCAAACCTTTCATTCCTAACGGGTGTTGGTCTTTCATTGAATGCTTTCAAGACAAAAGGCACCAAGTATAGATAACAGCTTATATTACCCGGCTGATTCGAGCAGAGTGTTTTACCTGCCCCTTTAGGCAAAGAACGTCCTTTGTGGATGCACAGAAACAGGCCATTCAACCCATCCTGTCAATGCTAACAATCATGTCATCATTATTAGATTAGATTAGATTATGAGGACACGCAGTCCTCGTTTATTGTCATTTAGTAATGCATACTTTAAGAAATGATACAATGTTCTTCCAATATGACATCACAGAAACACAAGACAAACCAAGACTAAAAAAACTGACAAAAACCACATAATTATAACATATAGTTACAACAGTGCAAAGCAATACCGTAATTTGATAAAGAACAGATTATGGGCACGGTAAAAAAAAGTCTCAAAGTCTCTCGAAAGTCCCATCATCTCACGCAGACGGTAGAAGGGAGAAACTCTCCCTGACATGAGCTTCCAGCGCCACAAACTTGCTGATGCAGCATCCTGGAAGCACCCGATCACAGCTGACTCTTGAGTCCGTCCGAAGACTTCGAGCCTCCAACCAGTCCTCCGACACTGAGCACCATCTCTGCCGAGCGCTTCAACCCCGACCCCGGCAACAGGCAATAGGCAAAGCCGAGGATTTGGGGCCTTCCCCTCCGGAGATTCTCGATCGCACAGTAGCAGCGGCAGCGAAGCGGGCATTTCAGAAGTTTCTCCAGATGTTCCTCCGTGCTTCTCACATCTGTCTCCATCAAATCAGGATTGTGCACGGTACCTACTTACAAATACCGATATCATTTCAGAGCGGTCGTGTTGTATGATATTATGTGCCGTGTTGTATGTTGTATGATGTAAGCCAGCGGTCCCCAACCACCAGGCCGCGGACTGGTACTGGGCCACAAAGCATGTGCTACCGGGCCGCGAGGAAACGATATGATGTGGGGATGTGAAACGATTATGAGTCAGCTGCACCTTTCCTCATTCCCTGTCACACACTGTTGAACTTGAACACCACCCCCTCCCGACCCGTTGGCCGGTCCGCAAGAATATCGTCAATACTAAACCGGTCCGCGGTGCCAAAAAGTTTGGGGACCCCTGACGTAAGCGATTATGGTCTTCCCACGACCATGATTGTTTTTGGGCAAATGTTTCTGCAGAAATGGCTTGCCATTGTCTTCTTCTGGGCAGTGTCTTCACCAGCCATTATCAATACTCTTCAGAGATTGTCTGCCTGGTGTCAGTGGTCACATAACCAGGACCTGTGATATGCACCAACTGCTCCACAACCATCCACCACCTACTCCCATGGCTTTACGTGATCCTGATCTGGGGTGGGGTGGGGTGGATAGGTGGGTGCTACACCTTGCCCAGTGCTGACCTGCAGGCTAGTGGAGGGAAGGAGTGCCTTACACCTCCTCTGTTAAAGATTGGGTACAGCACACTGCTCCACCAGTCAATAATATTGCAGGGAATTCAGCCTTGGCCTCACCTTCACATTCCTGCCATTCCTTGTACTGTAACCCGAGACCCCAGCGGACACAAAACATAATCTCTTCTTTGAATATACATTTGGTGGCCACTTTATTAGGTACGAACCACACCTAGTAGAGTGACCACTGAGTGGATGTTCACAGTCTTCCCCTGCTGTAGCCCATCCACTTCAATGTTCAATATATCGTGCATTCAGAGATGCTCTTCTGCACACCACTGTTGTAACGCATGTTTATTTGAGTTACTGTCGTCTTCCTGCCAGCTTGAAACTGTCTAGGTATTCTCCACTGACCTCTCTCATTAAAAAGGCATTTTCACCCACTGAACTGCCCCTCACTGGATATATTTTTTTGCTTCTCACACTGTTCTCTATAAACTCTAGAGATTGCTGACTGTGAAAGTCCCAGGAGATCAGCAGATTCTGAGATACTCAAACTACCCATCTGGCACTGAAAATCAAAGGCATTTGGGTCACATTTCTTCCCCATTCTGATGTTTGGTCTGAACAACAAATGAACCTCTTGACCATGCCTGCATGCTTTTATCTACTGAGTTGCAGATTAGATATTGGTATTAATGAACAGGTATACTTAATATAGTGGCACTGAGTATATTCAATATTTCATCCTCAATGGCCCCTTGGAGTAGCACTAGCTAGATATTCCTAATCCTTCAAGAAGTGAATTCTCCATACCACTGCAAAACGTGAGCAACCCCTTATTCTGAAAATATGCCCCAATGTTCTGGATTCTCCTTCAAGGGGGAAACATCACAGGTCCGCCATTCTAGTTTTACATGTTTTGTTGATATCACCTCTCATTCTTCTAGACTCCAAATGGTTATTAACTCAAGCGTTTTCCCTTTAAAAAAAATCCCGGAGAACTGTCAGTGAATCATCTCCAATTAAGTCCTTCCTTTCTTACATAGAGATTCAAACTGTCCACAGAACATCTGGAGTGGTCTCACCAGCATCCCATGGTGGAGAGCAAGAACGAAAGCTTTAAAGGGCAGTGCGGAGCATTTTGGCTTGTTGCCTCACAGCCTGGCATGGATTCTCCAATGTGCAGGATGCCAAGAGACTGCGGAGGGTTATAGACACATCCAGCCCCCTCACAGACACAACTTTCCCCACCCCACCATTGTGGAATTCTTCAAGAGGTTGCATCCGCCAGCAGGGTTGCTCACCATCTGGGACACGCCTTCTTCTCATTGCTGCCATCAGGGAGAAGGTACAGGGGCCTGAAGAGACATATACACCATTTATTTATTTTAAGTATTTAGAGACAGAGCATGGTGAGAGGCACTTGGCCCAGTTACACCCTACAGACACCAACGGAATTGAAATTGCATCACTAGCGCTGTTTAGGTGCAGCTTTTTCGGGCTCGTCATCAGATTTCTGAACAGTTTGTGAACCCACGAACACCATCTCACATTCCTGTTTCGCGCTATTTATCTATCGATTAATTGATTGTAACTTCTAGTAATTTTTTAAATGTCACGCAATGCACTGTTGTCGCAAGACAACGGATTTCACAACATACATTCAGTGGCCACTTTATTAGGTGCACCTGGTCGTTAATCCAAATACCTAATCAGCCAGTCACATGGCAGCAACTCAGTGCATAAAAGCATGCAGACATGGGCAAGAGGTTCAGTTGTTGTCCAGACCAAAAACCTGAATGGGGAAGAAAAGTGATCCAAGTGGCTTTGACCATGCAATGATTGCTGGTTTGAGTATCTCAGAAACTGCTGATCTCCTGGGATTTTCATTCTCTAGAGTTTACAGAGAATGGTGTGAAAAAGAAAAATAATACCCGGTGAGAGGCAATTCTGTGGATGAAAATGCCTTGATAATGAGAACAACACACACAAAATGCTGGAGGATCACTCAAGCAGGTCTGGCAGCATCTATGGTAATGAATTATCAGTTGAAGTTTTGAGCCGGACTGGAAAAGGATGCCAGGATAAAAAAGATGGGGGTTGCGGATGGAGGTAATAAGTGAAGCCAGGTGGGTGGGGTTAATGACAGAGGAAAACGGCCAGACAAGCTCAAGATGACAGGAATGCGACAGTAACTCAAATAAGCATACATTACAGCCGTGGTGTGTAGAAGAGCATCTTTGAACACACAACACATCGATCCTCAAAGTGGATGGGCAAACCGGGTTCCAGTCCTGTACCTAGAGGCCACTGAGTGCATCAAAGTTCAAAGTAAATTTAGTATCAAAGTACATATATGTCACCTTACACAACTCTGATATCTGTTTTATTGCAGGCATACTCAATAAATCCAATAGCCATAATAGAATCAGTGGAAGACCACACACACAGGGCATACACCCAGTGCACAAAAGACAAACTGTGCAAGTTCAAAAAGAAAGAAAAAACTAATAATTATAGTAATTAAATCACACCCTACTATAAATACAAGCTTGATCCAGTTTTAGAGTCGGAACACCACAAATTATATTATGACTGATCAGTTATCACAGATAGGACAATCCATAATAACTGTCTGGATAAAATAATGCAATAAACAAGAACAATTACTTGACAGATATAGCCATTTCAAACACACATACCATACAGAAATCAATAAATGGAAAAACACCGAAATATGCTGAATTAAAAGAGGAATTTGAAAGACTATGGAACACTAACAGGGTATACATTGTCCCAATAATAATATCTACAACTGGTGTCATCCCAAAAGAACTGCACAATATCATCAAACAATTAGGCCTACAGAGCAATATTTATGTAAATCTTCAGAAAGCCACAATATTAAACACTGGAACACTAGAAGAGCCCGAAAGTTCCTAGCAAATGAGTGTACTTGGCTATGCCCGTACCTCAGGTTTTACCAGATTAAGATGAGAAAAAAAACTTTTAAAACATAGTAATAATTAAGCAAGAAATATCAAGAACATGAGATGAAGAGTCCTTGAAAGTGAGTCCATAGGTTATGGAAACATTTCAATGATGTTGAGTGAAGTTATCCCCTTTGGTTCAAGTGCCTGATGGTTCAGGGGTAATAACTGTTCCTGAACTTGGTGGTGTGAGTCTTGAGGCTCCTGTACCTTCTTCCAGATAGCAGCAGTGAGAAGAGAGCATGGCCCGGGTGGTGACTGTGATAATAAACTGGATTCTGATACTGATTCTGAAACCATTTACAACCTTATAAGAATGAAACTGAACTGATCTGCAGCTAACACAGAAATAAGCACAAAAAAAAACCCTCCCCAAAACAAGTCTTTGCTAAAATCACACCATGTCACTCCACAAAGTAAGGTAGGAGCTGACTTCTGAAGCAGAACAGAACTAAAGCTGATGGCATTCCTGGAAGAATTTCATGAGAGTTTTTTCAGCAGTCTTCAAACTTAAGATCGTCCAGATCAGGGTCACAGGCCAACTGGGAAATCCTCTGATGCCTGGACAGTATTAAATGTGAGGTCAAGCAATTATTGCCGACACATTATGGTTCCCAGTCGGCCGGGAGGTCACACCGCAGACCAGAACATGACAAATCACAGTGTCAGCAGCAAGGAGCAACACAAAAACCACTGGAGGAACTCAGTGGGTCAGGCAGCATCCGAAGGAGGAAATGGACTGTCAACAATTCCACTCGAGACCCTTCTCTTCATCAGGACTGGAAGAAAGGTGGAAGAGCTGATATAAAGATGTCATAGTTATAGCCATAGAGCATTACAGCACAGATACAGGTATATGCTCTTGGGCTGAACTAGATTGTGCAAGCCCGATCTTCTGTCTAGTCCCATCAACCTGCTCCTGGACCTCAGCTCTCCTTCCTCAGCCATGTACCTATCCAAGCCTCTCTTGAATGTTACAATTAAACCACTTCTGCTGGCAGCTCGTTCCACACTTGCATCACCTTCTGAATGAAGACGTTCCTCCTCAGATTCCCCATAAATATTTCACCTTAAACCTATGACCTCTAGTTTTAGTCTCATCCAACCTTAGTGGATGAAGCCTACTTGTATTTACCCTATCTATACTCCTCATAATTTTGTATACCTCTATCAAATCTCCCCTCATTCTCTAACACTCTAGGGAATAAAATCCTCACCTATTCAACCTTTCCCTACAACTCAGGTCTTAAGTCCTGGCAACATCCTTATAAATTTTCTTTGTACTCTTTCAAGCTTATTGATATCTTTCCTGTAGGTAGGTGACCAGACTTGCACAGAATACTCCAAATTAGGTCTCACCAATGTCCTATACAATTTCAACATAACATCCCAACTCCTGTACACTATACTCTGATTTATGAAGCACAATGTGCTAAAAGCTCTTTTCTCAAATCAGTTCAATTCAATTCAAGTTTAATTGTCATTCTACCCTACATGAATACATCCAAACGAAACAGCGTTACTTCGAGGCCAAGGTGCAAAACACAGTACCAACAGTCACACCGCACAAAGCACATACAGATATCAGTAAGATACAACCATGCATAAAAAAATTGTCCAGCCTTGAGCCATGAATGCCGCAGAAGTCTGGTTGACCACATTACAGCTTGTGAGCTCTGGGGGGCAGCACCAACTCCAGCCTGGACATCGTGCCCCACCACCCAGCGCAATGGCTCCCACACCGCTCTCCTGCTGGCTCTAGGCAGGCAACACCGCTGCTTGAGGCCTAGTCATCACCCAAACAAGACAGCAAACACATAGAAGATATCTTGAATGTGCCCTCTTTTCCACTACGGGCAGATGGGGCTTGTCAGCTGTGGTTAGCAACTCTCCTAAAAGAAAAACTCTGATCTCAAATCTCCGCTGCCTTGCGGCTATACCCACTCATGAGGAAGGCTTCGGGAGTAAACCCCAAGAGAAAAATCCAGAGCTGGAGTCCCCAAGACAGTTCTACATGGAGTTCAACAATGACTGGCAACTCCTGTGATGCCGCTGGTACCAAACTGTATCAGTCTCTGCTGTTCCTTCGGGTTAATCAGATGTGTGGAGAGAGGGAGCTTGATACATGGGCATCTACTAGCTTTCCATATCGTACTGCCCAGACTTGCGTACCTTGACAGGTAGATGCAACATCCACGGTGGACCCTGACCGACAGAGGCCTCACCTCACTACCGCACCCTTTAGGTAGTATGGTGCCCATTACACAGTATCCAAATGTGACCTGACCATTGTCTGGTACAGATGCAACGTACCTTTCCAACTGCTTATTCAATGTCTCAGTCTATGAAGACAAACATACCAAATGTCTTCATTCTTTGACTCTTGACCTCAGATCTACTCACCATGACTTTGCACCTAATTGTCCACTGGAACTATAATGCTGTATCAGATTTTTCCCCCACATTCTCCCCGTGACCTCTGGGTTCTCTGGTCAGCATGCCCACAAGCTACTAATCCAGACATCTTCGGAGTGTGGGAGGAAACTGGGGCACCTGGAGGAAACCCACGCGGTCACAGGGAGAACGTACAAACTCCTGAACGTTGTACAGACAGCGGCAGGAATTGAACCCCCGATCGCTGGCGCTGTAAAGCACTGCGCTAGCCGCCATGCCATCTTGAACATGGAACAATACAGCACAGTACAGACTCTTCGGCCCATGATGCTCTACGGCCTTTTAACCTGCTACAAGAACAATCTCACCCTTCCCTCCCACACAGTCCTCCATTTTTTAAAATCATCCAGGTGCCTATCTAAAACTCTACCGTAGACGGTCCCAAGCCCGGCTGCAAAAGGAGGACTGGCCATCGAGATAGCAATCCCATCCCGTAAAATCCCAGGGCCACAGAAATGCCAACAGAAGACCTCTCTCCCAGGTGAAGAAGGATCTGCTGTTGGTTGCCTACATCCCAGAAGAGGTGATCAGCTTAAGCAAGTGTGTGGGGTGTGTGGGGTGTATGGGGTGTCCAGGGAGGGTAGTGCCTCTGGTGAAGGGGCTGACTTCACATGCTAGGACAAACATGTCCCTATCTCCCCGGGGTATGAGGCCGCCTGCTACCCTCACCTGGTTTAGCCCACCTGACGAAGCGGTGTACTGGGGCGTGGCCGCTGTCACATGCAAAACAGCTACTTGGACCCACAGGTGAGAGCTGAGTGTCCAGCGGGGACCAAAGGTGAGCGAGCTGCCCCGGAATGGACAAGGTAAGCTCCTTCACCAGAGGTGCTACCCCTCTCTGGCCACCCATACACCCCAAGCAATTTAGATAGGTGCTGTTAAAGGAGAGGTATTAACTGAGTACAACCAGGAAGACGGTACTGCAACACTCTGTGGAGAGCAAAGTGCATGACAAGCATGGAGACGTCGTGCTCAATCTCTGCAACCAAGGAAGACCCCAGTTTGTGACACTTCAGGACCTGGATGTCTGAGATCCAGAGAGTGGAACTGCTCCAGTGAATGACTATTCCACTTTTAAAACTCTCCTGTACAGGTTTCCTGTCATGGTCGGGCACGGACAGCCACCACTAAGTGCCTATCTAAGGTCTGGGAGGGGAGAACAAGCTGTGGGGATTAGTGTAATTAGGGGTTTGATAGTCAATGTAGAATCAAAGGGCTGAATGGTCTTTTATTGTATTTACAGATACAGTGTGGAACAGGCTCCTCCGGCCCAACAAGTCACACCACCCAGCAATCCATTGGTTTACCCCGAGCCTAATCACAGGACAATTTACAATGACCAATTAACCGACTAAACGGTACGTCTCTGGGCTGTGGGAGGAAACCAGAGCAGCCGGAGGAAACCCACACAAAGCAGGGAGAACGTACCAACACCTAACAGGCAGAGCTGGGAATTGAACTCTGAACTCCTGAACGGCCCGGGCTGTAAGAGCGTTGCGTTAATCACTACTCACCCGTGGTACCCACTGCTTCCATTCTACAGTGGTGAGAGAGGGCATTGTGCAATCCCCACTTGGCAGATAAAAAGCAACACACATCAAAGTTGCTGGTGAACGCAGCAGGCCAGACAGCATCTGTAGGAAGAGGTGCAGTCGACGTTTCAGGCCGAGACCCTTCATCAGGACTAACTGAAGGAAGAGTGAGTAAGGGATTTGAAAGTTAGAGGGGGAGGGGGAGATGCAAAGTGATAGGAGAAGACAGGAGGGGGAGGGATAGAGCCAAGAGCTGGACAGGTGATTGGCAAAAGGGGATACGAGAGGATCATGGGACAGGAGGTCCGGGAAGAAAGACGGTGGGGGGGGGGGGACCCAGAGGATGGGCAAGGGGTATATTCAGAGGGACAGAGGGAGAAAAAGGAGAGTGAGAGAAAGAATGTGTGCATAAAAATAAGTAACAGATGGGGTACGAGGGGGAGGTGGGGCCTTAGCGGAAGTTAGAGAAGTCGATGTTCATGCCATCAGGGTTGGAGGCTACCCAGACGGAATATAAGGGATTTTAAGTTCCCTGGCCCCCACCGCTTTATTTTCACCATGGATGTCCAGTCCTGATATACTTCCATCCCCCATCAGGAAGGTCTCAAAGCTCTACGCTTCTTTTTGGATTCCAGACCTAATCAGTTCCCCTCTACCACCACTCTGCTCCGTCTAGCGGAATTTGTCCTTACTCTTAATAATTTCTCCTTTGGCTCCTCCCACTTCCTCCAAACTAAAGGTGTAGCTATGGGCACCCGTATGGGTCCTAGCTATGCCTGCCTTTTTGTTGGGTTTGTGGAACAATCTATGTTCCGTGCCTATTCTGGTATCTGTCCCCCACTTTTCCTTCGCTACATTGACGACTGCATTGGCGCTGCTTCCTGCACGCATGCAGAACTCGTTGACTTTATTAACTTTGCCTCCAACTTTCACCCTGCCCTCAAGTTTACCTGGTCCATTCCCTCCCCTTTCTAGATCTTTCTGTCTCTGTCTCTGGAGACAGCTTATCCACTGATGTCTACTATAAGCCTACTGACTCTCACAGCTATCTGGACTATTCCTCTTCTCACCCTGTCTCTTGCAAAAACGCCATCCCCTTCTCGCAATTCCTCCGTTTCCGCCGCATCTGCTCTCAGGATGAGGCTTTTCATTCTAGGATGAGGGAGATGTCTTCCTTTTTTAAAGAAAGGGGCTTCCCTTCCTCCACTATCAACTCTGCTCTTAAACGCATCTCCCCCATTTCACGTACATCTGCTCTCACTCCATCCTCCCGCCACCCCACTAGGAATAGGGTTCCCCTGGTCCTCACCTACCACCCCACCAGCCTCCGGGTCCAACATATTATTCTCCGTAACTTCCGCCACCTCCAACGGGATCCCACCACTAAGCACATCTTTCCTCTGCATTCTCTCTGCATTCCGCAGGGATTGCTCCCTACACAACTCCCTTGTCCATTCGTCCCCCCCCATCCCTCCCCACTGATCTCCCTCCTGGCACTTATCCGTGTAAGCGGAACAAGTGCTACACATGCCCTTACACTTCCTCCCTTACCACCATTCAGGGCCCCAAACAGTCCTTCCAGGTGAGGCAACACTTCACCTGTGAGTCGGCTGGGGCGATATACTGCGTTTGGTGCTCCCAATGTGGTCTTTTATATATTGGCGAGACCCGACGCAGACTGGGAGACCGCTTCGCTGAACATCTATACTCTGTCCGCCAGAGAAAGCAGGGTCTCCCAGTGGCCACACATTTTAATTCCATATCCCATTCCCATTCTGACATGTCTATCCACGGCCTCCTCTACTGTAAAGATGAAGCCACACTCAGGTTGGAGGAACAACACCTTATATTCTGTCTGGATAGCCTCCAACCTGATGGCATGAACATCGACTTCTCTAACTTCCGCTAAGGCCCCACCTCCCCCTCGTACCCCATCTGTTACTTATTTTTATGCACACATTCTTTCTCTCACTCTCCTTTTTCTCCCTCTGTCCCTCTGAATATACCTCTTGCCATCCTCTGGGTCCCCCCCCGCCCTTGTCTTTCTTCCCGGACCTCCTGTCCCATGATCCTCTCGTATCCCTTTTGCCTATCACCTGTCCAGCTCTTGGCTCTATCCCTCCCCCTCCTGTCTTCTCCTATCATTTTGGATCTCTCCCTCCCCCTCCAACTTTCAAATCCCTTACTCACTCTTCCTTCAGTTAGTCCTGACGAAGTGTCTCGGCCTGAATCGTCGACTGTACCTCTTCCTACAGATGCTGCCTGGCCTGCTGCGTTCACCAGCAACTTTGATGTGTGTTGCTTGGCAGATAAAAGTCCCCTTCCTCCCTTCCAGTTGACACAAGGCACATTGTGGATCACATCAAATAAACAGGGCCAGGCAGAGGAAAGAACAAAATAGGCTGCTCGGTGACAGACCCTGAAAGCTCAAATACAGCATTTCATAAAAGGCTAAATGCCTTGTGTAATCGGAGCTCCTTACACACATCAGGAAGCTGGCAGCTGGCCAAGCTGCCATTTGCTGCGAGAGGCAAAGGAGTATTATATGCCTTCAACAGTGACAGCTTACTTCAGTCTTACACCTTCAACACACCCAGATGTCTGCAAGTATTTTTTTTGCGATTTGAGGCGAAAGGATGTTCACAGAGTTATGTTAGGAGGATTGCATTGATGCGGAGATTTAAGAGGATGTTCTGAGGATAGCCCACAAGTGTCACCATGCATCACCTGAATGTCTTTGGAATGTGGGAAAAAGCTGAGCACACAAGTTCATGTTTAAGTTCGACCGTATGCATGTATATTGCCATATGAAACAACATCCCGCCAGACAAAAGTGCACAACACAGTACATATAACTCACACACAACACGGTATACATATCTCACACATAACACAGTACATATAACTCACACACAACATGGTACGTATATCTCACACATAACACAAAGTAATACTACCATAATTAAATTAAACAATAATAAGGTGCATTTATGACACAAGTTAAAAAGTAAACAGAATAATGCTGCTGGTGTTTCATACATGATTAGACCTGGGTAGTGGCAAGGAGTTCAGCAGTCTCATGGCCTGCTTCCTATCCTAAAATCTCTTTGTCGGCTTAATTCCTTCCTGGAGGAAACTCAAGTGGCCTTGGGGAGAACGTATGGGGAGTCTGAATTCAATTCCCGTTGCTGCCTGTAAGGAGTTTGTACGTTCTCCCTGTGAATGCAGGGGTCTTCTCTGGGTGCTCTGGTTTCCTCCCACAGCCCACCAAAGACATTCCGGTCAGTAGGTTAATTGGTCCCATGATTAGGCCGGTGTTAAGTAGGTGGGTTGACAGTTGGTACAGCTCGATGGGCCAGAAGGGGGCCTGTTCCATAACTGCGCAGAGGCGGAGATGGGTGACGGTGTGAATAGGGGAAAGGGGTATAGGGTCTTGGTGACACAGGGAAGACTAGTTCCGATGTTCTGATGTTGGGTAGTATTAACCCCAGGAATTGGACTGGTCAAAAGCAAACAATCAATCCAGCAAATAGGATGAAACCATGGGGCACCACACTGGGCAAGGGGGAGGGAGTGTCCAGTTTAGGTCAGTGGGCTGGTTGAGACACTGGGCCTCAGCTCCAGTGACCTGGGTTCAGTCCTAGATTCCGGTTCTGTCTATGTGGGGTCTCCATGTTCTCCCACAGTTCTTCTGAAAACTCCAGCTGCCTCCCACATCCCAGGGACCTGCAGGGTGACAAACTGAGCCTAATGTGTAGACGAGGGAGAGAGAGTTGATGAGGGTGTAGGGAGAATAAAATTGGACTAATATAAAATTAATTCATAGATAGGGTATCTTTCCCCTGGTGTTAAAATATTTATTTATTTAGTGATTGTGGGAGTAGGCCCTTTGAGTCACACCACCCCAGCAATCCCTGTCAACCCCGATTAACCCTCACCTAATCACAGGACAATTTACAATGAGCAATTAACCTACCCGGAACATCTTTGGCTGAGAGGGTAAACTGGAATACTTGGAGAAAACCCATGTCTAATACTTGAGGGCATGCCTCTAAGGTGAGAGGGGTTAAGTTCAAAGAAGATGTGGTGCCTGTCCTTTCAATAGTTACATTTAATATCAGAGAAATGTATGTAATATACATCCTGAAATTCTTGTTTTTAGCAGACATCCACAAAAACAGAAGAGTGACTCAAAGAATGAATGGCAGTACAAACGTTAGAACCCCAAAGCCCCCTTCTTCCCCCTCCCGAGCACGAGCAGCAGTAAATCAATGACTCTCCCACACATCCAGCACAAAAAAAGCATCAGCATCCTGCACCCAGCAAAAGCCATCAATAGCAAAGCCCAAGGAAGACAAACAGACAAGAAAGGACAGGAAGAAAGAAAGGACAGGAAGAAAGAAAGGACAGGGTTGTAGGATGCCATGAAATGTTCAGCTATGGGTGTTAGTGCATAGAGGCATTTAAGAGTCTCTTAGACAGGCACAAGAATGTGCAGAGAATGGCGAGATAAGGGCATTGTGTAGGCAGAAGGGATTAGTTCAGTTGGATGTACGATTATTAGTTTAATTAAAGTGGGCCTGCTCCCTGTGCTGCACTGTTCTGTATTCTAGTGGGT
This sequence comes from Mobula hypostoma, assembly GCF_963921235.1. Lineage (NCBI taxonomy): Eukaryota > Metazoa > Chordata > Chondrichthyes > Myliobatiformes > Myliobatidae > Mobula > Mobula hypostoma. The sequence goes on from NC_086107.1 coordinate 7,120,315, forward strand.
TCCTAATTGCTGGCATAGACTTGATGGGCTGAAGGGCCTGCTTCCCATGCTCCAGGCCTATAGGAGGATGAGGGGCAATCAGGACAGAATAGGGGAATGGGAAGTATAATTGACACGGGCGGCCATGGGAAATCCTTTTTGTGGCAGACGGAGCGAAGGAGTGGAGCAGAGCACTTGTCCTTGCAGGCGGAACAAGTGCAACACCTGCCCCTAACCTCCTCCCTCACTCTACCAGTCAGCACCTCAAACAGTCCTTTCAGGTGAGGCAATACTTCACCTGTGAGTCTGCTGGGGTCATGTACTGTGTCTGGAGCTCCTGGTGTGGCCTCCTGTATATTGGTGACACCCGACGTAGATTGGGAGACGGTTTCACTGAACACCTTTGCTCCGTCCGCCACAAGAAGTGGAATTTCCTGGTGGCCACCCTTTTCAATTCTACTTCCCATTCCCATCCCAACATGACAGTTCATGGCCTCCTCTACTGCCACGATGAGGCCACACTCAGGTTGGAGGAGCAACATCTTATATTCCATCTGGGTAGCCTCCAACCTGATGGCATGAACATCGATTTCTCAAACATCCAGTAATTGCTGCTTTTCCTCTCCTTTTACCATTCCCCATTACTGTTTCCCTGTCTTCTTAACTGCTCATCACCTCCCTCTGGTGCTCCTCCCCCTTCCCGTTCTTCCATGGTCTTCGTAAACACAAAATACTCTGCAGATGCTGGGGTCAAAGCAACACTCACAACACGCTGGAGGAACTCAGCAGGTCGGGCAGCATCCATGGAAAAGATTGGTCGACGTTTCGGGCCGAAACCCTTCGTCAGGACTGTAGAGGTCTTCTTTATAGGGCCTCTGCCCCTTCCCTCTACAGTCCCGATGAAGGGTTCCGGCCCAAAACGTCGACAGATCTTTTCCACAGATGCTGCCCGACCTGCTGAGTTCCTCCAGTGTGTTGTGAGTGTTTCCACGGTCTTCTGTCCTCTCCTATCAGATTCCTCTTTCTCCAGTCCTTTACATCTTCCACCAATCAACTTCCCAGCTTTTTACCCCTTCCCCCCCATTTCACCTATCACCTGCCACCTTGTACGTACTACTTCCTCCCCTCCCCTCCCCCACCTCCTTATTCTGACTTCTCTTCATTTCCAGTCCTGATGAAGGGTCTCGACCAGAATCGCTGACACGTTTATTCCCATCCATAGATGCAGCCTGACCTGCTGAGCTCCTCTAGCACATTGGGTGAATTCCTCCAGCACTTTGTTGTGTTATTCTGGTTTTCCAACATGTGCAGAATCTCTTGAGCTTAATAACACCAGTGCCTTTCATTCCTGAGACCTCCACAGTTCTCTTCTCTTTTGAAGTTCTCCTGAGAACCTACAGTGCTTGCCAAACCTTTGGTCACCCGTCTATTCACTCTTGATGTGGCTCACCACTGCCAACCACTCCTGTAGGTAGAAACCTTACGGCATTCGAGCAGGCAGTCATGTGATGTGATCGTGTGACTTCTCCATTTTATCCATTTTAATACTGGTTCAAGTTTAATTGTCATTCTGGTTAACAACAGATGGTGCAGTCCGGGTCATATTACGATCAAGGAACGTGTTTGTAGACCGGATATTGAACTTTTCACTGTTGGACTTCGGCCATATTCCACCGAGATACAACACTGGGCGGCACAGGAGGTCGTTCCTGCCGGTAGCCATCGAACTTGCAGCTCCTCCTGTGGAGGGTCAGACACCCTGAGCCAATAGACTGGTCCTGGACTTATTTTCCATCTGACGTAGTTTGCATTTTGTTGTTTGATTGTTTGTAGTTTTTGTATTGCTATATTTATGCTCTATTCTTGGTTGGTGCGGCTGTAACGAAACCCAGTTTCCCTCGGGATCAATAAAGTATATCTATCTATCTATTCAACCATACACATGTATACAGCTAAATGAAATATAGGTCCCCCTGTCAGCACTGAGGTCTCAGCACTACAACTGCAAGCTGTTTACTGTCTACCTGCGCTGCACAGTATTCGTGCGTAACACAGTACATTGTCACATACAGCACACAACACGTAGTTATGATAAGTTAATGTTCGTGTGTGTGTGTTACAAAGGCTGCATTGTGTGGTACGAAAGCTGCAAGACCTTGCAGAGGATAAGAAAAACCGCTGAGAGGATCACTGGGGTCTCCCTCTCCCCCTATAGGTGACATTTACAGAGAACGTTGCAGATGAAGGATCTGAAGCATTGTTGAGGATCCCTGCCACCCATCCCACAATCTCTGATCCACTACCATCAAGAGAGAAAAAACAGGAGCATTGGGACTAGGAATGCCAGACTAGGTCACAGTTTCTTCCCTCAGGCTGTGAGACTAATGTATACCCTGCCACCACTGAGGTCACATCACTAGCACAGCGCGCTGTTTACCTGTGTTGCTCACTATTTGCATTTTAATTATACCTTATTAGTTAATGTGTGGTAATACTTTGGTTATGTGTTGTTTTGTGGGTGCACCGTGTTCCAGAGAAATGTCATTTCAGTTGGTTGTACATGTGTACAGTTAGGTGACAATAAACTTGAACTTGGATTGAACAGCTCCGAGAGCACCTGCTTCTGTGCTAACTCCGCGTTGGAAAAGGTTTTTCGCAATTAAAGCATGGAAATCCTGCTGGCTCCTGAGCAGCGAAGTCGCGCCATAACGGAAGCAAAGTGATTCATAACGTCGATGCAAGTCCAGATAAATTTGCGTCTTGTAGAAGCTTAAACGCCTCATTCATCCCCAGCCTGAAAATGTATTCTGGCAGAGCTTGCCCTATCCGATGACCTCAATATGTCAAGCCTCGGTGTATTCAATCTGACAGGTTACTGCTATTAGCTTTAGTAAGGGTTGTCAGCCCTCGCAGTTACGTAATTCAACACCTGTACTGCATTATACCAAGATCAGGTCATAAAGATGTTAGAACTTGGGCCATAATCAGCTTGGCTCATATTTATTTACAGTCAGAGGACCCTTTTTGTTTCATTGATTCCGATTAAAATCCTTTTGGATTCTGGTCAGGAAACACAATCTTTTCTTTTTCTCCTTCATGGGAAGTAGAGGGCACTAACGTTCATGAGTTGCTTCAGACTGAGGAAAGAATCACATCGTTGAGTCTGGAATCAACTACAGACATCCACTTAATGGCCACTTTATTAGGTACCTCCTGTATATTTCTGTAAGCTCGTGGTCTTCCACTGCTGTAGCCCATCCGTATCAAAGTTTGACATGCTGTGCGTTCAGAGATGCTCTTCTGCACACCACTGCTGTAACACGAGGTCACTTTGAGTTACTGTTACCTTCCTGTCGGCTTGAACCAGTCTGGCCATTCTCCTCTGACCTCTCTCATTAACAAGGCATTTTTTATCCACTCACTGGATATTTTTGTCTTTCGCACCATTCTCTGTAAACTCTAGAGACTTCTGTGCATGAAAGTCCCAGGAGATCAGCAGTTTCTGAGATACTCAAACCATGCTGTCTTGTACCAACAATCATTCCATGGTCAAAGTCAGTTTGATCACATTTCTTCTCCATTCGGATGTTTGTTCTCAACAACAGCTGAACCTCTTGACCATGTCTGCATTTTTTCATGCATTGAGTTGCTGCCACAAGATTGGCTGATTAGATAATTATATCATTGAGGTGCACAGGTATACCTAATAGAGTACGTCAGCCCTGTTTACATTCTTGTTGCCTCGATAAAGCACCCAACGTAATCAAAAGGGGAAGGCTTTAGGGGCCGGAGGAAGCAGCAGAGATGGCGAGTGGTGTAGGGGCTGGAGGGGGTTACAGAGATGGGGGTGGCTGTAGGGACCAGAAGAGGTCAGAGGGGATCACAGAGATGGGGGTGGGTGTAAACGCCGGAGGGGGTTACAGAGATGGGGACGGGTGTAGGGGCTGGAGGGGGTTACAGAGATGGGGGTGGGTGTAGACGCCGGAGGGGGTCACAGAGATGGGGGTAGGTGTAGGAGCTGGAGGGGGTAGGTGTAGGAGCTGGAGGGGGGCACAGAGATGGGGGTGGGTGTAGGGGCTGGAGGGGGTTACAGAGATGGGGGTGGGTGTAGACGCCGGAGGGGGTTACAGAGGTGGAGATGGCTGTAGAAGTTGAGGTGGTTACAGAGGTGGAGATGGGTGTAGGGGCGGGAGGGGGTTACAGAGATGGGGGTGGGTGTAGACGCCGGAGGGGGTCACAGAGATGGGGGTAGGTGTAGGAGCTGGAGGGGGGCACAGAGATGGGGGTGGGTGTAGGGGCTGGAGGGGGTTACAGAGATGAGGATGGCTGTAGGGACCAGAAGAGATCAGAGGGGGTCACAGAGATAGGGATGGCTGTAGAAGTTGAGGTGGTTACAGAGATGGAGATGGGTGTAGGGGCTGGAGGGGGGCTACAGAAATAGGGAGGGGTGCAAGATCTGGAGAAGGTTACAAAGGTTTACAGGTTACATGGGACAAAATGGAACTACAGTAATCTCATGTCCTGAGCTGAGATGCCTGTAACACAATGGGAGAGGTCAGCCTCCTGCTCAGTTCCAAGGCCAATTACCTTTCTGGGAGTAAGCAATCTCACTGCAGCCAAGCATATATGACAACCAACTCTAACTAAATACCAGCTTTAGCATTGCAGTCCGGAGCCACCACTGACTCTTTTCACATCAGAGGCTCCACTCTCTGGGTAAGATAATTCAGCCAAGGCCCTGCCTGCCTTCTCATGCGGATGTAAAAGATGCCGGGATACCGGAGGAAAAGCTGTGGAGATTCACTTGGCATCCTGACCAATGTTTAGTCCTGGACCAAAAGAGAGGAATAAAGAGTCAACTCTACAGGTCATGACCTTTATCAGGACTTGGCTCAAAACTCTCCACGGATGTTGCCTGACCTGCTGAGTTCCTCCAGCATTTCGTGTGTGTTGCTCTGGATTTCCAGGCATCTGCAAAATCTCTTATGTTTTCTCCCAGATCAACATGAAGAACACATTATCAGGCGATTATCACTGTCGTGCCTGTGGGAGTTTGCAGTGTGAAAGCTGGCTACTGCTTTTCCAACATTCTGACAGAGTCTGCACTTCAGGAGAACTCGCATGTCTGTGGGATATTCCAGTGTTGTAAAAGGCACGGCCTCTTCGGTCTTTACTCTTGGATGACGTCTATTCTCCACCATCCATTAATAACCCAGGCCGCTGTTTTAGATCCCCCTTCACTTCGATGGGAAGGCAAATTCAACGGCAGCATAACGGTTATCCCCCTCCACCACCGTTGCCAGCAGCCCATTCCACGCACTCACCAACTACTGTGTAAAAAAACATACCCCTGACATCTCCTCCGTATCTACTTCCAAGCACTTTAAAACTGTGCCCTCTCGTGCTAGCCATTTCAGCCCCGGGGAAAAAGCCTCTGACTATCCACCTGATCAATTGTCTCATCATCTCGTACACCTCTATCAGGTCACCTCTCATCCTCCGTTGCTCCAAGCAAAAAAGGCCAAGTTCACTCAACCAGTTCTCATAAGGCATGCTCCCCAATCCAGGCAACATCCTTGTAAATCTCCTCTGCACCCTTTCTATGGTTTCCACATCCTTCCCGTGGTGAGGCGACCGGAACTGAGCACAGTACTCCAATTGTGGTCTGACCAGGGTCCTATATAACTGCAACATTACCTCTCGCCTCCTAAACTGAATCCCACAATTGATGAAGGCCAATGTACTGTATGCCTTCTTAACCACAGAGTTACCTGCACAGCAGCTTTGAGTGTCCTATGGACTCGGACCCCAAGATCCCTCTGATCCTCCACACTGCCAAGAGTCTTACCATTAATAATATATTCTGCCATCATATTTGACCTACCAAAATGAACCGCCTCACACTTATCAGGGTTGAACTCCTGTGTGGGGGAAAGAGAGAGAGAGAGAAAGACAGGACACAGCTTCAGAATAGAGGAATGTCCTATTAGAATGGCGATGTGGAGGAATTTCTTTAGCCAGAGCATGGTGAATCTGTGGAATTCGTTGCCACAGGTGGCTGTGGAGGCCAAGTCATTGGACATATTGAAGACAAAGTTTGATTGTCAGGGCATGAAGAGGTACAAGGAGAAGGCAGGAGCTTGGGACTGAGGGAAAATGGATCCACCATAATGAAATGGTGGAGCAGACTTGATGAGCCAAATGGCCTAATTCTGTTCATATAACTTATGGCCGTATAGTAACTATGCTGTATCTCCAAATAAAATTTTTAAAAAATAACAAAGTTTAGTAGAAATATCAGGTGGTCATGGGTTCACTTTCAACAAGTGCAGGAAACTTGCATACTACAGCTGTTCACATTATGGAACATCATGAAGAATACTGCTCATGGACTGTTGGTCCCACTCCCATCAGGGAGGGCGTTACTAGCTGCCAAGTTAGGACCCCGAATCAAAAACAGTTACCTTCTCCAAGAAGGCTGATCAACACCGCCACCCACTAACCCATCCCTCCATACCCCTAAACACCACTACTTAATCATTTTCTGTCAAAGTCACCTTAGGTACAGACATTCCTGTGCCTAGCGCCACCTTAAAGTTCAAAGTAAATTTATTATCAGAATACTTGTATGTTACTGTATACAACCCTGAGATTCATTTCCTTGCAGGCAAATTCAATAAATGTATAGAATAATAACTATAACAGAATCAATGAAGGACTGCACCAACTTGGGAGTTCATCCAGCGTTCAAAAGACAACAAACTGTGCAATTACAAAATAATAATAAATAAATAAGCAATAAATATAGAGAACATGAGAGGAAAAGTGAGTTTATTTATTGTGGGAACATTGGGGCAAGTGATTTTGGTTTACGTGCTGGGTATGATATACGTATGTATTGTGGGTGCACTGTGGTCCAGAGGACTGCTGTTTTGTTTGCTTGTATATATGTGCAATCAGATAAAAATGAACTTGAACATTTACATTCATCAATTAAAGTATGGGAGGGGGTGTGGAGTTAGCTCACATGGAGTGGACCTTTTGCAGTTTTCAACAATGGTTCTACAAACGTCATCCTGAACAAGACACATTACCAGTGGTATCTCAGTGCGTGGGCAGGACTAAACAGTGGCTGGAACACCGATAAAACATGAAGCTTACAATGCTTTCAACATCAACAACCTGCAGTCACATACCTCCTGAGGAGCTTCATAGGAACACAAAGCAGCCTGACATCATCAGAAGGTACAGTTCTTATGAAGGGTCTCAACCCGAAAGAGCGGCTCTTAATTCCTTTTCAGTAGCGGACCACATGACCCAATTTACATCGGTGGTGCGCAAGTGGAACAGGTCAAAAGCTTTAAGTTCCTTGGGGTCAATATCACAAATGACCTGACTTGGTCCAACCAAGCAGAGTCCACTGACAAGAAGGCCCACCAGTGCCTTTACTTCCTGAGAAAACTAAAGAAATTTGGCCTGTCCCCTAAAACCCTCACAATTTCACTAAGCATTCTTCTAGGGTGCATCACAACCTGGTATGGAAGTTGCCCTGTCCAAGACCGGAAGAAGCTGCAGAAGATCGTGAACACGGCGCAGCACATCACACAGACCAATCTTCCGTCCTTGGACTCACTTTACACCGCACGCTGTCGGAGCAGTGCTGCCAGGATAATCAAGGACACGACTCACCCAGCCAACACACTTTTCGTCCCTCTTCCCTCCGGGAGAAGGTTCAGGAGCTTGAAGACTTGTACGGCCAGATTTGGGAACAGCTTCTTTCCAACTGTGAACGGATCCTGACCTGGATCTGGGCCGTACGTTCCAAATATCCGGACCTGCCTCTTGGTTTTTTTGCACTACCTTACTTTCCATTTTTCTATTTTCTATTTATGATTTATAATTTAAATTTTTAACATTTGCTATCGAATTGTAATACAGGGAATGGGAAGCGCAGAATCAAATATCGCTATGATAATTGTACGTTCTAGTATCAATTGTTTGGCGACAATAAAGTATAAAGTAAATAAAGGAATAATTTTGGCCTGCTGAGTTCCTGCAGCATTTCGTGCGTGTCGCCCTGGATCTCTAGCACCTGCAGAGTCTCTTGTGTTTTTATATCAGAAGGCCAGTTTTCACTAGTCGCTTTAAAGAAAGATGGTAAGAAGGTGGCGGGGCCGAACGTTCAGAGTTGGACTTAAGAGGTAAAAGCGGAAGCTGTGTCAGAAACTGAGCTGGAAGAGTGCAGAGGTTTCAACAACCACTCACCTCGTCTGGATTCCACACCCGATACACCAGCTCCCAGTGGGAAATCATTACCACCAGACAACACACACAAAATGCTGGACGAACTCAGCAAGTCAGGCAGCATCTATGGAGGGAATAAGCAGTCGGCATTTTGGGCCAAGATCCTTCATAAGGATTCTTGACCTCACAGTCTATCTCGTTGTGGTCTTACACTTCATTTACCTGCACTGCACTTTCTCTGCAGCTGTTACACTTTATTCTACACTGATGTTTTAGATTTTTAGATTATGAAGACAGGCAGTCCTCTTTTATTGTCATTTAGTAATGCATGTATTAAGAAATGATACAATATTTCCTCTGGTGTGATATCACAGAAACACAGAACAGACCAAGACTGAAAAAACTAACAAAACCACATAATTATAACATAAAGTTACAACAGTGCAACAATACCATAACTTTATGAAGAACAGTCCATGAGCACAGTAAAAAGTTCAGTCTGTCAAATGTCCCACATCTCACGCAGACGGGAGAAGGAAGAAAACTCTCCCTGCCATGCCCGACCACAGTCCGACTCTGAGTCGTCCGAAAACTTAGAGCCTCTGATCAGCCGTCCGACACCGAGTACTGAGCACCATCTCTATCTGAATGATTTGACCTCAATCTCGGTCGCCAGCAGCAGGCAAAGCTGGGGGATTTTGGGGCCTTCCCTTCGTAAGGTTTCTCGATCGCGCAGTAACAACGGCAGCGAACTGGTGTTTCAGATGTTCCTCTGTGCTTTCACGTCTGTCTCCATCAAATCAGAATTGTCCACGGCCCCTATTAACGGATACGATATCATTTTTACCGGAGGGCTGCGCGCATGGTGAGCTGCTCTCTCCTCCTCCTGCATGTTTTCCTATGTTCATCCTCAATACACTGTGTAATGATCTGATCTGTATGAACAGTACGCAAGACAAGCTTTTCACTGTATCTTGGTATATGTGGCAATACATTTTTTCATTTTTACATTTTTTCAGAAGTGTTGCTTAATCAGAAATTTGTTTACGATAGACCATTTGAAGCTGAATGCAAACATGATTTCAGACTATTTGCATCACATAGTAATTCGGAGAAACAAGAAATGAACTTTTATTGAATATAATGTGCTCAACTGCATAATGGCGCTGATGCCTTGTAATAGTTCAACTAAGCTAAAAATGGTTTATTGATGATTTTGATTTGTACTCAGTGTCTGAGGCTTCTCGCTCAAGTTGTCCAACAATAATCAGCCAGTACTGATAGATTCCGGTTACTCTGACACTGTTTCTCCATGACTGCAATGTCCTGTGAAACTTTTCTCCATGCTAGTCACTGACAGCGCCAAGATTTGCAGGGACGAAGTCTAAATGAGAATGCAGAAAATGAATCTTTAGCACTTCATGGTTTTGTACGCTTGTAGCAGCTTGTCAACCAGCTGCACGTAGCTTGGTGCTCTGTAGTTACCAAGAAAACTTTCAACATCCTTGAATGCCTTCCATGTAATTTTCTCCAGTCCCACTAGAAGTTCTTCCAATTGCCTGTTATTAATCACCTGTTTGATTTGTGGACCAACAAAAATGCCTTCCTTAATCTTGGCATCAGTTATTCTGACTTGAATTATGAATTGAAATAACAATATAGGTATTTTTTTTAAAAAAACAGTGCGTGATAGATAAGTTTCATGGTGATTTTCATTACCAGCAGCCCAAAATCTATAAGATATGCCACCCAAAAAAAGAGAAAACAAAATCTTTGTTGTTCAGTGTAATTAACCAATACCAATAGCAATTTATAGCAAACTTCCCTCTCCTGTGTATCATCCATATACCAACATTTCCTTCATATTCATAGGTCTAGCTAAAAGCCTGTTAGAATCAGAATCAGGGTTATTACCACTGACATACTGTATGTCAGGAAATTTATTGTTTTACAGCAGCAGTACAGTGTAAGACATAAAAATGACTATGAATTACAAGAGGAATATATGAAAAATTAAAAATTGTGCAAAGAGAGTGAAATGGTAAGATTTGTTCATGGAACATTATGAAATCATTTAGCGGATGGGAAGGAGCTGTTCCCAGATCACGGAGTGATCCTGTACCTCCTCTCTGATGGTAGTAACGAGAAGTGGTCATGTCCTAAATGGTGAGGGTCCTTCATGATGGATGTCACCTTTTTGAAGCACTACTTTTTGAAGATATACATTCTCCTACTTAAACATGCACTCAGTGGCCACTTTATTAAATACACCTGCTCGTTAATGCAAATATCTAAACAGACAATTGTGTGGCAGCAACTCACTGCATAAAAGCATGCAGACATGGTCAGGAGGTTCAGGCCAAACAGCAGAATGGGGAAGAAATGGGATCTAAGTGGATTTAACCGTGGAATGATTGTTGATGCCAGGTCCGAGCATCTCAGAAACTGCTGACCTCCTGGGATCTTCAGACACAGTCTCTAGAATTACAGAGAATGGTGTTTAAACAAAACATCCAGTGAGCAGCAGTTCTGTTGGTGAAAACACCTTGTTAATGAGAAAGGTCAGAGGAGAATGGCCAGACTGGTTCAAAATGACAAGAAGGCGACAGTAACTCAAATAACTACACACTTCAACAGTGGTGTGCAGAAGAGTATCTCTGAACACAAAACACTTTGAACCTTGAAGTGAATGGGCTACAGCAGTAGAGGACCATGAACATATATTGGGGCCATTAATTAAGTTCAGGATGTACCTAAAATGACTACCGAGTGTGAGTGTTCTAGTGTTATTATCTTGTTTCAAGAAAAATGCAACACAGATACAGATCACCTCGGCTACATTAAAAATACCTGTTATAGCTCAGGCCGAGGACAATAGCACTGCTTCGCTTCTGCTGGGGAGCTGTCCTGAGGTAAATGTTTTGGCTGTGAATCACTCACCCAGTGTTTCTTCCCCCAGCTGTACGGGGGCCTGAAAGGCTGTTCGGTTTCCAGCTTCTGCTCTCCTGCCGCGTCTCGCCTCCTTCCTGACTACTACCCATGTTTAAAGCCAGTGGCCTGGGGCACTGTTTTCTGCTGCCTTTGTTCTTGCAGAGGTCCTTGCCTGGAGCAGGTTCTAGGGTGGGTGAAGTCCACTTGGAAACCACCATCTGCACCCAAAGCAATTTTTTGCTACCATAAACAACTTTTCGTTTTATTTTACCTCCTGACCCACTCTACACATCCAGACTCAATGCAATTTGCCATGGTGCCACCAAAGTTTACAGAAACCTTTTGATATGATCCAGAAGCAGCAGGGGATCCAAGCATCAATCTTTTATTCTTTTACAAGCTCACGTTCCTGTACAACTACAGAATGTTGCTGTACCCTTTCCAATAAACTTAGTCATCTGGAGTCCTGGTTTCTGAGGAACTTCATTTTCTCGATTATAAATTTCATTGTGTCTGTTTCCTTCTCCCACTCTGAAGCAGTTTAATGTGTTGCTAGCATGATCAGATTCAGACTTATAACATTTGCACACAGTGAAATGGGCCATTTGTGTCAACAACCAACACAACTTAAGGATGCGCTGGGGACAGTCGACAAGTGTCAACACACATTCTGGCGCCAATCAGCGTGGCCAGGAGACCCATACTGACACTGCAGTCCTCTCTGAGTTAGCAAAAGCGACAGAGTAAATTGTTTTAAAAAGGGCAGAACAGGAATGAGTATTAATCACGGCACTGGTGCCAAGCTGTATCGGCGCTTGCCCTTCCCTTGGACTACATCAGTGACGTGGAGAGGGGGAACCCGCTGCATGGACAACAGCCAGTTCATATCTTCCTGCCCAGGCTCGCGCCCTGGAGAGGACACAGTCCACCAGAGGCACAAACGCGTGGTCCTCTGGGATCGAGGGCTGCCTACTGGTCACATGGGTGTAATTGGGCTGCACAGGCACACTGGGACGGAAGAGCCTGTTCCTGTCTCTAAATAAATAAACCAGTGAATTTCAAACTAATCGCAGATGTCGCAAATATGAGCCCGAATTATTGACCCCTTTTTCTCTTTTTTAAAAATTGCATTATTTCTAGTAAAAATTGTATATCATTTAGGTTTAGACAATAGAACAGTACATCTCAGGGATAGGCCCTTCGCCCACAAACTAATCTCTTCTGCCTATGCAATGTCCATATCCTCCTGTTTTCCTCACTTCCCCCTTCTTTTCCAATCCTGATGAAGTCTCTCGGCCCAAAATGTTGACTGTTCATTAATTTCCATAGATGCTGCCTGACCAGCTGAGCTCCTCCAGCAGTTTAGAAGTCCATAGTAGACTCAAAGATACTTTATTGATCCCAAAGTAAATTACAGTGTCACAGTAGCATTACAAGTGCACAGATACGTAAATATGAGAAAAGGAAGAAGAAGAAATAAAATAAGTTACCTTAAACAGTCTAACAGGAGAGGGTCATCACTTCCTCGGCTACAGGTTGACTCATTATAGAGCCTAATGGCCAATGGTAAGAATGACCTCATATCGCGCTCTTTGGAGCAGCGCATTTGTCTTAGTCTACTAGTGAAAGTGCTTCTCTGTTCAGGCAAGGTGGCATGCAGAGGATGAGAAACATTGTCCAGGATTGTCAAGATTTTCCATAGGGTCTTGTGTTCTATCAGAACAGAGTGTCCAGCTTGACTCCTATAACAGCCAGCCTTTCTAATCAGTTTATTGAGCCTTTTGGCATCACCCATGTTGATGTCATTGCCCCAGCACACCACTGTGTAGAAGATTGTTCTGGTGACAACAGACTGGTAGAACATGTGAAGGAGAGGCCTGCAGACTCCAAAGGACCTCAGTCTCCACAGTGAGTAGAGGTGACTCTGGCCCTTCTTGTAATGCAGGCTCTGTGTTGGTGGTCCATTCCAGTCTGTCATCCAGGTGTACCCCAGGTACTTGTAGGTCCTGACCACATCCACGTCCTCACCATCAATAGTAACAGGGAGCAGTGCAGGCCTAGTCTGCCGAAAGTCCATCACCATCTCTTTTGTCTTACTAATGTTGAGCTGCAGATGATTCAGCTTGCACCATTTGACAAAGTCCTCCACCAGGGCCCTGTATTCATCCTCCTGTCCTCCCTTTATACTCCCAACTATTTTTGAGTCATCAGAGAATTTCTGCAGGTGACATGACTCAGTGTTGTATCTGAAGTCCAAGGTATACAGGGTAAGGCTGGAAGGGAGACAATACAGACCCTTGTGGTGCCCCAGTGCTGCTTATAGCCATGTCTGACACACAGCTCTAAAGCTGCTCAAACTGCGGTCTGCCAGTCAGGTAGTCCATTATCCAGAGTACAATGAAAGTGCCAACCTGCATAGAACGGAACTATCCCTCATAAATGTGACGTTAATCAAGTTTGTGGGTCCAGCAAGTGAGACAGGAAATGCACTGACTACAAATAAGCATATCACTCATTTATTTACAAACAGTAAATATTGACCATTCACATTCCTTAAGGTACAGACACTACAAAGCTGACTATATATACGTACATTCAACAAATATACTTAGTTTAAAGTGCGTGCAGAGCATACCTTCCCAGTCATCATCTGCCTCCTTGCCTTAAACAAAGGAAGATTTTATATACGCTTTAAATACACAAGCTATTTTATATACCCAGGATATTTGAAACTGAACACCAGGCAGCTAACCAATAGGAAAATTGCAGCTGCAGTTTGTAAACTAATCAATCACAATAGAAGTGACTTTTGACAATCCGAACAAGGCACACCCCCACAGGACATAGTCATAGCCATACTTTATTGATCCCAAGGGAAATATCCTCGAAAGTTGCGAACGTTACAATTCTACCCTCAGACTAATAATGTTTCCGTCTCTACCACCACCCGAGGAAGCATATTCCAGGCACCCAGCACTCAGTGTAAAAAAAATACTCCTTTGAAATTACCCCCTCACCCTAAATACATACCCTCTGGTATTACATATTTCAGTGATACTCCTTGTCTACTCTGTCTCTGCCCTTCATAATTTTATAAGCCTCTATCAGATCTCCCCTCAGCCTTCGCCACCAGAGAAAACAGCCCATTTTTTCCAGCCTCTTGTTATAGCAGATGCCCTCTAATCCAGGCAACACCCTGGTAATCCTTTTCTGCTCCCTCCCCAAATGTTTGTTTTTCTGGTGAATGTTGCTTCTATGGATGACGTGAATGGGATGCATCTGCCAGTTTTACATTGCACCTATATGCATACGACAATAGGACCATAAAATCATGAGACTTTGGAACAGAATTAGGCCATTCTGCCCATCCAATCTGCTCCGCTATTTGCTTTTTCCTTTCAACTCCATTATCCTGCACTTCCCCTGTATCCTTTCACACCCTTAATGATCAAGAAATTATCAACCTCCACTTTAAATACAGTCAATAACTTGGCCACCACAGTCGTCTGTGGCGATTAACACCACAGATTCACCACCGTCTGGCTGAAGAACTGTTTTCTTATCTCTTTTCTACAGGGGCATCCTTCCATACCGAGGCTGTGACGCTCCTGCTATAGGAAATATCCTCTCAACGTCCACCCCATCCAGGCCTTTCAATATTCAGTAGGTTTCAATGAGATCCTCCCTCATTCTTCTGAACTCCAGTCAGGACCGACCCAGAGCCACCAAATGCTTCTTATATGTTAACCCTTTCATTTCATATGTTGTGAAAATTTGTTATTTCGTGACAGCAGTACCAGAACTCAACTTTACACAGATGCCGCCCAGCCTTACAGGATTCCCTGTTTCCTCTACTTTCTGTACGGTTATTGACAGATGCAGGGCAGCTAAAATTCCACACTTACCACGGTGTACCGTAGATCTGAAACCCTTTTACGGTCACTTCCGAGTCTTGCACGTAAATACAATTGGTCAGAAGCGATTGGACATTGTCAAAGTCCTCAGGCTTCAACTTCGAGACAGATGGGAAGCGGTAATAATCCTGCTTCACTAGCTCGGCAACGAAGTCCTTATCAAACGTCAGTTCATGGTTTCCAGCGATGACTATTTTATATTCATAGGGAAGGGTTCCTGTAATTGCAAATGAGACACTTAATTACAATCTTCTCCCTTGTTAAACACGCTCGAGGTTCACGCATAGGGCAAGAGAAAGAATGTTTTAAAAATGAAAAGAGCTGCCAGAGCAATTGTTGCAATAACAACAAAAGGTTGCACCAGGCACTAATAATCTTCCTTAATTATTCAATAAACACCGTTGTGCCCCTGTCCCCTGGATTTATATAGGGCTGAATAAAACAGCATATTAAGTAGGCAGATACCTTCTGCAAGATCAGGCAGTTACAAAGCATTCTGATGAAACTGCGTGCTGTTTCAAAAATCTGTTACTTTGATTATGGATGACAGCTGATGATGTCAATGCAAATGGTGGTGAACGTTATAAACCTTGGTTATGTCACTGCAAGAGCCAATTGTGTCAAAGGCTCCAATGACATTACTTCAAAATAGTCTATTGTCAAATATACCAGGGTGCAATGAAATCCCTTGTTTGTCTGAAGTTTACAAAGTAAATAGTACACACGACAGTAATAATAATACAATAAAGACAGTGGGGCAGAATTAGGCCATTTGGCCCATCAAATCTCTCTGCCACGGTTGATTTATTTTCCCTCTCAACCCCTATTCTCTTGCCTTCTCCCCATAATCTTTAACACCCATACTACCTATTAGCCTCCATATTAAATATACCCAATACTTGACCCCACAGCTGTCTGATTCACAAACCTCTGGCTAAAGATATTCCTCCTCTTCACTGTTCTAAAGGGAAGTCCTTGTATTCTGAGGCTGTGCCTTCTGGTCCTAGACTCTCCCACTTTAAGGCATCCGTTAGTCTTGCGAGACCATGGATCTGCACCTGGAAAGTCTTCACTCTCCAGGGCGCAGGCCTGGGCAAGGTTGTATGGAAGACCAGCAGTTGCCCATGCTGCAAGTCTCCCCTCTCCACGACACCGATGTTGTCCAAGGGAAGGGCATTAGGACCCATACAGCTTGGCACCAGTGTCGTCGCAGAGCAATGTGTGATTAAGTGCCTTGCTCAAGGACACAACACGTTCCCTCGGCTGGGGCTCGAACTCACGACCTTCAGGTAGCTAGTCCAATGCCTCTCCCACTACTGGAAGCAGACACTCCATGTCCACTCTATCTAGGCCTTTCAATATTTGAAGAAGGAACTCCAGCAGCTATATTTCATTGGGAGATTTGATATGTCACCGTCTGGTATGGAGGGGCTACTGCACAGGATCAGGAAAACCTGCTGAGTTGTAAACTCAGCCAGTGCCATCATGGGCACTAGCCTCCCCAGCATCGAGGGCACCTTCAGAAGGCGATACCTCAAACAGGCGGCATCCATCATGAAGAACCCCCATCATCCAGGACATGCCTGCTTCTCATTGCTACCATCAGGCAGTAGGGACAGGAGCCAGAAGACACACATTTATCATTTTAGGAACAGCTTCTTCCCTTCCGCATCAGATTTCAGAATGGTCACAAATCACAAATGACCTGACTTGGTTCAATCAAGCAGAGTTCACTGCCAAGAAGGCCCACCAGCGTCTTTAATTCCTGAGAAAACTAAAGAAATTTGGCCTGTCCCCTAAAACCCTCACTAATTTTTATAGATGCACCATAGAAAGCATTCTTTTAGGGTGCATCACAACCTGGTATGGAAGTTGTCCTGTCCAAGACCGAAGGAAGTTGCAGAAGATCGTGAACACGGCGCAGCACATCACACAAGCCAATCTTCCGTCTGTGGACTCACTTTACACAGCACACTGTCGGAGCAGTGCTGACAGGATAATCAAGGGCACGACCTACCCAGCTAACACACTTTTCGTCCCTCTTCCCTCCGGGAGAAGGCTCAGGAGCTTGAAGACTCGTACGGCCAGATTTGGGAACAACTTCTTTCCAACTGTGATAAGACTGCTGAACGGATCCTGATCCGGATCTGGGCCGTACCCTCCAAATATCCGGACCTGCCTCTTGGTTTTTTTGCGCTACCTTACTTTCCATTTTTCTATTTCCTATTTATGATTTATAATTTAAATTTTTAATATTTACTGATTTTTACTATTTTTAATATTTTTAACATTTAATATTTGTAACCCAGGGAGCGGGAAGCACAGAATCAAATACCGCTGTGATGATTGTACGTTCTAGTATTAATTGTTTGGCGACAATAAAGTATAAAGTACAAGTCCATAAACCCATGAACACTACTTCACGGTTATGCTCTCTTTTTGCTCTACATTATTTTTTATGTTTCTTATTCCAAGTAATAGTATTTTTTATGTATTGCACCGAACTGCTGCCACGAAACAATGAACTTCAGGACATATGTTAGTGATAATAAACCGGACACTGATTCTGAACCACTCATTTTTCTAAGCTGCAGCAAGTACAGGTTCAGAGCCCTCAAACAATCCTTATACGTTAAACCTTTCATTCCCGGGTCATTCTTGTAAACCACCTTTCCAATGCCAACGTCTCCTTTCTTAGATATGGAGCACAAAACTCCTCACAATACTCCAAATGCGGTCTAACCAATTGCATCCTTCTGTCCTGGGAAAAAGTCTCTGGCTGTGCACTCAATCTATCGCTCTCTTCACCTTGTACACCTTTATCAAGTCACTTCCCGTCTTCCTTCCTTCCAAATAGAAAGGCCTCCTATCCCTACTCCCAGTTGGTAGCCATGCGAAAAGGGCATGGGGGTCCTTAATGATGAATGCCACATTTTCGAGGCATCACCTTTTGAAGATGTCCTTGGTGCTGGGATGGTTGGTGCCCATGATGGAGCTGTCTGAGTTTACAAACCCTGTGCAGCCTTTCCTGATCCTGTGCTGCTGCCCCCGCATAACGCTCCTCAGTACATCTGTCCACACACCCAACATTCTCTGCGCAAAAAAAAACCTACCTCTGACATCCTCTCTATACTTTTCCCCAAACACTTCAAAGTTATGCCTCTGTGTTTTAGCCATAGCCACCATAGGGAAAAGTTTCTGGCTGTCCACGCGATCTAAGCCTTTTATTACCTTACACATTTATCAAACCACTTCTCGTCCTCCTTCGCTCCAAAGGAGAGACCAGTTCCCCAGCAGGGAGATGATACATAGAGCAGACTCAATGATCTGAATGGCCTAATTCTGCTCCTGTGTCTTTTGGTATTATGGACTTGGGCTACTGAGTAAAAAACACACACAAAATTCCTCTATAGAGACCAATAAAGATCTGGGCCAAAACCCTTCATCAGACTGGAAAGGAAGGGGGAAGAAGCCAGACTCAGATACTGCAGGGAGGGGAAGGAGGTCTAGCTAGTAGGTGATAGATGAAGTCAGGTGTGTGGGGGAAGGAGAGGCTGAAGGAGTTAGATAAGTGGGTGACGGTCAGGGAAGTGAAGGGAAGAGCTCAGATAGTAGAGGACACCCCTGTGGCCATCCCCCTCAGTAATCGTCATCTCATTTTGGATGCGGTTGAGGGGGTTGACCTGACAGAGGACGACTACGGCGATTGGGTCTCTGGCACTGAGCCTGGTTCCATGGAGCAGAAGGGAAAGAGGAAGATGAGGAATGCGGTGGTCATAGGGGAATTCTATAGTGAGGGGAACAGACAGGGAGGTTCTGTCAGCCTGATAGAGATACCTGCATGGTGTGTTGCCTCCCAGGAGCCAGGGTATGGGATGTCTCGGATTAGGTGCAGAGTATTCTGAAGGGAGAGGGTGACCAGCCAGAAGTCTTGGTACACATTGGTACCAATGACATAGGTAGAAAAAGGGAGGAGGTCCTGAAGAGAGAATTCAGGGAGTTAGGTAGGAAGCTGAAAAGCAGGACCTCCAGGGTAGCAATCTCAGGATTGTTGCTTGTGCCACATGCTAGCGAGTGCAATAGCATGATCAGGCATATTAATGCGTGGCTGAGAGACTGGTGTAGGGGGCAGATTCCTGGATCAAATTCCTGGATCATTGGGGCCTCTTCAGGGGGCGGTATGACCTGTAAAAAAAGTACGGGTTACACCTGAACCCAAAGGGGTCCATTATCCTAGCAGGCATATTTAATAGAGCTGTTAGGGAGGGTTTAAACTAATGTGGCAGGGGAATGGAAACAGGAATGATAGGGTTGAGGAAGGGGAAAACAGAAATAAATCAAAGATAGAGTGTAACCAAGATTATGGAAAGAACAGGCAGGGAATGAGGCTTAATCACAGCCAGTGGAAGGATGGCTGCCATTGGGAGCTGAACATCCAAGGATATACGGTATATCGGAAAGATAGGTTAGTAGGCAGAGGGGGTGCTGTGGCTCTGTGTACAAGAACCAATATTAAATCATTTAGAAAGAGATGACATAGGATTGGAAGGTGTAGCGTCTCTATGGGTTGAGCTAAGAAATGGCAAGGGTAAAAGGACCCTAATGGCAGTTGTATACAGGCCTCCAAACAGCAGCCAGGATGTGGATTACAAATTACAGCAGGAGGTAGCAAAGCCATGTCAGAAGGACAATGTCATGATAATCGTTGCGGATTTTAACATGAAAGTGGGTTGGGAAAACCAGGCCAGTACTGAACCTCGAGAGAGAGAATTTGTGGAATGTCTAAGGGATGGTTTTTAGAACAGCTTGTTGTTAGCCCACTGGGGGAAATCGGCTGTGCTGGACTGGGTGTTGTGCAATGATCCGGAGGTGATAAGAGAACTTAAGGTTAAGGAACCCTTAGGGAACAATGATCACAATATGATCAAGTACACATTGAAATTTGAGAGGGAAAGAAAATAAAATCCAATGTGTTGGTATTTCAATGGAATAAAAGAAATTACAAAGGCATGAGAGAGGAACTGGCCGAAGTTGACTGGAAAGGGACATTTGCAAGAAGGACAGCAGAGCAGCAATGGCTGGAGTTTCTGCAAAATATGAGGAAGTGCAGGACGGATATATTCAAAAAATTTTCAAAGGGAAAAAGGACACTACCATGACTGACAAGTGAAGTCAGTGCCAAAGTAAAAGCAAAAGAGAGGGCATACAAGGAAGCCAGAGCTAGTGGGAAGATAGAGGATTGGGAAGCTTTTAAAAACTTGCAGAGGGAAACTAAGAAGGTCATTAGGAAGGAAAAAATTAATTATGAAAGGAAGCTGGCGACTTATATCAAAGATACAAAAGCTCTTTTAAGTATATAAAGGGGAAGAGAGAGTTGAGGGTAGATATAGGACCAATACAAAATGACACTGGAGATATTGTAATGAGAGAAGCGGAGATGGCAGAGGAACTGAATGCATATTTTGCATCAGTCTTCACAGTGGAAGACATTTGCAGTGTACCGGACATTCAAGAGTGTCAGGAAGTGAAGTTTGTGCAGTGAAAATTACGACTGAGAAGGTGCTCAGGAAGCTTGATGGTCTGAGTGTGGATAAATCTCCTGGACCTGATGGAATGCAGCCTCGGGTTCTGAAGGAAGTAGCTGGAGAGATTGCAGAGCCATTAACGATGATTTTCAAGAATCGATAGATTCTGGCATTGTACTAGATAACTGGAAAATTGCAAATGTTACTTCGCTATTTAAAAGGGTGAGGGGCAGCAGAAGGAAACTATAGACCTGTTAGCCTGACATCAGTGGTTGGGAAGTTGTTGGAATCGATTGTTAGGGATGAGATTACAGAGTGCCTGGAGGTACATGACAAGATAGGCCAAAGCCAGCATGGTTTCCTGAAAGGAAAGTCTTGCCTGACAAACCTACTGCAATTCTTTGAGGAAATTACAAGCAGGGTAGACAAAGGAGATGCAGTAGACGTGGTGTACTTGGATTTTCAAGGTGCCTCATGACCCCATGGGATTACATGGAAGTTACTAGCATTGGTGGAACATTGGCTGGTTGGCAGAAAACAGAGAGTGGGAATAAAGGGATCCTATTCTGGCTGGCTGCCGGTTACCAGTGGAGTTCCACAGGGGTCAGTGTCGGGACTGCTGCTTTTTTTTATGATGTATGTCAATGATTTGGACTGTGGTATTAATGGATTTGTGGCTAAATTTGCCGATGATACAAAGATAGGTGGGGAAGCTGGTAGTGTTGAGGAAACAGGGAGCCTGCGGAGAGACTTAGATAGTTTAGGGGAATGGGCAAAGAAGTGATAAATGAAATACAATGTTGGAAAGTGTAAGGTCATGCACTTTGGTAAAAGAAATAAACGGGCAGACTATTATTTAGATGGGGAAGAGAATTCAAAATACAAAGCTGCAAAGGGACTTGGGAGTCCTTGTGCAAGAAACTCTAAAGGTTAACCTCCAGGTTCAGTCGGTTGTGAAGAAGGTGAATGCAATGTTGGCATTCATTTCTAGAGGTATAGAATGTAAGAGCAGGAATGTGATGTAGAGGCTCTATAAGGCACTCGTGAGACCACACTTGGATTATTGTGTGCAGTTTTGGGCTCCTTATTTTAGAAAGGATATACTGACATTGGAGAGGGTTCAGAGAAGATTCACAAGAATAATCCAGGAATGAAAGGGTTACCATATGAGAACTATCTGTCAGCTCTTGGGCTGTATTCCCTGGAGTTTAGGAGAATGAGGGGGGAATCTCATAGAAACATTCTGAATGTTAAAAGGCCTGAACAGATTAGATAAGGCAAAGTTATTTCCCATGGTAGGGGATTCTAGAACAAGAGGTCATGACTTCAGGATTGAAGGATGTCCATTTAGAACAGAGATGAATTACTTTAGTCAGAGGGTGTTAAATTTGTGGAATTTGTTGCTATAAGCGGCTGTAGAGGCCAAGTCATGGGGTGTATTTAAGGAAGAGACAGACAGGTTCTTGATTAGCCAGGGCATCAAAGGGCATGGGGTGAAGGCAGGGGAGTGGGGATGACTGGAAGGAATGGAGCAGCCCATGATTGAATGGTGGAGCAGACTCGATGGGCTGAATGGCCCACTTCTGCTCCTACATATCGTGGTCTTATGAAGTAAGAGCTGGGAGGTAATAGGTTGAAAAGGTAAAGGGCTGGAGAAGAAGGAATCTGATCTGACCATACTGTTTAGATTAGTTTTCCTTCAATTTCAAGTTTAGTATTTCCAACAATTAACTTTGTAGGAATTGTCTCCTTAACAATCAGAGTGCTAGTGTGGATCCCAATGCCAACTCCACACAAAACATGCAATAGGAACTCAGCACATGAAGCATAATCTGTGAAGGGAATAAACAGAATGGGGTTCTGTTGGAGTCTGTGATCTACAATTCAAACTATGGTTCTTCGCAACAGGTGGGTTTTTGGACCAATCTAGCATTTCGCTGTCTCCAGGAATGGCCTGGAAGCAGCCCCCCCCCCCCCGGCTGATCTGGACGCTGGCTGATTTCACCAACTTAAGCATCATGGGAGACTGAAACATCGAGACAGCAGGCGGTGTGTTGCTAATCACCGGCTGCTATCGGAAGGCAGCACTGTACTTGAGCAATCCCTCTCCCTTTTGATGGAGAGTGAGAGCCTGTCGATCTTTGAGACGGGGGTGTGGGGGCTTGGAGAAGCGAGGTGGAAGATTGTAACATCAGGAGGGCGAGTTGCTGGTCTCTGCTTGATGTTGCAGGAGCAACCTCTCTCTCCCTCGCTAGAGAGAGAGAGCCTGTCTAAGATACTGAAGTGCAGGGTTTGGACTGATGGACTCTGGATCAAGGTCTCTTTGGGGGCTTTTGCGGTTGCTTGGCTGGTGGGGGGGGGTCAGTGCTTCTGCTGGTGCAACTGGGGGGAGAAGGGGGGGCTTTGATGTTCTATCAGTCTATTGGCTCTCTTTTTTCATGGATGTCTGTAAGGAGCAAGAATTTCAGGGTGTATACATTCTCTGATATCAAAGGGACCGGATCAAAGGAACAGACAGAAAAAGTTGACTGTCGATTGCTTATTGTCCTCATGAAGGGTCTCAACTCAAAATGTTTACTGTCTATTCCTCACCATAGATGCCTCCTGATCTGCTGAGTTCCTCCACCATTTTGTGTGTGATGCTCAGTATTTCCAGCATCTGCAGAATCTCTTGTGCTCTCTTTCAATTTTTCCTTGTCAACCATCAGAGATGAGGAGACAAGAGTACAAAATTAAATTACAAACGCTTCCCTCCCTGATCTGGTCCGTGTACAGAAAACAAGATCAATTAACCCCGAGCTATTTGTTGGTTTAATGAAACAACCCAACTCCAAAAGCGATTTAAATCTGTAGACAGCAAAAGGAATTACTTCAACAACACAATGCAGCTTAACGCAAGACACAAATCCATTTTTAACTCCCACGTAATTGTTGCAATGAAACCGCTGACCCTATATTAATCTTGTTTTAGCTTGGTTTCCAGGAGACCAACACCCATGCAACAGCTCCTGGTATAAAAGTTACAAAATTTATTTCCTACGAATTAGACCAGTGATTAGATTAATTCCTAAAAAAGTGCAACTGAGAGCATTGCAACGACAGAGCATATGTTCCCTGGGTTATTAGCCAAGATTTCCGAATTATTAGTTACTAATACAACCACAACTCTGCCATAGTCAAGTGGAAATTAATCTCTGGGATGGAGATAGGAAATAGGTCCCTCTCAACCCAGATCATAGAGTACTATAGGTGCCTTACTAAAATCCATGTAGATCACATCCACTGCACTACCCTCATCTATATGCCTGGTCACCTCCTCAAAGAACTCTATCAGGCTTGTTAGACACCATCTGCCCTTCACAAAGCCATGCTTGTGTGTAAAATGGCTTGTGTGTAAAATTTCACCTTTCACACTTCACCCTTTATCTCTGCTTTTAGTCTCTCCTAACCTGAGGGGGGAAAAGCCACCCAACAAAGTCACTGCATTACAATATTGCTGCGTGGCTTGGAGGAGGGGGTGAAAGACTCACCAGGACGATGAATGGATTAGAGAGGATTCGATATAAAGCAATCTTAAATATGAGGAATTCTGCAGACACTGGAAATCCAGAGCAACACACACAAAATGCTACAGGAACTCAGGCCAGGCAGCATCCATGGAAATGAACAAACAGTTGATATTTTTGGCCAAGACTCTTCCTCAGGACTGATAAGGAAGAGGGAAGACACCAGAATAAAAAGGTGGGGAGAGGGGAAGGCGGATAGCTGGAAGGTGATAGGTGAAGCCAGGTGGGTGGGAAAGGTCAAGGGCTGGAGCAGAAGGAATCTGAAGAGGAGAGTGGACCACAGGAGAAAGGGAAAGAGGAGGGGACCCAGGGGAAGTGATAGGCAGGTGAGCAGAGGCAAAAAGCCAGTGTGGGGAATAGGAGGAGGAGCTTAAAATCTTTTTACCGGAAGGAGAAGTTGATGTTCATGCCATCAGGTTGGTGACTACCCAGATGAGATGGCGTATCAGGGGTTGCTCCTCCACCCTGAGGGTGGCCTCATCTTGGGACAAGAGGAGGCCAAAGACCGACATGCTGGAACCAGAATAGGAATTGGAATTAAAATATTTGGCCACCGCAGCGGATGTGTTCGTCGAATCAGACCCTCAAGTTACGACGGGTCTCACCAACGTAGAGGAGGCTGCTTCGGGAGCACCAGACACGAACAACGACCCCGCCAGATCCGCAGGTGAAGCATTGCCCCACCTGGAAAGACTGTTTGGGGCCCTGCATGGAGTTGGGGGAGGAGGTGAATGAGCAGGTGTAATACTCGGGCCACTTGCTTTGGTTAGCTTGTTATTTGTCACATGTCCATTGAACAGTGAAATGTATCTTGTGTGTCAAATCAAATCAGTGCAGATTATGCTGGGCACACTTCCAGTGCCAATACAGCATGCCACCAATGCACTAACCTGTACACCTATGTAACGTGGAGAACCAGGAGGAGATCCACTCAGTAACAAGGAAAACGTGCAAACTCCTTCCAGTGGTGGGAGTCAAACACTGATCAGTGGTCGCTGGTGCTGTAACAGCGTTTGCAAGGCAGTGCATTCCCAATGTCACTCCTACAAGTGACACAGTTGACCATTAGACTTTGCTGTTTATAAGGTGAGGCTGCAAGTATTGGATAAGGCACTGTAGAGTGGAAATCTGGTGGTGCCACAACAACCTCTCATTCAGCGCCAGTAAAGGGCTGATTATTGACTACAAGAAGAAACCAGATGTTTGCGAGCCAAACCTTATTAGGGGATCAGTGGTGGAGAGGGCCAGTGACTGTAGATTCCTTGGTGTTTTCATTTCAAAGAATCTGTCCTGCATCCAGCACGCAAGTGCCATTACCAAGAATGGCATGGCAGCACATCTACTTTCTTCGAACTTTGCACATAGATACAGAATGCTTTGTAAAACGTTGACAAACTTCCACTGATGCACAGCAGAGAATATCCTTGGTTGCATTATGGACTTGTATGGAAACACCAATGCCCAGGAATGGAAAGAGCTCTAGGAATTGGTGGGTACGACCCAGTCCATCACAGGAACGGCCTTCCCCAGCATTGAGCACAGCTACAAAGAGTCCTGTCATTGGAAAGCAGCATCTGTCATCAAGGACTCCCACCATCCAGACCTTGCTATCTTCTTGAAGTTACCATTGGGCAGGAGGTACAAGAGTCTCAGGTCCCACACCACCAGGTTCAGGAACAGTTATTACCCTTCAACAGTCAGACTCCTGAACCGGAGTGGGTAACTTCACTCACCTCAACACTGAACTGATTCCACAACCTACAGACTCACTTTCAAGGTCTCTACAACTCTTGCTCACAGTATTTTTTATTATTTGTTTTGTATTTGCACAGTTTGCCTATTTCTGTACATTGCTTATTTGTCAGTCTTTGTGTGTAATGTTTCATTAATTCTATTGTACTTTGTTCTACTGTGAATGCCTGCAAGAAAATAAATCTAAGGGTCGTATATGGTGACATATCAAAGATCAAAGTTAAGTTCAAAGTAAACGTATTATCAAAGTACACATATGTCACCATATATAACCCGAGATACATTTTCTCACAGGCATACACAGCAAATCCAAGAACCGTAATAAAATCAGTGAAAGACTACACTCAACAGGGCAGACAACCAGTGTGGGAGGGAGGGAGGGAGAGAGGGAAGGGAGGAAGGGTGGAAGGGAGGGAGGAAGGAAGGAAGGAAGGAAGGAAGTCCTTGATAGTGAGTCTTGATAGATAGTTGTGGGAACTGTTCAGTGTTGGGATGAGTGAAGTAGTTCCCTCTGGTTCAAGAGCCTGATGGTTGAGGGGTAATAACTGTTCCTGAACCTGGTGGTGTCAGTCCTGAGGCTCCTGTACCCTCTTCCTAATGGCAGCAGCGAGAAGAGAGCATGGCCTGGATGGAGGTCCCTGATGATGGATATGTACTTTGATATTAATTTGACTTTGAAATATGAAGTACAAGGAAAGGTACTGACATAAAATGGATATACAGGTTGACCCTCACTAATCCGACTACCTGTAATCCGGTTCCTTCGATAATCCGGCACTGATTATGCTTAATGTGATCCTTCTGTAATTTGGCATTTTCACTAATCCGGCACTCCTCAGGTCCGAAT
Organism: Mobula hypostoma; assembly: GCF_963921235.1. NCBI lineage: Eukaryota > Metazoa > Chordata > Chondrichthyes > Myliobatiformes > Myliobatidae > Mobula > Mobula hypostoma. Next base: position 7,147,073 of record NC_086107.1, read on the forward strand.
GGTGCTGGATTAGTGAAGGTCGACCTATATCAGAATGAAGAGCAAAAGCTTCTGAAAAGACTGGTGGATCTTTCTTTCATAAACAGAAAAGCGATGCTAGACACTAAATGTTTACTTTTGTAAAAGGGAAATCTAATTACTAAAAATTCAGAACAACTTTCCTTACAAATAAAGCCCAGACTCTCACACAAGCCAAGCTATCAAGAAACAGTTTAATTACTTGCAAGGTTGCAAAGGGCAACTCTTCTACTGAAATAATGTAAGCCACAGACTGAAACAATATTAAGCTTGAATCCCTGCCAGTAACAACATTTCCATTGATACTATCATCCTTTACAGACAAGAACTCTCAGACTTCAGAGAAAACTTACACGAGTCCATGTCTGAGTGGGACAACAGGACCCCCAGCCTCCGCTGAGACTGTGCGGTGCTCAGATCCCGGGATAGAGAGAGGAAAGTTCCTCCTCACTTCATTAATCCCTGACATAGTGAGCCCCAGGCTCCTGAACTTACATAGAGCAGTACAGCATTTGTACAATGTTGTGCAAACTAACCAAATACCTAACTAAACTAAGCCCTTCTGATGCACAAGTTTGTTGTTGTCTGACCACACATATATACAACCAAACAAAACTATAACACGAGGAATTCTGCAGATGCTGGAAATTCAAGCAACACACTTCAAAGTTGCTGGTGAACGCAGCAGGCCAGGCAGCATCTATAGGAAGAGGTACAGTCGACGTTTTGGGCCGAGACCCTTCGTCAGGACTAACTGAAGGAAGAGCTAGTAAGAGATTTGAAAGTGGGAGGGGGAGGGGGAGATCCGAAATGATAGGAGAAGACAGGAGGGGGAGGGATGGAGCCAAAAGCTGGACAGGTGATTGGCAAAAGGGATATGAGAGGATCATGGGACAGGAGGCCCAGAGAGAAGGAAAAGGAGGAGGGGGGGAAAAACCCAGAGGATGGGCAAGGGGTATAGTCAGAAGGGCAGAGGGAGAAAAAGGAGAGTGAGAGAAAGAATGTGTGTATATAAATAAATAACGGATGGGGTACAAGGGGGAGGTGGGGCATTAGCGGAAGTTTGAGAAGTCAATGTTCATGCCATCAGGTTGGAGGCTACCCAGATGGAACATAAGCTGTTGTTCCTCCAACCTGAGTGTGGTTTCATCTTTTGATCAAACAAAACAATGTTCCTCCAGACCATGGTGCACCCACACAAGACATCACGCAGAACACACAAAACAAAATATTACCACAAATAAGTTAATAAATATAATTCAAAATGCATGTGAAGTGCACAGCACAGGTAAACAGTACGGTAAAGAGCCCGTTGTCCGATTGGAAAAAGATCGGTGGTGGCAGGGTATTCATTAGTCTCATAGCCTGTGGAAAGAGGCAATCTGGCAGTCCTCGTCCTGATGCTTCCTGATGGTAGTGGGTCATATTCCTCCATTCTCTGCGCACTCATGTGCCCATCTCAGAGCCCCTAAAACTCATCCATTATGTTTGTCCTCATTACCAGCACATGTCAGACTCTCACCAATCTCTGCAAATAAAACTTGTCCCAAGCATCTGCTTTGAAATTACTTCTTTTAAAGTATAAACACAAAATAGACACACACACACAAAAAAAGGTTCAATTGGCTCAGTTTAATATCAGAGAATGTATACGGGTATTCAACCTGAAATTCTTACTCTTCAAAGACATCCACAAAATAAAGAAACTCCACAGAATGAATGATAGACAATAGACAATAGGTGCAGGAGTAGGCCATTCGGCCCTTTGAGCCAGCACCGCCATTCACTGTGATCATGGCTGATCATCCACAACCAGTACCTTTTTCCTGCCTCAACCCCATATCCCTTCACTCCGCTATCTTTAAGAGCTCTATCTAACTCTTTTTTGAAAGCATCCAGAGAATTGGCCTCCACTGCCTTCTGAGGCAGAGCATTCCACAGAACCACAACCCTCTGTGTGAAAAAGTTCTTCCTCAACTCCATTCTAAATTGTCTACCCCTTATTCCTAAACTGTGGCCTCTGGTTCTGGACTCTACCAACATCGGGAATATGTTTCCTGCTTCCAGCGTGTCCAATCCCTTAATAATCTTATATGATTTAATAAGATCCCCTCTCAGCCTTCTAAATTCCAGTGTATACAAGCCCAGTCGCTCCAATCTTTCAACATATGACAGTCCCGCCATCCCGGGAATTAACCTCATGAACCTACGTTGCACTCCCTCAATAGCAAGAATGTCCTTCCTCAAATTTGGAGACCAAAACTGTACATAATACTCCAGGTGTGGTCTCACCAGGGCCCTGTACAGCTGCAGAAGGACCTCTTTGTTCCTATACTCAACTCCCCTTGTTATGAAGGCCAACATGCCATTAGCTTTCTTCACTGCCTGCTGTACCTGCATGCTTACTTTCAGTGACTGATGAACAAGGACACCTAGATCTCGTTGTACTTCCCCTTTTCCTAACTTGACACTATTCAAATAGTAATCTGCCTTCCTGTTCTTGCCACCAAAGTGGATAACCTCACATTTATCCACATTAAACTGCATCTGCCCACTCACTCAACCTGTCCAAGTCACCCTGCATTCTCATAACATCCTCCTCACATTTCACACTGCCTCCCAGCTTTGTGTCATCGGCAAATTTGCTAATGATAGAAACATCAAAGCCCCAAAAGCCCTCCCACCATGCAAGCAACAGCAAAAGCCCCTCAAAGAAACCTCAATCTTTAACCCGGTGCTTTAGTATCTCAGACAGGCTCTCGCTCTCTCTCTCCATTGAGATAGAGAGAGCTCATTCCTGCAACGAGAGCGGGACTTGCCGTTCCGATAACAAGTAAACAAACTGATGAATGAATGATTGCTGAGAGCACGAGTTGTAAAATCCTTGCAAATGAGTCTAGTCTGTAGGTTGCAGAATCAGTTCAGTGTTGTGAATGAAGTTATCCACTCTGATTCAGGAGCCTGATGGTTGAAGGGTAACAACTGTTTCTGAATCTGGTGGTGTGGGACCCAAGCCTCCTGTGAACAATTCTTTTCCTCACACTATAATGGTTAGGATTACACTGGGTTGTGCCGCTTGAAAGTCTGAAACAGACTACTCCACACTATTTTCAATAAATCAATCACCAGGGTATATCGTGAAATATGTTGTTTTGCAGCGCCAGTACACTGCTATATACAAAAATAAAAAATATATAAATTACAATAATTATACATAAAAATAAATTAAATATGTAGTGCAAATCAGAGGGGGAAAATACTGAGGAAGTATTCATGGGCTCATTGTCCATTCAGAAACCTGATAGTGGAAGGGAAGAAGCTGTTTCTGAAACATTGAGTGTGTCTTCAGACTCCTGCACCTCCTCCCTGATGGTAGCAATGAGAAGAGGGCATGCTTAGAGTTAAGTATTTAAGTGGCTTTTAGATAGAGACATCAATATGAAGTGAATGCAAGGAAATGGATGACACACAAGAGCACATTTCAGAAACAATAGTGAAATGTGTCGTTTGTATTTGCAGCCAACACACCCAAGAATGTGCTGGGGGCAGACCACAAGTATCATCACATATTTAACACCAATATCACATGCCCACAATGCTTGGAAGAACAGCTCAGAACACAATGTACTGGGTTTCTTTGTTTTGTGGTTGCCTGTAAGGAGATGAATTTCAAGGTTATATATAGTATACACACTTTAAACAAAGAGCATATCGACCAGCAAAGCAATAACAGCTAAACAAGCCCATTCCTCCTTCCTATCCACCAACCCACACACATACCCAGACCTTTAACCCCAGGACAGTCCGTCTTCGGCATCTGGTGACATTTAGTAGAAACTGGCATCAGGATCAGCACAATATTATGGGCCGAGTGGCCTGTACAGTGCTGCATTGTTCTGAGCTCTCCATGTTCCCCATGATCCTGCCATTCATGGTGTATACCCTACCCTGCTTTGACATAACATCACGCAGTGTGTCTCAGTGCCTGTTGTCAGCTCTGGATTGCAGCCCAACTCCTGGCTAAAGCATCTGGAATAACTTATCGGAAGTCAAAAACCTGGGAAGATCATAGCCGGGTACCAGGTACCTCCATGTATAGAGTTCCTCCCTTCTGCTGCATTTAAGAGCAACTGGTATTGTGTACTGGCATTGGATACTGGCTTGGTACCGGAATTGGGATTGATCAGATGACAAGATAGAGAGATGTCTCCACCATAGAAGGTGTAAGGTGCTCCTTCTCTCCCCTAGCCTGCAGGTGACCCTTGGGCAAGGTGTAGGTCCCCCCCCCACCCTCGATCAGGGGTCATGTGAAGCCATGGGAGCAGGTGGCGGACAGTCATATGAGCAGCTGGTGCATATCAGCACTGATGCCAGGCAGACACTCTCTGAAGAGTATTGATAATGGCTGGGGTCACTCGTCTTGTAAAGACACTGCCCAGAAGAAGGCAATGGCAAACCACTTCTGTAGAAAAATCTGCCAAGAACAGTCATGGTCAAAAGACCATGATCGCCCCACACCATATGACATAGCACATGATGATGATATTGCGTACTGGCATTGGTTACCAGTTTTGGGTATTGGTACTTGTATGGGATTGATGTTGCCTCTGGTACTGGTATTGGAATAGCTTTATTACTATCACAGGTAGCAAGATACAGTGAAAAGCTTGTCTTGAATACTGTTCAAATTACACAGTGCATGGAGCTAGAACAAAGTAAAATAATGCAGAGTCAAGTGCAAAATCTGCCGACAAAATGCAGTGCAGGTAAATGGTAAAGTGCAAGAATTGCGAGGCCAAGAGTCTATCTTATCGTACAAATGATCCATTCAAGTATCTGATAACAGTGGGATAGAAGTTGCTCTTGAGTCTGGTGGGATGTGCTTTCAGGTTTTTGTATCTTCCGCCTGATGGGAGAGGGGAGAAGAGAGAATGTCCGGGATGGGTGGGGTCTTTGATTATGCTGGCTGCTTTACTGAGGCAGGGAGAATATAGCCAGAGTCCATGGAGGGGAAGCTGGTTTCAAAGTTCAAAGCAAATTTATTATTGAAGTCCATACATGTCACCATCTTCTCCCCTGGGATTCATTTTCTTGTGGGCATTCACGATAAATACGAAGAAACAGTAGAATCAATGAAAAACCCTCAAGAAACGAGATGGACAACCAATGTGAAAAAGATAAATTGTAAAAGACAAAAAGTTTAAAAAGATATTATTACCCTTTATCAGAGATAGGCCAATCCATAATAACCATACAGATATAATAATACAGGATAAACAAGAACAGCTTATTTAGTAGAATATATAGCCAAACCAAACACATGACTTACATAAATTAACAAGTGAAAACACCAGAAATATGCTGAATTAAAAGAGGAAATTGAAAGACTGTGGAACATGAACAATGAACATTGTCCCAATAGTGATATCTACAACTGTATCATCCCAAGGTCACTACACAATAATATTAAGCAATTAGGCCTACACAGCAATATCTATGTAAATCCCCAGAAAGCCACAATATTGAACACCACTAGAGCAGTCCAAGGATGAAGAAGAAAGCCCTTAACTCCGAGTGGAGTCATCGGGACGCCGTCATAACAGCATTTTTTTTTTAAGCAGGCTTTCTTGTCTTTACGAGACCGAGTTGCTGGCTCGACGCTCAACCCAGCACGGATGGAAGGCGTGCAAGGGAACCGGCTCGATTCGAACTCGGGAGCCTTCCCTCGGAAGTCCGGTGCTGATGTCACAACGCCACCAGTCAGCTAGAGTAGTCCAAAAGTTCCTAGCAATTGAGAAATGAGCACTCTATCTATTCCTCTTATTATCTTGTACACCTCTATCATGTCTCCTCTCATCCTCCTTCTCTCCAAAGAGTAAAGCCCTAGCTCCCTTAATCTCTAATCATAATGCATACACTCTAAACCAGGCAGCATCCTGGTAAATCTCCTCTGTACCCTTTCCAATGCTTCCACATCCTTCCTATAGTGAGGCAACCAGAACTGGACACAGTACTCCAAGTGTGGCCTAATCAGAGTTTTATAGATCTGCATCATTACCTCACAACTCTTAAACTCTATCCCTTGACTTATGAAAGCTAACACCCCATAAGCTTTCTTAACTACCCTATCCACCTGTGAGGTGACATCTTAGCATGGCAGTGTTAGCTGTGAGGAGGGTGCTAAGAGGATGCAGGGTGACTTGGATAGATTAGGTGAGTGGGCAAATTCATGGCAGATGCAATTTAATGTGGATAAATGTGAGGTTATCCACTTTGGTGGCAAGAACAGGAAAACAGATTATTATCTGAATGGTGGCCGATTAGGAAAAGGGGAGGTGCAACGAGACCTGGGTGTCATTGTACACCAGTCATTGAAAGTGGGCATGCAGGTACAGCAGGCGGTGAAAAGGCGAATGGTATGCTGGCATTCATAGCAAGAGGATTCGAGTACAGGAGCAGGGAGGTACTACTGCAGTTGTACAAGGCCTTGGTGAGACCACACCTGGAATATTGTGTGCAGTTTTGGTTCCCTAATCTGAGGAAAGACATCCTTGCCATAGAGGGAGTACAAAGAAGGTTCACCAGATTGATTCCTGGGATGGCAGGACTTGCATATGATGAAAGACTGGATCGGCTAGGCTTATACTCTCTGGAATTTAGAAGATTGAGGGAGGATCTTATTGAAACGTATAAAATTCTAAAGGGATTGGACAGGCTAGATGTAGGAAGATTGTTCCCGATGTTGGGGAAGTCCAGAACGAGGGGTCACAGTTTGAGGATAAAGGGGAAGCCTTTTAGGACCGAGATGAGGAAAAACTTCTTCACTCAGAGAGTGGTGAATCTGTGGAATTCTCTGTCACAGGAAACAGTTGAGGCCAGTTCATTGGCTATATTTAAGAGGGAGTTAGATATGGCCCTTGTGGCTAAAGGGATTGGGGGTATGGAGAGAAGGCAGGTACAGGGTTCTGAGTTGGATGATCAGCCATGATTGTACTGAATGGCGGTGCAGGCTCGAAGGGTTGAATGGCCTACTCCTGCACCTATTTTCTATGTTTCTGTTTCTATGCTTGGCTATGCCTCACCTCAGGTTTGACCAGCTTGAGCTAAGAAAAAATGAAATAATAATAATAAAAAATAACCAATATACATTGACAACTTGAGATGAAAAGTGATGATGTGCTGAGCTGTGTTCACAGCTCTGCAATTTTTTGCAGCCTCGGGCAGAGCTATTGCCATATTAAGCCGTAATGCATCGAGATATGATGCTTTCTTTGGTGCAGGGGTTCCTAATCTTCTTTATGCCAAGGTCCAATACCATTAACTGCCATTTCTGTTTCTATTTTTATTTTTTTATTTTATTTTGAGATACAGGGTGGAACAGCCCCTTTCAGGCCTTTGAGCTGCGCTGCCCAGCAATTCCCTATTTAACCCTTGCCTAATCATGGGACAATTTACAATGACCAATTAACCTACCGACCGGTACGTCTTTGGACTGTGAGAGGAAACCCATGTGGTCACGGGGAGAATGTATAAACTCTTTACGGACAGTAGTGCAAATTGAACCCGGGTTGCTGGTACTGTAAAGTGTGTGTAAACCACTACTTTACTGTAACACGACTATTCATTAATAAACTCCTCAACCTCTAGAGGGGAGGGTAAGGCAGTTTAGAAATAAATCTGTGGTGAGACAAACAGAAAATGATGCAAGCAGTCAACAACATCTGCACAGACAGCCAGTGAGGTGAAATTCCAGGGTAGGGACTTGGGCAGGAAGTTCTATCTTACATGAAGTACAACACATTACAGTCAGAGGTAAGAATTCTTTTTTGTCTGTTCTCCTCCCCCGGCGGCTAAAGTTATACATCTTTCTCTCCATGTTCCTCAGTGCTTTCTACCAGCTCCATGTCGCTCAGTGTCTTATACTGAATTATTTAAACACGCAGATAAGTGAATCAGCAGCCAGAGAAAATGGAAGTTTGGCAGCTTGAACCGAGATACTTGCTGAATTATTGGTCAGGGGAAGTCTGAAGCATATTGGCTGGCTTGCTAATGCAATATAAAGTGAGATAGAATTGTATTGCTACACAGGTATTTCACATTAACTTGATGCACTTTTCTGCAATCCCACGGTTGTTCAATGAGTGACAAAACATAGAATTATTTATAACCCTTATCAATTTTTTAATATGTTCTGTGGGAAGGTTTGAGCAGATGAATCGGTACAGGAGTAATATAGACGCAATGTTGTTAGAGCTGCCAGGTCTGGGATTGTACTTTGGGACAATATCCGGATGTGGACTTAAAAGCCAGAGTGCACCTCAGCCCTGGGAAAGGGTGAGATTGCATTTCCATAGCGCCCTGGGTTCGCAGATTGTCCCCTCCATATCCTCCACCCCACTGCCCCAAATTTCCTTGCACTCCAAATCTCTACCGCCTTCTTCGCAACACCACTTGAAGTGGGGTCTACACTGTGACTTAGGAAACTTGTCAGCGAGCAAGGCCCATGAAGATCCCTCAGAAGACAGAAACAAGAGCTCAGTGGTGATTAGTTAGTTGACTTGGGAGACAGATACCAGGCGTGGGGAAGAGCAAGACTGCATTCCCACAGCGTCCTGGGCAGAGAGCCGTCTCCATTTTCCCCACCCCCACCCAAATCTCTCGACTGTCAACAGAACATCAGAATCAGGTTTAATATAACTGGCATGTGTTGTGAAATTTGTTGTTTTGCGGCAGCAGTACATTGTAATACAGAATAAAAACTATAAATTACAATAGTATATACAGTACTGTGTAAAACTCTAAGGTACATATGTATAGTTGGGTGCCCAAGACTACCAGTAATGTAGTAATCTTATGTATTGCACTGTACTGCTGCCTCAAAAAAGAAACACATTTCATGATGTGTGAGTGATGATAAACTTGATTCTGATAGGGGTCTCTAGTGTGGACTGAGGGTGGGAAGGGGGCAGAGAGAGGGGAATCATGGTTGGGAAAAGGAGAAGGGAGAGGGGAGGGAGTGGGAAGCACCAGAGAGACATTCTGTAATGATTAATAAACCAATTGTTTGGAATCAAATGACCTTGGCTGATGCCTTAGGGCTGGGTGAGCCTGCACCCACGCCACCCCTCTGTTTCTGGCACACCTTCTCCGCCACGCCCCTCCCGCGACACCCCGCCCTTGCCATTCCCAACTTCCTTTGCTCGCACCAGATTTATAAACTTGCTCTCCACTCCACTTTGACAAATACAGCATTGCGCATACACATGTGTGCTTAGAACTTTTGCACAACTGTTGGATCAGAATTAGCCGACTCAGCCCACAAATTCTGCTCCACCATTCCATCATGGCTTGTTTATTATCTTTCTTAACCCTATTCTCCTGCCTTATCCCCATAACCTTTGATGCCCTGACTAATTAAGAAACCATCAACCTCCACTTTAAATATACCCAATGACTTGGCCTCCAAAGCCATCTGTGACAATGAATTCCACAGATTCACTACCCTCTGGCTAAAGAAATTCTTCATCTTCATTCTAAAGGGACATTCGAGGAACAGATAGGGAGACAGATTCTGGAAAGGTGGAATAATAGCAGGGTTACTATCACTTTTACCATAGCATTGGAGAGGGATAGGAACAGACAAGCTAGGAAAGTGTTTAATTGGAGTAAGGGGAAACATGAAGCCATCAGGCAGGAACTTGGAAGCATAAATTGGAAACAGATGTTCTCAGGGAAATGTATGGCAGAAATGTGGCAAATGTTCAGAGGATATTTGCGTGGCATTCATCATAGGTATGTTCCAATGAGACAGGGAAAGGATGGTAGGATACAAGAACCATGGTGTACAAAGGCTGTTGAAAATCAAGTCAAGAAGAAAAGAAAAGCTTACGAAAGGTTCAAAAAAACTAGGTAATGATAGAGAGCCAGAAGATCATAAGGCTAGCAGGAAGGAGCTCAAGAATGCAATTAGGAGAGCCAGAAGGGGCCATGAGAAGGCCTTGGGAAGCAGGATTAAGGAAAACACCAAGGCATTCTACAAGTATGTGAAGAACAAGATGATAAGACGTGAGAGAATAGGACCAACTAAGTATGACAGTGGAAAAGTGTGTATGGAACTGGAGAAGATAGCAGAGGTACTTAATTAGTACTTTGCTTCAGTATTCACTATGCAGATGTGGTTTCCTTATTCAAGAAAGGGAGTAGAGATAGCTCAGGGAATTAGAAACATAGAAACCCTATAGCACAATACAGGCCTTTCGGACCACAAAGTTGTGCCGAACATGTCCTTACCTGAGAAATTACCGAGCGTTACCCATAGCTCCCTATTTTTCTGAGCTCCATATACCCGTCCAGGAGTCTCTTAAAAGACCCTATCGTATCCACCTCTACAACCATTGCTGGCAGCCCATTCCACGCACTCACCACTCTCTGCGTAAAAAACTTACCCCTGATATCACCTCTGTACCTACTACATCTACTGCTCTGCCATCAATATGTTTAGTCACATCCTCAAAAAATTCAATCAGACTTGTAAGGCATGACCTGCCTTTCACAAAGCCATGCTGACTATTCCTAATCAAACTATGCCTCTCCAAATGTTCATAAATCCTGCCTCTCAGGATTTTATCCAACAACTTACCAAACACTGAAGTAAGACTCACAAGCCTATAATTTCCTTGGCTAACACTACTCTCTTTCTTGAATAATGGAACAACATCTGCAACCCTCCAATCATCCGGAACCTCTCCTGTCCCCATTGATGATACGAAGATCATCGCCAGAGGCTCAGCAATCTCCTCGCCTCCCTCAGCAGCCTGGACTACATTTTGTCCGGTTCTGGTGACTTATCCAACTTGATGCTTTCCAAGGGCTCCAGCACATCCTCTTCCTTAATATCTACTTGCTCAAGCTTTTCAATCCGCTGTACGTCATCCCTACAATCGCCAAGATCCTTTTCCGTAGTGAATACTGAAGCAAAGTATTCATTAAGTACCCCTGCTACCTCCTCCAGTCCCATACACACTTTTCCACTGTCACACTTGATTGGTCCTATTACTCCAATTAAACACTTTCCTAACTTGTCTGTTGCTATCCCTCTCCAATGCTATGGTAAAGGAGATAGAATTGCGATCGCTATCTCCAAAATGCTCTTCCACTGAGAGATCTGACACCTGACCAGGTTCATTTCCCAATACCAGATCAAGTACAGCTTCTCCTCTTGTAGGCTTATCTACATATTGTGTCAGGAAACCTTGTTGAGCCCACCTAACAAACTCCACCCCATCTAAATCCCTCGCTCCAGGGACAGACCAATCGATATTTGGGAAATTAAAATCTCCCACCACGACAACCTTGTTATTATTATACTTTTCCATAATCCGTCTCCCTATCAGCTCCTCGATATCCCTGTTACTATTGGGTGGTCTATAAAAAGCACCCAGTAGAGTTACTGACCCCTTCCTGGTCCTAACTTCCACCCACAGAGACTATGTAGACAATCCCTACATGTCTTCATCCTTTTCTACGGCCATTACATTATTTCTGATCAACAGTGCCATGGCCCCATCTCTTTTGCCTCCCTCCCTGCCTTTCTGAAACTATAGACCAGTGAGTCTTACTTCAGCTGTTGGCAAATTGATGAAGAAGATTCTGAGAGGCAGGATTTATGAACATTTGGAGAGACATAATATGATTAGGAATAGTCAGCATGACTTTGTCAAAGGCAGGTCGTGCCTTACAAGCCTGACTGAATTTTTTGAGGATGTGACAAAACATATTGATGAAGGTAGAGCAGTAGGTGTAGTGTACATGGATTTCAGTAAGGCATTTGCTAAGGTACCCCATGTAAGGCTGATTGAGAAAGTAAGGAGGCATGGGATCCAATGGGGCATTGATTTGTGGATCCAGAACTGGCTTGCCCACAAAAGGCAAAGAGTGGCTGTAGACCGGTCATATTCTGCATGGAGGCTGGTAACCAGTGGTGTGCCTCAGGGATCTGTTCTGGGACCCTTTCTCTTTCTGATTTTTATAAATGACCTGGATGAGGAAGTGGAAGGATGGGTTAGTAAATTTGCTGATGACACAAAGACTGAAGGTGTTGTGGATAGTATGGAGGGCTGTCAGAGATTATAGCACGAAATTGATAGGATGCAAAACTGGGCTGAGAAGTGGCAGATGGAGTTCAACCCAGATAAGTGTGAGGTCATTCATTCTGGAAGGGAGAATATGATGGCAGAATATAGTATTAATGGTAAGACTCTTGGCAGTGTGGAGGATCAGAGGGATCTTGGGGTCTGAGTCCATAGGGCACAAAAAGCTGCTATGCAGGTTGACTGTGTGGTTAAGAAGGCATACAGTGCATTGGCTTTCATCAATCGTGGGATTGAGTTGAAGAGCTGAGAGGTAATGTTAAAGCTATATAAGATCCTGGTCAGACCCCACTTGGAGTACTGTGCTCAGTTCTGGTCACCTCACTACAGGAAGGATGTGGAAACTATAGAAAGGGTGCAGAGGAGATTTACAAGGATGTTGCCTGGATTGGGGAGCATGCCTTATGAGAGTAGGTTGAGTAAACTTAGCCTTTTCTCCTTTGAGCGTTGGAGGATGAGAGGTGATCCGATAGAGGTGTAGAAGATGATGAGAGGCATTGATCGGTGGATAGTCAGAGGCTTTTTTCCCAGGGCTGAAATGGCTATAATAAGAGGGCATGGTTTTAAAGTGCTTGGAAGTAGGTACAGAGGAGACGTCAGGGGTAAGAGTTCTTTTTTTACATGCAGAGAGTGGTGAGTGCGTGCAATGGGCTGCCAGCGATGGTGGTGGAGGTTGAAACGATAGGGTCTTTTAAGAAACTCCTGGACATGTACATGGAGTTCAGAATAATAGAGGGCTGTGGGTAACCCTAGGTAATTTCTAAAGTAAGGATATGTTTGGCACAGCATTGTGGGCCAAAGGGCCTGTATTGTGCTGTAGGTTTTCTATGTTTTTTTTAATCTATTCTTGTATTCTGCAGTTGTGCTCTCCGGTTCTAGACTCTCCCACTATTGGAAACACCATTGCTACGTTCACTCTATTCAGGCCTTTCAATATTCAGTTGGGTTCACTGAGATCCCCCTTCTTCTTCTTCTAAACGCCAGTGAGCACAGGCTCAGCTATCAAATGCTCCTCTTATGTTAACCCTTTCATTCCCAGGATCGTACTCTGTGAAATTTGTTGATTTATGACAGCAGGACAGTGGAAGAAAAAGACTGCAGAACATTACAAAAATAAATAAATATTGTTCAGGAGGACTAGCAACATGGTGTTCACGTACTGTTCAAAAATCTGATTGGGGAGGGGGAAAAAGCTGTTCTTAAAACATTGAGTGAGGATCTTCAAGCTCCCAAAAGTGCGACTCTTTATTCCCCTTCATAGACGCTGCCTGACCTGCTGAGTTCCTCCAGTATTTTGTGTGTGTTGCTCTGGATCTCCAGCATCTACAGAATCTCATATTTAGATCAGGTTTATTATCACTGATGAACTTTGTGTAATTTGCTGTATATTGCAGACCATAAGAAATTACAAGTTTCAATAAGAAATCTATATAAAAAAAATAAACAAGTAGTGCGTAATGCAAAGCAAGGGAAAAATAGTAAAGTGGTGTTCATAAGCCATTCAGAAATCTGATGACAGAGGATTGAGGAGAGCAAAGGAAAAGAATTAGAATCATGTTTATTACCACTGACGTAAATCTTGAAACTTGTCCTGTAGCAGCAGTACAGTGCAAGACAAAAATTACACAAATATTTAGTAGTGCAAAAGAGGAATAATGAGGTAGTGTTCATTGTCTAGTCAGAAATCTGATGGCAGAAGGGAAGAAGTTGTTCCTAAATCATTGAGCGTGTGTCTTAGAGGGTAAAGTTCAATATTTACTTAAGTTTTTAGGAACACAAGCAATAGGAAAGATAGGTCACTCAAACATACATTTCCTTTTTGTGTGAGAAAACTAATATAACCATATATAACCATATAACAATTACAGCACGGAAACAGGCCATCTCAGCCCTTCTAGTCCTTGCCGAACTCTTACTCTCACCTAGTCCCACTGACCTGCACTCAGCCCATAACACTCCATTCCTTTCCTGTCCATATAGCTGCCCAATTTAACTTTAAACGACAACATCGAACCTGCCCCAACCACTTCTGCTGGAAGCTCGTTCCACACAGCTACCACTCTCTGAGTAAAGAAGCTCCTCCCCCAAGTTGCCCCTGAACTTCTGCCCCCTAACTCTCAACCCATGTCCTCTCGTCTGAATCTCCCCCACTATGCACGTCAACTCTATCTACCCCCCTCATAATTTTAAATACCTCCATCAAGTCCCCCCTCAACAATGGTTCATCATTGCCTCCATTTTCCATCCAATCACTGTAACCTTTGGAAATCAGATATCTAATCATTGCAATCTGGAATATGATCCTAAATCTTTTTGCCTTCAAAAAATAAACCAAGTTTATTCCATTGTAGAAAGCAAATCAAAATACTACAGCATAGAAACCAGCCCTTTGACCCATCTAGCCCATGCTGAGCTACTATTCTGCCTAGTCCCATCTTCACACATCTGGAACATAGCCCTCCAAACGCTTCCCATCCATGTACTGATCCAAACTTCTACTAAATGTTGAAATTGAACCTGCATCTACCACTTCCACTGGCAGCCCGTTCCACACTCACACCACCCTTCGAGTGAAGAAGTTCCCTCTCCATGTCCTCCTTAAATATTTCAACTTTCACCCTTAACCTATGACCTCTAATTCTAGTCTCAGTGGAAAAAGCCTGTTTGCATTTACCTTAGCTCTCTCCCTCAAAATTTTGTATGCTATCTATATCCTTCAATTTTATACATCTCTATCAAATCTCCCCTCAGGATTCTGCATTGAAAGGAATAAAATCCTAAACTGTTCAACCTTTCCCTATCATTCAGGTCCTCAAGTCCTAGCAACATCCTTGTAAACTTTCTCGTTCCTCTTTCCATTTTATTGATACCTTTCTCATTGGTAGCTGACTAGACCTGCACACAATACTCCAAATTAGGCCTCAACAATGTATTATGCAAAGTCAGCATTGCATCCCATCTCCTGTACTCAGTACATTGATTTATGAAGACCATGCCAAAAGCTCTTTTTACAACCGGTGACACCATTTTCAAGGAATTATGGATCTGTATTCCCAGATCCCTCTGTTGTACTGCACTCCTTAGTGACCTACCATTCACTGTGCAAGTCCTGCCCTGGTTTGGCCATCTAAAGTGCAGCACCTGCATTAGATTCCAGCAGGTCCAGATCCTGCTGCAAGCTTTGATAGCCTTCCCCACTGTCCACTACATGCTCATTCTTTGAATCATCGGAAAATTTGCTGATCCAGTTAACCATACTATCATCTGGATTGTTGATAGAGATGACAAACCACAGCAAATCAAGCACCAATCACTAGTCACAGGTCTCCAGTCAGAGAAGCAACTATCACACATAAAAACAAAATTTTAAATCATTCAATATTGTTCATCATCTACCTACAGAGAGGCAACAATCTACAGTTGCTGGAACCTGAAACAGAAACAGAAATGGTGGAAGAACTGAGCTATCTGTAGACAGAGAAACCAGTCAATGCTTTGTGCCAGAGATGCTCCCCCAGATCTGGGTAGGTTCTGAGAGATACGGCCGAGATCTGAGGAAGTCTCACTGACCCAAAATATTGACTGGCTTCTCTTTCCACAGGAGCTGTTTGACTGGCTGAGCTCTTCCATCATTTCTGTTACTATTCTTATTTTTGATTTTATTTTATTGAGATACAGTGTGGAATGGGCCCATCCAGCTATTCAAACCACACTGCCCAGTATGCCCCTGATTTAACCCTAGCCAAATCATGGGACAATTTACAAAGACCAATTACCCTACCAACCAGTACGTCCTTGGACTGTGGGGGGAAACCCACGCGGTCACAAGGAGAACATATGAATTGAATTGACTTTATTTCTTATATCCTTCACATACATGAGGAGTAAAAATCTTTATGTTACGTCTCCATCTAAATGTGCAATGTGCAATCATAGCAATTTATAATAAATGGAACAGTCAATGTAATATAGAGTACACTCAAATCAGTGTGAGTTCATCAGTCTGATGGCCTGGTGGAAGATGCCGTCCCAGAGCCTGTTGGTCCTGGCTTTTATGCTGTGGTACCATTTCCTGGATGGTAGCAGCTGGACTGGATTGTGGTTCAGATGGCTTGGGTCCCCAATGGTCCTACGGGCCCTTTTTACACACCTGTCCTTGTAAATGTCCTGAATAGTGGGAAGTTTACATCTACAGATGCACTGGGCTGTCCGCACCACTCTCTGCAGAGTCCTGCGATTGAGGGAAGTACAGTTCCCATACCAGGCAGTGATGCAGCCAGTCAGGATGCTCCCAATTGTGCCCCTGTAGAAAGTTCTTAGGATTTGGGGGCCCATACCAAACTTCTCAACCGTCTGAGGTGAAAGAGGTGCTGCTGTGCTTTTTTCACCACGCAGCTGGTGTGTACAGACCACGTGAGGTCCTCGGTGATGCGGATGCCAAGGAACTTGAACCTATTTACCCTCTCAACCCCAGATGCATTGATGTCAATAGGGGTTAGCCCATCTCCATTCTTCCTGTAATCCACAACCAGCTCCTTTGTTTTTGTGACATTGAAGGAGAGGTTGTTTCCTTGATACCACTGTGTCAGAGAGATGACTTCTTCCCTATAGACCACCTCACTATTGTTTGAGATAAGGGCAATCAATTTAGTGTCGTCAGCAAATTTAATTAGTAGATTGGAGCTGTGGGTGGCAATCCAGTCATGGGTGTACAGCCAGTAAAGGAGGGGACTCAGTACACTGTCCTGAGGGGCTCCTGTATCAAGAGTCAGAGGGTTGGAGGTGAGGGAGCCCACTTTTACAACCTGCTGGTGATCTGACAGGAAGTCCAGGATCCAGCTGCACAAGGCAGGGTCAAGGCCGAGGTCTCTGAGCTTCTTGTCGAGCCTGGATGGAATTATGGTGTTGAATGCTGAACTGTAGTCCAAGAACAGCATTCTCACATAAGCATCCCTCTTCTCCAGATGTGTAAGGACAGTGTGTAGAGCAGTGGCTATTGCATCATCTGTCAATCGGTTGTGTTGGTAGGCAAATTGTAGGGGGTCCAGTTTGGTTGGTAGCAAGCTGCAGATGTAATCCTTGACCAGCCTCTCAAAGCATTTGCTTATTATTGAGGTGAGTGTGACAGGACGCCAGTCGTTCATGCATGTTATCTTGGTCTTTTTTGGTACAGGGACAATGGTGGATGATTTGAAACAGGAGGGCACTCTACACGGGGACAGGGAGAGATTAAAAATGTCAGTAAACACACCTGCCAGTTGTGCTGTGCACATCCTGAGTACTCGCCCTGGGATGCCATCCGGTCCTGCAACCTTGCGACTGTCCACTCGTTGGAAACATCTGCGTACCTCAGCCTTGGCGATGACCAGGTTGCAGGTTGTAGCGGTGGCTTTCCTCGGAGGCTCAGAGTTAGTGACATCAAACCGAAAGTAAAAGCAATTGAGCTCATCTGGGAGAGAGGCTGTGATGTTGGCAGCACCACAATGTTTGGCTTTGAAGTCTGCGATGGTATGCAGCCCTCGCCACAAGTCACGTGTGCTATTCGTTGTGAATCTTGACTCAATCTGCTCCCTATATCGTTGTTTCGCAGCCTTGATAGTTTTGCGCAGATCATAGCTGCTTTTCTTGAGTTCTAGTTGATCTCCAGCGATGTAAGCTCCATGTCGTGCTGTAAGTGCTGCTCGCATAGAGCTTTTGATCCAGGGTTTCTGGTTCGGGAAAACCCCGGCTGACTTCTGGGGACAACATTGTCGATGCACTTCCGTGGAAACGTCTTACAAACAGTAGCGCGAATTGAACCTCAATCACTGGTACTGTAAAGTGCTGTGCATACTGTATACTATTCAGTAGTCCACCATCTTTGGCCCGAGTTAGTATGAACAAACTATTACACCTGACATGCCAGAAGAGCACATGACATAGGAGCAGAATTCAGCCATTTTGTCCATTGGGCCTGCTCCACCATTTGATCATGGCTGATTTATTATTCCTCTCAATCCCATTCTCTTGCCTTCACCCCATAACCTTACCAATTGAGAATCTAAACACAAAATAATCTGCATATGCTGGGATCAAAACAACACTCACAACATGCTGGAGGAACTCAGCAGGTCAGGCAGCATCCGTGGAAAAGACTGGTCAACATTTCGGGTCGGAACCCTTCGTCAGAACTGTAGAGGGAAGGGGCAGAGGCCCTGTAAAGAAGGTGGGGGAGGGTGGGAAGGAGAAGGCTGGTAGGTTCCAGGTGAAAAACCAGTAAGGGGAAAGATAAAGGGGTGGGGGAGGGGAAGCAGGGAGGTGATAGGCAGGAAAGGTGAAGAAGGAATAGGGGAAAACACAATGGGTAGTAGAAGGAGGCGGAACCATGAAGGAGGTGATAGGCAGCTGGGGGAGGGGGCAGAGTGACATAGGGATAGGGGAAAGGAGGGAGAGGGAATTACTGGAAGCTGGAGAATTCTATGTTCATACCACCAAAGGGCTGGAGACTACCTAGATGGTATACGAGGTGTTGCTCCTCCAACCTGAGTTTAGCCTCATCATGGCAGTAGAAGAGGCCATGTATGGACATATATGAATGGGAGCGGGAAGCAGAGTTGAAGTGGGTGGCTACTGGGAGATCCTGTCTGTTGTGGCGGATGGAGCGGAGGTGCTCAATGAAGCGGTCCCCCAGTCTGCGTCAGGTTTCACCGATATAGAGGAGGCCGCACCGGGAGCACCACATGCAATAGATGACCCCAACAGACTCACAAGTGAAGTGTTGCCTCATTTGGTCCCTCCCCCACCCCTTACTGGTTTTTCACCTGGAACCTACCAGCCTTCTCCTTCCCACCCTCCCCCCACCTTCTTTATAGGGCCACTGCCCCTTCCCTCTTCAGTCCTGACGAAGGGTTCCAGCCTGAAACATCGACCGATCTTTTCCACGGATGCTGCCTGACCTGCTGAGTTCCTCCAGCGTGTTGTGAGTGTTGCAATTGAGAATCTATCAGCCTCCACTTTAAATAGACCCAATGACTTGGCCTCCACAGCCAACCGTGG